>NC_071612.1:3750000-5000000 GCF_014839835.1 Dryobates pubescens
ATGTTGCACCTGGTGTGCCTTTATTTTTTTCCTCACTGAATCTGAAGGGATTGGAGAAAGCAGAGGCATTAGCAACCATCCCATGGGAGGTTCACATTCCAGGTGTATAAAGAGCAAAAGTAGATAAATACACTTGAATGGGTCCAGAGAAGGGCAACGAGGCTGGTGAGAGGTCTCAACCACAAGCCCTGTGAGGAGAGGCTGAGGGAGCTGGGGTTGCTTAGCCTGGAGAAAAGGAGGCTTAGGGGAGACCTCATTGCTCTCTACAACTACCTGAAAGGAGGTTGTAGGCAGATGGGGATTGGTCTCTTCTCCCAGGCAACCAGCACCAGAACAAGAGGACACAGTCTCAAGCTGCACCAGGGGAAGTTTAGGCTGGAGGTGAGGAGAAAGTTCTTCCCAGAAAGAGAGACTGGCCATTGGAATGTGCTGCCCAGGGAGATGATTGAGTCACTGTCCCTGGAAGTGTTCAAGAGGGGATTGGACATGGCACTCAAAGCCATGGTTTAGTTAGTCACGAGGTGTTGGGTGGCAGCTTGGACTTGATGATTTCTGAGGTCTTTTCCAGCCTTATTGATTCTATGAATATTCTAGATATTATTTTTTTTTTCAAATCCAATAAAAATGTTTTGGGGTTTTTAAATTTATTTTTTTAAGGTTCAGATAATCCCATTCAGTGTCACAGAAGTGGCAAGTTGCTGAAAATACCTCCTTTACATACCTTTTCGCAGACTTTATGACACTAACTTGTATTTTACAAGCCAGATTTCCACCTAGCAGTGATAATTGCAACTGAATCGTCAACTTCTGCACTGCTGACAGAGAAGAGCCCTTAAAAGCTTCAATGGTTTTTCCTTTTTCTTTTTTTACACATAATGCATCCTTCTGTCTTTGTGAGAACCTTGTAAAATTAAAACATAACAAAACTCTACACACTCCTAAGCTGATAAGAGCGCAGAGCCCCTGCTGTCTCTGCTTTTCGTTCTCTAGCAGTTGCATTTTTTCCGCTATCTCTGGCTGCCTTTGAAGTGATAACTGACATCATCTTTAGAGCTGCCACCACATCAGATTTCCAACCAAACATTTATTTTTCAGCCTGATTCCACCATATTGTAGGCAATATTTCCTCATCCTTATTTTCTTCTTACCTGAAACAAACTCAGGTCGGAGAGGCTGTTCTTTGCTGGCACCAACCAGAACCTACGCATTACTTCTTAATGAGCTGATTAATTATTTCTCCCCCCCCCCCCCCCCCCCATTTCTTCCTCTGTGTTATCTTAAAATGCAGCAGAGGCCAATTTAGTTTGCTATCCAGAAAAAGCCCTGCAGTTAAAAAACCTGCATTCTTCTGAAGCTGTGGTGGCCAATAGCAAATAAAGTTCAGTTCTTTGGGTGATGTCAAAACAACGCCTGATAGTAACAAAGCCAGCTTGCTTTGATTTATATGTTGCCTTCCTCCAGCAATACAAGCCAGCGTTCTGCTTGCCCTTTTCACTGCAGTTGCACATTAAGCTGAATGCTTTGGAGATTTTCTACAACAACTCCCAGATCTCTTTCCTAATCAGTATTCGACACATCTTTCCTTTTAGCAGATGCGTTATTTTACTCCTCCCCCAACCTCCCCCCCCCCCCCCCCCCTTTTTTTGTTCCAAGATTCATTGTTCTCCATTAACTGCAGTTGCCATTTATTAGTCCAGATGCAGAAATGATCCAAGGAGCCCTTATGAGTCGCTGTGTTTGCACCCACCCACACGTCTGTGCAGCAGCCTGCAAAAGGGCCCTTGGATCATCATCTATTTAAATATATGCACTGAAGCTATGGGCTGTTTACGTGAGATTTATGATGTCTCTCACATGGGCACATGGCACCAAAATGAGATTTTGAACTGTTAAAAGTGAGCCAGCTTCAGAGGTGGTTTCTGAAGATGGGCTCTTCTGGGCTTTGAACTTCAAAACCGCGTAGAAGCAGATCCTCAGCTGCTGAGAAATCTTGTTAGAATTAATGTCGCCCGGCTGATTTACAGCAGGTAAGAGGGTGATCAATTAAATCTGTGCTGTGAACTATATAATTTTTTAATGAAAATTGAAATCTACTCAAGCTAGGCCCCCAATATTCATTTTGGAGAGAAAAAGGAGAAAAGAAAAGAAAAAATAATAATTAAGTATGGAAACACCAGGAGAGACTGTTCTTGAAATACAGAAGAATTGGCAGGAAATGGAGTGTGTAATGCTCTAGATATTCAAACTACTGATAATATAAACAGGTGGCAACCATATAATGTAAAGTACATTAACTTGGAATTCTGTAGACACTTGGAAGATAGGAAAATAGGATTTCACATCGCATTAGTTCACTGGTCCATGAAATCCTATATCCTTCTTTCAACATCAGCTACTAGATAATTCTTCGGTGGAAGACAATCCTGCCTCTCATAACGCATCTCACAAATACTAAATGCTGTAAGGCAGAAGGAGCAGGGAAATAAAGGGCAAGGCAGCCACCAAAAGTTTGGGAAAAGGCAAAAATAAGAGCTCCTGGCTTTAATAAAGATAAAAGATTCATTGTCTTAAAGCTACTCTCAGCTGAGTGTTGGGTAGCTAGAAGTATGAAGTGCTTTCTACCCTCAGGTTACTAGCTCAGCTCATCTCTCCCATCAGCACTGCCTAAAATTTATGATCACCATGCCCTTTGTGAATAATAATGTTTCCACTTCATAAAATCAATGGCATTACTAGCATTTGCTCTCCCCCTTCTCCTATTGTCAAGCATTGGAACAGGCTGCCCAGGAAGGTAGTCACCAGCCCTGGAGTTGTTCAAAGTGTGTAGACAGGGCTGTCTGGGACCTGGTTTAGTGAGCAAAGTGGTGTCAGGTTGATGGTTGGACTTGATGAACTTAGAGGTCTTTTTCAACTGAAAAAAAGTCTTTAATTCTACTGGGGTCAGCAAGGATGGCAAGGTGGTGAACCTTCCCTTGTAACAGCCCCCCCAAAACACAGCAGAGGGTTATTACGAGGGAAGGGTTGGGAAGCTGATATCAAACTCCATGAATCATAGAATCACAGAATTGTTAGGGTTAGAAGGGACCTCAAGGATCATCTAGTTCCAAACAAAGCAAACACCACAGTCTTGTTTTAACATTAGAAATTCTACTGCTTAAAGAGTTAGGGTAGCCACAGCCACCCACTGTGGCAGCATTCTTCTGCTGGTGACAGCAGTATCGCAGTGTCTCAGTATCACCAAGGTTGGAAAAGACCTCGAAGATCATTGAGTCCAACCTGTCTCCACAGGCCTCATGACTAGACCATGGCACCAAGTGCCACATCAAATCCCCTCCTGAGCACCTCCAGGGACGGTGCTCCCTGGGCAGCCCATTCCAATGATGAACGACTCGCTCAGTGAAGAACTTTCTCCTCACCTCCAGCCTAAACTTCCCCTGGTGCAGCTTGAGACTGTGTGCCCTTGTTCTGGTGCTGCTTGCCAGAGGGATGAGACCAACCCCTTCCTGGCTACAACCACCTTTCAGGTAGTTGTAGAGAGCAATGAGGTCTCCCCTGAGCCTCCTCTTCTCCAGGCTAAACAATCCCAGCTCCCTCAGCCTCTCTTCATAGGGCTTGTGCTCAAGGCCTCTCCCCAGCCTCGTTGCCCTTCTCTGGACACGGTCAAGAGTCTCAATGTCCTTCCTAAACTGAGGGGCCCAGAACTGGACACAGTACTCAAGGTGTGGCAGTGCCCTGACTGACAACAGTGCTGAGTGTAAAATGTGTGTAGGTGTGGGGGGGTAAGCATGTGTCTCTAGAGACAATACTGAAAGGTAACTGAGCTGATGAGCTCCATGGTGGGAGAAGGCTGTATACCAGAAGCACAAAAGGAGTTACCATTACACCTGAATGACTCTCAAGGGCCTTGATTACTTCAGACTTTTCTGGAAATTTTCTTTTCCTGTTCTCAGAATTCAAATCAAATTCTCAACCCCCCTAACTTCTCCTTATTTTTTCACAATTCTCTGGGCTGCAGCTGCTACCTGAGACACCCTCAGGCGTTTGTCTTGTCTTCTCCACTTCTTCTCTTGGCCTCCTTCCCAGTGGCAAGTGTGCTCAGTCACACCCAGCTCTGCCTCATCTCCATACATACAGAGAATCAAAAGGTAGAGGTCACAGTGGGAATCATTGACTCACAGAGCACACATGTGCTTGTCAGGAGGCATCAGGGATGCATCGATTCAGCTGCAAGTGAGCACCAGTACTCACTGACCCAGTGAAACCTTTTCTGATCCCTCAGGGGCACAGAAGTCCCTCTGAGCAATGCTGTAATATTTCCTCTCCATGTCTAGTCCCTGATTTTTCCTACTTCACTTTTGTAAAAGCAAAAAACCTCTAATGTGTCCTTGAAGTTTAATACAGACTCAATTGTCTCCAGTCCTGGATTGAGCTGTGCAGAGGAATCACAGAATCCCAGCATGGTGAAGGTTAGAGGGGAGGCTCTAGAGATCATCTAATCCAACCCAGCTGCTAAAGCATGGTCACCCACAGAAGGTTGCCCAGGATCACAATGCCCAGGTGGGTTTTGAAAAGGTTCGGAGCAACCCGCTTGCTCGATTTCAGCCCAGAAAAGAGAACAATAAGGATAAATAACTTCACATACTAAAAAGAATTATAGTTGCTTTTTACTGCCATGGCACCAACTGGATCCATCTTCCCAGAGAGTCTCCTGCTCTAAAGACTGTCAAAACCCACCTGGATGCATTCCTGTGCAACCTGGTATAGAAAAATCTGCTTTAGCAGAGGGTTTGGACTTGATTTCCAGAGGTCCCTTTCAACTCTCATCAGCTGTGACTGTGTCCTGCAGCTGGCTTGGGCTCTGGCATGGGGCAGACACCCCACTGCACAGTTGTGCACCACCATGCCCCCCACAGAATTTTGAGTTTCTCTCAAGAAGAGATAGAAAGGAAACCCTCAAAGTCAAAGAATGCATCTCAATGATCATCAAAGGATTGTATCTTTGAACCTAAAATTGAAGCAACACAATTTTTCTGCTAGATCTGGGTGCAGATCATCCTAAACACCATGGTGGCTCCTTTCCTTTGTTCCCAAATAATTATTTCACTAACAAACACCAATAAAGTGACAATTTGCAGTGAAATCCTTTCAGAACTCTAAACTGTAAACCATTCTAGAAGCTGAACTCAGGCAGAAGTTAATGATGCAGGAGATCTACTAAGCCTGATCTAAGCATGCAAGGGTGACTGGAAAAAAAATATACTGGCTGATGCCTTTTTTTAATATACTTTGGATAACAACAGTACACAGAAGAGCATCATTTAATGTATTAAATGATCCATCTTGTCACTTTATGGCTTTTCCTGATATGATCTATTACTTTACAGCATGTTATTATGTATATATAAGGGGGGAGAAAAAAGTCTTAGCTTGTAATAAATTATCCCAGCATCTCTTTACTCTGCAGCATCTATTTATTTTCACATTTAACCCATGCCAGTGTCCACTTCCAAAATCATGAGTCCATTTCCTAGTCTTTGGGAGTTCTTCATAAGCATGGACCACAAGATCTTGTGATACCTCTCCTAGGTAGCAAATATTCAGCATATGGCCACTAGACTTCAAGCCTTACCAGTGCATGCTAGAATTAATAAGAGTCTAGCTCATGATCTTCAAAGATGGATCAAGTCAAGTCCTCCAGTTACAAAGAAAGGAGCCATATGCTCCTTTCCTGGAAGTGCTGCCCCCTCCCTGGAGGTGTTCAAGCCCAGGCTAGATGGGGCCTTAAGCAACCTGGTCTAGTGGAAGGTGTCTCTGCCCATGGCAGGGAGATTTGAACCACTTAATCTTTAAGGTCCTTTCCAACTGAAACCATTCTCTGATTCTATGATATCCCTGGTAGATGTAATGTTAATTGTGTTTTGGAAAGTGACTTCCATAATACTTTCTCTGCCCTTGAGATATCTACTTGATAAAGAGCTCAAACCTACACCCTCCTCATGGTCTTTGTGCCATTCACAGAACCATAGAATCACAGAATCAGCTGTTGAGGTTGGAGGAGACCTTTGAGGTCATCAGGTCATTCTTACAGCTTGATGTTTCCAAGAGTAGATGGTTTGCCAAGATGAATACTCTTCCATGTGGCCTGAAGTTGGCAGTGAAGGGCCTGATGCTGGGAATCCCAACTGGGCCAGCAGAGATCTGTAGCTGCTCTAAAAACGAGAGATCCCACGGAAATGCAGCAGTAGGGCAGGCATCTGCTTTGCAATTCAGGTGCAGTAGGAGCATAGCTGCAGATCAAGACTGAAATCTCTTGCATTAGTCAGACTGGAATTCCTAAACAACTTCCCCTTTTCCACTGTAGATCACTTCTGATAAGTGTTATCACATTTTTGTCATACAAATTCCACTGAAACAGTAGAGCAGCATAACAAAACACCGAATTATCCCTGCTAGATTCAGCAACTGAAATCAAAGAGTTTTTCTTTTCCTTTTCTTTTCTACTTGCTCATCATTATAATATTTCAGGTTCTTTCTACAATGAGCAGAATTTAATGGCTGTTATGGATTTTTATTTTTTTTTCCCACCCCCTTAGAGGATTTCTGCAAGATTCAATTATTTTTGGAGACTGCTTGAATTTATATCTCACAGTGATGATGAATTACCTATTGTACTGGCTGGCTTCAAAACAATACACTAAAATCAATTTTTTGACACCAGGAAAGACACAGGGAATCCAGGTCTGGCATGCACTTGCCTTTGCCCCACGTTTCAAAAGGGAGCTCATTTCCACCAGTTTGCTTTTTCAAACCACTTTGCCTCTTGTAAAACCACTTTTCTGCAGCAGCATCTGATTACATTTCAGCTGTTTAGGTTTCCTATCGAGATTGACTTTGCCAACAAGACAATTTACCATCAAGAAATTGTAATTAACTTAATGAACTCTGCCTTTTAAACAGTTGGAGATTTTTAGAGCTAAGAGTAATGATTATCACAAGTATCAGAGAGTTTGCTTTTAAGCTTACATATGCAGTGCCAGATAGAAGCAATTTGCATGTTAACGTCGCCGTGCTCAGATGTGACAGTGGTATTTAGGATTGCTGACTGTCTCGAGGAAAAATAATGCCATGCATCAAATAATAGCAGTGGAAACATCAATAAATAGCCCTGAAAACAGAATTTAAGCAATGCCTCCTATATATCTAGAGCTTCACAGCTCAAATCTGATAATCAAAGAAAAACATGGCAGCAGACCAGAGCACACATCCCACTGGGAAGCCCTGAGATGCAGCTTGGAGTCAACTTTTCACTCTGTCCAACAATCTATGAATGAGAGGTCTCAAGAACAAGCACTATGAGGAGAGGCTGAGGGATCTGGGGTTGTTTAGTCTGGAGAAGAGGAGGCTTAGGGAAGACATTATTGCTCTCTACATCTACCTGAAAGGAGGTTGTAGGCAGGTGGGGGTTGGTCTTTTCTCCCAGGCAATCAGCACCAGAACAAGAGGACACAGTCTCAAGATGCTCTAGGGGAGGTTTAGGCTGGAGGTGAGGAGAAAGTTCTTTGCAGAAAGAGTAATTGGCCACTGGAATGTGCTGTCCAGGGAGGTGGTGGAGTCACCATCCCTGGAGGTGTTCAAAAAATGATTGGATGTGGCACTTGGAGCCATGGTTTAGTTGTCAGGAGATGTTAGGTATTAGGTAATAGGTTGGACTCGATCTCTGAGGTCTTTTCCAACCTTATTGATTCTATGATTCTATAAAATAAATTATAGTACATACCTCAGGTTCAGTGGCATAGAAATGGTCAGGAAAGACAAATTATATAGGTAACCTCAAGCTAGCTATAAAAATTCCATTGCCAAATGCTCAGACTTTGTGAACCACCTGATCTGCTTCCCCCCCCCCCCCCCCCCCCCCAAATTATTTTCCTATCAGTCTCATGCTAAACACATCAAAAAGTACTGCCCTGATAAAATCTGACTTTTTGTAATGCTGTGATTGTATATTGAATACATTCAACCTGTTGTCATGCCTAGATGGTCCAATGTTATGGTTTGGAGGCTCTTGCTATACATTTCTCAGCAGCCCTGAACAAAACCAGGACATTTCATGGGGAGTGATACTGAGCAACCATTATTGAAACCCTGCTGTGAGACATGCATTGTGCTTTCCCTCCAAGAAAGGCTGACAGCATCACAGAACCACAGAATAATTTTGGTTGGAAAATTTAAGATCATCAAGTCCAACCATTAACCCAGCACTGTCAGGTCACCACAAAACCAGGTCCCTCAACACAACTATCTACAAGGCTTTCAAACCCCTCCAGGAATGGTGAATCCACCACTTTCCTGGCAGCCTGTTGCAGGGCTTAGCAAAGCTTTTGGGAAAGGAATTTTTCCTCACGTCCCACCTAAACCTTCCCTGGTGCAACTTGAGGCCATTTCCTCTCGTCCCAGTATTTGTTCCTTGGGAGAAGAGATCAACCTCCACCAGACTCCAACCTCCCTTCAGGTAGTTGTAGAGAGCCAGAAAGTCTTTCCTCATCCTCTTTTTCTCCAGGCTAAACAATCCCAGTTCCCTCAGTTGCTCTGCAGAAGGCCTGCTCTCTAGACCCCTCACCAGCTTTGTTGCCCATCTCTGGACCTGCTCCAGCACCTCAACGTCCTTCTTGTAGAGAGGTGCCTAAAACTGAACCCAGTATTTGAGGTGTGGGCTCACCAGTGCTCGTTAGAGAAGGACAATTACTGTCCCAGCCTGCTGACCACACTGTTTCTAATAGAAGCCATGCCACAAAGGACCCAGATCTTTGTCTCCAAGCTTCATGGAAAAACAGCATCCAAGAGCATCCCAGCAGTCTAGCTCATGTACCTCCACATTACTTTGAGGCAAGAACAACCCTCAATGCCTGCCTCTCCTTTCCACCAATAAAAAAACAAATAAATGCTGAGGAAAAGTGAGGGATGCATCTCTCAGCAGTAAGGCATGCACTGAAATGGTTATGTCAGCTTGCCAGTTGTAATGGGTAACCTATCTCAGACACTTTGAAGACTGTTTTCAAAAGGCAATCAACATTTCCTGAGAAAAATCAGTTCCCTGACAAGGGCTTCTTGATGAGTATCTATCAAGAAAGAGCTACCTTGCACAGTGCAGGTGAAGAGAGTTGTCAGAAAATGTGGGGGTTTTTTACCTTGAGGATGTCAGCAGTTATTACGTTTTTTCTGGTTTGTTTTCTCTCTCTCTCTCTTTTTTCGGCTTTTTTAAACTTTTTTGGCATTATTATTGCCAAGATATTTTCAATCTAGGGAAAACATTCCTGTCTTGAACGTCACTCTACGAATCTCCTGCCAAAACATACACACAATTGCAGTGTCGCTGAACAGCAAGGAAGTTACATCTCAAAACTCTTACTCACTTGAGTAATCTCTCTGAATCAAAGCAATGGGATCAAGCTCTTAATTATGCATCCCTGAAAGGCATTTTGTTATAATGCCCCTGACCATCTCCACTGAGGACCCTCATGACCCTCTCGCATTGTAAGAGCTTAACAATGCCTCATGAAAACACTATAGCTCTGCAGGCAAGCTATACTGAGCTTTTCTTCCTCCTCCCTTTCCCCTCCCTCTCCCCTTCCTTTTCTCCTTTCCCTTCTTCCCTTTACCTTCCTCTTCCCTCCTCTTCAGCTCATTATGTATCAATCTTTCCCCAGTGGTTTTCAGAGTGGTGAGCTACAAAAGGGAAGCACTGAGCAATTCCTAAACTCAAAGGTAGAAATTAAAGTTTTCTCACTGTCTGTTGTTGCTGCAGGATTGGGATCAGATCTTAAACTGTAGACTAAATCATGTACATGATTGCAGGAAATTCTGGTGATTGTTGTAACTCCTCATTTCTACATGAGGACTGTCTGCAAACCCATCCTAAAACACCTTCCCAGCACAAACATGGCTCATCCTGGGAAACATCTTCAGTTTATGTAACTTTAGCTACCCAAATTAGTTCTACTAAATATTAACTGCATTCACATGAGAGCTTTTACCAGCAGAAATATGCATGTAGGTATCACATACCAACATCTGACTCCCTCAGGACTTCAGTGCTACATGGAATTAGCATTCATATAAACTCCTGCAAGACTGTGACTGCAGTAAGCTTGTTCTCCACTCTTGGGAGAGTTTGGACAGGCCATCAACCCACAGTTTCTTCACGCACAAAAATGCACAGCTAAGTGATATGGGAAGTCTGGATCAATGTCTGCTCAACCAACAACAAGTGACAGCAGAGCCCACCTCTGTAACACAACAGAAGAAAAGGAAAAGGCACTACTACAAGTAGGAAAGGCAAGGAAAAAGAGATGTGATTGAGTCAGCTGTCAGAGACCAGAGGAAGAGAAAGGAGGTAGAAAACAGCAAATTTTCTCAACAAAAAGCCACCTGTGAGTAAAGGCATCACCACACAGGAACAAGCCTGTCTCAGCAGCAGGGACAGTGAATAGCTGACGGTGCCACAGGACACCAAGGGATCACCCAGCGTCAGCAGCTTCATTCAAACCTAAACTTGACTGCTGAGTGGTCACAGCTCAGCTCCAAAGCACCCAGCATCTGGAGGCAGGCAGCATCATTTTGTGTGGCAATCTCCTTCCAGAAAAAAAATGAAACAATGAAGCAAACTAACTCTTGTGAGACAACATCCAATCTTCTCCATCTGGTTTTAACGCACACAGGTGCCCGCACCCAAGCACATTATTTGGGGGAGATGAAGACAAATCCTGTCATTGCAAAGTGCAACCAGCTGACAATATTTCCTGACAAGTACCTTGAGGGCAGAAATCAGTTACAAGTGGCTGGGCAAAGCTTCCCCTACTATTCCTCACCTATGCTGATAAGCTGTCCTGCCAGCAGTGCAGTACAGCTGCTGCTGGATCTATTCATACCACATATTTCACCTGCTCTCTTTGCCCTGAAATTCTAACTGCAAATGCCATGGCTCAGTTACTTTCTGTGAGGCTTTCAAAAAATCAGAGCACCTTTCACAGCCACTGTGCTTCTGCTCCAGAGCCTTTATGAAGTGGATGTACTCCTTCACCTTTTCCTGTGACACAATTACTGGGGAAATGATTGGTGCTGATATGATTTCTGTGGGCAAGCAAATGTGTTGCAGTACAGCGACATTACCAGACAGGTTCAGCACCTCCATGTGCAGAAATAGGAAAGATCAAGAGTTATTATGCTCAAGAGGAGGAGGACCACGCTGTCACCATTCAGCATCATTCCCCTACATTGCCAGGGGCAGACACATTTCCATACAGCTGGTAACATTAATTAAGGCTGCTTTTTAGGGAATTCCTTAAGGGAACCACAGTATCCCCTAAGTTAAACACTGCATGAGCAGAAACATGCAAACAGAGCAGTTTTTTAATCAGTCAGGCAAAACATCATCTCACCTACACCAGAATAACAGATGAAAGAGCAGAAACAAAGCCACAGAGGGAAGAAATATGGAAATCTTGTCCTGTCAGTGCCCCATTTACTGGGCACACCCCACCTTCACAGTGCACAGAAATGCTTCAGCAGGTACCTACCTACCTGCTTCAATTGATTCCTGATTTTTGCACTAAGTGAATCAGAACATAATCCTGAAAATAACAGTCAGACAGGTATCAGTGAGGTCAGGGATTGTCCTACATTCCCCCCAAGACGTGGGATCACTGGGGACACTATCACGTTTCAGTCTGCAGCCCTTCACATTTCCTCCTCCTTGCTGCTCACCACAGAGGTTTTGACATTTCCTTACCTTTCAGTTTCTCATTAAACTTATTCTTGGCAAAAATTGCAGCCCAAGTCCCTAGCTAAGGGACTGTTCTTCCCACCTGCCATTTTCTACTTCTGTGATAATAGATGGCAAAACAGGGCACGTGTCACAGTAAGGCTGACGAAACAAAATACCTCCATTCAGAGCATTCCTCTCATTTTCTAAAGCCTTCAGCAAATTTCAGCACAAGAGGTGTTACAGATGGGTCATACAGGTGGCAGGGTTGGTGGGCTGAAGACATCTGCATAACCTCAGGGCTGCCTTGTGTGCACCAGGGCAGAAGAGCATGCTCTGAGCTTAAAGCCAGCGCTACGGTCTGCTGGGCTTTGCTCTAGTGTGTCCCTATTTCTTCCCCCTGTTGGAAGCTTGATTTTCCCCACTGGCTTTGCACACAATAAAATAGCTCCCCCAACTCGAGGAAGTGCCTGCAGAGACTCAGACAGTTAGCTGCAGCTGTCATTTAACACAAACGTTTCTCATTGTGATGAACTGGAAACAGAATGTGTTCCTCATCGAACTCATGCTTAACTGCAGCTAATTCCAGTGCTAGCAGAGGAAGTGTTTGCACATTTGCTTATCTCAGCCCCACTGGCAGACACTTGCACTGGCTTCCCATTTGTTTCATGCCCAGCTCAAAGCTGCCTGCCTTCAAATTCTCCACGGACCATTTGCAGCCACCTTCACAGATCTGGTGCCCATGCTAGGTTTCATTGAAGTCACTGGGAAATTTTCCATTGATTTTAATTGAACAGGCTGTTTAGTCTGTGGGGCTTTTCTTCCCCCTCCCTCCTCCCCCTCCCAGCAACAAAACATTCCAACCAAAAACCCCAAGGCTGTGTGACTGTGGGTCTCTTCTTGCACAGCAAAACTGAAAATCAGCTTATATCCACCTCACATGTTACTAAAGATTAACAAATAGGAAGCTTTTTGATGTCTTTTCCAGTCATGTAACTGGTCTGACTGTGACACTGCTCCACATTGGGATTGTTTAGCCTAGAATAGAATAGAATTAACCAGGTTGGAAGAGACCTTCGAGATCATCGTGTCCAACCTATCATCCGACACTACCCAATCAACTAAACCATGCAACCAAGCATCCTGTCAAGCCTCGCCCTGAACACCCCCAGCGACGGCGACCCCACCACCTCCTCAGGCAGCCCATTCCAATGGGCAATCACTCTCTCTGTGTAAAACTTCCTCCTAACCTCCAGCCTAAACCTCCCCTGATGCAGCCTGAGACTGTGTCCTCTTGTTCTGGTACTGGTTGCCTGGGAGAAGAGACCAACCTCCGCCTCACTACAACCCCCCTTCAGGTAGTTGTAGAGAGCAATAAGGTCACCCCTGAGTCTCCTCTTCTCCAGACTAAGCAACCCCAGCTCCCTCAATGGAGAAGCGGAGGCTCAGGGGAGACCTTATTGCTGTCTATAACTACCTGAAGGGAGGTTGTAGCCAGGTGGGGGTTGGTCTCTTCTCCCAGGCAACCAGCACCAGAACAAGAGGACACAGTCTCAAGCTGTGTCAGGGGGAGTTTATGCTCAAGGTGAAGAGAAAGTTCTTCCCAGAGAGAGTTGCTAACCATTGGAATGTGCTGCCCAGGGAGATGGTGGAGTCCCCATCCCTGGAGATGGTCAAGAAGGGATTGGACATGGCATTTGGTGCCATGGTTTAGTAGTCATGAGGTCTTGGGTGACAGGTTGGACTTGATGATCTTTGAGGTCTCTTCCAACATTATTGATTCTATGATATTACACATTTGATTTACTGGAACAGGACTTCTGAAAAGAATATATATATATATATATATTTTGCATTATATATCAAGTCAGTTTTCTTAATTAGTTTGTTGGTTTCTTTTTCCACTGGAAAAAAAATGTGGCAATTTCCATAGCATTCCTAAAATTGTAGGTCATACAACATCTTCAAACAAGATTTCAAGCAGAGCAAATTTCTTCCTATCTATTGGATGACTGTTTTCCAAATTACTTGAATATTTGAGTCTGGGATTTGCTTGGTGTGGGAACTACCAAAAGGGGAAAAGAGGACGTTTGGTATGATCCTTACCCTTGCTGAATTGATTGGAAAGAAGAAAATGGGGAGAAATCTGGAGACCTGCTTGGTGGAAGTGGTGAAGGCTTTCTAGCTCCCTAAATAATTCATAGATTGATAGATCAGATTGCTCAAGGCCTCATCCAAGCTTGCCCTCAACACCTCCAGGGAGGAGGCATCCATGACCTACCTAGGAATCCATTCCAGCATCTCACCACACTCACTGTAAAGTATTACTTCTTAATCCCCAGTCTAAATCTGCCCTCCTCAAGCTTCAATCCATTCCTTTCATCCTATCACTACAAGTCCTTGTAAAAAGTCCCTTCCCAGCTTTGCTGCAGGCCCCCTTCAGCTACTGGAAGGTCATCATATGGTCACTCCAGTCTGTCCTTTTCTCCAGGCTGAACAGCCTATATCCCAACTCAGGGTACCTCCCAGGGCTAGCGCTGCCCTCCTGCATTTCCTTCACTCTTGGGAAGGAAGAATCCTTCCCCCTCTCAAATTCTATGGATATTTTGCTTACAGTGTTAACAAAGGTCTGATTCCACTCAAGTGCTGTGACAGAGCCTATTCAGGGTGGTTATTATGACTGCAGGGGAATACACTGACAGTGAGTTGCCTTCCATGGTAATGAAAAGAAACCCACAACAAAAGAAGTCCAGAAAGTTCAAGCCTACCTCAGGTTCACTGGTTTCTGTGTTATTCTTTCATGCTGTTCCATTTAGGCACAATGAAGTACTGCAGAATTCCTGCACATTTGCTCTACACTTCTTATGGAATGCAAAACAACAACAAAAAAAAGAGTTGAATCAATACAATTGAGTGCAAATAAAAAGAAATCTTAAAATAACCAAATAAAAATGCACATAAGCATGCAAATAAAAATAAATAAGCAATACAAATGCAATTAAAAATACAAATAAAGCACACAAAATACAAATGAGAATAAAAACAAGCAAATAGAAAATACAGATGAGAATAAAAATAAACCATGCAAATAAAATTACAAGCACTAATTAAAATACAAATAAAAATACAAAATACAAATGAGAATAAAAATAAAAGTAAACAATATAAATAAAAATAAAGTAAAAAATAGTTTAAAAATAAAAATAATAAAAATACTTTTGAAAAAATAATTCAACCCCCCAACCTCTCAACCCCTCAGAACAACCCCAAAGAAAATCTAATGAATAAAATGCTTGAACTCCAAAAAACCATCAAAAACCCCAAAGGAAAACATAAAAAAAACCAACTCAAAAGCAAAACAACACAACCAAAAAACCCCAAAAGAATCAACACCCCCCCAAAAAAAAACCCAAACCCCACAAAAATGCAAAATCAACCAACACCAGAAAACCAATCAACACCTCCACTGCCCCCCAAAAAATAACAACCAAAACAACCCCAGGGATCAGTGCTGGGCCCCATCCTCTTTAACATCTTCATTGATGATCTGGATGAGGGGGTTGAGTCAGTCATCAGCAAGTTTGCAGATGACACCAAGTTAGGAGCAGATGTTGGCCAGTTAGAGGGTGGAAGGGCTCTGCAGAGGGACCTTGACCGACTGGACAGATGGGCAGAGTCCAATGGGATGGCATTTAATAAGTCCAAGTGCCAGGTGCTGCACTTTGACCACAACAACCCCATGCAGAGCTACAGGCTGGGGTCAGAGTGGCTGGAGAGCTGCCAAACAGAGAGGGACCTGAGGGTGCTGATTGACACCCGCCTAAACATATGAGCCAGCAGTGTGCCCAGGTGGCCAAGAAGGCCAATGGCATCCTGGCCTGCATTAGGAATAGTGTGGCCAGCAGGAGCAGGGAGGTCATTGTGCCCCTGTACTCTGCATTGGTTAGGCCACACCTTGAGTACTGTGTCCAGTTCTGGGCCCCTCAGTTTAAGAAGGACATCGAGACACTTGAACGTGTCCAGAGAAGGGCAACAAGGCTGGGGAGAGGCCTTGAGCACAGCCCTGTGAGGAGAGGCTGAGGGAGCTGGGGTTGTTTAGCCTGGAGAAGAGAAAGCTCAGGGGTGACCTCATTGCCCTCTACAACTACCTGAAAGGTGGTTGTAGACAGGAAGAGGTTGGTCTCTTCTCCCAGGCAAGCAGCACTAGAACAAGGGGACAGTCTCAAGCTGCACCAGGGGAAGTTTAGACTCAAGGTGAAGAGAAAGTTCTTCACCAAGTGAGTCATTAGTCATTGGAATGGGCTGCCCAGGGAGGTGGTGCAGTCATCATCCCTTGAGGTCTTCAGGAGGAGATTGGATGTGGCACTTGGTGCCATGGTCTAGTCATGGGGTTTGTGGTGTCAGATTGGACTCAATGATCCTCGAGGTCTCTTCTAAACTTGGCGATACTGTGAAAACCCAAAACACCACAATGTGAAATCACTTCCCCCCTCCCCCCCCCAAAAAAAAAAACCCAAATCCAATTCAAGCTGTCTCTTTTGGACTCAAGTATCCTAACACAGAGACCGCCCACACCAACAGCGAAGTGCAGTTAATCCATTTCCTGGATTGCTTACGAAATTCAGTGCTAAACCCCATCAAATTCCCAAATGTTGGTCTTTGACAGTGGTAAAAGGTCCCCCCCAGAATCCCCTCCAAGTATGGCCAGGGCAAAGAGGCTCTCAGTAATTGGTATTCCCCTCCACCTGACACAAAGTTAATTAAATGGATTCCTCATGATGTGAATAGGAAGGACCAGATGAAAAAAAAACACCAACAAACCAAGCCATCTGTAAACTGAGCCAGTGGTTTTAATGGGAAGAAAATAAAGGCATGAAGTGCATCAAAATGTTAATTGCTTAGAGTCTCATCCTTCTGAACGAGTGGAGAGGATGATGGAGGTAAGGTCTGATAAAAAAATATCTTGTCGGTTCTAGTCCTTGGTTATTCCATGATGGAAATGAAAGAATCAAATAAGGAAGGTTTGCAACTGTATGAAGTCAGTGCTTAGAATGAGTTTCAAAATAATGAGCCTGATTTGCCTTTCATTTTTGTCATCATTCACATCTATACAAAGTGAGGGCAGAGCAGAGCAGATAGAAACATTCCTATTCCAGCTCGGGAGCTCTTCTTCAAGCAAGTTCAGCCAGGCAGGGCCAACCTAACTGCCAAACACAGCTTGACACCACTTCACAGCTCTCACAACTGGTTTCTGCTCAAAATATACTTTCTAGCAGTCTCAGGACCAATATTAATTGCAGGCTGCGCTAAACACCTCAAAAAACCCCATTCACCAGTGCACAGCAGAATGACAGCATAATCCCTTTCCTCATACACTGTGCTTAATGATACACCCTGGGATTCCTCAGAAAGTCAGTTATGCAAATTTCTGACCTCTGTCTTTGACTGAGGCCAAGCAACATATAACCAAGGTCCTTGCCTCCCTACACACCAGATGTAGGATATGGGAAGTTGGCATTTGCAATCCAAAAGGATTTATTTTGCATATGACTAAAGATCATGGAATCATAGAATCACTTCAGCTGGAAAAGCCCTTTAAAATCATCCAGTCCAACCCTTCTCTAACTCTACCAAGTCTGTTGCTAAACCACATTTCTCAGCATCACATCTCTGTGTCTTTGAAGCACCTTCAGGGATGGAGTCAGCCACCTCCCTGAGACCCCCATCCCAGTGTTTCAGCAAAGAATTTCCTTCTATCAGCCAACCTAAACCTCCCCTAGTGTAACTTGGAGTCATTTCCTCTTGTCCTGTATTTCAGGAGGTAATTTTTGAGGTATAAATGTTCACACCAAACTCTGACCAACCCTATGCTTTCTATAACACATAGGAAAAAAGCACAGTAGCCACCAAGCACCTAAGGCAGAAGGAGCTGTGGAAAGCCTGGCCTCAAAGACAAGTCCCAGGTTCTTCTGAAAATTCTTACCCTATGGTCTCCAGATAATGCTGAGCAGGCATTTTAGAAACACCTGGGCACAGCTACAGTCTGATCCTGGCTTGTCCTCATCCTCACAACTCCAGACCGTATCAGTCATCTAATGTAAGGATTAAAGGTGTGCCCACTTTAACTTCTCAGTTCTCCAGTGCTCTCTCAAGAAGAGAGGCTTGCCCTTCTTTCTTGTTTCTCTGTCATTGGTAGGACTGACAGCTAAATCCCAACAGCAAAACACTGACAGTGGGTGATGGCATCCAGATCTCAAAGAGCCACACTTACCATTCAGGTTTGAGGACTTGGCTGTAGAAGAATTTTCCTTTTCTTCACTGGTGATGTGAATCAGGACACAGAAAGAGAATGAGTGAAGAAAATGTTATTGCATGGATGAACTGGAGTAACAGTTCACATAGTCTCCCTTAATATTAAGGGAAGAAGTATTGTTTTTAATCTGATGGATCCTCAAATTCCATGAGGTTCTCAAAGTCATACAGAGCAGCCCTGATGAGATCAGAGAATCATTGAATGATCTGGCATGAAAGGGACTTTTAAAGGTCATTCAGTCTAACACTGCTACAGCCAGCAGGAACATTGTCAACTAGAGCAGGTTCCTCAAAGTCTAAGCTTGATGTCTCCATGGATGGGGCCTCTACCACCTCCCTGGACAACCTGTTCCAGTGTTCAACCACCCCCATAGCAGATGAAGAGAGTGGATCACTGAAGCCCTTGTTTCTTACTCAGAACTATAAAACAACCTCACAAGTGCCGTAACAGCAACTTGAAGGAATGAGAGCCCTGGGAATTATAAGATGTCAGAAACATGCAAATACTGTGGATTAGTATTCCACACAGAGCCATAATTTTCAGTGTTTGCACTCATTTTAGCATTCCTTTTAAATTAAAGGCACAATAGGTAAGCTGGCAGCGTGCAGCTGGTTTAAAGAGTTTAAAACATCCTCATTCAGAGTTTTAATTCTTTACAACAGAAGCCATTTAGAACTCAATTTTGGTGCCCTCTCAAAGGAAACAGGATTTGTTCTGAAAACTAAATTCAGCAGGAAGCCAGCAGGTAATTTGAGGTAATGGGTTTGCATAAATTTAAGCACAAATAATATGAGTTAATAATATCCCTTCAGGTATTAAAAGGTGCCTTGAGGTACAGACATCGTGCTGCAGAGGAAAAATTGCAGTGGAGCAAAACTGCAATCATGAGGGACCATCCACAGGAGAAACATGCCACTTGGAGAGTCCTGAAGTAGAACTGCTACCCTTGGAGAACTGCAGCTGGGGGTAGCTGAAGGATGTAGACTTTTGACTGCAGTGCCAGCTGCCGGAGGTGGGCTATAGAAGTGAAAGTGTGTAGAGGTAATTGGGTGTTAGAGAAAATACATAACATCCAGAGGCTGATCAAAGTCTGGTTTTAGAGTAAGCAACCAGGTAACACTAAACACAGACTGAGCTGATGCTGCTCTTAGAAAGATATTCCTGTGGTTTGCAGGTTTGGGTTCAATTTCATCTTTGAAGATTGACTGAAATGCTGAAAAATCAGTAGAGATCTGAACTGCTTTACAGTTTGCTGCCCTCCAGAAGCAAAAGATCCATGTTCCCTTTCCCTCTCTGTGTGACAAACGCCCGACATGCAGCAAAGCATATTGCCAGTAAGCAATGGGATATAAATTGTAAACTCAGTCAATGAAGCTGGCTCTGGCTATCTTGATTCCTCACATCCCAGAGAGTGCCCTGAGCTCTCTGACTTTCTCCCTTTTTCATGAGCAGAAACTTCTCTGCTGTGAGGGTGACAGAACCCTGGTGCAGGTTGCCCAGAGAAGTTGTGGAGTTTCTTTCTCTGGAGAGACTCCAAACCCACCTAGACATGTTTCTGTGCAACCTGCTGTGGGCAGCCCTGGTTTAGCAAGGGGTTTGGATGAGATGATCTCCAGAAGTCCCTTTCAACCCCTATCATGCCATGGTTCTGGCCTCAGGACTTGCAGCCTTTGCTGTGACACCTGCAATGAGTGCTGTTTGCTTAGACTAAGCTGTGTTCAGACCACTGCTATGGAATAGAAAAGATGATGGATGCTCTTCTTCATCCCTGAGCTTTCAGGATACAGAGTCTACCTTTCTCAGAGCAAGACAGTGGCTCAGGGCTCTCAGGGTAGTGTTAGAACTAGAGGGAATTGATCCAAGCTAGAGGAGTGTAGATTTAGATTAGATGTTAAGAAGTTGTTCTTCACCATGAGTGTGGTGAGACACTGGAACAGGCTGCCCCAAGAGGTGGTGGAGGCCCCATCCCTGGAATTTAAGGCCAGGCTGGATGGGGCTCTTGGACTACATGATCCTTGAGGTTCCTTCCAACCCTGATAATTCTATGATTTTGTCTCACCAAGGTGTCACTGTACCAGACTACAACTCACTATCTTGTAAGAAGACACCATATCTGTGGCTTGTTGAGCTGGATTCTGAGAAGACCTGTTGCCCATCAGCCTATCTGGCTCAGGTGGAGGACATATGGATGTCTGCTCCTCTGGGGCAGCTCCAGGCATGTGCAGCACTAGAGCAGCAAATGGTTTGGGAATTTCAATGTCAAAGAGAAGATGAAAGACATTTATTTCTTCCTCTGTCTTGACTCTTTAATATTGCTTGTTCATTTCAGATGACTTAAAGTATCGTCCTTATGTGTCCATCAGCACATTCCTGATGGAGCCTCACCAGTTAATAGACTTCCCTTTGCTGAGCAGGGGGGGAAATGCACAAAACCAACCCAAACAAACAAAAGCTTATCCTATTAGCAAGTTGTCAATTATCCTTGATGGAAAATTGTACCAGGGGCCAGAGGGAAATGCTGGCAGGTGTAATTACAGGCTTCTTTTTTCAGGGTTATAACCTCTGACTTGCCAGGCCTGTCTTCAGCTAAGGAAAAAAAAGGAAAGGAAGGGGGAAGGAAAAAAAAAAATGAGAAAGGAAGGAAGGGGGAAGGAAAAAAAGAGAGAAAGGAAGGAAGGGGGAAGGAAAAAAAAAGAGAGAAAGGAAGGAAGGGGGAAGGGAAAAAAAAAAAAGAGAGAAAGGAAGGAAGGGGGAAGAAAAAAAAAAAAGAGAGAAAAGAGAGAAAGGAAGGAAGGGGGAAGAAAAAAAAGAGAGAAAGGAAGGAAGGGGGAAGGAAAAGAAAAGAGAGAAAGAAAGGAAGGGGGAAGGAAAAGAAAGAGAGAAAGAAAGGAAGGGGGAAGGAAAAAAAAGAAAGGAAGGAAGGGGGGAAAGAAATGAGGGGTGGGATAAATAAAAAAAAAAAATAAAGAAGAAGAAATTAAAAAAAGCTCTCACTGAATAAATTATTATAAACTTCTGCCCTGCATAAATAAAGAAGATTGCAGCCAAATCTGGATAATTTTAATTGCAAAAGCATTTTACTTCCAGTGCTTTTCTATTTGTGTGAGCAATATCACACCCCCCCCCAGCCCTGCTCTCTTGTTAAAACTTCCAGGTACCAGTAGAGAATATTACAAGCAAAAACATTTGTATGGAAAAAACCCCACCCAATAAAATTGCATGCTGAGTTGACAAGAGCCTGCTTGTGCTTATTACAAAAAGCTACAGTACAGTTTAAAACTGACAACCCATTACTAGAAATCCATCTTTTGCTTAGGTAGATAAACCAAGATTGAATTATAGATTTCACAGCAGCACTTGCTACATTCTGCATTTAAATCCAACACCTTCTGCTTTCTTCAAGCCTTTTTTTTCCACACCCCCCCTTTCATCCATTCATTTGAAATAAATGGTCATGCTCAAAAATTGCCTCAGTGCATGGAACATTTTCATTGCCACACAATCCCCAGAGCTGTTCACAGCCCTGGTTAAAAGGAGCTCTCTTGTCCACACCTAATTGTGAACGTGTATTTATTTATTTATTCGGGCTCCCTTTGCTTTGTAAACACTTTCCTGCTCCAAGTGCATGGCTGCACTTCCTACTGAATTCCAATTTGCAGAGAGTGCTCAGATGCAGTTACATATTGGGCAGGACTCTGATTTCAGCCCGTTGCTGTGTGAATATTTAGTCACACATGGAAGTCCATCTAATCCACAAATTGCAAGGCAAGTGAATCGAGCAACTTAGCTGTTCTGCACATTCTGCCACTCCATTAAAGCTTTCTGTCTTGTATGAAGTCATTTAAAATTAAGATTTCCTTTCACTGGGCTCTAGTCAATGCTGTGCCCAGAGCTCAACATCTGGAAATAAAGAATCACAGAATTGTTTCATTTGAAAGGCATCCTTATGATCACCAGGTTCAAATGTTAACCCGGTATTGCCGAGTTTACTACTAAAACATGGCCCTCAGCACCGTGTCTACACGTCAGTTACATCCTCCAGGGATGGGGACTCCACCACTGCCCTGGGCAGCCTGTGCCAGGCAACCATTTTACAGAATAAATTGTTCCTCACCTCCAACCTAAACCTCCCCTGGAACAACCTGGGGCCATTTCTTCTTATCCTATGACTGGCTCCCTAGAGAGGAGACCAGCTCCCACCTCACTCTTCTTTTCACAGAGTTATGGAGAGGAAGGTGGTCTCCCCTTAGTCTTCTTTTCTCCAGGCTGAACAATCCCAGTTCCCTCAGCCACTCCTCATAAAACTTCTGCTTTAGAAACAAGAGTTCCTTCAAACCGATTTTCCCCAGGAAAGAATATCAGCAAGTGCCCGAATCCAGATGGCTGCTGCTTTTTGCTCACTTCACTTTGATAATTCAGTTACAAATAAAAGCAGTTAAACCACTCCAAAGCTTACTGGACTGAGCAGTCCAGGCCAGTGACTCTTCCTAAATAGCCATCCCTGACTTGTAAACAGATGTGTATGTGGGAGAGAGAAAGGCTTCCTTCCTCAGCCCCATAAATCTGAAAAAAGTTCAACATTCAAACTCCACCAAATGTTAATCAGTCCACAGCCTTTTGTTATTCTTATGAATGACTGCAGTCAGGCTATTTAAGGCAAGTGATGCATTCAGTTGTTAATTGTAAGTGCTCATTGAGGGCACCTCAAATGAACCACAGTTTCCCTCAGTTCTCATCCCCCCTCCTCTTCCCAGAAAAGGCCTGCAAAGACTTTAAGAAAGAACAAGAAGTTCATCTGCTAAGAAGTTCATCTACTAAGCCGACAGAGTCCTTTTGAAATTAATATGTAGAAGAAAAAGCAGGCTTGGAGGAAAGAGGGGACATGAGTATTATAGTAGCTTTTTATTTACCACCTAAACCTGCCATGGTTCTGCACACACTTGCTCTCAGCCCTCCTGAAGAGAAAACTCTCCAGGCTCTGTCCCATTTCCATGCATCTCCTGTCCAGGTCAGTGAAGAAGGGTCCTGCATGAGAAGGAGCAACTACACAGAATGATAGGGGTTGGAAGGGATCCCTGGAGATCACCTAGTCCAATACCTCTGCTAAAAAAAGGGTCACCCAGAGCAAGTTGCACAGGATGGCATTCAGGTGAGCTTTGAATGACTCCAGAGATGAAGACTCCACCACATCTCTGGGCAGCCTGTTCCAGTGCTTCACCACCCTCAAAGTAAAGACATTCCTCCTCATATTTAGGTGAAGCTTCCTAAGCTCAAGTTTGTGCCTATTACCTCTTGTTCTGTTACTGGGCACCACTTAAAGACTGGCCCCATCCTCCTGACACCCACCCTTTAAGTATTTATAAGATTTTTAATGTCCCCTTTATTTCTTCTCTGGGCTAAAACCTCCAAGTCCCTCAGCCTTTCATCCCAAGAGAGATCTTCACTGTAAATGCCACAATCAGCATCATTTTTACCACAGAACTGCTGAGGTTGGAAAAGACCTTGGAGATCAAGTCCAGCCATTCTCCTAGAGCTCACAATCCCACCACTACATTACAAAGTCAGAAGATCCATTCTGTGTCTCAGACTTTTGCCTACCCCTTCGTCTTTCCTGCTCAAGAAGCAGCAGAGGTTGTATGACATCATTCCATAAGCCTTACCTTATATGCTAGGAAAAAAACCCTCTTGTTTCAGCCCACAACATAAATAATTATGCACAAGGATTCCTGAATGGTTTCAACTTAAACAACTAGCCTTAGTTTCAGTGGTTCCCTCTGCAGAGTATAAAGATACGTGGAGTCACAGACTTTTGCTGTGCAGGGCAATAACTGGCTCTGTGTACATGCTCAGCACGGATGCAAGAAAACACAGGTACCACCCTCCTGAAAGCCCACAGGACTATCTGCAGGACATGATAAATAAATTAAGAAGGAAAAGATGCCTTCAGGGACAAGTAATGCATCACTAGAAAGTGTCACAGAATGGCTTTCTTTAACCTGAGCAACACCACATGAAAATAAAACAGTGGTGGTGTTCCTAGATATGGCAGGCTTCTGCACTTCTCTGTGAGGCTGCCTGCTTCAAATTCAAAGCAGGAGGATGCAAACAGGAGCTGCCACCCCCATAGCCATGACCCTACAAAGGGCATCTATGTGCAAAGCCACCAAACTTGCAGCCCAGTGCTGGAGCAGGAGTGGGAACACCGAACAAAAGGAATACAGGTGATGTGGAGCTGAGCAGCATCAGCATACCGATGCTAATTCAGCCCACATCTTTAGCTAATGAGAGACAGAGTTTATGTGTGCATGAAACAGAAGGCTGAGGCCTTGGGGATCCATAACAGATATTTATCACAAGAACAAACACCGGAACCTGAATCAGAATCTAAATGTGCAGAGTCTAGAAGCTTCCAAGCCTCCAGCCAAACCATCAAATGGCATTTGTCTGACTTACCAAACACACAAAGTCCTTCAACACCACCATGAATCTACCATGAGCACTGCCCTGGGATGTCCCACAACGATGTCATCTCTATCACATTCCAAATCCTGCCACATTCAGCTTGTGGCTGTTTTGTTTGGGGTTTATTTTTTGCATAAGAGAAAGGGAATAAACTGCAGCTTCCCCCCCCAGAAAAAAAAATAAATGGTTAAAGCAAACATTTCCTTGGTTAAATTTTCTCTCTAACTGGATAAAACATTCAGGATCTCTCTCTAATCATCCCCACCCCCACATCATCATATGCACAAATAACCTTGGCTCCTCTTTTGTGAGCCTTGCAACATAGGGGTGTGGTTTTTTTGAGTGGAAAAACCCTCAGACTGGGGAGTTTTTGGCAGCCACTTCCATAACAGCTTGTATTTACTTTTAATCAACATGCAACCAAAAATACTAATGAAAAATTGTAACATTCTCACAACTGTTTCAGTCAAAGTGCTATAAATGTCACTGGGGACACAAGTCCTGGAGGGGAAAAAAAAATAAATAAATTGAAGTGATCTGTCTTCATGTTCCCAAGTTTTTGAAGAGTCAATTGAAGTAAAACATATTTTGCTCCAAAATATCCCCAAACCATGCTTGTTTGGCTGAGTTATGAACTTAGAGCATAACCAAAGGGTGGTTTACAGTGTACTCTTGTAAGAAGCCCACAAAAGATTAGCCAAAGGTTAGATTTGTATTAGCAAAGCTGATCTTTAATAGGAAGGCAAAATCACAGTATCACAGTATAACTAAGGTTGGAAGAGACCCCAAGGATCATCGAGTCCAACCTGTCTCAACAGACCTCACAACTAGACCATGGCACCAAGTGCCACGTCCAATCTCCCCTTGAACACCTCCAGGGACGGTGACTCCACCACCTCCCTGGGCAGCACATCCCAATGACGAATGACTCGCTCAGTGAAGAACTTTTTCCTCACCTCGAGTCTAAACCTCCCCTGGCACAGCTTGAGACTGTGTCCCCTTGTTCTGGTGCTGGTTGCCTGGGAGAAGAGACCAACCCCTTCCTGTCTACAACCACCTTTCAGGTAGTTGTAGAGGGCAATGAGGTCACCCCTGATCCTTCTCTTCTCCAGGGTGTAAGTAAAATGGTGTAAGTAGTCACCAGGTTTTGCTCCTGGAAATGAACACATTGGTGAAAGATCATGAAACCATAGAACCCTTTGACTGGAAAAGGCCTCCAAGATTATTGAGTCCAACCATCAACCCAACACCACCATGGGGATTAAACCATGTCCCAGAGTGCCATGGCTACCTGTTTCTTGAACGCCTCCAGGGATGGTGACTCCACCACCACCCCGGGCAGCCTGTGCCAATCCCTGACCACTCCTTTTGGAAGAAATGTTTTCCTACTGTCCAACCTAAGCCTCCCCAGAGTGCAACTTGAGGGTGTTTCTTCTTGTCCTATCGTTAGTTCCTTGGAAGAAGAGACTAACCCCCACCTCACTGCAACCTCTTTCCAGGCAGTTGTAGAGAGTGAGAAGGTCTCCCCTCAGCCTCCTTTTCTCCCTTGGGTGCTCCTTATAAGACTTGTTCTCCAGACCCTTCATCAGCTTTGTCATCCTTCTCTGTACAGGCTCAAACAACTCAAAGTCCTTCTTGGATGAATGCCCCCAAACTGATTCTATCCTGCTGCTTATAGGCACAGCTGGTTTAAATGCTAAGTAACCAGATTTGATTTCTAAGATATTTTCTCCCTCCACTGACTGTTCTGCCCTACACTTTTTGTAGCCAGAGAGACACTTCTAGGCAGCAGCACTACCTTTAGCACCAGTTTTTAAGCTTCTCGTTGAAGTGTCACAATTACAAGACCTAAACCCTGGCTTTTCATGCAGTCTGATCCTGCAGCCACTGTACTTTGTGAGATCTATCACTAAAGAAACCCTGCCAGTGACATGATATTACACAGCGTGAAATCACACCGCCATCTCATCTTCTCAGGGACTTACAGGACAAAAAAAGAATCAGGAAATCTACACTGTCATCATGTCTCCAAATTTTTTCCAGCTTCCAAGCTCAAACCAGACCCAAGCCCACATTCTGAATCCTGCATGCATTTCAACAATGTGCAGCATAAAGAGCAATTTGCTCTTTGCAAAGCAACCAGGCTGCCATTATGAATTAATATTAAAAGCAATCCCCACACTCTCATCATCTCCCCAAAGAAGGCAAGATCTGAGACTGGACTTGAAAGGGGGTGGGTTGCAGCAGAATCAGATGTTTCCTAGTGTATTGTTATTAGGGAAAAAAAACAGAATAACAATAAAGCCCTGAGGTATTAACTGCTTTCTACCTGAAAGTGCTTCAATCTGCATTCCCTTCATAGCATTTCCTTACAATTTGCAGGGACACAAAAGCAGCACATCTAGGACTGGGATGCTGCTGAGGCTGCGTTACCAAGGACACAGGACACTGGCTCTATTGGTGCTCCAGTGAGGGCATAGTTACCATTCTTCTATCAGAAAAATTGTCATGAAAGGAACGGAAGATTTCATGAATATAAATATCTGAAGGGTGGAGGTCATGAAGATAGGGCTGGGATCTTCTCATTGGTGTCTGGTGATAGAAAAAGGGCAACAAGTACAGAACAGAATTACAGAACAGAATTAACCAGGTTGGAAAAGACCTTCGAGATCATCAAGTCCAACCTATCGCCCAACACAATCTAATCAACTAAGCTGTGGCACTACGTACAAACCACAGCATGGGAGATTTCACCTGAACTTGAGGATAAACTTTGCTGTGAGGCTGCCCAGAGAGGAGTCTCCTTCTCTGGAGAGGCTCCCAGCCTGCCTGGACATTATGATCCTAGGCAACCTGCTATGGGTTGCATAGAGCTTGGACTAGGTTATCTGCAGAGGTCCTTTTCAACCCCCACTCTGCTGGGATTCTCCCTCAACATAACACATACTCTTATGGTTAGACTTGATGATCTTCAGGTTCTTTTCCAAGCAGTACAGTTCTATGACTCTGCTGGCATACAGAAGCAGGATGCTGAATAGTATCTGCACTTCAGACTAACCAGAGCAGTAGACTCAGAAATAAAAACAGACTAAAAAGCAACCAATTGCTCCAGGGTGATGTGATCAGGTATCTGGCAGTGGGGGTTTTAGTCAAACTGAATCCCTCTCCTTTGAGTTATCTAGGGACCCAAGGAACTCGGACCTAACAGCAAGACCCAGAGATCTCTACACTGATTTTAGGGGAGTTCAACCACGTTTAAGAGACAAGGAAATGCAGCTGTTCACTGATGCAGAAACAGATGAGAAATAGGGAGTCTGTGGAATGAGTTAAGTCTGAGCCTGCCAGCTCTTACAAGCTGTTTTTCACTGCCTTAGGGCAGAAATAGCCTGAGAGAGTCCAGTCCTTCATCTCCCCGGCCACATCCCCCTTTGTTGGAGCTCAGCGTGGTGGCAATTTAGAAACATTTGGTGAAAGCTCAAAAATTCCTTACACAAAGTAAAAAAATAATCTATTTTTAAATACCTTCAAAAGCAAACACAGTTAATTTCTGAATACAGCCTTCATAGCCAAACAATCCCAGTGCCAAGATTTAAAGGCAAGAAACTGCAAATCTTCAAGTGAAAACAAACCAGTTGAAGGAAAACAGATCACAGGAGGTTAAACTCACTCATTTTCTCCTAGACACTCTGAGGTTTTAACTCTGAACTGAGACCTCATAACCTAACAGGAGGTAACTGGCATGGATTCCCAGGGAAGAAAGCTGATAACCACAGAAATTACACTGGGAAATGTTTTTGGAAGTTACTCTTCAAATGTTATTTGTATGATGGCAATCTATAGGAAGCAGACAGGCAGTGCAACTGGGGAAAATACCAAAACCCTTAAAAAGGAGAGACTGGGTGCATGTGCCGAGGTCAGATTGTTGCCAGGTTACACTTTTATGCTACCTAAGGGTTAGCAGGGAATCATCTGACTCAGCTCTTGAGAGAGTATCTAAATCCCAGCAGTTTCCAAAGGCTGCCAGCTTGCAATCAAGTGCTTGTAAAATAGTAATAGACATGTAATGTATGTCAAAGCAGAGCCTTGAATCTCAAAGTAAATACGACATCATTTTGATCTGCTAATAAATAAGCTCTGTCCTGCTCACTCTGGAGCGTGGTTCGCTGGGGCGATGATGGCACAGACACGTGGGTGAAGGCAGGGGCAGCAGCACTGTTGGAGGGTCAGGGGTATGGTCAAGGACCCCCTTCCTTAACAGCTGCCCTTTTGCCCAGATATGTGGGATTTAAAATATTTATGCAGCTGCACCACGACCTCCCTGGGACCTTTTTACAACCACAGAGAGAAATAACCAGTATTTAATAAACAACACAAGACAGGAGAAATTGCGTTGGCAGATCGTGCCTATAGCTTTTTGTCTCCATTAGAGATTCAAACACAGGCATCTAAAGTAAGATTCAAGTGGGATGATGAAATTCTTTGTGTGTAATGGGTAACAGTCAAGTAACACATAATCCCTTATAGCAATGATTCTGCAACTACTCCGTCCCTTTTATGTGCATAATATATCTTAATTGGCTGCACAGCAATTTAGGCCACGAGACAAAGCAGCTGGCAAAGACTAATTTACAAGAATGTCACTCAGGAGTAACATACAGCATCCATGGAACTGAAATATTTGATGCTATAGGCACTTAATCTTACTGCTATCTAGGAGTCCTGTGAATACTCTTCAAAGAGATGAGGATTTCTAGAGGACAAGGAAACCTCCCCAGTGCTGGTACAGTTCTTTGTGTGGCATTGCTTGTCTTTTAACTGCTAGCTCTTGAACAACATATTTCCTTTTTTTTCCACTCATTAATAAGACTATCTCACATTAATAGGGATATCTCCTGTGTCTATCCTAGCCATCCTTGCAGGGTATCACCACCACACAGCTCACAGAGAAACAAAGCAGCCACCACGTCAAGAGAATTGTCAGGATTTTGAATTAAAAGTGATTTCAGAGATAAATATATTCAGCAGATAAATACAAAACAATCTATAGATTTCAATCATTCCAGAGAGGAAGCATTGAAAACCATCACGATCTCAGTGGAGCTGCGCAGGCAAGGCAAGCTAGGAAGAGATGGGTGTAGAGAAAAACGGGGTTAAAGTTCCAATTTTAAGTACTTGCAAAAGATGTGAGGCTGAGATACATTTGGTTTAGAAGATTCTGTCGAGGAAAAGCACCCACCCACAAGTGCTGTGAACACAAGCAGAAACAAAGCCTTTTCCCCCAGTGTTATCCAGACACTGCTGTATTAAGGATATCTTTCCCAAAAGGACCTGAATTTTATTAATGAGTCCTGTTAAATTCTATAGGACTATGAGTAGTTTAGGAACCTTGATGGTATCTACACCAGTCATTAGTTTTGACATCACAAGCTAATGCTGGCCCTGGAAGCCTTTTGAATGAATCCTTGCTTGACCTTGAAGGAGCTGGAATAATTTTCTTTGGGGGTGGGGGAGGAAAACTGTTGAGAGAAAATGCAACAAAAAAATATTCAGATGTTAAAATGGTTCATTGTCATGCCTGCAAGACTGTATTTTTTCTCTTTTCTTTTAATTTGCTTTTCTGACAGGCATCTTAGGGCAACTCTGAAAGTAGCTGATTATCTAGATTTGGAGTCTCATAGGGAAGAGCAGAGGCTGATGTGGTGACTTGTTAATATTCACTCTGCACCTGCAGTTTCCCACTGACAGACAAATTTTCTAACCACTTTACCATTCTCTGAGACTTCTTTGTACTGCCTGAAATTTCTAAATGGCATAAATTGTGTGAATACTACCCTGTACATATATCCTGGGATGTGTCTGACCTTTGGGTCACTCTCTTGAATGGGAGTTATTTTCCCACTGGTTATTAAACAGTAGTTTTCGGGTAATTTTGGGGCTATTTGGCAAGTACTAACCAATTGTGTTTCACTCACATCGATCCACAAAGACTTGATAAGAGAAAAAAAAAGAAAGAAAGAAAATCCAAACCCTTGTTTAAAGGGCATTGCATTTCCAAAGCAGATTCAGATGTTGACCTTGTCTTTTGATTCAGAATCACCTTAACGTGAAGAAGCTAATCGAAAAGCACAAATGCTGTGTAAAAGGAGAAGCTTAGGTTCTCTTGCTCATGGTTCAGAGATACACACACACACCCCCCAAGAGAAGTGGTAGCCACAGCTTCAATAATCTTATCTAAACACTCCAGAGTGGCCCCATCAGAATTGTGCCTGCAATAGGCATGGGTGCCAGAACTCCTCTGACTTCTATCCCGTCATTAAAGGATTTTAAAAGGTGAAGGCTGAATTATAATTCTTTCCTGTATTCTGGTCATTCTGGGAATGAGTTGGGAATTGCAAGGTTTGCCATCCCATCAGGAGGGAGCTGGCACTAAGATATTTCTCCCTTTGACCCCTCTAGATCCAAGTTGTGGCATTGCACTAAGCGCAACCCTTCTAGGCCAGTCTGTCGCCTGGAGTTGTGTGCAGCATGATCTTGCTAGCAGGGCTTTCATGGTTAACTCAGGTTTGAGGGGTGGTTTTATACATTTATTTATTTTTTAATGACTGTGTGACCAAGCCATCTCCCTCTTCATCTGCGCAATAGATTTAGTTTGTATTGGGCTACATCTGTTTCAGTACCTTAACTGCTCCAGTCTGAGGTCTATTGACATTCTCATTATGTGCAAGTTGACAGTACATGGCTATATTAAGGGATTTCCAGCCATGGAGGGGGAAGGGAGGGGAAAGCTGTGATCTGTCTTTGCAGAAATTTCTAGCAGATAATGCATTTCAGCATGGCAAAATGATAATGCAAAAAGAATCAGGGACATTTTAGGCTGTGTAAGAGGACAAAATCACAGCATCCTCGTGAAATAAGTGCTGGCTGGAGAGCAAGGTACGTGTTATTAATGTATATCAGTATCTGTATTCCAGAAGGAGATAGCCAAAGACTATAATTAGCTCTGAAGCTAAAATATGATCAGCATAATAATAACTATTAGACTAAAAAAGAATGTAGTGAATAAAAGCCCAATTCACAAAGGAATGTGGTGTTAATATTGAAATTTGGACATGTTAAAGTGGTAAGTTGTAAGAGAGGAGCATTTAATGACACTGAGTGGCTGTGCAATTTATTCAGGATAGATAAAAAGGAGGAAAAATTGAAATTTACAAGAAGAGGGAATGTCCTATGTGTGTTTTGTGGTTCAGCCTATCAAACTGGTCATTGCCTTACACACACAAGCTCTGTGCTGCACAAACACACATAGATATCTATAAATGAGCTCTACCATTTTCCTACAACAGTAAAGAACGAGTAGAGAGAACAATGCTGAAACAAATAGGTAGCAAACTTCACAGGAGATCTCTTTGGTTACTCTCCAGACCTGACCTTGAGAGACTGTTTTATGCCTGATTGTCAGTAAGTGCCTCCTCCCTCTTACTGGCCAATTATTTACACATTTCTATTCAAACCTAAGGCTTGAGGAAACGGGGAAAGGGAGGAAAGCTGATGCTGCAGCTTTCTCTGCCCTCTTTAAAAGCTAGTTATTGTTCACCAAGACAAAGGTAAGTGGTTTAAATACCATAGAAACTACAAAAGACAAAGACACTGTTGGTGTATTTGCACTTATGCAGAGATCCCAGGTTTGTCATGAGAAGGCAAGATCAAAGCAAAGGTTTCTTTCAAAACCAAAGTTACCATCACAAAAAGGCATTGAGATAATATTGTAATAATTCAAGTTAAAATAGAGATGTCTGGGGTTTTGCTGGGGGTTTTTTGGTTGGTTGGCTCTTTTCTATATGATTTGTAGCCTAATCAGCTGATCCACCCTTTTTAATATAACAAAATACTTCTCTCACTTCAGAAGCAAATTCCTACCTGACGAGTTTGCAACCAGCACGAAAGGGCAGAGATTAAAACTGAGAAGAAGAATTAAGCAGAAGCCATGAGCGTTGAAGCCAGTCACATTTTCCACCTAGGGTTCTATTGCTGCTTTGATTTCACCACTGACTTACTATTCAACACATTACAAAAATTCCTGTCACTACACAGAGAAGCTGCCATGCTCTTGACCTGGCCTACATATTTATTCTTCTTCCTCCATGTATGTCGTCCAACTTTCCCTTATCCTTTCCCCACATTAATATTTATACAACTTCCTCTATACCCTCTGTCATTTGCCACCTGTACCTAAACAATCTGCTGTGTTTGTCTGCAAAGTATTCTATGCAATTATCTCCATATAAAAAATAACATTAAAAAATTAATACAGAATACAGAAGGCATTTCAGAATACAGAATTAACCAGGTTGGAAAAGACCTGCAAGATCATCAAGACCAACTTAGTGCCATGGTTTAGTTGATGAGATGGTGCTGGGTGATAAGTGCCTCATCCAGTCTCTTCTTAAATACTTCCAGGCATGGGGACTCCACCACCTCCCTAGGCAGCACATTCCAATGGCCAAGCTCTCTTTCTGGGAAGAATTTCTTCCTCACATCCAGCCTAAACCTCCCCTGGTGCAGCTTGAGACTGTGTCCTTTTGTTCTGGTGCTGGTTGCCTGGGAAAAGAGACCAGCCCCTACCTGGCTGCAACCTCCCTTCAGGAAGCTGTAGAGAGCAGTAAGATCTCCCCTGAGCCTCCTCTTCTCCAAGCTAAGGAGTTCTTTCATAACTTCTTGCTCCTCAGCAGTGACAAGAGTGAGCTTTTCTAGCAGCTTGCTAGAAACTTTATGAACTATTTGCCTACCTCACCTCACCTGTGTTTAAGATGTATTTTAATGTATGACTTCAGCATAATTCCTGCATAAAGGTTCTAATATTTTAGTTTCAATGGGGGTTGAAAATGTCTAGCTCTTCATTAAAATAAATCAATACCAACCCCAGAGTGAGACCATTTACACAGCCATCGAGCATGATTTAATTACATTAGCCCTACCAAAGCACTTCTGTGACACCTGTACAAACAGAGTGGGCAGAACCACAGAGTACAAGATGGATCACCTGTTTTTCTCCAGAACGCTTCAACAGCCCAGGATACAAGAAAACAGGAGATCAACTCTATTAGTTCTATCAGGAAAAAGCTCAGAAAAATGCAGATTTGCTCCAAAACTCTGAGGATTGTCTCAGTTAAGGCAAAAGAAATCTTACGTGTGTAACGTGCAGCGGCTAACAGGGTTAAAATATGCAGCACATTTTGAGAGTCTATCAAGAGTTCACGCTACAGCAGCATGCAAGATTGGCAAGGAGGACTAGAAGTCAACATAGCTGTAGACAAAGCAATTAGCATCTCTATTATGTGGATATTGATCCAGCTGATCTCTCTGTTAACAAACCTTCCAAAATTAGATAAGAAGGTACTTGCTAATAATGCCAGATGAAACAAATAACTGCAAAATATTCAATTAAATGGAGTCATGTGATGCCTACTTTGAGGATCAAGGAAGAGTGCAGACTCAAACTGTAGGATGTTTATCTGAAGCCCTAACTGCTAACACAATGCCATGAAACAGGAACAATCAGCATCCTGGAGAGATGAGAATGACCTATTTGAGAAAAGCCTTCCAGTGCCTCTCTCCTGGTGTAGGTCTCGGTACAGCCCTCAGTCACAGAGGTTTCTGTAAGAGCAGGAGCTCACTGCCCAGTGCCTACATGGGCAGACAGAGCCAAATATTCCACTGTACATGACATGGTCCTGTTAATGGGGAGGTCTGGAGCTGACTGCCAGAATGTCATGATTAGCTCTTTTCAACCCTTCTCAGACTCCTGTCACTGTATTTCCTTTCTTTATCCTCTCCCATTATACATTACCGTGATCAGACTTTGTCTAGCACCGAGTCCCATCTGCTAGACATGGTGTAAAGACATTTTATCTTTTCAGCCTGGTTGAATCATAAAATCACAGAATGGTGGGGGTTGAAATGAATTCTGGAGGTCATCCGGTCCAACCTCCCTACTAAAGCAGATTGCTCAGGATCACAATGTCCAGGTGGGTTTGGAATCTCTCCAGAGATGGAGACTCCACAACCTCTCTGGGCAGCCTGTGCCAGGGCTCCAGCATCCTTCAAGAAAGAAAGTTTGCACTACATTCAGGTGGAACCTCATGGGTTCTAGTTTGTGTGCATTGCCCCTTGTCCAGGCACCAGGCACTACGGAAAAGAGACTGGCCCTGTCCTCTTGACAGCCACTCTGTTGATACTGATAAGATCCCCTCTCAGGCTTTGTTGAAATCAGAATACCTTGGGCAAATGCAGCACCACCCAAAATAATTGTACTGGCAGGATTTCACCCACCTCCTCAACAGGCTCCTTGGAGAAACATCTGCTGTCCTGCAGCAAGGTTTGATGAGACAAGGAGCTGATGATGGTGAAGTAAGATGGTGACAGACATGTCATGAGGAAAGACACCAAAGAAAAGGTGGTCACTGCTGTTTCTAAAGACTGAATTCCTACAGGAACAAGTACAGAAAAGACTACTGTGATGAAGAATGCTTTAATGAGACAGTAGCCATCAAATGTTGCCAATTCAACGTTATAGAGCACAAGAGTAGATGCTTCTGCCTGTAAGCCCATCATGTCAACAACAAGGAGGAGAGAGAGGATTTGTAAGTGAAAGAAGGGGGGGGATAACATAAATTAGCCAGGAATAAATTTAGTCTGAAATTAGATGATGGCCTCTACCCATTATTTGAGAAAGGTTATAGAGCAGAGTCCCAAGAGGGGGAAAATTCTAATTAGATTTAAAATGGTGCTTGATCACTTTATGGAAGGTATGGCACAGCATGGATATCTCCTACAGCAGAGAACTGAACTCGTGACCCAGCAGATCCCTTCCGCTCTTCAGAGTTTCTTCACACTAAAGCATATCTACAATCAAAACCTGACCCTTTTTCATCCTCTTAATGCTTTGAAGTCCATTTTTAGTGCCCAATTTCATGCTTAGGAGAGTTTAATACATAATTTTTAATTATTTTTTTTTTTTATATATGCTTAAACTGTTAAAAGAACCAAAGCAAACAAAAACCTGAGATTCTGCTGCAGCCATTGAGCCTACACATACTGTTAGGGCCCCTTTATCTGAACATTATTTAATGAGTGTCCCTGAAGGGATTAGCATGTCAATGTGTGTATATTGATTTCCTAATCCAGTCCATCAAAGCTGTTATGATCTGGCGACAGCACAAGAAACAGGAGTTCAAGGTTCTTCACACAGCTCCGCCAGTATGTTCTCAAGCCTCTTGATGTGAGAATTAGCTCAGTCCTGAAGTCCAATTAATCTGATGAGACTGTCAACAAAGATGTCATTTCTAGGCACTTTTTTTTTTGGCAGGGGGAGAGGGGGGGGATGGGGACACCTGTCTAAAATCCAGAATGAGATCACCAGCTCATTAGCATTTTCCAACAGATGGCAAAAAAAATAAAAGCTGCATTTTGTGTTATTTTGGACTGCTCCCTATTTTATAGCCAGCCCTCTAAGCTACTCAAGCTGTAGGACTGCACTCCAAAGTTGCTCCTAGAAATCAAAATACGTGGTAGACGTCTATTTAGACATTAGCATCAGGAGGCTGCAGCAGCACAAGAGCGAGCTTGCAATCTCTCCCCAGACATCAAAACAAAATAAAGCAAATAAAAGTCAGAATAACTACAGGAAATTAGCTAAATAAAGACCCTGAGTTATTCAAAATTTCATCTAGTATCCTTCTCCCCAGAGTATTCCATTGTGGAGTATTTCAGTTGCCTGTGATGCCGTAACTCCATCCTTTCCTAAGGTTTATGAGCAAAACCTCTGCCTGCCTGGTCCTGCTCTAAACATACTTCCATGACAAGACAGTCCTCCAGCTATTCCCTAACTTCACAAAGCCCTTAGGCTCAGAAGCCTCAGTGCTAAGCTGTGTGCCTTAAAGCAGAGTAAGATCCAGTTTGACAGTTCTCAGGCAGACAAGGCACAAGCTGCTTTTCCTCAGTAGCTGCACTGAGGTCTCAATCCTGTTACTACTGCGTTCAACAGGAAAACTACTTAACATAAGTGGAGGACAACCAGATTCTAACAAGTTCCCAGCTAAGCACCACAAAAAAAAAAGAAGGTGCAAATGCACATCCTAGAAAATATTATTGCTATAATGCACAATGGTGAGCTTTTATCAGCTGACATCTAGAGAAATTGCTGTTGAAAAAACAGAAGAGTTTTGAATGCTTTATAAGGAACTCCTTCTTGCTTTCCCCCCCTCCTTAACCACCATACGTTCAAATAAACTCTTACATCATCTTCATCTTGCTTTTGCTGCTGGGATGTGCCACAGCACAAATTGGCATGCTTCCTATTTTTGATATTGTCTAATTCCCTGGGTCATTAGTTATGTAATCATAATCATTTTTCTGCTGGGCAGATTGGCGTTATCCATCTCATCTCCTTTTCTCATCTCACCTCTTTAGTAGTGTTAGAGCAGGGATGGGAACATCCAAGTCCCTCAGGGCACCATCTGGTACTACCCTGTACTGAGAGGGCTAAATGAATGACATACTGTATGGTACTTCCTACTCATTAGTTACTGATTCCTTATGTTGCTGGTTTGGGGTTTGTATTAAACTCATTCCATTACATGTTCTTTAGTTATTTTGTTCAACTCTACCTCCTTTCCTTTGTATTCCTATCTAAAGGTTTCATGGAGTAAGGAAAACAGCCAATGGGTAGGAAAGTGGTGCGCTGGAGGGTGTATCGGGAGTAATGCTGTGAACATGAGAACAAAGGAGATTGTATTGGATCAGTGTTTAAGATATAAGCAGGAAACAACACAGAGAATACTCAAAGGCATCACAAAGTAACAAGGAAAGAATATAGATCTCTCTATAGTTACACACAGCCTATATATGTCACCTGCCCACGGAGAGGCGATTACCCTACACAGCCCCTTAACACCAACAGACGAATCTTTTATATGGAAATAACACCAGGCCTACAAGCTATTGCCTCCTTTCCCAAAAGGATTAAAATCCAGTCTGTCCTGATGCAGAAACCATTAGAAGATGCCTTCTGAAGTTCTGATTAAGGTGGATGTGCCCTCCCGTCACCTACCTGCGCTGCACAACAAGAAAGCGCTGCCTGCAGATAAAAGGAGCCCAGCATTTGCATTTGCTGCTGCTGCTGCTGCTTTGTGTTCATCTCACTGAAGCAGATTGTTATTTTTTATTGTACTATATAGCACCATAAATATAGATTGCCTTTTAGAGCCAAATATCACTCTTGCTAAGTAATTGTCAATTAAATTTAGTATTAATTATGCTTAATAGCCCAATCCTGTGTTCTGTTTTCCGTGTGTGCCATTTTTGTGTGTGGATCTGAGCTCAGAGGAAATGAATTTTGGGTTGGGAGGTTTATTTAAGCCTCATATTTAATTAAATCCCTCTGTTGTTGGGTGAATGTGTGAATCTCTGAATCGAAATTGGAAGAACTGGTTACAGAAAAAAAACCCAAACAAAACAAAACCAAACCAACCAACCAACCAGCAAAAAACCCAAAACAACAACAAAAACCCAAACCAAACCCAACCCAAAACCCCAAACCAGCCAGAGCAAACCAGTGGCACGTTCAGGTCTTGTAAGCAAGCATCAAGGAACAATCCAACAAAAAAAGCAATCATTTAATAATCACTTCAGGCTGTAATTACATTGACAACAAAACCTTTGCTTTTAAGGTTTCATGTTACATGATGTCCAGTTCTCAACAGGACAGGAAAAAAAAATCCAAGGACTATGTTTCTACACAAATTTCCAGCCTCCACTGTGGGACAATGTGCCTGAAAGGATGGAGAAGAGAGTCATGCAGGGTGCCCTGAAGCTGCATGTCACAACCCACCAGCATGGCAGAACCGAGAAGGGGAGGTTACCCACCACCGGCTGGAGCAGCCAAGCTCACAGCCACTCACTGCCATTTCATGGACAGTTAAACTGTTTCTCTCTGCTGTACCTGCAGGGCAAGGGCCTCATCTGGCAAAGCCCTGCTGGTGGGAACTGAGGCTGTAAACCCCCTCTGAGAGCAAAGATAAATGAAGCCTCAGGTGTTTTCCCCCTTGATGTGGAATCTAGTAAAGCTCGGGGGTTATTTCTAATGGGTTAGTTTTGCGCTGGCCTCCAGGATGGATGTGCTGGCATTCCTCTTTCCACGCCTTCCCAACAATCATTATGTACCAGAGTCAGTTCTGCAGCAGACTCCAAGCTCTGCCTGAGCAGTTCAGCACTCACAAATAGCTGGTGCCTCATTAGGCAAGAGACAAGCAGAGTTGGAAAGGGAAAAACAAAGACAATAGCTCACCTCTGCTCCCAGTTCTGTCTCCAGCAAAGTGGGACTGGCTGCTGCACTGGGGTTGTGCTGGGGCAGGGGAGCTGCTTCTCTCGGTCTTTGAATAATATTTGTATTTAAAAGAAAACCCAAACAGAAAATTGTTTAGATATTTTGCAGTTTGCACTTGTTGTAGCACAGAGAGCTCATGTACAAACAGAGGTCAAAGATACCCACAATCAATCTGTCACCTTCTCAGTGAAATGAAAGGAAATGTTAAGCAACATCAAGGCTCCATGAAATTTGGGGGAATAATGTCAGCTCCCTTGGAACAGGGGTTATGTTTTCCACATAACAGCCTCAGATCAAATGGCAAAACAGAAAGTAGGAGAAAATTCATAACAAACAGCTTTAAAAAGATCCTCAGTTCGGAGACTGTAACAGGCATTCTTGAGATGCTTTTCAGCCATTCATTCCTCCTGATATCCATTTGAATGTTCCCCTTCGGCCTTTTGTTTTCATTTTAGCTTTCTAAGCCTGTGTGTCACACCAGAGGCCTTTTCTGCTGTCCCTTTCCTCCCAGCCCTACTCTCTCTGCCTCTGCAAAGCCCTTTCCCCTGTGTTGATTACTCTCCCTACTTGGCATGCGTGCTCTTTCTAAATGCTGCTTTGCTCCTTAAACCTGGACTCATTCCCTTTTTTCATGAAACCAGACTCTTTCTTTCCCTCCCCCTCCCTCCCTCCTTAAAAAAAGAACATTTTATTCTGGCCAAATTAAGGACCTAGCCATGTTCTCCTTTACAAATGTCACTGCAGCATGGCTAAAATTCTGCTTCGGCCCCGAAAGCTGCACTGGCGCAGAACAAAAGCGTTGCAGTGTCTTGTACGCCACTGCCTTGTTTCCCCTCATTCCTTCTCCAGGATTGCTTAATAGTACCAGCTTGAAATGACATTTTAGCAAAAGCCATGCTCTTTGCAGCTCCTCCCTCAGCTTACAGAAAATACCTAATAAGAGTCCATTCAGGAGAAGCCATGAAAGCAAGAGAGAAGACTGACAGCCCCTCATTCCTGTTTGGCCTTTTTTGTTTTAGTCCATTCCCAATACCTGACATCTTTTCCCCTCATTAAATATTCAGTTGTAATTTGTAATCTCTCAGTTCAGCATGTGAGCTTTAGCAGGCTTCAGCATGCACATGGAGGTACATCTGTGTGGACCTAAGAAGGTTCAGAATCATTTTGGCTGGAGAGGACTTTTAAGATCACAGGATGCTAGGTTGGAAGGGACCCCAGGGACCATCTGGTCTCACCTTTCCAAGAAGTAATATAGATGAAATGAGCTGGCCCAGCACCCTGCCAAACTGAGTCCTAAAACTGACCAGCAGAAGGGAATCCACTGCTTCCTGTGGGAGATGATTCCAAGCTCTAACTGTTCTCATGGGGAAAATTTTCACCTGGAGTCCACCTGAAACCTCCCCAGTAGTAACTTGTCCCCATCACCCCTCGAGTTTCCCATGGGAATCCTTGTAAAAAGGGAGTCTCCATGCTCTTGGGAGGTAGTTGAGTACAACTGTTAACCCAGCACTGCCACGTCCACCAAAGATCAGAAATTATCTATGATAAGAAAATAATCACAAACAACAAGTAATGTTTATACTACCAGGATCAAAGTGCTAGGTGCAGATTTCAATCAGAAGTGGCATAAGACCATGTCCAACAAAAGATTATGCAAGGCAACCCATCATTTAAGATGTAAGACATCACCAGCTAAACTCAGCTTGAAGTGTCACTGCCAGACCTCTCCCATCAGCCTTCCTCCTGGTGTGGTCTTCATGCCCTCCAAAACTCGTGCCCAGCTTCTGGGGTGCAGCTGGAAAGAAGCTCAGTAAGTCTAAATAGGTCTTGGTGGCATTGCCTGTTCTTATTTCTGTGTACATATATATCCACTTAGAAAATAGTATGAAAATAGTAATTAAGTGTTATATAATTAGGAGACACTCTAAAGACTCACTGCAGCAGCTCAGAATTTGTTTTCCCCTGGTTCTTGCAGGGATGAGCTCAATAAGCAGATGCCCTGCCAAGGGACAAACACAGAGGGAAGATGGAGGAAAAGCTCATCCCCTGCTGGCATGTAAAGGCGAGGGACAGTCCAGCAATGTTGCTGAAGGTCACCCAAGTCCACTGCACAAACACAAAAGGTTGCTGAGGCTGCTGAAGGCGACTGGCAAAGGCTGTATAGAGATATCAGGAGCCATCAGGAAGTCATCACTGGAAAGTCTCCCACTGGCAGTGCTGGCATCTGGGTTGGTCCCATGAAAACAAACAACCTCCCCTCCCCCCCCCCAAAAAAAGTGCTGTGAGGATTACATAATGTTTGCTCTTCTCAAAGTGGCTTTTTAGCTGGCAGAGTGTTTGGGTGGAGTGTCTCACTTCACCTCAGCCATTTTTCCTTCTAAAGCCCAAAAATGGGTCAGAAAAAATGAATGTCCAAACTCCTGAGCAGTGAGTGGGATGAAGGTTGGTCAAGCAAGGTTAGCAAAACTCTGCAAGATTGGTACAGTTGGTTAAGAGTTCTGTGACAAGTGCAGCATCCTAAGCTGCTTTTGGCTTCTCATCACCCAATCCACTAGCACAGCCACCAGCCCTGCTTCATCTCCTTTACTATATAGAATAGAATAGAATTAACCAGGTTGGAAGAGACCTTCGAGATCATCATGTCCAACCTATCATCCAACACTACCCAATCAACTAAACCATGCAACCAAGCATCCTGTCAAGCCGCGCCCTGAACACCCCCAGCGACAGCGACCCCACCACCTCCTCAGGCAGCCCATTCCAATGGGCAATCACTCTCTCTGTGTAAAACTTCCTCCTAACCTCCAGCCTAAACCTCCCCTGACACAGCCTGAGACTGTGTCCTCTTGTTCTGGTACTGGTTGCCTGGGAGAAGAGACCAACCTCCGCCTCACTACAACCCCCCTTCAGGTAGTTGTAGAGAGCAAAATATGGATAATACTAAAGAAAAAAAGAGACTATCTGGTTTACACCAAGAGTGTAAAGCTCTGTCCTTGCCCTGAACTTCTTCACAAGTTCTAATAAAGCAGAGACTAGCAGAAAGTCATAAAAACAAACAGGCAGGCAAGTCTCCCAAACATGGATACAGAAACGGAATGAAGGAGGACGTGTGGACACTTTTCAGTTTTGAAGCCCTCACTGTAAGAAAGATATTTGGGTCCTGGAGTGGGTCCAGAGAAAGGCAACAAAGGTGATGAAGTGTCTGGAAAACAGGTCTTGCAAGGAGCAGCTGAGGGAACTAGGTTTATTTAGCCTAGAGAAAGGGAGGCTCAGGGGAGACCTCAATCTCTTCAGCTCTCTGAAAGAACATTGAAACCAGGTGGAGGTCAGTCTGTTCTCCCCAGTAAAAAGTGATTGGATGAGAGGAAACAGATTTAAGCTGCAGCAGGGAAGGTTTGGATGTTAGAAGAGACTTTTTTTTTTACTGAAAATGTTCTCAAACACTGGAATAGGCTCCACAGAGGGGGGTGTGAATCACTACTCCTGGAGCTGTTTTGAAGACCTAGAGTGCAGTGCTGAGGGGTGTGGTTTAGTATCAGACTAGGTAGGTAGAGAACAGTTGGACCCAATGATCTCAATGGTCTTTACCAACTGAAAGGAGCTTATGATTATGAAATTTTCTGTCTCCAGCACAGGCAGGTCCTTTCTGTGAACTCAAAAGTGATTTCTGGTAGGAACCAAAACATCTATTTGTTTAGGGGACATTGAATATGAATGGGTATTACTGGGCTAAAACTGGTTCAAGTTCAAAGTTTCTCAGTCTACAGAATAATATTAGAGGAATATTTCTAAGTTCCTGGCCAAGTGGCCAGGCAGCAGCTGGGTTAGATGCCTTGCAGGAGATATGCCACAGGACACCAGCGCAACTGCATCGAGATTGCAGCTCTGGAGGGAAGCCATTCTTCAGAGCTCTCCACTAGGTGTAGGATGCATTCCTTCAGTTCCTTTGGGTGTTTTTGTATAATCCTGTACCAAGAAGATTTCTCTTTGTGCAGAGAAATAGGTAGGAAGTTTAGGACCCCTCCTGAAACTTACAGCTAAAGAGAACAGTAGGTTCTGTGTAAAAACTGAAGCTTCAATCCTCCAAAGCCCAACTCTGCCCTGATTTAAATGGCAATGTTGCTCTTACAGGAACTATAAAGATGTGGATGCAATAACTTTCTGCTTTGTATCTGAGTTAATGTTTTGCTTGCTTTAGTTTATAGAATGGCCTAACAATCAGCACTGGTTTAAATGACCATAATTAAATGTCATATGGATGAAAGAGTTGAGATGATTTATCAGCCCAAAGCCACTAAGTGCTTGATCACTTCATCAGATCATTAATCTGCCTTCCAGAAATGTGCTTGACACTTACAGAGTCAGTTATATGCATTTTAAGTGACTGGCCATCACAAGATTAGATCAATACTGGGCATAATTCAGTTCTATGTTCCATCAGCTATTTAGTGAGGTTTTATGACAACAATTCCCTTTTTATTAAGCCAAATTAACATTTTAATGCACATACAGTTCAGAGAATGACTACTGTGTAATAGCAAACACATCATATTGACAGCCGCCAAGTTCTCTCTACACAGTAAAATGTTAAGACAAACCCAGATTGTGTCTTACTTCCTCCTGTGCTACAATGAAGGTGTTTCCTGAACATATTGGGTTGGATTTCTGCTTCCTTGCTGCTTTGTAGCATCTCCTTTGCCTTCCTTTTTTGACTGGAGCTTGTGCCAGGGTGCCTGCAGATGACTGCTGCAGCCAAACTCTCTTCCTGATAAAAATATGGTTCTAAAAATACACACGTGCACTTGGAGGATGTCAAAATAATCCTGAGTGTTGAGCACAAGGAAGCACATCCTCAAGAAACAGCAGCCTGGAATCTAAATTGAGAAGCAAAATAAATCTGAATTCTCTTTAGTTTTGACTTTTTCTGTGGGGGAAAAAAAAAATAAATTGGCTTGTTCTACAGACTCTCTTGGATCAGTTGGGCTTCCAACAGGCTTGGTCTTGCCAGCTCTTCTCTTTTAGCTAAGGCAAATATTGCAGAAAGTTGAGAACTTCACACATCCAGGACTTATGATTCTTTTATCCTTTAAAAACCCATATGCCTGGTGGCTTTATAGCAACTCAGAGAAGCCAGCAGATGTTTGGGGTACACTTCATTACAAAAAAAAACCCAGTTCAGGGACAAAGCAAACCAAGTGGATGATCTCCGCTTCATGAAACTGACAATTATCTTTTCAATGCTTGAAGTCCTTAATTTACAAACTCTGACTGTGTAACAAGGTCATTTATCTTTATCAGCACTTCAAGCACCCAGTTCACCCTTCAGCTTGGAATACCAAACAACTACTTCAGCTCAACACAGTGACACCAAATTTCCTCTCATCACGTAGCTCAGGCAGGTCTGCTCTGCACCCAAGGGCTTCATTTACTGGCCAGCATGCCATCATGCCATCTCTGTGAGATGTCCCTCATCTTGAGTGGCAGTGCTTCACCTTTTGTTTTATGACTATCTGAGCAGCCCCACAGTAAACAGGAGCAGTTCTCAAAGCAGCTTTAATCCCTGTTCCACTTCAACAGGTTGACAATAAGAAAGTACAGCCAAGAGTACAAAGCCAAAATTAGACTGAGAAGTTTTGGGGGGGCAGTCTGGAATGACTTGGTTCACCTTATTATTGCTAGTAAAAAGCACACAGGTCATTCATCACATCTTCTGAAGGAAGTGTCTTCTAGTGCTGCTGGCCTCACTCTCTTCCACACACAAGAAAGAAATTGTTCTAGCACAAGACAAACCAAGCATCCCAATCTCATCAGAGTGCTTTGTAGCCCGCTAACAAATGAGCCTAAGAACATTTTAAAACACAAAGAACATTTTAAGTAAGCAAAAAAAGAGCAAACCACAAGCACTAAGAAACCAGAATGTGAATCTCACAGAAATATTTGCCTAAGTGGTTTGCATAGAAATAGTAGAAACATTAGTTCTGTATTTCAGAAATGTCCTGTTTCATGGAAATTGTTGCTGGTCCTCAGTGCCTGCTGCTGAAAGCTGCCTTTTGACACTTGGCAAAGCACATAAATTAATTACCTGTTTAGTATTCTGAGTTTGCCTTAGCAAAATGAGCAGCCAGCTCTGTAGTGGGCCAAAATTCAAACAGGAACTCGATTCATGCAAAAAGAGCTCAGCCTCACTTTCCAGCCTTAAAACTTGGATAGGCACCATACTGTCACAACGGCTTCTGTCACCCAGGGGGTGAGGGCTGAACAATGCAAGGCAAACATCCTGGTCAGCAGAAAAGGAGAACATGTTTGTGGTGATACACTGCGTGGTGAAGTACATTGAAACCTGTCTTGCAACCTCTACAAAGCTTTCTCCTGTTAAAGCACTCCGCTTCCCATGTCCTTCCTGAAATGCCGTGTGCCAAAGAGCAGTTATGAATGCCATGTGCCAAAGACCACTTTACTGGCACTTGTAGAATGGGCAGCAAGGAAATGAAGCAGTCTGGTGACAGAGCATGAAAAACCAAGGAGAAAACTTCAGGAGATACTTGACACACTGGACCCAGAGCGTTTCCCATCCAGCGGAACACTCTCCCTCTTCCCAGCTGACTTGGATTTTGGAGAGTTTTCAGTGAAATTTAAGCATTGACAATTTCTCTAATGAAAGGGTTTCACTCTCCCACATCCAAGACATAACAGAAGGAATCACAGAATCACAAAATTTCAGGTGCTGGAAGGGACCTCGAAAGCTCATCCAGTCCAACTCCCCTGCCAGAGCAGGATCACCTACACCAGACACACAGGAACACGTCCAGGCAAGCCTATTAATTCCAATGGTGTGGCATAGAAGAGTGCCACTTTGAAAGTGCAGTTCATCTTCCACCTTGTTTACTCACCTAGCCTCAATGACACAAGGTAAGGCAGACAAAAGCCCCAGAGCACTTGCAACAACACAACCTTTTCATTTTAACTCCTACACAGTAGCTAATATTGAGTAGACACCACAATATTTGCACAGAGACAACTCTATGTTTTGAGTAAAGAATGGGTTTAGACTTGGGCTAGGCATAGAACTGCTCTTCAGAAAAGGCAGCTGTAACTCTCTGAACAGTTTGGTGTCTACATTCAGAGTAGAGCAGTTCCCTGATTTTTCTTGTAGATTATGTAAAAAGTAAATCCAACCAACTTCATAATCAACCTAAAAACCTCAAAGCAGAAATCAGTAGCATATTAAGAAAACTACTGAAGGAAAAGCTTCTTTGCTGTGAAGATGCTGGAGTCCAGGAGCAGGATACCCAGAGAGATTGAGGAGTCTTCTCTGGAGAGATTCCAAACCCATCTGGACATTGTGATGCTGAGCAACTTGCTCTGGGTGGCCCTACTTTAGTGGGGGGTTGGACTACATGATCCCCAGAGGTCCTTTCCAAGCCCCACTGTGCTGGGATTCTATGATTATGGGAGCAATTAGAAAATATGGGTAAGTTGCTGGGGATGATTTGCTTGCAACACATTAGGCAACTGAAACACCAGATTCAAACACCGTTACTGAAAGCAGCAACTGGAAATGGGTGAGCGCAGATTAGTTTCTATAGGTCAGACACAGAATCCCAGCATGGTGGGGTTTGGGAGGGACCTCTGAAGCAACCTTTGAAACAGACCTCATCCTGTCCAACCCCCTGCTAGAGCAGGGTCATCCAAGATCACACTGTCCAGGCAGGTTTGGAATCTCTCCAGAGAAGGAGACCCCACAACCTCTCTGGGCAGCTTGCTTCAGGGCTTCAACACCCTCACTCCAAAGAATTTTCTCCTTCAGTTCACGTGAAACCTCCTGTGTTCTAGTTTGTGCCCACTGCCCCTTGCCCTGTCACTGGGTACCACTGAAAAGAATCTGGCCCCATCCTCTTTTCCTCCATACTTTAGCTATTGATGAGCAATGAGAAGATCCCCTCTCAGCCTTCACTTCTCCAGACCAACCAGGCCCAGGTTCCAAAGCCATCAGAAATACTTATTCTGATTCTTGTTTCATAGCTAGAAATAGAATAGAACTAACCAGGTTGGAAAAGACCTTTGAAATCATGAAGTCCAACCCACCATTCAACATCATCTAATCAACTAAACCATGGCACCAAGTGGTGCCCCATCCAGGCTCTTCCTAAACACCTCCAGTGATGGTGACTCCACCACCTCCCTGGGCAGCACATTCTAATGGACAATCTCTTTCTGTGCAGAACTTCTTCCTAACATCCAGCCTGAACCTTCCCTGGCACAGCTTGAGGTTATGTCCTTTTGTTCTGTTGGTGGTTGCCTGGGAGAAGAGACCAACCCCCACCTGGCTACAACCTCCCTTCAGGTAGTTGTAGACAGCAATAAGGTCTCCTCTGAGCCTCCTCCTCTCCAGGCTAAGCAATCCCAGCTGAAGGGCTGAGGAATAGGGCAATACAGAAAGAGTTAGAAAGGCTGATTTAGAGTCTCAAATAATTCCTTTCTGCTGTGCTTAAAAATCACTTCTAATGGAAGTAAAATGTAAAATACATAATGCATTAGTTGTGGCATTGAATTACCCATCTTAATTAACTCCACTAATTAAATAATCTGGTTGCTATTTAAATACAGCATTTTGCGTAGTGAAATACGTAACACAATTAAAGAGGAAGGCTGTTTGAATCTCAGAACTGACAAAATTAATCCTAAAACCTCCTTTTATAGATGCTGGGACTGCAATTCAAATGCACTGATGAGATTTGACTTCTGTGCAGGGAAATTACTATGAATTTTCACACCATGCCAGGGTGCAGAAAATAGAAGTAATTGTTGTCTTCATTTCTCTCAAGTTTATTAGGAGATGTTATTCTCAGCTAGCTCATTGCTGTTATCACTGCAGTCACACTGCAGCACCAAACACAATATAAGAGAGGATTATAGCAATTGCAAGCAGTCCTTTAAGTTATTTACCAGTACTCAGCTGAACTTGACAGTCTTGAAACCTGCATAGCCACTCAGGTTCCTAAAACCTACATACAGGTACCAAAGCTGAAACACTGGTTAGTGGAGATCTTAGGTAAGAAGAAAAGGCTCTGAGGAGACCTTATAGCATCCTTCTAATATTTGAAGGGGGCTCCAGGATATCTGGAGAGGGACTTTTGGCAAAGGTATGCAGCAATAGGATGGGGGGTGATGACAACTTCACTCTGGAAGATCGATTTAAATGAGACACTGGGAAGAAATTCATCCCTAGGATAGTAGTGAAGCACTAGAACACGTTGCCCAGAGAAGCTGTGGTGGCTCCAACCCTGAAAGTGTTCAATGCCAGCTTAGATGGGGTCTTGACCAAGCTGGTCTAGTGGAAGGTCTCCCTGCCCACGTCAGGAAGCTGGAACTAGATGATCCTTAAGCTTTCCTCCAACCCAAACCGTTGCATGACTCAACACTTCCAGGTTGTATCCAAAGCGGCAGGACGGGCAAGCTTCCACAGCAATTATTAAATCGATCTAAGACTATTTATCTGTCTACATTTGGAGCAGGAAAGTCTATCTTTTTGGTACCTACCTTGTCCAGGCAGAGACAGGCTGGGAGGAACCATCTCCATCACCCAGATAATATCTAATGTAACAAGCTCTGCAATCAAAGCTGTTAAGAGACCTCAGCCTATAATTACGTCAATGTAAGTCAGATGTGGGAATATATTGCTCCCTGGGTGAGACACCTAGGAAAGCTGAAACAAACTTCATTAGAGCATTATGGCATTAGGTTGCTGTCTAGTTATTTTTAACAGCTACAGCCCACACAGAAGAGACAGCCACAAGATCCCAAGTAAGATTTTTTTCTATAAGGCATTTTCCCCAATCAAATTATTTGTCTTCCTTTATTGATTATTAGCTGCAGCAGGCTGGAAATCCAGCTTTTGCCAAGGTCTAAGTGGGGAGAGTTGAGGGTCTGATGTATTGCTGCATGCTCAAGAAGGAAATTTTCCTCCTTGAGATTTATGGAGTGCAGATGAAATGCAGCAATCTAAATTGTAAGGACTTTGCAAGCTGGAAGCTTATGATCCCTCCAATATTGAGTGACACCAAGGGGTGCTTGGCCACAAAACTTTTAATTAACTTTTTCTTTACTTTCCCATCCTCAACCTTTTATGGAACCCTTTATCAGAAAAAAACCCAAACCACCACAATTGTCTGAATTAATCTCTTGCCCCCACCCATTTAGGTTTTCCCAGTGCTGCTCACTGTCACAAAAAGAAAACTCTCTTAAACCAAACTCCAACCCACCCTCACGTTACTCTATTCTCCACTGGCCAATTCAGAGGGTTGCCTTTTATTTCTCATTATGCTCACTTAAAAGTCACAGCAAAACTCAGCCATAGAAATGTGGGTTTCAAAAGACTGAGATTATTCTTGGCAGCTCATCACCTGTTTTTTTCTTTACCTTTGTCTTTTCGTTGGTTCTGAACGTGTTTGATCTTCTGCTGTACAATACCTACAACACCAGGAAAGAATGCCTTTGCTCTCAAATAATACAAAATGATGAAGCACTTTGACTTACTCTTTTTCCTGAACATCTGCTTGACCTTTCTCTCTCAACCAGGACAACGTGACATATATTCCATTAATATAAAGTATCTTCATTTGAATAAACTCATCGCAGCACTGGCAATTCCTAGCTGTAGCCACAGTGGGGTTTGATCTGAAGGGCAACCACCAGTGTATGTACCTTTGTGGAGCAAGTTTTTTGGCCCATGAGCAATTGTACTTCCAAAATCTTTTGTATATTCTTTCATCTCTGCTGTCACAGCCACCCAGAACACCAAAGTTCAACATTTTGTGGTTTTCAGGATGGTACAAAATGAAACTTCATGGAAGTTTGAGACCTCAAACATTATTGCCAGCCTTTACTAACTCAGACCTACAACACTTCATTGGATTTAAAGACATATACCCTGCCTCATTAACATGATTCAATAAGTGAGCTTCTAGCTCCCCTCTCTTTCCTGAAAAGAGAAACCACTTCATTTTACTACAGCTGATTTGAAAGCAAGAGGAACAACATAGCAAGGAAAAGAGTAATGCTCATTTCTGGAGCGAGGGCATGCTGCTTTGGTGCCTACTGAAGACTGCACAGAATAGTTGCCTTTTTATCATGCACTCAGCTCAAGAATGTAGTTCTCCTGAAAGAAGTTTCCTGACCAAAAAAGAATTTTGGTGATGGTCAAAAGATGGCATTTTAATGAAAGAAGAAGAAAATGCCCCCAAAACTATGGAAGAGGTTGAGTTTATGTCTTCGACTTTGCTTTAAAGTGTCAAGGCTCCACCAACCATCACCATAAGCATCCTAAGCCAAGTTCAGAGGCAGATGTAGATATCCACTGCATCTGACTTGTCATGTTTGCCACAGGCTTGAATAGCTGAGAGTTTCACAACCCTCTGCCTGCTGAGCACATTGTGCTTTGTGATGATAGCACAGAGGGAAGGACCACTTGGATCACACCTAATCGTTCAGGACTCCCCTTCTGAGGAGGATGGCAGAGGATGCCAGGACAGGCATCTTGCACTGGGAAAGCCTCTAGAGAAAACAGAGAGGTTTAATTTAAACGACAGAGCTCACCACCAGGCTACAGCACAAGGAAACAGAGATAAGAAAAGCTCCAAACAGTTTAGTTTGCATTTCTCAGTCAGAAATTAGATGTGGACTTATGAAAAACACGAACGTGGACTTGCTCCAGAGCCCTGCTCAGGGTTGAGAGCTAAGAGGACAGCTGGGCTCAGGATGAGGCTGTAGCTCAGCCTACATTTGCAGTACATAATTTTTCCTGTAGAGTCAACAACAGAAAAACAAAACACACTTGAAAAGGCAAGATTAATTGATTGATCCAAATAATTTATGGATCGGTGTAGGCAAAGCACTGCCACAATATTTCTGCTTTGGCAGCTGCTTCAGGAGCATGATGCTACACTGACCTGAGGGTGCCTGTGCACTGGCCCTTATTAATCTCTTCTGTATCTCCAAAGAGATGTTGCCAGAGCTTGTCTTGCCCAGCAGCAGAACTCCCCACTTGTAGAAAGCATTAGTGCAAGCTACACACAACTTCAACCATGCAATGCAAAACGGCAGCTTTGGTCCCATCTTTCTTGGGACCCTGAGGGGAAAAGGATCACAGCACAGAGATGGTGCTTTGGAAGTTAGTTTTTCACCTATTATCTGGAATGGTTTCTATTTTACTAGTTGGTATTAAAAGGTGAATTTGAGCTATTGTTTGGAGAAGTTCTCTGGGGCACACAGCACTACTGCCATGCCACCCTCCTGCCTGCTTCTTCAGTGGTTGAACTGAATGATCTTAAAGGTCTTTTCTAACTGAAACAAGTTCTGTGATTCTCTCACCTTCTTTCCTCCACACATTTCCAATGATAAAAGCAGATGCAAAACCTCTTTTCTACCAGTACTTTTCTGCTTGGAGTACATTCTGCACACAGTTGCTTTCTGCCCTGCTCAGCTACAAGCATGTTTAGAAGGAGTTACCATGCAAGAATGACTCCAGAGCATCCCATCTCTCATCAGACATCCATAAATAGCTGTTATTTGGAATTAAAACTCCTTCCATTCCCCAACGTGCTGTATTCCAGCCCTATTTATACACAACATTTATTTTACATTTCTATGGAGAATTATTTCTCAGCAATAAATCCTGTCGTGGTGCCTGAGAAACCTTTGTATTTAACAGGCACGCTGTCTTATATCGTAAGGAAGAGAAACAGATCTGAGGGGTATGGCAAACCAGCCAAATGCAATTGCTGAGTGCCCTCTAGTGATGCCGGCAACGAATGGCTGAAAAATGTAAGAAATCACAGCTTTTTGATAAAAAGATCCCTGGTTTTCCATAGTTCTTATCATCTATGTGCTTCTCCTTCCCATGCTTACCAAGAGTTTCAATTGACAGCATTTAGAAAAGCTCACTAGAGCTGCTCTGGTAGCACAAAGCAAGAGGAAGACCCACTTGTCTTCTTTCTCTATTAGACTTGGGAAATCAAATATGTTGCATACATTTTACCCTGATCCTCCACTCTTTTACCAGCCCTGCCCTCCCTAAGCTAGGGAACCATCTATTAATTCTTCCCTATAACTGTTTCACCTTCTTCGAATACACCACAGCAGCATTGGAAGTTTCCATTGCCCTAGAGAGTGAAAAAGGAAAGCCTCACAACGCCTGTAGGTTCATTTCAAATAGAAAGAAAGGAGGCAAGTTAAAATGCACACCTAGAAATAGGATGGGGACTTGAAATAAGAGTATGTTCTATGGAAAAACAAAGAAGCAAGCCAACCAAAACAACAAGGGTGTGAAAGTTGTCAGTAGAGGAGTGGAGACTCCGGTCTGAACTAACTTGGATGAATTCCCACATCTGGCTGTAGGTGTAGCTGACCTCTCTCCATTCTCTCCTGCCACACAGCAGCACACTTTAGGCTGACATAGAAACATAGAATCATTAGGGTTGGAAGGGACCTCAAGGATCATGTAGTTCCAATCCCCCTGCCGTGGAGAGGGACACCTCACACCACAGCCACATCCAGCCTGGCTGCAAAAACCTCCAGGGATGAGGCTTCTACCACTTCCTCGGGCAACCTGTTCCAGTCTCTCACCACCCTCATTGGAAAGAACTTCTTCCTAACATCCAATCTGAATCTACCCAGTTCTAGTTTTTTTCCATTTCCCCCAGTCCTATCACTCACCCTCAAAAGTCCCTCCCCAGCTTTCTTGTAGCCCCCTTCAGATACTGGAAAGCCACAATAAGGTGTCCTCAGAGCCTTCTCTTCTCCAGACTGAACAGCTCCAACTCCCTCAGTCTGTCCTCATAGGAGAGGTGCTCCAGCCCTCTGTTCATCCCCATGGCCCTTCTCTGGACATGTTCTAACACATGCAGATCCTTCCTGACATTAATCTTACAGATTAGTGGTTGGAAAAGACCTTGAAGATGACCAAATTCAACCATTATCTAGCTACTAAGTGTAGTGTTAAAACTACAAAGAGTCTGCTGCTGAAACTAAGTTTGCTGCTAAAAACTTAGTCCTGGCTCATAAAACTTTGAAGGAAAAAAAAGGATCATCTTGTTCTTTATTTTGCTTCCTACGGGTTGCTTCCTCCACAAAAAGTCCACAGTCTTGCTCAGGGCTTTTATCCGAAGCAGTAATGCTGTTTTTCAGCCAAGTTTAAGACTAGTTTGACATACCCAGAAATCCCTGGATTTGAAGACAGTTTGTGAATCTGTGAACTGCATTAAAAAACAAACAATTCACAGAGCACATGTCTGGGGGTATGAATAATTCAGATATTTTGCATGGCTTGATAACTGATTTTTTTCCTCCCCTCTCTGAGGTTTCAGCCCATTTGTGTTGGCATTACAAAACGTACCTGTTTGTGACAGAGAGATGCTGATGGTGTGAGCATGACGTAGGAAGATTCATAAGGGGTTGATAAGAATTCATTGCTTCACCTGCATTTTGCTGTGTTAGCCTTCCCATTATCTCTGGGAGGAGGGAAGACTTTTCTCTGTGTCTTTGAGGCTGGAGCATCATATTCTGCAATTTTGGCTGCTGCATGGGATTGATTTCAGTACCATTGACTTCAAGACTATAATTACCAGGTTTCTTTATGGATGAGTCAGTCATCTAACTGTGTGATTTAATTTGATTGATCACCATGCTATAACAGTCCCAACTCCAGCACTGTAGGACAGACATCTTCTGGTTAGACACCCACATATCTGAGCTATTTCTGGAAGCACACCTATCTATTTTTTTTTAATACAATCTAATGGCAATATTAATATGTATCTGTAGCTGAAGAACCTACAGCAGCTGCCAGTGAAGTTGCTGGAAGGCACAAAAAAAGTAGAAATGTACTCTCCTGATTTTATTTCAATCCACTTTTAAAATCAATAATAATTTCCCTCTTTTTCTGAATCCACATAAAGTTCAATACTGCAATAAGGTTGGACAGGAGAACTTAAAGGTCTTTTCCAGACAAAATGATTCTATGATTCTACAAAGGTGCAGGGGGAAAAAAAAGACTTTCAGAGATTGATAGAACAGCCTGGGCTGGAAGGGATTCTAAAGATCATCTAGGTCTCCCAGGCAACCAGCAACAGAACTAGAGGACACAGACTCAAGTTATGCCAGGGGAAGTTTAGGCTTGAAGTGAGGAGAAAATTCTTCCCAGAACAAGTAATTGGCCATTGGAATGTGCTGCCCAGGGAGGTGGTGGAGTCACCATCACTGCAGAGGTGGCCAAAAAACATTGGATGTGGCAATTTGAAGCCATGGTTTAGTTGTCACGAGGTGTTAGGTAATAGGTTGGACTTGATGATCTCTGAGGTCTTTTCCAGCCTGATTGATCTATGATTCTACTTCAAACCCTTCTAGCATGGGCAGGGTCACCTTCCTCTAGACAAGTTTCCTTGAGACCTCATCCAACCTGGCTGTAAAGACATCCAGGGAAAGAACATCCACTACCTCCCTGAGTAACTTCCAAAGTTGTTCTTCCACCTTTACTCACCAGTAAACGCTTTATTACCGAGTGATACCAAACTGTTTGCCACTCCCAGGATTGATGGGAGGTGCCACAGGATTTGAAGGTCATGCTTGGTGTCCAATTCACAACCCAGCAAAGCAAGAGACAACACTCCATTTCCAGTCCCAGAGAGTTTCTTCCTGTCTAAGACTGAGGAATCTACATTGCAAATGTTCCTTCTCCCTGCAGCAGTCCTCGACTGTCAGCACACCCAGCCCGGGCCAAGGTTTAACTGTCTCTGCAGCAGCTGCACTGCATGTCTGACTCAGCACAAGGGGACAGCCTTGAGAAATAGCTGGCAGACCCTGATGGCAGGTCTGGGGCATCATTTCAGCAGAGGAACTGCTGCTGTAAATCCAAGCAGCTTGCTTTCCCTATGACAAGGAAATGCTTGAATGACTAATTCCTTAAAAAATTTATAAGAGCATGTTTATAACCTCCTGCACTTCATCACTAACCTCTCTGTGTAGGAGAGGGTTGTAATGATCTTTATTGCAGTGTATATTTGCTTTCCAAAGAAGCCTCTTTCCCTTTTTGCTGCAGTATTGATAAAAAATAAAAAATATTTTAATATTAAAGAGTATTTCCTAAGTAGTGAAAGGCGCAGAACCTGTGTCAGTCCCTGAGCAGCCCTTTTCATCTCTGCTCAGCAAAAGTAGGATTTGGGCAGCAATTTGTATAACTGAAGAGCAATTTACAGATTTTCTTCAGACTATTTGTTTTCTATACACAAAAAGCAGAGCTATTAACAAGTCAAAAGGGTCTCATTTACTATCCTATTTATTGAGGTTAATTGCAGGTACACATCATACCTTCTCTGCTCTATCACTCATTGCTGATTAATTCAGCCTGACCTTTACCTTTAGACCAAATAGTCACTGTATAAAATGGAGAAGCAAAACAAGATTGAGCAAAATCACCATTTTCTGGCTATCAAACTGTCTTTCTTTCTCTAGTGCTGGCCAGAGCTTTTCAAAATGCCAGCAACAGAATTTTGACCACAATAGTTACACTGTCAGACAACTAATGAAAAATGAGATAGTATTGCTGTGAAAAATGTAGGGAAAAAGGTGATATTCATTTTCTGAAGAGATGATGGTCTGGTTTAGGTGTATTAAAGCAGGTAAAGCTCTAAGGGAATGTCCTATCAGCTGCCTAAACTTTACCCAGTAATCACCCAGCCAAGTCTAAACCGCAGGCTAAATAATTCACTAGGCATGAGGGATGATTGGAAATTCAATCTGATAAAAAAACCAAACCAAAACCAAACCCACACAGAAAAAGCAACCAAGCCAACCAACCAAAAAAAACCCAACCAAAAAAAACCCCAACCAAACCACAGACAGGTAAAATAATGTTTGAGAACTGAAGCACACTCAAATGTACCTGGATTATGCATGCTCCTCTCAGGTATTCCAGCAGTAAAGGGCAGCTACTTGGTTATGAGGACTGCTTCCACAATCTAAGCCACCTCAGCAAGTGAAAAAACCTCAACTGTAGTTCTGGAGAGAAAAGAAGCAACAGCCTTGGTTTTTATGAAGCTTCTTCATTATGTTTCCTCAACTCAGCTGGCATTTTGACAATCATTTAGATCAAGAAGAGCCTAAACACAGCTGTGCTCTAAACCCAGATTTCCTTTTGTACCCCCTCTGCAAAGGCTGCAGAGGTCCAGGAAAATCAGGTTTTGGATAGAGGGGAAAAATGGGCTCAAGGAGTATGAAGAGGCCAAATAAATTCCTGTTCCTCCCTAGCACAGAATTTCAAGCAGAACATTTTATGTTGGAGTGGCAGTGACTTCCTGCCTGTGAGATGATGGTAGGCTCTGTCCACTTACTGTGATTACAGAGAGAATTACCCTGCACCACTGTGTGCAGAGTGCTGCTTGTAAAAGTGGAAGTGACAAAATAGTAACAAATTGCAAAAAAAATGAATCCACCCTGATGTTCTCCCCCACTGCCATTACATTCCTTACTGTTTATCCAAAGACAGATTTAAAGTCACTACTGGTTACATCCATATATGGTGACACAAATAAAATGTATTGGCTGCTTCAGAGACAGAAGGCACTGCATGTATCATTAAGAAACAATAACCAAAACCTCACTTTATTGCATTTGAAATAGAATAGAATAGAATTAACCAGGTTGGAAAAGACCTTTGAGATCATCAAGTCCAACCTATCAGCCAACACCATCTAATCAACCAAACCATGGCACCAAGTGCCTCATCCAATATCTTCTTAAACACTTCCACTGATAGTGACTCCACCACCTCCCTGGGCAGCACATTCCAATGGTCAACCACTATTTCTGTGAAGAACTTCTTTCTACCATCCAGCCTAAACTTCCCCTGGTGCAGCTTGAGACTGTCCTCTCATTCTGTTGGTGGTCGTTTTCTACAGTGATTCTTTGTAAGAGCAGCCTGCAAACAGGAGGCAGGTAAAGCTCCTCCCCTGTTGTTTATCCTGTTGCACTGACCTGTCTAGGCATTACTGATTAGTGGAGACAGAACTGTCAAACAAGTTTAACAGCCAGCTGAAAACAATGAGGACGGAAAGATTAAGTAGCAAATAGAGCTGTTAACATCACATGGGATGGATCAAAGCAAGGAAAAGGGATGTTGCATTGATACCAAATCAATCTGATTGGAATAAGCCCATTTCTAAGTGGCAAAAACCAGGCTGTCTCTTGGAATAAACCCATTTCTAAATGGCAGAAATTAGGCTTTGTTCTGTTTCATCACAAGCGCTGATATGACACAGACTTCTGAGACCCTGAAAGACAAGAATCTTATGCAGGTGTAATGGGTTGGGGCAGATCCCCTCCCCACCACTTTGTGGTGATACTGATCCCACTTTGTCACAGCAGGAAAGGAGGTGGTGGGGACCCAGATCACAGCTGGGTGATGTCCCTTTCTGGGGTGGATGTTCTGAAAGCCTGGACAAGCCTGGATACTGCTCCTCTCCTGGCTCACCTTCCCTCTACAAGAGCCCTTCCCAGATGCTCTGTGTGTAATTGAATGCCAGCTGAGCCAAGGACCACAGTATTTTGAGGACATTTCAGGGACTTTTAAAATAAATGATGCCTATTTTTTATAACAAAATTCAAGTCTCATAGCAAAAGTTTCCTAAACATGTCCTTAGCATTAAGTGAACAGGTTTGTCCTACTTTTACATTCCCCTTTGGACTGCAGGCAGCTGAAAACAATCAGATCTCGTCCTAAATACTATAGGAAGTGAGATGTTGGCTTCCAATCTGTCTCATCAAAACAAAAAAAAACCCAACCCAAAAACTAAAAATCCACAAAATGCTTTGACAGCTTTACTGCAAAGAAAAATTTACATTACACAGTCACAGAGCCATGAATTGCCCAATGTCTATTAAGAGAACTCATCAAAAATACAGATATAAAACATGCACCTTACTTTTGTCTCAGTACGTTGCACCATTTTTATCTCCTAGCCATAAATAATGGAAGCATCAGCACATTTGTCTGTGCACAATAACAAAGCCCAGCCTCTTGGTAATTGTAAACACACTGAAGCTTGTCATTGACCTTGTATAAAACACTGACACAGGAAAAAATGGGTTAAAACACACAGAAACAAAGTTTACCCCTCCCACCCCCAACCATTACAGCTGAAGCCTACCAGGAACTCAAACACAGCGGAATTTATAATCTGTGCTGTGCAAGGAATGAACCCTCATAAAGAACAAGCTCCAAAATAAAGTGTGGAGCAAATATAAAAGCCAAATTTAATATAGTAAGGTGTATCCAGCCACATAATGACAATTTACATGCATATTTTACTTGATTTAATCAGTCTTAGTCTTAAATCTTAAAAGACCGGTCACTGTAATGAAACAGAATTTATTACCAATCTGTACAACCAGCACTGCTGATATTCATAAGTAATCCATTTATATCCTTTTGGACATTTGAATGGCTAAATTCATTAGGCACTCTGCTCTCCCTGACTGCTTCCCACCTCCTTTATGCCCCTTTGAAATCCCCCGTGTTAATGCAGCGCTGCCAGCGCCGAGTAAATTATTCATCTGATTGAATAAGTACATTTCCTGAAATGTTCTTCAACTTGTATGACTGTTGGAAAATATCTTTTGCTGTAACGAGAACACAGCCATAACATTTTGACATAAAGTATCCTTTCCCCACATTATCAGTTCTCAAGGACCATAAAGGATTGCACTTATGTGCTCTATTCAAAGCGCTCCGAACGAAACAATTCTTCCGGCGTGACTCTAAGAGGTAACAAAGTGCTCCATCGGATCCAAGGACAGATCAGTTTCACAGGACCACAAAACTCTGTGTACAGAAATATTGTGTTTGATGGGCCATAAGGGATAACTGGAGGGGTCTGAACCATCATAGATCACACCGGGAGATATACAGCTTCCACTGGCGGTGGATGTGTGTGAGGCACAGCTCAGTGTCTGCTACCACACTTTCTTTTTCATGTCCATAACTTCCCAGAGAAAATCCCCATGCCTGGTCTTACTGCAAAGGCAAATCCATTTATGAAAGATCTATATCAGAATCTATTCATCCACTGAAGATATTGTTCTGTAGGGCTTGGTATTAAAGAGATGCATATTATACTCTGTGTGTATATATAGTGTGTATATGCACATATATATACATATATACACACACACACACATCTATTGGCATGTCTCCTTTCTCCAACATGAAAGCATATAGTTTTATTAGAAACAGGGCATGTTGACTTTAAAAAGAACAATTTTTACCCAATCCATAGAATACTTCCCTCCCCTGTGAAGTGTGACTGAGATCCCTGGGGCTGTTTAGTCTTGAGATGCGAAGACTGAGAAGGGTTCTCATCAATGTCTACAAATATCTGAGGGGTGGGGGCCAATCTCTTTTTGGTGGTGCACAATAATAAGACAAGAAACAATGGGTTCAAGCTTGAACATAGAAGATTTCACCTCAACATGAGGAGAAACCTCTTTACAGTGAGGGTGATGGAGCCCTGGAGCAGGCTGCCCAGAGAGGTTGTGGAGTCTCCTTCTCTGGACACATACAAGACCTGTCTGGATGCATTCCTGTGCAGACTACCCTGGATGATCCTGCTTGGGTGAAGGGGTTGGATCTGATGATCTCTGGAGGTCCCTTCCAACCTCTAAGGTACTGTGACACTCTGATAATTTCTAAACATGTAAAGTTTTATATTGAGAACCACATTACAGAATTGCTGTTAAGAAACTGGAACCTGGCAGTGCCAAATAAAACCAGAATATCCCCAAACAACAAAAACCACTATGGAAGGAGTTAGCCTGCAGAAATGCTCTTGCAAAACATGGGCCAAATTGCTTTTAGAAAGGTCCTACCTCATCTATGTGCAGTGTACACCTCCACAACTGTTTCCATACAGGAGAGCAGGTTAATCATTCCAGTGGCACAGACAGCATCCAGGCAATGTGGAGAGGCCACTCTCAAGTCCCAGATTTGAGTGGAGTGAGGGTGCAAAACTTAAATGGGAGGATTTTTACACATACTAGATAATTCCTCTCACTTTCTTTCTGCCCTGGAAATATTATTGTCATTGATCTCATTTCACACCACAGTGCAACCATATGTGAAATGTTCAAATATTTCTGTAGAAATCCTGCTTTCCAGCCAGAAAACGATTAGTAGTGATCATATGGTCTTGAATACTGTTCTTTTTTATTGCCTGTTAAAACTTAGAAAGTGTACTTATGTGCTCAGCATCTTGTAAAATCGCTAATAAGAGGCAATTAGAGTTATTAATACTTTCCCTGTAACTGAGAAAGCAGATCCTTGTCATTAGACGATGTAGTTTGTCAGAGAAAATTAGTGAAATAACAAGCCAATTTCCTGTTATAATAAGGCAATTTGAAAGGAGCTGCCTTCAAATAACTCAGGGCTCAATTTGACAAGTAGTTCAGGTAGTTGTAGAGAGCAATAAGGTCTCCCCTGAGCCTCCTCTTCTCCAGGCTAAACAACCCCAGCTCCCTCAGCCTCTCCTCATAGGGCTTGTGCTCGAGCCCTCTCCCCAGCCTTGTTGCCCTTCTCTAGACATGTTCAAATGTTTCAATAGATCAGGTTGCTCAGGTCCCCATCAAGTTTACCTTGAATGTGTTTCCAGGGATGGGCTTCAAGCACATCTCTGGGCAACCTGTTCAGGTATTCCACCACCCTCATCGTGAAGAACTTCCTCCTTATGTCCAACCTGAATCTGCCCTGCTGCAATTTCAAACCATTGCCCCTTATCCTATCAAGACCTTCTAAATAGTCCTTCCCCAGCCTTCCTGTAGGTCCTCTTTCAGATACTGGAAAGTCACTATAAGGCCTCTGGGCACCTTCTCCAGGCTGAACAACCCCAGCTCCCTCAGCCTGCCTTCAGCCTTCCTCTCAACTTGCTCCATCAGGTCCATGTGGTTCTTGTGTTGGAGGCCCCAGAGCTGGACATAGTACTCCAGGTGATGTCTCACCAGAGCAGAGTTGAAGAATCACCTCTCTCAGTCTGCTGGCCACAATTCTTTTGATGCAGCCCAGGATGTGTTTTGCCTTCTGTGTGCCTCCTCACTCCTTTTCAACAGCAACAACATTTGGCTTGAAATTATATTTTCTGGGAACCACAGCGTCTTGCACTGACTGTTGCATTTTACATTTCCCTAGCATTTAACTGTGAAGAGGACAAATCCTAATTTCCCCAGCATCAGAGTTCTTCAAGGGGGATTAAATGACAACATGAACATTTCTTCTAATCACTGCTTGAGACACTTGTGGATTGAAGGGAAACTCTGAGGGTAATGGAGCACTGAAACAGGCTGCCCAGAGAGGTTGTGGAGTCTCCTTCTTTGGAGACTTACAAGGGCAAACTGAACCTGTTCTCTGTGGCCTACCCTAGGTGACCCAGCTTGTCAGGGTGGTTGGACCCAATTATCTGCAGAGGTCCCTCCCAAGCCACAGTGTCACAGTATAACTAAGGTTGGAAGAAACCTCGAGGATCATCAAGTCCAACCTGTCTCCACAGACCTCATGACTAGACCATGGCACCAAGTGCCACGTCCAATCTCCTCTTGAACCCCTCCAGGGATGGTGACTCCACCACCTCCCTGAGCAGCACATTCCAATGACAAATGACTCGCTCAGTGAAGAACTTTCTCCTCACCTCGAGGCTAAACCTCCCCTGGCACAGCTTGAGACTATGTCCCCTTGTTCTGGTGCTGGTTGCCTGGGACCAACCCTTTCCTGGCCACAATCACCTTTCAGGTAGTTGTGGAGGGCAATGAGGTCACCCCAATCCTCCTCCAGGCTAAACAATCCCAGCTCCCTCAGCCTCTCCTCATAGGGCTTGTGCTCAAGGCCTCTCACCAGCCTTGTTGCCCTTAATAGCCAGTGATCATCAAGGAGTGCTCTGAGCCAGAACGATGACATTTTAACGTACTAGGTAGACTACCCAACACAAACCCTTCCAAAGTAGGAGGATAGGTGTGCACATCCCCGAGGCAGCGAGGCTGCTAGCTCCAGAATAAGTCAAAGCAAATGGAGAAGAAACAATAAACATCTACAACAGGGTTTGGTCAGCCTGTTCCAAGCGTCCTGACACTCAATTTCTATTACAGCCACTTCCCCTTGCAGAAGGATATGCCTGAATCCTGGCACCCAAGCCAAGGTCAGTGCTAAGCTTTCTAAACTGACTTCCACATGTGGGTTTGTGCTGAAATAAATGTGGCATTTGTAATGCTCACGCAGTTAAGAATTAGTCAACAACTTGGATTTTAAAATAACAGCTTGGCTTTAACAAAACCTAAAATACACTTCAAATTTATACCCAGGATGGGTTGACTCACAGGACAGAGATGCAGAAGTCTCTATAGAAAGCCAGGAAAAACAAGACAGGGTTGGGTTTGGCAGCTCTAATTCCTCTCTTAAAATATTTTAGGGCTTTAATGGGGGGAGGGGTGTGGGGGGTGGGTGTTTGGTTGGGTTTTCTTTGGTGGTTTTGGTTTTGGTGGGTTTTTTTATGCTGAAATGACAGAAGTCTGGACTATGGAGTTCATCTTTTCTTCATAGAATCACAGAATTATTGAGGCTGGAGAAGACCTCTGAGATCATCAAGTCCAGCCTATGACCTAACACCAGCACATCAGCTAAACCATGCCACCAAGTACCACATCCAATCTTTTCTTAAAGACCTCCAGTGATGGCAACTCCACCACCTCCCTGGGCAGTCCACCCCACTGTCTAATCAGCCTTTCTGTGAGGAATTCCTTCCTGATACCTAACCTAAACCTCCCCTGGTGCAGCTTTATCCCATGCCCTCTTGTCCTGTCACTGGCTGCCTGGGAGAAGAACCCGACCCCCCCCTTCAAAATGGACACCCCATCTTAAAATTACTCCCTGTCTGGAGTACCATCATGGAAACTAAGTATCACAAGTGGGAATCAGACTTTCAGGGAGAAAATTGAACTACTCAAAAGGAAACTTGTGTTTCCTTTCCCAAAAGGAAGCCTAGAGAAGAGGAGGCTCAGGGGAGACCTTCTTGCTGTCTACAACTACCTGAAGGGAGGTTGTAGCCAGGTGGGGGTTGGTCTCTTCTCCCAGGCAACCAGCACCAGAACAAGAGGACACAGTCTCAAGCTGCACCAGGGGAGGTTTAGGCTGGATGGTAGGGAGAAATTCTTCAGAAAAAGAGAGACTGGCCATTGGGATGTGCTGCCCAGGGAGGTGGTGGAGTCCAGAAGTGTTCAAAAAGAGCCTGGATGAGGCACTTAGTGCCATGAATTAGTTGATCAGATGGTGTTGGGTGATAGGCTGGACTCAATGATCTCAAAGGTCTTTTCCAACCTGGTTAATTCTGTATTCTGTACAAAAGGAAACCTGTGTTTCTGCATGCAGCATGAAATTGATGGCACACTAGAAGAGAATAAATGTTACCCAGATATTCACAGATGTGTTTTTAAATGTAAGTTTTGGGAAATTTTCTAGAAGCCATCAGCTCCTATTTAGGTAACTGGTTGAAAAAGAAATAGCTTTACTTTTATGCATCCATAAAGCCCCTGCCACAAAATGTTCTGTGAAGTAGAAGACAGTAAACTGTAAAAAAAAAACAAAAACAGAACCATAAAGCTAAAAGGTAAACTTGGGGAGAATACACAAGCTTTTGGATGAGGTACATTAAAGTGAAATTCTATATCTCTTTATACCTGCCTAATAAGTGTATTTATTTCTGTCCAATAAGTGTGTTTAATGCTGTACAGTACAGGAGGTGAAAACCATTCGTGATACACAAATCAAATCTCTGGGCATGGGAAGCCACGCAGGGAGTGCAGCCTCCAATATTGTTTAGGGAATATTGATAAGCAACAAATTAAATTCAACGAGATTAGGTGAAATTAGGGTAGATTTAAAAGGTTGGTTTAGTGGGGGAAAAGTTTACCAAATGTATGCATTCATTTATTCAGCTATGTGCTATTTTTTTTCCCTTCTGTACACTCATTACTATAACTCCAGATCTGGGGGTTGGACTAGATGATGTTTTGAGGTCCCTTCCAGCCCCTGAAATTCTATGATTAAAATTCTATGATATTAGAAAATCTTCATGGGCAGCACATTGTTGGTCAGAGTCAGGTTAGGTTAAATCAGGTTAACAAAAAAAAAAAACCCAAACTTGAAATGATAAAAATAAATAAGAATTTTACTACTATTAACCAAAAGAAAAAGAAATATATATATGAGGGAAGAACAAGAGAATCCTCGTGGCAGTAAAAATAATTTGCTGCCTCTTGCTTGCTTGTATCTTCAATTTAAATGCATCCAGTACTAAGAAAAATCACCAACTGCATCCAGAAGTTTGAGATTTGGGAATCTGGGGAAAATTGGAGGCTGCCACTCTTCCCAGGCCTGTGTGCCAGAATGAATCAGGTGAAATATGACCACAAGTTTTTTGTATGAGCCACCTCATCATGGATCGAGTTGAGCCTGCTGCTGTTATTCACGCCATGCTGCAGTCATGCCAGCTTCGACTAGCAAAATAGAATAGAATAGAATAGAATAGAATAGAATAGAATAGAATAGAATAGAATAGAATAGAATAGAATAGAATAGAATAGAATAGAATTAACCAGGTTGGAAGAGACCTTCGAGATCATCATGTCCAACCTATCATCCAACACCACCTAATCAACTAAACCATACAACCAAGCATCCTGTCAAGCCTCGCCCTGAACACCCCCAGCGACGGCAACCCCACCACCTCCCCAGGCAGCCCATTCCAGTGGGCAATCACTCTCTCTGTGTAAAACTTCCTCCTAACCTCCAGCCTAAACCTCCCCTGGTGCAGCCTGAGACTGTGTCCTCTTGTTCTGGTACTGGTTGCCTGGGAGAAGAGACCAACCTCCGCCTCACTACAACCCCCCTTCAGGTAGTTGTAGAGAGCAATAAGGTCACCCCTGAGTCTCCTCTTCTCCAGACTAAGCAACCCCAGCTCCCTCAGTCTCTCCTCATAGGGCTTGTGCTCCAAGCTCCTCACCAACCTTGTTGCCCTTTTCTGGACACAGTGCCAACCGGAGGAAAGTATCATGGGGCTTGAAGTTCAGACTGCAACACAGGAGGCTTCCTGTTCTGGTTGCTGCTTCTGGACTCTGGCTTCTTGGATGTTGAGTCTTTTTTTTTCTCTGCAGTTGTGGTGGCTTAAATAGTCAGAGTCAGGTAGCTGCTGGGTTTGGCTTCCTGATTTACATTGGGGTGTTTGGTTTGGTTCAGTTCCTCCCTGTATATTTTCTGGGGTGCACTAGAAGTGCCGTGACCAGTAGGTCAAGAGAGGTTCTCCACCCCCTCTACTCTGCACTGGTAAGGCCACATCTGGAATATTGTGTCCAGTTCTGGGCCCTCAGTTCAAGAAAGACAGTGAGATGCTTGAGAGAGTCCAGCACAGAGCCAGGAGGATGATGAGAGGAGTGGAACATCTTCTGTATGAGGAGAGCCTGAGGGAGCTGAGGGCTCTGTAACTTGGAGAAGAGGAGGCTGAGAGGTGACCTCATCAATGTTTAGAAATATGTAAAGGGTGAGTGCCCAAAGGATGGAGCCAGCCTCTGCTCAGTGGTGCCCAATACCAGCACAAGGGGCAATGTAGAAGCTGAGGCATAGGAAGTTTCACATAAATATGAGGAAAATCTTTTTTCCCTGTGAGGGTGACAGAGCCCTGGAACAGGCTGCCCAGGGGGGTTGTGGAGTCTCCCTCTCTGGAGATATTCAAAACTTGCCTGGATGTGTTTCTGGGTAATCTGGTGAAGGTCATCCTGCTCTGGCAGCGGGGGTGGACTGGATGAGCTTTTGAGGTCCCTTCCAGCCCCTGAAATTCTGTGCTTCTGTGATTTCACTGTGCTCTAGAGCTCAAGTTCATTTAATTCTGGGACTCCTTCCCACTAGTAACTCAGCAGGAGGAACAGTAACTGTGTGAGCTGCAATATACAGGCTACCAAAAAACCCCACACCACCCCAGTGCAAATTGTCACACTAATTAAAAGGTTGATAAAGTCTCACTTATTAAGAATTAGTTGTATCCAAGCACTAAGCAATGTAGTAATTGCTCCCTGGGCTAACTTTCCAACAACTACAGGAAAGAAGTAATTGTTTCTAATAAATACATATGAGAAATATGATTTTTTTTCAGTTTTATTTTCATTACTTGAAGTTTTTAGACATTCCCAGACGTGTCATAGTTTTCCTTTTTGGGAAACAATGAAGCTAGAAAATTCCTTGAGCCCTCCAATGACAAGCTGCTTGGAAGTATGCCACTAGGGGGTTATTTAACTCTTTCTCTTTCCACACCATAGTAAACTGCTTGAATGCTTCTTAATAGCAAAATATACCATTAGCAAATGCTACTCACTTTGAAATCCAGCAGGACACAAATGTCAACAGTACTTTAGACCCTCCCAGTGTTACCAGTGTGTATCACTCCATGGCTGCTATCCACACATGAGACATGCATAAATTAGTCCAATATACTCACTTATTCATTTCTAATTGCTCCAAAAGCAGCATAGATGTTGAATATTCAAGATGAAGACAAGATCACAATCTTTTCATGTATGAATGATAAAACCCAATGCTCAGAAAGAGGGATTAATATCAGACAGGTAGGCTGAAGTGCAGATCTTCATCAGAGCCTCTGAAGTGGTTTCTGCTATCTGAAGTGCCCACACAGTAAGCAATTTTAATGCAAGGCAGAAGAGATGAGCAACACCAAAGTTTCTTTCAGACAGCTTATCACCCTTTCCTGTGGGCTCAGGTCTTCCTTCCTCTGAAAATGAAGTGAGGATGAAGCAGACCTGGCAGTTCTCACTTTGAGATGCCTGGGTATTGCCAGATACTCAGGCTGAGCTTGATGAGTCCATAAAATTGGATTTAGGCTTCAGTACAGAATCTAAATCATCAAAAGCAGATGATAGAAACTGCTGATCTTTGGGTTGAATCCTGCTCAAGAAAAAAGGTTAACTTTTTAAAGGTAGGCTTTTTACCTTTAGTCTTTTATAGTCATACTGCAGCCAACTCATTTTCATATAGGTGTAAAGACTGGACTGTATCCTGTGCTAGTCTGAAAGGAACACAGTTGTACACTCCTGCCTGATCAAGTTTGGAATGGAATGGGATAGGATAGGATAGGATAGGATAGGATAAGATAGGATAGGATAGGATAGGATAGGATAGGATAGGATAGGATAGGATAGGATAGGATAGGATAGGATAGGATAGACCAGGTTGGAAAAGACCTTTGACGTCATTGAGTCCAACCTATCACCCAACACTATCTAATCAACTAAACCATGGCACCAAGCACTAAACACCTCCAGTGATGGTGACTCCACTGTATTTCTTGGTGATGCAGAGGAGCACATATCCAGAAATGCCTGTAAAAACTATCCCACAGGGCTGTGGCTGTCGTTCTCCCAGGATAGCACAATGATGCCCAGAGAAATTCAGTGATGATAACTGGTGTGCTTGTCCACACAAAGTAAATCCCAGGTTTGGAACTGAAATGCTTTCATCACTGAAGAGCTGCAAGTGGTTGCAGTTCATGGGGACACTTAGGAAAGAGCCTTTGTTTCCAAAAGACACAGCTTAACGTAGAAAAAGAAATTCCCTTCTAAACATATTCATTATTTTTAAGAGCTGCATACTATTATTCCTTAATTTAGTCCTTTAAAGAGCCTAAATTGTCCAATCTGACAGCCAAAGCTGTACTCAGGTGTCCTAAGAACTGTATTAGACAGACAAGGAGTCACAGGGAACAGTACACTCGCTTCCTAAGTGTAACAGGTGGCTGCTGGCCAGCATCCCACCAAGCCACACAGTCTGAAAAACACAAAATGAGAGAAACACAAAGAAGAATAGAGGCTAAGAGTCATCTCTGCACACCCTCCATGATTCTCATGGATGTCATGACCCCACAGCAGGTAGATCTCAGGTTGTGAAAACCTCTGATGGTTGTATTTAGCTTTCCAAAACACTTCTACCAACAGTGGTTTGGAGATGGTGTGAGATAGAACACCAAAGAGGTAAGACTAACAGATTGTGCTCTCTAAGCACTGGCCAGTGGGGCAAAAGGAGTCATTTGGACAGACTGAAGATCCCCATGCTGTCCAGTTTTTCTGTGATACAAAGAAGTTTCTAGTATCATAGAATGGTCTGGGTTGGAAGGTACCTCCAAAGGTCATCCAGTCCAACCCCCTCTGTAGTAAGCAGGGGAACTGTCAACTGGATCAGATTGCCCAGAGCCCTGTTGAGCTTCACCTTGGATATCTCCAGGGATGGACAACCCACTCCAGTATTCCACCACCCTCATAGTAAAGAACCCATTCCTAACATCCAATCTAAAACTGCTCTTCTCTAGTTTGAATCCACTGCCCCTCATCCTATCACTGCAGGCCTTTGGAAACAGTCTCTCTCCATCCTTCTTGTAGGCCCCCTCCATATACTGGAAGGCTGCAATGAGGGCTCCCCAGAGCCTCCTCTCTTCCAGGCTGACCAATCTCAGCTCCCTCAGCCTGTCTTTGTAGCAGACAAGCTTTGCTTGCCAAGTGAGAAACCCACATGACTTTTGGTGCCTGGTTGTAGAATAAAGGTGAACTTCCTTTTGAGCTTCCACATCCAGTTGCACTATGTACAGTAAGACAAATTATTGCCAAGCAGATCCGAGCCACTGTGGCAAAGATTGTGGTGGTGCCATGCTGCACACAGGCATTCTGCCACATGCTTGGTCTCACACATCTTACTCCCTAACTCCAAGCATTCCACATTTGCTATTCTGCCACTGTTCTCCAGGTTTCTACATTCAGCTTGTTATAAATTCCTTTGGGTATCGAGGTTCCTAATCAACGTGGGGGAAATGTTGCACAATTGCCCAATTTATGAGGCTTTATTTTGCAAGTTGACAAGGAAATTACACAATTTAATTAAATCTCAATGCTGTCAAAGCTGACCTATAGCACTGATTTATTTCCAGGCACGCTAAGCCAAAGCCAAACCTCCAGCAGGAGACCTGCTTTCCCCTTGCAAAACCTCATTACAGCTCCGAGTTCTGCCATAAAGTTCAAACTGGTTTCGTTTGTACTTCAAGAAATATCTGATCCAAGTGTGGATCATCTTCAAACGTTTCTGGTTGGGAAAATCTTTTTTATTGGCATTATCAATAAGCAGCTTTCAGTTGAAAATGTTGTTAAACATTTCTTCTTAAATTAAAGATCTTTGTCAGAAAGGACACACAAGTACCAAAGGTGTTCACGGAATGGAGAATTCTGAGTGCTGAATATCTTTCCAATGGAGCCAAATCAATCAGCCTTTTTGCAAATAACTGCTTCTGGTCTTTCAACTTGACTAAGAACAAACCCCTACTCCTCTTGGTTTTCCTGTCTCATAATTAAATGCTAACTCCACAGCTTTTTGGAGTTGACTTTTGACTCTGACACGAAATGTAAATTTAACAGCCCATACGAGCACGAGCCTAAATAGGAATTCATAAAAGACAGCTGAGAGGAGGAGGAGGAGGAGGTGCTGATCACAAGTCTAGCATTTTTAATGTTGCACAGCTCCTTTTTCAGCAGAATTTTTATTTCCTAAAAATTTAGTGCTATATCATAAAGCTTTTTCTCTCTCTTTTTTTTTTTTTCCCTTTTTTTCTTTTCTTCTTTTTTTTTAATGGCTGATACATAATGTATGACTACACATAAATCTAGTCTGAGTCTAGCTTTGGACATTCACAGCCACCACTGTAGAATAAATTTATACCAGAGACTGACTTTAACAGCCTTCTTTTGCAGAAGTTCAAAGCATTCTGTATCTGTCTGCATAATTCCTAAAGTTTGCAGTATCTGGAAGATTTTTCACCTTTCTTTTATTAACAGCAGCCACCACAACAACCACCACCAGAAGAGACAAAGCAGCGAGAAGCTGTGCTAATTCCTTGTAGCTCTTAGCAGCTGTGTTACTCTGCCTTAATGCACTTGCAGGAGTAACTCTGCTGCAATATTATTTAAGGGTATTTTCAAGGACTGGGCTTCCAAAAACCCAGTGAGCAGCAATCATTTACCTTTGGAGGCAAAGAAAGGTGTGTGAGCCTCTTTTAGGTCCTTTTTACAGACCTTGTGGTGGGTACCTTGACCAAACCACCTGTGTGGCAGTTTGCTTTGTGAGTCAGCTTGACAAAGACCAGCATGAGCTTTTCCAAGGTGACTAAAGCAAGCAGCTCTCCCTCCCCATCCTCTGTGAATCACTCTTGGGAGTGCACTTTCACATGAGTCTATTTTCTTATTTTTTACTGTGTTAAGACATCACACAAACCCCACAACAGCATAAGAACGGAGAATGATTCCCATAATACCCCTTAAGCCAAAGCACTGGTGCCACGAATAGAGTAAGGGGAAGAATACAGGCAGATTTTGGCATGTTGGCTCCACATCATTTATAAGGAGTAAGTGATTTTACAGACCATGGAGCTGAGCTCACTTGAGATTTGCTCTGCCAGGGTCTCCTTTTGCTCCCAGTGACATGGCCACAGGTGGCATTAAGCAGCAGCAGTAGTGATTTAACAGAGGGCAGGACCTTTTTATACTTTATCCATTAATAGACTACATGCTGTCAGCTTTGCAGCCACTCAAAGTCAGTCAATTCCTTTAATGAATCAAGACCTGGAAAGGCAGAAGGCAATTATCTTTACTTTTAGATAAATTTAGACTTCTTCTTTTACTTTTTTTTTTCTTGAGACAGAAGATGAATTAGAATCAGTTTGCAAGTTAACTTTTTAATTAAATCACTTAAATACACAATATTAAAAGCCTTTTTCACAAGACCTGGATAATGGTTAGAAGCAGCATCTAAGTCATCCTCCTGAGTAGCAAATGGAAGCACTTTTTTTGGTGTTTCTTAGGAATGGGGGTAGACCTGAAGACTTGGTTAGAAAAAATAAACATCTTTTGGATTAAGTCCTGGCCAAAAGAAATCACAGGCTCACAGGATGTCAGAGGTTGGAAGGGACCCAAAGAGATCATTGAGTTCAACCCCACTGCCAGAGCAGGACCATACAATCCAGCTCAGGTCACAGAGGAACACATCCAGAGGTGTTCAAGGGGAGATTGGATGTGGCACTTGGTGCCATGGTCTAGTTGTGAGGTCTGTTGGGACAGGTTGGACTTGATGATCCTTGGGGTCTCTTCCAACCTTAGTTATACTGTGATACAGATGGGGCTTGAAAGTCTCCAGAGAAGGAGACTTCACAACCTCTCTGGGGAGCCTGTTCCAGTGCTCTGTGACCTTTACAGTAAAGAAGTTCCCCCTTGTGTGGAGGTGGAACCTCCTGTGCTGCACTTTACATCCATTGCTCCTTGTCCCATCTCAGGAAGCAAGTGAGCAGAGCCTGTCCCCTCCCTCCTGCCCCCCAGTCCTCAGAGATTTATAAACATTTATTAAATCCCCTCTAAGTTTTCTCTTTTCCAGACTAAAAAGCCCCAGGTCCCACATGAAGAGGAACTTCTCAAAAGATTTTCTGGAACCCAAGTTTCACAGTTGAACCTCTTCTTAGCTGAGGCTAGAATTAAAATGAGAGATTAGATATCTTCATTCTTGGTTAAGAACATTTCATTCTATCACTACAGAAGCGATAGAAACCTCCCTTCAAACTTCATCCTGCAGGAAGTGCATCTCTGGCTGGTATAGACACTGCCCACTGTCCAAGACTGAAACAGCTACCTGTGTTTCACGAGGGAGTTCAGAACATCCACGAGAGACAAAACCAGAAAAATGTGCATTAAAAACCTCTTGTTCCACTTCTTGCTCCTATTCCCAGCCCAGAAAAAGAATATCTAGGAATCAGACCTTAATTCTGTAGTTTGCAGATGTTAAGAGGTAACAGCTGAAGAAAAATTATTCTGAATAATTCTTAAAAATACTAAATATTAAAAAAATAACTTTTGCCTGGTGCTAAACCTGCTCCCTCAGCACCAAATCTCTGCCTCTTTGAGACATCTCCAGGGATGAAGATGTTTCTTCTATACAGAGAGAGTGATTGCCCATTGGAATGGGCTGCCTGGGGAGGTGGTGGAGTCACCATCATTGGAGGTGTTCAGGAGGAGACTTGATGGGGTGCTTGGTGCCATGGGTTAGTAGTTTAGGTGGTGTTGGATTGGTTGATGGGTTGGACACGATGATCTTGAAGGTCTCTTCCAACCTGCTTTATTCTATGTACATCTTCTGTAGTTCTTTATTCTATATCCAACCTGAACCTCCCCTGGCACAAATCAAGGCCATCTTCTTGTCCTGTCACTACTAGGGAGGAGAAACTGACCCTCAGCTGGCTGCAATCTCCTTTCAGGGAGGTATAAAGAGGGAGAAGGTCTCCCCTCAGCCCCTTTTTCTCCAAGGCAATACTCAGTTTTTCTGTGTTATGTTTACCAATGTGACGAATTACCAAACCAGAAGAGTTCCATTGCTCTCTGAGAAGTTTTAAGACTTTCTGCATATGCACATCCACACAAACATACAAGAAACATCTATCTATATATCTCCTCACCTACCATAGCTCAGGAACTGAAGGAGAACTTTCCATAAAACACCATGGTGGAGATGGTTGAGACTGTTTGAAGATGTTGATGATTAATTGGTCTGGGCAACATTCAGGGATGTGTTGTTTTATAGGGAAAATATTCAGGTGTTTCATCTTTCAGGATGGATAGGATAACTCTACAGTATCTTTCAAACACCAGCTGGCAAGAGCTCAAGGTTCTGAGGCACATTTATCTTGGCCATACAGTTTAATTTTAAAGCCTGTCTCACCATTTTTCCATTTGTATCACCCTATTGATTTCAACAGGTTCACAATTGATTTATACCAGCAGATAAGATGACAGGAGGCATTTTTCTCTAGCTGTGACTGATTCCACAGGATACACTCCACAGGGACACCGTGCACTGGGAACCACTGCACACCTCTGGTGGGAGACCCTGGGAGAGCTTCCAACAGAGCCAATAATAGCTTCAATGGTTTCGTCCATCCATAGCGTGCCTGTTAAGCAGCCAAAGAAGTAGATATTTGATGCAAATGATGGTCAAGCACATGTTATCTTTTAGAACAATATTTATGAAGTAGTAGTACTCTGGGAAACATCCTGTTTGTTGCAAATAGATGTGCCAGGATGATAGAGAACCTTTCTGCAGTGAAGCTGGTCCTTGGTGACAACTTTTCCTTGAAATATTCTGAAATTAACATTTACAGATTCACAGACTCAAGGGGGTTGGAAGGCACCCACAAAGGTCATCTTGTCCAACCCCCCTACAGTAGAATAGAATAGAATAGACCAAACCAGACCAGACCAGGTTGGAAGAGACCTTCAAGATCATCGTGTCCAACCTATCATCCAACACCACCTAATCAACTAAACCATGCAACCAAGCACACTAGATCAGGCTGATCATGAATGTCTCCAGGGTTGGGGCCTCAACCACATCCCTGGGTAACCTGTGATAATTCATAGAATACCAGGTTAGAAGGGACCTCAAGGCTCATCCAGTCCAACATTTCAGGGTAAGAATACAGTTTAAACACGATGGTCTAGCACCCTGTCAAGCTGAGCCTTGAAACTAGTGTAGGAGAATCCACCACCTCCCTTGAGAGTTTATTCCAGTGCACTTCCTACCAAATTTAAACAACATCAGTACTTTGGGTTTGGGTGTATTTATTTCCCTGGTTTAAATTAGGCTTCTTAATTTAGACAATGTGTCTGTCCTCCTCTTTGTCAAATTTATTTCCAATTAATAGGGCACTTCAGACTTCCAAAGTGCAATCATATGCTAATGAACCTGAGTCTTTCTGTAGCAGCACCAATTAGAGGAAGTCTTTCTCTTCCAAAAATAAATCTGTGGGTTCTTCGGTTCTTTTTTTCCTTTCTTCTTTTTTTTTTTTCCCTTTTTTGAAGTGGAAGCAATCTGATGAGAAAATACATGGAATGTCTGAGGATAAAGTAAAACAAATAACCAAATGGAAATTGCAGGCAGATTTGTCTTGGTTTGAAGTTGGACTCTGATAAAACTCTGAGGTTCACTTCCCTTAAAGGCAGCGTTTGAGATCCTTCACTAAAACTTCAGAGTGTGTCACTTTAGCAGGAAAACAGAATTCACCAGGCTGAAAGGGAGTACTTTAAAAAAAAATAAATCCCTTCTTTGCATGGAAAATTACTAATAGAATAGAATAGACCAGGTTGGAAGAGACCTTCAAGATCATCTCATCCAACCTATTATCCAACCCACCTAATCAACTAAACCATGCAACCAAGCACCCTATCAAGTCTCCTCCTAAACACCTCCAATGATGGTGACTCCACCACCTCCCTGGGCAGCACATTCCAATGGGCAATCACTCTCTCTGTGTAGAACTTCTTCCTAACCTCCAGCCTAAACCTCCCCTGGCGCAGCTTGAGACTGTGTCCTCTTGTTCTGGTGCTGGTTGACTGGGAGAAGAGACTAACCTCCACCTGTCTACAACCTCCCTTCAGGTAGTTGTAGAAAGCAATAAGGTCTCCCCTGAGCCTCCTCTTCTCCAGGCCAAGCAACCCCAGTTCCCTCAGTCTCTCCCCATCGGGCTTGTGTTCCAAACCCCTCACCAATCTCGTTGCCCTTCTCTGGACACCTTTCAGCAAGTCAACATCCTTCCTACACTAAGGGGCCCAGAATCTCTCAAGCCAAAACTGCCTGCAGAAAGGGTGGCAATGTTACCACAATACCTTATTTTGATATTTTCAAAATTAAAATAGGATGTCCCATTTCAAAGCAACCTTCCCCTTCAATATTTGAGCTAGCTAGGACAACGAGAGCTCAAAGATAACAGCAAAAGAATGTTGGATGCTACAAAAATACCAAACCTGGGGTTTATTTTGTTTGTTTAGTTGGTTGATTTGGGTTTGATTACTTTATTTTTAATTAAAGCAAAGAAAATGTCCCATTAGAAAAAAAAGAAAAAAGTAGCAGGCCTTCTTCTGACATGGGCTTTAAACCAGAGATAAATATCAGAAAAAATATTTCCCAATTTGCATGAGTTTTGCATGTTTTGGTGATCCTGTGCTGCTTGAAGGCTGCACTAAATTGCACCTCTTAGCTCGTGCAATGAGCCAGCACAACTGTCAGGAATCAGTGGATTTAAAAAATGCCTCCCTGTGGCTTCTTTTTCAAAGTACTGGCAGGAGGAGGAAGTGTCTAACCTTGATCACAGCAGCAGCAATCCAGAGAAACACAGAAGCTGCCTTTTTCCGTGACACCAGTGACGCACGTGCTCCAGCCTCTGACAGCAACCTCTGACAGCTTCAGCAGTAGAAAACACAGAAAATCAGGAGATGATTTACCTATATCCACATAAAAATAAAGACTGGCTTGGTATTTACAGCTGCAACCTTTGCCCTCCCTGTGGGACCAATCCTTTCCTGCTAACCCTTCCAGAACTGTTTGCCATCGTGGTTGTTACTGAAAAGAAACTGCAGACCTGTCCACCAGGTGCTGAACTCATGTCTGCGTGTAGGTGCATCTAAATATAAGCCTGGGCATAAATAGAGACACCATCATCCTGCAATCATTCCCTTTCTTTTTAATGATTATATACTGGCATGTACATATGATACTAAGCTGACATGTACATCATCACCCTCCAATCTTTCCCTTTTTTATATGGTTTTGTACTGACATGTACCTATGATTCTACACTGACATGTACATCATCATCCTCCAATCTTTCCCTCTTTCATATGATTATACAGTGGTATGTACCTATGATTCTATGCTGACCTGTACACCATCATACTCCAATCTTTCTTTTTTTTTTATGATTCTATACTGACCAGTACATATGATTCTATACTGACCAGTGCATATGATTCTATACTGACCAGTACATATGATTCTATGCTGACATCTACACCACCATCCTGCAATCTTATGTACTGACATGTACATATCAGCTGGGGAGGGTGTACACATGCACACAGACCCAGATCATTCTGACCCATCCCGGGTCAGCGTCAACATTCTGACTCCTCTTGTTCTGGAAACCAAGTGGACTTTAACTTAGAGAATCACAGAATTTCAGGGGCTGGAAGGGACCTCAGAAGATCATCTAGGCCAACCCCCCCTGCCAGAGCAGGATCACCTAATGGTATATTTTGCTATTAAGAAACATTCAAGCAGTTTACTATGGTGTGGAAAAAGAAAGAATTAAATAACCCCCTAGTGGCATACTCCCAAGCAGCTTGTCATTGGAGGGCTCAAGGAATTTTCTAGCTTCATTGTTTCCCAAAAAGGAAAGCTATGACACATCTGGGAATGTCTAAAAACTTCAAGTAATGAAAATAAAACTGAAAAAAAAATCATATTTCTCATATGTATTTATTAGAAACAATTACTTCTTTCCTGTAGTTGTTGGAAAGTTAGCCCAGGGAGCAATTGCTACATTGCTTAGTGCTTGGATACAACTAATTCTTAATAAGTGAGACTTTATCAACCTTTTAATTAGTGTGACAATTTGCACTGGGGTGGTGTGGGGTTTTTTGGTAGCCTGTATATTGCAGCTCACACAGTTACTGTTCCTCCTGCTGAGTAACTAGTGGGAAGGAGTCCCAGAATTAAATGAACTTGAGCTCTAGAGCACAGTGAAATCACAGAATCACAGAATTTCAGGGGCTGGAAGGGACCTCAAAAGTTCATCCAGTCCACCCCCTCTGCCAGAGCAGGATCACCTACACCAGATTACCCAGGTGGGCATCCAGGCAAGTTTTGAATATCTCCAGAGAGGGAGACTCCACAACCCCCCTGGGCAGCCTGTTCCAGGGCTCTGTCACCCTCACAGGGAAAAAGATTTTCCTCATGCATAAAGTATCTTTATATATCCTAGAGGTATATACTTAAAGTACAGAACTTTATATATATATATATAACTTTGCATACAAATATATAAAGTACAGAACTAAGAGTATGCCACCTGCAAATGATATCCTGTGCTCTCTGGAGAAGGTATGGAATTGTTTTCAGCAATAATGAGGACTTCTGCCTCTCCAGTCTACAGCACATATAACCTTACACAAAACCTGCTGCTCTCCTTGGTGTTATATTCTTCTGAACAAAAGACAGAAGAAAAGGAGCACAGATATGAAAGGGTGGGAGATGATAAGAAGGAAAAAGAGAATAATGCATGATAGGAATATTTAAATGTAATTTATTTCCTTGACCTTGAGGGCTGTATACAAATACATGGATTCAAAACACAACCAATGACTTCAACTCACTTTGCATGCAGCTCTTTGGGCTGGATCTGTGTTCACTGAAATTAAAATCCTCATCAATGGGGGTAATTACGCTATTCATTGTAGTCACATTGTTTCCATGCTCCTCATCCTGCTGGAAGATCAGCGACTAGGAAAATGCACGCTTGTGCTATGCCTGCAGATATAAACCAGGGCAAGTTCCTCATGTTATAGTGGTGATTCACCAGGAAAAGCTCAGCCCCCTCTAGTCCTCTACCACATCAGGCAGAAGAGGTGAGACCAGTCCTAACCACCTAGCTCCTTATGAAGGAAACCAGTGAAAATGTACAGTCATTAATTATTCACCTATGCAATGTGCAGGAGGAAGAATAACCTCATAAATGCAGACTCTACTAGGCTTATCAAATGCCTCTCTATTTCAGCAGGGCAAATCTTTCCTGGCAAATGTAATTAATAAAAAAACTTGATGAATTGGCTGTTTTCATAAATATTCCTCTTTGCCCTTCTGTGACTTTCACTGCTGGATTCTGCCATCGTTTCAGCACAATTTACTGTGGAGTGGGTTTTCAAACTCCTGAAGTGCAGAAGGCAGGCAGATAAGCATCAGATGGGACTTTTCACAGCTGCCTAGAAGTTCACCTCTGCATCTTAACACCCAATTATCCCTTGGAAATATGTCTGCTTCAGCTTTAGATGCCTGAAATACAAAACCTAGCTTTGAGAGGTACAAGGCTGTAGATATAAGAATAAGCACATGTACTACTGGAAAAGGCACTCAACTTGTTAGTTGCAGGGTAAAACTTGTTATATCTTAGCATAGCATTTTATGTGCTGAAGTCTGTAGACTGTAGAACAAGACACTGCTTGGTTTGGGTTATAACAATTCACTGCTGCAATCAGTGGAAACATAGAATAGATCACTTAGTCCAACCATTCTCTAACTCTACCGGATCTTGTGCTAAACCGTGTCCCTCAGCATCACATCTCTGCCTCTTTGAAAGACTTCCATGGATGGAAATTCAGCCACCTCCCTGGGAAGCTTGTTCCAGCGGTTGAGAAACCTTTCAGGGAAGAATTTTCTTCTAATACCCAACCTAGCTTCCCACATTGTGCAGCTTGAAGCCATTTCCTCTTGTCCCATACTCATCTGGACCACATTCAGAAATTTTCATTGTCTTATAATCTTAGGGTATTTTCCCACTTTTCTCCATCTATCTCCAACCTTCTCTGACAGAAACCACTCCAAAGTATGGCTGAGCAGTCATGTTTTGTATGTGCACAAAGCAAAGATCTGCTGATGTCTGTTGGTCTGGCATATTAGGACCTGGCAAGAGTTTATTTAAACCTCCTTTTAAACAGTTAACTGTGTACCCACTGGAAAGCAATTACTTTTTCACAGTATCACAGTATAACTAAGGTTGGAAGAAACCCCAAGGATCATCGAGTCCAACCTGTATCGGTAGACCTCACGACTAAACCACGGAATACTTTTTGATCAGCACAGATGGAAAACCTTCTCTTCAGTGCTGCCCAGCGATAGGGCAATAGGCACAGGCTGGAACTCAGGAGGTTCCACTCTAAGACAAGGCAAAACTGCTTTGTTGTAAGGTGCTGGAGCCCTGGAACAGACTGGCCAGAGAGGTTGTGGAGTCTTCTGGAGAGATTCCAAACTCACCTGGACATTGAGATCTTGGACAACTTGCCCTAGGGGACTGGATTAGATGATCTTCAGAGGTCTCTTCTAACCCCTGTGAGTCTGTGGTTCTGACACTACCCAGCATTGCCAGAGCATGTTCACAGTATAACTAAGGTTGGAAGAGACCCCGAGGATCATCAAGTCCAACCTGTCTCCACAGACCTCATGACTAGACCATGGCACCAAGTGCCACGTCCAGTCTCCTCTTGAACACCTCCAGGGACGGTGACTCCACCACCTCCCTGGGCAGCCCATTCCAATTTTGACCAAGACTTGAATAGAACAACCTAAACCCTTTTAAATACTTACAGATAAATCTTTATGGTCATAGCTATCATTTCCCTCTGATAATATTACCTTTTTTTATTGCCACATCCATTGTAATGCTATGGGAAAACTGGGAATGTTACTGTCACCAGCTCTTTGCACTCCTTCCCTCTTTCTGTGACACCTGAAATGCTCTGAAATGCGTTACCTGGAGTTTTCCCATCTCCTTTGAGATTTGGATGACAAGTATCTGCTCAGAACAAGGTATCCTTTCTAACACAGTTTCACATTACATACAATCTACTTTTGCATTCTGACACCATTCAAATTAAAAGCTTTTGAAATGATGTTACGGATACTTTTAGTCTGGGGTCTGAATATGTGAGAGTGACAAAAGAAATAGAGCACTGTGAGGAAGATCATCCCCTTTCATCACAGAATTGTTAAGGTTGGAAGGGACCTCAAGGATCATCTAGTTCCAAACCCCCTCCCACAGGCAGAGACCCCTCACACTACATCAGGTTGCCTACAGCCACATCCAGCCTAGCTGCAAAAACCTCCAGGGATGAGGCTTGCACCACCTCCCTGGGCAACCTGTGGCACTCTCTCACCACCCTCATGGGGAAAAAAACTTCTTCTTAAGAACCAATCTGAATCTACCCATTTCTAATTTTGTTCCATTCCCCCCCAGTCCTATCATTACCTGACATCCTAAAAAGTCCCTCCCCAGCTTTCTTGTAAGCCCCCTTAAGATACTGGAAGGCCACAATTAGGTCTTCTCAGAGCCTTCTCTTCTCCAGACTGAACAGCCCCAACTCTCTCAGTCTGTCCTCATAGGAGAGGAGCTCCAGCCCTCTAATAATCATGAGCTAGATAACATCTTTGTGGCTATATTTATTCTAGGCTGAAGAACCAAAATATAGAAACATGAGGCTGCAAAGTGATCAGCATCCTTGGGTATCTGTTAATCAGTAAATAACCCCCCTCTACTGTCAAGAGACATTTTCATTGTGGCTTATAGAAATCAACACCATCTTAACACACAGAGCTTTAAGAAATATGGGATTCTGGTGCAGGAACACAGATGTCTAGTGTTATTTTAGACACTTTAGCATCACTTCCAGTTATGTAGATCCCAGTTACAGAAGAAAGAGCTGTAAGAACATATGGACAAGACAACAGTTCTATTAATCAGATAGGATTCATGCAACATTAGTTCTAAAAAGATTTTAATGGGTATTGTAAATGCAAACGGGAGCTCAAGCTTTAAGCTAATGTTTAGTGCCTCTAGAATAGCCAGTGTTTTAAAGCAAAATAAGTGAGATGCATATAAAAAAATATCACTAAGTAATGCAATGTCAGCCTTTGAAATCTGCATTTTATTTCTATATTTGCCTGGAATGGTACCTGAAAGAGGATGTTACTGATTCTCCAGGCTTTTACAGCCAAAGTGCAAACTGTAACAACGTTTCTTTACGACACTTAAAATCACAGATTGGAGCACTAAAACTTTAACTGACATTTCAGCATTAGTAGTGCTGCTTGCCTACACTGTCATAGGATTTCCAGAGGAAAGAGAAACAAACTGGAAAGCCCTCAGCACTACCTGATGATGTATTCAGAAAGCAGTAAGTCTGATTTGATGCTTTCAGTACTAGGGGCATTTGGAGAAGCTGGGGCTGGTGTCCTAAAAGTCATTTCATGAAGGATCCAGCACAGACACGGCAACCCCATGGATCAGTATAGGCTGGGGAATGACCTGTTGGAGAGCAGTGAAGGGGAAAAGGACCTGGGGGCCCTAGTGGATGGAGGGTTGACCATGAGCCAGCAATGTGCTCTTGTGGCCAAGAAGGCAAATGCCATTCCGGAGTGTATTAGAGGTGTGTGGCTAGCAGGTGGAAAGCGGTTCTCCTCCCCTTCTACTCTGCACTGATGAGGTGGCAGATGGGAATATTGTGTCCAGTTTGGTGCCCTCAGTTCAAGAAGGACCTCAGGGAACTGCTTGAAAGTGTTGAGCACAGAGCCACAAAGATGATTAAGGAAGTGGAACATCTTCCTTATGAGGAGAGCCTGAGGGAGCTGAGGGCTTTCCAGGCTGGAGAGGAGGAGCCTGAGAGGTGACCTCATCGGTGTTTAAAAATATGTAAAGGGTGAGTGCTGAAAGGATGGAGCCAGGCTCTGCTTGGTGATGCCCAATGACAGCACAAGGGGCAGTGGGTGGAATCTGAGGCATAGGAAGTTCCATGGAAACATGAGGAATTTTTTTTTTCGCTGTGAGGGTAACAAAGCCCTGAAACAGACTGCCCAGAGTGGTTGTGGAGTCTCTTTCTTTAGACACATTCAAAACTTGCCTGGATGCGTTCCTGTGTGTGATCTGGGCAGGGGGTGGGGAGTGGAGTGGGTGATCTTTCAAGGTCCCTCCCAGCCCCTAACATTCTGTGATTCTATGGTCTTCCCCATGCCACCACTGCTCTGAGACAGGCAGGTCATTTCCCATCAGCATATTTCAGGTGCCCTCCTGCTTATCTGAATTTAAATTGTCATTCATCCATTCAGCAAGCACCACCTTCAACATTAATATCTGTCTCCCCTGAGAATGTGAAAAATACCTCTCAGGGAGAAAAGAAAAAAAAAAAACTAAGGCCATTCAGTCTTGTTCATTTATCACAAAAGGGACTTGATGATTTGGCCATGGTGCCTAAATACCTTCACGAGGTGAAAATGGCAGGAACTGGGCAGGAGAGGGGTGGGCTTGAGGGGTGGGAGTTGGGGGGGGGGGAGTGTTTGCTACAGGAAATAAATATTAGTTAGAAGTTAATGTCAGAAAAAGTCAAAGTGGGAAATAGCCACAGAACTTCAAAAGTGTGGTTGATCTGTTACTGGAACAAACCATTGTGATAATCCAGAGGTCCTCCATAGAACCATAGAATGGTTTGGTTTGGAAGAGACCTCTAAAGGTCACCTAGTCCAACCCTTCTGCAGTGAGCAGGGGAGTCCTCCATTCATTTCCTAAAGCTTTGCATGCCACACACTACATCCATCCAAACCCTTTTGTGATTGTGGTCAGACAGGTCAGACCAGAAGAATGAATATCTTCATAGCCCCACAACCACCACAAGACCATCCTTACATGTAAATTGGAACAAAATGAATACAAATTAACAACTGACTGAATTTTTATCCCCAAAGTCTAGCTGAAGTTCTGTGGGGGAAATAACTGCAGGGTTTGTTTCATTCTCATTTCTGAAGTATTTCCCCTCAGGCTGAGGGATGTCTCTTGGGGCACGTCCCCTGAAATTACAACTTCAGAGGCTTTGGCAAGCAGGGAATGAGGAAAAAATGCTAAAATGAAACTGTTTTATCTCAAAACATTCTTTCTCCAGACACAAATTGAGCAATTATTGTCATACTAATTATTCTCCAAAGGTGACCTTCACAATTCTTGATGATTCTTTCCCTTTACTGCTCTGTATTCACCAGAGTCTGATACACAGAAATGGTGGAAAGGATGAGGGGAAAGGAAGTAAGAATGATCTCCTTAACACAAAGTCATCCATAGCTGAAGAAGAAAATCAATGGTCTTAGAAACTTCTAAGAGTCTAATAGACAGAAACAGTGGAAAGGATAGGGGGGAAAGGAAGTAAGAATGATCTTCCTAACACACAGTCATCCATAGCTGAAGAAGAAAATCAATGGTCTTAGAAACTTCCTTTCACAAAAAGCTTGGAAAGATATATTTTCTAAGCTCAGGATGTACTCCCACCAGTTAACACTTGGCTCTGAAGGTCTGAAGTAGTTATAGAGAAGCAAAAACCTTACAAGTGCATTTCCACATTGAGCATGTGCTGGTAAATGGAGGACACAGTTTTCCAGATAAGATTTTTTCCTGACTCCCTGTCCAAATTCATGGCTTGGTAATAAAATATGTCATGTACCTGAAGGAAGAGGCATCCTATAGTGGCCCTTTCTGTGGGAGACACCTTGCTTGTGGTGGAATAAAATAATAGCAGAAGAAGAACACCACAACATCACTTTAGCATGAGAGAAAATGGCATCAAGTTGTACCAGGGGAGGTTTAAGTTGAACATTAGAAGAAGCTTCTTCCCTGAAAGGATTTCCAGCATTGGAAGAGGCTCCCCAGAGAGGAGGTTGAATTACCACCGCTGGAGGTTCTTCAAAGAGGCAGATATGCGGTGCCGAGAGATGTGATTCAGCACCAGACTTGGTCAAGGGTGGTGATGGTCAGACTCAGTGATCTTTTCCAAACAAATCAATTCAGTCCTATGGTTCTATGGCCATGGATGACAGTTTTGTTGCACAAATCATGAAAAAGATTTATGTCCTGTGTTTAACCTGGTTTTGGTGGGGGGGAAGCTTTATGTGCTAACCTAGAAGCGCCTTCTTCATACCCTTTTCAGATCCAATGTCCTTTGCCTGAATGCTCCCATTAACAGATGTAATGAGAGTATACACCCAGATCTGTCAGTCAAGCTAGGGAAATGGTAGAAACAAAGAGTCTGGTAAGCCTAGAAATAAAATAAACCCAACCCCCACTTCGCACAAGTAGCTACAATCTTAGACTGAAATGAGCAACTGAACAAGAGAATTATTGGAAGTCATTCAATGTTTTATATCACTGATCCAAGACATCAAATTTTAGCCTTTTCATTGCAGCCTCTGCAAAACATACACTTTCTCATTCATGTGCCCTGTGCTTTATGCCTCTCATCTGAGCAGATGTTTTGCAAATCATAAATTAAAGCCCAGCTTTATTGCCTCTCATTTCTCTGACATTATTGGCCTTGTCATGGGTCCCAGACACAGGGCTTTATGACATGTACTAAATCCCTCTTGGTTGTTTGTTACATATAACTTCAGCTTAATAGCTCTGTCACCAACAACTTTTTTTTCTTTTCATTCTTTTTTAAACAAATAAATTTTCCCAGAGTTTGCACCCAGAAAGCTAATTTACTGGCTGCTATGGTTAGCAGCAAAATTCTCATTTAAATGCTTCTTTTTCATGCCTACATTACATGTAGATTTCCATCTGATTCAGCTAAGAGTTGGTTAATGCAGAAATCGTTTGGCTGTGTTTTGCTCACTTAATCAGCTGGGTTTATTTAGATTTTTTTTTTTCCCCCATAATTTTTACAACTTGCAGATTTACCTTTTCCACTTAAGGAATATGTAATATATCAGGTAGGCTTTATTTCTCTTGAGAAAATATTCTAAACACTAAACCCACTCTTATTTCCTTCCCTCCAATTTTTAATCAGGCTGCATTTCCATAAGTATTCAGGACACTGCCAGACTTCATGAACGAAAAACATGAGGTTAAAGAGATGCTTTCATAGATCCTGAATGATTAATGGAAACTTAAAATAATCCAGATCATTCTATCTGGGAGAATTCTACCTGTCAAGAATGATTGACGTCGAACACGTTGCTCAAAGGAGAACTCCAGAGGCATTACCCAAGTAGCAGAATGCTTCCTAGGACAGCAACAGGGAGACTGGAGACAATGGGAAAGAGAAAGGAAATGGTATCTCAAAGTGAGCCACATTCAATGAATGATGTGGGGGAAAGGATTTTTTTTTCCTTATCTGCATTCTTCCAGAGAACAAAACCATATTTGTTGTCCTTTTACTAAACGTAGCACCTATGCAAATCCTCTCTTCTGTAAAGTATTATTTGTGTGGGAACAAAGTGAAAAACACAAAGAGAAGAGATTCTTACCACGAGAGAAACTTCTCTTTCTCTGCTTTCTTCTTACAGTTGTTTTCCTTCAGCAGACAAACAATTGAATATAGAAAACTCGTGTCAGTTTTCTACATCCTGTGTTTGGAAATTTCATTTAATGTAAATAACAGCCAAGACTTTGGCCATGTTTTTCTTACCCATGTCAAGAGGAATTTTGAATTTGCTTACAAAGGGAGACTTCAGCTTTAAAAATTACCTTCCTTGATCTAGCTAGGAAAACAGGTTGTGAATGAACACAAGAGGGAGAACAAACCACACATTTGCAACATCACATAGCAGTAGCCAGTGGATGCAATCCACGAAGCCTGGAATGAATAAGGTTGAGGCTGTTTAAATCCAAATAAATCAGAGACAAATAGAGGTGTTTGGGGTTTTTCACCTCCACTTCCTACCTGATTTTAAAAACAGGAGTGATTGATCCCTATCTTTCTGTCACTTAAGAAAACCATAAAGCTCTAAAGCCATGATTACTTTTTTTTTCCTCAGAAGTTCCTTAGTCGATTAAAATTAATTAAAAGATAAGTTGTGGTCCACAAATGTATCTTAAATCAAAACTCATGTTGCTACTTAATACAACACACGCCCAGACTTGGAGTAAGACAGATATAAATTAGTTAGGTAGTCTGAAAATGTCAGGAAGATTTAGTTATCACAAATGAAATTTCAAATTGCTGTGTTCTAATTTGAACTAAAACTGCAGAAGCAGAACTTTGGGACAGCTCCCTTTCATGAGGAAAAGCTGAGGGAGCTGGCTCTCTAGGTTGGAAAGGAGGAGACTGAGAAGTGACCTCAATAATGTTTATAAATATGTGAAGGGTGAGCGTCAGGAGGACAGAGCCAGACCCTTCTCAGAGATGCCCAATGATAGGACAAGGGGCAATGGGTGCAAGCTGGAGCACAGAAAGTTCCATGTGAACATAAGGGAAAACTTTTCCACTGTGAGGGTGACAAAATACTGGAACAGGCTGCCCAGAGAGGTTGTGGGGTTCTTTCTCTGGAGAAATTCAAAACCCTGCTGGACAAGTTCCTCTGTGACCTACTCTAGCTGATCCTCCTCTGGCATGGGGGTGGGACTGGATAATCTTTTGAGGTCCTTTCCAACCCCCTAACGTTCTGTGATTTTGTGATGCTCAAAGGCACTATCCTACTAACAGCAGGATCCTACTGACAGCAGGATCCTACTAACTAGTGTTTTTCTTCATAAGCACCACATTTCCATGTAGTCATGAAAAAGCTCCTTCTGTTAACTCAATCCTTCCCAAAGAGTGATACATTTAGATGAAGACTAGTGGAAGAACAGAATGAAAATGATGACACCAAGGTACCCATTGAAAGTCATGCTCAATTGCAAAGCCTCTAGACAGTACAGCTGGCCTTACAAGCACTCCACCATTCCTGGGTTCATTAAGTTACTCTAGCAATATTTTGTAACTGCATGCTTTATTACATTCTGAAAATTATGCCATTTGAAGAACCACAAGTGAACTGAGATGAGGAAAAAATGGCATGCAAAACCAGAAGACAGCATCAGCTGCGCAGCCATCATTTTAATATGGTGGTAATTCAAGAGAGTTCTGCCTGGGCACTAATGTTGCTAGGCCTCGCTGTTTCTGGTGTGATTGGTCTCTGACCATGAAAGGCTGTTATAATGAGAGCTTTAATTATGGCATAAAACAAATATAAGAGAGCTTATCCTAAGCTATTCAATGGCCACCATATTTCAGTGTTTAAGTGTAAGCTGAAGACTTATTTGTTTGACCTAGCTTACTCCTACTTAGCCAAGCTACTAATTTTGTTACCCTCCAAAGTGCTTTGGGATGCATGGCATGAAGGGCATAGCGGAAGTTTGATTTTCATTGATTATGCATTAATTTGCATAATCCTCACACTGCAAATCAGTAACATTTTCATTGGAGATAATAGATGCTAAGCACATTATGCAAGGGTTATATATTTATTGGTTTTTTTTTTTTCTAAATGGCTTGTAAAAATTATTTATGGCACAATAAAACAGGACAAATAACACTGGCACCTTGCAGGAGCAAAGCTGGGGGCCTCTTTGATTCGGTGGCTTTTGAGAGCAGACTATGAAAGCATGGATGAAACATGCACAGGACTAAAATCAAATATGCAGGGTGGGGATTTTTTGCTTCTCTGCAATTTCATTGATGGCCAAATTTCCTCTCAGGCTGAAGGTCTGTGTATTCTACCTGCAAAGTACCTGTAGGGTGGTTGTAGCCAGGTGGGGCTTGGTCTCTTCTCATAGAATACATAGAATACATAGAATAAACCAGGTTGGAAGAGACCTTCAAGATCATCGCGTCCAACCCATCAACCAATCCAACACCGCCCAAGCAACTAACCCACAGCACCAAGTACCCCGTCAAGTCTTCTCCTAAAAACCTCCAGTGATGGCGACTCCACCACCTCCCCAGGCAGCCCATTCCAACACCACCTCCCAGGCAACCACCAACAGAACAAGAGGACACAGTCTCAAGCTGTGCCAGGGGAAGTTTAGGCTGGATCCTAGGAAGAAATTCTTCACAGAATGAGTGATTGGCCATTGCAGTGGGCTACCCAGGGAGATGGTGGAGTCACCATCACTGGAAGTGTTTAAGAAGAGACTGGATGGGACACTTAGTGCCATGTTTTAGGTCATTAGATGGTGTTGTGTGGTAGGTTGGACTCAATCTCAAAGGTCTTTTCCAACCTGGTTAATTCTGTATTCTGTATAGGCTTCCACACAGCCCTGTTTTGTGGATTTTACTGTGGGTGTTGTACATGTGTTCTGCACTCTGCCTTTATGATGCCATAACACACACACAAACACTCTGGGAAGATTGATGGCTTGAAAACGACCGCTCCACAAATGTGGTGGTGTCAGCTTTGCACTCTGCTGCAGAACAAGTCAAGATTTAAAAACATTTTTTGGTGAAAAAACAAGTCTGCATTCTGCTCTGCTATTCATTCTTCAACAGACAATGATCTGGAGGTGCACATCTCTGTCTCTTTGTCTTTCTGTACTTTTCCTTGGTAATTAAAACCTGTGATCCTGTCCATATTATCTATGCCATTCACAGACAATAAATGTTAAGTAAATTCTCAGCCATGCTAAGTAATATACTTTTCTAGATTCAGAATCCAAAGCAGAGAGCAGAATCAAACACTACTAAGCACCATGATTTAACACAAATTATACAATCATTTAACCACCTTAAACACAACTACCTGAAAGGAGGTTGCAGGCGTTGATGTCTTCTCTCCAGTAGTTAGTGATAGGATGAGAGAAAATGGCCTCAAGTTGTCCAAAGGGGAGATTTAAGTTGGAAATAAGAAGAAACTTTTGCCTGAAAGGGTTATCAACCACTGGAACAGCCTATCCAGGGTTGTGGTTGCATTCCCACCCCTGGAGGTGTTTAAAAGGTGCTGAGATGTGGGGATGAGGAACATGTTTTAACATCAGACTTGGTAGTGTTATATAGTGGTTAGACTTGATGACCTTAAAGATCTTTTCTGACCAAAATAATTCTATGATTCAATGGTTTGTTACAATCTGCATGGAGTTTAGTAATCACATATGTTCAAATGCTCACATTTAGAATACATAACAGGTTTTCAAGTTGAAGGATTTAGACTATATCCTCTGGCAAGAGGGATGTTTTTGTATAAATCTGACCAAGCAAACTCAACAAGAAATTGTACAAGAGGTGAAGAACAAGTACAGCAAAATGTTTTCTTTTTCCTTTAAAGTTAGTGTGAAGGGAACAAGTAATCACAGATATATCCAGAAAACAACAACAAAAAACCCCAAATAAACAAACAAAATCCCCCAAACTGCAACAAATAAATCAAAACTCTTTCAGAAGCAGCTAATAAATCATAGAATTGTCAGGGCTGGAAGGGATCTCAAGGATCACCTTGTTCCAAACCCCTGCCATAAGCAGGGCTACCTCACGCTATAGCAGGTTGCTCAGAGCTACATCCAGCCTGGCCTTCAAAACTTCCAGGGGTGAGGCTTCCACCACCTCCCTGGGCAACCTTTGCCAGTCTCTCACCACTCTCATGGGGAAGAACATCCTAACATCCAATCTGAATCTGCCCTCCTCTAGCTTGGGTCCATTCCCCCATGTCCTATCACTCCCTGACACCCTAAACAGTCCCTCTCCAGCTTTCTTGTAGCCCCCTCAAGATACTGGAAACCCACAATTAGGTCTCCTTGGAGCCTTCTCCTCCCCAGACTGAATATAGAATACATAGAATAAACCAGGTTGGAAGAGACCTTCAAGATCATCACGTCCAACCCATCAACCAATCCAACACCACCCAAGCAACTAACCCATGGCACCAAGCACCCCATCAAGTCTTCTCCTGAAAACCTCCAGTGATGGCGACTCCACCACCTCCCCAGGCAGCCCATTCCAATAGGCAATCACTCTTTCTGTATAGAACTTTTTCCTAACATCTAGCCTGAACCTCCCCTGGCGCAGCCTGAGACTGTGTCCTCTTGTTCTGGTACTGGCCGCCTGGGAGAAGAGACCAACATCCGCCTGTCTACAACCTCCCTTCAGGTAGTTGTAGAGAGTAATAAGGTCACCCCTGAGTCTCCTCTTCTCCAGGCTAAGCAACCCCAGCTCCCTCAGCCTCTCCTTGTAGGGCTTGTGTTCCAAACCCCTCACCAACTTTGTTGCCCTCTGGACTCGCTCCAGCAAGTCAACCTCCTTCCTAAACTGAGGGGCCCAGAACTGGACACAGTACTCAAGGTGCCGCCTAACCAGTGCAGTGTACAGGGGCAGAATGACCTCCCTGCTCCTGCTGGCCCAACTCTCTCAGTCTGTCCTCATAGGACAGCAGCTCCAGCCCTCTGCTCATTCTCATGGCCCTTCTTTGGACACCTTCCAGCACATCCATATCTGTCTTGTAAGAGGGGCTCCAGGACTGGACACAGTACTCTAAGTGGGGCCTCCTGAGAGTGTAGTAGAGGGGGAAAATCACCTCCCTCGAGCTGCTGGCTGTGCTTCTCTTGATGCAGAATGGGATATGCAGTTGAAAGTCAAACTCTCTTCTCAGTAGAAAAAAAAAAAAGAGAGAGAAAATATTGACAGCAATAATGATCCGACCTTAAGCCAGTTCAAACATTTGTATTTTGCTTCTATCTCCATCAGTTAGAAACCACTCAGTTCAAATCTTCTCCTAATTTTTTGTACAACACTGGAATCCATACTAAAGCTGCTTTTCACTGTTTATTTTCATAAGGCATTCTTTCAGAGGTGCAGTTTTGCATTGCACAGAATTATTTCACCGCTTGGACATCAAGACACTTGAACGTGTCCAGAGAAGGGCAACAAGGCTGGGGAGAGGCCTTGAGCACAAGCGCTATGGGGGGAGGCTGAGGGAGCTGGGATTGTTTAGCCTGGAGAAGAGAAGGCTCAGGGGTGACCTCATTGCCCTGTACAACTACCTGAAAGGTGGTTGTGGCCGGGAAGGGGTTGGTCTCTTCTCCCAGGCAACCAGCACCAGAACAAGGGGACACAGTCTCAAGCTGCGCCAGGGGAGGTTTAGACTCGAGGTGAGGAGAAAGTTCTTCACCGAGCGAGTCGCTCATCATTGGAATGGGCTGCCCAGGGAGGTGGTGGAGTCACCATCCCTGGAGGTGTTCAAGAGGGGATTGGATGTGGCACTTGGTGCCATGGTCTAGTCATGAGGTCTGTGGAGACAGGTTGGACTCAATGATCCTCAAGGTCTCTTCCAGCCTTGGTGATACTGTGATACTGTAACACTGCGACTTGAAGCAGCACCGCAGACTTCCAAAAAAGTCCTCACTGACTTGGGTCTTGGTACAACTTTGTTTGCATTTTGCTGAAGTTGAAGCTCAAAGTTAATAATTCAGCTGGAGCACATAAAAATTCATCTCCTGATTATCAGCTTTCAAGGAAGGCAGGTGCTTAAGTACTGCTTCTGAGTATCACAGGAAAGTGAGTAAATATAAGGGAAATAAATCTCCATTTAGCATTTGCATGCTATGTCTTGTTTCACCTCAGCCTTTATAAATTCAAATTATTTGGATAACTATCTTTCAAAGTTCCCATAATATTGTTTGTTTAGAGAAGGAGTGCTTAGAAGGCTCATATTTATTTTTTTTTTAACCTGTCCTTTTACATATTAATATATTTAATGTATTTACTATTATTATCTTTTATAACAATAATAAGAAGAATGGATCCAAGCTAGAGAAGGGGAGATTTAGACTGGATGTTAGGAAGAAATTATTCACCATGAGGGTGGTGAGAAACTGGAACAGGATGCCCAGGGAAGTGGCAGAAGCCTCACCCCTGGATGTTTTTAAGGCCAGGCTGGATGTGGCTCTGGGCAAACTGATATGGAATAGAATAGAATAGAATAGAATAGAATAGAATAGAATAGAATAGAATAGAATAGAATAGAATAGAATAGAATAGAATAGAATAGAATAGAATAGAATAGAATAGAATAGAATAGACAAGGGTGGAAGAGACCTGCAAGATCATTGTGTCCAAGCTATTATCCAACCCACCTAATCAACTAAACCATGCAACCAAGCACCCTATCAAGTTTCCTCCTGAACACCTCCAATGATGGTGACTCCACCACCTCCCTGGGCAGCCCATTCCAATGGGCAATCACTCTCATTGGAGAGTGAGGTGTCCCAGGCCATGGGGTGGGGGTGTTGGAACTAGGTGATCCTTGGGGTCAGAGTATCACAGTATAACTAAGGTTGGAAGAGACCCCAAGGATCATCGAGTCCAACCTGTCTCCACAGACCTCATGACTACACCATGGCACCAAGTGCCACATCCAATCTCCTCTTGAACACCTCCAGGGACGGTGACTCCACCACCTCCCTGGGCAGCACATTCCAATGACGAACGGCTCAATAGGTGAAGAACTTTCTCCTCACTTCGAGTCTAAACCTCCCCTGGCACAGCTTGAGACTGGGTCCCTTCCAACCCTAACAATTCTGTGATTTTTTTTAATGCTAATACTAATAAAAAGAGAGCCACCACCACCACCACAACAACAACTCACTGTATTCTTTTCATTGCAGTTGGCAATGGCATGCTAAATTAATTTTATATATATGGAAAGAGAAAAATCTTTTAGTACACAGGGCTTAAAATTGCATTTTTGCTTCCATGAGACTGGGAGCTGTTCCATACGATTACCAAAAATGACATCTGGTTTCTAATACTCAGATTTCATCCATCCTATCTTTTAAATGTTAAAAAAAAATAAGGTACATAGAGACTTTTCCTTCCAAAAAATCTCAGCTATCTATTAAAACTGATGGTTACCTTTCCAGGTCTTTGCTGGTATATGAGCAAAGAAGAGGAGTCATAAAAAATGCCATGAGCACTGCAAGCTTAAAAAGAGTAAAATAGAGGGAATGTACACAGGGGGTTGTAGTGAGGCAGAGGTTGGTCTCTTCGCCCAGGCAACCAGTACCAGAACAAGAGGACACAGTCTCAGGCTGCACCAGGGGAGGTTTAGGCTGGAGGTTAGGAGGAAGTTCTACACAGAGAGAGTGATTGCCCACTGGAATGGGCTGCCCGAGGAGGTGGTGGGGTCGCCGTTGCTGGGGGTGTTCAGGGCGAGGCTTGACAGGATGCTTGGTTGCATGGTTTAGTTGATTGGGTAGTGTTGGATGATAGGTTGGACATGATGATCTCGAAGGTCTCTTCCAACCTGGTTTATTCTATTCTATTCTATTCTAAATGCAGTTCTGGGAGGTTTGTGTTATTGTTTAAATGTAATATTTAATACACTTGTGTGGATTTGTGAAGGCTACTTGCAATTAATTGTAAGTGGAGAATCTATTTGTTCTGGATCCTTCCTTCATTCTGTAAGAAAAAAATCAAAGAATCTAAAAAGGACTCAGCAGCTGAAACCTGCAATATTTTGCATACCCTGCAAAAGAAATAAGGTATGGAAAAAGGACTCATTTGACAATGGCAAAACCTCTGATATTATTTAAGAAGCTCATTATATAGAGCATGCAACTGATTCTCTGATTATTTTTTTTGTTGCACTTAAGGTTTTCAGCACAAACTAAAAGCTTGCTGTCTAATCAGATATTAATAAGGCTGTTCTGAGCTTATTTGGGAGCTACACGTGGCAGCAGCACTAAGACAAAAAGGACTTCACTAAAAAAAAATACCACTAAATTAAAATACAAAAAGTGCACAAAGTTTGTTAGCTTCATTTTGAGAAATTAAGACCTATTATTTTAGTTGGAGGTTTTACACATACATCTCCACACAGGAAAATATTTCCAAGTGCCACAGTTCCAAGCATTTCACTACTTGAACAAGGTTTGGAGCACTCCTAAGCTCACAATCATTTTATTTACTTATTTACGTGTTAAGTTGCATTTTATTTTGAATTAACTCATATATATCCATCTGGGAGTCATTAGGAAAGGAAATGGTTTCTACATAAATGACTCCCATCCAAAGCATTGCTACTTGGTACCTGGTTTATGATTTAAACACATTCAAATTATTCACAAAGACTAATTGCAAAGTTCTCCCTGGTGAATTCCACCTGCCTTGGGCTCCTAGAGGAAAGGCTTCGCAATCATAGCACTAGTCTGGGACTTCTGTTGAAGCCCAAGGTGTTTTGCCACTGACTTCCTAGAGGAAAGAAGCGAAAGAGCACTAGAGAAAACGTTCTTAGTGTTTTCTACAATCCCATCTGCGTTGCCTGAGATCCATTGTCAAAGTTTGAAAACAAGCCACGGTGTGAATATAAATCTCCCAAGAGGGAAGAGCTTTCAAAGTTTCCTGCCATTGTAGAAATTCCACTTAACAGCTCCCCTGCTGGCCTCTGTGGGCTTCTAGTGCCTCTCTCTTCCAGAGTCACCATCCCTGATCTCAAAGCAGTGCTGTCTTCCCCATAACCAAGGTCTCAGAGCACTCTCCTTTGAGCAGAAGGCACACATCTGCCATCAATGTTGTCCACCTCTCACCTTATGCAAAAAGCAAGGTCCCAGCATGCTATGACTCTGCTACCTTCCTCTGCCACAATAGCAAGTAACACTCCTAAGCATTATTCACATTGAGCTCTGCTCAGTTAATCTCTTCCCATAGATTTCTTTATTCTGTATAAGGGGCTTCACTTCACTTTTAGTCCCCAGGGACAGAAAAAGTGTACAGAATAGAGAATTAACCAGGTTGGAAAAGGCTTCTGAGATCATCAAGTCCAACCTATCACCCAACACCATCTAATCAACTAAACCATGGCACTAAGTGCCTCATGCAGGCTCTTCTTAAACACTTCCAGTGATGGTGACTCCACCACTTCCCTGGGTAGCACATTCCAATGGCCAATCTCTCTTTCTGAGAAGAATTTCTTCCTAACATCCAGCCTAAACCTGCCCTGGCACAGCTTGAGACTGTGTCCTCTTGTTCTGTTGGTGGTTGCCTGGGAGAAGAGACCAAGCCCCACCTGGCTACAACCTCCCTTCAGGCAGTTGTAGATGGCAATGAGGTCTCCCCTGAGCCTCCTCTTCTCCAGGCTAAACAATGTACAGTACTGAGTACCGACACCATCTAGTAAGAATAATGAAAGCCACACCATGTAAATGCACCTTAAATTATGCTGCTGTTGTCTCTGCTCCCACACCTAAAGTACTAAAGCTATCACTTTAAGCTCACACAAACAGATGCACCACCAGCTATATTTCCATTCCTGCCTGCAGAGCCAGCATTTGGTTATGGGAGCCTCTTCGAAGCACTCAAACCAGCAAATGGCAGATTTTATAATGCCATTCAGGAGACAAACATTGTCCAGTAAACATGGCAAGCTAGAGGGGAAGGTAGAGGAAACAACATCTTTTTATCTAAACAACCATAAGGAAGTAGCTCAGAAATATATTCTGACAAGTGCAGGGAGAGCAGGGAGTCAGAGTAGAAACATCATTTTGGATGTTATTTTAATGCAGGGGCATTTTAAAAATGCATGAAAGACACTTCACTAAAAAGAAAAAAAAAAATCATAAAAAAAATAGTAAAAGACTTCATCTCACCTTTTCTTGCAGCTCCAGTTTGTAAACAAAGTCAGAATTATTTTCTCAGACCTACTGCTTCGGATCAACAAGTACACACCTCGGGTACAGCACACAAGGAATCCTTCTGAGGACGCTACGCTAACACTGCTACTCAGAACCCAGCTTTCAGCTCTGGCTTAACTCTCCTAACTCCCAAATCAGTGGCAAAATATTCACCAGAGTAAGAAAGAGAAAAATCTTACTCAGCCTGTGCTGTGAGCTTTCTGCTTCTATAGCAGCTATAAGAAGAGATTGTGCCATGATCACCTCTGCTGCACCTTGGCCATACAGCAGAATGCCTGTGGGCTTGGTGCTGTTCATTTGTAGAGACCTCCTGTTCTTGGAAGTTTAGAGTGTAACCACACACAATTCTAGCAAAATAGGTACTATAAGAGAAACCACACTGAACAGCCCTTGTTTCAAAAGGCTCCTGAGAACAATTTTCCAGGAGCTGATGCTTATGACTCTTCTAATCCTGCTCAAGCAAGGACAGTATTAGGGCTGCAAAGATGCTGAGGGGATTGGAGCATCTCTGTGAGGAAGGAAAGGTTGAGAGACCTGGGGCTATTCAAGCCTGAAGAAGAGCAGTTTGAGAGGGGATCTTCTCAGCACTCAGCAAGAGCAACAGTGCAGGGATCAAGAGAATATGACAGACTCCTTTCAGTGCTGCTGAGAGATAGGACAAGGAGCAATAGGCACAAGCTGGAACCCAGGAAGTTCTGCCTAAATGTAAGGAAAAACTTTGTGGGTGACAGAGTAATGGAGCAGGCTGCCCAGAAAGGTTGTGTAGTCTCCTTCTGTGAAGACTTTAAATGCTGTCTGGATGTTGTGATGTTAGTAAGGGGGTTGGAGTAGGTGGTCTCCAGAGGTCCCCTCCAACCTCCACCACGCTGGGATTCTGTGATTTTTGGATACTCGTATGGTATCAGCTCAGCTTGGGCATTACAACATCGAGGATGATTTAATATCAGTTACTCTTCCTTAACCATTCCAAGATTAGTTAATGTTTTTTTAAATGAAAACTAAACATTTCTGCCCTTAAATATGAAAATTTATATTAAATTTTGAGAAGACTTAATGCAGAAGCAGAGGTCAAGCTTCATTTGTCTTCTGACTGAAAGGCTTGAAAAGTGGTGAGTGCCTTTTTTATGAATAAATTAGAGAATTTCAATATAGATATTACAACACTAAATGGATTTTGCCAGAATACATTACAGCCATTAAATAAATCACTGTTAAACAGAGAGAAAGAGAAGACTTTGAAAAGAAATGTAATTCCATACAACTTCATGACAGAATCAATTAATCAAGGAACTATAATTTCAGACACTTGTTATAGGAGGAAGGAGATACAGATCCATGAAATATTTCATCATTAGGTGAGAGAATGGAAAATAAATTTTGCAAAGAAAGATCATTAGCTTGGGAATTGTCCATATCAAGTATCCAATTAGATATGGAAAAAGCACAGCAGAAAAAGAGGAGAGGGTGATCTCTGCAATTCACTCCAATCCCCATTGTGCACAAAAAATGATCACCTTGAATTACACATAGAGGAGAATGGAGAGAACTGAACAGAAAGTCTTGTTTCAGATGGAAAAACCAGTAACCTGCAGTAAACTGAACATGAATCACTGAGTGGGGAATGGAATGAAGCTGGAGGTGGGACGTGAGGAAGAAGTTCTTCACCATGAGAGTGGTGAAGCTCTGGAATGGGTTGTCCAGGGAGGTGGTTGAGGCCCCATCCCTGGAGGTGTTTAAGACCAGGCTGGATGAGGCTCTGGCTAGCCTGATCCAATGTGAGGTGTCCCTGCCCATGGCAGGGGGTTGGAACTATGTGATCCTTGTGGTCGGTGTTCAAGAGGGGATTGGACGTGGCACTTGGTGCCATGGTCTAGTCAGGAGGTCTGTGGACAGGTTGAACTCAATGATCTTTGAGGTCTCTTCCAACCTTAGTGATACTGTGATAACCCTGACTGAATGCTCATTTCATCCAGTGAAATGGGTCAACCACATCACATATCTCAGTCTCCAAGGTTGTTCATATTTTGCTTGTTTCCCTACTGAATACAGAGTTAAACAGGTTGGAAAAGGCCTTTGAGATCATTGAGTCCAAACTATCACCCAACACCATCTAATCAACTAAACCATTGCACCAAATGCCTCACCCAGTCTCTTTTTAAACTCTTCCAGTGATGGTAACTCCACCACCTCCCTGGGCAGCACATTCCAACAGTCAATCTCTCTTTCTGGGAAGAATTTCTTCCTAACATCCAGCCTAAACCTGCCCTGGTACAGCTTGAACATATCTTTAATGCTTATACGCATAAAAAATAATAAGACCTCTTTATGAAGGCTCATAAGAGACTGAGTCTAAGGTGGAAACACAGCCACAGTCACCCAGTAGTAGTATTAATATGCATTTTGCCTTTGAACAGGCACTGGTCAGTGTAACAAAGAGCTTGGAAAACTGACTCCTTTAAGTGCATGAGATGCCTTAAAATGTACTTGTGCACTTCTGTGGGTATATGTAAAAGTGCAAGTATGTACTCACACAGCTCAAAAATTGGTCCATGTGTAAAGCACAGCAAAAAGAGTCTGCAATTCCCAAATAAAAAGATGTCATGTAAGCCTCCTCCTAAAGCATGGGATGAGAAGAAACTTACTGGACCTGAAAGAAAATTTGCTTTCTAGTGTTGCCTGACTCAAGATTTCCCCAACTATTTTGCCCTTTCATTTATTTGGTTTTTTTTTTCTACAAAGAAGAATCAAATTCTTATTTCATCCCTGCCATGATCCTGGGTAAATCACAACTCTGAGTTTGCTTCCTCAGCCATCGTTACTTTAGTTTATTTAAACATTTCCTTCTTGCTCAAAAACATATCTTTAAAGGTGAGGGAAGAAGAAAGCATTGCAAGTGAAAAAGCATTGATAATCCAAAAAGAAATGACTTTTCACAAAGGATGAGTATGTGAGAAGGTGTTTGCTTTCCATACTTACTTAAGCTCTCTCTGAAATTCCTCTTCAGTAGGATCCAACTGCTCAAAATCCTTAGACAATTAATATCTCTCCCACCAAAGGCAAAAGAGGTTAAGTTTCTAAAACATTGGCAAGCAAGTACAACAGATTCAAACCAACCAACCAACCAAAACAAACAGAAAGCAAAGCAAACCAACAAAACCAAACCAAGCAAAGCCACAGACAGACAAGCTAAACTCCAAACCATTAGGTGAGTTTACTCCTCACCAAATTAGTTTTCAGTTTTCCAATGAACATTTTCTTTGACCTTCTCTGTGCCCCAAACAGAAGGCCCTGCACAGGACCAATAATTTAGTTAGTCATGACATTATACAAAACAGAAAAAGAAACCTAATTCTGACACATAGGCAATTCTTAAAGGGATTTTTTGTTTTTAAGGTGAAGTCAAATGTCAGTTATGGAAGAGGAAATTTATCCATTTGGCTAGGAAATCAGCTTCTCTTTTGGCTGTCTGCCTTGTGCTGCTTTCTAAAAGCAGCTGGAGCATAAAGAAGACTGAAGAAGATAAATAGGACAAAAACTGCTTAAGGTCTTTGTAAAGTTTAATGAAAGATTTATCTCTTGAGGGTAGTGTTCCTCTTTCTTTTAGTGAAACAGGAGTTTGATAACCTCTCATTGTGCATTTGATAAATTACATCTTGCAGTCATAACTAAAATGAGCGAGTGGAAAATATAAAAGGGCCAAAGCAAGTTATCTGAGTCTTCCAAAATTATACAGCCAAGAAGAACTAGGTAGCATCTAAATTACTTTTAATTACAGAAATAAGGATGAATTGTGATACAGGGATGTTATAGCAACAAAAGAGGTTCCTCTACCTTTGTGACTGGAGAGTGTACTACACTGTCCATATGTCTAACACTGCTAATTACAGCAGGGTATTGGATGAATGTTTAACACACAAGTGGCAGAGACCGAAAAGGTCTTTTGCTCCTGTTCATAAACCAAATGAGAGTATCTGTAGAGTATCTACAGCCCATGGATTTCTACTCAGTTTCAAAACTCTTGCTGCTTATCTATATACTCAAGGCACATAAATGTCAAATCCTGACTGAGAAACTCCATGGCTTACAGAGCTAAAAGAGGTATGCTTCTGTACTCTGCCTTTGTTTTTTTTCTTTTCATGTTCCATATACCAAAAATGATCCAAGTGCAAGGAAAAAAATAATCAGAGTTTTAAAAATCTGATTAAAAAATCAGATTAAAAAAAAATTACTGAAAACAGAGCTATGAAGATAGACACTGATTCTCTTATGTGTGTGCATCAGTTTTTGGGTTCCTTTTTCAGTTTTTAACAAGCAAAATGTCACAGACAGATAAAATAGGTTTTTGCTTGTTGGTTTTTTTTTTTTTTCCTGTTTGTTTCTCACTGGAAGTGTCTAGGAAGAGACTGAATGGGGTGCTTGGTGCCATGGTTTAGTTGATTAGATGGTGTTGGTTGATAGTTGGACTCGATGATCTCAAAGGTCTCTTCCAACATGGGTAATTCTAGTCTATTCTATTCTTAAGAATTAGACCTGCTGCAACATCTGGAAGGAACTAATTTGCCTGCTCAGCCAACAGATAGCCACTTAGAAGTTTTTAGCACTTGGAGCCAAAGAGTAAGGTGCATGGCTTCAGCGTGGCCCAAGGAATCAGGGCTCCTATATTTCTCTTCAGTTCAAAATATGCTCCTTCATACCTGCACCATCTCTTAACCACTTGCAAGAGGTGAAAGGAAACTACTTTATTTATTTTTCTAAAGTAAATAATTATTAATTTTATTCTCAGTAACATGCAGGCTGTTTTATAAACGCTGAGAGAGGAAGAACTGTTAAAGCTGTAGACCTGCAGTCTAATACTTTTCCAGGACAATTTATCCCTCATTTGGTATTTAACATCGTTACAGGTAATAAAAGCAATTTAAATTTCTCAAATTAAAGAGAACAGAAATTCTCAGTGGGTCACTTATAGAAACATTCAAAGTAGAGAGCTCTTTATGAAGCATATAGAGACCTGGGGGATTCCAGAAAATTGATCCCATATCACAAACACTTTAATTTAATGTACCTCTTGCTAGTCACTTTTAATGAAGTGATTATAAAAAGGGCATCCTACTTTATTAAGCATTAACCTTGCTCAGAGTTAGGCAAATGATGAGATCAAAGAACCTGAAGATATCCAAATCAATCTGAGACATTTTAAGAGAAGGCATGGGTGATCGTTATTAGTATTATGATTATTATTGCCTGACATCTTAGCATTGAAAGAAGGTGGTGTGATGGTTTTAGGCTATGCCTCTAAAATTTAGTTACAGATTTCGAGCAGAAAAGTAGAAAAATATCAATAAATCACTATTGGGTGTAAAAAGGAAAACAAAAGATTATTCTAAACAAATTCATTAGATAAATATCTGAGTTGTACCTAAACAATTCTCCTCTTCTCTGATCTCTGCTCTTTGCTTGTTGGCTGACCTTGACTGAGTTGTTTAGTTAAGTCTAACCCACGGCTTTCTCTCTCTGCTCCTCTTTCTCTCTTGTGGGACGGGGGGGGGGGGGGGGGGGGGGAACTGTGGAACAGCTTCCCTGGTCTCTGACCAGGGGACTTTTTGTGTGGTTTGCTAATTGTCAATATCTGTATAATATTGTAAATCCTGTATATTTGGTACATACTCATTGCATTCTGTCATAGAGTGTAGATTTTGCTTGTAAATACAGCTTCATTTGCTTCTAACTGAGTTGGTCTGGCAAAGTTAATGCTGGGGGAAAACTTCAACCCGCCACAGGAGGCATGAGTTTTGCTTGTCTTAAAAAGAAGTACAGAATTTACAGTGTCTGGAGCTGGTTTGCAAAAGGCTTTAGAGAACAGATTTTCAGTGTTTTCCCCTGGAGTTTAGTTTCTGAAGATGGAGGATGCAGGATCTGTAACATTTACGTCATATTCATGTCACTACTAAACTAAAAATGTATTCACTTGCCAGGTTTTAAGTTTGGGTATGTCAGAGGAAAGTATAAGCTTAATGAAATAAAAGAGTATTGCAATGTATTAATTTAAACAGGACATGAGATGTGGAGTAGATATTGACAAACAGTAAAAGAGGAAACAATGGATTCTGGACAAAAATGCTGAACAGCATCTGATCTAGGGGGAAACAAATGAGTCTTTGCCTTAGAATGCAAAAATAAACCTACCCAAAACACAAATCAGTTTTTAGCCTGGGACTGCAATCAGAAGAGGATCCATGGTATAGATCCTAGAAGCACTGCAGAATTGTTCCCTCTATGAACTCAAACACCTTTCAGTCCATGTATGTCAATACACTTAGAGCAGGTAAGTCAATTGGGAGATGGTGATCAGGAAGCTAAGACAGAGCTGCTGTGTTCCTCATCATCTGTTTAGCAGATTTGCCCAGAACCCTGTCAAGGGATAATCTGAGCTTCAGGTCCTCATGTGCCACAATGTGTCCCTTAACATAACGAAACCTGAAAGATCACCTTGAGAAAAGTCCTCAACTTTAGAAACAGTTTCAGATTCAGCTGCTAACTTCCTATTCTGAATACTTTGCTGATAAAAAATAGATAGATAAAGACATCCACTTTGTGTTACAGCTGCATTGTTGATTCCTTTCTAATGCCTGTGGCTTGGACTTCTAATGCAACTATTCAGATGAACATCGCCGCTAATTTGCCAGGAGCATTAATTACAACTTTGCAGTGCTGTGTGTTTAAAGAAAAGGTCAGAATCACTGCAAAAAAACCCCAAACCCATAAAAAACACAGGCAAAGAAACAAACTAAACCCAAACCCCAGACACCCCAATGGCCTGCAGGTATCTTGCCAGTTTTGAAGAGAGAGGCTCACGATCAGCTTTCTCACTACGTGGTTACTTCACCCTTTACCTTAGTTGAACTCTTTCAGGTATGAGAAGGTCGGTGACACCTCTATTGTGCATCCCATCTCAGCTACCACCTGTTGATGAATCTCATGCATGCAAATAATCTGTGTAGAACACAAAAGGACAAAAAAAAAAAAAGAAGGAAAAAAGAAAAGATTTTAATGTATTCAGGACAACTCTGTCATATAATTCATGAGACTGATCTTTGGTTTTTCTACAAGCTCAATTCTGTATTTAATAATACCATCAGAAAACATTAATTCCAGAGAAGCAAAAAGAGAAACAAAAGAGGAAGCAAAGGGAAAATAAGGAAAGTGACAAATTCATTATTATTTAAAAAGAGATTTTGTTTTGAGAAGGGAAAAAAAAAAACCCCAACACTTCATCTCTATCAGAGCAAACCACTAATTAACATATAAATGTTTCAAGCAACAAATAATTAAGGAAACACACACACACACACACAAACCCTTAGCAAAATAATTCTATTCTTTTCATTCAAAGGCAGATAAAATTATTATTCCTTAAAATATGCTGGCTTCTAATGAGTGTGTTTTAGAGAATACTTGATGTCAGACATCAAGTTAGATTCTATACACCTCTGTATTCATGGGCTGCATTCCAAGCCAAAATCCTGTAAGAATAATATGAAAGCAATTTCACTCTCTTTGTGAGACAAGAAGCTAAGTCATGACTTCTGGTCCTACTATTCAGTGCACAGAAGACACAGGCAGAAGATGAAAGCTTTGACTCTTCCCATGTCAGTGGAAACCCTCACTCAGGGGCTTCCCCTCTCAGGCAGCTCTCAAGCCCCAGGGCTGGAACTCAAGATGCTGCCATGGTGTTTCCTTTTCATTTCCTTCACTTTCTTTCTTGGCATTATGGAAAACAATGAGGCCATTTAAAGAGACATACTCACTAGGTAGATTTTCGTAGTGTCTTTGGGGAGGGGTGAGTAATACTAATTAACCTGCTTCCTTTTCACTCAATGCTCTTTATATCCACCTAAAAGCAACACGTAGTATCTCAGCAAGTGGTTACAGTGCTGCAGACTTTTAGGACTGTGTTTATGTGTAAAAAGAACAAATCTGCTGACTCAAATGTTTGCAAAAAAAAGTAAACAGGGAAGGTTTTACATGAGCACAATTCACCTTTCCCCATTATTCTGTTGCAGTACAGCTTTGCAGTGGGTGTTTTTTTTCCCTCTCACACTAAGGTTATAATTGACATGTAGGACAAAGCTACCAAAACACACTCCACCATTCTTATTAGTGTTATGAGAGGGAAAAGCATATTTTCTTAGCACAGACTGTGCTTTTGGAATAGCTATTGATTTCTTTATTGCTTGTCTGCTTATTACTAAGTAATGATTCTCATATAATGGGATTATGGAACCCACTGAACCTTGATAAGATTTCTAAATATTTTTGACAGTTTGTTTATAAATAAGAATCAAAAGAAAATAGGCTGTCACAATATGGAATGATATCCACAGATGTGATGTAATAAAGGATAAACATTTCTGACCCTCCATCCTCCCCCCAGGTTTCAGTTGTCAGCAACTGCAGGCTGGGTTCTCATACAGCATTGCTGCACAGCCCTGGCTCGGGTTTCCAAGGAAATGACTGACTTGTGAGAGAGACTCATGGAAAAGTACAGAGCAGAGCCATGAAAATGGGAGAGGTAACACTGCAGACAGAGATAATGTCATTGAGATAGGGATAGTGAGCAGCTCAGGGACTCAAAGGAAAAAAATGCTGAGAGGGAAAGATACAAGATCCTGAAGTAAAAAAAGGAGAGGCCAGAAAATAGCAGGTCACCAATACTAAGAATGAGCCTGTTCCAAGAAATACTGTGTCCCATCTCCATTTGGCTCACTTCTGTCTGGCCAAAAAGGATGAGGGTGCCTTCCTGAAGGTGGTGAGCATACAATATACAGCCTGTTAGTCATAGAAAGATTCGTCAAATCCCAGAATCATAGAATACACTGTGTTGGGAGGGATCTTTATAGGTCAGCTAGATCAACTCTCCTGCAAACCACAGGGACATCCCCAACTAGATCAGGTTACACAGAGACCCACCAAGCCTGACCTTATTCCAGCTCTTTTCTGGGGGAATAAACCCCAATACATTTCTGCCTAGGGCTCTCAGGTTGTGTACAGTCTGCTCAGTCTCCAAGCACAGGAAGAGGTGCCCAGGTGGACCTAGAGAAAGGGAGTTCTATTTCTTTAAGCCCTAATTAAAGACACTGCTTCACTATTTATTCTCTCTCCTTCATATACAGATATGCTAAAGGAAAAAAAAAATCAAAAGGTTTTAAAAGTTTTGAAAATGTTCAAACATATACTTGAATATTTTGAAGAGATGAGTGGCATCGAGGAGGATAATTGGCTGCTAATGATGACAGTGAGAAGAACAAAGGAGGTTTAGGAAGTAACTACAAATCCCAGAAGCGGTACTGGGAACGATGGAGATCAATCATCCGGATGCTCAGCAGCTCAGTACAAACCACTCAGCTATCTGTGGTTTGGATCAAGCAATGTGGCCTGTTTCTGAAAGGCTCTGAGAAGGACCACCTAAAGAGAGAAGAGCAGGTGTGCAACAAAGCAGGCACCTGTGAGAAAACAAACCTTTCACACAGCAGAGACTCACCCAGAGTGAAGGTGGGAACTTGAGCACTCGTCTTTCATCATTTTATCTTTAAATCTCAAAATGGCAGGTTAGTTAAGCTCAAACTTTTACTCTGAATAAAGAGGAAGTAGGGATATCATCATTAAAGAGAGAATAATAATGAAAACTAGCCCTTTTAAATCAGAAATAGTGAAAAGCAACTCTGCTAAGCTCTTCCAGACCAGCAGCTTACTCTGTGGCTGTGTGACTGGAAGCTAAGTGGTCCTGACAGAACTCTAAGGTTAGTGCTCAGTCCTACATCACTAGCCACATCCAAGCCTTTTTTGAACACCTCCAGGGATGGTGACTCCACCACCTCCCTGGGCAGCACATTCCAATAGCCAATTACTCTTTCTGGCAAGAACTTTCTCCTCACCTCCAGCCTAAACTTCCTCTGGCACAGCTTGAGACTGTGTCCTCTTGTTCTGGTGCTGGTTGCCTGGGAGAAGAGACCAACCCCCTCCTGGCTACAACTTCCCTTCAGGTAGTTGTAGAGGGCAATAAGGTCACCCCTGAGCCTCCTCTTCTGCAGGCTAAACAACACCAGTCTTTTTGCCCTTCTCTGGACACATTCAGGTGTCTCAATGACCTTAAATTGAGGAGCCTAGAACTGGACACAGGACTCAAGGTGTGGCCTAACCATTGCTGAGTACAGGGGCAGAATACCTTCCCTGCTCCTGCTGGCCACACTATTTCTGATGCAGGCCAGGATGCCATTGGCCTTTTTGGCCACCTGGGCACACTGCTGGCTCATGTTCAGCTAGCTGTCAACCAGTACCCCCAGGTCCCTTTCTGCCTGGATGCTCTCCAGCCACTCTGACCCCAGCCTGTATCTCTGCATGGGGTTGTTGTAGCAAAGTGCAGCACCCGGCACTTGGGCTTGTTAAATGCCATCATGTAGGACTCTGCCCATCTGTCCAGCCTGGCAAGATCCCTCTGCAGAGCCCTCCTACCCTCTAACAGATCCACACTTGCTTGGAATCATCTGCAAACGTACTAATGGAGGACTCAATCCCCTCATCCAGATCATCAATAAAGATGCTACAAATTAGAGTACAGCAATGGTTAAGAATTGTTGCTTGCACTGGGTCTAAGACTAAGTCATATTTGTCACCAAAACATCTGTAGAAGCACCTGTGTTAACCTGTCTGGACCCTTCTTTCTCAGATATATATAACATTTACAATATTGCATATAATTTACTCATGCCTGAAACGTGGGACAATATTTTTGCACTGGAAGTGACAGCAAATAATATTCTATTCGTGTCTGTTAGCAATGAGGCCACTCAGAACAAATACATCTGGAAAAAGATTTGTAATCACTTCTTTGCTGATGCCAGCAAGAGAAGATGTGACATTTGTGTTTCAAGGATTTGACTCACAGGAGTGTTTTCAGGACCTGTTCTCAGAGGCACACATGCACAGAGGGACCATCAGCTCTGACATTTTTTCCTGCTGCTGCAGGGATTCAATACAAGGAATTACAAGTCTCTTACCTTGATATTTTAGTGATAAAACATCAGAGTATATGTAAAGAACTATGAATTAATCCTTTTTCAGAACTGGTGAGTAGTTCTGCTTGTATTCTGAAGTGCCTTTTATCCAGAAAGAGTTTCAGACTACACAGTTGCAAAACTCAGCTGGGCTCAGGCCCTTAAAATCTACTGCTCTGTGCCTCTCAACTTAACCAAGGGAAAAAAAAACCCCTATAGCTGGTTCCTTTCTGAGGACAAGGCTAAAGCACATCATCCCAAGAACGTTATTTACCAACAATGGTAGCAGAATTACAGATTTCCCCTCTCTGTATGTGAATGTTTAGAGATTCAATGGTTTATATTTACCATTACCATTGTGGTTCCCTGGCACAATAGTTTTTCCACCGTGGAGAGCAAGTTAACTTTCATACTTCTTCCTTTGTGTTCTAATTTCATAATAGAAGCTTAGTAGGAATTATTTTAAGACTTTTTTTCTCTCCAGAGTCTTTGCTGGTTTGCCTTTTTTTCCATTGATCATTATAATTCATCCCAACATTATAACTCATCCATCATTCACTGGTCATTAAAATTCATGCAAACATGACATTTAACAGAAGTCTGTTTGCACTGCAATTGCAGGATCACAGGCTCACAGGATGTTAGGGGTTGGAAGGGACTTCTGAAGATCAAGTACAACCCCCTGTCAGAGCAGGACCATAGAATCTAGTGCAGGTTACACAGGAATGCATCCAGATGGGTTTTGAAAGTCCACACCTTTCTGGGCAGCCTGGTCCAGTGCTTTGTCACCCTCACAGTGAGTAAGTTCCTCCTCATGTTGAGGAGGAACCTCCTGTGCTGCAGTTTATATCCATTGCCTCTTGTCCTACCACAGGGTGCAACTGAGCAGAGCCTGTTCCCTCCCTCTTGACCCCCAGCCCTCAGATATTTATAAATATTTATTAAATCCCCTCTCAGTCTTATCTTCCCCAGACTAAAAAGCATCAGGTGTCTCAGCCTCTCCTCAGTGGGCACATGCTCCAGTCCTTCAAGCACCCTGGTAGCCCTCTGGTGGACTCTCTTGAGTAGATGCCTGTCCCTCTTGAACTAGGGAGCCCAAAACTGGATGTAATATTCCAGGCGAAGTCTCACCAGGGCAAAGTAGAGAGTGAGGAGAACCTCCCTCAATCTGCTGGACACACTCCTCTTAATGCACCCCAGGATACCACTGAATTATATTAGTGCTGAAAAAAACCACCAAAAACCACCAACAAACCACCAAACCAAAACAACCATAAAACCCTGAGTATATTGAGAAAGGAATTATTAACAGACCTGATGAACTAAGACTAATTCCTTAGACTAATTTATGGGATAGCGATGGCAACACGATCTTTATCCATTGCAGTACCAGTTTCCAATACACTTGAAGCTTCAGAGATTTTATTCTGCAATAAATCTAAAGTTTTTCCTGAAAGTTTATGTCCTGAGTTGTAATCATTAGATTTGATAGCTAGTTTGATTACTCTGCCTGGCTGAGGTGAGCGCATGAAAGGTCTGGTGATGAGACTGGCGCAGCTTTAGGGAGGTGTTACTGAAAGTGCTACACCTATTTATGCCTTCTCCTTGAAAAATGTGAGCTGGACACATTTATTCAAGGAAAAGGCATAAATGGGCAATAAAATCAAAAGAAATATTGTTTCAGTAAGTGCAGAAGAAGATCAGCTTGTGAAAGTAACCTGTCTAACAGAAAGAAATACCTTTTTCTGCTGGGAACTTTGCTCCTGCAGTTTTCAAGGACAAAATTCAAACAGTTCATCTGCAGATTTTGGACATTAATCAAGCAAGATATGATTTGGGGGAAGATGTAGTCTAGACACTGACAACCTTCTTTCTGTTCACACAATGATGAAACAGTAGGGCTGAAAATATTTAAGCTGCATCTTTCAAAAATAAAACTTGACTACGCCAATCGTTGGTATTTCAGGTCAGGTAACCTTTATGTTACCTGTAAGAGAAATAAGTATACTCTGCTTACCTGTATTTACCACCAACTATCAAATAGGACTTTTTTTCCCCCTGTATTGACCATACCTGATGACCAAAGCGGTTTCACAGCCTCATATTACCATAAAACACAAAGATTTGTCATCCGTTCTGCTGCACAGAATATCGACCCGGTTCAAACTGATTTTGTCATGAATTCAAGAGTAACAAAAACTGTGGGTTTCTTGTGCTGCTGATTTAACTGCAAAGTCAGTTTCACACTACCAGCTGAAAATTAGGCAGATGATGATGGACAAACTCATGTAATTTGCATGGTTAGTCACCCCAGATAGAAATCCTGAGCCAATGTATAACCTCCACGACTGATCCCAATATCCATCTGTGTTTTAGAAATGATCAGTTATGGTCACCTTAAAACCATGTGAAATAAAAGCTCTGCTACAGTGGAGTCAGTCATCATCACTACATAGTGCTTTACAACTGATATAAAGCACTCTCTTCCAGACTATACCCAATTCAAGACAAAAGACCTCTGAACATTTTCAGCACTGAAGTAAGCTTTCATTGTGCAGAGCAGTGAAGAGGTGCCACAGACTTGGGAATGGCTCACAGCATGAAGGCTTGGTGAGTCTGCTCTTCACCTTAACCCATCCCACAAGCTGCAGGTCTGATGTTGCTCACTTGGGTCCCAAGTATAGGAAACAGGTCTGACAGGGCTACACACATAAAGCTTCTCTAGAAATGTCACCACTCTGTGAAAAAAATACTGTGTTTGACATGGTCTGAAGAAAATCAAGAAAGAGTAGGCTGGCAGGAGAAAATTCAATCACAGATAAAAAGGGAAAAGGATGACATAAATTTCATCAGATAAAAAATTAAATCAATATATAAGCACCAATATAGAAATCAATATATATAAAACCCCCTCCTTGATAGTTTCTTAAGAATTAGATTTTGGGTCAGTGCTTTGACAGAGAAGGAGGAGAGAAAGAAAGGAGGAGAGTAAGAAAGAAAGGAGGAGAGTAAGAAAGAAAGGAGGAGAGTAAGAAAGAAAGGAGGAGAGTAAGAAAGTCCAGAAGTGGCATCAAGAGAGCTGAAGGATGACAAAGTCACAGATGTTCTACCAGGCTTCTGATGAGGAAAGAACAGGACTTGATTGCATCAAAATTGACATTAAGGCCAGAAGACCCTTCTGTATTGCTGTTCTGAAAGAGCAGATTGTTAACAGCTCTAATGCAGTATTACTACTCCACTGCTTTTCAGAAACCAAATGCATTCCTCAGCTGCATAGATGAGCCCATGACAGATTTTAAACTGCAGTCTTTATACATTTAAGACCTGTTTAGTTATTTAAATATAATTGCATGATGCCAAAGAGGTTTTCTCATTCTTTGATATCTGCTTTTGAAACCGACAGAAGATTTCAAAACAGCACTCTGTATGAAATATGACACTGAATATGCTACCTGAATATGTGATCACCATACACTTAATTTGGTTTTGGACTGAAACATTCCACACCTTTCCAAATGAGATCTAGTTATATCTGTTAACCAGAGAGTGCTTTCTGACACAGTCCATTTCCCAGAAGAATTTTGATTAGCTGAAAATGAATTCAGCATATACATGATTACAAAGGAGGAATTCATCTTGTCAAATCATGTCAATAAAAAGAAACAAAAAAACCCAAGCAAACTAAAGAAAAAAGGATAAAAACTCCCAAACAAAACAATACCAAAACCCAAACCAAAACAACAAACCCCAGCCTTAGAAAAAGACAGCTCCCAACCTCTTTACAAAGACTTGAAACTGTCTTCTACAGACACTGAATACTGTCTCAGTCGCAGTATGACAAGTGGTTAGCGCATCTGGAAAGAGCAAAGAGTGTAACAACTCTCAAAAGTGACTCCAATGGAACTATATTAAGATAAACCAACAACTTTTAATTTTCTACTTTTATGCACGGTCAGGACAACACAAGTGACCCATAAAGTCTACTCTTTGAATAGGCAGGAGTAAAAACCCAAATACCTGAAGGTAAAAACATTGTCATGACACTGTCATGACTCTACTCTGCCCTGATGAGGCCACATCTGGAATATTGTGCCCAGTACTGGGCCCCTTAGTTCAAGAAGGAACTCAGGGAACTGCTTGAAAGAGTCCAGTGTAGAGACACAAAGATACATGTATTTACATAGAATTTACATAGAATAAACCAGGTTGGAAGAGACCTTCAAGATCATCGCGTCCAACCCATCAACCAATCCAACACCACCCAAACAACTAACCCACGGCACCAAGCACCCCGTCAAGTCTTCTCCTGAACACCTCCAGTGATGGCGACTCCACCACCTCCCCAGGCAGCCCATTCCAATGTGCAATCACTCTCTCTGTATAGAACTTTTTTCTAACATCCAGCCTGAACCTCCCCTAGCACAGCCTGAGACTGTGTCCTCTTGTTCTGGTACTGCTTGCCTGGGAGAAGAGACCAACATCCGTCTGTCTACAACCTCCCTTCAGGTAGTTGTAGAGAGTAATAAGGTCACCCCTGAGTCTCCTCTTCTCCAGGCTAAGCAACTCCAGCTCCCTCAGCCTCTCCTCGTAGGGCTTATGTTCCAAACCCCTCACCAACTTTGTTGCTCTTCTCTGGACTCGTTCCAGCAAGTCAACCTCCTTCCTAATGCTAAAAGGGAGTGGAACATCTCCCTGTGAGGAAAGGTTAAGGAAGCTGGGACTCTTGAGCTTGGAGAAGAGGAGCCTGAGGGGTGACCTCATTCGTGTTTATAGATGCGTGAAGGGTGAGTGTTGGGAGGACAGAGACAGGCTCTGCTTAGTGATGCTCAATATTAGGATAAGAGGCACCAGGTGCAAGCTGAAGAAGAGGTGGTTCTATGTGAACATAAGGAAAATCTTTTTCACTGTGAGGGTTATAGAGCACTGGAACAGGCTGCCCAGAGAAGCTGTGGAATCTCTTTCTCTTGAAATATTCAAAACCCACATGGATGCATTCCTGTGTGACCTGCCCTGAGTGATCCTGCTCCAGCTGTGGGGTTGGACTGGGTAATCTCCAGTGATCTCTTCCAGTCCCTAGCATTCTGTGATTCTTTGTGTAATTCTGTGAAGTATTTCTTAATAATCTTGGTGGTAAGTTTTTGATCAAGATAGCAAGCATAAGGAGGTGATTTTCGTTAGGGTAGCATCAGTGACTCAGAGTATCCAGGTCTGTAGCATCAGGAAATAAGACTTCTCATTATGATTTTCACACCAGATCTTTAGAGCTGCTTCAGTCTCTAACAAATATATTCAGGAAAATTTCTCTTCATGAAAAAGACATCAGTTATTATGTTATATTATCTGTTATATTTTCTTGAACTACAAAGTCCCTTGAGAATGATATTTATAATGAGGAGAGAATTTTCTAGCCAACTTTAGGTCACGTTCTATTATTTGATCAGGTCTGGCAAAGTACTAGATTAGGTTTTCAACCAGCTCATCTTCAGGAGGAGTATATCATTTCAATTATTCTTTTCATTTTCCAATAAAGCAAGCTGCAAGTAACACACAAAACCAGTTCCACGAACTTCTATTCCTCTTCTTACTTTTAAGTGACTTACTTGTTTGGTTTGGTGGGTTTTTTTTCCCCTCTTCCTTGAAAAAACATGATTCATATGTTGTAAATCTATAACAAATCCAAAACTTAAATGAAAAATAGCTTTGAATCAAAAGCCCTATTGGTATGCATTAGTTATTGCAAAACAAATTGCAAATAAATAAATAAATAAACATCCATGTTTCCACTCATGGCTGAGTTGAAAGAGCATTATTAAAATCAGAAATACCTTCCTTGCTTGCAATGCACAGAGAGGTACTTCCAATTTCAGAACAAAACAACAAAGCTAAACCCCTCTGCAGAAATAGGCTGATGGTTTTTAATCTTTCTAATGAAATAATAGGAATTAAACAACAACAACAAAAAAAATAATCCCAAGCATTAGAAAACTTTGTATTAAAAAAAATGTCTAACAGTTCCTTCATAGAATTATGGAATCAACCAGGTTGGAAAAGACCTCAGAGATCACCAAGTGCAACCTATTACCTAATACCTAACACCTCCTGACAACAAAATCGTGGCTCCAAGTGCCACCTCCAAGCCTTTTTTGAACACCTTCAGGGACGGTGACTCCACCACGCCCCTGGGCAGCACATTCCAATGGCCAATTACTCTTTCTGGGAAGAACTTTCTCCTCACCTCCAGCCTGAACAGTGCTAAGTAGGGCTGATTGAATCTCATGGTCCCTGGAAGACTATGAACTTGTACTTAGGATCAAGTATTATGTCCTACACTAAAAAATCATCTTCAAGATGAGATTATCTTTGAAACAGGTAGTTAAAGCTGTGGCTTACTTCAAAACAGGATGTTACAGCAGCAGTCACATAGAATCATACAATGGTAGGGGTTGGAAGGGACCTCCAGAGATCATCAAGTCCAACCCCCTCTGGCCAAAGCAGGATCACCCAGGGCAGGACGCACAGGATATTGGTCTCTTCTCCCAGGCAGCCAGTACCAGGACAAGAGGACACAGTCTCAGGCTGCGCCAGGGGAGGTTCAGGCTAGATGTTAGGAAAAAGTTCTATACAGAAAGAGTGATTGCCCATTGGAATGGGCTGCCTGGGGAGGTGGTGGAGTCGCCATCATTGGAGGTGTTCAGGAGAAGACTTGATGGGGTGCTTGGTGCCGTGGGTTAGTTGTTTAGGTGGTGTTGGATTGGTTGATGGGTTGGACGCGATGATCTTGAAGGTCTCTTCCAACCTGGTTTATGCTATGTATGTATTCTATGTATGCTTAATCCAATGCTCAGGCTCACAGCAAGGCCAGTTGCACATGTGAGGCATCAAGACATGTGGAAGCATCGGGAGGGTTGGGACCACAGGTCAGGAAATGGAAGTGGTGGTTCACATCCTGGCTTTTTCGACTCTCTACCACGGATGCCATTGTGCAGACGTGTCCTCTCTAACATCATCTCTTTAGAAAGCATTCATTCCATCCTTCCCATTAAGGGAAAGTTGAGACAATTGTCAAATGTTTGAATTCTGAGCCTCAGAGTGTCAAATATTTGTTACTTTGATGCAGTTTTATTTATATTTAATTTTGTTATACCTTTAGAGCCTGATCAAAGTTAAATAAAAAATGAACAAGCAGTGCATAGCATCCAATTACTGCTCTTCAAAGACCTGTTCAAGTTATTATCAGGGAATCAAAGTTACCAAAACATTTCAAAATTGTTTATAATTTCAAGTTCCTTAAACAGGACAGAACAGAGTGCAGCACTTCATCCCAAACAATAGCAAGCAGCTGCCACTAATGTTGGGTGCTAACAACTCAACACACCATGGAATACAGATGTTTACCAGCCAGCACCATTAATTTTCTTCTAGTCCTGACATGATTAAAAATAAATTTGCAGTGCAGGAATTAATTACTATAGAAAACTCCAGAGACATGGACCCCCCACATCACTGAAGTAATAAATGAAGACCTAAGTAGATAATATAGATTGTCATTACTAACCCAGCAACCCAACAGCTGTCTGACTGTATAGAACAGTGAATTTTGCAGGGGGATGTGGGGTAGAATGTGACCATGGTCCGCAAAATGGGGGGGAAATTACAGAATCATAGAATGGTTTGGGACCTTAAAAATCACAGAGTCATAGAATCTGCAAAATCACAAATTGCATAAGGTTGTAAAGGAACCTCAAATGTCATCTTGTCCAAACACCCTGGAGTCAGCAGGGACACCTCCAACTAGATCAGGGTGCGCAGGGCCACATCAAGTCTGATGTTGAATGTCTCCAGGGATGGGGCCTCAACCACACTCCTGGGCAACCTATTCCAGTATTTTCCCACTCTCACTGTAAAGAACTTCCTCGTTATGTCTAAGCTAAATCTATCCTGATACATTTTCAAACCATTGCCCCTCATCCTATCACTACAAGCTCTTCTAAATGGTCCTTCCCCAGCCTTCTTGTAGATCCCCTTTGGACATTGAAACATAGCTATAAGGTGTCCCCAGAACCTTCTCCTCTCCAGGCTGAACAGCCCCAGTTTTTTCAGCCTGTCTTCACAGGAGAGATGCTCCAGCCCCCTGAGTGGTTTGGGTTGGATAGGACCCTACATTTTCACTCATTCCAAGCCCCCTGCCATAGACAGGGACACCTTCCACTAGACCAGGTTCTTCAAAGCCCCATCTGACCTGGCTTTGAACACTTCCAGGAAAGGAGCCTCCACAACTTCTCTGAACGACCTGCTCCAGTAGGTGACCAGTTGTAAAGGCAATAGTTAAGGCAGAGATAGAACTGCTATTTCTTATTCTTTCAGTATTAGAACTGGGCTGGAACTGGTGAATGGAACAAAACCAGTGCATTTGGGAAAATGACTACTCCAAGCAGTTTATTGTGCCACCTGAGAGATACTTTGGGATAAGAATCCCATGACAAACCTAGTACAGTACAACCACAGTTATTTTCTCTACTTTTCAGAATTGCATTCATTTATTTTTCTGAACTGGAATACAACCTGGAGCCCCTGTAAATAAGTTTTCTTTCTTCTATGTAAATACCCAAGTGTTAGACCAACAGCATCTTGCTTAGATGCATCTAGAATAAGCTACAAGTTTGTTCACTGCCTGCTGAGAAGCACAGAGAATGATATGTATACAACATAGCATTTTATTATCTCTTTTTGAACTTTTTCTGGGGATGGGGGGAAAAAGGATGGATAATTTAATATTGTTGAGGCCTTTGTATGCTTAAAAAGAAATTTGAATGGTGGTCTTGATATTACTTACACATAGACTGTAAAATGACATATTGCTGGCAGTTATCTCCACTGAATCATCTCTGCTGCAGGTATATAAAGATTATCTTCACTAACCTGAGATTAATTTTACTGAGGAGGTGATATATAGTCTATAACTCTGTATTTCACAGAGTGAACTCGTTCTGCTTCTGTCAAACCAAAGAACTAAATTTTAATTGCAAGTTTGGATGAGAGTGGATCAGTGTTGTTAACAGCAAAGTGACCCACGGTGTTTGCTCGTGAGCAATAGATTTTGCAATGGGAACAAAAAGAAATTAAAGTATTTTATTATCCCACGCTAAACACTAAATTAATTGCCCAATTTATTACTCAGACATAACTCTCTATTTTATCTTCCAGTCTGCTACCAAATTCTAATGGGTATCAATTTTGACACTGCCATAAAACTAGCAAAACTGCAAATTGTTCTTACAATAAAAAGGGGGGGGGGGGGGGAGAAATAAAACAAACCCCACAAACACAAACCCCCAATAAAACAATCATATTGGAGAGCCTTAGCATATATTTCACAGGCCTAAAATAATCCACAGAGAATCACAGAATTGTCAGAGGCAGAAGAGACCCCAAGGATCACCTAGTTCCAAACCCCCTGCCATGGGCAGGGACCCCTCACACTACAGCAGGTAGCTCAGAGTCACATCCAGCCTGGCCTTAAAAACCTCCAGGGATGAGGCTTCCACCACCTCCCTGGGCAACCTATTCCAGTGTCTCACCCCCCTCATGGGGAAAAAACTTCCTAACAACCAATCTGAATCTACCCACTTCTAGTTTTGTTCCATTCCCCCCAGTCCTATCACTCCCTGACATCCTAAAAAGTCCCTCCCCAGCTTTCTTGTATGCCCCCTTAAGAGGCAGGAAGGCCACAATAAGGTCTCCTCACAGCCTTCTCTTCTGCAGACTGAATAGCCCCAACTCTCTCTCTGTCTTCATAGGAGAGGTGCTCCTTGTGCTTGAAGTTGGTTATTTTGGAGGAGATGGAATATACATCTATAATCACTGCAACAGTAACATTTGTGAAACAAACTCTGCAAACATGTTTGCCATTATCTGTAGTGTTTCTACCACTGAAATGGAAATGTACTAACCTTTTGTCCCTAATTTTTTTCTGCCTTGTGAAACGTTTAGCATCACCTTGTTGTCGTGGCTGTATTTTATTCATCTTGGAGGGTATCTTTCATCAGGAAAAACCTATTCAAATAACCACAGAAGAACCTGAAAGCAATATAATGCTATTGACACCCAGCTGTTATAGATTATGTGAATTTCTTTGGTGCTAAAACTGGATATTGCAGTTTATTCAACAACAGACACTTCATCTAGTCAAGAGAAATTCTATGAGTTAATACACATCCCTGACAGAAAGCAGCAGTGAGCAAAGTGAGTCAGGTCAGCAGTAACCATCAAATGAATTCCTCCAATCCTAACAGATTTTTATTGAGCTTTTTCTTGTTCAAATACAGGAGGGCATTTTGCTCTCAATCAAACTATGCTTGCAGAAAGTAAATGCAACTTACTCTGAGACCATGCCCACGTGGTCCACAGAGACAGTAGAAAATAAGTAGTTTTATTACCATCTCTGCCTTAGGTCTTTGACCATCTGGGTTTCAGGAAGAGGAACAGCATCATCTTCTTGTCTCATGGTGGAAAAGGCACAGAACAAACTGACATCACATACTTCTGGTACACACATATAAAGAGAATTAACTATTGGAGGGAATTAGCTCTCTTGCCAGCATGCTAGAGAGGGAATTCTCAAGCTGCGCAAGGGAACTTTAGGCTTGAGGTGAGGAGAAAGTTCTTCACTGAGAGAGTCACAGTATCACAGTATCACTAAGGTTGGAAGAGACCCCAAGGATCATCAAGTCCAACCTGTCTCGACAGACCTCACAACTAAACCATGGCACCAAGTGCCATGTCCCATCCCCTCTTGAGCACCTCCAGGGACGGCGACTCCACCACCTCCCTGGGCAGCACATTCCAATGACAAATGGTACTTGGTGCTGTGGGTTAGTTGCTTGGGCGGTGTTGGATTGGTTGATGGGTTGGACGCGATGATCTTGAAGTTCTCTTCCAACCTGGTTTATTCTATGTATTCTATGTATTCTATGTATGTATTCAAATGACTCGCTCAGTGAAGAACTTTCTCCTCACCTCGAGTCTAAACCTCCCCTGGCACAGCTTGAGACTGTGTCCCCTTGTTCTGGTGCTGGTTGCCTGGGAGAAGAGACCAACCCCTTCCTGTCTACAACCGCCTTTCAGGTCATTCATCATTGGAATGTGCTGCCCAGGGAGGTGGTGGAGTCACCGTCCCCGGAGGTGCTCAAGAGGGGATGGGACATGGCACTTGGTGCCATGGTCTAGTCATGAGGTCTGTGGTGACAGGTTGGACTCAATGATCTTTGAGGTCTCTTCCAACCTTGGTGATATTGTGATACTGTAATTAACTTTCTTGCATCAAAGATACAGTAGCAGTGTTCATTATCCGTCTTGCCTCAACTCTTCCATAGCTAATTACTATTATTTCCAGCTGTTTCAAGAAATTATCTAACTAGAAACTCCCCCAAAATAAAGTGTTATGGGTTTCAGGTAGAGGGCAATTATTACAGCTTATCACTGTCCCTTGGGGCTGTGGTCTTTATTTTTAATATCCTTTCTCATTTCAAGAGTGAATGTAACAAGAGGAACACCTTCCCTCTTTTCATTAAGGGCTATTTCCAAGACCATTCTATTATTGCTCCTATAATGTATCTTTTACACCAGCCATCATAAAAATTTCATCCTTTGCCCATTTACTACATGCTGATGTAAAGATTTACAGCAGTGATTCCATAATAGAGGTATTAGCAGAGAGCTGCTAAGGCATCATTACAGCAATATAATGATTCAAGCTTTACATACTTCTTTTTTTTAAACTCAAAGACTGTTATCAATATTTTTTTTCCTATCAGTGTATTTACTTTAGAAAGGAAAGTGCCATAATCCAGATTCTGATTGTCCATAGATCAAAATGCAAACACTCCAATAGTTCCATAAATTCAGGCATGTTTACACATTTGAAGATAAATATTTCTAGCAACCAGTAAAAAAAAAAATAAACCCAAATTTGCTATGTTTAAAGTGATCGTATTTCTACTAAATTAAAGTCCTAAAACATTCTGCAAGAGAGATAAAAACTAATGATAGGTCCAAGAAAAAATTTTTCAGCTGTTCTGAGGTTTTTCTTTAGTATATAATATATTATTATGGGTTTATAGTTTAAGTGAAAACAGTTCCAGAACAGATATGGATTGCTTTCATTTTGATGACATGCTACAAACACTCATTCTGGCACTGCCAAAATCTCTCTGAGTTTTGCACTATGTATTTTCCAGAATGAGTGTTCTCTTCCTAATATTCCATTTCTTTCTTGATGAAACGCTTCGCTGAGAAATCTCTAACCAGGTTTACACCTTAGAATCACAGAATCAATAAGGTTGGAAAAGACCTCAGAGATCAATCTATTACCTAATACCCAACACCTCCTGACAACTAAATCAAGGCTTCAAGTGCCACTTCCATCCCCTTGTGAACACCTCCAGGCACAGCGCCTCCACCACCTCCCTGGGCAGCACATTCCAATGACCAATTACTGTTTCTTTGAAGAACTTTCTCCTCACCTCCAGCCTAAACTTCCCTTGGCACAGCTTGAAACAGTGTCCTCTTGTTCTGGTGCTGGTTGCCTGGGAGAAGAGACCAATCCCCATCTGTCTACAACCTTGTCTCAGGTAGTTGTAGGGAGCAACAAGGACTGCCCTGAGCCTCCTCTTCTCCAGGCTAAGCAACCCCAGCTCCCTCAGCCTCTCCTCATAGGGCTGTGCTCCAGACCCTCACCAGCCTCATTACCCTCATCTTCTAACTATCACACCAAAGTGTTTGAAATCTTCTCTCAAGCAGGTTTTTAACTACCACATCAAAAAGAATGCTGTCAAGGTAAGAACAATACCTAGGAGAATATCTTCTATCAGACCTCACACAACACAACAATCTGAAAGTAGGTTTGTTTGTTTGTTTTCATTATTTTTCTTTCAGTTCTGGGACAATGTTCAATCCTAGGAAGCCCAAAGGAGTTGATTTTCTTCCTTAAACAACAATAAAGAACATTTAATGTCACGTAAGGAGATCCACTGATCAGAATTGGAAGATTTGTAGGGTAGGGGAACACAGGACAAATGAAAAGATGGAAGAATCTAATCCACTGGAATAACCAAAATATAACTCTAGCTGGTAAAGAAAAAAGAATTAATATATTCTGAAGATCAAGAGAGTTTGATGCTATCAGGTGCTGCTCTGAGAGGACTTGGGTTTGATTCCTCTCTCTGAGTAAAGCAGGTGTAATCTGTTTGCCATAGTCTAGAACCAATCTCACTCATTTATGTTGCACCTAGAAAACGGTGAAACCATATCAAATAAAAGCTGCATATGAACCTTCCTCTTCAGACAAGCAGAACCTCAAACAAGCTGAACAAAATGGGTGACAAAGACACACCATGGCTTTAAGAGGCAGGTTTAGGATCAAGTTTCAGAAGCTGATTGCTTATAAGGCTTTTGCCTTAAAACAGCTTTTAAGAGCAGTGTATCAAAGTACCTTTTAAGTCTTGCTAACACACAGGCCTTTAAAACAATTCTTACATTTTCCTTCTGTTTTCATCACAGATCACATTCCTTTTATGCACCAGCTGGGCAGATTTACAACTAGTGAAAAATCAGCATCATGCCATTGAAACATAAGGAAGGTGTAAAGATTTACTCCGGCTACGTATCTAGTGCTTACTCTTCAAAACGGCTCAATTTCCTTCTCTATTGTTCTCTTTCCATTTAATGTGATTTTTAAAATATATATATACGTGTTCCTCTGTTATCTGGTGAACAGAAGACTCAAAATGGATCCTAGACAACATAATTTATACTGCTAGGTTTGTTCTGTTCCTTTAGTCTAAAACAATACCTGCATGGAAACGTCCTAGTTTTCTTGAAGCCTTTGCTGGAGCATTCTGTGAAACAGAGAAAGAAACTCACTAGTATTCAAAACTCCAGTGATGTTACACATTAAAAAATTATATGTGCTGATCAATAAAGTGTGAAAGGGCTGATGAAACAGACTGCATTTTTCTGGGACAGTAATTTTGCTCCATGAATTATTTATAAGGACTACGAAGTGGAAGCAAAAAAAAAATTAAGGAGAAAGCGTACAGCTTACCTTATCACTCATAATCTTGCAAACAGCCACAATGAAACTATAATCATTTGCTACATGCTGGGACATCAAAGAACAATGTAATATTGTGGCATGTAAAAATGCATTATAATATATTAAAGGAATTAGTCCCTGGTGAGTTTCTACGTATCTGCTTCTTTCCTAAGAGATCACGACCGGTTTTGCTGACAAAATGAGAGTTTCTTCAGAGCTGCCTTGCCAAAGCATCAAGGATAAAGTTTAAAGTGAAATGCAAAAGGTTGACCTAGCAAATGATTTCAGACCTGTGGCAGGCAAAGAAAGGGGAGCTGGGAAATTGCTTCCCAGAAGCTGTGAAAGCAAATGGCTATAGCTTTTAGGCTTATTATTTATGTATGATGGAAACAGTTACAACAGAGCCCCAAATTAAAACAGTTTACCAGGATTTAGGTTGAGCTTAGGCTTATTTTTTTTTTTTTCATTTGTGTGTGTGATAATTTGCTTTATTTCCTGCAATAAGAAGAAATGCTGGACACAATACCCATAATTGACACTATCAACACATTTCCCTGCAGTAAGAATTGCCATCTGCCAAACTCTAAAGATGTATCTGAAGAAGGTAGGTGGATCAAATTCTTCTATTATGCTGTCTGTGGGGTTTTTTGGCTCGTTGGTTATATTTATTTATTCAATTTTTATTTCCTACACACAATTCTCAGGTCAGAGATTCCTAGAAATGTTTCCTCTTATTCCCAACTTCAAGATAAGCTGTGCCAGGGGAAGTTTAGGCTCGAGGTGAGGAGAAAGCTCTTCACTGAGAGAGTAGTTCACCATTGGAATGCGCTGCCCAGGGAGGTGGTGGAGTCGCCGTCCCTGGAGGTGTTCAAGAGGGGATTGGATGTGGCACTTGGTGCCATGGTCTAGTAGTCATGAGGTCTGTTGTGGCAGGCTGGACTTGATGATCTTTGAGGTCTCTTCCAGCATTGGTGATTCTGTGATAAAGGGATTGCTTGGTATCCTAAATATAAATCCAAGTAGTATCTATAAATATATATTTACATAGAACATAAAATTGGCTGGATGAATAAAATACTCTGATAATGCTTCTGTTCTGAATTTATAGTTGGGCTGACTAAAGTTAATAAATTAACCTGACCATTTAGAAAAGACAGATAAAAGCTTATGTTGCATGACTGAAAAGCCAGATGAACTGAAAGAAAGTGAACATATTTCACTTCTCTCATGTTGCAGCATCACAAAGAGAAGTTCAAAGAAAACCCAATAAATTATGTGTCTTTTGGCTCAAAATGAGTGAAAGGCAAAAAGAAAAGGGAAAAAATCTTAGGTGAAAGTCCATCTGAATTAAGGAAGGCTGCAATGTGGTGGGTTGAAACACCCCTCCCAAGAATTAATTTTGCCAGACCAGCCCAGCATTAAGCAAATGGGAGCTGTATTTACATGCAAAACTACACTCTACAATAGAATGCAAAGGGATATGTACAAAATACACAGTATTTACAATATTATACATATATTTGCAATTAGCAAACAACACAAAACTTCCCCTGGTCAGAAACCAGGGAAGCCACTCTACTGCTTCCCCCTACACCCCCTCCTGTCCCAAGAGAGAAAGGAGCAGAGAATAAGCAGTGGTTAGACTTAACTAAAATAATGAAGCCAAGGTCAGCCAGAAGCAGATTAATCTCTCCTGAGCGAAGCAAGCAGAGAAGAGATCAGAAAAGAGAAAGAATTGTTTTGGTACAGCCACTCTTATACTTGAGATTTTCTCCAACAAAATTGTTTAGAATAAGCTTTTGTTTTCCTTTTCACACCCAACAGTGATTTGTTTATATTTTTCTACTTTTCTGCTCAAAATCTGTAAGGAAATTTTAAAGGCATAGCCTAAAGCCACCACACAGGCACAGTGAGAACTCTGTCAGCTGGAGAAGAACCAGACTTAGCCCCAGTTTGAACATTGGGACACTCATAAAATAAAGTTCTTTTCAGAACATTCTTAAACTCCTCTGTCACATGCAACAAGTCCTTTCATCTCTCCATATGTCATTTCTAAAACTGGATTTGTCTGAGGACAAAATATACCCGAAGAACTGAGATAATAAGCCACCCAAACTCCTGTTTGTATTGTGGGAGACACTGTACAACAGTCATACCTTGCATGTTTCCTTGTACTGGAAACAGGTATGGCAACCACCACAGCTACATTGGCAGATCACAGAATCCCAGCATAGTGAGGGTTGGAAGAGACCTCTGAAGGTCATCTAGCCCAACCCCACTTCTAAGGCAGGTTCATCTAGGCCAGGTTGCTTGCTTCTTTCAAGGATACCCAATTTAGAGACACTTGGGCTTCAAAGAAGATTGTGAACCTGTGGCAAAAACATCCACAGAAGAAAATGCAGCACTTGTTTTATCCTGTCATTTTAGTTTTCTCTTCCCTCACAATACTGCCTGTGAACTGCCTGTAGTCAGAAGAGACTAATTAAGATCACCTCGTAAGTATTAAGTGCAAATGCTGTCCTGCCCTGCCAAACTGTGAAGTCAAGCCAAAGATACATAATTACTTTTTTTTCCTCTAATTATCTTTAGAAACTTCAGTTTCTCTTATTTTTCACAGTGACCTTTTATTTTCCTGGATGTTTACGTTTTCCTTGCAGTCACCTCTTTTGGCTGGCAAGGGCACAGGTTTTAAACACACTTCAAGGAAAATACAGCACTCCAAAGTTGATTATAGCAACTGCTATGGAAAACGCTTTCCCGACGTCTTCTGCAAGCTCATCAATCAAATCTGAGGCAATGGAAATACCGTGTTTAACCTTTTCTTTTCATTTTCCCCTGTTCAGACAATGCTGTTTGCAGGAGAACTCCCTGTGTCATTTCAATGGGAGCTGTCAGCCTGGGAACTAGGCAGACTTCTGCCAAAATGTACATGCTGATGCTGCTTTCTTCCTTTAAGATCCCTCTTGTAAAGTTGCTAACAGTTGCTAATGAAGTTGCTAAAGGTTCTCATTATGCATTGATATGCATGACAACAAAATTGGTCTCATGACAACTCGATGTCACAGCGCATGAACATGCCATAAATATTTCCAGTACACTGAATCTGAAAAAGGGATCTCAGGAGAAATACATTTCCAAAGCCAAAAGGAAGTAATTCTGAAGTGATACCGATTTAAGTTTCAAGAAATAAGCATGCTATTAGATAAGAAGCCACTGAAAAATGTAGCTACATCCATATAGAATCATGGGCTCATACGTCTTCAACAGCAGGATGATCCTTATCATCTGCTAATAATCTGACAAACTACCTAACAAAAGCTAAACTTGATTTACTTCTGGGATGAATCCAATAACTTTTAGCTGAACCAAGAAGAATCTCTGAGAAAAAGGTTTAAATGTTGCTTCAGAGATTTTTAGTAGATAAATCCACCACTTATTCAGTTAAAAATTCAAAAATTCCCTATTATTTACTTGCCTACTACTGGGTTAGCACAGAATCCCAGCATGTTGGGGTTGGAAGGGACCTGTGAGATCATCTAGACCAGCCCACTCTGCTATAGCACAGAATCATGTCCAGGTGGGTTTGGAATCTATCCAGAGAAGGAGACTTCACAGCCTCTCTGGGTAGCCTGCACCCTGACAGGAAAATTCTTCCTTAAATTTGGGTGGAACTTCATAGGTTCTATTTTGTGCTCCTTGCTACTTGTCCTGGTTTTGGGCAACACTGAAATGCCTGGCCCCTTTTGTTTGGTTGTTTGTTTTTATCATCTATTCTTTAGTTTGGAACAGATCTCTAATACTCACAGAAGAGTTTGTACAAAATGCCCCTGCACCTTTCATACACTGAATTACAGCACATTTTATTCCCCATGAGATTTCTTTGCCAACGAGAAGGCAGGACTACCAAGATATGTTTTTAATCAATGCTGTAGCATCTGCTTTTTTTTCTTCCCAATCAATTGAACTTTGTCAGTGTTATGCCCTGCTTGGTGTTTTGATTTCTGTCCTGTATTTTTCACCAAGGATTCTGAACCAGTTATTACAGGAGAGGTAAAAAAAAAGGGGGAAAAAAGCACAACATTTCCCACTGGGTGTGGGTAAAATGCACTGAGACATATTTTAATTGCCTATGAATATTCAAAACCTCATTATTGTTACTAGTTTATAATTATCCTTTTCCCCTGACAAAAACATGCAGCACACAATAAAAAAGGCAATCCATTAAAAACATTGACATTCATGTTCAACACTTTGCCAGGGTTTTTTATTAACTGGTAGGCTCTTTATCTTGGCTATTAAAATCCTTTCTGGAAGGCAATTTGTTCCAAATTCAGCCCCCTCGAAGCATCCTGTAAGAAAAGTCACAGACTGGTGGGGGTTGGGAGGGACCTCAGGAGATCTTCTGGTCCAACCTGCCTGCCAGTGCATGGTCACCCAGAGTAAATCCTGTGAGGACACATCCAGCTGAGTTTGAATACCTCCAAAGATGGAAACTCCACCACCTCTCTGAGTGGCCTGGCCCAGTGCTCTGCCACCCTCAACACAAAGTAGTTTTTCTTTATGTTTGGGTGGGACCTCTTCTGTTCCAGTTTGTGCCCATTGCCACTACTCTTGCCACTGGCACCACTGAGAAGAGTCTGGCTCCATCCTCCTGACACTCACCCTTTAGATATTGATCAGCACTTTTAAGATCCCCCCTCAGTCTCCTGTACAGTCTGTATATCATTAGCAACATTGTTCTTGAATAGCTTCCCTTACACATTGTGTGCCTGGTGATGGGACAAGGGGTAACAGGCACAAATTGGAACATAAGAAGTTCCACCTGAACATGAGGAGGAACAATTTTAATATAAGGTTGAAGAAAAAAAAAAAAAAAGAATAAAAAATGAACAGGTTGCCCAGAGAGGTGGTGGAGTCTTCAGCTCTGGGGACAACTCTTGCCCCCTCGGTTCAAGAAAGACAGTGAGCTACTACAAAGAGTCCAGCGCAGAGCCGCAAGGATTGTGAAGGCAATGGAACATCTCCCATATGGGGAGAGGCTGAGGGAGCTGAGGGCTCTTTAGCTTGAAGAAGACGAGACTGAGAGGTGACCTCATCAATGTTTAGAAATATGGAAAAGGTAAGTCCCGAGAGCATGGAGCCCAGCTCTGCTCAGTGGTGCCCAGTGACAACACAAGGGGCAGTGGTGGAAGTTGAAGCATAGGAAGGTTCATGTAAATATGAGGAAATTTTTTTTTTCCCTGTGAGGCTGACAGCCACGGAACAGGCTGCCCAGGGGGGTTGTGGAGTCTCCCTCTCTGGAGATATTCAAGTCACCTGGATGCGTTCCTGGGTAATCTGGTGTAGGTGATCCTGCTCTGGCAGGGTGGTTGGACTGGATGAGCTTTCGAGGTCCCTTCCAGCCCCTGATATTCTGTGATTCTGTGATTCACAGCCTGCTTGGATGTGTTCCTGTGTGACCTCCTCTAGGGGAACCTGCCTTGGCAGGGGGTTGGATTTGGTGATGTCCAAAGGTCCCATCCAACCCCAAGCATTCTGTGATTCTGCAGTATCATAAAAACATCACAGAATTACAGTATCACACAGTAGCAGGGGTTGCAAGGGACCTCTAAAGATCGTAGATTCCAACTGCACTGCCAAAGCAGGATCACCTAGGGCAGGCTGCATGGGAACATGTCCGGGTGGGTTTTGAAAGTCTTCACAAAAGGAGACTCCACAACGTCTCTGGGTAGCCTGTTCCAGTGCTCCATTACCTTTAATTAAATAAGTTCCTCCTCATGTTCAGATGGAAGCTCTCATGAGAGCTTCCTTCAGGATGCATTGGATACATAGCATATTACATAGCAGCCTGGATAACCAAGAATCCTTTGGAGCCTCTGGTTGCATTTACTTTGGTCGAGGAACTGAAGTTGGAGCTGATGAAAGCACAGAGGACTACAGATGTGTTTGACAAAATTTGGAAAATTGCCTTTGGTGCCTTCTGAACCCTTGGGAGTGTTATTTAAAATCAAAACCATGAGAGTTGTGGAACACTGGGACAGGTTGCCCAGGGAGGTAGTTGAGGCCCCATCCCTGGACATATTGAAGGTGAGGCTCTGGGCAATCTGATCTAATTGAAGATGCCTCTGTTTACAGGGGATTGGACTACATGGCCTTTGGAGGTCCCTTCCAACCCAAACCATTCTATGATTCTATGAAAAGAAAACTTGAAAACTTCAGAAGTTGTCTCTTTAAAGCAGTTGGGTCTCCTATGACAGCAGTCATAAGGGAAAGATACTGTACTTAGCCCGCAGATGCAATGGGAGCTGCAAGTATCTCTAAGATGAAGATACAGAACTTCATTACTGTTCAGGGCACTGAGCAGAGATTTCATAGAAACCTGATAAAGGTTTTACCTACACAGTTCAAGAATTAGGGTTCCTAGACAAGGTTTATCTGGTTTCTTATGCACAGACCCATTTTCTAGTTGTCATCTCTGGAGAAGCATATCATAGGCCAGCTACTTGAACCATTTGGGCTGATATCTCAGAACAGTTCTGTAAAGGATGAACAACCAAAACCATACTATCTCATCACCAAATCCATCCTATGCTCTTTTTACACTTAACCTTGACAAAGTCTTATCTGTGCTATAAGCCAAGAACACATTCAGCCTTTCTTTTGCAGACTCTGATTTGTGGTGTCTGCACAAATGGATTGCTTGGTGTCACTCAAAGAGAGAAAGAACATAAAAGCATAAAAGGATAAAGGAGAAAATGCAGAATGAGCTTAACAAAGCCAAATGCATAGAAGGATGCTCTTCTGTGTAGAGAGGAGTAATAGTATTTCATTCTGACACTGAGTTTGGTCATAATAAGGTTTTGAGTGACACGGCAGTTGATATGCAACTCATTTGCTTCTAAATTACTCTGTCAGCTGGAGCGATACACAAAGACAAAGACATCTCTTTCAGGCCATTCTCAACAGCCATTAAGAGAGCATGAACACCCCAGCCAAGGCACAAAACAGAAACATGAGAAAACTCTGGGGCATTCAGTCCACCACAAGGACCATGAGGTATTCTATACTAGCTCCTTTACACCTCTGCAGGCATTACTGTCACAAAGTCACCAGTCACTCCTGGAAATGCTACCTCAGGCCCCATTTTCCTTTTCTTTTCCAGGACAGAGATATCACAGTGCTTTCACTCAGAGATACAGGATGGAAGAAGGCAGAGTTCTGGGAAAACCTGAGTAGTTTCAGAGAAGTGAGCCTTTACATGGTGTCCTATAGTTTGGAAGGCAGCCAGATTCCTACAGATCCTCAAGGTTGAGGAGTTTGTTAAAAAAATAAAAGTCAAGGTTGTTACCACAGATGCTCTTCCTAAAAATCTATTTTTTTCCTAAATCTGATATATTCTGCTACATTTGCTATGCATACAGGTAAAAGTCTTAATACTCATATGCTTTTGAGTATGTCATAGAATCCTAGAATGGCTCATGTTGGAAGGGACCACAGAGATCATCCACTCCAACCTTTCCACCAGGGGCAAGGACAACTCTCAACTAGACTCAGCTGCTCAAGACCTCATCCAACCTGGCCCTGAACACCTCTAAGGAGGAAGCAGCCAACTGCCTCCTTGATCAGCCTGGTCCAGTCTCACCACCCTCGTACTGAAGAACTTCTTCCTCAGATCCAGTCTAACCCTGCTCTCCTGCAGCTTCAGTCCATCCCCCCTTGTCCTGTCTCTAGACACCCTCAGGAAAAGTCCCTCTGCAGCCTTCCTGTAGGATGCCTTCAGGTATAGGAAGGCAGCTCCAAGCCTTCTCTTCTCTAGGCTGAACAGCCCCATCTCCCTCAGCCTGTCCTCAGAGCAGAGATGCTCCAGCCCTTGGATCATTTTTTGTGTCCCTTCTCTGGACTCAGTCCAACATCTGGAAGAATCTCCTGTGCATACACACAGAGTATCCTCAGGTGCAGCTATTGTGGTGCCAAAGAGCAGGACAAGGATCACACCACTTACTCACTTTATTCTTAGATAGCTATAGAGAGAGAGATCTTTGTCTTTGGCAAATCATTCAGAAAAGAAGAAGAAACAAAAATTGACTGTATTTTCCACAAGATAAGTGGATTAAAAGGAAAGAAAATAAGACCTTTAAAAAAAAGAGATGGTAAAGAAAAATGTGCTGGAAGTATTTCGCTTTACATATATGACAACCCAGATGCCTCTACTGCAAACTTTTAGGTAGTTAAAAAAAGACAACAAAACACAAACTTTCCATGGAAAGTGTTTTACATTAGCCTTTCAAAAGGTTAACTTGTCAGAAAGAACTTTTCAGTTTAGGTTTTCAGAGAAGCTGAACTCAGCACTTTGATTTCCTCTGGCTAGCAATGGTCCAGTACCCAGGGCAAGGAAAGAACAGAAAGCTTTTTTTTTTTTTGCCTTTTTGGTTTTTTCTGTTCCAAATAAAAGCCAAGAACATATCCAGATAATTATTGGACAGAAATCTACAGCTTTTCCTTAATTGGTCATTGGAAATTACATCCTTGGTTATGCAGTGGGTGTGTCCACATGCGTGTGACACAGAGAGAAGAGAAGATGTCTATTAGAAAAGGTCGTGGATAGAGTTTAAAGCAGTTTTCCCATAGTGACTGAGTGGAGAAGCAACTGGTTGTCCATTTGGACAGGGAGACACAAGTCTCAGCAGGAAGGTACAGCAAAATGTTTCTGTTTGTAGCTGGGCTTGCAAAAGAGCTTAGTACAACCAGCTGTCTACATTCCAAGACACAGCAGTTTATTTTGATGTTAAAGGGGCTGAGGGTTAAAAACCCACCAAATAACAACAACAAAAAGCAACTCTACCCAAAAAGAACAAAACCAAACCCAACAACATTAATTAAAAAAAACCAACACAACAACATCAAAACAAAACCCCAAATCCATAAGAAAAGCAACAAACCAACCAAAACCAACCAGCCTGGGAAAAGAACAAAACTCAATTCAGCAAAGCAGCTTTTGTTTAAGCCAGACACATCTGTCTTTTCTTCTAACACCTCCACTTACTATATGCTGCTACAAAAGTGCAGTACCTTGGGAGTGAATTGTTAGGCAATATTACAAAAGATTTCCACACTTTCTGTAAGAGGATGTTCAGAATATATATAGAACAAATAACTCTTTACTTTGGGGAGAGGAAGAGTCAAAACAAGTGCAACTCCCTAATGCTGCGCTATAACAGCCACTTCCAACGGCTGTCATTTCCCACATCATCTTATCTGAAATACTCAGAGAGTTAGGAATAATAAGCAACTCTGCTATGACACCACTGTGCAGCAGCTGCTGTGAAATGCAGGTTTCAATAGGAAACACTAACTGGAAATTATTATAAAAAGCTTTCTTTTCCACGCTGTGATATATTTTTCTTCCTAGGGATGGACAGCTTGGTGTGTGCTCCCTTCACAGTGCAGGTGATCTCCAGGAATAAGAAAACAGGCAGAACGAGTCATCCCTCAACTAAAACTACAGCACAGAACTGTAGAAGTCATGGATACAGTCAGAAGCTCCCCTTCCTCACATCCTTCCTTGTGTAAACAAGAGGAAGAAAATCACTCTCATCTAAGTTAATTGGAAGACTGTTTCAGTAAAAGTACTTGGGAGTACTGGTGCACTGGAAGCAGAACAAGAGCCAACTGTGGGTGCTTGCAGCCCAGAAGGCCAAAGGCATCCTGGACTACATCAAAAGAAGCAGATTGAGAGAGGTGACTCTTCCCCACTCTGCTCTGCTCTGGGAAGACCTCACGTGGAATCCTGTGTCTATCTCTGGGGCTCCCAGCACAAGACAGACATAGGCCTGCTGAAGAGGGTCCAGAGGTCTCACAAAGATGATGAGAGGGCTGGAGAACCTCTCCTATGAAGACAGGCACTTAAGTAATTGTTAGGCAATTAAAAACAAACAAACAAAACCACACAAAAAAACCCCAACACACCAAAAACCAAACACCAGTGTATAAAAGATGGTAGATTCCAAGTGATTCTTACTAGCTCCCAAACTTACTGCTGAAGAAAATCACTGTTTGTTTGAATAGTTCCAGTACCAGAGGCAAAACTAGAATAAGAGACTAGAAAACCTTGGTACTGAGCTGTGAGAAAAAAATATATTCAACCTCCTAGACAAATAGATGGTTTCCTACAAAATTACTCTTGTTCTGCTCTCAGGTTTTATTTTCAAAGAGTATAATATTTACAACATGTATCATTATTTTGGCAACTTTCTATTACTTCCCCTCAATAAAGTGCTCAGCCTTTTCAAGACCTACACACGCTTGCTTACAATTACTGTAACAACAACAAAGTGCAAACTAATTGCAGCACAATGCACAGTCTAACTTAATGCGCATCAAAACCATATCATGCTAAAAGAAACACTGTCAGGATAGACCATGGAAATCACTCAGTAAAAGGAGTTAGTTCTGCCACATAAGCAGGAGAATAAACTCTGTATATTCTGCCACTGCAGAATTTGGAATTTCAGCTGCAAACTGTAAGATAGGAGAGAGGAGTAGACAAGGTATTTCTATTCAGCTGAAAATGAATGCTTCCAAAATGAAATTAAGTTCACAATATGGAAATGCTAGACATGGCTGAGGTAATATTTCTAGGAGCCAAATTAGGATGCAGTTTTCCCTGTAGCCTGGGTTTAGACATAAATCAGACTGTGGTCATTGTTTCCAGTCCACTAAGGTAGATCAAATCATGCCAGAATAATAAACTGTCTAATGAAAAAGAATGCAGAGTCAGACAGTGATCCATATTTAGCACTGATAAACTAAAAGAGGATACCAGTGAGGCATGAATTAACACCTGAGGCATTTTATTTAAGAGAAAATTGAAAATTATAATCTTTGTATTGTTAAAAAACAGATGGTAGAGCAAGGAAAACCAGAACTACAAAGCAGCAGATGTGACAAAAGGAACAAGAAAGCCCCTGTGTTTTAGACAGAAGTAAAATACTAATTTATTCTGTCATTTCAGCTGAGCTGTACTAAAGAAGTCTAAGGCAAACTATCCCATATTTCCTGACAGAAAGCAAAGAAGTGAATTCAGAGAGTAGTTCTCTCTAAAAAGATTTCTGGGAGGCAGCAATTGTACCACATGATGAGGCACACTGGAGCTCCTGCTCTAGAGCTACTAACATTCAAAGGGAATTCTGACATTTAAAGTAGGAGTTTAAAAACTGAAAAGCAGATTGTTTAACAGGCAACTCATTAGACCTTGAAAAAAATCCACTTTTATTTTCAAACACAGATTTTTTTTTATCTGTGGACTATTTTCTTGCAACTGTACTTAAAGAGGTTCCTGCCAATATTCATCCATCACCCAGCACCACAGTGCCTGCCCTCTCTATAAGCCATTTCTGAGTTGGTACAGAGGGACACTCGCAGTGGCAATTGCACTCTCTGTTATTTAGCTGCTGTCTCTTTTACAAAGCAATACATCTCACTATAAATGCTCTTTGAGCAATCAATTGATTCATTAACTGCTAATAAATGCAGTTTTAAATGCAAATTAAATATCAATCTAATAAGCCACCTATTTTAAATGCTACCAATATCTTACATGTACTAAAGAACATGATTGCAATTTCTGTGCTCTATGTAAGCCCAGCTTGAAAATAAAAGTATGTCAGAGAAGGGCTGTTGTCCACATTGCCATTATTGGTACCAAAGATTAAAAAGTGGCTGAGTAAACTCCCTGTCCCCCTTCCTATGTGGATAAAACAAGCAGATGCTCTAAGTGAAGCACACCACACATTGAACATGAGAGCATAACCTAATTTTTTGTAGTTTCTGCAAGTCATGTTGCATGGACTAATGCTTCCATTTATTAATGTCAGCTTTGGGAGCTGCCAGCACTTGCTCTGGGGGGAAGGATCCTATTATTTAAAACCAGAAGGTCTGAATGTCACCAGGAATCTACAAATCAGGGGTGTCCACCCCCCAATAGACCATGCCTGCCTTACCAATGGGGCAGGAGGTTCATGGCAGTGGGCTTCACATGGAGTTTTAGGAGGGGTTTTAATCCCCTTTCCACCACAACTCCAGTGAGCACTATGCAAAAGCCAGCTGTACAGAAGCATCATCTGCTTCCCTAAGATATTATCCTTTTCTCACAAGAATTTTTATAAACCAGCTTTAACTTCCATAAGAATCTGTCACATGTGAGATTCTGGCCAGAAAGATAAATGCAATCAGGAGGTGTAGTTGCATGGTGGTACCTAGAGTGGATACAAATAAATCCAAATACAAAGAAACATACAAATAAACAGTGTTTGTTAATATACTGTCTGGATTTGGTCTATAAGCATGAGGAATATTTGTTTGATGCATTTCTTGACATTGTCAGGATATTGGTCATCTAATACAGTTTGAAACAGCCCTCAAAAAATGCATTCCATGAAAACAAACACCACCACCAACCCCAACCAGCCTCAACGTAGCAGGCGAGAAAGAGGCAATGGAAGGTAAATCCTAGTTGTAGTGGCAGAAGTTTAAATGCATCACTTGTCCTTTTCTCTCCAGCTCTCAGGTAAGGGGTGTAAGACCAAGGTTCTGTTAAAACTGATCCCAGCATTGTAAAGTCTGGAGAAATGTACAATCATCATTCCTTTCTTTCTTTTGGGACACTAATTTTATCAAAATTCTCCTGCTTTAGTTCAGCTTTTGCCAAAAGCAGAGCCAAAATCTCTAGCCCTTTCATAGGATTTTCCACCTACTAAGAATGGAAATCCATGAAGAGATCAGACCTAAGGGACTGCACATTAATTCCCATCACTCAGTGCCCATAGAGCTAACAGCAAACAAGGCCAATGAACCATAAATGTTAAGTACTGGAGCTCAGCTGTGTCCCACCACAAAGGGTCCACACATTTCCTGGCCTGAGATAAGCAGTTATCAAAGGCCAATCAATTAGAGTAACCATTTAAAAAGCTTAGAAAGACTTGAATTAGAACTGCTGAAATGAGTCATGTAGGATTTCTATGAATAATTTCTTCCCCACTAGTGATCTCATAAATTTTTTGACAATAATGTTTTCATGCTACTTTGCTGCTGCTTAGATTTTCAAATAGTACACACTGAGTAAATTATTTACTTTTTTTTTTTTTTCAACAGTGGATAATTTTCTTTAGCACAATTGTTTGCATGAATTTGCCTGCTCTGTTTCGAAAGCAGGCTCTCTGTGGCCTGTGCCTGATGATGACTTCCTCAGCCGTTTCAGGGGGACTCACTAGGAGAATGACACCACCTTTATTAGAATAGAATAGAATAGAATAGAATAGAATAGAATAGACCAGACCAGACCAGACCAGACGAGGTTGGAAGAGACCCTCAATATCATCATGTCCAACCTATCATCCAACACCACCCAACCAACTAAACCATGCAACCAAGCACCCTATCAAGTCTCCTCCTCAACACCTCCAGCGATGGTGACTCCACCACCTCCCCGGGCAGCCCATTCCAATGGGCAATCACTCTCTCTGTGTAAAACTTCCTCCTAACCTCCAGCCTAAACCTCTCCTGACACAGCTTGAGACTGTGTCCTCTTGTTCTGGTACTGCTTGCCTGGGAGAAGAGACCAACATCCGTCTGTCTACAACCTCCCTTAAGGTAGTTGTAGAGAGTAATAAGGTCACCCCTGAGTGTCCTCTTCTCCAGGCTAAGCAACCCCAGCTCCCTCAATTTCTCCTTATAGGGCTTGTGTTCTATACCCCTCACCAACTTTGTTGCCCTTCTCTGGACACGCTCCAGCAAGTCAACCTCCTTCCTAAACTGAGGAGCCCAGAACTGGACACAGTACTTGAGGTGCGGCCTAACCAGTGCAGTGTACAGGGGCAGAATGACCTCCCTGCTCCTGCTGGCCACACTGTTCCTGATGCGGGCCAAGATGCCATTGGCCCTCCTGGCTGCCTGGGCACACTGCAGGCTCATGTTCAGCCTACCATCGACCAGTACCCCCAGGTCCCTCTCTGCTTGGCTGCTCTCCAGCCACTCTGACCCCAGAGTAGCTGCATGGGGTTGCTGTGGCCAATGTGCAGAACCTGGCGCTTGGATGTGTTCAATCTCATGCCATTGGACTCTGCCCATCTGTCCAGCCTATTGAGGTCCCTCTGCAGAGCCTCTCTACCCTCCAGCAGATCAACTCCTGCCCCCAGCTTGGTGTCGTCCGCAAATTTACTGCTGATGGACTCAATGCCCTCATCCAGATCATCAATAACTAACTAACATCAATAACTAACGTGTAACTGCTACACAGAATTATCTGCCTTGGATGCCTGTGATTTTGTAATTTTCTTCAAACATTACTGACTGGTTTGTCCTGGCATCACAAAAATCCAACCAAACTATTAATGCAGGGAAAAAAACCAACACAACCCAAAACTCAAAAAAAGGCATCTGATGTGTCACTGCCTGAACAAAGTGTTGGCTTCAGCAGCAGCACCACTGAGTCATTTCCTGACTTTAAAGGGAAAGGGAGACAAAAAAAAATAAAAATGGGTGAGTGGGAGACCTGAATTTTGATTTTGCCACTTTCAAGTGCAAAAATACAGCATCTATAGGAGAATTCTTCAGCCCACTTCTTGATATGGACATATTGTGCCTGCAAGTATGCAGGAAATAATTTAAAATGTAAAATAAATAGTCACAGATTCTTTAATAAATGTGTTGTTACTTCCCAGCAGCTCAGAAGCAGGTGCAAAGCATTGCTACATAACACTGATGCTGATAAATGCTGGCAGACTCCCAGTTCATAAATTATCTGAATTAGTCTGGACAGTTTCAGCACATCTGGAGCATTTAGAATTTACCCTGGAAGTTACACTTCCAGATCATGTTAGTGTGCTTGTTTGGTAAACCTAACATGCCTCAATGAGAGTCAAGTACTACAGTACACTATTGAAAGGTAAACTGGAAATAAAAAAGAGGGGGGAAAAAAAACCCCAACAACAGAAAAACAACAAACCCAAGTCCAGAAACAAAACCCAAACCCACAAATTGACTGTTGAAGGAAGAATGCAAAGTGAATTTCATATTCACTGGTAGCACAACCTCATGTCTTTATGTTATTCTAATAGTGTAAAGCTTATTAATAAATAAAATTGGATATATTAAACCAGCTTTAGAATATGGAGGCTGATAGTGTCCCCTGGATATTTGTTCTTTAAAATAAGGCTACTGACAGCAGGGGATGGAAGAAGCAGCAGCTCTTTGAACTTGATGATTTTGTCTGTTTTGTCTTCCCAGTCGCTCTGTATCTATCTTGTGGCATCCCACACACACTCCTGTCTTTTCTCACAGGTGTTGTAAAGAAAGAAACATCAACCCACAACTACCCAACCCTGAACAAACAGTGACTTCATACTGTATTAAAAAAACAAAACAAAGAAAAAAATTATATGAAACTGAAGCAGTGTCCTCCCAGTATCAATGCTCCAGAGGTTCCTTTCCCCTTTTCTCCCTTTATACTGTGAAAGGAAAGCATTACCCAGGGTGACTGCAGTTGATAAAAGGACTTCAGCTGCTATGATTTTCCAGGAATCTACATCTGGCCACAGCCTGGAAATTTCAGGGGATATGTTAAAACAATACTGAACTCCTCACAGGAATAGAGGAACGTTAACTTTGCAAGATGAAACATAAGAGGATTCTTTATGTCTATACAGTAAGAAAACTAAGATTAGAAGCCATAAAGGAATAAGAAGAGGGTGTAAATATTGGTAGATTTGAGAATCTCATTAATTTCACAGAGTTCACAGTTTTCCTAAACTATTACTATCACTGACTCTTAGTTTTTTCACTTGTTCTATTATTACTGCAGCATTTGACATTGGATAGATACCATGAGTGTCAAAGACATTTCTAGCCTGCTCCTCTCTATCTTTACCACACACACACCTCCAGAATCAAGATAATTTTGAGGATAGTGGCTATATCAGGGACTCTGATACATGGACAGGTCTCAGAGAAGCCTGATCTAGTTGCAGATGTCCCTGCTCACTGTGCAGGGCTGGATTAAATGACCTTTAAAGGTCCCTTCTGACCCAGATGATTCCAGCCTATTTTCACTACCTATTTCCTAGGCCCTCAAGTGTGAGGGTATAACGAAAATAAACTGCAGATAACAATCAGATCAATTATGGAAACATAATACTCTATTTATTACCCTAATTATAAAAGCACAATGTTGCATTTATGACTCTCATTATATTCTTTTCCTGACTTAAGTGGCCATTACAATTAAACATCATTTTCACACTTAGGGCACAAAATGCTGGTACTAGTCAAGCGACAAGTGGAAGATCTCATAAAATGGGTTAAATTATGATCCTGATCTTGGAGTGGGCTTTGTTTTTCACTATGATCACACTGCTCTGGGTGTTTATGTGTGGAGAAGTTTCCACATTTACTCACAGCATGAGTGTGTGTTCCGATTGCTTTGCCATTGTCAGTTTAACACATGCCATGTTATTCAGTATGCTAGTTTCTTATATCACCTGTGATTTCCTCCATTTTGATTATTTCACTAACATCACATAATCAGTTTCTACTTCAGAGGTCAAAAGCATTATATTCCAACCTGGACAAATTATCCCAAACTAAATAACCCACAAAGGAGAAGCAAGGCTTCAAGAGCTGCAAGTGCTGCTTGTCAGGAAGCTTACACTCATCAGCACATTATTTTGTTTAGCTTTTCTGGAAGAAATTTCTTTGCAAAAGCCAATTCAAGTGTTTGCCTTTCTTCATATAAACCAACTGACTTTATTTGCCAAGATAAATTAATGTTGATCCCTGCTGCAGGACTAAAGAGGGAGCTATTGACTAAGAATGGCTTGAAAATGTCACTGAGGATAAAGATATTCTCAGAAAGCCTTTTTTTATCTGTTAGCACAGTCTGTGATATTATTGATACTCAATGAAATACTGAATGATACTGTGGTTCTATTGCATCTAGGACTGGCATTCATTGAGTCAGGTGCCTTACCTTATTTGTAAAGGCCACGTTCAAACTGGGCAAAATATCATTTTGTGATTGATTGAAGCTGTTCACTCCTGTTCAGCACAAACAATGGTGAATGCAATTTGTACAAAGCATTAAGCAAAATAAAAGTGCTTCCTATACTTTAAAGCATGTTAAACCCACCTCTTATCTTTTACTAAGCAACAGCAAATGCCACAGCAGTTGTTTGCTGCACTTCAGACTTGTGCAGGTTTTGATATGCAACGTGGGAAGCTCTGGTTGTTGGTGTTTTGGAGATTCATCAGTATCTGCAGCATCTGTGAAGTGTTTTCATTATGGCTCATCATCAGGTGAGGGTTATTTGAGAGATAATTTTACATGTTACAGAGCAGTGAGATGCAGTAGCAATAAACAGCAAGCAGCTGTGGAACTGCTGGTATCACTGCACAGGACTGTACCTGAGGAAGTTTTCCTTCTTCTCCTAAATTCCATATTCCAGGCAAAACTAGAATTCATTTTGTTTGCCAGTTGAAATGATGATCTTTCTAACAGGGTTGATGATGTATTTTATTGACTTCCACAGTATTTACCAGGCATTTTCTCTGTTGGGCTTTGTTGAAATGCTCATGTGAAAACTTTCACTCAAATGGGGGGCAGGGGTGTGGGAGGTTGCTCCTTTCCCCTGTTTCAGAAATACATTGTAAAATAAGTAACGATTGTGCATGCATTATGTACAAGTACTAGGCACAGTTTGGATCAATACCTTCATAGTAGAAAGCAACTACCTTTGGACTCTTTGGTTAAGTGAAATGAGCACAGATGTCATCCAACTCACTGGTCTTTGTTGTAACATTTTCCCTTAATGTGGATTCCTCCTGCTGAACACCTGAAATTAAATGTGCCCTTTTTCCTAGCTGTAGACCTCCATTAGGGACTTGGGCTTGCTACAAGCAGGGTCCATTAACAGCATGTTCTCAGAAAGCACAGAGTGGAGACAGAGGGTGAGCTGACTAATAGTAATTAGTTGTGGCAGCAAAGGACAAGGAGTGCAGGACTAGGCCAGGAGCATCCTTCACTGCCACTAGGAATGGTATGGGAAAACACACCTGGGTAGCACCCCTTGGAGATAAGAGCAGAGGGGGAGAGCTGGCCAGTCTTTAAACAGCTAGTTCAGGAAACACCTGTGCTTTTAACAATTTCCTTTAAGCCACAGCATTTGAAGTGGCTTTAAGTGGTTTGAAAGGAGAGTGTGCAGTGAATGAAGGCGTTTTATGGGGCTGTACTTCTGCAATGGTTAATGACAAAGCATTTTGTATTGTTCACAGAAATGTATGTGAAAACTGAGAAACATTACAGAGGTTCCCTCTCACCCCAAAGAGGGATTTCTCTATAGCTGGGTGGGGTTATGAATTTTAACAACAATTTTGGAAGCCAGTGAATTTCTGTTTACAGTGATTCAGCTGAAGCTATTTTGTCCACATCATATTACATTTGCAAATGCCACATTTATCACGGGACTGGGAGAAAGACACCATAAAATTCACAGCTAGGCATATAACCAGTCCACTCTGATTTAGGTGAACCTGGACTAGGTGATCTCCTCAGGTCTCTTTTAACCCCCACCATGCTGGGATTCTGGGATCTAACCATCCTTTCCTGGGAAAACACTGATGGTAGCATGACACAAAAGACTCCAGCAGGACTGTCTGACCACCAGAGGGAGTTCCTATGGTTCCACAGACGATGCAGAGAGTGAGATAGGGAAGTTGATTAAATTCAAAAGCTAATTACAAAAATAAATAATGTATAAAAGCCAATAATAATCAATGAGCAAAGACTCCCTCCCTCCTTATATAAGGAAATTACATTTCAGGAAGAAAGAAAGAAAAATTAATAGGAAAATCAGATAAAACAATTACACTTTTAAGTTCTGAAGCGGTGATTATGAAGGTCCCTGTTTATTTAATTGTATACAAAACATGGATTTATCTGAAATTTGATGCCAGTTTGCATTATAGTCTGATCCTATCTGCTGCTTATCATTCCAGGCCTTATCTGTAGCTGTATATGCTGGTATAAACATTCTGGTTTCAACAGAACTCACACTTTCCTCTTTAAAGCTTCTGGATTTATCCTTGGGGGTTGGTCCCTGACAGCCTTTAATGTACTTTATTTATGTAGGTATCCCAGCAGACTCTTTGAACACAGAGTTCATGTATTTCACATGACTGAAGACCAAACATTGGAGGGTGGAAGCAGGGGACATGAAAGAGCAGATAGCTGTGTGGGGAGCATTGGGTAGGAGCTGATTTCTACTCTTCTTACAGCAGTAGCAAAATCTGTTTGCCTCCAGTGGGTACAGGAGTGCTGTGTTACCATGTCTTGAAGAGAGAGGACACAGAAGAATACAGGAACAGAATTCTGATAGAAAATTACACCTGTAAGAGCAAGATGATCCAAACTAAACCCCAATTAAAATCTTTACATGGCAGTATGCTACCATGCATTATGTATATGCCATAGAGCTAACTGAAAAGCTGTTGCAGAAATGATTTTAAAAGTTGAAGGAATAATGAACAATTGTTTAAGGAATAGTGAACAATGCAACATACCCAGCTCTATGGATGTATTAATGAAAGATAATTCCTTGATACACAGAAAGACAAAGCCTTCTGAACATTTATATTACAGAAATTAGAATTAAGCTATGGGAATTTCCTGGAGTATCTCAAGGGGAGAGGTTTCTTGATTTAATATCTCCACTCTGTCTTCTTCACATCTGGTTTTGAGCTCCCTCTCCAAGTTCTAATGACCTCTAGGATACCAAAAAAATATTCCCTCACTCCTAAACCACCACCAAGACAATTATTTCTTTTTCTAACACTTTTCATGGTTTGCTATTCAGGGGAAAGTGAGTGGAAGATAACTACAAAGAAAAATAAAGAAATACCTCATCTGTTCTACTAGGAGGATAGATGCATTTCTGCAGTCACCAAAGAGAGAACAGAAGGAACATCGTGATTCAAGATGGAATTTCAGCTGTTATCTACAGTTTCTCTATTCCCCCAAACCACTAAACTTTAGCAATGAACATTTTTTTTCCCCTTTAAGTAGACTCATTTTTAAGCATAGAATCACAGAATGGTAGAGGTTGGAAGGGACCTCTGGAGATCATTAAGTCCAAACCTTCTGCTGGGGAGGAGTCACCCAGAGAAGGTCACACAGGAAGGACGTCCAGGCCCACCTGACAGTTTCTTTTCAATCCAAAAGTTGTATTTTGCAATTATTATCTATTTCCATAATAGCTTTCATTTAGACATAATCATGATAAATTTCTGACCCTTGACTTATTCTGCTTGGCCTGGTTGCTGGTATGGATTTGTAAGAATGCTTTCCTTTATCATCACAATTTTAGGTCTGGGAGTTCCTGTTTGGTTTTAGGTTGCAATCACTTTACTGACCATCTCTGATACTCAGTCAACTCTCAGATCTGCAAATATTGACACAGACTTGTTTTCTCAGCAGACATGGTGGTGGAGAGCATCAAATCCTTATAAAGCCATTCTCAAGCCTTCACAAGGAAATTTTTCTATATCCTGAGTTTAACCTACTCTACCATACAGGCTAAAAACCTTCTAGTACGTTTCCTGCCCTTGTTCGTGTCCCTCCAGCTCTGCTAGCAGAGTCAGTGTGGTGCAGAACAACCCCTGGTCTCAGTGACTGCCTCTTAAGGACTCATAACCCAGAGGGTTCCTTCGTGTGTTTCATTTCTCCCTTCTAGCCACATAAGTCATGAAATGTTAGACCTGGATTATAACTCACATCACAACCCTGGCAGTGCTCAGAGTTGGGAGCTGTACAGTTTCAAATTTTCTGTTTGACAGGGAAAGAAGGAAAAACTGTAAACCTTGAAAAATAATATATTGGTGGTGGCTAAAGTTTTCCAGAGACTGGAAATTGCAGGGATGGCTGTGTCAGTGGGTGAACTGTCAGTACTTTCAGTGCCACTCCAAACGTGGGGAAGACATCCTTAACATAGAATCATAGAATTGTAGAATCAACCAGGTTGGAAAAGACCTCAGAGACCATCAAGTCCAATCTATTACCTAATACCTAACACCTCCTGACAACTAAACCATGGCTCCAAGTGCCACATCCAATCCTTTTTTGAACACCTCCAGGGACGGTGACTCCACCACCTCCCTGGGCAGCACATCCCAATGGCCAATTACTCTTTCTGGGAAGAACTTTCTCCTCACCTCCAGCCTAAACTTCCCCTGGCACAACTTGAGACTGTGTCCTCTTGCTCTGTTGCTGGTTGCCTGGGGGAAGAGACCAACCCCCCCACCTGTCTACAACCTCCTTTCAGGTAGTTGTAGACAGCAATAAGGTCTAACAACATCTGGATATTACTTCTATCTACACAGATATCCTGTAGTGGTCTTACATGCCTGTATTAAAGATGGGTGAGCACTTTTCAGTTCACTGAAAACACAGGTTCCCCTAGCCCCAAAGTCTATGTTCTTAATAGGAATATTTAAAAATAGCATTTGGTAAGAAATTGATAATAAATTGTTGGTTTCAACCTCTAAATGCCTTATGTTGTTTTAACAGTAACCTTCCACTCAAATCTTAATCAAAATATCTTTTGCTAAAGTATCAAAATACATTAGGAAAGAATTTGTAGAGGATTAGGTCAAAGTCTTGCCTCATTGAATCGTAACAATGACAATGGGATGGTAACACTGCTGCTGTATTTCATGACACTGATGCCAACCACAAGCAAAATAGAAATCAATGTGAGCAATGACTCATTTCTGAATTGCCAGTTTGGTTCAGAAGTCACTGATTAGCTCTTCTACAACAAGGTATTATGAACTATTAGTAGGATAATGTTTCTGACAGTTTTACCAGGCAAGCTTGTAGCACGTGGTATTACTGCTCTGTGTCAAGCTCACCGTTTTTTATTTTCCCCTAGTGCTCCAAGACTCTTTCAGTCATGCCTTCTTCTGCACTCCAGCAGACTCTTTCCACGGCTGACATATTTTGAAGACATTAAAGCTGACCCTAAGGAACAGAAAGGAATCATAGAATGGTTTGGGTTGGAGGGGACCTTTAAAGTTCATCCAATCCAACCCTCTGCAGTCAGCAGGGACACCTGCAACTAGAGCAGGTTGCTTAGAGCCCCAAACAACCTGACCTGGAATGGTTACAAGCTTTTATGAGTTTGCTGAGTCAGGAACTGTCTCCAAGACACCAAATGAGTGACTGTGCTTCTCAAAGGAGAGCCCAATGTGCTCTACATGAACATGAGCTAGAACGCCATTCCTCAGTTCTATTTTTCATAGGGGTTGTGCAGCACAGCCTCAAAAGCCTGCAAGTAAACATAACCCCTCTGTAGTGGTAACATGCTTTCTGTCATGGGAGTGCTTTATGAAATTTTAATTCTCTGAGAAGAAAACTGGCAAAAAAAAAAACCCACAACACCCAGAACTGATGAATTGCCTCTTTCCTAAACACAAAGACTGCTAAAAAGTCTTCTCTGGCGTAAATGTGCCCGGAGACATCTGGTCATCAGATGTGCACATTTGGATTTTTTGCTGATAAATAAGTGTTGAGTGAGTAGCTGTTAGCAGCTGTTATGTTTCTTTTAGCATTGTTGGGCACATTTTCTATAAACAGGTGATAGAGCATTTTGTTGAGATTAAAAACTTCAATTATTTTTTTCCTTTGTCCCCCAGACAAAATATTTTGGTTTAAAAAAAAAAAAAAAAGCATTTCCAGTCAAACAAAACTGCTTATTTATGGGGTGAATTTTCTAGGGAGGTTTTCACCCAAGGACCAGAGTAAAAATTAGAGAGAAGTGATTTCTTTCTTTTGGATACAGTGAATAATTTCAGCCTATTTTTGAGGCATTACTCAATTTGAAGGTTTTACATGTTGAACCGAAAACCAGCATGCAGGACTACATTCTTGTTTGATCCAGTCTGACATCTTCTTGTCCACATTTCTGATGTTCTTAGGAGATAGAGCAGCAGGAATTTTGGAGAGAGAAGCGTGGCTGAAATTGTTCAGTGAACCCTTTAGGGTAGGATAACATTCAAGCACCCTTTGGATAAGGAACATCACATCATCAAAAAAATCGATTATACCTGCTCCCTACAGAAACAACCATTTGGCTAAAACCAAACCCACACAGCCATCAAGATCCTGACTTACTAATTCCAGAAGTTTGTTACAGTTGACTAGATCTGGCAAAAAGGTTTCAATCAAGCACAGAAGGACTGAGAAGAAAATTGTCTAGGGGGGGCCCTATATGCCAAGTTCCAACCTAGAGCGGATTTTTACAGCTAAGTAGATCTAACTTGCAAATAAATCCATTAAAGACAGAATTTATATTGGAAACAGTGACAAGCTCATCAACTATAGCTGAGTCAGTGGTCACAGCTGTCATAAGGTGATGATGTTAATTTAGAAAGAGGATATTGCCTCAAATCTAAAGTGTGATGGATATTGTCTCTGTAATGCAGCGTCTCCTTACAATGCCAGTGCTGGGCATATATATAGCTGCTGGTAAATGCATCTATAATGTTGGGTTTTATTTTTCCCCTCTTCTTGCTATAAGATACAATTTCAACTAATCAAAGTAATAAAGTAATGATAGTGCTATTCCACTATACAGCATGACAGCTGCAGTTAATGCTCACATATTGAATACTGTGTCTGAGTGCTCCAGACCCCAACTACTTTAAATATCCATTAGCAGAAACCTGGCATTCGGACCCTGCTCCCTCTTCTTCTCCACATTCCCTCATCTGTCTCACCTCTTCTTCTCCATCCATACCACCCTTCCTTCACTTTGGACCAATGTTAAGAACAGTTTTTCTGAGTATTCAGGGAACTGAACACATCTTAAGTATGGGCCCCTTCCATCCTTCAGCACAAGAGTGAACCTTATCACAGTCTACATAAATGTCAATGAGCAGAATGTTATTTGAAACACCAAACTTCACCATGAGTTCAGGCAAAATCATGCACTTGCATGTCCCTTTCCTCTTCCTGTTGCTTATTAACTTCATCAGATTCCCAAACTCTAGCTCTCAGGCCACCACTCTGATTAAATATTAGCCCTGGACATTGCTTTCAAAGAAACTATAGGATTCAGGAAAAGGGAGCATTTTAAAATTCAAGAATCTTTCCCCATCCAAATTTTAATCCAACATAATCCTGACATCCCAGGGACCGATACCCTCAGAAAAGCTAAATATTCTCTTGTCTCGCTTGTTCCCAGGCACCACAGAGCCATTCAAGCGCACCTGCATAACCAGGAGCTCAGGCCCAGGCTCCCAACAGGAGAGACACAGCTTGTTCCCTCTACAAGCAAGTCAGATCCTCCAACATCCATCCCTGACAAACAGCACCAGCCCAGGCAGTGCCAAGCTGGGCTCCCTACACCTATGATGCAATGGAACTGCTGAACCCTCTGTGCGGATGGACATCTAACAAGCAGGCTATGAAGTGGATACCAGCAGCCTGCAATGCAATTTCCTTGTTGTTAGGAAAAGCACACAAAAGTAATTGTATTGCCTCACTGGCAATACCTGGAACACAGAGAGAGCCTGGTGCAAGCACAGGGAGCCAGACCGCTGCTCAGGGCAGTAGCTGTGAGGAGCACTGGAAACTGCCAGACTGCCTTGGGCTATGCTTCTCTTCCTTGGCTGCCAACAAAACTCTACCAAACTCATTATTTAAATGTTGCAAACATCCTCAAACTACTGGCCAACGACTTCTTAAATCCATAAAGGTACCTATGATTTTACTGCAGATGTGTGCAAACCAGCTCAAATACTAACAGGAACTAAAGATCACTTTGTAGAATACATAGAATACATAGAATAAACCAGGTTGGAAGAGACCTTCAAGATCATCGCGTCCAACCCATCAACCAATCCAACACCACCCAAACAACTAACCCACGGCACCAAGCACCCCATCAAGTCTTCTCCTAAAAACCTCCAGTGATTGTACCCTGATCCCAGATGAAAAGCTCAGGATGTTCTGATGCAGAACTGTTAGAGAAGAAACCATTTCACTGCAAGTGTTCTGTATGAGTGGAAATATTTACTAGGCCAGCTATATGCAACTATCTGAGGGTAGCCAGCTGATAAAGCAGCCAGTGCTGTATTTCATTCCCACCCACCTTGGCTCCTCCACTGATTTCTGGAAACCATTCCTTCAGCCTTACATCTCATTTCATCTAAGTCTAGGTCCATGCAAGTCTGAGGATTACTGTCATTGGTAGAGAATACAGACCTGAACTCCTGCTTTAGTTGAAAATAAAGGCTCTGGCCAGCCTGATCTAGTGTGGGGTGTCCCTGCCCATGGCAGGGGGGTTGGAACTAGATGATCTTTGTGGTCCCTTTCCAACTATGAAAATATTTTAAATCTACAATCTAAACAGATTTTGAGATTCCTCTTAATGTTATTGGCTGGACTCGGTGATCTTGGAGGTCTTTTCCAGCCTTCAAGAGTCTATGACACTACTACCTCTTGGCAGAAAAAAAGCACATACAAGACTGCAAAGGTCCATGTGTTCCTCCTGGATTGGGAAACAGTTTAAATTTAGCCAGAAAATCTCCATGTTATTATCCATCCTCATTAGGGTTTGTTAGAAAAGTTCCCACTCAACAATTTATAAAGCTTTTTTTTACATCAATATGCATATATTTCCTTTCATCCATTTAATAATGTGATAAACAAGCTGTGCTTCTCACTGATGAAGAACTGAACACTGGTTTGAAACATCAATTATTTGAAATTCATGAATCACTTTTAGCATAACTCATTCTCCCCTTCCAACCCCTTTGCCCCCACCTCAGCTGTCAGTCAGAAAGCAGCAACCAGCCAGCAGTGTGGTAAGTGGCACTTTGTGCTCATTCATGTGCTGGCCCAATGGAATTTTGAGAGCTGGCTCTTGTGTAGTCAAAAAAGCTTCTCTCAATAAGATCCACCAGCATGTTAAACATGCAGATCAGTGTTCCCATTTAACATGACTGTTAATTCCTTATTTAATAATTGACACTTTGAACACTGATGAGTTCTCAAAGTGTGTAATAATCTTGTTTCCCAATTCTGCTGCATTTGTTTGAAAGAAAAATCCTTTTTCACGTTCACATGGAAAGGAGAGTGGAAACAAGACAAAGAATTGTGTATTTCTCTATGACCAAACTAGTTCACATGGAAAAGACAAGGGGCAGTGAGTACAAGTTACTCCTGGGAGATTCTAATTGGAATCCAGAAGTAAAAAATTGCCATGGGAACAGTTAGAAATTGGAATACTCTCCCAAGAGACGTAGTGGATTCCCCTGTATTGGTCAGTTTCAAGACTGAACTTGACAGGGATCTGGGCCATCTCGTTTAAACCACACAATCACCTAGAAAGGCTGGGCCAGATCATCCTTGGGGTACTTTCCAATCTGGTATTCCATGATTCTAGTTATATCAGTCATAGCTTTGAGATTCATTTAATACTGAGCAGGCTATTAATTTTGAGAATCTATCCCCCAGAACAGCATCAAAAATACTACCAGGACCCATGTCGCATTTCCAGTCCAGGTCCTCTGCCCAGACCAGCTACACAATGGCTTCATTACACCACCTCCTCCTTTCCTTCATCCACTTATTTAGCTTTGTGGTCGAATCATCTGTGGCATTAATGCTGAGAATAATGTTCATACACCCAAAGACTTTCCAGCAAAGCCATTATCTAATCCTATACTGAGACAAATCTGATCAGATACATCTTGAATAGAATAGAATTGAATTGAATAGAATTAACCAGGTTGGAAAAGACCTTTGAGATCATCAAATCCAACCTATCATCCAACACTCTCTAACCAACTGAACCATGGCACCCCATCCAGTCTCTTCCTAAACACCTCCAGTGATGGTGACTCCACCACCTCCCTGAAGTCACAAGTATCACTAACTTGTGCTTTTGGCTCCGTGATCTCTTGGCATTTATATCAGACAAAGGAACATTTTCCTGGTTACTGAAATTTGATGTAGTTCAGACAACATGAAATATGTTCAATTTTTACTGACATTCTTAAAATAAGCAGTACACTTACCTACAGAGAACACAATTAAAACCAACTAGTGTTCTAGTTCACTTTCAATATGCCAAGTAGCTCACTTTCAATATGCCAAGTAGCAGCACACTGCTGCCATGGAGAGATCTTGCTGTTCATAACCTCTGCCACAGAACTAATCATTTCACTCACAGATGAAGCGGTGGCTTGGCTAGGAGCAAAGAAACAAAAAGAGTCCAGAAAACAATTTTCATGTGCAATAGGTCTAAAATCAAACAGCTACAGCTGATCCAGACAAAATCCTTGAGAGTTCTTTATATAGGCACACTACAGATTTGAACTACTTTTTAATGGAAAAGTTGCAATCTTATTTCCACAGCAGATTTGGCATCATGGCAGCAGTCAAAAGGGAATTACAATAAATCTATTATTTGTGGATTGAACAACAAAATACTCTATATTTGGCCTCTTGGAGTGTCTCTATCTTATTAGATATTTATTTGCTTTATATCAGGGCCCTGAGGGCACTAATAGGGATTAATTAACCTGACCAGCTTCACTTGGGAGCTCCATCATCCCCATTTAGCTCAGGTCTGGGTCCTTAGTCTTTGCCTGAGCTATACCACAGGAGTATCCACCTGTGTCTGACCTTGGACTTTATGGGTCTGCCTGCCATGGTATCACACAGGCTCAGCCTGGAGTTCTTGGTGCTTAAAAAGCAGCCAGCCCTCCCTGCTCCTGACACTTCAGCTATAAATTTTCATTTGCTTTCAAGCTACCAGAAATAAGAACAAACAAAACCCTTGGAAGAGCTGTACAAAAATGCATGTCTAGATGCACATCTCCTTTCCAACCCCTCCACCTCCTGTGGCAGGGTAATATATAGCTCTCGCTGACTTCTTTGCTGTATCACCATGTACAAGTAAATGAATTCTCTCTGCTAGTCTTATGTCAATGTTTCCTAATGAGAGCTTTGTTTGAGTTTCTCTTTTCAAGTATGTGCAGAATAATGGATAGACCACAGTGAAATATGTCCCTTGTGCTTTCTGATGGAAATCATAAACTGACTGCACAGCTCCAATGATTTACAGGACTTTCCAAATGCAAAGTAGAATCCATTCTGTGCGAGACACTGCTGCAGCTTTCATTTCTCCCCCCTTTAAAATGCAATATATAGATTCATACACATTTTATATAAGTGAAATATGTATATAAGCATTTCACCTAGCCATGCAATTATGCAAGAGGCAACGTTAATAATTTATCTATGGCATTCATAGTAGCTTAACCAAAGCTCTATTCCCTTAAGTAGGAGAATTAATAATTTTGGATCTGAAGAGCACTGATTTAAGTCTTTAAAAGGATTTATTTCTTACAACATAATGAAAGCCTGTTCATCTAAACTAATCATGGACAAAAGCTAGGCTTCATGAATAATGTTTATATTTCTTGACAAATGTCTAATGAACACACATAAATTAATTTTTCCAAGTTATTGAGTGGGATCACGAGCTACTATTGAGTCACTACAGAAAACTGCTGTAGGAAGATTCACAATATTCCAACAGACCACTCAAGAACAGAAGATAGGCAAGAATCATAGAACGGGCTGGGCTGGAAGGGACCTCCGAAGGTCATCATGCCCAGAGCCCTGTTGAGCCTCACCAAGAGAGACATTACCAACTGAAAGCCTGAAAGCTTTTCAGTGTTTTCAGCCTATCCAAACTTCCTGAGTTTACATTTTATATATAAATTAGTTCCTTGGTAAGCCTTTTGTAATTTATCTGGCAAAACTAGAGCAGATGTATGCATCAAGTGTCTGTAAAAGCATACCATTACAAATCAAGCCCATATAATGTCATACATTTGTTTGTGCTGCTTTATCTTGCTCTACCAAGCACACTCTATGGAATTTACAAGCAAATGAGAGCACTTCTCATCCCTAAGTGTATTTAACTAATTTCACACAAGGTTCAAGAGGAAGGGAGATGAAGATTTAAGAACAGTGAGGGGGAAAGGCACAAAACATTGGAATACACTTCATTCAAATCTCTAGAAATCAACTACAGTTTCCTGATTTTGGTAGGCTGTGAGCAGGCTCTTAAAAAAGAAAAAAGCAGTGTCTTCAGAACAGAGCCTTTTGTTGACATTTTACTAGCTAAGACAAATAGAAGTTATTTGGAAGTATTGCAGGCATTCCACAAGAGGTCTTAGACAGGAGCTGAATCAAAAACAGTAACACTGAGAAACACTTTTATGTGACTACCTATAACTTTAACAAACTGCTTTACAGACTACCACAATATTTGGGCAAAAAACCCTGTCCAGATACACTACATAACAACCATGCATGTCATTTTATACAGGTACACAGTATAAAGTAACACCTTAAGCAGTGACTTTAAGTCACTGCGTGCCAGACACAGGCCTTGATCTGTGTGTATAAACACGTAACTATGCAGGGAAAATAAATCAAGTACAATACCAATAGAAACTAAATGCAACAAGTGAGATATAATTGTCTTCCTAACTGCTTCACTCAGCTTTTTACAGTATTTGTTGAAGTATTTCCTTAGTTACCTGAAGCCTTAATAATGTTTTGAGACATTCAGTATCTTTATTAGAGTGCCATTTGTGTACATGCAGAGAAGATGAATCTCACTTAATTACAACTATTTTTAAACTATTAAAATGAAAAGAAAGTCAAGATAGTTATATTTTATTCTAAGCAATCATAGGAGCCTGCATCAAACATATGTATAGTTTCATTAGAAGGATAGGAAACATCAAGAGACACCTTTGTATTCAAACAGAGAAAAAAAAATTATAACTTCAAAAGCATGGTTCCTCTACGAAGGTGTTTATTAAATGGAGAAAAGAGAGCTCAGCAGGTTATCCTTTACTCCAGAACAAGCTCCCTCCCTATCCAAACACTTCTGAAGAATCTTTCAAGCAGTTCACCACATCCCCTCACTGGTTAGGCTCTACACTGCTCTTACCATTATGCAGATCTAAGCACAATGTTTCCCTGAAAGCTACAGCTGTCAAAGACTGCATAGAACAACCTTTTATTGTTTTGCTTCCTTTCTGACAACTTCCATCCCATTTCAAAGTTTAACACTCCCAATGTCTGTCAACCTTCTTTTTTTTTTTCATTCTTGACAGTGTGTCATAGAGTACTTTGTCTTCATGCATGGATCACCTAGGGACCTGTTTGTGCTGTAGCAATTTACGCTCAGCACACAAATAAGAATTAAGGTGGAGAAAACAAAGATTTCTGCTTTAAATTGGCCAAGTCAGTTCTTAGAATCAGTGCTAGGTCCCTGCTTGCTCTACTTGTTATTTTTATTAACAAACATTTTCTGTGCTCATGGTAATTTACACACAGATTCCTCAACATGATATGCTAGGAGTTTTAAAATATTAATCATTGCAAATAGAGCAGATTTTGTCTTATATATGGTATTTTTGGCTGTGCAACAGCAGAATGCGATACAAAGTGACTTATGACTCAGATATACAACTCCTCTATTTGTTTTACATATTGGGTTTCTTCAGAAGAAGCAAATCGTTTATGACTATTAACAACAACATCTTTCAGTCCCTCAAACTGAGCCTTCAGGCTTCCTAAAACTGTTTAATTTTACAGTTAGAATGCAGACAGATGCTTCTGTTGATCTGTTGACAAACAGTAAGACCTAAGGAGAGGAAAAAAACACAAAAAAGGGAACCAGCACTGAAAATAAAATCCCCTTTCGTTTACCATTTTATTGGATTAATGTTGCTCATAACATTTGTGTCTCTTCTATACGTTACAGATCTAGGAAATCTTGTTTCTTATAGCAACCACAGCTGATGACTGTAGAATCATTATTCATACTTCAGTAGAATCTGATGGTTTTCAGCTTATTTTTAAATGGACCATAATTGACTTGATTTTATGCAGAACAACAGGTTAGACAGCATGGGGTAAATTTTCAAGGTGGTGAGTAGGAGTACAGTGCAAGCACAAATCCTGTTACTTGTTAATAGGATTTGTCTGCATCCCTCTCTTTATTGCTTTGAAAATGCATTGCTGTATCTCATTTACAGAGTAATCCTATTGGCAATACCATCAAGTCCAAACAGACCTGGTCATATCTGTAGCTCCTCATACAGCACCATAATGTGAAAACTCCTGATCAGGACATGACCTTGGGATTAAATTTGCAATCAACCAACAAATTCCCCAATTCCTTCTTTACTCAACTGACCCTACTCTTACCGCTCGTTGTCAGTCAATTTATCAATATTAGTGGCAAAGAGATGGCTAAAAAGTCTCCCTCTGGAAGATAGTTTTCTACTGTCATCATTCTCACCCATGTTCTGACTAGTTCAGGTAGTGTAAAATGTCACAATAACAGAAACAGATTCTCCACAATATACCACCTAAATTAGTGCCAAAGAGGACATTTCAAAACATACATATAGAACGTACATGGAATAACCTTTTCTCCCACTAACTGCACTTCCACTAACCACTATAGTTCAGTGACTTCTCTTCCTATAGCATTGTAGTTTCCATCAGCAGCTCATAAAGATTCTTGTCTGAGAAGAAATATTTCTATGTTCCTGCATCTGTTGACAAAAATCATACCCCTCAAAGGGAGATGGTTTAGTTCATTTCTTGCATTCCTGCTTCGCTAGAATGATTTTGCAGGAATATTTATAGAGGAAGAGTTCCCTAACCATAGTCCTAATCCAAACTGTAACCCCTAATTTGAACTCCTAACCTGAACCCCAAACCCATTAGCCCTTACCCCTAACCCCCAGCACTAACCCTAACATAATCCTTAACTCCATCACTAACCCTAACAACCCTAACCCTGAAGGAAATCCCCACACAGGTGATGCCCATATGGGCAAAAAAAGTAGGGTGCAGAGGAGAAAAAAAAGGAAAGGAAAATCTAATAAACAACTTTATAAAGCCACCCTTCATCACCTTTGAAAGTTTCACGACTTCCTGCTAATTTTATAAGCAATATCAATGCTAAATACTTGTGAAGGAAATTAATAGACTACTCTTAAACATAGCTAAAAGCAGCTGGGAGGAGGTACCTGGGAGATCTTTTCTTTTTGTTATTGATCAGTCTTTGGCCATTTAGCAACTGAAAGGTAAGCAAAACAAGATTTTCAGTGTTTTCTGATCTAATCTTTACTCACTTGTCAGCTTGGCTAAAGTCACTCTGCTACAGCAGCAATGAAATTCATTGTGGCAAAGAAGAACATATCACACCCTGAGATTCACGATTGCCTCCAATGTGCCAATTTCCATCACATAATTTTGGATATATTTCTTTGGAAGTGTCCATACACCGACCGAGCAGAGTTTTAGCCTGGATGGATGTGTGTGTTAATAGAAAGGACCTGACACCTTGCCTACAAAGAGCAACATTATTTTTTTTTTACTTTCAACAGTGTGATACCACTGTCCTTAGATAAAAACTAGAATAGAATCAAATAGAATAAACCAGGTTGGAAGAGACCTTCGAGATCATCGTGTCCAACCTATCATCCAACACCACCTAATCAACTAAACCATGCAACCAAGCACCCTATCAAGTGTCCTCCTCAACACCTCCAGTGATGGTGACTCCACCACCTCCCTGGGCAGCACATTCCAATGGGCAATCACTCTCTGTGTAGAACTTCTTCCTAACCTCCAGTCTAAACCTCCCCTGGCGCAGCTTGAGACTGTGTCCTCTTGTGCTGGTTGCCTGGGAGAAGAGACCAACCTCTGCCTGTCTACAACCTCCCTTAAGGTAGTTGTAGAGGGCAATAAGGTCACCCCTGAGTCTCCTCTTCTCCAGACTAAGTAACCCCAGCTCCCTCAGCCTCTTCTCATAGGGCTTGCATTCCAAGCCCCTCAACAGCTTTGTTGCCCTTCTCTGGACACGGTCTAGCAAGTCAACATCCTTCCTAAACTGAGGGGCCCAGAACTGGACACATGATATTGTTATGATAATGAGGTTCCGTAAATCAGATGCCAGGGGTGTGGTGAGTGGGAGTTGCACAGTAACACATTTTTGGCCAGCCCTGAATTCTCCATACTCAAAGTGAAGGATCTTTCCTTTGTCTTTACTATCCTTTCATATAAGACCAAGAGCAAATACTTTTCTCCTCAGGAGTTACAGAATACAGTGACTTCATCTCTCAAACTGAGATTCACAGGTGTTTTCTGCTATTTTTCTCCTGACTAGTATGACATTGCTCTTTTTTCTAATTAAAAACACCTAATAATATACATCTCTTCTCAATGTTGAGCTCTGGTTCCATTCTCCTCGCTGCATTTTTGAAAGGGGAAATGATGTCAGACCTTGGTGCCTTACTGGCAAAAAAGAATAATAAAAAAAGAGATCATATTTAAATCAAGTTAATGACTCACTCTTCCTATTTTGTGCATTTTCTTCCATTACTCTTGGTCCATTGGTTCATCCATTTTTAAAAGGTTTAATTTCCTGTTGGATCATTGACTGAATTTGTAGCAGGTTCTCTTTCCATTGTGAGCTTATGAAGCAAATAGCATTATGTTTGCAAGCACAGATGAGTGTGTTCACTAAAGGCAAGAGCTTCTTTTTGTTTTGAGGATGTGCTGGTAAATCATTTTCACATACAAGTAAAATGAAATAATTATTACTTTGTACACTGAACTTATATCAAAGCTTTTCACAGTATCTCTCCTCCCTCCTTGCACACACAGCCTCTGTGTATTTCCAGTGGAGCTAGGTGTATAGAAAGTGGAGCTAATATCAGATGTGAAGTACTGGAAGTGTTTCTTCTATTTCTTTATAGTCCTTACCCCGACTTTAGTGACTAATTGAATATTGCTAGCAGTGCGAGCTGGGCCTTCAAGGGAAATCAGTGCTAATTTCAACCTCCAAATCTCTGTTGTCACAGACCACCCCTCTGTTTCACATCAAGAAGAATAACATATTTCAGAGATAATGCTGTAGCTAAGTTGTTTGATTGTTTGTTTTTAAACACAGTGAAGACGTAGTGCATAGTGTGGGATTCAAGGCCTGATTTTCCAGGCCACTGAAAGAAGAATCAGTGGAGATCATGAGACATTATCTGTAATGCCTATAGATAGAAAATATTAAGTCACTCAGAAAGCAGTGTGCCAAGAGAAAAGGCAATAAAGGATTGTTCTAGACGACAGATATAATCTGAATAATGACCCTTATTTATGGGAAATAGGGGCAACGCTTCTACTGAGGGTGTGTGAAGACTCACCAACTGCATTTTAAAAGCAAGTCTCAGCCTGAGATGTGCTACGGTTTTCTTTTCATGGACTGGAACAAGTTAGGCAGGCACAGGTCATATAAATTACCTACAACAGAACTTGCAAAGCTGGGCTGTGGAGCTCTTAGGTAGCACAGCAACTTCTACCTGCTTTACGGTGACTTCCCTGGGACAATGAAATGGTCATGAGCCAAAGGACTTTTGTTACGAAGAGCACAAGCAAATTATGGGACATCCTTTGCTAAAAGGAGATAATTTGCCCTTCTGTGACACTGTTGCAGTGATTTTAAAATAAGGAAAGGGGGAATTACCACCTCTGCAGAAACTAATCTCTTTTCATTATTAAGCCATTCTGCCAGGCCAGCAGCTCTCCCTGAGAGTTATCAAAGCCATCACCCTGTCTATTCAGACCAGGTATGTCACGCATTGTTTTGAGACAATAAAGTCATTGGGCTCTCACAGGACTCCCGAGAGCATTAAGACTCACACAGGCAACCACCCTGAGAAAAGCAGGGAAGTTAATCCAAGATGATATATCAAGTCAAAGTTACACGTTGATGGCTGTAGCAATATAGTAAATAACATAAGCCTAAACTCAAAGCACAGATGAATTAAATTTAACCATATATATAAAGACCAGGGTAACAACACCAGTATCTGTGGGGTTTATACACATTGCAGTGTTTAGATCATTCAAGCAGCTCACAGGCTAAATCTTGACCAAGGTAAATCTGGAATGAAGGAAATCCAGATGACACTGCATCTGAAATATTTCAGATAATCTTTTAATATAAGAATATACACACAGAAAGATTCATAAGCTACCTCTTTATTCTACAATACTCAGAAATACAATTTTGGTAATAACAGCTTTCACCATGGAATTGCAGCATGTGTCAGACGCTGTGCATTGAGCTTTGAGAAGAATGAGGTAAATGACATATGGATGCTTAATAACATCTCAGAGAAGTCACATTCACAGTCACAGTCAGCAGATCAACACTTTCACAAGAAGCTGTTCCCAGTGGGATCACCTCCTCCTGATGACTGAGAAAACATTTCAAGCTGTGACAAGAAGGAGGAAAATTAAGAATAGAAGTTTGTATCCTAGAGCTTTTAGCATCAAAGTTCATTGTACTTTGTCTGTCAGTAGCATTCCTTTTAGGCATGGAAAAGATGCAACTTCATGCCTACAGAAGTGTAAGGCTTACATAAGGAGCATACAGCTGAATACTTCCACCCACTGTTTGGATCTTGGAGATTACCTCCGGAACCTCTGGATCTGCAGCTCATGAGAACTTGTCCTCTGCAAGAGTTCAGATATGCCTCCTGTTTCCCACAGTTTCTATGCTGTTCAAATAACCAGCAGCAGAAGGATGAAGATGCCGAGGCTGCTGAATATTCAGAATCCTTACCTGTGGCAGGAAGCAAGCCAGCTAAAAACTTGCTGATGCCGACATTAACAGGTTAACCTGAAAGCCAGCTGCAGACCCCAACGATTCCATAACAGGCAGAATAACACTGTCATTTCTCAGAGCTTGTCCGGAGCTCCCTTCCTGGTAGCCCAGCAAGTGTCCTCTGGCTCTAGCAATAAGAAGGTTTAGGATTTAGCAAAAGGAGACTGTGTGCTTCAACAGCATTCAGAGCATGCCAGGCACCACTGCCTACATCTAGTCCCCTGAGCAAAAGTCTCTGCTTCCCACAGCAGCAGCAGCGCTGTAACAGGAAAGACTGCATTGACAACCACCCTTATTTTAAGGACAAACTGATTCATATAAAATCACAACTATCTGCAATTCAGATACAAAAAAGTAAAAGGAAGAAGTAGGTTTTATTGTTGGATCACTTTATCGTAGTAGGATTTAAAATAATGAGGACAGCCAAGATTACAGAGAGGATGTGTTCCTTCCCTCAGTGGCTAAAATCACAAGCATCTGAACTGCAAGCACTAAAGAAGATTCATATTTATGCATGTATTTGCATAATATTTTCCATACTCTTTCTCCTGATAGGGTAGGCTCTCTTAAAATCTGAATTATTTTTAAGGCACTTGGGAAAGGAAAGGGAATTCATTATAAAGATTCTTACAAATATATATATTTTTTAAATATATTTTTTTATTTAATATTGGATCAAATATCCATTCATTTAGGTGAACACTGACTGCAAAATGGTGATAAAGACACTTGTTTGAAGTCTAATATTCTTAGAGTGAGAGAATCTTGACTCCCTGTTCTTTATTAGATGACTTTAAATAAAGGGCTGAGCAGCTGCAAAGATACTTTGAGCAGGACTAGGATATAAACATAGAGGAAATTTTGCAAGCACACTTTTAAAACATAAATACATCTTTTCACTGGGGAGAAAGAGAATGACAGTTACTCCCTGCTTTAATTACAAATCCTTAAAGCCACTCAACACTGTGCACAAAAGGCAAAAATCATGAGTGTGACTCATGTATAAGAAAAAGTGAAGTGCACAGACCAATACTTTTTTTTAAACTATAAATATTTTAAGGATTTTGATAATTTAGCATAACATCCTAATGCCAAAGTCCAGCTAAAAAGGCTGTTTTGATGTAACATTCCTTCCCTAAAATTGTATATCATCTGCTTTCTTTTATGAGCAACATCTATCTTTTAAAGAGCTGGAACAGCATTCACATTGAGCCTTCCTTCCTGCCTTTAAACTATTACTTTAAAAATCTGCATGGTTTTAAAAAGCTTTTGCCACCAACAGGTCCTTTTATCGTGGTATGAACACAAAAGCTGGTTTTTTATTTAAAAGAAATGCCTCAGTTATTCTTCAGAACCCTAAGTAAGGTTTATTTTTGCTTTCCTTGAAATTATAATTTAATATATGCAACTATAATGAGCATCTGGATAAAAATCTGGGGTTTTAGCCAACCTCAGTCAGGCAATATATGGTAAATTTTCTGCTTTTTAAGGAAATATTAAGACTTGCACTGCTGTCAAGATACACTCTGCGCTGAATTACATTGCTACATACAATTAACATCAGTTTCTCTCCTTATTTGAAGCTCTGAGGTGCAAGCTGTGTGATGTTTGAAAATTTACTTAACGTTTGCAATATATACACACTGCAATTAAACTAATTTCTCTATTCACCTGACATGCTCCAGAGAGGGTTGTTGGGAGACTATGAGCTTTGCTGAGGGGAGCCAGGATCAGCCATATCCCTCTTTGCATCAGCTGCCACATGCTTAAGACCTGTGAAGAGTAAGAATCACCCTCAGACAGCAAAATTGTCTCACCCTCTCCTTTCTGTCAATTTTCCCCTATTAACACGACACACTTGAGGAAACGAGCTAGAAGGAAGCAGGCTGGAAAACTAAGTGCTTCCCGGCACCAGGTGAGCCCCACTGAAGGGCTTTCCAGACCCAGCCTGGTGCGCACTATGTCACAGGCTGCACAGCAGGGCTGGCAGCACCCCGGGCTCCAGCCACACCAAAAAGGCTCAAAGCTTGCACCAACCAGCTGAAAGTCACTACTGATGGAATCAGCAGGGCTGCCCCCACGCCAGACCCCAGCTATAACTTATGAAACGCCTGTGCTGTTCCCTGACCCTAGCAGCACCTTGCAGACACAGATGGAGGGCAGCTCTGCGTGGACAGCAGCAGAGCCCACTGCTCCAAGGCCTTGAGTCTGCCTGCTTACAGGTTTTACCACTAAATATCCTTTTAAAACTACAAACAAACCAAAAAAAACACAAAACCCAAAACATCCACAGAAACCCAACCAAAACACAATTTGAGGAAAGAAGCAACACAGATGTTTCCACTTCGTCCTCACAAGGCACCTCTGTCACGCCACCCAGTCCTCATGGCCACAGCAGCTGCATCCTCTCCCTAAAATCCACTTTTCACAGTTTCCTCTCTCTTTTCTGGTGCTGATCCCCACCTGCTCAGTCCTCCTACCCTTCAGGGAGCTTTCTTCCCTTTACTGCTGACTGCCCAACATGGCAACCCTCTTCAGGCCTGGAGCAGGCTCTCCAGAGCTTGCTGCTAGATCCCATTTTGCCTGGGAAAACCACACAGAAGCCTAGCACTGCAAACACTTGCCAGAGGAATAATTGGTTTTATACATTGCAAACATTTCTGTTTTTCCAACTGGTCACAGTGGTAAGGATATCCTCACCACACGGCAGGGCCCAGTCCTTGCGTTGTGCCCACGTTAAAGCCATCCACCCTCCAGGCAACTTCTTTTGCTTGGCCGATGGTGAAGCTATCATTTGTTAAACTCATTCTTTTTCTCAGGAATCATTACTATTCAGTGTTGGTACTAAATTGGTCTCTACATTGCTGTGTAATAGTTAAGAAACACAGGTTCCTACAAATGGTGAAACTCACTTTTATTTCAGAGCTGTATAAGCTCTATGCATTAAGTCCCACTACAGCTACATTTTGAGGACTTAAAATGGATTTAAGACACAAGATGTTTCTTACGCTTCTGCTTTGCAGAAGCTTGATCTTAACCTTAGATGGCTACTTAATTTAATCCTTTTTATCCTTATTTTCAGAACTCTGAGAGTTCTTAAACCAGGAGTTTTCAGGCTGAGCAGATGGTACTGTCTTTTCCTTCAAGGACAAAAAAAAAAGGCAGTCAAATCTGATCTCCTTAAGTTAAATGAAATGTGTGGGGGCCTCCCAGTACAACGGCACACCAGAACTGCTCACTGACTAGCTGTCGGAAGTGCTCTTGGTTTTGAATTTCGATGATAATGAAGAATTATAGTGCCTACTCTTGCAGTTAAAAAAAAAAAAAAAAAAAAAAAATTCCTGAGAGCATATTAAAGAAAAAAAAAATAATGATTTCATCTTGAGCAAAAAGCTGAAGGAGACAAGTGCAAAAAAAAGATTTCAGAAAGGGATGGAAAAGCTCTCTTCCTTTGCTGACAAGTTAAAACTGTTGTGCAAGAATTGCAGAAGTCTAAGAAAAATAACATGAAACTTACAGCAGAAGTGGATTAAGTAAATATAACTCCGTGGATTTACTTGTGTGTATAAATGGGTGCCTCTAAGGCTTGACTGAGATTAATATAGGAATCAAATGATACTTAGGAATCAGGGCTTGTGAAATAGTGCTAATTTTTTTCACCCTACTTCCCTCACTGCCGCAGTTGTCTCTGGTTTCCAGACCATGAAGACCAAGGCTTTTTTCCCAATAGATATTTTCCTGAAGTTCTACAGAGTTTTGGCACATCGTTCCGTACAGTAATTTCTCTTTCCTGATTCCGTCAATCACATGTGAAAATACTTACCCCAAGCAAAATCTTAAAAAAAAATATGTTTTGATTCTTTTATTATGAGAGGAAAAAAAAAGAAAGAATGTGACTCATTCTGTAGATGAGCACAGGCAGAAACATTTCGCTTTGAAAACGGTGTTTGGAGGGGAAGAGGAAGTTCTCTCAGCCTAAACTGTTCAGACTCTCGTTAAAGAGTTTCAGAGTTCTATAACTTGCTGTCTAATTGTCAGAAAACTTTTTCATAGCCAAAGCATATTTTAAAAGAAAAAAAAAGTGAAAATGTTAACCTATGTGCAGTATCTTGCTGGAGGGTAGAGAGGCGCTGCAGAGGGACCTCGACAGGCTGGACAGATGGGCAGAGTCCAACGGCATGAGATTGAACACATCCAAGCGCCAGGTTCTGCATATTGGCCACAACAACCCCATGCAGAGCTACAGGCTGGGGTCAGAGTGGCTTGAGAGCTCCCAAACAGAGAGGGACCTGGGGGTGCTGGTCAACGGTAGGCTGAACATGAGCCTGCAGTGTGCTCAGGCAGCCAGGAGGGCCAATGGCATCCTGGCCTGCATCAGGAACAGTGTGGCCAGCAGGAGCAGGGAGGTCATTCTGCCCCTGTACACTGCACTGGTTAGGCTGCACCTCGAGTACTGTGTCCAGTTCTGGGCCCCTCAGTTTAGGAAGGAGGTTGACTTGCTGGAACGAGTCCAGAGAAGAGCAACAAAGTTGGTGAGGGGTTTGGAACACAGCCCTGTGAGGAGAGGCTGAGGGAGCTGGAGTTGCTTAGCCTGGAGAAGAGAAGACTCAGGGGTGACCTTATTGCTCTCTACAACTACCTGAAGGGAGGTTGTAGACAGACGGATGTTGGTCTCTTCTCCCAGGAGGCCAGTACCAGAACAAGAGGACACAGTCTCAGGCTGCGCCAGGGGAGGTTCAGGCTGGATGTTAGGAAAATTTCTATACAGAGAGAGTGATTGCCCATTGGAATGGGCTGCCTGGGGAGGTGGTGGAGTCGCCATCATTGGAGGTTTTCAGGAGAAGACTTGGATGGGGTGCTTGGTGCCATGGGTTAGTTGTTTAGGTGGTGTTGGATTGGTTGATGGGTTGGACGCGATGATCTTGAAGGTCTCTTCCAACCTGGTTTCTTCTATGTATTATTCTATGTATCTTCAATGAGGCATGGGCTCTCTGCACAGTGCCAGCCGTGTATAGTTTCTCACAGGACAGTTTCCAAGGACATTTGGCACACACTTTGCAAATTAGAGCTTCAGTCACAGGTCAGAAGGAAGCTTTTTAAGTATTGTTCCTCAAATCTTAAAATGATAGCAAAATAAATTTAAAACAAAAGTGAAGGTTGTGTAATAGTCTTACTTTCCTTCCCCTTCCCCCTCTGCCCCCAGATCATAGAATTGTCAGGACCGGAAGGGACCTCAAGGATCATCTTGTTCCAACCCCTCCTGCCATGGACAAGAACACTAGATCAGGTCGCTCAGAGCCACATCCAGTCTGGCCTTAAAAACTTCCAGAGATGGGGCTTCTACCTGTGCCAGTGTCTCACCACCCTCATGGGGAAGAACTTCTTCCTAATAGTCAATCTGAATCTACCCACTTACAGCTTTGCTCCATTCCCCCTATTCCTATCACTACCTGACACCCTAAAAAGCCCCTCCCCAGCTTTCTTGTAGGCCCCCTTAAGAGACTGGAAGGCCACAATTAGGTCTCCTCAGAGCCTTCTCCAGACTGAAGAACCCCAACTCTTAGTCTGTCTCCATAGGAGAGGTGCTCCAGTCCTCTGCTCATCCTTGTGTCCCTTCCCTGGACACATTCCAGTACATCTATATCTTTCTTGCACTAGGGTCTCCATAGCTGGACACAGTACTCTTACATTCTAATTTGATTAGTAATTTACAGAACACTTTGTGATTTCATGAATGGATTGCATTAAACCCATCTGGGCTTCATATATCTGGCCCCAGTACTGTTATATGGGATAAGGATTGCAGAACTGGTAATTTTCCATTATCCAGCATCCATGATGGCAGATATTTAATGGAATGGATATCTTAATACACAGCTCCCTCTGAGTAAATATACCTTTAGGCAGTTTTAAGCCCCTGATGACTCACTGTTCACACTTGTCTCATTGATTTGTCCTTACTATATCCCAGTGAAAAACAGACATTTTTGGGGGGAAAAGTAATTAAAAAAATTAGAGCTGTGCATTTATGTAAAGAGAGAAGAAAAACCATCAAGATCTTGAAGCAGACTATTTTGTTTGAAAAGTAAAATACGATAAATATAAATAAGAACCCTAAGAGAGATTCTTTTTTGTTTCACATAATATTCTGTAAAATCTCACAATAACCCAGCTGCAAAAATTAGCAATGAGTTAGATGAAGCAGATCCTGGGGGACTGGTAAGATTTTTCTGAGAACTCAGATGTAAAGACAGTCTTCCCATTATTTGCCTCAATTTGAAACATTTCATATGGATTTTGAGCTTTGCAAAAAGTAGAAAGAGCAGAAATTGTAGGAATAGCCTGGAATTTAAATAAAACCAAAATCCAAACCCAGCTTCTGGGTATCTTTGAATCCAGAGAAGAGAAGAGCTGAGCTACTTGAGCAGTTTCCATTTTGTGGTTATTGATTCACAAAACATTCATAATAGCATTAAAACCAAGCTCTAAATGGTTTGTTCACATTTTGAAGAAATCAAAAATCTATATTGACTTTAAATAGTGAATTACATCCAGAGAGAGGCAACAAAGCTGGGGAGGGGCTTGGAGCACAGCCCTGTGAGGAGTGGGTGAAGGAGCTGGGGTTGTTTAGTCTGGAGAAGAGGAGGTTCAGGGGAGACCTTATTGCCACCTACAACTACCTGAAAGGTGTTTATAGCCAGGTGAGGGTTGGTCTCTTCTCCCAGGCAACCAGCACCAGGACACAGTCTCAAGATGCGCCAGGGGAGGTTTAGGCTGGATGTTAGAAAGAAATTCTTCATAGAAAGAGTCATTGCCTATTGGAATGTGCTGCCCAGGGAGGTGGTGGAGTCACCATCACTGGAAGTGTTTAAAAAGAGCCTGGTTGAGGCACTTGGTGCCATGGTTTAGTCGATTAGATGGTGTTGGGTAATAGGTTGGACTTGATGATCTCAAAGGCCTTTTCCAACCTGGTTATTTCTGTATTAAAAGAAGTTTGAAAACATTTGTCAGATTTTCCAAATGAACATGAAGTTCACAACATGTTTTGTTTTGGGCATTTTTTTTTTGCTGAGGGGAAAAAAAAAATATCTCATGCTATATTTAATGAATTAAAAGAAAGTAAGTTATACTTCAATGGAAATTATTAACATTTCTGCTATTGGTGGCAGGGAGTTCAGGACACAACTCCAGTGCTGGATGAATCGATCAAGCAAGCTGAATGCTCTAATGAATGCAAGGAAAATATGGAATGCAGTTTAGTATGTTTCAGTTTGGTCCAATAGCTATTTTATGATACCTGACTAATAACTATTTTATGGTACCTGACTTATGGCTTCACCAAAGGTGACTCAGTGTCATTCCAACAAAGAGAGGAGGATGCAATACTTGCAAATACATCTCTCTATGTACTTGCTTATAGCTTGGAAGTCTTTTAAGTAGTACAAAGCATCTGGATGCTGTCTGATCTATTTGTTATATTTGAAAGGAAGAAGACTATCTGCTTTCAGGAGGTAAGAGCAATTCTATTATTTTTTTTTCCCCCTTGTTCCTCAAGTCTTGGGGAAATCATAGGAAAAGGGAAAGCACTTTTTGAAGTATTTGTAGTCTTGGAAGAAAAGTTTGCTTAGTTTTCCATCTGGTTAGAGTAGCTTATTGAATGACATTACCAGCAGTGTCCAAGCTGGGCATTGAGAGATGAGAAACAAATTTAGAAAGAAAAATCCCTGCTCTAACCCTTGCAAATCATTAGTGGGTAGAATGAGAACAGCACAGCACAGTTCAAATGAAAGGTGAGGAGACTAGGAGCATTGTGCACAATAAATTGAAACTCTCTATTCAGGAGTTAAGAATGACAATATCTTTTAGGCTAGAATTTCTATCAGAACATTTTATCTAAAGGACTCTTGCAAGATTAAATCCTGCTGCATTATTTTACCAATGCCACCTAATATAATTGGTTTAACATCACAATCTTTCAAAAGGTTTGGCTCCTATATTCTCATCAGCCATTCAATATGATCTATTCTACATATTCAACATTAGAGGATACTCTTTCTTTTATAAACCCAGAGTCTGGGTCAAGAGTTTTCCAGATGAGCAATGATTCTTTTCATCACCTAGTATCACTGAAGCTCTGTAGATGCCAAACATGAGAGCTGCTGATGGTTTTCCATTGCATAATTCTGGAGTCATGCATACAGATTTTGGAGGGAAACAAGTGCTGGAATCTAAGTCTGTGAGAGGCAACTGAGACAAAACCAAGAGTACTTTCAGAAAGTTTGCATTCTCTTACACAGCTGTCTGCATCAGTTAGGAAATCATTAGGCAGCTGGAACTTTAAGTACTTTAGGTGACTGAATTGAAGGAATTGTCAGAATATCTATGCTGGGTTTAAAATAATTACAGGAAGAGACTGCCAAGACTTTGCGCCCAAGCAGCTTAACCCACCGGTAAGGTCCACATCTGATTCTTGTGAATTCAGCATCTGTCAAACCAGCCAAGAAACTCTACAGTCATAAATAATCCCACTGAGATTCTTGACATGTGTGCGGTTCCTTATGGTTGTGCAGTGCCCATGACGGTGGCTGTGGTTCTGATGCAGGCTGCTGATGCTGCTCTAATACAAATCTGAAACTGCATTTTCTTGAGCCTGTACTCACAAATGACAGAGTCTCATGTTAAACTCACCAAAACATTAGGATTTCTGAATACCTCACAAATCTATGCTATTAATTCAACTCCCTCACACTTGATGCACCTCACCTATTTTTTTTTCCTCCAGCTCTGGTTTGGGGTAGTTTAGCAGGATGGTGTTAGAAGGTTTTTGTTTGTTCATAGCACTGAACTTAGAATAGAATAAACCAGGTTGGAAGAGACCTTCAAGATCATCATGTCCAACATATCATCCAACACCACTCAACCAACTAAATCATGCAACCAAGCACCCTATCAAGTCTCCTCCTGAACATCTCCAGTGATGGTGACTCCACCACCTCCTCAGGCAGCCCATTCCAATGGGCAATCACTCTCTCTGTGGAGAAAACTTCTGCCTGCAAAATTTAATTTTAAGATAAAACTCATCTATAAATATTTTTTTTTCAGTTGAAAAATGTAGGTACACTTAAATATTTATTTTATCCTCATCATACTCAAAAATTTCAACCTCCAGTTGTTTAGGATTTAGGCTGTCAGGTTGCGCACCCATAATCAGATGGATTCCTCAGCATTACTTTAGCTTATGGGTGCTTCAGATACAGGCTGAGTTTCCATTTCCAGCATTTCCTTTGCTTGTACTAGTGAAACCTCCTCTTCAAAGGACGTAGAAAGGCTTCAGGTCCCAGAGATCAAGAGTCTTTTGAGGTTGAGGGAGACTTTGTGCTTCCTTTTGAGACTTTAATTCGTAGGTGTGGAACTTTCTTCACAGCCCATGGAGGAAAATGGACCATGATGGAACTTTCAGCAAATCATTGCTAGAAGTGACAGGATGGAACAGCCATGCAAGGCATTAGGTCCCAAAGAGCTTCTTGATTCCACCTCTAATAGCTTCCTGAGCTTGAGTGTGTTCCATACCACCCAACGCTGATCTGTGCCTGTTTTCACCTTCCCTCTTCAGTAGATTTGAGGACAGCAGATGGGCTATGTTTATTTTAGGGATAACCTCATCTGCTGTTTATATTGGGGAAGAAAAAAAGTGCTCGCTGATGACTTCCTCCTGACACCTCCAGCTGAGGCTGACATTTGTTTTCTAGCTGTTATTGGTTTCTAATTATGCCTGGATATTCAGAGGATCAGCTAATTTGCTCCACAATTTTTGGAGGCAATTTTTAATTCCCTTTCCTCCTCCACGCTAATTTCATGGAATTATTGAATATGCAAACATGGTGGGACTGAACCCTGGGGGACTCCCTGGTGATTCAGCTCAGGTGTCCCTGTTGAGCTGGCCCCCTGCACCACAAATAGAGATTACCAAGCACACAAGATGAGGTGGCATGGCCAGGAAACACAAGGAGCTTTTGCTTCCTTTGTGTCATCCCACTCACTGCAGTGAACCAACGTGGGCCCAGTCTTGCTTTTGGGCAAGGGCAGAACAGTATGGAGCCCTGAGCAGAAGATGGGCATTGAAAATGGGAGTGTGTGGAGAAATGGAGGCTCCTTTGAGCTAATGAGATCATGTAAAACATTGGTGTTAGCAGCATGGAAGAAATGGGAACGTGGTGCTTCAATCTGTGTTTCATTTTCCTTCGTATTCTTTCTGAGAGCTGAGCCTAAAGTCAAAATCTTATCATTAAAATTCAAAATGTATTGGTGTATCAGGGATGATTTCAAAGGAGCAGAGGAAAAAGAACTAAGTGGTTTTGCACTGCTTACTGAAAACACTTCCAGCGTTGTTTCCAGAATATTTCAAATGAATGTGTTCAGAGGTATCCCACAGGGGTATCACTGTATAGAAACACTCTAGCTACAGATTTTATCAGTTATTGCACGCACCAGCAAGAAGTCAGGAGCTTTTCAAGTTGTTTGCAACATTTAATCTTCTCTATATTCCCATTTTATAAAGCTGTTCCATTTTAAAGATCCAGGAATGTTTGAAATAATTGAGGCTGTTTAACAGAGTGGAGTTAAGACCTATGCACATTAACTAAGGCACTATTACCTGCTTTGCAACTTTCTTTATAGCAATGCTAAAATATATACATATATTCATGCAATTCACAGAAATCACTTGATTTACATTATAGTTGCAGACCATGTGTGCTACATTCATTCTGTTCTCTCACAAATTTGCTTAAAGGCTGGTATTACTTTTTATAGCTTGCAACAAAAGGCAGTCTTCTCCTGACCACCTTAATCATAGCAAGACCTCACCAGTGAAAAAAACCAAATCAAAATAGATCATTCATGGTTAAGAAAGAAAACAACTTTTTGACGTTCACAGAACTTAAGCCAAAAGACTGCAACCGCCTCTAAATCTATCACCCCAATTATTTACTGAATCCATTACCCCAGTTATTTACTCTTCTTTCTCCACCCCTTCCCTAATGACCTGCCTTCATTAGGGCAGGCTAACTTTCTACATAGATTTTTCCCCCCCTCTTTTATTCACATCTGGAACAATGTCATTTATATTTGGAGCAGAAATACTAGTTTTAAGGAATACAAAATATCATAAAAACTGGTTCCAGCTGAGCTTCCCAACTGCCTCTTTGCAAATTTGAAGCAGTCTCTCTGTCTCACATTTAGGAGTTAGCCTAGCAAGCAGCATTTTCTAGAGACAAATACCCTTCTGTCTGGCCTTTATGATTTTGATGAGTGCCCTACACAAATATCTGGGCTTTCCTTGTTCTTCCTCCTGTCACTGCTGCTGTCACAGAGATTCAAAAGCACTAGAAACTTCTACAGGGATACATCAACAGCACCAAAGCTGAAACTCAGGTGTCTATGGATTTGATAACATGTCCATGAGTCTGATAGCAAATATGTTGCAAGTTTGACAATGATAATTTGGACAATTATTACGGTAAAATATGAACCTGGAATAGAACTTTCCCCACCTAGGTTGTGCTTATGAGAAGTTTCTCATACCGTCATGAAACTCAGGAGAAGGTAGTTACCTAATCCTTATATGACTACTTATATAGTAAGGAAGTTACTGGTAGCCATGTATTATACAACCTCTTCTGAGCCACAAGAAAACAGAAAACTCTTAAGATTCACCAGCTCAGACTAGAGAAATTCATGCTTTCAGATCTGCAGTGGCTAGCAGCCCTTTCAAAAGCCAGCTGCACCAGGTGGTCTATACAAAAGCAGTGGCTAGAGATTGTTCTAAGACTTTAAAGACCACATTGAAAAGCAGACATAAGTAAAGGAGTCACTGAAGTCTGACAGCTTTCCTGCATCTTGAAAGAAATAATTACAGAAATTCTTTGTATCACTATTTTGTGGAGCTGTGTCACTAAAGAAAAGAGCTTGTCCGCTGTCCTAAGCTCTGTCTCTGGTGCTCAGCAATTTGCTCTAAGAACACCTGAATTCCACTTGCAGTAACCCTCTCAGATGATAGTTTGTAAAGCAAGCAGGCTATGACAGCGATAAGGTACATCACTGCTTCTACTTCAAGAAAACAAACCTGGAAATTCTATTCCCATTTAACTAATGAGAAGGCAAAACTGCCTGCCTCAGGCCAAGTTCCCAGAGCATGAAGTAATCTGAAATCTTAGGAATTTATGTGAAATTTGGTATGTTTTAGAGAGAATTTTCTGGAACATAACTGTACCTGAAAAAGAAGAAAACAAACCCCCAAACAAAACCTTCAGTTGTTTAATTGTGAGCAGCTCTCTCTTGTTGTCTCAGTAAGAAAAAGGCTCAAGGGTCTCACTAGATTTTGGACCTGTCACTTTAAAGCACACCAAGCTCCCATCAAGAATAGCAAAGAAAGATTAGCTTTTTTTCTGTACCCCAGGGACAGCTTGCAAGTCTCAGCATCACAAGAATAGGTTAGTCCAGAGTACTCAGAAATCAGATTTTATTTCCTCAAGTCAAAAATCTATCCTTTCTGGCAACACTGGGTTGCATATAATGGGATGTCAGACAGCAGGTGTGATTAAAGTAATAGTATAATTAAAAAGAGCTAGGTGTGGGCATGAAAAGGTTTAATTTTTTCACCCCCCAGACTGATTCGACTCAGTTGATAACAGCTTGCTAAGGGTCTTTTCTTGCTGCTTTCATGATGGAGTGCTTTTTGTTTTATTTTGCTGTCTTTTTTAAAGGGTATTTTTGTCATGAAAGAAAATGTTATTGCCAGAGACAACACAGGAGATGTTCAGCAGGGAGCAGAACCCTGTCCTGTGCTCCTGTGACAGACAGAGGAAGAGCATCAATCTTTGAAACCAGAGGAGTGAAAACCCAGACCTGGCTGATTTCAGAAACTATTTCCACTTATCTTTAAACATTGTAGGAATAATCACCTGTTGTGCAGTATCTCCACAGCAGAAATACAAACTGGCTGAGCATGTGGGTTAAATTGGAGAAACATTTTCAAATGATACAGCTATTACATGATACATTCATGCTGGATCAGGCCTTCAGCAACCTGGTCTAGTGGAAGGGGTCGCTACCCATGGCAGGGAGGTTGGAACTAGATGATCCTCAAAGTCCCTTCCAACAGAAACTATTTAATGAATCTGAATTATTAATTACACTACTGATAATGAAATATTTTAAATCTTATAGACCATTTCAAATAAGGGCCATGAGGCTGATCAGAGGGCTGGAACATCTCTCCTATGAGGACAGATTGAAGGAGTTGGGGCTGTTCAGTCTGAAGAACAGAAGGCTCCGAGATGACCTTATTGTGGCCTTCCAGTATCTGAAGGGGGCCTGCAAGAAGGCTGGGGAGGGACTTCTCAGGATATCAGGTAGTGATAGGATTAGGGGGAACAGAATGAAGCTGGAGGTGGGGAGATTCAGACTGGATGTGAGGAGAAAGTTCTTCACCATGACAGTGGTGAAGCCCTGGTTGAGGGTTGTCCAAGGAGGTGGTTGAGACCCCATCCCTGGAGGTGTTTAAGACCAGGCTGGATGAGGCTCTGGCCAGCCTGATCTAGTGTGAGGTGTCCCTGCACATGGCGGGGGGGGGGTTGGAACTAGATGATCCTTGTGGTCCCTTCCAGCCCTGATTCTATGTAATGATTCTAACCTAATGAGCTACCTTACCACTTTGAATGGGCATGAACCTTCTCCCGAGACCCAGTGCCAAGACTACACAAGAGATTTACTCTAGAAGATTTATTTCTAATTTCTTTTTTAATATATATAAAACTTCTTTGCAAGTATGCTAATATAGTTTTGGATGTGATTTGCTTCATTCCATTATTTGGTACCTAGCAGCGGAGCCATGTGTTTGTGCATAGATTTTGCTCAGCAGAGGCACTAGTTATATTTATATGGAGACTTGTTGATAAAAAGCATGTTAGATGGATCTCTTGAGAGATATTTTTACCTCCTAGGAACCTGGCATTAATCTTATGGTTTAAGGCTAGTTATATCTGTTTGGATCTGGTGCTTGGGGATATGATTTAGAACCTTGTAGAGTAGGGTTAATGGCTGGGCTTGGTGATGCTGAGGGTCTTTTCCAACCCGAATGTTTAAGTGGTTCTGTGATCTCTACTTACCACCTCTTTGTTTTTAGGTGGATTCCTATGGATGTGTTGCCTCTTGGCCTGAATGTTCCACACTGCTCCTAAGCTGGCACACTGCTACTATTTGCATTTAGTGTATTTATAGGTAGGTCTGATGGAAATAGAGAAGAGGTGTTCCTCTTTGTGAGTCTGTGACCATTGGGAAAGGTAATAACCAAAATACTACTTTAAATTAGCTTTATTTGTTCCTCCCAGGGGAACAAAGCATTTATATGAAAGTTATTTTAAAGCTAAGAGTTTTTATCTGTGTTACTACATCAGCTAAAGCCTTGTATTCTGCAATGGCTGCCCAAGCAGGGCTAACTTTCTCATATAACCCCATGCAGGATAGCTCCTTTACTACTATATTACTTAAAGATTAAAAAGACTGAGTACAAACTTCTGCAGTGCCCTGCTTTGAGTGATGTTTTTCTTTTCCATTGTTAGAGTTCCTGACTGAGAAACTACCCACAGAAAACTTCCATACTGTCAGACCACTGTACACCACAACAACATACTTTTTTTATTGACAAAGACACTGTATTCTGTCACATCCAACTTAACTTGGGAAAGAAAACTCTCAGTATATACAAAAGAAAAAGATTCCTGAGTACACTACAGCATTAATGAAGATGCAGGCCACTGATAACCACATAATATGTATAACAGCCACAATGTCTCCAGCAGGCTTCATAAGAGATCAGAGTTGTGTTTCTTTTTGAGGTTAAATACTGTTTAGAAAGAAATAATGGAGACTATCTTGCTTCCTATACCAAATTGTAATGCTTTGACAAATTTATAAGACAGAAATCCTTTACTGGAAACAAAAATAAAATGAAATCTTGTTTTGCTATTTCAACTCAGGAAAGAAAGAAGCAAACAGAGCAATCTGAAGCATGTGAGAGACCCAACACTGCACAAAATTAAAGGAAAAACTGGGGGGAGGAACCAGTAATATTGCAGAGAGATGTTCATACCTAAAAAATTAACTCAATGTTCTCTCTCTTGTTGTTCTTATTTCCCTTCCACTCCCCCAAACAGAAGTTCTTCTCCTCAGAAAGTCAGTTTGAGATAATTAGGTTACTCACAAAGGAAGTTCATTAAAATGGTATCCAACATTTCCTACTGACAGAAAACAAACACTAAATAGAAATACCTCACATTACTGCAATGGCTTTGAATTTTCCTGCTTAATGCATAGAGACTGTGTATTGTTAAATATTTATGTAACTAGGGTATTATTATACAAGTGATATAAATGATGGTGTATGTAGAATAATAAGGGAAGCATATATTTTAGTAGTTACATTATATTCTCTAGTATGTCAAATTTGGTGTGCAAAAATACATCCTAAATATTTACACCCAGCAAGAAACAAAAACTGGAGGCAGTATTCAGGCATAAATTCTCTTGGACTTAATTCCAGGGCTCATCTCTCTGATAGCTGATCCAAGGAGATGACATTTTCTTACAGTTTTAGTGTGTTTAGAAATCTAAATCAGTGCAAGCTCCCTCTCCCATTAAAGAGGAATCACATTCCTGAGTTTGTGCCATTAACTGAGCTTTAGAGAGAATTTTAGTGCTGCAGTGATATTCTTTCCCAGCTTCAGGAAAGCTCATTGCCAAGGAACTCACAGCCAAAACAAAAGCAGAGTAGAAGCTGACATCTTCTGTTGCTTCACTGTTTGTTCCCAGCAAACTCATCCCATTCCAGAATCTGGGCATGCCTGTCAACTTCTGCAGGCATTGCATTGACAACACTGCATTGACAGCACTGCCAGTAACAACACGGTACAAAACACCAGAAAGACCTGGAAGCTTGCAGCAGGACTGAGGAACAAACAGAATTACCTCCCATTCTCACATTCAAAAGCAGAGGAAAAACCCAGCAGTGACAAACAGACTTGGAAGCTAGTTTCAGAGCTGATGAGCAAGTGGTACATAATCCTCCCCTACAGAAGGCCTATAGAACCTTGCCAGTCTTTCGGGATGGCAAACAGATGGTGGGAAGAAAGCAGTGACAGCTTGAGAAGGCTGTGCAGCTATCTATAGATGGAATTCTGCTGTTAACATTAACCCAAAGGTTGGTAGGAAGACAAGAAGCAACAAGCTCACTTGCAAACTCTGAAAAAAAACATTAGAAAAGCAAAAAACATATATGAGAAAAAAAAAAGGCAGCGTTACTTCTCATCTAGCAAGGGAAGATATAGCTATATTATGCAGAGAATACTAGAGGAGATATAAACAAGTTCAGATTTTGCCTGGGATCTTCATTATCTGCTCTTCTATTTTACTTACACCCTCGTAAACCAGACCAAAGTGAGTAATTTCTTTTGCCTTATCCAGTGTAGTTCTCTATTACTACTATTTTTGACAGATGGTAGTTAAACTCAACGTTTCAAAGGGAAACTATATTGTAGTAAATAAGGTAGCATTTGCAGGAACTCCAATCATTCCTCCAGAATAAAATAATTTTTTTGTAAGAAGGTTTTATCAATGAATCTAAAAGTGTTTCTCTTCCTTTGCCTCCCACCTCTCAAAAACTCACTGCATGCCTATATGCATTGAGCTGAATTGTCATTTATTTAGGGCCTCATGTCATTCCTCTTCCCCCAGTTCCAACCAGCAATTTAGCAGCTGAACTCCTCTGGTCTGGGATTTTCCCAAGCTCAGAAATTAAAAAAAGAATAATAAATGTTAGTTTTATTGTGAATCTTTTGACATTGCTATACAAAAATGGATCTTCAAGCTTTTCCAAGTCACTAACAGTTGAGAAGCCTGCATTTTTGCAGGCTATCAGCTTGGTCATGGCAGGCTGGATATGTTTTATCCTTGCAAAAGAGCAGTCAAGAGCCCTTCTAGGTCTTGGATAGGAAACCTGGTACCTGACTGATAAAGACCAAGCAAATAACAGACCATGAAAATCCACCACCCCAAGAAAGCAAACACTTAGTTTGGGTGGTAGAAGAGACCTATCACCATACTGTAATCTTCCCATCAGACAATACTGCTCTTGCAGTATTGCTACTGTAGAAAGGTACACCACAAGTCCACTCAGTGCTCCCTTAGAAGAAGTGATGCTGACAAAAGCAACCTTCTCTTCCATGGCTGGATGTGGCTGGAGCATATTTTGCTTTGAGAATGAAGGTGAGGGGACCAATAAGTTCAGAACACTTGTATCATCCTCTGTGCAAGCAACATAGAAGTGAAATATGCAAGACAGGAAAGAAGCAGTGAGGATTTTTACCCATTTTAAAGTCTTACTGTGAGAGAGAGCAGAGGACACTGCCACCCCAAATACATAAAATGAGTAAACAAAAGATTAAACAAACCCTTTTCTGGGCAAGTGGGAAGGAGTTGAGAGTAGGGCATAACTCAGGAGTAATTACAATCATGAAGGTATGATGAGAGAAGAGGAATAAGAGATTTAGACTCTCTTCACTGTGCTGTAAAGACAGGTGCTTCATGCAGCTTTCAGTGCTCAGCTGAGCTGCCACAAAAGGTGATGAGAAATCTGTACCAAAAATTCTGCAAAACTCTCATTACTCACACAGAGCTTGCAACTAAAGCAAAACCTCAGGCAAATAGAGTTAACTCGGTGCCAGCTCAACTTTAGGCTCTTCTGCTTGCCAGCAGAAACACAGTGGAAGCTTGCATGGAAATATTGATGTAAAATGACAGGAAACAACCCCAAATAAGGCAGGCCACTGTACCCATGGCCTTGATGCCTATTGTAATACCCTTTGCTATCAATATTTGAAGACAAGAAAGATGCAGTACTTGGTTTGGTTTCCTGGATTAAGGTAATGGATACACAAATACAGGGCACCCGAGGCATTCACTGCCTTTTTATCTTCACATAAAGTAGTCTGCTGAGAGTTGTCATGAGATTCTGTTTGCCTAGCCAACACTTCTTTCTGCATACACTTTATCACTTTTCTTCCTGCTTAATTGGCTAGAGAAAGTGTTCCCAGTATGCTTCTATTTATTTTTATCTCCAACACAACTTTGAACACTACCATTGGAGTTGGAACACCAATGATTCAAGTCCAGGAGGTGTAAACAGAGTCTGAGGTTCTGTGGTATTTGAGATGCTCGTCTTTCTGCATGCCATACTCATGGATGCATCCATCTTAGTTTCCCTGATGTAAAATAAATATAACATTATATCTAGCCTCTGAATTTAAGACTCACAGCTCCACACTGCCCAGCACACAGCCTGGAATGTTACTATTTCTGTATAACGCACTGATGAGCTGAGCAAGCACAAAAACCTTGGATTGACAGATAAGAGGAGCAAATATACAGACATTCAGGAATACATGACAGGATAATTAATCACCTGGCAAGACTGTTAGTAACAATAATTGCCTGTGAAAACCACTGATAAAAAAAGTGTGGTTTGGCTAATACAGCTACACCATGCAGTGTAGTAAGTGAGGCCTTACCTCGAATACTGCATCAAGTTCTGGGCTCCCCAGTTCAGGAGGGACAGGGATCTACTGGAGAGAGTCCAAGGGAGGGCTACAGGGATGGTGAAGTGAGTGGAGCACTGCCTGATGAGCAGAGGATGAGAGCCCTGGGGCTGTTTAGTCTGGAGAGGAGAAGACTGAGAGGGGATCTGATCAATGTCTATAAATATCTGAGGGCTGGGGTTCAGGAAGGAAGGGACAGGGACAGCCTCTGCTCACTTGTGCCCTGGCATAGGACAAGGGGCAATGGATGGAAATTACAGCACAGGAAGTTCCACCTCACATAAGGAAGAACCTTCCACATGAGGAAGAACTTCTTCACTGTGAGGGTCCCAGAGCACTGGAGCAGGCTGCCCAGAGAGGTTGTGGAGTCTCCTTCTCTGGAGACTTTCCAGCCCTGTCTGCATGTGTTCCTGTGTGACCTGTGCTGGATTCTATGGTCCTGCTCTGGCAGGGGGGTTGGATTTGATGACCTCTGGAGGTCCCTTCCAACCCCTAACATCCTGTGAGCCTGTGAAAATGAGGAATTTATTCCACTAAAACAAAAAAGCAACTCTTGAGATATGCAGAGCCTACACTGCAAACTATCTGCCACGCTGGGAGATCCATTACTTCCAGAGCTTGGCTTGCAGATGCAATTTCTGAAGTTACTTCTCTTTTATTGCTGTCTTGTAGTCTGGCCTCCATTGTAGTGTAAATCTTCTTTGCCACCCAGTTAGCTGAGTTTGCCTCACACTGAGGGTGTGAAAAATGGCAAAACAAAGTGGGCTATAAAAGATTCAGGTTGTCAATATTGCCTACTAACACATTCTAGCATCAGGCTAATTTTGTCCCAGAGCCTCTGGTCCATGCTCAAGCATGAACTCAGCCTGTAAGAGCAACACGCAGAAATGACATCAAAACCTGTTAGACATGAAGTCAATTTTGATGAATCAAGGGCCCAGGTTTCCCATACTACTGTAGCCATAAGGTCTATTGAAGTAACCTGTTATTTCTAAAATGAAAACCCATCTCAGTAATTGAAGGCTCTGTGTCAGAAAGGACAAGAAAATATCATTCCTCCTGAAGACTGGCCTGCCTCTAGGCTAGGGCAAAAACAAAATCATTTTAAACAGCCTATTTAAGACAGCAGCTTTATAATATTTATGGGCTTCTTATTAGGTTTGCCCTAATTCAATACTTTTTAGTCACAAGGTAAATGAGAACTTTATTGGCATGTTTGAGCACTCTTCCAAACTGTCTTAATTTTTGATTGTGTTAGTTAAAAAAGCAAAGTTCTTACTACCAGCTGTAGAAACACAGCTCAGGGAAAACAGAAAAGTTTTAATTTCCCAGGGCCCCTATTATGCTGCAGCTGTAACCGCCCTGTGGATTGGTTTATTTTTGGTTTGGTTAGGGGTTTTTTTGTTTGGTTTTGTCAAGATCTACAGTTTTCTTGTACATTTCTCCCCCTCACCTCCCCCGAATTCCAGGATGATTTCACAGCAGTGAATCCATGAGGAGAACTTGGAGGCAACCTCTCCTATGAGGAGAGGCTGAGAGACACGGGGCTGTTTAGTCTGGAAAAGAGAAGATCCAGAGGGCATCTTCTCAATAGTTCTCAGTATCTAAAGGGCAGGGGTCAAGAGGATGGGGCCAGACCCCTTTTCATTGATACCCAGTGACAAAACAAGGGGCAATGGGCACAACTAGAGCAGAGAAAGTTCCACCTGAATGTAAGGAAAAAAACTCTTTCCGTGTGAGGGTGGCAGAGTGCTGAAACAAGCTGCCCAGAAATGCTGCAGAGTCTGCTCCCCTGACGAGTTTAAAAACCTGCATGGACAATCCTGGGTGAGCCTGTTCTAGCAGGGGGCTTGGGCTAGATGATGCCCAGAGGTTCCTTTCAGCCACTACCATGCTGTGATTCTGTGACATGCCTGTGAGCTTTTCTTTATGCCAATATCATGTGTCACTCTGCAATTACAAAAAAATAAAGCATTAAAGACAGTGTTGCATTTATACTTAAACTAGTTTCAATAAACAAACTACATAGCCATTTCAAATGACAGCAGTTTTTAAACCCCATGATTTAGAAAGGTATCTTCACAATTCTCCTATCTGCAGGAAAAGCTGTTTGGGCAGTTTTAAAAGCTCATTGTAGCTGCAATTGTAAACATCCAGTTGAAAAGCATAAAGATAAGTTGTTCATTTGCATTTTTATCTGTGTTGTCTTACAACCATTAATTGTGGGAATGAAGCAGAGAAATGTGTATTAAACCCCAGGCTACTGGAAATTAATATACACAGAGAATAGAAATATCTGGAAGTTAGGAATGACCTCCATGTTTCAGAGGGAGATTAATCAAAGCACAAGTTATAGTTTCCAATTTACTGCAAAACAGCAGATCCTATTTCATTATAACTACAGAAACAATATACCAGGTTTAGCAGAACTCAGATTATCTGATGGTAACAAATAACTAAGAGCCAGTGCTCCAGTTTTGGGGGACATGAATCACTGCACATGAAGGCTATGGGTATGTTTGTTTGATTGCAGGGAGTTTTAATCATGAAGTACTGAGTGGCATACATACATTTAAATATCCACCTTCAGCAAAGCTGTCATTTGCCTTCATTTTCAAGCCATTCAGAACTCAAGAGAGCAGGTAAGCTGATGTAAATTGTCACAGCTGCATGAAAGGCAATGAGGCCAGTGCAAATTTACACCAGCTGAGAATGGGACCAACTATGTGGCTATTTAAAGAATCAGCCACAGAAGGCTTACTCAGGGGGTTTCTCAGGCTCACAGCTGATGAAGGTTAGATATGCTCACAAGGGCTAGGAAGAACTCTGAGGAGCTGTACCAGAGCAAAAAACCAAAACAACAAACACCACCACAGTGACTTCTGGTCTTGTTTCAAAGTTGTACCTCTGGAAAGGATCTATTAATTGCAAATACCGTCATTTAAACTCTTGGGAGTCTCACTGAATAAGCAAGGGAATTCTCCCAAGCCATATGATGCTACAGTCCCCATGGAACATAAGAACATTATATTAAAATTATGTTAATAGCTAGGAAATGTCATGGCATTTAAACTGCAGGACTGCACTGGAGCCAGCTTCTCTAGCAAATTTAAGGCTGCTCCCTATCACCATCTGAGGGATGTACCTCACATGGGGCAAGCAGCAGGTAAAGAGGGCCAGATGCTCATTGTTTATAAAGTTAAAAGCCAGCATGGGAACTCAGGGCTACACAGTTTGACTGTGGAAAAAATATCAACTAGAAATAAATACACAACATGCCAACTATCCATTGACATGAATGTGAGGTAGTCTTATATAAATCAACACTGAGTCCCCTCCAGTGAGGAACTAGGATCTCTAACCACATACAGATAAGTAAAATGCCAGGTGAGTCCTGAAATGCTTCCCAAACCCCCTTGTAACCCTCTAACAACTGCTAAAATGCAGAGTGAGGAGCAAAGGGACCTGAAAAGCAAAGAGAGGAGTTCATTTCAGCATCCTCATCACTTGTTAACTCCACTGAGGCCTCATCAACAATTCTTGTGTTAGTTATGCAATTACTGTTATTACTTCTTATTCTTGCATAGCAGGTGTGTCCTGCTTTGTACATTTCAGGCCACAGAAAAGTTTTCAACACAGCAAATTCACATTCCTTAAGAGGCAGACCAAGGAAATGGAAAAAACAAACTTGTTCAGGAAACCCATTTCCAGCAATTTCTCAAAGCTCCCATCTCCAGCATCATCTATTAGCTGTAGTCTTGCAGATGACCTCAGACAAGACTGCATATGTGAAGGCACAAAGCCAAACCCGCATCAGCTTTGCGCCTCTTAATTTTCTCTCTGAATTTCATTCCTATACTTTTAAAAGGGAGGACTGCACCTCCTTTTTCTGCTTCTGATCAAAATTACACAGCCAGCTAACCAAGTTCCTAATTGCTGCCAGTTTTCAGTGAGGCTACACTCTCACATCCTACTACAGCCAATTCAATTTTGCTTTTCCTGAATCTCTATTTCCATCTCTACCATTTCTAAAGGAAAAAATAAAATATTGATTCTCTGCTTCTTGCAGGTAATTCTGAGCTGCTTACATGTTGCAATGACTTCAGTTTCAGAATGATCAAAAATGTTCAGTGTGGTTTTGATTAGAAATCCAAACCTTAATAAAAATGAAACTCTACAAGTTGCAGTGAAACTTTGTGGAGAAGCTGAACAGAAATATTTGTTCACAGCTCATTACCTGCCCAGCTGCAATTCCCATATCTCTTTTCATATCAGGACTTAGGTTCCCAAGTCACCAGAATGGAACTGAAAGATTTGTCCCTTCCCTACGTATGTTTCTATATAAGCAAACATCAGATTGTGCCACCCAGGGTGCAAATTAACCAACCAGGCTTCAAACAGTGGCTCATGATGGCTGAAAGCAAAGCAGAGATGCTTTCCTGATGCTTTTCTTCATATCTAAGGCGTGGAGCTTGATACTAATTTCATGTAGGCAATATTTTACACATGTTAAACAATGAGGAGGACAATGATGAGAATGTGCAGGGTAGCCCTTTCCACAGCAAGAGCAGCTACTCTTGGAGAGACCCTGGGAAGGAAAGATCAGAACTCTTTGAGGGCACAGCATTTACTGAATGCTCCTCTGCAAAAGCCATTTCATTCAGTGCATGTACAGAACCTAGCACATCAGCTATTTGTCTATGACTGAAACACCTGTGAGTTACTGCAGAGGAAATGAGTAATAAGCATATTAATGACACCATTATTAACCAATTAATTAGTTCCTGCCTTCTGCCACAGAAAAATTTGCTCTTTTCTTGAATAAAGAGCAAAGTAGTCAAAATGCTTCTGTCCATACAGACTAATACCACAGTTCACCTTGCTACCAGAGAAAAAACAGCAAACATTGCTCTGTGTGGAAATCTTCATAAAGCCATAGAACACAATAGTGACCTATAGAGGTTATCTGTTCCCAATCCCCTGGAGTAAACAGGAACATCCCCAGCTAGACTGATCAGATTGCTAGAGCTCCATCAAGCCTGACCTTGAATGGCTCAAGGGATGGGACTTGAACATCTCCAACATCTCCCTGGGCAACCTGTTCCAGTGTTCCACCACCCTCCTGGTAAAAAACTTTTTCCTAACATCCAAACTATATCTACTCTTCTCTAGTTTAAAACCACTCACCCTTGTCTTATCACAGTATCAGTCAGGTTTGGAAGGGACCATAAGGATCATCTAGTTCCAACCCCCTTGCCATGGGCAACACCCCGCACTAGATCAGGCTGGCCAGAGCCTCATCCAGCCTGGTCTTAAACACCTCCAGGGATGGGGCCCCTCCCCAGCTTTCTTGTAGGCCCCCCTTTGGGAACTGGAAGGGCTTTTTGATCACACTTGTGTTTTTATCCATCAACTCCTTCAGATTTTTTTCTTCTTACCTCTTTCTTCCTCAGAGGAGAACTTAAAGAGAAATTGGTCTGATACTGAGCTGTGTGCATCTGAGGCTGTCTCTATACATAGAGTCCTTTCCACTCCCATGGACTGCCAAAGCAGAAAGAGAAGTAGACAAAAGACTGCATAATGATTGATGATAGGCACTGATGAATGGCATGTTCTTTTTATATAATTGTAGCTCTCAAAGCAGCAACATTAGGACAGTATCTACCTTCAGAAGCAAACTGTCAACTGGAGCGACATCATTAGCAATTCACTGTTGGATACAAACCTTCTCAACTTAAACACTTCTCCTGATACTGAACTTCACCCACCCATGCTAGTCATTTCATTTTAATGTTTCATTTCACCCAATATATTTATATAATTTTTTTTTCAACTTCAGAATTTTAATCTAAGTTTCATTTTCCGCTTTTAGAGTAAAAGCTGTGTTTAACCTTGCTGTACTTCAGCTCCTTGACTCAACACAATGGCTAATGCCATTTTCTACTGAGCTTTAGAAATATGGAAAAAATACACTGTTGATGAGGACTGCATTGAATAGCTCACTTCTCATTATACCAGAGGAACCCCACTATAATAGAGCACAGAGATTACTTTTGGGCTAATATGATGAATGGAAAGGGGATCTGAAGCTGGATTCTTGCTCACATTACAAAGATTACATTTACTGCATGTTTCACCTTAGGCTCTCCACTCATGTTTACCAAGACTTAAATATCATAATCCCCCTGAGAAGACTAAAGCACAGGGAAATTAAATAACATTTATTATTTAGAACCATTTTGCAACATTGTTGAGAAATACCAATTTCCTGATCAATCAGATGTTACTCTAAGCCAAGCCCATATGAAGGGACTGGAATTGTGTTCGCCCACTTCACAGGACCCAGCTGCAAAGTTGCAGTTTTTTACCTTTTTTAATGTCTTCACATCTTACACCAGACCTGTGTTCACTGTCAACTCCTCCTCCTGCTGCAGCATCAAAATTTCTAACCAAAAACTCTGTGGCGAGGACACAGGTGAAATCCTGTGCTGTGTTATCAGCATGCCTCAGCAAATATTTATAGTTAATATGTATTAGCTATATTGGGATAAGTAAGCTATGCCCCAGCCAAGAGCCAGGATCCTATTGTACAAGACTCAGTAAATGCACAGCATGATAAAAGTCTCTTCTCTGAAGATCTGATATTTGTTCCTGATTCCAGCAGAATTTTCTGCACAAAGCACCACAGTGAATCTTGTGGTGCTTCAGCAATAACTTGCCATCACTGTGCTTTTGACAATTTGGGATAAAAGCTCCTTTCAGGTCTGTAATTTCTATAGCTCCAAAAAAAAAAAAAAAAAAAAAAAAAAAAAAAGAAAGAAAATGGAGCTAAAGGAACAATATTGCCAGCTGGAAAAAAAAATAAGCATTGCAAGGCCCTATGCCTTGCATTCTTCTTTCAGTGACCTCTAAGATCTAAAGAGAAGGCAAAGATCTAGGACTAGGATTAAGGAGCCAATGTGACCTTTTCTCTAAGCCAGATAATAAACAGTAAAGGGTATTGTTAATGCAGTGCACAGGCATTTAGCCACATGTCTCATTAACTTTAATGGGAGCCTCACCTAAATATCTGAGCATCTCTCCTAAAGTATACCCTAAAGTGTGATATCTGGGGGAAAGAAATTGCCCAGAGAGAGCATGTGAAAAAAAAGAACTCTGAAAGAGCGAGGCAGATACAAAAGTACATGTGTGGGCGGGAATACATAAGGGTTATTTGCGTGTTCACTGTGAAAAGATGTACCTAACCTCCCCACCAGACGTGAAGCTGCTTCGAAGCAGTCAATAGAGAAATAGAACATAACTAGAAGGGAAAAGGTATCAAAGGACTGGTTCCATTAGCAACAGCAGGGATAGCTATAGAAAAACATCAGGGGAATCCATAGGGAATACCAATCTACAAACCCCAGTGTGACAGTTTTATGTTTCGCCATAATTTAATATAATAGAGAGATGTAGGCACTAAAGCATTCAGGGTAAAGTATTCATGAATAATAAAATCATATTCATTTTATCTGGTCACATTCCATTCACAATTATTTTACTGCCTTCCAAAGGGTAAATCTGGCAAGGTTTTTGAACATGTTAAGATAATTTAAAAGTAACTGCTGAAGTTGTTTAAACCTTTAATGGCTTCTTCCATTTTAGTCTTTTTGAAAGCTATGAATGGAAGAAGGATGAGAGGGGAAAAATATAATGTGCATATAGAACAGAAGGGAACAGGTTGCACACAACAGGACATGAAAAATAAATTTGCTTACAAAGAAATTCACATGTAAACATTGAAATGTTTTGCTCAAAAATAGCTTAGACTCAAAATGGCACCATGAACAAGGCTGCTCTCACTGTTATCACAGCTGGGTTTACTGATAGAAGTCGGCATTAAGATCTCTACTGATAAAAGCATTTACTGTAAAAGGTTCCAAACTTCTTATCGTTCTTTCTGAGCCTTTGGAGTAATCCAGCAGTGTTCTGATGGCACTATCCTCTCATTTGAGCACATCCTCTCCTCTTCACCGGGACTGCTGCCCCAGGTAGCCCAGAAACACTGCCGCATTTTCACTTCTTGACTTGGCCACCTCTGCTTCATCCCCCTGATTCAGCTGCCAGCTTGGATGCTGTTCATTCTGCAGCCCTACCAGCAAAGGTGGCAGCCAGGACAATGCTACACTGTGCCCTTCCACGCTTCCCATTCTCATTGCATAGAACAGAAATAGAAGAGTTTCTCTCCCAAGCCAGCAGAGGTTTGGAATGATTTAACTTGGGCACTCTGTTGTGCCCCTAGACAAAGCAGAAAGGTCCATTCCATCGTCCAGGAATCACTGCCACACAGCAGCAACATGAAGGAGCATTGCTGCTGCTTCCACAATCTAGCAGCACCGACAGCAGAAGGCATCAAACTGTACCATGTCCACACACCCCCCACACTTCTTTTAAGCTTTTGAATTCCATAAATCAAAGAATATGAATAACAGATTTTTATTTCTACTGTTTCATGAGGTTTACTCTCCTGTAAGCTTCAGGCCTGATGCAGAAAAGGTTTTGGCCATGTGCTGAAAACACATGCATAACCCAATGACTTCAAGCTGCTTGGTTCCTCCCTTTCACCCTGGGATTTGGCATGCCTTTCCTAGCACCAGGCAAAGGAAACTGCAAATCATTAACTAAATAATCTTTGCCCATGACAAAGACATTAATCAAAATGTCGGTATTCATGTTCCAGAGGGGCATTTAAACCATCAGCTATTCATTTGCTCCAGTATAACCCAATGTCACTTCTGCTGAGCAGCATTCAGCTTTCCTTCCAAAAAAATATGACAGCACCTAAACTAATTTTAGCTTTATATAAAAACTTCCATTAAAAAAGAAAACACACAAAAAACCCTGAAAAAAAACCCAACCAAAACCCAAAGCCCCAACATTCAGCATTTACAAGACTGAGCAAAAGAAAAGTAGTAACAGAAAAATCAGTCATGAAAGTCAGTATTGTCAAGCAAACAGAAGGAAATACTCAGTATTTGAGGATATGCAGCCTACCACCAAGACAAGCATTTTTAATAGAAAATAGCCAATCTTTTCTTCCCAACACTGCAAACCTGATTGCTAAATTCTCATCTACCCTTGTAACCCTCCCACCCCTCCCCCCGCCCTTCCCTCAACATTTCAAATACCTCAATTTCAAATTCTTCAGGAGCAAACCTTCCACTCTGCACAAAATGTAAATTCTGCAAGCAAGAAACAAAAACTGCCCCCAAAACAACTCACATCCCTCTCAAACCCATATCACTGAGCATTTATTTCTCCTTGCAACAAAATATTTTTGTCATGAGCTAAAGAAAACACAGGAAAACAAATCTGAAAAACTCCTGTCGTATTACACAAATTACCCCACAATTGGAAACAAGGCTGTTTTGCCTCTCCAGAGAGGGAGCAAGAAACAAATGCTAGAAAATAACTTTCCAGGAAATACTTGGTTTCCTCGTTAATTCCCTCCCTCTTATTAGGAGACTAAGAAACAAATGGAGCTGCTGCTTTAATGCGACTCCCTGCTATAATTGTGGCACTGAACATGCTTTTCTTGCTGGAAAAGATCATAACCACTGATTTTGAAGAGATAATACAAGAGCTCAGAAAAATGCAGGAGTCAAATTTGTTTTCTGAAGTAAAAGATATCATCACAGTTTTTAATGTAAGTCCTATAGGGCTTTGATGAAGCTTTTTTTATCATCTTGAAGTATGCCTGCAGCAGAAAGTAAAGTGACTGACAGCACGTCCTGACAGGGGGTTGTGAGCAGCATATGTCGAAGCACCTTAACATAGTGATTCGGCCAACAAGAAAAGGCTTCCTGAAAGAAAAAGTCACCACTCTGCATGTAACAGAGGTCTCCTCCTTTAATTAAAAGCCTTGGGAAAGGCTGATGTAATTTAACCAGCTTCACTGTGTTTCCTAGCATCTAGGGTAGAAACCTGGGAGTGGTGTTAGCAGAGACACTTAAGCACTAGTCTCCAGTGGATCAACATCTCACACAGCAAGTCTTCTGCAATCTTATTATTGCCTAAATGATAACTCTTAATGGCTTTGTCTTCATTCACAAGACAATTGGGGGGAAAAAACCAAACCAAACACACAAACCTAAGTGGCAGGATCATGTAAACACAAAGAATTTAAAATATATTTAATTGAAAACATGATTCATTGCTACTGAGCTGCATCCAGGCAATTCCTTCTTATCCCTGTTTCTTCAGCCCTAATAAAGACCTTTGCTTATCTAACTGTTCATTACACAACATTCCCACAGCAAAGGGTGACCAAGTCATTTGCAGTGATCTCATTTACAGCTTCTGCTGCTTACTTTCTAGCTGCTGTTTAAAGAATCAGATTGGCAATAACAACAAAGTACTTTGCTCTTCATTTAAGGGCTGCTGGAAGATAAAAAACATTTGAGAGGAAAAGCTTCCCAATCTCTAGGTTGATATTTGGCTTCCCAGATACATCATACAGCTTCTAAAAGTTTTCATGTTTGTGCAAGATCTTTCAGAATTCAGAGAAATTAACCTATTTCTCAAAGAATTCATTAACCTGGACCCTGCACTACTCTCCCATGGATGCATTGATTGCTTCCTGGTCCAGAGCTCATTCCTGGATTCTGAATTTAGCTTGTGAAGCTGTTCATATTCCCATACATCATCATTCATGACCTAAAACCCCTCACTCCTACACCGATTCCTCTTCTCTGGTCCAGTCCATTTCCTGCAGCAAACAGATGGAATAAATATAGCTCAGCAGGTGCATGCAGAAAATGAATCATTAGAGGATGCAGTTTGGGATTGCTATAAAATGAAGAAGTGCAGAACCAGTGAGCATGGTAGGAGGGCAGCTCCCTAACACTTGCGAGAGAAGGCACAGATAGAAGCAGCATCTCAGAAGGTCAGATACTTTCTTTCATACATTATTGTCAGCTTCACTAAAATAATTTGTCACCAGCTATTTTTCCCCTCACAACAGCCACTGTGGCTCCTGAGCTCCATCAGTTACTCTGAAAAGAGACACCAGAATGTGAACTTGTCTTTATGGCCTGAAGACCCAATTCTGTTGGTGATTTCAATCTTGTGTAGTCACAAGAGTAGCTTTTAAATACATGCAGAATTTTAGTTAGCATCTACCTCAAACATCACCTTTACAGTTTACCTTTAGTTTCAACTTGCAGCTCGACTCAAAGCTTGAACAGTTTCTTTGCTGGTCTCCATTTGAACCCAAAGTTTAGGCTAAAAAAAACCCCAAAAAAACCCAAAAGCCTTGAAAAGGCCAGATGGAAAGCAACATCTTTTCCTGCCATTCTATATTCTTAATGACTTAACCTCTGTTACTGGAATTAATGTGATGAAGTGCTGCTTGCAAACGTTGGTAGTTAACATCTGTGCACCACACCTCGCTTAAGCACAGAATTCTGCAATTTGCTGCACAAAAATTCAGATACAGTCTCGAGCTCTGTAACAGCTCCAGCCTCAGCCATGATCAAGAGGAAAAGGGAAAGTGGGGAAGGAGGAAAGGGAAAAAAAAAAAGATGATACTTTTAACCTTTGTTATTTCACTGAGTTTGAAGCACAGCACTGCGAATGTGCCAGAACAACTGACAGTGCAGTGAACACATTAAGGAGAAGGGAAAAACCAGACAGTAATGGGATCTCTCAGACCGATTATTTTGCTGGTAAAGGAATAGGAATCTCCACCCTGAGGACTGAGAGAGGTTTGTTCATTTTTAGACATCACAGCTAAGTGTTATTGTTTCAAAGATGGAGAAGGCTATGGGCTTTTGAGTGGGTTCTTTGGGGTTTTTTTGCTGAAGAGCTCAAGCACAGAAAAATATAGTTTAGAGGGGAATAAAACACCAACAAAAACCTGAAGCATTTGTCAGGTGGGTCATGATTTTCATGCTGAGTTTCTTAATTTAGTGAATTTCCAGCACTCTTACTGCAGAGTATAAAGAGGGGCTAGAAACTGAAAAATGAACTACACATTTTGATTTTCAGCAAAGAAAATATCTTAAGTTAAAAATCTTCACTGTGGGCAGAAAACCAATAAATCATTTCAGCATTCAATTCTAATTTCTCTGTCAACTTCTCTTTGATTATACACCCAGGAGTATTATGGAGACTAAGTTATTGGCTACCTCATCTGCAGTAGTAGTAGTAGTGCCCAGCTAGAGACATTCATTATGTCTACAGGCATGAGTCCAGTGGAACAAGGCTGCTGGATATCTACTGCTAGGTTTTAAACATCAAAAAATAAATCACAGTAATCACAGTCACCTAAGCTATACCATAATAGCAACAAGAATGATGAGGTGTGTCTGGGTGAGGGCAGCCTGGCTGGGTGACTGCTGGTGAAGGCAATGGAGCAGGGTAGCAGTCACAAATTGAGGGACTGGGAGTGCAAAGGCATGGGTTTGTAGATTGAGCTCAGAGTTCAGGGAATTTGCTGGGCTCTGTTGGCAGCAAACCCAAAGAGAAGGCTTTCATATGCATCTGCTGGGCCAAGCACTTTTGGATGAGAAATATGGTGTAATTCCTCTGACTGCCATTTCACTGTACAGCAGCAAGTCCTACTCAAGGCTGTCCTCAGAGGCAGTTTGGAAGGCGAGACAGTGGCCACCTGCCTGGTAGACAGAACATTTTGTTCAGAGCATGTCCCACTGCTGCTTGGACAGATGAGCTGGCTGCCTTTAGGCTTCCAGGTGGGACTCAAGCTGTTATTGACCTTTGCAGCTTTTCATGGTAGGCTTGGTTCTCAGAGAGACTATCTCCTTTCATCCCTCCTCCTGCTACCCTGCAGCAGCTAATGCTAGCAGAGATATTCAGTTAAGTCCCTTGAATGCACATGGCTGAAGTAAGAACACCACAAGGACCTTGGAGTAAGCACAGCTAGATGCAGACATAGTGGGGAACAGTCAAGTGGGGGTAAAGAGTCATCCTCTATCAGGTTCTCCACTCTATACTATAGAACAACCTTGCAACTGCTTTTCCACATCCACAGTAAATTATCTTCTGGAACATGTTTACCTTCTGCTCTGTCCCATATTTTATTTATCAAGCTTAGCAACAGACCAGGTGTGGGAAAGAGACATAAATCACAAAAGCCACAGTAAAGAGATAAAACAAATACTGCTCATGTTTCAGCAACAAAATACATTGGGGGCCTGGCCATGGGAACTAACTTTTTAGTTGTTTTAGAAAGGAGCTTAACTTGATGGATGTTTCTGCTGCATGTAGACATTCTTGAATTAAAATGAAACTAAGCAAAAAATGTTTATCAATTTATTGTTAGCTATGTAATAGTATTGTCATCATTTTGGTTGGCAGCTCACTGAAGTTCTGCACATTGGTTTGCACAAGGCTGTGCCAGGTGATGTTCCAATAAAACAAAAGGACAATTCTTACCCTAAACACTCTACCTATGCAATAACATATTGGTTTTGCTAGCACCTGCTTTCACTTGCCATAACACTCTGATAACATCATTGATGTTACTGCAGAAGAAACTAGGATCCCATCTACTGGTTCTGAAATTCTTCCTTTCTAATCTCTTTGACTTCCACAAGAAGGTTACATATGCTTCTCTCCTAGCTTCTTTCCCTCCCCCATACACTCCCAGTCCCAGATCAGGTTCTTTATGCAGAGTATTGGGAAAAATGAAGTTGGGTTTATGTTAGGACAAGGGTGTTCTACTTCAGTTATTTATTGCAGTAATCACCCCATGGAACTGTGCTTTCCTCAAATTGCACACATAAATTATCAGCTATTACTCCTTCCTGCAAAGGTTGAGGCAACCTCTTGTTTTACAGGTGTAGTGAAATTTAGAGGTTAAAACATGCTTATGACTTGATTTTTCTTCCTGCTTCACCAGCTGCAAGGAAACAGCAAAGGAACCCAACATATTACCACATGAGCAGCTTATATGCTAACTAGAATTATATATAAGCTTTGTGAAGCATTCTGAAATGCTATACATGAGCTTCAAGAGATCTAGCTTCTCACTGCTATTCATTTTTCAATTTTCAGCTTCAAAGATCTTGGACATTCTCCTCTAGGCTCATCTACAAGCAGGAATCCAAGGTCTAGTCACATTGGATGATTTCCACATACAGAGGATTTGTTGCAGCAGTCTTGAGACAAACCAGAAGAAAAAAAGGAAGAGTGTTTATAAAATATTAAAGTTGCTTTTATTTCCCCCAATATGCCATGACAACCCCATTGTCCTTCAGAGAGGAAAGCAAATTTGCCTTGTGGAATACAACTAAGAGCATTATGGGGTTTGTACTTCATAATCTGCTTTTCACCAAGTCTTTTGTGCACTTTCATGCAAAATTGCATTCACCATGCTCCCATGTTAGCTATTGTTGCAGATTCAAGAGCCCCACTGACTGCTAACAAAGAGCACTAGTCAAATGAGGCCACACTCTAACAAGGGATTTAGTAAGAGAAGCATAGAAAATATGCCCCTTGGTGAAGCCAGTCACAGGTAGAACAAGAAGATGCCAAGAAAAGCTAATGTCAAATCTGTCAAGGAGAAAAGCCTTTCAGTGATGAAGCTGCCATCAACAAGAAGGCAAGTGTTTTATAGCCAGCAACTGAGCAAGCTTCAGGTATTAAAGAGTCTTTAAAAGCTGTGGTGTGATAGCAAAAGAAGTTAGAAGGAAGCAGCAACTATCTTATTTCATACATGTCCTTTAAGTTACAGGTATAAGAGTTTTAAAATATGATAATACCCTTGGGGGTTGGCCAATTTGCCCTGGGATGTAAATGTTGCTGTGTACCAACTGCTCCCTACTTCTTGCCATTGCTCAGAGAGCTGCTTCTCAAGCCTGTTTTTTCACCTTCCTCTCTCTAGAATATACAATATGTTCCTCGGACTTTCAATAAGCCTTTGCCTTACAACCCTATAGGCAATGCACACACACACCAGCAAAAAAGAGCGGCTGCCAAGTCTGCTGCTAGCCAAGCTCCTGTTATAGCCCAGTTCTCTCTCTTTTTTCTTTTTTTTTCAGGCTAACACAGTGATTTTACCTAAGCCTGTGCCACAGTTCTTGTGGCCTCCAATAGTATGTTGGGTGGTACAAACAGCACAGAAGCGACAGAAGCTCTCTTGGCTATAGATATTTCTATCTCTGGGGAAGTCTCCCTACCCTGCAAGAGGTCATTCATAGTCCTTTGTAAAGGTTGTTTCTACAGCACAGAATCATTAAATTGCTTAGATAAGCAAGTCCAACCATTGACCCAGCACTGCCAAGTCCTCCAATAAGCCATGTCCCTAAGCATCACATACACACATCTTTTAAATACCTCCAAGTATGGTGACTCAACATCCCATACACCTTAGCAGCACATGCCAACACACCTTTGGGTTCTTACCCATATGCTGGCAGGGGATACTTCTGCCAGGTATCCAAGCACAAGCTAGAGCTCACCACCCAGGACCCAGTCCTATCCCAGTACCTGAGCACACTGAGAAAAACAGCAAACATCTTCAGCCACCAAACTTGTGGTAACAATGCAGGTCCACGGTCCAGTAAGGAAAAGCAGCCTCAGGTCATACCTCAAACAAACTAGGCAATTTGAAAAGCAACACTCCCACAGTACACTTCAAACCAGAATGAGGATCAAGGGCTGAGCTTAAATAGAGACCATGGGTGGATCCAATAGGTGGGGTGGGTGGGAGGAAACGGGAAAGAACAATCCTCTATACCACTATAGGTTGGGGACTGATCTGTAGGAGAGCAGCATAGAGGAAAATGACCTAGATGGTCTGGTGGTCAGAAAGCTGGCCCCGCTCTAGCAGAGGAGTTGGACTGGATGATCTTTTGAGGTCCTTTCCAACCCCCTGTATTCTGTAATTCTGTGAGACCAATTAGGGTCATTAAGGCCCCTGAGTGTCTTTGGGCCCCTACCTGTCTCCTGTTCCCTATTAGCAGTAATCAAACTCAACAAACACCATTTAAAAGCCACCTGGTGAGAACACACTATTGAGATACAAAAGTATTTTTCCACATCTTCACATTCAGCTGAGAAAGGCTGTGGGGTTGCCCTCGGCTGCTGTGGATCACTGGGAGCTGTGTCAGTTAAACAGCAGTGGAGGATTTAGCACGTGATTTTGTTCACATAACCCATCACATTGACCAGTCCTTTTATTAATATGAGCATTTAAATGAGTTCTTACTAGGAAAAAAGTAACTAGAGCTGCAAAAAAAGGGAACAAGGTAAGGCAAGGACAAATACATAATTATCTTGAATGTGAAAAAAAAAATGGTGCAGCAGAAGTTCATGTTCCTTTGTGTGGAACACAGCCCAGTTAATGTACAGTTTAGATGCAATAGTTTTCTCTGGCTGGGAAATCAGTTTGTTCCCCCCCAGCACTACCTCCCCCTTAGTTTATCCTTTTAACATTTTCCTGGAAAATAGAATGATGACAGAACTGAAGGGCTGCAGCAGGCTGTACAAATTCATTAATGACATTAGCAAAAATAATGGTTCCAAACGTGTGTGGCAGCACAGGCAGCAGAACTACACATTTACTGAGAGTCCCCCAGCATTTTGCTTCTGCCATAATGGGAACACACAGCACTGTCATCCCCCACGCAAGAAATACAAGGTCTTAAAAAAGCAAGATTTGCCGTCTTCCTGCACACTCTCTCCTCATAATTTCAAATATCAAGGCTCAAGTTGGCAATCAACCAGTTTCCATTGCCTTCCTGAAGAAGTTTTAAGTAGGAACAATCTTCTGAGGTGACTTAGTAGTCTTCTTTCACAAATCAGCCATGGAGATGAGCAAGCCAGAAGTTTCTTCCCCCACTAATTATCCTGAGACAGAACACAGCTCCTCCAAAGTATAGTGTAGGGTGAAAGAAGGCTCTATGTCATTTGTGATTCCCTGCTGGTATCTGGAGTGTCTGATGCATAGAGTGGTCCGGCATGTGCTGCTGCCTTCCTCCTTACTGCCCAGGAGACCTGCTTGCCCATTCAAAGCATTTCCATGCCTGTTCTGGAGATCCAAAGCAACAAACAGTGAGTGTTTCTGTGCACACTCTGGCCCCATATGTGAAATCTGGTTGGGAAATGCTGTCTGGGTCTAAAAATTGAATGTTTATTGCCCACCAACAGCCTACAATTTGGAACATATTTAAAAAGATGAGAAAAGGAACTGCTAAATTGAATCAAGGGAAGGCAAACTGAAATGCTGAAGGGTGCCAGGGTAGCAGTAGCAAGAAGCAATTTAAGGCAACGCTGCTGCCCTTGGGGCATGAGTTATTTATCAAATTGGACCTATCTAAGAATCTGTGCAGCCTTTAGATTGAATATTTTTTCACCTAAACTGTATGCCTGCTTGCAACAACCCTCCCCTTCTTTGTTCGTTTAGCTTTGGGAGTGCTTAAATCCTGCTAGAGTAATGCCCTGCCACCCACTGAGGGGATGGAAGCTATAAACAAAACCACAGGAATAACTGGGTGTCTGCAGGAACACATTACTCCCTCTCTATGTCTTTCCTTGTTCCAGTCTTGATCTTGTCCATCTAGTTCATATTTAGACCTTTCATCAACCACACCTTCTTGGTTTGTTGCTGCTCTTCAGGTCTCTTTCACAGTGCCTAACATCAACCAGCTCTGTTCTCAGCCAGCACTACTGCTGTACACATGATTTATTTATTATAATGAAATTAATGATGCAGGGTTACAATGGAAGAGATATTGGGAGAGTCCAGTGAAGGAACCAAACCATATAACTATATCAACCTGCCCACTAACACTTCAGATAAGACCACAAAATGAGACTTCCAGGGTGGTGGAGCTAACAGAATGACAGATAACACCATAACACTGCATATATAAATAATAATAACAATAATGAATAAAGCTTTGGTTTTTAGAGCTTTCATCACAAGTTCTGCTGATGCATTGAGAAAGTTTATAAAGCTCAATGGGAAATTTTAATAAGAGGTAATAAGACCACTCTCATCCTCTAAAAGATCTTGATTCTGACCTATTTTATAATAGGGTTATTCAAAATAGCTCCACTGACATCACAACATACCTGGGCAAGGAAAAATAAAATCAGTCCCTTGATATCCAACTGGGGTACACAAAGGAAGCACGAGGGGAAACCTGAATAACTATCCTCTTTGTAATTAAAAAAATGCTGGAGCAAGGGTTTTTCTTCCCTTCTAAATTGGAAGCTGCTTTGGTAAGACACAAAAAGTTTAGGACTGAAATACCTGTAGCAAAACTGCAGCTATAGTTTGAAGGCACAGTGACAATCTCCATATTTGATTGGAGCTTTTATTGCTTAAAAAAAAAGGGGGGGGGGGGGGGAAGAAATGGCAGAGATAATACATAGCCCTATTTCCTCTTGTAGATATGCATGTTCCTGAAGGCTTGAGGAATCAGTTGTTTGTGTGTGGGACAAAACCAAACAAATGTGTGTGGGACAAAACCAACCAAAACTGGGCAGAGCTGAGAGCAGGATTTTTATGACAGATCCATGCTCACAAGTCACACTCAGATAAAGAATTGAAGGACAGAGGGAAATAATTCATAAATAGAGGATAAAGTGTAGATGGGAGGTTGTCTCGGTCCAAAGAGGGAAAGAGACTCAAGTTCTTTTGAATATTCCCATGTTGTGAAATTAGAGGCAGAAACGAGGCCAAAACATCAACAGCTAGACTATTTATTACATAAATAAAGTGGAAATGAGAAAGGGAGAGGGAGAAAATAGAGAGGGAGAGAGAGAAAGAGAGAAGAGGAAAGGAATTATATTACCACACCTCTCACCCTTCATCCCCCACCCCTTCACCCCCTCCCCCAAGACAGTTTGAGTCTGCGGAGGAAAGGTGCTGCAGGAGATGCTGGGTTTGTAGAGAATGGGTGCTGAGGCTTTGGCTGGAGAAGAGATGTGGTCCTCTGGGCAGCCTCTTCAGCTCCATGAGTTGCAGAAGGCGGGACTTAGGACACGGAGAAAGGGTTCAGTCTGCTTCTTCCAGGCTCCACAGCCTCTTTTCTCTGGAGCAGCATTGTCCTGGGCTTTTCCTTCCTTCTCAGCAGCATGGTCCTTCTGCGATTTTCTTCTTCTAAGCCAGTAGTGGCTCAAGTCTTTTATACAGTATTTACTCCTTAGGTATGTGTCCAAGCATTGTCCCTTGGGAATTCAGGGGCCAGGAAATCATCCTTAGGTCCAGGTATGTTCCCCAGGATCTTGTCTTATGCGTATTCCCGAAGGTGGTCTCAGTCCATTGTTGTGAGGCCAGCTGTGGGCCAGTGATTGATGTTATCTTTTGCACCTTCCAGTGGCTCTGCCGAACACATATCAGCTATTGTCTGGGCAAGCAGCAAGTGATTTTATCTTTGTTGAGTCACACAAGGAGAGACAAGCTTTAGTCTCTCACAGAGGTCTGCAAGTGTGCTATAAGACCAGAGCTTTATTAGTTGCTGCCTTTAGCTTTTGGGTGTTGCGGCAGTTTAAAATTATGTTGCAGATTTCAAGCAGAAAAGTAGAAAAATGTAAATAAATCACTGTTGGGTGTAAAAAGGAAAACCAAAGCTAATTCTAAACAATTTTGTTGGAGAGATATCTGCTATAAGAGAGCTTCCATTTGCTTCCAACTGAGCTGATCTGGCAAAGTTAATGTTGAGGGGAAATCCCAACCCACCACAGGTGTCCCTACAGCTTTGGTGTAGGAGCTGCCAGACTGCCACAGATGAGCTCCTGGCCAAGGCCGAGGGAAAACCTGCCATACCTCAGAGGTATGAAACAGGCCCTACCAGAAAGCTAGAAAGGGACTTTTTTAAAGGCTTGCAGCGATAGGATGGGAGCTAATGGATTTAAGCTTGAGAAAGATGGATTTAGGCTGGATATTAGGAAGAAATTCTTGGCAGTGAGGGTGGTGAGACACCGGCACAGGTTGCCCAGGGAGGCTGTGGCTGCCCGAGGCCTCCCTGGAGGTGTTCGAGGCCAGGTTGGATGAGGCCTTGAGCAACCTGCGCTGGTGGAAGTTGTCCCTGAGCCCATGGCAGGGAGGCTGAAACTAGATGATCCTTATGGCCCCTTCCAACCCAAACCATGCTATGAATCTGTGAAGAAGCTGCACTGGGCTTGGGTGCTCTCTAGTAGCTTCCTCTGAGGTAAGACTTCCTCTTCTCTCTATGGGTTATGCTCACTGGAGGTACGTCATCGCCCTGAGGGACACCGGGACAGCTTGCTCTGTGCTTTGACAAATAACTACAAAAAGAGGAAATAAAACTGCTGTGTTATGGCAAGGTGTTGACATCCTTGGAGTGGGTGAAGACCATGAGCCAGCAATGTGCTCTTGTGGCAGGAAGGCCAATGCCATTCTGGGGTGGATTGGAAGGGCTGTGACCAGTAGGTTGAGAGAGGTTCTCCTCCCCCTCTACTCTGCACTGGTGAGGCCACATCTGGAATATTGTGTCCAGCTCTGGGCCCTCGGTTCAAGAAAGACAGTGAGATGCTTGAGAGAGTCCAGCCCAGAGCCACAAGGATGATTAGGGGAGTGGAGCATCTTCCATACGAGGAGAGCCTGAGGGAGCTCTGTAGCTTGGAGAAGAGGAGACTGAGAGGTGACCTCATCAATGTTTAGAAATATGTAAAGGGAGAGTGGCCAGAGGATGGAGCCAGCCTCTGCTTGGTGATGCCCAGTGACAGCACAAAGGGCAGTGGTGGAAGCTGAGGCATATGAAGGTTCATGTAAATATGAGGAAAAAATTTTTCCCTGTGAGGGTGACAGAGCCCTGGAACAGGCTGCCCAGGGGGGTTGTGGAGTCTCCCTCTCTGCAGATAATCAAAACTCGCCTGGATGTGTTCCTGGGTAATCTGGTGTAGGTCATCCTGCTCTGGCAAGGGGGTTGGACTGGATGAGCTTTCGAGGTCCCTTCCAGCCCCTGAAATTCTGTGATTATGTGAAGAAAAAAGGAGAAGAATGAGGCCTGCAGGCCACCAGAATATGGACAATACCAAGCCATAAAAAACTGAGAATGTTGCCACTTAATAAACTTAATAATCTATGCTGGGTACTTGCACTTCCAGGTGCAGAGGCAGAGGTGTGGTGCTGTTGAGAAATCTTAAATTAGGCCTGAGATGAAAGGTTATGCTATGGCACAACTGTCACATAGGTCTACCTGAGCTAGGTTTAGCTGAAACACCTGAAAATAGGGAGTGAGGGCTTTAGATGCTTGGCCATGTACAGCCTGTCTTTGCTGCTGTTAGCAGAAGTATCTAACAAGCCTACCTCTAGGCTTGTCCTTTCTGCTTCTAGCAGGGAAGGTGCCTGTATAAATTTTGACTTTTAAGTACTGAAATGAGGAGAATTGTTAGCTAAAAATCCAATTTTCTATGGAGAACTGCATCTGGAGGGGCTGAGTTGCTTCCTCTCAGGAGGCAAGTCCTGATACCAACAATCTCTTCCTTTCGTCTTTCTTCCTCACACATACCATTAAACATCACTGTGGTGAAGTGGCTGACACCTCTTTCCCTTCAAACCTTTCTCCTTCCTTGGAACTGTCAATGTGCTTTTGTCAACAAACATGAATAGATCCAGCCATTGCTTTCTGTTAAAAAACAAAACAAAAAATTCACTTGAGGCTCATAAGAAAGGAGAGGAAGGCAGGGAGGGGGGACACACAACAACAACAAAACCCACAAACTTAGTTTTTAATAGTCTTTCCTTTGTATGACTCTTTAAATTATCTTAACTCTTCTTTCATGTACTAACATTCTAATTTCTGAGCTCCACTACATTTGTTAAGGCTTTTAAATCCTTAGTTATTCAAGTTGGTTTGGTTTGTTGTTGTTTTTTCCTTTTAGGAAATCATTATTCTTATATGTTCCCTGCTCTGGCTGTAGTCATTTCATCAAAAGAAAAGAAGAATGACCTCACTTTGCACACTTGCAGCAAACAATTCCATAGCTGATCTAAAAATGAAATTAAATTAACACCAAACAAACAAACAAAGCAAAACCAGAAAAAAACACCCTCTGAGTCATGTTTCAGCAAATGCTTATCTCTGGGCTGATCTAATAAAGGTCTAAACTGATGTTTGAAGTTGTAAGAGGTGGTAAAAATGAATGACCTGTCTACAAGAATTTACCTTTGCTCTCTCTTCGGAGAGGAATTTGCTTAATATTCCCCTCTTGCAACTGTGACTGTGAGGATCCCATTCCCTGACCTCTGCGTTATTAGTCATCCACCTTTTCTGCTGTCTCAGTGCCTGCAACCTTTTCAAACCCCTCTTTTCTAATGCATCTCAGAAGTTGTGGGATCTTCATCCTCCTCTTCCTCCCAATGTTATTCTCTCCTTTTATGCGAATGTGGTGGATGACTTCCCCAAACACTCTGCAGGCAAATCTTCCTGTGGGCTGACCTCTCATTTTGTGAAGCAAAACTGTAATATGTCTTTGTCAGCTCATACCTGAGCATATGGTGATATTTTTGTTGTGAATAATTTCCTCGGTCTCCATAAGGAGCTAGGGAAGAACTACGCAGAAAGGAACTTTCTGCTTTTTTTAATCTTTGGTACCAAATCCAAAGCTCCTTGGAGCTGTTTAGTGTTTTATAAATGACTGTAAGTGCAATGTCTTGGCATAAACAAATCTGTACTCCTCATTTGTTGCAGGCATCCTTCGCTGCATGGCATGTTGTGGGGTTTTTCTCCTCTCAGCATAGAGTCTGAGAGTCTAAATGACCCCTTGCAAATCTCTGTGGCCCTGTGGCTCCCAGTTGTGTCTTTCCCCCTCCAATAGTGGTCTACCTTGCAGTAGAGGTCACTGGTCACTGGATTTTTCTTGTCCTGTCCAAACCACATTGGCAGTGGGGCTGTGGTCATCAGCAGTTGATCCAATGGAGGGAAAAGAAAAAAGGTACAGTAGTGCAGGGACATTCCTTTATGCTTATAACTTCCACAGTCTTATGCTTAAGACACGGATGTTGATAATATTTCAATTTCTTTTTCTGTTTTTCTTTGTTGGTTGGTTTGTTTTAATGGAAAATACACATTGAAGATGATTCCATCTTGCATCTGTTTTGCTGTATGATACTACAAGGCCTGTTTTGTTCTCTTCTCACTAGTTACAAGTGGTAGAACCTGTGGTGTGGCTCAGTTGGTAGCACATAAGACCCTTAATGGGAAGCTTGTGAGTTCAAGCCTGCAGTGGGCACTATTGTCCTCCCTACTCTAGTCATGAGGTCGGTGGTGACAGGTTGGACTCGATGATCTTTGAGGTCTCTTCCAACCTTAGTGATACTGAATACTGAAATAGAATGAAAGGAGATGGCCTCAACTTGCACCAGGGATGTTTAGATTGGACATTAAAGGAAACTTCTTCACTGAAGGGGTTCTCAAACACTTAAACATGCTACCCAGGAAGGTGATTGAATCCCCATCCCTGGAAGTGATTCAAAAATGCAAAGATGTGCTGCTGAGGGACGTGGGTTAGCACCAAACTTGATAGAGTTAGAGAACGGTTGGACTCGATGAACTTAAAGGTCTTTTCCAAAATGATTCTACTATTTTATGATTCTGCTTTGTGTCCCTTACTAGCCAAAGTGAAAAAGAAACTGTCTATGTGAAACCTAAGAGAAACCTATAGAACGCTTTTTTCCCTATAAAACATGGTTCCTATCAAATAAAGGGAAATATCAAAGTGTTTACTGTTCCACTTCACAGTTGTAAAATAGAAGTTACAAAAAGGATATGAAGTTTCTCTGGTATAAAGGGAGTGCAAACCAAATCAGAAACACCTTTGTCCACTGTTTTTCTGTCTTTTAATGCCTGTAGTAAGGAAACAGCCCCCAGAAGAACTCCTGCAGGAGCTAACAGATGTTTTCCTCTGATTAACCTGGAATGGAGTGGGTTTAACATGTGCCAAATCCTGATGCTCTTACTCAGGCAAAACTGCCAGAACCTGCATTAATAATGCCAGAAGGACAGGCTATAAGTATCAAAATGCAAACTAAAATCCAGTCAGTAATATAGTGTAAAACAACTCAAGTCTAGCCTAAAATGGTGTGCTGGCTTCAGAGCTGATGTGTTTTGTCAAAGTAATGGTCTGCTCCAAAGTGTTTTGCTAGAAGGGGGAGAGGGTAGGGCACGGGCTGTGAAGTGTTGTATGAATGATAGGAAAAGAAAGACTCCTAGTCCTCTGAACATCTCTGCTTTCATCCTAGGCAAATCAGACACCAGGAAATACACTGAATGACAACTTTCCTCCCAGTAAACCCTTAAAAAAATATATCTGAAAAGATGATTTAAGAGGACAATGACACAGAGGTCTATAATGAATCTGGACCTGGCCTGCTGCATTTATATAGGCTTTCCAGCAATAAAGTAGGTTAAAAGACAAATTAATTGTATCCTTCCTTTTCAAGAGAAAGGGACCAATGGTAGTTACTATGGCAACTACTTGCAATTCATCCTATTAACTTTCTTATTGCAGGAACAATCAATAATGATACAGATTGCTTTAGGATAAAATATACATGAAGGCTTTTTAAAAAAATATATTGTTTGCTTTGCTTTCAAATAAAATCTGATATGCTCTTGAAAAAGCAAAGGCAATGTTAGACTGAAGCAAAATGGGGATATGCCAGAAGGGAAAAATAAAAATAAGAACAGTCAAATTGTACCAAAATCCATCTTCTTCTCTTATCAACTTCAGCAAACTGTTCAAATTAATTTCCTTAGGAATGTTTTGACATTTGTGTTCACTCTGATTGGGAAGGTTATACCTTATATCAAGGCATAATACCATGTGCTGATGTCTCTGCTCAGACCAGTCAGGTGTGTTCACACTCCGTAGAAGGAGCAGGTAATTGCTCCAAAAGCCTCTTGGAAATGCAGTGCTGTCAGCAAGCAGTATGACTGGTCCCTCACCTCCTTAAATTTCTACATCAGATCTTATGATCTCTGTCTCACATTATTTTTCACAGACGGAACAGGAAGAAGGACCCAACCAGACACCTCCCAATTCCCCCAACCCATGCAACAACGACAGCCAGGTTTAGTCTCCCTTCTGATGAATTGGTGCTTTTTAGTATGGTCTATAGGATACTGCAAATTCTTAGTCTTCTCCTGTTTTATATTTGTGTGTGCTAGGAGCCACAAATTCCCTGAAGTTTGCATCCCACCATGGTATTTTCTCGAAGTTTGTTTTGGGCACTCTGCTGGCTTTAGAGATGCTCATCCACCGGCAGAAAGCTACTCCATATGTGAATTAATCTATTTTATGAGTGTGCTGAAGAACTAAGAAACTTCAGGAAGAGTTTTATGCCGAGCAATTCGTCAGTGGAAGTTGGCAATGTAGAGATGTCTGGATGGGCAGCAGATATGAAGGGAGAAATAGTGGTTAGGACACCAGGTTGGGTCTTGAGAAATGTTTCTTTCGTAACTCACCTGCAACTTTCCTGTGAGCTTTTGCATAACATCTTACCTTGTGTCTTTTTCTTTGTCTCACATGTGAGTGATGCTGTGCACCCTTGCAGATACTGAGAAACTGGAGTAGTCTGGACCCTGAGCATGGCAGACTGATGCAGGCATCTAATCTGGAAGTTGTGTCTTCTTAAAGACATCCCAGGGCATTGCAAATATTAAATTTAGATTGCTTTATGTGATACTTTACTCAGACTACCTCCTTGCAAACTGTATGAAAGAGAAGATCTATTCCAGCCCCCAGTATTTTTCCATCCAAATCAGTGCTGCAAATCCCTTGTCACTGCATATGACCCTGTTACATCAGGAGTTGATGGCTCAAGCTCTGTTTATGTGCATATGATTGTAAATATGTAAGACACTAACATTTTCAAGCTTATAATGCTTGAAAAGCCAGATATGGTTTACTGCTATTTCACTTACAGGTGGGAATCATAATATATTAGAGCAAATTTAATGCAGTAGCACTGTGTGGATGGCTGAAGGCATTGTCTCATGTACATGTCAGTCTTCTAACACTGCAGAATTTTCTGAAGATGCATTTCACTTGACTGAGTACATAAATCTGAGCTGCCTGGGAAGGAGGAATGCTGGAGCAGGAATATTTCTCTATGCTGCAGAGAAATTTGCACATTCTAGCTTTACACATCTGCTGCCATTTCATAAACCACAATTCTCCTTTTTTTTCCTTCTGACTTACAGAAGTTGGGCCTTTCTATAGCAATTCTAAATTCAGTTCATCTTCAAAGGAAGAAAACAAAATACTTTTAAACAGAAAAGTGGAAGATATTGCACAAGTTAATTTACATCAAAATGAAGCTTTTGATCTGCTGTTCTTAGATCACTTCATTAATATAAACACGACCAAAACAGTAACATCTTAACCTTCTTTTCCAGATCTTTCTCACTAAGTAATTTAATTTTTTCCAGGTCACTCGAATTCTTGATCTACAAGTTCCCTTTGCCTCTTCTCTCTGTTGCTTCAAACTATGTGACTATTACACGTCTCTCTGACCAAAACCCCTGAAACACCTTTTCCTTGCAGCCACCTCCACAAACCCCTCCACATTTTAGCTCATAATTATTTCTTCCTTGCCTTGCTGTAGTCTTTCTTCAGGCCATACAGAAGCTATTTCTGGGTCATGGAGGTTCTCAAAGCACCACTGAAATTGTAGTTGTGGGTTTAGAAATGTCTCACCATACTTGCTGTGTATTCTGCTTATAGCTCTTCCTCAGGACCAGATAATTTAAGCTCTGCACAAACATATCTTTATTTACTTGACTGGTCTCTTGGGGATTTTTTTTTTCTCTGCTCCATACTTCATTACAGGAAGGTATAAAATCAACAAGTATCAATATCATTAACCAGCTTCAGACTTTGCCTTTATTTAAAGAAAGTGTTAGAGAGAAGAGGATGTGGCTTACTGTGCTCATCACAAACATGTAAAAACCTCTGAGCACTTTTGGCTGTTGTTATCATTCCAATGAATGCAGACTTGACTATCAATCTGCAGAAAAATGATGAGCAGCAATCTCCAGAAGGTGCATTTAAAAGCTCTGTTTGTATTTTGAAACTCAGTTTCTCCTGTCCTTTTAGATTTCCTCCCCCTACTTTTAACTTCTAAAAACCTTAAGAGGAAGCTGTCACGGTGTATTTGTAAAAGACAAAGTGATATATGAAAGGTCTTCCAATACCAGTAATGCTGTGCATGCTAGGAGGCTTCATCCAAAGAGTTGTTAAGTAATACACCAAATCTAAATTATGAGAACCAAAATAGAATCATCCTCATAAATGGGATTCGAGGGCTGCTTGGAGCATGAAAACAATAACTGAGACTTCCCAAGGAGGATTTCTCTGTTGTCAGAGAAACCTGTACAATGTCTGGGAAGTGGTTCAGTGGGGATCCTTGTCGCAGGTGGCACTCAGAGCTGAGAGTACAGTGCCAGCAGAGATTAAAGAGAACCAGACCTGGCAAGAAAAGCCAAAACAACATGATGCCATCAGTTTAGGTCCTTGCTGCCTCAGCTACCATAGCCTGTGTTCATGGATAAGGGTTGTGACTGAGTGACATGAAAGGAAAGAGAGAGTGACCAGTCACTTGGAAAATAACTGAACCTGCTTCAATGTTTTTTGCAAATGACATTTTTTTCTTAAGAATTTAGTTCTGAACTCCTCACTGTCTGAGGAACAGCACAAGATTTGGCAAAGTAGCTCTGTTTGAGATCACAAATATAAAAAGCCTCACTCAAAATCCATGTATAGACATTTTACCTGCCAGGAACAGCTGTTTGCATTTGACATTCTTGAATGAAATAGTGCCTGCACATGCATGCTTGAGAAAAGCTTTTGCAAGGACCTAGAGGTATGGGTCATGCCCTCTGTGCTTGCCCTGATGCTTGTAACTCATTTCTGAGCATGCTGGCTCTTGAAAGTGCCATTCTCACCATGCTGTGAAAGTGAGATCTCGACTTTAAGATTGGATGTTACCTTTTGGAAGCCAGGACCCTGAAAACTAGAGCTTGGCATTGTAGAGCATCTTGTGGATTTACATGTGGATGGATAAGATCTACAGTCCTAGCTTTGCTTTTCAACAATACTAGATTCTAAAATATTCCTGCTTTGTGCCCTTCCCATGAGATACTGCAAGAAAACCACTTGAGCATAACAAAGACAAAATACTGTTAAAAGATGGTTATTCACCTTCAAGTGATCAGTGAACATCTAAAGCAAATATTTAGATACTGGGCATATCCAAAGCCAATACTTACTTAAAATATACTGCTACTAAAGCACATGTATTAAGGATGTCAGTTGACTGTGCCAATTGAGGGCACTTTCAGGGTTTTCTCTTCAAGTCTGGGTAACTGAGAAAGTTTTACATCTTTATTCTTCTCCTTGTGTATTTCCATACACTGCTCACATTTTTTAGTAGGGTTCCATTAATCAACAGCCCAGAGATTAACAAAAAGGTAATAGAAGCTTCTAGAAATACTTTTGTTTACTTACTGTGGACTGTAACAGAACCCACTAATTCTTAGAGTTCTGATAGGTAGTTACAGACTCTTAATGATGGGGCTAAAGCCAGCTCTACCCAGCTACAAGTCTGAATAGTGTATAGTACCTCTTAAGCACTTATTATGATCTATAAATGAGCTTCTTACTCAGCATTTCTAAAGATGACAAAGGGATGCACCACTTGAGACTAGTTGCATGGAACTTCTCATGATATCATCTAGATGTGGTGAAGGATGGTGGGGTGAAGCCAGGCTTAAAAATCAAAACTGCAACAACCAGGGGAAAATAAAATGACTTCTCCCTTCTACTTGAGATCTGAGTGCCAGGACTTTTCCTGTCTGAACGATGGCTGCTCTCTCTTGACCTCTGACCATAAGAAATCCAGTTCAATGCTTTTCTAATTTGTTTTCAATATTAGCTTTATAGGGAACTAGTGTTATATAGGGCTGCAATTTTTGGAATACTAAGTCATACCTTCTCCAAACAGGTGGATCTGCTCAGGAGCATCTCCCAAATTATTTTTGAATAACCATTATATTTCCAACAAATTAAACACTCAAAACTCTGTTACTGGAAGTCATACCTTGACTGGTTTTTATTCAGCTGAAACATTTATTTCAATCAATACTTGCTGGAGTAATCCCTCTGTTATCTTCAATACTATGTCAGCACTTTTCTCTGTTAAAAATGTGAAGAAATTATTTTTTAAATTGGACATCCACCTGCTGATCCAAGGTCTGTAATGTCAGTGAAAATACAGCTCAGAATTTCAGTAGACTTTGAGTTAGACCCACACTTTGTGGCTTCATCTGTCTCAGTATTATGCATCTTCTATTTTCTGCTTCATCTGAGTTAAGGTTTAGTGCTCTTCTTGCTGCTCCCACAGAAAAATTCTGCAGCCACTACAACATCTGAGATACACCCAGCCTCTCTTTTATTTCCCTCTGTGTTTAAGTAATGTCAGCTTGAATTGTGTTTGAGATGAAGGCAAAGGAAAACTGAGGAATTGACTCTCTGGTCTCATGGTTAATGCACTCCGATTTGGGATGAGGAGAGGTGTCAAGTTCAATTCTCTGCTTCAAATAAGGAGGATGGATTTGAACTTAAATCACCTACATTCTTGTGATTAACCCTGGGCAGCTGAACGAAGGGCTCTATTTCTACCTTCTCCCTCCAGGTTCTGATCTGATCTAGTCAGGAAAACATTCAGATCTGTATGCTATGAATGGCATAGAGTACCCTTCAGCCAGGGTACAAGCACATCACCTCCCAGAAAACAAGAATGAAGCCATAATATCTTGTTCAGTATTTCCTTCTGGCAGATAGGGACGATGCCGTCGTAACCTGGCTGGCTTTGTTTTCAGGGCTGCATGACCACAGCATCCCACTAAGAGTGTGCTGGACCTGAGAATACCATCAGGAGGTGGTTCTAGAGCTGGGAAAGCAGAGCCAAGCTGGCCTCCATTTTGTGGATCTAAACCAGTAGCACTGAGGTGAGTTACATGAGATGGGGATTATTTCACTCCCTATTACACTAGAGAGGTATATCTCCATTGGAGCATTAGCTATAAAGCATGCCAAAACCCTCAAAGGATCATGACATTAACAGTCTGAAGTTTTCTCTTCCTTGACGGTATCAAGAGCAGGACTCCCACTGATACCCGTTAATAACATCCAGCCTGCTGTCAATGCAATAAGTCTATTTTTTAGAGGCTAACAACTGTGTGGGAAGGTCAGAGGCTATGCTACTATAAGAGCAGTCACTATCCATCAAGAGCACACCACAAAGTCTGCAGATGGTGTAGCTTGCATGCTCAAGCACTACCCAATGTCTGGTCCAGAAGCATGTCACCTTAATTTGCTATGAAGTATTTTCAAAGGGAGATTGACTTCTTTCCAGCTAAAAATGTTGTGACTAGAGAAAGAAAACAAAACCTTTAAGGGTTAAAAATGAGATGGGATGAATAAATAAAGAATGTTTGATAGGATAATGATCTGAGACCAGTTACTGCTGAACAAACATGTATTGTTATAAATCACCAGAGCCCTAATAAAATACAGGCTTACCAGAACAGCACCAAACAAGCCCACTTATGTAATAATTAAAGATGCAAAATTCACAGCTCCCTAGAAGATTAATTTTTTTTTTCAGGGACAGGTCCAAATCTATTTTGCTTGCATGCAAATCACTCATGGACAGCAGTGCAGAAAAATCCTGTCTCTTTGCATAGATTTATTTAATCATTTAAAGCATGATTTGTGTTGAGACAATGAAGATGTAATTGTAAAACATCCTTGATTATAGCATAGCAGTGCTAGAAAATTCCAAATAAATGCTTGGGTTCTGGCCTTCTTTCTAGTGGGGGAAAAACCCTACCAAACATGACTAGCTATGTTAACAGGTGCTTGGGTAAACCTTAGATTTCCTTTCATGATTTATTTCAGACAGCTAATATGTCAAAATTGCTTGAATCCAGCACAAAGTAACCTAAGTTAGAAGAACATAAAAAGCCACACGGAAAGAACAATGCTGCCTGGGAAGCTGGGCAATAGGAGAAGGACAGAGGTTATGAAACATCTTTGATGTTGAAGTATGGGAATGTGTGTATGTGTGTGTATGTGTGTGTGTTCACATATGGCAGCAGAGAGGAGCTGAGTTCTGTTTTTACAGAGCCATAACTGGAGTGTATTAGCTCTCCTGGTGTGAGATCCTATCTATAAGGCATAAATAGTTCTTGCAGAGCTAAGCAATATCAATGTGTTCTCCCCAGGCAGAACTGAGATAAAAATAACTTGGGTTTTGTGAGAAAGGAGAAAGGCTAATATTCTTCTTTAAAAACACAAACCAAACAATCTCTTTAGATGGTGACAACAGCTGAGGAAACCAAGCTAGATGGTGAGATCATAAACACTTCAGCCTTCCCAGAACAGGCTCTGGAGCATTCCCACCGCAAGTCTGTTTGTTGCAATGCAAATGGAAGCATTTCACTTTTGCAGCTCCCAGTTGCTCTGAATGAAACTGAAGCTGTGTTGACCTCTCTCTTTTAGACCTGAGACTGAATGAAACAGCAAATATTTAAAGACACTGTGAAAGCTGAAGGGCGATGGGAACTGTGAGCAGCAAACGGTGCCGGTGCAGCTCGGGGGGTGGGAATGTTTGCTTGCACACGTTACACACCATCACTTGTATTTACATTATCTTCCATCTCTTTCCTTGAATTCTCTCTTGAGTCCCAGCTCAGATAAGACTGCCTGAGCACTCTCAGCATGTCAGCACTCAGTGGCACTGCAGAATCACTCCCCAAAGGGATGTTTTACCAAGGCATGGCTTTTGACAGTGCCATCCAAAATGACAACCCCTGTTCTGCTTGGAATTTCAGCAGCCTTTTGGTACCTCTTCCTGCCACTCTGGGTTCCTACCATCTGTGCTGGATGGAAAGCAGCGGATGCTGTCAAGCTAAAGAGTAAAATAAAAATTTCCCTATCCCTGGTGACAAGATCTTTGACTGGCATGGGGTTAAGCTGAGCAGGTGATGAGTGGCTTCAGAAAAAGAGCTGAAGATAGCACAGATTCACAAAATGACATTTTAATCAAGCCTTGAGCAATTTGCTAATTACATTTAACTGCACTTAAAGGAAAAACAGGAGTTGTCAGGATTTCGTAGAGACAAGCAGAAAATTGTTTTGGGTACACCACTGATTATTACAAATACTTCAGTATCACAGCCAGGAAAAACATAGCAGCAAATCCTAGCAAAAGCCACATTTGTAGGTTTCCTTCCAACTTCACTTCTGGAGTAAATTTGGTTACCAGATTATTCTTCTTCTGCCTTTTCTTTTTTTTTTTTTTTTTTTTCCTTGCAGCAAGTCTTTTCTATATTTAAGTATGTATAATGGATCTGCTAAAAAACATCAGAGACCATTAAGCCAGAGAAGCATGAAATCAAGTAGAAATTATTATTTTAATTCCATGCACTTGTGCATAACGGTACGAACATGGTGCCAAATAAACATTCATCAGAACCCCAGCTAGCACTCAAGACAGTAATCTGATTTTCAGTTTGGAAGCAGGAAATACATGCCTGCACACATTTCAGGATAAATTTAGCTGGGAAATAATAATAATAATTAAAAAAAAATAAAATAAAAAAGGAAGAGTAGTTTGTGCATATTCTGACAGGCAAAAGAAAATGTCAATTACTCAATAGTCATTTTATTGTTAAAAAACTCTTCAAATGGCAGCACTGGGGCTTGAGAGACAAGTATCAATCTGTGAACTTTGTTAATCATGTGTGTAATACAGAAACAGAAGCTTGCTCTTCATTAACTTTGCATGATCCTGCCTCACCGTGAGCAGGTTGAGAGTCTCAGCTTCACACTGAATGTTTAAAGGGAATCTCTCGTTTGACTTAGAATAGAATAGAATAGAATAAACCAGGTTGGAAGAGACCTTCGAGATCATCGTGTCCAACCCATCATCCAACACTACCCAATCAACTAAACCATGGAACCAAGCATCCTGTCAAGCCTCGCCCTGAACACCCCCAGCGACTTGGTCTAGTCTGTGGTAGAGGTTGTCAGTGTGGTAGAGATTGTCAGTGTGTTAGAGGCACAGGAAAATTAATGTCCTGACTTGTACTGTGCTCTGTACAGGATGTTCTGCCTTGAACCTGAAGGCTTGGCAAAGGTGGGATAGAGTACAAGCCAGTTTGAAAGGCTATTTAACTGCTGATGGACAGCTGGCCAAAGTGAAAGATTCTTTCACCCTAGGTCAGATCAAAACTTGATATTTCTGTTTTTGGATAACACAGATGTTATGAGACACAGATCTTTTCTAGCTAGGAAATGTAATGCTGGTTCTCCTCTCTACCAGGACTAATTCTCAACTGCAGTATCAAATTTGCTCTCGGTGTATGTTATAATAGAGTTTGGTCCAAAATTTTTAGTAAGTTTCCCAATCAACTGTTTTGATTTGCCATTCTCTGATTCTGCTGTTAATTAAGGTATAATGCTCAGGGCTTCGAGACACAACAAGAAGTGTTTAAGAAGAGCCTGGCTGAGGCACTTGGTGCTATGGTTCAGTTGATTAGATGGTGTTGGGTGATAGGTTGGACTGGATGATCTTGAAGGTCTTTTCCAACCTGCTTAATTCTATTCTATTCTATTCTATTCTATTCTACTTTGTACCACCCGCCTTCCAGCAGGGCTGATGAGCATAGGCTCCAAGCCCTGCCATAACACAAAGCAATAAAACTTCCTGTAACCTTTCTGTATATAAGGATCAGCTAATTTGAAAAGCCTCCTTTGCCAGAAGCTAAGGCACATGGAGAGCTGCCTGAAGTCAGCTCTGCTGTCTTATTTGTGTGTGGTGATCTTAAAAAGAGAGTAACTTGTTAGATATCTCCACAGTTATGGGGAAAAAAGTTACTCACAGCTTGGATTTCCCTGCTTCATATTTGGACAGGGAAGCAATGTCAGCTTCCTTGTGAAAATTCCTGGCCTGCAAATGTACCTGATTTTAGCACCAAGGTAGCACTGAGGCTGAAGTGCTGATGGAGCTGAGAGTACCAGGGAGGCTGTGACTGTGTGGCTCACGCTGCATGGTCTGTCTATGCAAAAAGGGATTTGCACAAGGCTTCCAGTGGTAATGGATACAGGCATGCTGCTGCCTGACTCATACTCAATGAATTCATTTTAAAGAATACCTTCTCTACAGGAACAGAACTATGGCACTTTTGGAAAGTCAAGCGGAGGAATGCCTTATTACAAGCTAATAGAGCTACTTCTTATCTCTCACAGTGTTTGGATGCCATCCTCACAATACTGCTCAGGATAAAGGAAAGGCATCCAAGTTTACTGGACAGGGATTGAAACCCAGGGCAAAAGGGCATTCTCCAGGGGTTTTAAGGGAATCTGCTGAGGAGGGGCTAATCTGACTTTCCTGAATCCCATCTTGGTATTTGAGGTACTTAGGAATCATTCTTCAGCAATCTCACTGCATCTCCAAAGGGTTCTGAGCACATGGGTAATTCCTGGATACATCAGTAACCCACTTACAGCCCCTTATAAATTCAGCACACAAAAGATAAGAGCAGGTGGGGAAATAGAGTAGACCGTCAAGGCTAAGGTTTATAGAGTAAGGCAATAATTAGTGGAAGCAATTGGAAAGGAGAAAGTCTTCTCAAGTATTTCATGTCAGTTACATATGATCTTGATAAGCACCCTTGAGGAGCAGAAGCTGGTCTAGTCAGGAGAAAGCTACATCCCCTTCCTACCCAGATAAATAATCTGATGGAGCAGATGACACATTACAGTTAAAAGCTAAATATTTCAATGGCTCTTCTCCTCACTTTAAAGTGGTAGGTTGGCCTAATGGCCATGGTTTAATACCATCACAGTTGAACTGCACTGGGCCATTCCCCTTCAGTGTTAAGTGGAGAATAGTTTCTGTAGTTTCCATGTAAAATACAAAGAAAAGCATCTCAGCCCACATGCTGTCTTTCAGCATGGAAATAAGTGGCTCTAAGAAAAGGATGAAACAATATTTCCCTGCTTTCCTTGCTTTTCTGGAGTCTTGATGTTGTCTGTGCTGCCCTTTGCTCTGTCATCTTTCTCCCTGGCTCTCAGTAGAAGGAGGATTCTGTGGCATATTAAAGAGCTGAAGGCAGTTAATGAATAACAAAATGGAGAGTGCACTTTCACAGACTCTGTAATTCCACAAAATGCCTTACAGAAGGGTGAGGCTCCTGAAATCCCCAGAGTCTCCATGGGGGAAAGGAGGCACATCTCTTCTCAGTTTCTACTGTGTAAGGAGCTGTGAACTTAGGAGGGCCTCCTGCTGGCATTATAATGGTGGCATCTTCCATAACCCTCAGAATAACAGCTTTAACCACTGCTCTTTCGCTTTTAAGTACTTGGGTTCTTTGGGAGAGTTCCAGCCTTGGCTCTGCAACCTTTATTGCTCAGGTTTCTAACCCTAAAGGGAAGCCATAGCCCAGACATGCATCCACACTATTTATGCTGCGTGTCAGAAAGCCAAAATACCTCAGCAAAGTGGTCCAGAATACCCACAGCTGTGTGGAAAATCACCTGGAGCAACTTTCTAGAACTTTAAACTCCAAAGTCACTCAGGTCCTTCCTGCATCTCCATTCCTGATGCCTGCTCTTCCTGTGACTGCTTATGTCAAGAGAGCAGCTAACCTCTCACATCACCTCCCACCAGATTAGCTCACCTCTGAGAACTCTGCTTTCTAAACAAATAAACAATACCATTAAAGTACCCTATACAGTCATCTTTGCTGTGGAAATTTGCTGATCCTGCATCTGTTTCAGTGATTGCTATCAATCAGATTTGCTTCAGAATAGTGAATCTGCAACATACACAACCCAAACTCATAGCTTAAGTTAAATGCAAGCCACATGAGAGATAGTTGCATATGTGATTACCATCAAGAAAACTGGCTAGGAAATGCAGTAGGGACTACTAGCAGTATCTTTAAAACTGTTGCACGACTTGGAACATAGTAAAGAAGAACTATGTAGAAAGCTTATTTGGAACAAGATAAGGAAAGGAGTACATCATATTGGCTTTTATTAATTTCTGGTAAGACACCAGGTTTTTTCCCAGCACCATTCTCTAAAATAGCAGGTTATTTCACTCATCTGCTGTGCACTGTACTCTCAGTGATGTGTTGAAATCATTCCACTATGACAGGCAAGGTTTGATGCTGTGGATGCTCTTGGAGATCCCCTTGTAGCTGCTGATGGACTGTGGTGGGGAGGAGAGCATAGCCCTTTGCTCACCAGGACCTCAACAGAGGCAGTTTCCAGCAAAACGAGCGCATAGCTGATCAGAGGAGACCACAGAAATAGCAAAAGACCTTGTGCTCAAGACAAGGAGAGGCATTTCTGAAGATAAGCCTTAAGACAGAAGAAAGAAACTGTATGGATTAATTTAATACCTTTCATGTGGGAGAAGACATCTCCCTATGGTTTTGGTTGAACACATCCCAGCTAAACCACCTGCAAGTTCATCTTTGCCATCATGTATGCAGCAAGACTGTAGCCCCTACAGTGTTGGTTTAATATGGAAGTTGTAAAGAAGAATTTGTGTAAGTCTCTTCCCTAGATAGGAAGGAGCTGGTTCAGGAGCCAACCACTCTCAGCTTCAGTTTCTCATCTTGCAACATGTTTCTTAGCCTCTTGAATGCCCTGTGACAGGTACCTTGGCCTCCACACCTCGCACATCTGCACACACCCTGCCAAATTCTTAATTGATCAGTCAGATAAGGAGGTTTGGGCTGGTCCTGGGAGAGCAATGCAGCCAACTATTCTGTCCTTTAACTCCAGTGGCTTTTTCTAGGTAATATTAGCATAGGTTTGGAAAAGAACTGACTCTGCATGAATTAGCATCTCCATGTTCCTATGCCTGGAATGTATTATCTTCTTGGCACAGTTTGCTGTCTTTTACAGAAGAGGATGGCAGAGACTGGAGGAAAAATAAAGCAATCAAGAATTTCAGTGTCTAATTTCTGTAGAGCTTTTCATACAGTTTTAAACAACAGCAAGTAGCCTCTAATTCCTTTGAGGTTGCTATGGATTAGGCGTGTTTTAGTACCACCTCCCTAATCCTGGTGCTTATTAACACCTAGCTGGCAAGGAGAAAAAAGAATGAAGATATATTTTAGGGTGATTTCTAGGATAGGTTGTAGTGAGGTGGGGTTCGATCTCTTCTCCCTAGTATCAACTGCCTCAAAGTGTGCCAGGGGAGGTTTAGATTGGATATTAGAAAATATTTCTTTATTAAAAGGATGGTCAGGCATGGGAACAGGCTGCCCAAGGAGGTGGTAGAGTCACCATGCCTAGAGGTGTTCAAGAAACATGTAGATGTGGCACTTTGGGACAAGGTTTAATGGCCCTGCTGGTGCTAGGTTGGTGGTTGAACTTGAGCTTAGAGGAGTTTTCCAACAAAAATGATTCTATGATTTAAGATCTTTTGAGCTGACTGTAAACTCTGACTGTAAACTTTGTTTTATTCCTAATGTAACAAAGTCATCAAAGTGAAATATTGATTAAAGTGCAACAGCACACAGGCTGGAAAACTCAGTTGCAGGGTAAAGCTCTGACTATTTTTCACAGCAAACAAGCCCTCCCTGCCAGTGTTCTGCCTCCTGTCAAGGGCCTGGTGACATGCCCAACCTTTGCTGCTGAAATCTTGTGGGCTGGCAGCAGCAGGAGAGCTGCTGGCAGCCAGGGACCAGGCTGCATGTTATCTGCTGAGGGTTATGGGCTTAATTGCAGCAAATGTCTGGGTTTGTTTATATGCTGAGACTTTCCTCCCCCACTTTCTGCTGATTTGCTTTACTCTTCCACATCACTGGCACCAGCTCCACTTCACTTCTAAATGTCTTTCCCCTGGATAATTCAGATTGCAGCCTCTTTTGCCAGTTGTTTTTGTTGTGACCTCCTTAATTTCCCGACTTTCTGACACATTATTTATTTCTAGTTGACATGTTGGAAGGAGTAAAGGATTGGAGAAAACAACAGAAAATGCTGCTGAAACTACATTTGTCTCTTGGTTTTCCTTTTCAGCCCCCAATGCTGTTCTTTTTTTGCCAAAGGAGGACTGTGTTATTCCCACTTAATGCCTTTCTCCCACCCATTTTTCTATTTGTATTTCCTTTCTGTGACCTTGAAATTACTCAGCAGGCAGAACAATAGCTGGAGTAACAAAAACCTCTTCTGCCTAACAAGCCATTAGAAGAGGGCTAAAAATCTCTGTGAAATGGCATTGTAGATTTCAAGCATTTGTTTGGTTTTTTAAGAGTTTTTAATAATCATTCATGTTAGATTAAAAGGCAGGGGGAGAGGAGCAGAGAGGTTCTGAAGTTTTTCTTCAAGGAAAAGGAATCTTCAACGTCTTCTTTCTCCTTCTTGAACAAAAGGTAGTTTAATTTCTGTGCAGGCAGAAGGAGCAGCTTGTGTGGCTCTCCAGCAAGGAGCTGGGCACTGGAGTGATGAATTCCACCATGGTCCTCTGACTGGCTCCAACTACAGCGCTCAGCTCAGTGCTGTGTGATTTGTCTTCACTAAGGCTTTTAAAAGATATAATCTAAAGGCATATGAGTAGATAAGAAGGGTGATTGATTGCAATGTTATTACTAATAATACTTTATGTTAAATTGCACTTTTTTCTTTCTTTTTTTTTTTAATCTGTCCTCTGTCATTGTAGGCTCCTGTTCATAAATTTTAAATCCATCTTACATTTCATGGAGAATTTCAAACAGGCTGGTTCAGTAGTAAAATCCATTGAACAGAATTTAATCTGTTGTGATCTTTCAGGTATAACACACTGAAAATTGTTTAACGTGATAACAAGGCTGCGCTGCAAGAGAACCTCTTTAGAAAACACAGAAGCAGCACAATCTTTGTGAATACTGGCTAATATCTAATTAAATTAGTTCATTTCTAATTTAAACCTATTTCTGTCTTACTGACGTTGTAAGTGCTGCACTCTTATCTCACCTAGTTTTTCCTAATTTAATATGGATTTATTCCTAAGCAGGTCTTACGTGCTAACTGATGAACTGATTTGAAATTCTGCTCCAGAAAGGCACATAAACAGGAATTAAACCCCACAGCTAACACTGGGAGATGGCAGGGAGAATTGCAGTGGTGGAAACACGATTTCAGCCTAATTTTACTGTAATTCTCCAGCAATACCTTTTTCAAAACATTGCATCAATTTCCAGATCCATTTGTTATTCATTATATCAGAGGATAATGAAACCATTTAATACACTATAGCCTGTCATATGTGCTTCTCTTGGTGCTTCATTTTAATTTAGCCACACTTAGTAGACACTTTACTGATTGTCATTCTGAAACTTAATAGGCAGAATCTATCTTTATCTTGTTCTTTTCTATCGATATTAATCTCATTCTAAGATATTTTTTTTGCCATTAAAACAAAAAGGATTCCTTGAAAAAAAGAAAGGAAAAAAAAACCAATCTTTCCTAGCAAAATAATGTAGACCATGTGCTTGCTTGTGGGAAAAGGGCTAAGAGTTTCATAACTCCTGCAGCCTTCTGGATTGAAGACAAAATGAGATGGCCAAAATTAGTCCAGAGAAGTGGGGCTATACTGTCAACCCTACGACTCAATAAGTGGTGGAAAAGAGAAGAGGGTTGGAAAAGACTCATTAGATGATAAAATAAAGAAAATATTGACATTTCCATTCGTTGCATCACTGGAGCTTCCTCAGATGTGAGGGGTTTGGCAGAAGATTAGGAAAAAACTGCATTTAAAAAGGAGACTTGGAGATGACTAACTTGTGTGCTTGTGTCAAACCCTGAAGAGGTCCATAGGCTGCCTTCTGCAATGCATGGGAGATGCAGGCGCCTAAGCCCACCTGCAAAACAGCCACAGCTGGGTGCCAGCAAACATCAGCTGCAAAGCCATGCTTTAAAAACAGATTTCTGCTTCAGGTGTTTCTATCCATACAGAATTTGTAGGCATTTTACTCTGAATGCCTAATGGTTATATCTTAAAAAGCTTCAAGGAAGTCATCTGAAGATTTGCATAGAATGTCTTGTTTGTCAAGACTGAAGTAGTTCTAGGTGAAAGCCAGTGTGCAACACTTGGTGATTTTTCAGCAAGATTTGGGGATCACAGGGTATGATCCAAGGATGAGCAGATTGTCCCCAGGCCTTGGCATGGCCCTCTGGTTCCTCACTTGGGCTGGACAAGGGACATTCAGATCGAGCTCATGAAGACACCTTATACCAGACATGGATTATGAAACATGGAGTCTTATTTTTGGCCTTATTTTTTCTTTCCTATCCCTTTACCTGTAGTAAAAGCCTCCCTTAATCAACCAAGACAGCATCTTGTGCAACACTGCTGCGAGCCTGTGACCAACGAGACAGCTCAAAGCGCTGCCCTGAACAGCTCAGTGCTACTCCAAGTTTGCCAAACCTTGCAGTGGCTGATAAGAGCCTGCACCGTGCTTCAGCTCCTCCAGCTGCTATTGTGAATTCTTAAATGAGTTTAGGAATGGGGAGGGAGTTCCAGGAGGCTGAGAAAAGCAAATGTTGTTCCAGTATTTAAAAGAGTAAAATGAGATGACCTCAGTAATTACAGGTTTGTCAGATTGATACTGGTCCGGGAACGGCTGATGTAGAATTTGATTAATAAAGGATTAACGTTGGGAATCTAATTAATGCCAATCAGCGTGGGCTTAGGGAAGGCAGATCCTGTCAAAATTGCTTTTCTGTGAATGAGATTACAAATTTTGTTGATAACCATAATAATGTTCATGTAATAGCCTTCTCTAAAGCATTGGACTTGGTACTGCATGACACTGATTTTAAAAAACGGAGAGATACAAAACAAACAGGTCACGTTTAATGGATTAAAAATTGGCTGACAGAGCTCAAACTGACTCTAAGAAGGGATCTTCACTAGCCATGTACTTCATTTTCTGATGGACTCCAGGAATTCCTTAGCCCTTTCTTATTTTAAGCATTTTATTAATGATTTCAAAGGAACAACAGTTGTCCCTGAGCAAGCCTGTGAGTAAATCATAGTTTCATTAAGGATGGAGACTTCCGAGATCCTCAAGTCCACCTGATGACTCTGGGTTTGGACGACCACTTAAAAAGATGAAGACAAATCACTGATACAAAATCTATATATGGACTACCTGTTTGCACCCAGATTAAGAAACAGGCATTTTGGTACAACCATATGTAAAATCATAGCTAAGAACAATGAATCTTCACTGATGTCAGGTTCAGCTCTGGGAAACAATTCTTCTGAGAATAGCCCTTGGGGCTCATGGTGGCTAACCATGCTGAACAAGAGCTTCCAACACAATAATGGCTAATATTATGCTCCATACACCTTTTTGTTTATTTTCTTTAATATAGATGACCATACCATGCTACCAATATAAATTACATTTAATATATTATCAAACCCCAGCAGCATTGTAGACCACACTGGCTAATAAATGTCAGACCCTTGGCAGGGCTCCAGCTTGGGTTATACATTCATAAAACACTTGCTCTGGTTGAACCCAGGGCTCTGCTTCCATCTCTGTTCACATGATTCTGCTGAGTTCCTTGGATCAGAGTTCACAACTGCTCAGTCACTGGGAGAATGGTATGAGTTGATACACTGGGGAGAAGAGACAGATTCATAGCATAAGATCAGTGATGTATGGACCAGCAAAACTGAAATGGGAATTAAGGAGTTGGTCTGCCCTGAAGGGCACTAAATCAGCCAACATAGTCGGAGCTAGTTCTTGAATTCACAGATGGGAAGGATGAGAGTAGTGAAAGGACCTCAATGATGATGTGTTCAAAAATGTGGTATAATTTGTCTTAATTAGCTTCTATAATCTTAGAATCAGAGGAGTAGAGTTGTTAGCTGAAATCCAGCAAGTCCATCAGTCCCATCTTGTCTATGATTCATCAGGGCTGTAAACCTCTTAGTCTGTTCCACAAGTTGACACCAGCCCTTATAGGTACAGCAGGTTGCAAGTCATCTTTGGTCAGTGAATGCTCCATAAAAGAAACATGTAGTCCTTAAAAAGAAAAAGTTTGGACCATCATGCAAGAAATCATTAAAGTTTTAGTCACTCACTGTGAACAGGGAATATAGATATAAGAAACACATTCTTCTAGTTTAGTAGTGGTTAGGAGTTTAAATCACTCTAAAATATCCTCAGTGCTTGTAGTTGAGATGATTAACTGTTGGAGAATAGGTTGTAGCTGCTTCTCTGTCAAACTTAAGACTGCAAGTATTCCCAGGTGATCTGCTCTAGTTCTCTCAAGAATTAATTCAGGAGAGTCTGATGGTCTGTGCTAGACAAAGCTCTGTAAATGCCCTCCAGCCTTTCAAGTCCAGGTCTGAAGGCATCTTGCAGAAGAAAATCCATACCAATTAGAGAAGCTATATTTGTGATGTGTCCTGTTTATTGGTTTCAGTGGGGCTTTAGGATGTTGGGGTTGTAGTTGCTATGTTTATATTTACCGTTCCCATCGGTAGCCCTAAATTCTTTTACCTCCAAGATTTGGGTTCAGAAGGAAATAGTTCCAGATCATCTTTACTATCATCTCATTTCCTCCAGAAGAAGAATTTTAGTCTGCACTTCAAAAATATTTTTACAAAGGCAGCAAATGGAGGGCTGTGTTTTTAAATGTCTCTTGAGCCAGCGATGAAGGAGATGAAGATGATATAATACCTGATGTGTAGACCAATAAACTGATGCTTTCATGTTCATATGTTCTAATACAGCACTTCCTCAGTGTTTTAATAATCCTTAGGCATATGTTTGAGGTGGTTATTGCACTGAGATTAAGACTGTGGCCCTTGAAACCTCCAAAGATCTTTAACTTTTTTCATTAGACAATATTGTGCTCTAATCATGGTAAAACCTTTTAATTCAGTGAAAGAAATTTACTTAGGAATTAATACTGCAGAACTGTCACTTGTTCTTTATGTGCAAGAAAGGAAATTAAAGTTGACTGTCCAGAGGATCTTGCAGTAGAGCTGGGGCTCTTTTGAAACCCTAGTCAAGAATGACATAGAAGGAGCTTAACTTTCTCTCAAGGATTTAGAGCCCAGGTTTTGTTGATTCTTGTATTCTATATGGGACACTTTGGGACACGGTGTAGCGGGCATGGTGGTGTTGGGTTGATAGGTGGATTTGATGATCTTAGGCATCTTTTCCAACCTTAATTATTCTATGAGCTATTCCATAGTAAAATATAAATACATAAAAGTACAGAATGAAAACCTGGCCTTGTCATACTCAGCAGGAGCTTTAGTATGCTCAGCAGTATTTCACTTTCCATTAAGTGTGGAGGCCTGTGTGAGATGTACTTAGAAAACCTTGGAGCATGCAGAGGTGTCAGTTGTTTTGGTTTTGCAGAAATCCTATGGCTGCTGGACTTCCTTCATCAATGATATCCAGCTCTCAAACAGGACTCCTCAACTGATATGCTTCAAGGTTCTTGATAAAAGAATTGATTCCAAAATACTTTTCATGAACATTGCAACTGAAGTAGAACTAGCAGGACACAAAGTCAACTTTTAATGCTGTTTAAGGGTCTGAGGGATCAAGTAGTAAAGTTCTAGCATAAGGTCAGTGAGACATTTTCTAGGAAGTGGCCATTTGGGTGTTGCATGAGGACATTGAAAACATTCTATCTCTCCTGGGGGTGGCTGCTACTGAAGGAAAATAACTTAAAATAATGTGGTTCAAGTGATAAAATTCACATACCAAACTGCAGATTATTATTGCCTGCTTTCATTATTCACATTATGATTCCCAAACCACTATTTTTCTTGGTGCTTTAATTATTTTCTCCATCAACTCTTCTAAAGGTTCATTTGAGGCTTGTGAACCTTAGAAACTTTTTTAATAAAAACCCCCCAACTAATCAAAGAGCAAGAGTGCTTTGCAGAGCTGATTCTCTCAGGTATTTCCTACACCAGTGATAAACTCCACAAGTCCATCTGCAGCAAATGTGAATTTAGCCTGAGTCCAGGATAAGCACTGCGGTCATCTGGAATCCACAATGAAAACTGACAGTTGACTGAAACTAAGGTTAAACTTAAGAGTGAGAGAATCCATGTTCCTTCAACCAGCAGTGTCTGATGGGACACAAACAGTGGACATAAGTTGTACAAGGAAAGGCTGAGAGACCTGGGGCTGTTTAGCCTGGAAAAGAGAAGACCCAGAGGGGTCAGTGCTGATCAATATCTAAAGGGCAGGTGTCAAGAAGATGGACCATACTCCTTTCAGTGATGCCCAGCAAGAGAGCAACAGACAATAGGCACAAAGTGGAACTCAGGAAGTTCCACAGAAGCATAAGGAAAAATATCTTTGGTGTGAGGCTGCCGGAGACCCAGAGCAGGCTGCCCAGAGATGTTGTGGTCTTCCTCTCTGGAGAGATTCCAAAGATGCCTGGACACTGCAATTCTGACCAACCTGCTGCGAGTGACCCTGCTTTAGCAGGGGGGTTGGACTAAGTGATCTCCTGAGGTTGCTTCCAGTTCTGCCACGCTGGGATTTGGAAACAATGTTTCCTGCTGTAAAAGCTGTGCTTGGAACCTGCCAGCACTTACCTGGCTGCAAATCAGAAAGTGGCCATCACCCATTCCTGTGGATAAGTTCAGATTACTTTGGAGCAGAGTTATGCAATACCTCTTGCTTTTAACAGAAGTTGTGTGGCTGAAATTAATGTCAATAGGGGACATGCACAGGCATCAGGGGGAGAATAGGCTTCATAGTGTGCTAATTTAAAAATATTCCCCTATTGTACCTTTCCCTAGAACCCTACTCTTACAACCAATTTACTCTGCAGAACTTATTAGCATAGTAATAACCTTCCCTCCAGTTCACAGATAGGACTCCAGTTGAGAATATCCATTAAATGTAAAGTTATATACCCTGTGAGGTGCAACACAGGAAGTAAAACTTGGTAAAGACTTCCTTTAGCATGAATTTGCTTTGTTACAGCTTTCTGCTCTTCAGCTTTATTTCTGGATGCTCACATAATAATCTCCAGGTGTAGAGTGCTCAATTCAGTATCTAGGAGGTCTGCCAAAGATGTCTTTCATCATGGACTTCCTCTCTGAAGTCAGTTTTAAGTTTCTGTTAGACTTTCTTTCCACACAAGTGGAAAAGCTAAAATCGTGTAGTACTGTGTCCAGCTATGAGACCCCCAACACAAGAGGGAAATAGACCTGCTGCAATAACTCTCCTATGAAGACAGGCTGAAACACTTGGGGATGTTCAACCTAGAGAAGAGACTCTGAGGGTACCTCTTAGCTATATTTCAATATCTGAAGGGGACTTACAAGAAGGCTAGGGAAGGACTGTTTAGAAGGGCTTGTAGTGATAGGACAAGGGACAATGATTTTAAACTGCAGCAGGGTAGATTTAGCTTGGACATAAGGAGGAAGCTTTTTAAATGAGGGTGGTGAAATACTGGAAAAGGTTGCCCAGGGATGTGGTTGAGGCCCCATCCCCTGAGACAGGGACATGGAAAAGTCATCTAATCCCTTCCTCTTGATGCAGCACTGCTCTGAGAAACAGCACTGCTTTTGCCATGGGGGCTAATACAGAAATAATCTACCTGTAATTAAAAAAGATAGATATCTTCCAGCTCAAAGATTACAGCTCATTACTTTCCTTGGTCTCATGTGAAAAGTAGTCTCATCTATCTTGTCAAAAAAATGTAATCCAGGAGTCTTGCCCATTTGAAAATCATAAAGGTTTTACAGAAGGACACTCAATAGGAAAGAGATTCTGTTTGATATAGAGGGAGAGAAAGTCATGGCCCTCAGTACACTCAAACACCGAGCAACCAGCCACGGCTCAGCCTGACTGCAAGGAAGCAGATGACTGAGATTGCTTTGTTGTTGGCTCAATCCATGTAGTTCTGCAGAATATTTTAATAGCCATTATGATATGCTGTGACTTTAATGCAAGCAGAAGCAGCAGCTGAAGAGAATGCAAGATTATGTGTGTGCACAGCTGTTGTGTCCTTTGCTGTGCTGACATCTTGGTAGAAAGAGCCATGTGGAGAGCAAGGGCTCGGGAGGACCCATCTCCATGGAAAACAGGTGGCCCAAAAGAACTTCTTAAATGTGTTGTGAATGGAGAGTAGGAGCAACATCTCATTTTACCATGATAGCTTGGAGGAGCTCACTGTGCATTTTGTGTGAGGAAGCCAAACTGCTTTAGTGTCTCATGAAATTGCACCTTGTTGGAATTGCTAGCAAGACACACAGGCAGTGTGGGCTGAAAGTTACCCAACACTTCCAGTTACCTCATACTTCCCAAAAGTACAGCATTTTCATGGATGGATTATTCAGAGGTTTCACATGTCAAATCCCAAACCAGAGATGGCTAATGAACATATCGGTGCACACTGCATTTTACAGTTTGTGGGCTAGCTGTGATTTCTAAACCAAACATCCACAAACTACTTGGCCTATGCTTCATCCACTGTGCACAGCCCAGTTTAAAACAAAAAACCACATAGGAAATGATAGACAGGAATATGAGTGTAGGGGTAAAACTCATCTTGGTCTGGCTCCCATGAAACTGTGACAAGTAAACATACATTGGTAGTTATTGTGAAGACCAGGGCAACAAAGAGGCAAATCCTTTGACAGCTAAGGACTAGAAGTGAGTCCTCAAAACGGTAATGCTAAAGTAAAAGAGTCATAGAATCAGAGAGTTAGAAAATCAGAGAATCATAGGCTGGTTTGGTTTGGAAAGGACCTTAAAGATCATCTTGTTCCAACCACCCTGCCATGTGCAGGGACACCTCCTACTAGACCAGGTTGCTCAAAGGTCCAGACAACCTGGCTTTGAATAGTTCCAGGCTTGGAGCCCCTATAATTTCTCTGGGCAACTTGTCCCAGTGCCTCACCAGCTCAAGGGGAAAAATTTCTTCCTAATATCTAATCTAAATGCAGCTTCTTCCAATTTGAAGCCATTACCCCTCATCCTGCCACTGCACCCATTTATCAAAAGTCCCTTTCCACCTCTCCTGTACACCCCTTCAAATACTGGAAGTCTGCTCCAAGGTCTCCCCTGAGCCTTCTCTTCTTCAGGCTGTGCAACCCCAACACTCAGCCTGTCTTCATGGGAGTAGTGCTCCCGCCCTCTGACCATCTTCATGGTCTTCCTCTGGATATGCTCTAGCATTCTAGTTCTATTGCTAGCATGTAGCAAGTCTGAGTAAATAGAATAAGAAAACTTCTCTTTTCTTTCTCAGGATGAGGCAAGTGTTAGATGTTTTTTGGTTAGTTTGTAAAATTCTGAGGTGTTACTCCTCTGTGCCAGTCTTCCCCTCACCCTTGCTGTGTTCTGTGACCCATATCACATTGTACTCTGCATAACTGGAGCAATTTGAGCCTATTTTGAGCATCTTGAGAATGTATGGGGAAATAAAGCAAGCAGTGCTAAGGGGAGAACAGCTTCACACGAGACGCTCAAGAATTATATCCCCGTTAAGGTCTTGTGTAAGCTGGGGCAAAAGGCTGCAGTACAATATGTGAAGCAAACCTACTGGAAACATCTCCTGGGCATAAGGTAGTTTGACGTGAACAGCTTAACACACATAAAAAGCTGTGTGCTCCTTAAACTGTTATCAGTCTTTAAATCTGGGGCTAGATAGTGCCCAAGTGATCAATTCTTAAGCATACATCTTGCTAGCCTCCAATGTGGGACTGCAGAAAGCGTGTTAAAATGCAGGGAGTATGTTAAAAAGCAGATCCTCCTGCTTTCAGGGAAGACTGTGGCAAAGTGTCTTTTAGCTTCTGATCTCCACAGGATCTGTTCTCCATTCAGCAGAACTCTTAGAGATGTGATTTAGAAGGGATGAGGAAAATGGAAGACTTATAAAGGAAACAGCTCTGTTATTCAGATCTGTCCATAAGTAATGAAAAGGGATAAAGTGACCAGGCACTGAGCGAGTAACATTAGCTGAACTAAGGATGCTACATGAATTTCCACAAAAATCTTGGTAACCCTCCTTGAAATAGACTGTATTTAAGAGTACTTCACTTGGATAAGTAATTGTTGCCTATTAAGCCTCAAAAGAAATGTTTCATGAGAAGATAAGGTTTAAAAAAAGCCCAAACCAACCAACCAAAAAACCAAAACCAACCAAACAAAACCCACAATGAAACAAAAAAACCACAAAAGTTTTTTTATGTCTCCTGGAGTTTTATCCCAATTTTTAGATAATTGGTTTCACTTCATCAGGTATGGTCTTTTGGACTTGAGTTTCCTACTAAGATGAAGCTGCCAACATGGTCATAGCCTATAGAATGCAATGCAATGTAGATAATGTAGATAAAATCCTGCAACGTGAAGCTGGCACATAATGAGGAGTGAGAGTGGGAACTCTTGTTATCAACTCATGATAAAATCTTTGTTGCAGAGCTGTAAAGTCATACTGAGATCAGTGTTTTGATCAGCTTAATTCCCAACCAGCTACCTCATCCAAAATGTTTTAATTCAGTAAAAGGCTTTCCATCAGCGTCAACTTTCAGCCTAGAATGAAAAGGCCCAAGACATGAGTTTGAAATGCAGCCAGTTAGACTTTCTAATTTGTTGTCTTGCCAAGTTGAAACATATTATAGGGGAGAAAAAAAAAATGCTCTTTTCAAATCTGTTTTATCCTTTACACTTCAGAAAAGTTCAATTACATGTCCATTATGGTGGCAAATAATATGCCACTTTATCTACTCAGAAGCTGACAGATTTCATATGTCACCTTTTGCCAATAATCAAAAGAATTTAGTGCATTCATTTGTTGCTTGTTTTGCTTAGAAATTAATGTAAAATAACTAACACTGCTCCTTCCTACCAAGTAAAACATTCTGTGTGCCAAGGTGTTTCTGATTTGTGCTCTAATTAGAGACATTTTGCCTTGAACAAGAAGATAAGCCATCAATGCACTAAGTAGAGGAGCAGCTGTTATCAATACCCTGTGTTTTCAAATAGATGGGGCAGCCCAAGATGCCAGCAAGGTGATCACAGTAAATTATTGCAAAAGTGCTCAATCATTTGAGGTGTGTTGGTAGTATGGGAAAGGTGAGCTTTCTGGAAGATTCAGTGCAGTTTTGTGGGTATTAATTCACAGATGCTTCCGGGCTTGACAAAGATCACAAGTTGTGTGATGTTGGCGGGGAAACACTCTGCCTTGGCAACCACTCTGCTCTCCAGTCCTTGTTTGTGAATTAGCAGTGGAGTCCTCTTTATTTTGGGGAGGGGCAGGGGGGGATAAAATAAAGGTTGCAAAGTGATGATTCAAAATGATGTGAAAGAACCCTTACTGTTGCCCCAAACATTTGTATTAAGTTTGGAACATGTGTGGTTTGTTTGGCAGCAAACACAGCAAGCAACACAGGACCTGGCTCTTTCCAAATCACTTGGTGAGACTCAGCTGTGGGTAGGAAATTAAATGATGTCTTGAGGTATTCTAAGTAAAAGCAAATTTTTTTCTACTCGTTATGAATACATTGCCTTAAAGCATACAACATGAATCTTGTGTAACTATGCATAAACTCTAAGTGTTTGCAGGCTGGCAATCTATGGAAATAATGACGAGCTGTGCAGAGATTCCTGTCTGTTTTTCCATGAAGGCAGTGACAGATGTGCTCTGGAAAACAGTGTGGCCGAGCAGAGCTTGTTTGCAGACCACCCCTTCTAAGACAGGGTTTATCTAGTAACAAAAATGTAAATTATTTAAAATAATCCAGCACAGTGATTTGATAATTCCCATTGAAAGAATTTTTGCATCTCCTATAACACTGTGAAACAAACCCACGGGGAACTTGAGTTGTCCTTGGTATGTGTTTAAAAACACTTCAGGTTTTTGTTTAAATGTTAGAAAAAGAAATCAGCCAGGCCAGGTTGTTTGGGGCTCCAAGTAACCTGGTTTAGTTGCAGATGTCCTTGCTGACTGAAGGGGAGTTGAACTAGATGGCCTTTAAATGTCCCACCCAACCCAACCCATTCTCCAACAATTCTATATTTCTATGCTTTTTACATAATTATAGTTTAAAAAGAGTTCATTTTTTGTCTTAAAAGACCACTGGGTATGGTAGTGTAGCTATGCAGCAGCACTCCTAGCAGGGTATTAGGTATGAAAGACAAAATTCCACCAATTGAAAAATGTCAAAATTCTATTAAGAACATCTGACATGAGTATGATTGAAGCCATCATCTGCACCAAAGCAGATGACATGTTTTTTTCAAGATGCAATTAATATTTCACTATTTTTTTTGGTACAGGCATAAAAGAGCAGGATGTATTCTTTGTAAGATTTACTTAACTCCATTTTTCTCTTGTGTTTATTTTTCAGGGCTTTGGCTGCTTTCATAGCTCAATGTACGATTTTGAGGTAAGGAAAGTCTATAAACTGCATATGGAAGCAGTGATAAAAAAATAAGCATGCTGTTTGCAGAGAACAATCCCTGCTGAATTTTCACTCTGTACCTTTGATTAGAAAGGCAGGCTCTGCTGGGGTGAAATCCGTGGCAGGCACTGTAATGTTGCACAGAGGGATGGGGGTGTCTGTGACATGCTTCAAATTTCTTTCCTTGTTTAATGTGCTTCACTGCAAGATTTTTATCACTGCACCTGCAGACATCAAGTCTTTGTATGAAGAACACAAAATCACAAAATCCCAGTGTGGTGGGGGTTGGAAGGGCAGTCCAACCCATCTGCAAAAGCAGGGGCACCCACAGCAGCTTGCCCAGGATATCAGTGGCCAGGTGGGTTTGGAATCTCTTCAGACAAGGAGACTCCACAACTTCTCTGGGCAGCCTGCTCCAGGACTCCAGCACCCTAACACCAAAGAAGTTTCTCCTCGTGTTCAGACGGAACCTCCTGGGTTCCAGTTTGTGCCCATTTCCTGTTATCCTGTTGCTGGGCATCACTGAGAAGACTCTGGCCCCAACCTCTTGCGCCACCACCCATTAACTGTTGCTGAGCACCGAGAAGATCCTCTCTCAGACCGCTCTTCTCCAGACTAAACAGCCCCAGGTCTATCAGCCTTTCCTCTTCACAGAGATGCTCCATGTCCCTCAGCATCTCTGTAGCCTCTACTGGACTGTCTCCAGTAGTTCCCTGTCTCTACTGAACTGGAGTGCCCAGAACTAGACACAGTGCTCCAGAGGTAACCTTACTAGGTCGCAGTATGTGGGAGAGCAGAACTTGTCTTGACCTGCTGGCCACGTTCTTAATACACCCCAGGAGACCACTGGCCTTCACGGCCACAAGAGCCCATTGCTGCCTCATGGTGAAGTTATTGTCTACCAAGTTAGTAATTAGTGGTTTTTTTCAGACTGAACTGTGGATGGGTGAAAGAGCAGCAATAACTTCAGCAGCTTCTGCTCTTCGCCTCTCTCTTCTCCCTACAGTCTCATCCTCCCACTCCTGCCTCCTACCTTGGTTCTCTTCCTAATTGTTAACAAGAATAATTAACCCCTCTGGACTTCTCAAAGTAGCCAAGCAATTTGCAAGGTGTTGGCTTGATTCATCTTAGGTATGACTGCCAAAATGGAGGGGAGGAAAAATAAAAGGTCATTTTGCCTCCTGGCAGTTGGAGAGTTGAGCCAAAACCAGGCACCACTTCAGCAGAAGCAAGAAGGATTTTTAGTTGGTTGTTTTGTTGTTTTCTTTTTTTTTTAAATTCATAAATCTTCTCTCCCACTGCATAAGCCCTGAATACAGATTTGTTTTATTGGCCATTTCACAGCTGTTGATTAAAATAGTTCATTACAAAACTGCAAATGTGCTTATTTGGAGGAGTTTCACTCAAAAGAATAGTTCGGTTCTCCCCCAAGTCAAGCCCTGACAATAGACAGGGAATTAAATGACTCAGTGGACAATTAAAATAATACATATGCAAAGGGTTTGTTCTAATATAAAGACAGAGGAGGGAAGCAAACGAAAAGAGTGGCTAGAAGGTTAATTAAAGGTCAAGTCTTGTCTCATAAAACATCAGGCATAGGAAAAAGAAAAAGCAACAAAAAGCTTACAGAACAAAATGAAAGAATAGCATAAAATTGATGGTAAAAAGAAAAGCAGAAAAAGAAAGGAGCCTTGCAGTAGATATTACTATGAATAATAAAACATATTTCAAACATATGAGGAAGAAGAACCTAATAAAGCAGCAAGCCAGGCCTCCAGGAGACAGCAAAACAAATTTATTGACTGAGGAAGCAGCCCTTGATAAATAATTAAAGAAATTATTTGCTTCATTGTACTCTGGGGAGCTGAAGGGACAGATGCTGGCAGCTGCTATGTATCTTCATGGATGCTGAAGGCAGCGTGTCATGGAGGGCTTGCAGCCTCCATAGGGTGGAAGCAGTGGAGTTGCAGCCAGGCACAGCTCTCTGCGCTGCTAGTCTTCTGGCTGTGGCACCCAAAGAGGGACATTTCCTAAGTAATCCAGTCCAAGGCATTAAGTTAGACAAGTCAATTGAAACTCATGTCTCAGAGAAAAAAAATAATAATCCTTTCTTCATTTGTGTGAGTTCACAAGCTGAAACATGAAAAATAAAATCCTTGAGGACTGAAGCAGCTAGTAGTTTTTATCTGAATTAATAGCTTGGGGTAAACACGAGGATCCTTCATAGCCCTTCTTGACCTGCTAACTTTGAATTAAACTACATTTTGCTGTCACTGTGATTTAACTTTCTGCTCGTTGCCTCATGATTTAAGAATACACCTCTTTTTTCCTGCTGAAAACACAGCTCATGAGAGGAACTTGGGCTTCAGCTCGGTTGCTTAACATGTTGATATCAAAATCTACACCACACTGACTTCTCTTACTTTTGGGGGAGTACTTGTTAAAAGACAATCTATTATATTCTGTTTTAGAGGAGCCTTTGAAAGACAGGAAATAATGTACTGCTCGCAGAAGTGGGTTTTCAAGATGCATTGGATTTGCTGTGTAAATGCACAGCCTTATTAGCTCCAAAAGAGAAACAGGAGAGAGGGATTTTCAGTGACAAATGATATCTTGGGTCGTGAGTCAAGGATGCCTTTAAGAACATACTTCACTTGTTCTTGGGTAGAAATATTACACTGTCCTGAAAAGAAACCACATCGTCTGCACGTCGGTCTGAAGACACAGCACTGGCACAGGAGAAAGAGACAAATATAAGGAAAGGGTAAATATTTTATTCTGCCCTTGTATGAAAATGTTAGTGTCTTCCTTTGCTATTCAACCCTGTCTCCTCCTGGATTTCCTTTCTCTCAAAATCCATTTGCATTACTGCAGTTATGCCTGATGGGGAAAACTGTGGTATTAGATCAGACAGTCAAGATGAGTCGTGCTAAAACAGTAAGAGAGAGGACATGTAATGGTTTATGCGTCTCCCACTATCTCTTCTTGTCTGTCCACACTTGTACACAGACAGAATGCATAAACTCAAGCTGGACCAAATAAATAGGTTTCACTACTGAAGGGTGAGCAACTCATGAGTGGTGGAGCAGGGCACTGAGATGAGCCAGGCACATGTGATCGTCTTCAGCAGTGGAAAATAAATTGATTCTGAGTCTTTCACTGTGCCTGCTGCATTTTCCACTTCATCTACCTGACTGTTTATATTTCATCTTACAATGGGGATGCTCACTTCTCTGGGACTGTGCAACAAGCCTTGAGCTCTGGATCATGTGAAAATATGGTCACCCATAAGCAAACTCAGCTGGTGCCTTAGATGTTCCTCCAACCCCTGAAAATCCCCAGAAGGCTTTTGCTCTTCACTTGACCTGCAAAGCCTGTAATTTGTGTTATGTCTTCTGCCTTGTGTCACTGTCACCAGTCCAAGTAGGGAAGCTGGTGACCCAGGTCTGGGAAGCACAAATGAACAAAGGACATGACTCAATCCAAACAAAGTACAACGGGCTGATATGGAAGATGTTTGTGACCAATAACCTTCTTTTCATCCCAGGCAATCTACTGAGTTAGGGCAGCCACTATACCAGGAATATAATGTGCAGTGTAAAAGAGCCTTCTTAGACTGTGCTATAATGTCAGTGATACTGAAAATAGCCTATAAATTTCACCAAAGACCACCGAGAACACAAGCCATTGTTGTGTGTTTCAAGGATGCAATGTTTCATTCTTTGATTTCATTTCCTTCTGAGATGAAAGAAAACCAAATCCAGCTTCTTTGGGGATGTCCTTTGTTGCAGGAAGCTGAAGAAGAAGGAGAGGCAGAGAGTCAAGCCCTGGATGTTTTGCCTGGAGCAAACAAGACCAAACAGGACAAAACTCCACCAGGGACACAGCAACAAAATGGCTTGAGATGATAAAGAACAGAAGAAAATAACACTGCTGATTGATATTTTAAAAAAACCCAAACCCAAAAAAGCTTAAGGGGAATTCATGGAGCTTTGTAGAAGGTGCTGGCCTTGGGAGTGCCCTGTGGTGGAGAAGCTTCTATCCTACTTCTACATCTCACTTAACATCCCTCTATAATCAAAGGAACAGAAATTCTCCAGGAGCCTAATGATCCCTGAGGAGCCTTTCTCCTTCTCATTGACTTGTTGCCAGTCAAGCTGGGTGAATGAAACATCTCTCATCCCTCTGCTGTTCCATTTCATTTTCCTCTCTCTCATGTCTAATCCAACCCAATATCAACCATTTAATTTTAACAAGACTGCACAATGTTTCCTTTCAAAACTGTTGTTTCCTTCCACAGTGCTTCATTATGAGGTCTTACTTACTCAGTCCTTTCCTTTCGTCTGTTTGTTTTAGCCTGTTCACAGTATCACAGTATAACCAAGGTTGGAAGAGACCCCAAGGATCATTAAGTCCAACCTGTCCCAACAGACCTCACAACTAGACCATGGCACCAAGTGCCATGTCCAATCTCCCCTTGAACACCGCCAGGGACGGCGACTCCACCACCTCCCTGGGCAGCCCATTCCAATGACAAATGACTCTCTCAGTGAAGAACTTTTTCCTCACCTTGAGTCTAAACCTCCCCTGGCACAGCTTGAGACTGTGTCCCCTTGTTCTGGTGCTGGTTGCCTGGGAGAAGAGACCAACCCCTTCCTGTCTACAACCACCTTTCAGGTAGTTGTAGAGGGCAATGAGGTCACCCCTGAGCCTTCTCTTCTCCAGGCTAAACAACCCCAGCTCCCTCAGCCTCTCCTCATAGGGCTGTGCTCAAGGCCTCTCCCCAGCCTTGTTGCCCTTCTCTGGACACGTTCAAGTGTCTCGATGTTCTTCTTAAACTGAGGGGCCCAGAACTGGACACAGTACTCAAGGTGCAGCCTAACCAATGCAGAGTACAGGGGCACAATGACCTCCCTGCTCCTGCTGGCCACACTATTCCTAATAGAAGCCAGGATGCCATTGGCCCTCTTGGCCACCTGGGCACACTGCTGGCTCATGTTTAGGTGGGTGTCAATCATCATCCCCAGGTCCCTCTCTGTTTGGCAGCTCTCCAGCCACTCTGACCCCAGCCTGTAGCTCTGCATGGGGTTGCCGTGGCCAAAGTGCAGCACCCGGCACTTGGACTTGTTAAATGCCATGCCATTGGTCTCTGCCCATCTGTCCAGTCGGTCGAGGTCCCTCCCCTCCTGTATTAATACTGGACACTAAAAAACACACAAAGCACACAAATACTTTTTTTTTTTCTTAAAGCCTACTTTTTTCCATTTGTGCTTCACCCCAAGCACTACAGCTTTGCACTTCAGCTCCTGTGAAGTGTCCAGATGTCACCTGAAAAAGAAGAAGAATTTGTTCAGATAGGTCGAGGCATTTTTTAAATTGGTGATCTTTGGACCCAGAAAACCTGTAAACATCTGTCCTGGAACTTGTGATTCACCATTCTGGTGTTACTGGCTTTGCTTTAAAACTGATGGAAGTCAGAGAAGAGAGTCAGAGAGTTATTTATTTATTTCCCCCCACCCTGTAGATATTCAGGAACATTTTCCACTCTGTCATTGAGCTTTCAGCTACTCCAGTGACGAGCTCAGGAGGAAAAAAGCTCTGCAGCTAGATAGATGAGATGGAAATGTTGGCATCATTGCACTGTATTAAACAAGCTCTATGATTACACTTTCTAGAGTTCCTCTTTGAATTTAATGGAAAACTTTATATTGATGGAATGCCTGATTAACAGGGATTTATAAAAGAGGCTCTGTTAATGTGGAAAGCATATAAATGTCATATATCTCTATCTGTTGCCCAGCTTTACTGCATTATTTTCACTCGGTTCAGGATTTTACTCCAGTAGGAAACACCGTTTGTGCACAAGAATGCAATGGCCGTACCAAGAATGCAGCGCTGCAGTTTTCAACTTTCAATAGTTACTTAAAAATCTCTTCAGATCAGCTCCAGCTGCAGGGGAAAAAAAAAAATCAGATTAAAACACGTGTTTATTCCCAGCTTTGGGAGGTTTCAGATTTAGCACCTTCACTAATAGGTTATGGTGATAAAGGCTTTGTCCCTGACATTAATGCAGTACCCTGTCTCAGTCTGAGTCTCTAAAGCCAGCTCAAGATGTGACACAGTGTAAATTGTGCAAATCCTTAAGTCTTTCCTGCGTTTTCTTACATTTCTTTGTTTGGGTCTTTTTCTCATTTGTGTTGTGGTTTTTCTGGTTGTTAGGGGGGTTTTGTGGTTTTGTTTGGTTTTTTTGTTTATTTTACCCACCATGTTTGCATTTCTTCAGCTCCTCCTGGCCCAGAGAGCAGCCCCAGGGTAGACTTGGGCGCAGCTTGGACAGCTCCTGCTCTGGGGAGACTTCACAGAGCAACAGAATGATGAAGGCTGGGAAGGAATTATAGGGATCATCGAGTCCAACCCCTCTGCTAAAGCAGGATAACCCAGGACACGTTGCCTGGGACTGTAATCTCCAGCTGGGATTGGAATCTCAGCAGGGAAGGAGACTCCATAACCTCTCTAAGCAGCCTGCTCCAGGGCTCCAGCACCCTCACAGAGATTTTTTCCCTCATGACCAAATGGAACCTCCTGGGTTCTACTTCATGCTCGCTGCCTCTTGTCCTATCGCAGGGCACCACTGAAAAGAGTCTGCCCCCATATTCTTGGTGTCTGCCCTTTAGCTATTAATCATCACTGAGTCCTCAGGTGTCTTCAGTGTCCAAACATTCCAAAGCTGCATGGTGCCACCACTTTTTCACTTGGGGCAGCTGTATGTTAGAAGCTTCTCTTTTAATTAACATGTTAACAGAGTACTTGCACCAGAAGTACTTGATATGTAGAAAGTAGATGCAGCCAGTATACATAAGTTGTTTCATCTGGGGGGTTGGACTTGATGATCTCTGGAGGACCCTTCCAATGTCTAACATTCTGAGAATCTGTGATTTTTTCAACCATTTCTGCCTTCCAGATCTTAAATTCAATCAGATTTTTGAAGTCTTACTGCAGCTTCCCTGCTTCATGCCAGTTGAAGGCCAAATCCATGTGTATCTGAAAACATGGCTGATAGAATTGAAATGGGGGGGGGAAGAAAAGAAAACCAAACCCAAATTAATCAAGTTTTCCATTTCCAATTAATTACATATTTTATTGATAGGAACAGAAGGAATCCACATTGCTCTTAAAGCTTTTTTGGTCTGGCATATTGGGATATTGATCAAAGTTGCTGAGAGAAATGGCTGCCTTTGTGGGAGATTGCCTGAGTAAAGATTCCAGCACTGGGCTCTCCAGCACTTAAAATGTTTCATTACTCAAGATCCTGGCATATGAAGATTCTTGCAGCAGATGTGTTTTGCACTGAGATATAATTGAAACATATATCCTGGGCAAGAGATGCCTTAGACTATGCTAAAATAAATACATTGCATGGTAGACAGAGTCCATATTGAACCAGTTAAATGGCTTGCCTATTAAAACCTGGCATATTAAATCAGGTACATCACTGTGAAGCCAGAGTTCTAGGCAGGGCATTGCCATAAATTTCTTTTAAAAAGACAATTCCACACTGTAAAATTTAAAGCCTAGGTCTTGCTTACATCAGATACAACATTTGGGGCATAATAAGACAGTATTGTCAAAGTGGAATCCTTCTAAATTAGCACCTTCCTTGGTTCTATGTCACTTGTTTAGCCAGACAGTTTGCCATGTGAAGAGGATAAACAGCGTGACGTGGAGAAAAAAGAACGAAGGAAAGGAATCTCAGCTACAAACTGAGTTTCATTCATGAAAATATCAATTGTATTTTGGTACTTGGGCTAGATCTTAGAAACCTCCATTTATCCTCCTTTTCTTTTTCTGCATGTTTGTGCATAGCAGGGGAAAAAAAAAATGTATGGGATAATTATTCCAAATATAATCTGCTTTGGCAATTAGTAGGGGCACAAAAGATTCAAGGGAACTCAGCTCTCATCTTTATCTCCAATGCTGATGTGTTTTATTCTCCCAGTATGAATTCAGAGTCATTTTTCTTGCTCTGGTTTTAAGGAGAATGTAAAAGTGCTGAAATTAATACCCATTATTTCATTTAGGTATTACTTAAGCAAAGTTAAGAGCAGTCTGAGGCAAACACTGGAGTAAAATGGGTGTCTCCATGTCAAAGTGTTTGCAAAGAGACGAAGCAGCATGCTGATGTATTCACATATATATCACAACAATCTTTTCTTTTGCTTTTCTTTTTCCATTACAAGATAGTGGTGCAGTGCAATATTTTGTATGTCAAAATAAGAAAACCTTCTATCCACATTCTCTTCCCCAGGGTTTGAGATTGCCTGTCAACCAACCAGAAGACGGAGCAGATAATGGTAAAGACACAACCAGAATTCCCTTCCCTGAAAATAACTGCATATGAATTCTTCATAGGAACAATCCTCAAAATACCTGTGGGCTGGGGCTCCAGAGCAGCACAGTGCTCAGCAGTGTGTCTTTGACTTAAAGCTCCACCTTCATTTCACTAGTCTCACCCGTTTAAAAGACAAGGAAGTCGGTTTAGTTTCCTTTCTAAAGTGCACTGACATGCAACCCCTGAAATTTCAAGCACAGCTGAAAAAAAGAATCAAAAAAAGGTGTTGTTTTTCTTTAGTGCTGTTTTTTCCCTCTTTTCATTGGCTTTGGAACATAAACAATGTCCCAGCTGGATGAGCAAGGCAGTGAGGTCAGCTGGACCACTGATCCCTGTTCACCCTGGCTGTGACTCCTGCATCCCCAGCTCAGTTCCTCCCCTCCGTGCCTCACAGGGTAACACTTTATGCTATAGGGCTAGAATTACTTCTCTGCAATCACAGGGAAGAACATTTTCTTTTAATTTAGGACTTTCTTTGAAAAACACCATCATAGTTTCCCTGTCTTGAGCAATAATAGCAAAGCCACCATAAATCCTGAGGCAGATGGTAGACTGATGGAGTGCTTGGAGACCCTCACCAGGAAAGAGAGTGCAGAGTTTTTCTGCGTCTTCCTTCATGACCGATGAATCACAGCAACAGGGATCTGGATTTGTGAGCAAAACACTGCATGTTTGACCCAAAGTTTCATGACTGGCTTCTCCAAGCTGTTTGCTTAGGTTCTGCAAGATAAGACAGAGGCCAGTTGTTACGGAGAGAAATTCATGGTACTTGAAGAAAGAATATGAACTATGAAAGGCAGCATTTGGGGCTTTCAGTAGGAGCTGTTTCCCTCAGAGCTCTGCAGGTAGGATTCAATAGGAAGGTGATTTTTGGTATGGTGTGGCAGAGAAGCACCTTCTATCACCTCCTGTGCATTTGGACAGCCCTTCTTTACCATATAAAGAATCACAGAATCACAGAAACATTCAGGTTTGAGAAGACCTTAGTGATCATCAAGTCCAACCAATAACCCTACTCTACAAAGTTCGCTCCTAAACCATATGCCCAGGCACCACATCTAAATGACCTTCAGCCATATCCAGAAGCAAGCTACTGGAGTTAAAAGGCAAGGGGAATTAAATGTGGAGGAAAGATGGACTGCTGATGGCAACTGTGCAACCGTTAAGAGTGACTAAGAGCTGCAGTCTCCATCCAAGCAATTGCAGAGTTCCCAAAGAGCTGTAATTAATAAAGATGATGAGTCAACATGGGTCATTTATATTTTGCCTTTCTTTCCACATGTCTGCAAGAATGACATAATGAACCATTAAATAATATCCATATCACAGGACAGGTTTGCTATTGGGGCACATTAACACAGCTTCACTGTAAATATTGGTTCTGTGTCAGTGGGAGCTTCTTCTGCAGGCTTCCAGGCTCACATTTCTTATGCCTGTCTAAGAACAGGCTCTATTTCAGTGATGAATGAGGAAATTGTGATGGTAAACAAGTCTTTGATCTATCAGGAATAAAAAAAAAGAGAGATATTAAAAAGATTTTGCTGAAGTGAGGCTAATTCAAATTTGAAATGAATGTTTCTAACCATTAAAATAACTTATCTTGGAATGAAATGGACTTTCTGCTCTGTGATACCCTTGAATCAAAAGCAGCTGGCTTTTGAGAAAGCACAGCCAAAGAGCATGGGCTTGATGAACAAATTACTGAGTAAAGCTGTTCAGCTCCCATTATCCAGTGTGACAAACAGTGATTGTAGTGGTTTGATCTAAAAATCAGGGGGGGGTATTATTCTCATGTATATTCCACCCTTTGGAAATTAGTTTTGGAGATGTTAAAATGTTGTGGTCTGAATAAGCAGCATTTGGTTATTCCCGTGCTGAAAATGTTAAGGAGAGACTAAGAACTGGGTTCATCCTTTTTCTTTTTATTATTTGTTTTTTCAGAATATGCCCAACAGTTGAGAAGAAAATGGTGATGTAAGCAAGAGAAATGCTGGAAGCTTTCTCCTGGGAAGGAGAATGGTGGAAAAAATATGAAGAGGAAAAGGGAAAGAAACAGTAGTATGTAGCCCAATAGCACAAGAGAATATTATGCTGGTTTAAATGATTTTAAATTTTCCTGTCATTTCGTGGCTGGAAAGTCTTGAATGTTGTGTTACTGACCTCAGTTTTCCATTCCATCATTAATGTTGAAGGATAAGTCCAGTGGCTTTATTTTGTAAAGAGGATGAAGACAAACTCTCCAGCTCCTGCTGGCTGGAAATCAATGACAGTTTTACCACTGATTTCACTGGAAGCAGGATCAAAGTTTATAATAATTTTCGTGGCTCTTATGGTTAATAAATATTATTTATTGCTGCAGTAATGCTGCAGTAAGATCCCTAAAAGAAGCTGTAAGATAGGAATTTTGCCCTGCTCCCCCTCAGAAGTGATAACAAGAGAGGAGAAACGAGAAGGTAAGGTGGGATTTTAATGCAGGTAACCATAATGCTGATGATGATTTGGAACAGAAGAAAACAAAGTCAGCCTTTGCTTGCCAGTGCCTAAAACCTCAGAGATATCAATCAAAAAGAGCAGTCCACCAGTATAAAATATACAGACGTTGTGATGTAGTGTGGGGATGGCATGAGTAAGACTGAGTAATCTGCTGTCTGTCTGGTTCTAGCCCCTAAGTTAAAACTTACTGTCTGCTTTAACTTGCACATCGAATTTTTTTGTTTCCCTAGGCTTGCTGGCAGCATTACACATGCAACTCATGTCACTGGTCTGGCTCTGGGTTTTCTTTTCCTTCTACTGCATCATCTCTCATTTTCTAGGGGAGATTATTTTGAGGTCCAAACCACATGACAGAAATCATCTTCTGTTTCCCCCAGTCAGAAAAAGCCCCATCCTCTAGCGCTAACATGCATTCAGCGTTTAAGCTTCTGTTTTTTCCTCTGCAAACTGGTGGAAATACCTGGGGGAGGTAAAGCAGTTCTGTAATCATCAGGGTTGCTCGGAGACACAATGGTCGACCAGCCAGAGCTCCCTTCTGGGATCTGCCTCCACTGCTCCTAATGTCCCAAGACAGAAACATCGCTTTCCATCTCTTTATTATTCAGCGGGCATCTTTTCAGGTGCGGAATGCAAAGGGAAAGCATCGTTAGACTATAACTCGTTTTCAGACCCAAAATATCTGGGTTTAACCATGTATCTGCAAGATCTGCATGCTGCTGTGTGTATGTGCAGTGCAGACATTGGATACTTTAATGTCCATGGTGAATATTTAAAATCCCCCATTAAGTCCATAGCCAGAAGGACAGGCTGTCAACAGTTGAACTCATCGAACTTCCAGCTTGCTCTGAAATGTCTCTGAAGTTTGGGGTCACCTTCATTTTTAGATGAGGATTTAGCAGTTCTTCCCCAGCCTGAGTATAGCTCTGTTTAATTGGAAGTTGTGGCTGTTTGAAGCAGTTGGGAAATTATTTATGCCTGATAGCTGGGATTTCCTAAGAAGCCGAAGAAAGTCCAGCATTAAAATCTAATCAGACTTTAATGGAAACCAGGTACTTCAACACAATGAATAGTTCAAACTTACAGGAAATCCTACGGACTACAAACTAGGCTAACAGCTACGGAATGTGTGCACGGAGAGCTCTGCATCCTTCTGCAGATGCCATTGAAAAGATTGAGGTTGTTTTCCAAAATACACAGTGGAGGAAAACAAGCACATAAACATAATAATGCCAGTCTATGAAAAATACAGAGAAGGAAATTTCTTCTCACTTTATTCCCAGCAAATGGGGAGAGTGACAGTAGCTTTTCTCCTCAGCCTTCTATGATTGACTTTTGCAGGGCTTTTTTTTGTTTTCTTTCGTCCTTTTTTTTTCTTCTCCCCCAAATGCTCTGTTCTTTGCTCCTAAAGGAATTCTCAATCAAACAAAAACGACACCTGGATTTACAACTTCTTCCCCCTCCTCCTCCTCCTCTTAAACCCCTTGCTCTTCTTTTTGGAGAATGCTGAATAAATTCTGAGAAGCCTTAGAGAAACAACTACGCCTGGTGCTGGGATCTCTGTGGTTTTTCACATGGCATCCATTTTCTGGGAGGGTTAAGGAAGGACCGACCAATTTGTTGGCATCCACAGGCAAGGCATATACCAAACCCACTCTAAATTGGAAGTATGAGACCTGCTGATGTTGGTGGCAATCATTTTAAATGGAAAACCTAAGGTCAGTGAAATAACTCAGCAAAATGGCTGTAATTTTTTATTACCCTCACAGTAAGGTAGAATCTTAATCTCAAATGTGAAAGAACATATAGCAGTTAATGGAAAGGGTTTAATTCTTGCTCCATTAATTTTACCTCACTGAGTTAACAGAAATCAGCTGGCAATTTACCTTGGGATTCAGGGGGAGAGAATTCCAATCTATATTCATGCAAATGAGAGGAGAATCAGGCTAAAAGTCAGGATTTTCTTTCAGGATTTTTTTTTTTCCCCTACAGCTATGATATACATTTTAATTAATTGTGCTCAGAAGAACTTGTGTCATAAAACATTCCTAGGGAGCCTTTCTCACCTGTTCATCTTTTCAGGATTTGAAAAATAGTCCCCTTCTATTTCCAAACAATATGCAGTAGTTCAATGTCACAGACAAATGTGTGTGCTGCAATATTTAGACTTAAATTATAACATCCTGGAGTCCTAAATGGGGAGAAACATGCAGCGTGTTTCTGATTCATTTGAGGTATGATCTGAGTGCATCTACACTGAATTTCTGATGAGTCCATACCCCTGCCAGGATACATGGTTTTACAAGACATTGGATTAAGCCTTCAAACAAGTTTTGTCTAGATCTATGAATAGGTATTTTGATACCCACTTAGATGCTCCTGGAGAGAGAACTGAGGAATGTAGTCTGAAACCCAAGAGATCTTACAGTACCAAATCTCCATCTGAAATAAATCAGTCGGGCTGTACGTAGTTCTTGTGATTTGTGCCAGCTCTGGACCAGGTGTTTGAGTATGAAATACAAAGAATAAGAGCCTGGTGTAGTCACAGAGCTGCAGCCCCTGACTTCATAAGTACACAGAGCAGTTTGACATCCATGGCCAGTGACATCTCATCTGCTGAGCCTGCAGCAGGGCATGGTCCTGCCAGCCACCAGGAACCATCTTAAATGACTCCTTCAAATCATGCTGTTGCCATTGGACTGGCAGAGAGCCTTCAAAATCAAGCAGCGGGGATCTGTGTGTGCTCTTCCTGCTTCTACCCTGGACCCAGTCAAAGTCTCAGTTGCCCTTTACATACTTCTGCCCCGTCTCGTCTGCCCTGATGAATCTCCCTTGGACCTTTCTCAAACCTCTCATTCCAGAGTTGTCTTTGTCTAGATTTAAATTGACAGCTTGTTATTATTTGCTTCCCAAGGACAGGGCAAACGTTCTTTTCTTTATTCACCAAGTACTGGGTGCTCCCTTACATTCCTTTCTAGAGTAAGATCTCAAAGCCTGTGCTTTTGAATGCAGCATGGGACTGCAGGAGAAGGAAGAAGTGTGGAGGAAAACACTGAAAATGAACAGTCTGCATTTGGACAGATCTTGCAGGTACAAGCCTCCATTTGCCCCCCTCTATTGTTTTCCCCCCACTAATGTTTCTTTCTCCCTAAAGAGAGGAATTGGCCTCAATTTGCAGCAGGGAGGTTTAGATTGGGTATTAGGAAAAATTTCTATGCTGAAGGAGAGGTCAAGCATTGGAATAGGCTGCCCAGGGAGGTGGTGGAGTCACCATCCTTGGAGGTGTTCAAAATCATGTAGACATGGCGCTTTGGGACATGATTTAATGGCCATGGTGATGTTAGGTTGACGGTTTGACTTGATGATCTAAAAGCTCCTTTCCAGCCAAAACATTTCTATGATTCTATGATTATAATCAGTCTAATGTTACTGTTGCTGAACTATAACTAACTTGGCACCCACTAATTACTCTCCAAAATAAGCAACAGCGACGTGTCTGCTAAACCGTAACGCACCAACTCATCAGAAAAACTCCGGTTACGTATGCTCTTTGGAGAATCCTTAAACACCTGCCTCCAGTTTAACTCCAAATGTGCATCTTTGAGTGCTACGCTCAGATTAAGTAGTACAAATAGACATTTTGTGATATTGGGTATTATTTTCCATAGTCCCCAGTCTGCAAACACTTACAAATAGGTTCAAGCTCCGATCTCTGACTGCTCCCTCTGGTTTGTAAAATTAAGCGGGTGCATAAACGCTACCAACATCAGAGCCTTAATTTGTGTTCCTTTGAACTGGCAAGGGGCCCATCATCTACGTAGCTTTAATTCCACCAGACAGTCTCTGTGCTCAGAGAAAGGCATTTTAAAAATGGAGTGTCTGTATTAACAAGCACTTCCATGAGCAATGAAACTAATGAAGCCTGCTTTCTTATGGGTTTGTCTCTCTTAGTTGGATTCTCTGGTGCCTAATAAAGTGAGAACTCCATCAGAAGTTTTTCACACTAAGGAGGCATTCATAACATCTCCTTCCTGTATAGGAGGACAGGGACAGGACAAATGAAGGTATTTTCCTCTGTTTTTCCCCTGTTTTCAATACAAAAGCAGAGTCTGTTCCAAAGGCAGACCTTTCATTTCTATTTTTGTGAAAGTTGGAGAAATATCTTATTTTTGAGATGGCTACACAATCACTGAAAATTGGTTCAAATTGGTCACAGAGCTCAAAAGCTTTTTGAGGGAGAACAGGACAGCAAGATGAAGTGGATTCAAAAGGGGGGGGGGGTGTTAGGCAAACAGGATTACAGTTCTTAAATTCTTGTCCAATTTCAAGGTGTATTAGGATGACAAAGGCACACATGAAGGAAAGAGCAAGTCTCATTACAGTGTCAGTAGTTTACACTTCTCTCCTTAGATAGGTTTAAGCAAAGCCAATGATTAATGGCCTCCAGTATTGTATGTAGACATTCTGTAGTTAGCAAGTATTCTTTGGGTCATACAAAACTGAATTCTGATGCCTGTTTTGTGGACAGCCTGGACTTCTAGTCTCTTTCACTGGTTAGTCGTATGGGAAGAGCTGTAGATCATGAAACCACAGGATTCCAGAAAGCTGGGCAGGCATTTTGTAGTGCAGAGTGTCCCTGTCAGCTGAGATTTCTGTTTCAAAATGCTCAGCAATAAGCCAGGACTGTTTGAGTTTGAAAAATGCTATTAGGCATATTCAATATTAACATCTCAGGCTCCAGCAGGAAGCCTACAATTGATAAATAGACACTTCATTTGAACTTGGCACAACCTTCAGTCAGCTTTGCATAACTCTGATGGTATTACAGATTGCAAGCAGAGTAGAATACATTAACGATGGACCAGGTGATATCAATTCAACAGCTTGCTAATTTCAACATAAAATATTTCCCCCCTTATATGGGAGGCTGTTTACTTCAGGAATCAGTACAACACTTGGAGGGTCTGGTATGTTTGGATGGGCAATTGAAGTGTAACCAAAAATCTCCCAGAAAAAAGAATACTTGGTTCTTGTTTCTGTACTCTATATCAATAACACATTTCAAAATCTCTCACCATTTATTATCTGCTTCTTTACTTGAAAAGACTCAGGTGTCTCAGAAAAGTCCTCTCCTTGTATGATTTAAAATATATTAAGTATTTTACTGGTATAAATCAATTAGGGCTTAACCCAAAGGCCACAGAAATATTCTGGAGTGTATTTTAAAGTTTATATTAATAATATGCATATTTTAAAACTAGTGTCAAGGCATCTGAGAGAAACTAATAGGAATTAATAGCTTAGCTAGAATTTCAAACCCCTGGATTGAAGCACTCTCTTAAATCAGATTCTTAACTCTAAACTGTAATTTCATATCAAACCCAAGGCTACAGTGTAGTGCACCCACTCTTCTCTCTGTACCATGAAAGCAGCAATCTCAGCCCAGCAATTTTTCTTCTTTGAGAAAAGTGCTCATATCCAGATCCTACCTGTCTCTTTATTATTAAGGTATTACCTGGATTCATATGAAGATATAGCATACGGAAAAAGTGAAGGGGAAGGGTAGGCATACACATGCCAGTTAATAGATGCAGAGAGGAGAGGTTAGAGAAGGTGATGTTACCTATTAGAAGAACAAAGAAGGAGTGCTATCCCTGTAAAGGCTGATGGAAAATCAATTCCATAACATGCCATTAGCCCATTAATATCAGACAACTTAAGCCTGGAATCCTTGCTGTGGACATAAACCAATATTCAGCATTTGGAATACGCAATAGACAGGAAGCGAATCAACTGACTCTTTTCTCTCTAGTTTCCTTTTCCCCCTTCTTTCCTTTCTTTCCTCATTTCGTTTTTCCCCCTCCTTTCCTATTCTTCCTCATTTACTTTCCCTACTCCTTTCATTATCTTACTCATTTACTTTCCCCCTCCTTTCCTTTTCTCCCTCCTTACACTTTCTCTTTCTCTTCCCCTTCCCCCTTAACCTTCCTCTTTCCCTTCCCCTCCTAGAGAGAGCAGCTATAGGAATCAGGTACTTTTGAGACCCCGTAGCCCATGTTTCAGACAAGCAAGGAAGTGGCAAAGGGAGGATTTCATAGCAGACAGATCTCTTGATCTACCAACAGATATTCAAATAAAGCTGGGAGCAGAGTTTTCCCCTATATGGGGGATTGTAAATCTTTGAATGTTACTGTAAAAATTTTCTGGGTGGAGGAAATCAATCCTTCCAGACCTCCATAAACCATGCAAAAGAGGCTTCTCCCACCACACACTTGTTGTTAAATTTGTAGTTTTTAACAGGGCTTAATATAATCTATGGATGATGGTGGCTATAACCACAAAATAAGTCAGTGCCTGTAGCAGATGGGCACTGCTGTGCCTTGGCCACACAGAACAGGACCCTGCACCGTTTTGCATGCCAAAGAGGCAGTGATGGACAAGATGACCCCAAACCACTACCACAGAGTGACAACTGCTGCCACAAAGTGTGTCCAGAACTCTGGAATCGGGAAGTGCAGGTCAGTCTGAATTTGAATCACAGTGTCTATTTACAGCAATGCTCTCACAGACCAGCTGAAAGTCCTGGCTCCTTCTCGATGGTCTTTCCAGCAAGCACATTTTTTAACACAACATGCAGCTTTGGAACCCAGGATGCCTTGATTACATCTCTCACAGCCACCCCCACACCTCTCTGTGAATTACAGTAACTTTCATTTTTCCATCCTTCCCCGTGTCTCCCTGGAAAGGCAATTCATTTCCTAAGGACGAGTAATGGCTCTCCGAGTCCCAGAACATGCCAGCTGCTTGCAAAAACAGTCAAAATCTTGACAAGTGTTCACCAGACTGGATGAAAGGTGATGCATCTTCTTTACAGCAGAGATTAACAGTCAATGTATCCTGCATATGCATATTTCCAAGAAGTTTAATGCAGGCAGTATCTCTACGTGACCCTTTCAAATGCTTCTGCATGGAGCTGGACAGTATGCATGGCTTTTCCTTGTGGTAAGCAAATTCTACACATTTCCCAGTGGAGCAGCAAATTCTTCTTAACACATCTTGCTGAGTCTCTGGAAAAAGAAGTGGGCAGTTTCTTAAGCTCCTGATATTTTAGCTAGAATTGTAAGTTCTTCATCCAGAGGTTACGGCAGCAGACAGGGCTTTAACTGCAGGTTTCTCTTTTTACTTTCTTCTTCTTCTGTTTGGGGTTGTTTTGGGGGTTTTTGGGGGTTTTTTTGTTTTTTTTTTTTATCTTTTTTAAATGCTTTTTACTCGAGGGAATAAAAAAAAAATGTGATTATGTTTTAATAGATTAAAAGAATATTTTTATCTTTTTTTTTTCCTATGCATTGTAAGATCATGGAGACTCTCTGACAGGAGCAGGGGTAGAGTGCATGGGAAAGGTCTGCCACAATTCCAAAGGGAGTCCATCAGGGTCTGGTTTTATTAAGTTTAACATCAACTATATTTCTTATAGAGTTATTTTCCTCTCTGAGGATAATTTGTCAGAATCAGACAGGCTATTCATTTTTGGCCTGCTTGTAAACAGCCGGTGTGTTCTCCATCACCAGCACACTCTTCTGAAGTATGGAGGAGACTCGTAAAAACAAGCAAAGTTCTCATTAATAACTGAAGAATATTTAACTTCTTTTCGCTTTTTCCTTGCTAATGATAAAAAATGATATTATCAGGTCCCTCTTTATTTGCCATGCAAGGCATTGGAATGCTCACTTAATGCCCTAATTCTGGATTATAGAGCTAGAATACTAGGCACTATTTGCTCTTCATGGCCACCTCCTCCAGCTTCTGGATCTTTGGTGATGCTCTGACAAAGTCTAGCACTTGGCTCTCATTTTCTCTATCTGGATGAGATTCACTTCCCAAGAGGTTTAGGCGACAGATTTTGGGGATGCCAAATGTTCCCTGCCCTGCAAGCAGGAATTAATTTGCTCTTTAATTAAACAGATAAATAACATACACATCTACTGCGGTGGCGTTTTACCTCTCATAGCTGCAGCTGTCAGCTTTCTGTCAGCATCTCCTGTTTAAAACTAATGTGCTTTCTCTGTTGAGGTGAGATCACCCAGCTCCTCTCTTTTCAGAGACTTCCACCAGTTTATGTTAGTCCAAACTGTGGCTGAACAAACTAATTGGTCCTTAGCTTGCTGGAATGCATGAGGTGAAATAATTGGTTTGGGTGAATAAGGAACAACATTACTGAATGGTAAACTTCAAGCCTTTATCATTCAGCATAATTTGGTTTTACCGCAACTAAAGGGATAGGTTGTCATCTTTTAGAGAAAGCAAAGCTTGACCTAAAATCCTTGTCCTCAGAATTCACTGAAAACTTACAACTAAGCCTCTACAATTCAGCTTGCAGTATAAAGCAACACTTTCCAAGGCTTCAATCCTGCAAGAAAATGTGTCCTTTCTTAGCTTTATGCACTGAATTCCTTTCACCAGGAATGAAATGCTTGTCCCTACCAAAAGGAAAATCTCCCTTCACTTTCATTGAGACTGATACTTACCCCAACCTGCAAAGGAATGGTAAAAGATTGTGAGTGGGGGTGCCTGGGAGTGTGTGCGTGTACACATCAAGATATCAGCTTAAACCAAGTGGACAAGATCTAGATCTGCAGATCATTTCTCTTAAAACTGAAACTCCTCACGTGAAAAGGGTTTTTTAAGGCCAGGGCAATTCTTAATGTGGACTGCATGTGTATGAACAAAATCTTAAATACGCGAGGTCAAATAACTCAAATTTTCATCCAAGACTTACTTTTCTTGGGTCTTGGTGACAGGTTGGACTTGATGATCTTTGAGGTCTTTTCCAACCTTGTTGATTCTATGTTTCTATTCTTTTTCCACAGTCTCAATCCAAGTAACTGCGGATATTGCCATGTCAGCACTTACCCACCCCACCCCATCCCCACTGGAAATGGGGAACAACTTTTCCAGACAAGGTTTTGAAAGCAAAAAACCCAAAATAATAAGTAAATCCTTTGTGTATAATGTATATCCCTGAAAAGCAGTGCTGAGTACAGGGGTGTAAGACAGTTTGGAAGCCAGGAGGTTAATCTGGTTTGCAGTCATGTGCTGGAATGGTAGGAATAAAGCTGATTAGAGAACCTTAATTGGCCACTATCTTAATTATGAAGGAGATTTGCCATTGACTTAAGTGTCCTTTGAATGCTGCCCGAAATTTATGACACCACAGTGGCTACAAATGATCCCAACCTAAAAAATCAGAACACAAGTTTGATTTGAATACCCTGCTTCTTTTGTTTGCCCATAAAGCTCTAGGTAAACTGTAGCACAGAGGAAATAAATAATGAATTATGACAATTAATAATTGATTACATCTCTTGATCTCACCATTTCACATTCAGTGACCTACCTGGCCTTCTCTAAGACTACAAAGATTACCCACCAGCAAATGCCTTTTAATGGTCGCTTTTACCTCCTGTTTACTAGCATTGTTGACCCCATTCACATCCTATAATGTAAATTTAATGGTGACTTTGTAATCAAGGAGCGTGTGTCAGAGACAACTGTAGCTGAAATTCAGAACAGCTCCAAAGTGAGCAAAGCAGGCTTGCCTGAATGCATCCATTCTCCTTTACATGAGGGGTACAAGTGGATTTCATATGAGCTAAAGTAATAAATGTGTTTAGCATCCAGAGCCAATTCCAGATGACAGTGGAATTCACAGAAACCCAAATAGATTCCGGACAATTTAGTCCTATGTGCCCAGGAGGCGGGTTACAGGAGGTGACTTCATAGAATCATAGATTGTCTTGAGTTAGAAGAGACTTTAAAGGTTATCTAGTTCCAAACACACACACACACACACCATGGGTAGGGATGTCTCTCCCTACATTAAGTTGCTCAAAGCCTCATCCAGACTGGTCTTGAAAACGTCCAGGGATGAGATGTCCACAACTTCTGTGGGCAACCCATTCCAGTGTCTCACCACCCTCATAGTAAAGAACTTACACTGCTGGGCATGAGGAATGTAATGGAGCAGGCACCTGGCTTTGCAAGCACTAAGTCTGGATCTACCCATAGGATGCCCAGAGGAGGCCACAAAAATGATTTGAGCATTGGAACCACTCTGCTGTGAGAACAGGCTGAGAGAGTTGGGATTGTTCAGCCTGGGGAAGAGAAAGCTCTAGGGAAAGATACTTGTGGCGTTTCAGTCCTTAATCAGAAAGATGGCAACAGACTTTTTCACCAGGGTATATTGTGATTGGACAAGGGGTGATGGTTTTAAACTAAATGAGGGGGATTTAGATTGGATACAAGTAAGAAACATTTTACACTGAGTGTGGTGAGACACTGTCTCAACCTGGCCACGGAGGTAGTAGAGGCTCCACCACTGGAACCATTCTAGGTCAGGTTGTTTAGGGCTCTGAGCAACCTGATCTAGTCGAAGATGTTCTGTCTCACCTCAATGAAGATTTGAACACAAAAACCTTGCATCCTTTGAACAGTTTACAAAATTATCCCCACCATCAGTGCACTGCAGCAATAAGCTATTGTGAAATTAAATGATGGTAGCTAAGAGAAAAATCTGGAATAAACACAACCCAGGAAGAAACTGATTCAGTGTTTGAAAGGAAACCACATTTGTGAATTTATTTTTTTGCTGATAATAGTTATTACACTTGACAGCTTGCTGTGGTTCTTACAAAAATACAGTCAGGGGAAATGTATGAGAATACAAATAGTGTACACATGAGCAAACTGGCTTTTGAAAGGTGATGTGTATTCATAGATGTGTGTGTGTGTGTGTGTCCATACGTTGCTCCTGTGACCCAGATGCATCCATGCATATCTGATTATGATGACTTACACATACACACCCTGAACTTCTGCAGAGTTGGCAGCGACCCTTGGCAAATGGGAAAGCCCATGGATTTTAGCAACTTTCAGTGCTGCTTATTGGATTTCTCTGGTCAGAGAAAATGAGAAATCAGGAGAAGGAGGCACCAGGGAGATAATTACCCAAAGCCATGCAGTAGCATTGAGTAAGACATTAACAAAGCCGGCAAAACATAACAGAATTGGCTTCCAAATCCAACTGGCATCAGAGGCCTTGAAGACAGAAAGGCTCAGAATGATGCATAGAGAGGTTTCTATGTTATCATGTCAATATAACCTTCAGCAATGCCTGTTTCCATAGGTGTATAAGCAGTTGTCTAGGAAATGGTATTGGTATTTTTGGAAGTGAGAAAATATCCCTGGTGTCTAACCTCAGGGAAGGAGCAGCTGGGGTGAAACAGGAGGATGTAGAAATTGGGAAGCTCAATTTTTCTTAGCACAGGAGTGTGGGATATAAACTCACAACTCCCAGGATGTACTGAGAGTAGTATCCACTTCTGCAATGCCTTGTAAGCTTTGCTGCAGGACTTCTGATGTGAGCTTTTGTGAATTAAGCTATTGAACTGCTGGCAATTAAGACAAGTCAAAGTTAAAACAGGCATTTCTTTCTGCTACTTATCATGTTGACCATTACTGTCTCCCACTTCCCTGGTGAATTTGTCTGAACCCATCCCTATGCCTTCTTGTGAAGAATGCTTCTCCATTTTCTAGCACAGTGAAAATAAACAGCAATGAAGAAAACAGAGCAATGGGAGCACCACCATTGCTGCTAAGAAGGGAACCCTAACAAAACTACTCAACTGTTAGCAAGGTAAAATTGCCAAGTTCTCTTGGGAGTTCAGCTTGCAGTAACTTCTAGAGCTTTCTAGTTAAGCCTGCTCAGACCTGATAAAGCCATTTCCCCTCTCAGGATGAGAGCTCCAGGAAGCCTTGTAATTCTCAGGGACCACAGTCTGCTTTTGGAGACCTGCTCCAGTTCTTCAGCCATGTGATCCAGCACACTGTGACAAACAGTTGGGAATGCTGTGCACACTATCTCAGCAATTTAATTATAATCAAATTACTTATTTAATCAGGATATCAGCTTGAAACAGTTTTTTTTTCCCTCTTCCTCCCCACACCTCAAGAATCAACTGATGAATGTGTAAAGTAGCAAGGTGATAATAGCTGTTAGTTCCTGCTGTGCAAAAGCTTTATTAAGCTTTTCTGAACTCTGTTGGTATATCCCTTCATGCTATCCATCAAAAGACAGCTGAAATCTGGTCTACCTATTGATCAGCCTGTTTTTCTGATAGCTGAGCTACTCTAAATCCCATATATTCATTCTCACCAGGAAAGAAAATAAATGCTTTTCTACCTTTCTCAGAGACCAGTTAGCTTCTGAATCTAAACCACTTACCTGAGTAACACTGGAGAAACAAGTGAAAACAAAAATCATTCTAAAGTCATGTGGGCAGCTTATGATGGAACAGGGGAAGAAGCAAGGTCCTTGTGGTCCCAGACCTGTGTCCTAACCAATGACCTATTCTTCCCTCTGACTCAGAAGGACACAGTTTTAGCAGGAAGACAAAGCAATTCTTTTTTTTTATTATTATTATTTTTTTCCTGAGTCTCAGGGTCATAAATCACTGAAGCATTTGGGAATGAACCACTAAACCAAGCAAGATTCAACATTGTATTTTTGATAACTTTATGGCAAAAGAAGCTGAACTGTGACTTGGATACAGAACAACTTCCCCCTGACTCGCAATGTTCAGCTACCTCCTGTCCTTTGCTTGCCTTCAGAGCTCCCCAAGAGGAAAGCCTTCTTCTCTTTTTCACTAATCGTCTCTGACGTGTAGTTGGCCAAGTGATCTGTGCCACCATGTCAGGGCTATTCTGAATTAGCCTCTTTGCACACAGAGAAAAAACAGATGGAGGAGAGAATGCCTTGCTGCCCTGAGCAGTGGGTTGTCCTTTGTGCCTGTGCTCAGGACGTACAAAATGCTGTCCTTCCCAGGCAGGTGTGGTATTAAACACAGTTTTCACAGGAGCAAATGATTCTACAAGGTGCAAAGCAGGGACTGCATGAGCAGCTAAATCTGCTCCTGCTTGTTGGAGCACAAAGAGGGTGGAGGGAATATTTGCTTTCTGCTGGACTTTCTTCCTAGATTGCTTTATTATCTGAACAAAACACAGGGTGGGGGGAGAGGGGGGAGGGGGAAGGAACAAGCCAAACTGATTTTTCTTTTTTTCTTCACTCTTTCTCACCAAAGTGAAACACCCAGACAAGTTCAGTTGCACAACATGCCTTGGAGGGATAACATTCAGAGTCCTGCTCCAGGAAGAATGACTCCTCTTGTTTTTTCCTCTCCTGTGTCTCCACTTAAGCAATAGTTCAGTAGTTGCTTATGCAGAACAAGGAGAAGCAAATTTTCAATTTCTTGGTCTCTCTGAAGAAATTTAAACCAAATCTCCTTTCTGAGAAGGTTGCCCTAATCACCATCTGTGTGTCTCCAGTGCTTCTGTATATGGTCCTGCTCTTGATGGTTAGGCAAACATGGACCACAAAGGCAATAAGAAGGTGTTTCACTGTTGGTGGAAAGCCAGTTGTTCCTAGAGAGAGGAAGGGAGAGTTGTCTGACCACCAGCCTGCTAGGCACTTCTACCTGGTCATTGCTTCATATCTGGGCAAGAGGGCTTTGGGTTTGTTTGGTTTGGTTTGGTTGGGGGTTATGTTTGGGGTTTTTTGATAGCCTCTAAGTGGGCTGTTCTTTCAACCCCATTTTCTTCAGTGGCACCATCTGTAATTTCTCCTGTTGACAGTACTCATAGTCTACCTTCTTCATTCCATTCCTGCTCAGCTACTTTCTGTCCTTACCCTTTTTAAGGTAGTATCTTCATTCATCACGGAGTTTGTGTGCATTTGGGTGGAGACTAGAGGCAGTAGGAGCTGATACAGATTTGCTCAAATGCCCTGGGATTAAGAACTGAGAAATGATAAGGTGACAATGAGGTAAAGAACTGAACTGAGGGTTGAAAGTGGCTGGTTTTAAGGTGGGTGATGGCACTGCTAAGCCCTGTGGTAGATGAACAGGGTCCTTCAGCCTCTTGGGGTGTAAGTCACTGAGGAAAGACAAGAGACTGGGTTAAAGAGCCTGATTTATCTACTCTGCTTTTGAAGAAGTGGTCACAGATGCACCTGCATAAGCTGGCAAAAATGTGGAGCCAGTTCTGAAACCAGGCATCTGCGGCAGTCGGGTTCTCTTCTGGGTTTTTTGTCGTTTTGGCCTTGTTTCAATAACTAACTGCACTGTGTGCTCCATTGATCCTGGGAACAATTTGCAACCAGATTAAATCTCTGCTAATGTAATTGGTGTAAATGCAAGCCTGACCTAGCTTGTGTTGAGGGCAACGTGCTCAGCAGTGCTGTGCAGGCTGAGAGCGCCCAGAGAAAGAAACATCTGTGCAGGTGTGAGCTGGGGCACACAGGGGTGGGGGCTTACTCTCTGCCTTCTTCCCTCACCCGTTAGAAGGTGGAAGATGTTCAATATCTTGGTTTTAATTCTGTCTTATAGCTTTTATGCTATTATGCTCTTTCATTGTGTGTCACCTTTATGCCCTCCTTGACCACGGTGAAAGGTATTGAGCGATGATAGCACACAGAGGGCTTCCACGAGCACAGGTGGATGACTTCTGCTGAGCTGAGGAGAATTTTAATTAGTGTTTCCTTTTGATATCTCTGCTACAGTCCATGTAAATCTGTCTGTTAAATCACCCTGAGATCTTTTTGTGGCCACAGTGAACTCTGGTCTTATGAGCACAAGATGTAAAGATACACAGCAAACAAAAATCAGTTTATTATGAAGTTTTTTCCCCAGCTCTCTGGTAAGAGGAAGATAAGCCCTACTTTGATGTGTGGGAAGGAGTGGTCAAAGTAAGCAGAAGAAGCTGTGCAGGTTCTGTCTGACTGGAGCACTTCCCACATGCCCCCAGAAAGGTGCTTCTAGGGAGGAGAGCTAATCATGCCCTCAAAAATAGCCAGAGTTGCATTACCTGATTTTTTTTTTCTTTGTTTAAGTCTAGTTCAGCTACTCTGTCACTTCTGTCATCTTGCCTGGTTTTATGTATCCTGTAGGCTTAAAAACCAAGTTATTACTGCCACTATAGCCATTACCAGCAGCACACAGCAGAAGGAGTGCCAAGCTCTTTGTCTCATCAAAATGAGTTGCAATACGTAGAGGACAGGACTGAGGCACCAGCACATGTGAAGCTACCATACTCCCCCTCTCTTTTTCTTCCCTGTCTTCTCTTAAACTCCTCTTCAATCCTGAAGTGCCTTTTCCTTGAGCAGAAGGTCCCCACCTAGTACTTTCCAGACTGGGTAGCAGGGGTGACTGTGCGTTCACGCGAGGAGCTGTGGAGCCCTGAGATGAACCCTGGCTCAGGGCCATGCACATTGTCTGAGTTTGTTTCTGTCTCCAAGCCCAGAAGTTCTTTGTGGTGATTCTCTGGGGCTCTAACCTGCTTTCTTCTAAAATTTTGCTTTCAAGCTCAGCTCATATTTTTGCTTATTACTAATGTGATTAAGCCTGTATCCTCCTTTTATTTAATCTACTTCTGTCCCCTGGAGTAGTCTTCCAGCATAGTTTGCAGTCAAGAGAAAAAAACCTTTCATCACATTGTATCTCCTGTACAAATAGTACATCACCAGTGCGGGGATGGCCAACCCAGCTTTCCAGCTCAGTGGACCTGTGCAGTACCACAGGAGCAGCTATGACACATCAGCATCTGGTTTAATTGCCACAGTTAGTCCTCTGCTCCAATCTAACATTGTGTTTCATTTCAAAAATCTTATCTGAATCTCTGTACTACAAAAAAAGCTTCCACTTGCAGAAACTGGATCCTATGTATGTATAGCTTTCTAAATATGGTGGCTAGCGAGGCCAGAAGGTCAAGGGAGCTGATTCTGTCCCTCTGCTCTGGTCAGACCACGCTGCAGCTCTGTAGCCAGCTCGGGAATCCTCAGCACAGGAGGGACATGGCCCTGTTGGAGCTGGTCTGCAGAAGGCCACAAAAATGATCCAAGGGCTGGAACCCCTCTGCTGTGAGAACAAGCTAAGAGAGTTGGGGTTGCTCAGCCTGGAGAAGGGAAGGTGCCAGGCTACCGTTTTGTGGCCTTTCAGTACTTAAAGGGGCAAATCGGAAACATGGGGACAGACTTTTTAACAGGGCCTTTGTGACATGACAAGGGGTGATGGTTTTAAATTAAAGGATGGAGGTTTACACAAGATATAAAGAAGACATTTTTCACAGTGAGGGTGGTGAAACACTATCCCAGGCTGGCCACAGCAGTGGTAGTTGCCCCATCCCTGGAACCACTCCAGCTCAGGTTGTCTGGGGCTCTGAGCAACCTGCTGTAGTTGCAGACGTCCCTGCTGACTCCAGGGGTGTTGGACTAGATAAGACTTAAAATCCCCTTCCAGGACAAACCCTCCCATGATTTTGTGTAAACTACCAGTGACCCCATCAAATAATTTTTCTATGATAGCCTGTACCAAGATGTTTTATTTGGGTAGTAATGTGAGTACAGTGATGGATAAAATGAAAACATTATAAACCATTTATGAAGTTACTTGTGAAGTCTTTCTTTTAGGATGGGACAAAGAGGATAAGCTTCTATATTTATTCATGTCACATAGTGAAGCCCTTCATGGGGAGGCTTCCATGTGCTGGCAGAAGGCAAAGAACACAGTTATTGAACTGAGAGTTCAAGGCCAGCTGGCTCAATGTTGCCAGATCCATACAGTATTTAATTCAATGAAGATCTACTCCCCTCTTGTGCTTACTGCAAAGGAGCTGCAAGGAAATCTTTTTTTGATCCCAAACCAGGAAACTAGCTAGAAGCCCAAGACAGTTATGGATCTATTACCTGGCATTTCTATGGGGACACAGGTCCTCCATGTGGAAAAATCCTTCACAGCAGGTTTTTTCAAGGAATACGGTTAAGATTTGTGGATATTCTTCACTTGGTGGTCACCTGGATAGCAGGTGCCTTACCCAAGCCTTATTTTTGTCTGTTACATAGAATGCATAGAATACATAGAATAAACCAGGTTGGAAGAGACCTTCAAGATCATTGCGTCCAACCCATCAACCAATCCAACACCACCCAAACAACTAACCCACGGCACCAAGCACCCCATCAAGTCTTCTCCTGAAAACCTCCAGTGATGGCGACTCCACCACCTCCCCAGGCAGCCCATTCCAATGTGCAATCACTCTTTCTGTATAGAACTTTTTCCTAACACCGAGCCTGAACCTCCCCTGGTGCAGCCTGAGACTGTGTCCTCTTGTTCTGGTACTGGCCGCCTGGGACAAGAGACCAACATCCGTCTGTCTACAACCTCCCTTCAGGTAGTTGTAGAGAGTAATAAGGTCACCCCTGAGTCTCCTCTTCTCCAGGCTAAGCAACCCCAGCTCCCTCAGCCTCTCCTCGTAGGGCTTGTGTTCCAAACCCCTCACCAACTTTGTTGCTCTTCTCTGGACTCGTTCCAGCAAGTCAACCTCCTTCCTAAACTGAGGGGCCCAGAACTGGACACAGTACTCGAGGTGTGGCCTAACCAGTGCAGTGTACAGGGGCAGAATGACCTCCCTGCTCCTGCTGGCCACACTGTTCCTGATGCAGGCCAGGATGCCATTGGCCCTCTTAGCTGCCTGGGCACACTGCAGGCTCATGTTCAGTCTACCGTCAACCAGCACCCCCAGGTCCCTCTCTGCCTGACTGCTCTCCAGCCACTCTGACCCCAGCCTGTAGCTCTGCATGGGGTTGCTGTGGCCAATGTGCAGAACCCGGCACTTGGATGTGTTAAATCTCATGCCGTTGGACTCTGCCCATCTGCCCAGCCTGTCGAAGTCCCTCTGCAGAGCCTCTCTACCCTCCAGCAGATCAACTCCTGCGCCCAGCTTGGTGTCGTCAGCAAATTTACTGATGATGGACTCAACCCCCTCATCCAGATCATCAATGAAGATGTTAAAGAGGATGGGGCCCAGCACTGATCCCTGGGGCACACCACTGGTGACTGGCTGCCAGCTGGATGTGGCACCATTCACCACCACTCTCTGGGCTCGGCCCTCCAGCCAGTTCCTAACCTGCATGGTATGTATACCTGCATGGTATGTATACCTGCATGGTATGTATACCTGCATGGTATGTATGCTGCTGCAGTATATTTGGGGGGGGTTGGGTTTGGTTTGTTGTTTTTATTTTTCAAATTTCCCCATATATCTTACAAGTCAACATTTCCATTGGCTGGATGTTCACTGTAAACACATTAATCATAATCATTAATCCTGAATTCTTCCTGGATCCAGCTGCAAGACATACACTATTCTGTGGAATTAATGCCCATTCAGATACAGAAGTGAGGAAAAAAATAATTTAAAAAATAATTTAAAAAAACCAACACAACAAAACAAACCAAAAAACCTCGAAAAGCCCAACAAAACCCCACTGTAAGAACATTTAACTTTGATTAATTAAACTGTATTAATTTAACAGATGGCGCATTCTGACACCCACCAGGCTTAGGGTTAGATTTGTGATGCTTTAAAGAGGGATCATTGCCTCCATTTTGATATAAATTTTGGGTCTCTGCACAGTTCACAGATGTTCAGCTTGGCTTTTTTGTGTGTTTTGTTTTATCTTCAGTTCATTGTTGGTAACGACTGATTCAGTCCTGGGACTTGCAAAGGTTCAGCACTACAGCCTCATAAATCTGAATCCTTGGTAAGGAGCCCTTGTCTCATTGTAGGCAAACAAAGCTTGATCTTTAAGTGTCAATATTGAGGGATTTAATAATAAAATATTAATTAGTGTAGGGCACCTCTGCTATACTTTGGTTGTTTTGAGAGGAACCATCTGAGAGCTCAAATAGATTTCTTATTACAAAATGAATTTTGTAATTAAAACAAGGCTTTACCTTTACAGTCTTTCTAGAGGGACTTTTGAAACAGATATTTTCCTCTTGCTGCTCACTTTGGCCAGCACCTAGGCTTGTATACTGAAATACTGGGGGTCAAATCATACCTTGCTTTTAGATATATACTTTTGATTATGTTTGATACAGAAACAGCTGGTGTTGGACTCCTCTAGGGTGTAGTAATGCACTAATTCCTCTTATTTCTGATGACTTGTCCTCTTATTTCTGATGACTTATCCTGGAGAAGAGGAGGCTCAGGGGTGACCTCATTGCTCTCTACAACTACCTGGAAGGTGGTTGTAGCAAGGAAGGGGTTGGTCTCTTCTCCCATGCAACCAGCACCAGAACAAGGGGACACAGTCTCAAGCTGCACCAGGAGAAGTTTAGGCTGGAGGTGAGGAGAAAGTTCTTCACTGAGAGAGTCATTAGTCATTGGAATGTGCTGCCCAGGGAGGTATTGGAGTCACCATCCCTGGAAGTGTTCAAGAGGGGACTGGACATGGCACTTGGTGCCATGGTCTAGTCATGAGGTCTGTGGTGACAGGTTGGACTCGATGATCTTTGAGGTCTCTTCCAACCTTAGTGACACTGTGATACTGTGGTACTGTAACACTGTAAAAATTGAGCAGATTATATTTGTTTGTCTGTCTTTCCTGCTTTTCCCACTGCTGTAGCATCTTCTAATAACCACCTGTAGTTACAGGCTTTTAGGTCAATGTTTATGCTGCCAGAAACTTGCCAAAGCACTTACAATCTCCAGGAAGCAGACTCTGCTCGTTTTTATTATTCCTGATATTAATGACTTGCACTGAGTAGATTTTGTGAGTGAGATTTCCTTTTTCCCTCTCTTCCTGTTCCATCAGAGGTCCCTAGAGGTCTTGGTAGTATTTCTTTTTCAGCATAGAATCAGGACTAATACTAACCTGTGAACATGTGTGTTAGGTGATCTTGTAGGTCACCCAGTCTCACATCATTCCACCTCAGGTTTTCTGCTTGTCAAAAACGCTGCCTAACAAAACTGGCTGTGTATGTCACTCATCTATTATCATTATTATCCTGAGCACTTTGGGGAATCCAAAGCTCATAAGATAACAAGTTCCTTACATATCTACCATCCACCACTGAATAACCAACTTGTTTGATAGATAAACAAAGTAATAATGGTAGAACTAGGGTGGATATAAGGATAAAGTCATATATTTGCTTAAAACCATGGATTTGCAGCAAAGAGCAAAAATGCATCAGGGACCATCTTGTGCTAGCACTCACATGCCTGTAAAACTTGCCTGGGCTTATTGTGCTTGATCTTGCAACTCCTTCGTGCACCCCCTTTTTTGAGGGGCCAGTGTGACCCGCTCTTCCAGTTGCCCAGGAGAGCATGTCCCATCCTTCTTCACTCCCCCTCTGCCTTTAGCCTTGTTCATCCCCTCTGACTAGGGCACCTGGTGGCAATCCATGAACACCCTGCGCTCATGCAGAAACATACATCATCCCCTTTAATCAGTCCGTGTCAGGGTTTAGGCTCCAGGCTGCTTCCTCTTTCTTTTTCAGGCTCTTAAAACTCGGTGGCACTACTCAATTCCTCTCATGATATATGAGTTATGAGCAGCACTAGCTTCTTTTCAAGATTTATGACATTTAGCTTGCTTTGAGCTCTTCACAGAATTTACAAATTACATATAAGCACAACAAAAATCTGATTTGTGAGCTGGGTTGTGCAATGCTCTACACATGTTTTTTGTTAATATTTAGGAGAACCCTTCAGGGCCTCATTCTGTGTGATGGTCTCACAGGGTTGTATAGATTCTGTTGCAGGCAGGGAAGCTGCTGAAATTTCAATGAACCCCAGCTCCCAGAGTTGCTTAGTAACTATGAGTGGTTTCCCAGGGACAGCCTCCAAGTTCCAACCTTGAAGTCAAGAATTCTGCACCTCTAAATAAATCCATAACTTGCAAATCTCTTTGGCTCTGCATCATACAGTAAAGTGGCCAATGTCACTGCTTAACCTCAACCAGTATTTATTTTGTAGCTCTTCTTGTGTGCATTAAGAAGAATATGACCAGCAGGTTGAGGGAGGTTCTTGTCCCCCTCTCTTATGTCCTAGAGAGGCCACATCTAGAGTATTACAGTTCTGGGCTTCCTAGTTCAATACAGACAGGGAGCTACTGGAGAGAGTCCAGTGGAGGCTATGAAGATGCTGAGGGGACTGGACCATCTCTGTGAGGAGCAAAGGCTGAGAGGCCTGGGGCTGTTTAGCCCGGAAAGTACTTATCAATATCTAAAGGATGAGTATCAAAAGGATGGGTCCAAATGTCCTCAGTGATATCTCTCAGTGAAAGGACAGGGAACAAGAGGCAGAAACTGGAGCAGGCTGCCCAAAGAGTTTCTAGAGTCTTCTCTGGAGGGATTACAAACCCACCTGCACATTGTGATCTTGGACAAGCTGCTGTGGGTGACCCTGCTTTAGCAGGAGGATTGGACTGGATGATTATATCCTGAAATTAATATGAGAAAAAATAAATATATATTCAATGGAGAGGATGTTTACTTCTTTTAGCTTATGATCCTTTGGGAGGCATGTTGTGGAATTGAAAACATGACCCTTATAAGCTGGAATATACTCAAGTATATTAACAGAGGTTAAATTCATACCATAATGTATGTACTCACTTTAGAATTTGTTGATTTTTACTGGGTACCTGCAAATGTTATTACCTTAAGACTTCAACCTGCCCAGTCTTTTGTACTTAAACCATGTTAAGGAAGAAGGGGATAAATGCCAATGTGGGAACAGTGGAAAAAGCTTGAATGGAGAATAGGCAGAAGAGAAAAAGAAGGCTGTTTACACTTTATCAAAACTGGAATTCACATCCAAGACTCATCTTATGTAAGTGAGAAATGCAGAATTACTTCAATTTATTAGGACTGATTCTCTACAATTAGTAAGAAACTGTATAATGAAAATTCAGTTCTGCATTCAGGGGCTTAAAATCTTAGGCAGGTGAGACAACAACGTGGCTGAGAGTAGCTAGTCAGGAAGACCAGAATAGAAATCATTGCAATTTTTGGTGTGTTTTCTCTAAATAAAGACAGTAAAGAGGAGCTAATAATTTAGACAACTCTATCTAATAAGCTTGGGATTTGTGTCATTTCCTAACTTACCTCCTCCTATGCAGACACTTAAATCATTCTGCATGGGTGCCAAAATGTGACAGCACCACACTGCTGTTTCTGCTTTAAAATGCATCTCTCACAAGACGCTAGACTGTCGTCAGGGATGCTATGAAGAACTACAAAGAGAAGAAATGCTAGTATAAAGACAAAATGCACCTATTTAAATACGCTACAAAAAATACATTTGAACCCTGTTAATATATTTCTGTGTTCTGCAAAGAGACCTCTAAGGAATAACTTTTTTTCAGTGCTGGAGATCACAGAATGTTAGGGGCTGGAAGGGACCTCTGAGGATCATTGAGTACAACCCACTGTCAAAGCAGGATCAACTAGGGCAGGTCACACAGGAATGCATCCAGATGGGTCTTGTAAGTCCCTGGAGGAGATTCCACAACTTCTCTGGACAGCCTGTTCCAGGGCTCCAGCACCCTTACAGCAAAGCAGTTTTTCCTCATGTTGAGGTGGAACTTCCTGTATTCCAGTTTGTGTGCATTGCCCCTTGTTCTATCACAGGGCACCACTGCTTGGTGCCGTGGGTTAGTTGTTTGGGTGGTGTTGGATTGGTTGATGGGTTGGACGCGGTGATCTTGAAGGTCTCTTCCAACCTGGTTTATTCTACGTATTCTATGTATTCTAAAAAGGACTGGCCCCTTCTTCTTGACACCCACCCTTTGGGTATTTCTAACATTAATAAGGTCTCTTCTTAGTCTTCTCCAGACTGAACAGCCCCAGGTCTCTCAGCCTTTCCTTATCAGAGGTTCCAAGCCCTTAATCATCCCTGTAGCCCTCTGTTGGACTCTGTCTAGTATATCCCTGTCCCTCTTGAACTGAGGAGCCCAGGAACGGACACAATACTCAAGATGTGGTCTCATTAAGGCAGAGTAAAGGGAAAGGAGAACCCACTTGACTTGCTGAACACATTCTTCTTAATGTTCCCAAAGATATCACTGGCTTCTTGGCCACAACAGCACTATGCTTTTCAGTGGATAACTCATTGTTAGCTCCTGGGAAAACCAGGAGTGCCACAAGACAGCTGAACCTTGGGGCTCTGCAGAAGGTTTTTTAACTGCTTTGTAGTTATAAAGAACACATACTGTGTCCCTCAGGTACATGCAGTGATCTTTAACAGGGACTGCACTCAGGGTCTATGGTTATAGATCAGTTTTTCAATATTAGTTCAATGCCTCAGTTCTTGATGAATGTGAACTGTCAGTGCATCCTGTTGTTGGGTTGGGATTTTCCTGTAGTTGGTTTAGTTTTGTTTGTCTGGTTTTTAAATCAGCAAAAAGTAGGTTGAATGCTTCAGTCTCTACACCATGGAGGCCAAGTTTTAACCCGGGGAGATGTCATCACTGCATCACTCTCCAGTGAGAAGCTCTCACAGTGCAGCTATTATTTTGCTTCTGCTATTTGCATGGCATGGCTATGTAAGCCCATAAAACTTCCAAAACACAGATATAAAACCCTCAATTGCTTGGAGCCTAAGCCAAGCTCCTATTTGGGTAATTGCATTCTGTCTGTTTAAAATTCACATGTCAATTTTCAGTTTGATGTTGATTGGACTCTTCTTCACTTTCTTGTACTAAACCATCTGTGCGCTTTCAGACAGTAGCTGCAGTTTATCTTCCAGGTAGTTGCATTTCTGTCCCTGACACAGGGGGCTGGACAAGAGATGTCCAGGCTGCTTCAGTGCCATCAGCAGTTAAAGTGGCTCCTGACCTGCCTGATGAAGCCAGCTCTGCTCCTGCTGGCACCCTGTCTGGGCACCAGCATCTGTTCCCCTTCCTCAGCCAAGGAGGTCACCTCTGTCTCCACAACGTGTCCTGACCTTTGCCAGTTCCACCTCAGGAAATGGCTGAGATTTATTTATTTTTATTTTGGTATCAGGTCCCTTTAGAAACATGGCCTGAAAGGAACTTTGTGCATCAAACTAAACTCTGTGCCCTGCTGTGTTAGCAACTACAGCTCATAAAATTATGCTGTTCCATCCTAGGCCATGGTAGATTGGATTGTTCCCATTACTCCTATTGCAATGCTGTTCCAGACTCTCACTGTTTCAGTGGTGCAAACTGACCTCAGAAGCTCTGAAATGAAAGTCAGCTCACTTGCTGTTGCACTATCTCCACCTCACCAGTTTAATATTCCAAGAGAGTATGTTTAACAGGAACATGAACTTTGCTGCAGAAGCAAAGCAAAGCCTAGCGGAATGTTTCCCAAATGCTTGGTTGGGGTGGGGAAAAGAAAAGACTTATTTTTCCCTTTTATTCTGAACTTTCCATAAAGCAGTCCAGTAAATGCTTTGCACCAGCTCCAGATAATTCATTATGTGAAGGAGAAAAGTATGATATCACTTCTCCTTCTTGTGGCATACATTGCTGAGGAACAGTTGCTGAAAATCTCCAATGCGTGATTACAGGGAGAGGGTCCTGCGGCCAGCTGGAATTAAAGCTCCTTTGACATTACTGTAAATCACAGAATTGCACAGAATCACAGAATGTTAGGAGTTGAAAGGGACCTCAAAAGATCATCCAGTCCAACTTCCCTGCCAGAGCAGGATCACCAAGAGTAGGTCACACAGGAACACATCCAGGTGGGTTTTGAACGCCTCCAGAGAAGGAGACTCTGCAGCCTCTCTGGGCAGCCTGTTCAAGGGCTCTGTCACCCTCAGAGTGACAAAGTTTTTTCTTTATGATCCTGTGGAACCTGCCATGCTTAAGCTTGTACCCACTGCCCCTGGGACATCTCTATGCAGAGCCTGGCTCCATCTTCTTGACACCCTTCACACATCTATAAACATGAATGAGGTCACCCCTCAGTCTCCTCTCCTCCAAACTAATAAGACACAGATCCCTCAGCACTCACTTTTATTCAAGTTTTCTTTTTCCTTGCATGCCTGTAGTGCCCACTGGGTATGGGGGAGAGTCCCATCCCCCCCCATGTAAACTCTCTTCTACACCCTTCCTTTTTGCCATTAGCATGAGTCAACAATGATTGCAACAATCTCCTCAAGCCATTCAATGTGTGCTTAACTTTGTTTGTGCTGTCATCACTTGGAGTCCTTCTTAAACAGAAGATAATTATCAAGAAAATAAACACAGCTACATATCAACACTCTCTGTCCTTGGTTAGATTTGCCCAGCAGAAAGCCTTCATAGTGCATCTAACCAGCTAGGGTTTTGTCAAATCCCTGACCTCCCTCTCCAACAACTTTCCTCCTTTTGGGTGAGTTGCCCTCAACAGAGGTCTTTCTCTCGACCAGGTCTATATTATTTGGTTAAAGCTATCAGAGCTAGCATAGAATTGTTTTTGTTGGAAGAGAGCTTTTCAATCACCAAGACCAACGCTTAACCCAGCACTGCCAGGTCACCATAACCATGTACTTCAGCACCACATCTACATGGCTTTTAAATCCCTCCAGGGATAGGGACTCCACCACTGCCCTGGCAGCCAATTCCAGGGCTTGACAACCTGTTTGAAGAAGGCATTTTTCCTAATGCCCAGCCTAAGCCTCCCCTGGTGTAACTTGAGGCCATTTCCTAGTCCTGTGATTTGACACCTGGGATAAGAGACCAACACCCACCTGGCTCCAACCTCATTTTTGGAAGTTGAAGAAAACAGGAAGGGCTCCCCTGAGACTTTATATAGAGCTAATAAGGGTGTAATTCACATCTCTATGTTCAAATTTTGTTGCAGATCTTCTCTGTTAGTGGACTGTTTCTCACAATGCAAGAGCCATAGTGTCTAAAGCTTCTCTTGCTTGTAATTTACTTCATTTTAAGCTTATTTTGGGGGAGAGAAAACCATGCACCCCATTTGCTCATATAAGAAATCATAGAATCATAGGACCATAGAATTGTTAGGGTTGGAAGAGACCTCAAGGATCAGCCAGTTCCAACCCCCCTCCCATGGGCAGGGACACCTCACACTAGATCAGGTTGCCCAGAGCCACATCCAGCCTAGCCTTAAAAAACCTCCAGGGATGAGGCTTCTACCAGCTCCCTGTGCAACCTGTTCCAGTGCCTCACCACCCTCATGCTAAAGACTTTCTTCTTAACATCCAATCTGAATCTACTCACTTCTAGTTTTGACCCATTCCCCGTAGTCCTATCACTCCCTGACACCCTAAAAAGTCCCTCCCCAGCTTTCTTGTAGCTCCCCCTTAAGATACTTGAAGACCTTCTCTTCTCCAGCCCCAACTCTCTCAGTCTGCACTCATCGGTGAGCAGCTCCAGCCCTCTGATCATGCTCATAGCCCTTCTCCGGACACATTCCAGTACCTCCAGATCCTTCCTGTAATAGAAGCTCCAGAACTGGACACAGTACTCCAGGTGAGGTCTCACCAAAGCAGAATAGAGGGGGAGAATCACCTCCCTCAACCTGCTGGCTATGCCTCTCTTGCTGTAGAAGTGCAGTGCAAAAAGACAAGCACATTGATTATTTTAATAATAACAGGTGTGACATTTTTCAGTGCTCTCTTCTCTGCAATGCCTATTTACCTTACAATAAATCCTGCTTCTTAAATATTAACAGTGGGTGTAAACAGTGAAGATTTGCAGGCGCTGAAATGCCTGCCAAAGGAAGAGATCTAGTGACATTCAGAGCAAAAACTGTCAACTCCCTTTTTCTAGGCCAGTTATTTGTTTCTCGTTTGTAAAAATAAACAAGTAAAGGCATATGAAAGAAACGTGTTACAAGATGCAAAGGAAAATAACCACAAGAATTCATAAGCAGAAAGGAAAGATGGAGCAGGAAGCAGCTCAGATACAACTGCTGGTAACAGATTTAGCAAGCTCTTTATTTCCGAAGGAAGTTCTTAATCTGTGCTTTCAACAGTGGAGTCAAAAATAAGCATCACACCTTGGGACACATGGGAAAGCAGTTCACTGGGAGGAATTAGGGCAAATTGTCTCTGTCCTAGCAATTGAGAGAGCATTTATTTGCATTTCTTTAATTCTTGGATTACTTTGATATCTGCAGCATACTAATGCTTCTATAGAATGAAAAATTTATTCAGAGGTTGCCAGTAATGTCTTGAGGTGGTGGCCTTGATGGCACAGCTGCTCTGTGCTGGAATATCCTGTGCCCTGCTGTGAACAAACTAAAACTGGACAGAAAATGATCACGAGCTTTCCCCCCCTCCCGGCCCCCCCTTTTTCTTTCCTTTTCTTCCTTATTTTTATTTTTTCCCCTGGAGAAAAACAAATTTGTGCAATATGGGAAATTGCCCCTGAGCTTTTGGGTTGTCTCGTTGAAGTCCATTAAAACTAAAAAAAAAAAGAAAAAGGAGAAAGAAAGAAAGAAACAACAAAGCAACCCCAATTAATGGCTCATTTAAGCCCAGGCAAGCCAAGAAACATACTGATGAAGAGAAACAAAAGGTTGGATTGTTGCACGAACATTGCTCTGCAGCAAGGTAAAAGTGTAGTTAACAATGCCACGGCTAACTATCTGAGGGCTCATTTTGTGCCTTTTGCGGCGAACAAAGCCCTCGAAAGGCAATTCAGCAGCCTGACAGAGGAGACAATCATATCATCATTTCATCTGTAGGCTCAGTTAATGGCTTGTGATGATTGTATGTATTTCCACAGTGATGAGGATGTTTGTGTAGCATACACAACCATTATAAACCCCAGGCTGGAAATGGACCGGCTTTCAGTTCCAAAACTGGAACTTCTGTTTGCTGAGCTGGCAAGGGGGATAGCACTGACAAAACCTGACCTCTCTGCAAAAATAATCTCCTGGCTGATGTGCACAGTTGGGAGCCTGAGTATAGCTCAGGCAAAATAAAGAAAAAAAAAAGAAAGGATTTGGTGTCACTGGCACCTTGGATGAAATTCTGTGAGGTTTAAATGTTGTTGCCACTTTTTAATGAGAAATTTTCTGTAGAGAAATATAAATAGAGAAAACACACTGACAGTTTTAGCTTTAAAAAAAGGAGGAGAAGAAGAAGAAGAAGAAGGAGAATGACTCATTAGATAACTAATTTGGGTTATTTCTGAGTATTCTAAAAATACTGGAAAAAAATGGGGGGAAAATGTTCCAAATGAAAGCATCAACAAGATGTTGAAAACATATGTTTTCAGTAAGCTAGATGTGAAAACTTTTCAGGGGCTGGGTGAGTTAAAATACTGAGGAAGAGAATTATTCTGAGCTCCCTCAGCAAAACGAAGCCCATTGAAATGGAAACAAACCACCAGCAGATCAAAAAAAACAAACTGTGATTGTCCAGATAGATGTGGATTGGAGCAAAAATGGTGCAAATACCCAAACTGCAGCAGATGTTTCTGGATAACCCTAACTTAATGAGCATGAAAGGCTGCACTGATAGGTAAGCACAGACATGCTTTGAAAAACTTCACCGCAGTTTGCTGATTTTTGGCAAGTAAAATCCACTAACGAAACAAGTGTGTGCTCATTGCTTGCTTCAAGTTAGCATTCCTTTTATTAAAATGTGGCATCTTATCTTCACACAGCAGTCAGCTCTTTTCCTCCCATCTCCTTTTTTATGAAGCTGTTCTTTCATATAGAGCTTTGAATTATTCCATCTTCAATTATCAGAGTGGAAGCAATGAAATATGTCAAAAAGATAACTGGAGCCCAACAGGTCCTAACATAAGCTCTTTTGCTCTGCTATGGCAATACAACTTAAATATTGAAGAAATTTAAATATTGAAGGGACTTAAATATAGAAGAAACCTCCTTTAAAAAAAAAAAGGCAAAAAAGAAAAAAGGAAACAAAAGGGGGAAAAAAAGGAAAAAATGAAAAAAAAAAGGGGGGAAAAAAAGAAGAAGAAAAAAAAGATCTTTATTACAGTAAGAGGAGGAGTAGAGGAATCCCTTGATGTTGTCAGTGCTCAGTCCCATGGAATAGACCCTACAGACTTCTCTAATTATTCACAAAGCATTATGAGCAGATGTCCACAAAATGAATTATCTGCTCTCTGCCAAAAACTACTTCTGGCAGGCAGTACATCAGGTAAATAAAATGAGAGGCTGAAAACATGAATAAAACATGAATAGAAAAGCTTAGGGCATTTTGATCCTCATGCATTCAGAAGCACCAACTGAATCTATAGAGGTGCAGAAGGTAGGGCAGGGATACCATATGAAAATATGTTGAAAGGAGTCAGCTTTGGAGGAAACACTCTTAACAAGCATTTCCTCCTGTCAGTGGCAGTATCACTGTGCCAAGCAACAGAAAACACTTTAGGGTATGGGGTGGCAGCAGTTTTCAGAATCTGCCATGGGAAAGAGAGAATCTGGAGGTCCAGCTTCAGTCTGAGCACTGTAAATTGTATGAGCCAGCATCTTGGATTCTTAAATTTACCAGAAGTTGCACATAAATACCTGTAACTCTTGCTGTTCTGCCGCTGGCAAGGACATCTCTATATAACTTGGCTTTAGTCTGGGAGTCTGATGAAAAATATTTAATCTCTTGCCCTTCCTACTGGGAATGTGAATGATGTTTTCCTAATTAAAGCAGGATATACACCAAGAAATACATGGATAAAATCATGAAAACCTAACCCCTACAAAAAGGCTGAACACTGCAATTAGTAAATTTGCAAAGAGAAATGATATTCAAGAAGAAAACTTTAGAGTTTTAAACACTCTGCCTTATGTTAGCACATACAGTTGTGAGATCACATCTTTAAAACTGTCTCTGGCTTCGTTTCAGGCAACTTGATGTGGAATCAAACCAAAGCAAACTTCAATCATTCAAGAGGAAAGGGGCTCCTGAAGACTTTGTAGTGAGTTAAAGTGTATTATATTCTGTACTCTCTCACTGAATAATAAAAACTTTGCGGTACTTTAGGAACAGATATCGCCCTATATCCACACCAAAAATTAATCATGTTGGACAAAGCACACTGGTTTGTTGCTTTGAAGACAAAGAGCCTGTAAAGTGGGAACACGAGCAAGGATGGTAAATCTAACCATCAAGAAATATGAATTAATCATTTTGGCATATGGAAAAGATTGCCACATCAGTGGGAGAAGAAAAGATGGGAGGACAGGCTGGATTGAAAATTATGATTCAAAGGAATAAAAGGGTAGGTAGGTTAGTGGGTAGGTAGCCTCATAAATAATGGACCAGATTTATTCATAGTGGTCTCATTAAAGGCAGTGATAAATTAATGCCAAGCAGATATCTGTTTCTATGCAATAGTTTTGACCTATTTGGTGGAAGCATTGTAGTTACTAATTCATACAGGATTATACATAATTGGGATGCCCAATTAAAACAGTTGAGTTTCAGAAATGACAATGTTCTCTTTCCTTCGGGGAGCTGTAATGTATTCCATTACCTTCAGCTTGGGTTATGCAATATGCCAACATAACATTTGCAAATCTTCTCTGAAGTCCTGCTCTCTTTGGTTCATCCTGTACAGGGGAAGGTGACATGTTGAGAGGATTAAAACTATGGGAAAGAATTACCATTTTAATATGTTTGACTTGTCCATGAGGAGACAATAGGAGGTTTTCAGTCTCACTAAGTTCACTTTAATATATGTAAAGAGTTCAGAAAAAAATATTCAATCCCATCATCTTCACAAAAGCAGCAGCAACACCTGCTTTAGAGAGGCCAAGCTAAGTTTATTTACCAAACAAATCTGCTGGTTTATTCTGTTCTGCAGGGACAGCTTCTCTTACCGTGTTTTATACTAAAATATTTCCTTGCTGCATTAATTCATGTGAAGTCTTATGCATAAGCTGCTAGCAGGAGTATCTACACTTGGAAAAGTGTGTCTGATGCCGTGCTTCAAAATTTCCAACACAACTGATCTTACATTTGGCTAATGGCTTTTGGTTTTTATGAGTGGACTCCTAAAGCTGCTGAGATATTAGGATAATAAGTGTTTGTAGAAAAGAATGATCTATTTATACAGAATCAATAAAGCGTTGCCATGGGAAACCTGAAGCTCTCCAAAGGAGCTTTCCTAGAACAGAGGATTTTCCAGGGGAAAGAATGGCTCATACACCCTTGGTTCTCTCTAATTCTTGCTGTCTCATTTCCTTTGCTCTCAACCCTGCCTACTTTGAGAAAGGAATTCTTCTCAGGTAGACCATCAAGCAGCAGAAAATGGAAAAATTACTTGCTTGAATGTCTCATGGATGTTACAGAGGTTAGATAAAAAAAGATCTTTGTGAGCAGCAATACAACAAGCTAACTGATGGGAAAAGGTCTGTAGAGGGGTTGCATTTGGAGGACCTTCAAGAACACTGGAGAATGTTGTATGGGGGTTGCTAGCTATCATAGAATCATAGAATGGTCTGGACTGGAAGGGTCTACCAAAGGTCATCTAGTCCAGCTCCATATGAAGTCAGCAGGGGCATCCTCAACTAGATCAGGCTGCCCAGAGCCCTGTTGGGCCTCACTTTGAATGTCTCCAGAGATGGGACCTCAACTGCCTCCCTGGGCAACCTGTTGCAGTGTCCCACTGCCCTCATGGCAAAGAACTTGCTCCTAACATCCAATCTAAATCTACTCTTCTCTAGTTTGAAACCGTTGCCCCTCATCCTATCACTACAGGCCTTTGTAAACAGTTTCTCTCCATCCTTCTTGTAGGTCCCTTTTGGGTACTGGAAGGTTGTTAGGTCTTCCAGGAGCCTTCTCTTGGGCCTATCGGGTTACACAGTGAGCTTAAAGGGCAGAAAAGATGATGGTGGTGATGATGATGATGATGCTATGCTTAACTTGCTGGAACTCAGGAGAAAGATTGCTTTTTCTCCTAGTTTTGTTTTCAGTATTACATTGGACGTATTATTTTGTTTGTGCTTGGCCAGTCTCCACTACAGAATGAACATGAGAGTACATTTATACATTTTTTTCAGGGCTTGGGGAGGATATTAATATCTGTAATAGGTGACAGTATTGTCTTCAGTTACTGCAGTGAGCAGTTCGCCCTCAGCCCCTGAAGAATGACTGATGATAAACCAGAGTGCTTTCCTGTTGAACAGTGCAGGGGGTTTCATACGGGGTCAGAAAGCCTTTAGGCACCTAGATGATACAATAAGTAGTTTTGTTCTAACCCCTTCTGCCTTCCTGCAAGGCAGGTAGATTGCAGGCCCAGTGAAAGGGCATGGTTCATGCTACTCTGCGTTCTGTGTAATATGAGCTGAAGGTGCCAGTCGTGATGTCGCTGGCTCGCTACTCTTGCCGCCTCCAGATTCAGTTTGCAATGAAATGAATTGGAACAAAGCCAGAGATAACCCTGAATGTCAGAAATGGTATCTTTAAAGTGATTCTGGATGCACAGGCAGCCAGAGAAGTTCAGTCCCTCTTCAAAGTCATGATGCAAGTATTGTAATGCAGATTACATCGATTCACTACCAGTTACTGACATCTAGCAGGCATCTTTTAAAGATTCTCCATGGTACCCTTAGAATAAAAAGCTCTCTGCATGAAAAGGCAGCTGGATTTTCATGCAGATGATCCATCATAAAAATAGCACCAGTGTTATCATACATGTAAGGCAAAATTCTATCCTGTAGAATGCGTTTTAGGACTATGAGAGGATCAGGCTTGTAGCCCAAACAGTACTTACATTAAAACCCATAAGTAGTGCCACTGACTCAAACGAGTGCTTAAGTATTTGCTGGTTATGTTTTAGTAATTAACTGCAGAAAGGTGGCAGAAATGCTGACTTGCAATATACTGACAGTAAGTTTGTGACGGTTCTGAACCATCCTTGTGCAGAACTGGTATGCAGGTGTATGATGAATGAGAGTTGACAAGATTCTACAATAAATACTTGAAATACCCAAGCAGTGACTACTGAAGCATAAAAGAAGCACTGTACTGAGCCATAATTCAAACCAGCATTCCATTTACAAATGTAATAAGAGGAATAGAAGAGATTAACTTCCATAGGAAATTACAACCTGTGTGCATAAGTGCATGTTTTTATGAAGTTCAGCTTCCTACAGGCTTTATGTTTCTGCAGCACAGTTACAAGGAGCATTTTAGCTCTCAGCTCCATTCTGTGATATTATGGCACTCTGTGCACAGTGCTCAAGAGGAGTGCTTCCCACCAGGGACTCGGATGTTCCAAAGATGTCTGTAATACGAGCACTGAAAACTGCAGTGTGTGCTCGTATCTTTTATTTGCATGTAAAGGCACCTGCAAGCCTTTGGGATTACACCTGAAGGATGCCATAGCATTATACACAGACTGGCATATGGGAGAAATGTTCTCCAAAGTCTGACTGTCTATAGAAGAAATTTAGATACAACTCACTCTTCATCCAGTGCCTTAAAATAGGCTCTGTCCTCTCCAGCCCCTCATTGTGTGAGAACTAAGTGATACAATGTGCAACCTTTCCACACATAGTGTGATTTGCTGCTGGAAAAATTGCCTGAGTAGCCAAAGGTGCTTCACTTTCTGAAGCTACAGACACGAGTTCAATGTGTGCTCACTGCTAGGATCCATTTCTTTCCTGTTACATGGATACAAATGGATATGAGTTTAAGAGATTTGCCAGCAATCACTGCAGAGACCAAAGTATATGTCTTCTGAGTCCCTGGGCAGCACTGCAGCCTGTGTGGTTTTCTTCCTTCGTGATGAAACCTCACAGCATAATAATCCTACCTAAAAAACCAACCAACCAAACAAACCAAAAACCCAAAAACCACCAATGCCAACCCCAACCCCCCCCCAAACCCCAACCATACAAAACCTCAAAAGAACCCAATCCAAACCAACCCCCTGCCCCCAAACCTCTGAAAACAAAACAAAAGCAACAAAGAAATCACATTACTCAAATGAAGCTTAATCCACAACTAAAATTTAAACCAAAAAGTGATCATAAAAAGGAAAAAAAAGAAAGCTGAATCATTATTCTGTTTCTTCCTTCCTCTTTAGGAACTTCTGCTCAGTGTCTTGAGTTCTACAGAGTTGTTTAAAATAACCATCATTAAAAAGTTGCTAGCACATCTCTGACAGCTTTAATTTTTATTTTTTTTTTTCCTTTTGGTGTGCCCACAGTCTATCAAAGTTAAACACTCTGAGAATTCTCCTTTGTTTCCCATTGCAGAGCCAGGAGCAGCAAGAATAGCTTTGCTACAGCTGTAATTGCTGCCGAGGATTTCAGCCGGCCACTTGCTAGCATTATTCACCAGACAGCTTTATTGCATTTCGAGATCTGATTATTAACTGTCACAAAAGCCTTGGTGCCACGAAGGAGGAGTGACATCCCCAAAGCTAAACATGGAGAAGCTGTCATCTAGAAGATGACATCGTTCTCCTGCTCAAATATCACAGCTGTTTCTAATGCCACCGTGGTGGTCCCTGGTCGCAGCAACGCGAAGAGATGTCAGCGAATTGACTGGTGCTGAATTGGAGGAGTGTGGCACCAAGGTGCATGTTCTGGCAAGGTGAAAGTCTGTGTTTTCTCCAAGTGTAACCAGCTGCTGGCAGAAGAATTGTTGTGGTTGAATTTATACCTGATTAGAGTACACAGAATAAAGGGAAAGCACAAGAGGAAGAGCTCTTTGAGGAGAGGCTGAGGGAGCTGGGGTTGCTTAGCCTGGAGAAGAGGAGACTCAGGGGTGACCTTATTACTCTCTACAACTACCTGAAGGGAGGTTGTAGACAGACAGATGTTGGTCTCTTCTCCCAGGCGGCCAGTACCAGGACAAGAGGACACAGTCTCAGGCTGTGCCAGGGGAGGTTCAGGCTGGATGTTAGGAAAAAGTTCTACACAGAGAGAGTGATTGCACATTGGAATGGGCTGCCTGGGGAGGTGGTGGAGTCGCCATCACTGGAGGTTTTTAGGAGGAGACTTGATGGGGTGCTTGGTGCCGTGGGTTAGTTGTTTAGGTGGTGTTGGATTGGTTGATGGGTTGGACGCGGTGATCTTGAAGGTCTCTTCCAACCTGGTTTATTCTATGTATTCTATGTATGTATTCTCTGTTTATGAAGGACCCTGTAGCAATGTGCATTGTCACTGATGAGGACTAATTTGCCTTATGTGATGTAGTGCAGTTGGGACCCCAAAAATCACCAGTGTTACCTGCTGCAAATAAGTGGCAAATTATTTTGTACCAATCTCCTATTTTCTATTTTTTTTGTACTGAGTGAAAGCTTTAACTATCCAAAATTACGTAATTTTTTGTCTGTTTATTTAAAGTAATCAAATCATCTCTTTTAAGCTTATCTGTATCTCATTGCATATTAAGATGAAAAATGTGATTTTACTTAAATCCACTGAGAAGGGGAGGGGGTGTGTGAAAATTAATGTGATAAACTGAAGGGTCTGTATTCTGCATGGACTGCTTTCTTCAGTGTTTGGTCCTGATACCATTTGTAATAGGCAGTCCCTCATTTCCCCAAATAACTACTGAGATAATGACTTTGAGAACAATTTCCAACCTTCTAAGTGACAAAGGCATTACACCAGGATTGGATTCTCTAGCCTAACTGAAAGAAAGAATTAATTCTCCTCTATGTTTTGCTGCCATTTTGCTCCATTGTAAATTACTGCATGTACTCCAGGTAAACTCCATCTAGTTAATCTGGTTTTCAACATCCTGTAAGGCCTCTGGCCTTGGGACACTGTAGACTCCAGATATGCTTCTGTGTGCTGAGCACCTGCATGACCTAAAATCCTTCACATGATGGACCACATTGATAGTTCTAATAGAGATGTACACTCTTATAGATTTGGGGGAAATGAGGTAAAACATTATCACTAATCTTCACACTAACTGCATTAACTCTCAGGAGTTATTTATAAAGGCAAGGGAGGATATTACCAAAAAGATTTATCCAATAGTGAAGGCTTTCCCCCACCTCTTCCCCACCATTCCCCCACTAACTAATTTCCAAGTTTCAAAGTTCTTGTTGTTTAATTAGGGATAGTAGAATCCAGGAGAAATATAAAAGCATGACAGACAACATGCTACTGTTTAGCACAAAATGCAACAACCGGTTTGGATTACTCATGTAACCAATACAAAGCCAGAAAATTCAAATGAATTTAACTTTCATTTCCAAATGTGAGGGGGAAAAAAAGATAATAAAGAAGTTTTGAGCAAGCTATTAAAGGTTTCATGGGAATACTCTTGAGAAGAGCATAAAGGACTGAAGCACTAACAGATCGCCAACTAAAAGTGAGGAGCCCTGTAGAAGGTTAAGGGTTGTTGGTTGGTGGGTTTTTTTCCAAGGAAAAGAAAGAATTTAATGTCTTGAAGTCAAAGTTAGACTCAATCAATACATTCAGGGCTCTTGAGAAATTTTGAAAATAGTTTCCTACTTGTAGTGATTTAGGGCAGTCAGGCATGTAAAAAGATTGAATCGGTTGTGAGAAATCAATGACCTCCCCCCCAAGATTCCCACTGAAATGAAAACTTGCCAATTACAACGGGACTTGTGATAAGGCCAGCAGGAGAAGGATGTTCCAGACTCCAAGGAACAGCATGTGAAATGTAGTATCTATTATTTTTTTGTGTGCCATTAGGGTGTGAGGCAGAGGCCTGCTGAACATCTTATGTTAAAAGTCCGGAATACCTCTCCTGTGGCAGATTAGCAGCGGTGATACAAAGCAAATAAGCGAGGCTCATGCACGCATGTGACAATCACTCTCCATCTACTGAGGACATCTGCAGACCTTTACCTCTCTGCTCAGCAGGTAGCTGCAATGCTGTTGCTTCACTCCAACCTTTTAAACCTCTTGTCCAACCTCCCTTTGGACCTACTGCGACAAAGAAATCGGACAATGGGTAAGTGGCTTATGCTCTAAACCCATCATTTAACGCAGGTATGACTGCTTTATTATTCTCTCACACAATGGGCTGGGGTTTGCAATGCTGAGCACTATGGATATGGTCCATGAGGTTGTGTCTACAGCAGCAGCTAGGGCAGATGAAGAGGACCAGGTTCATAGCCGGTGTGAAGGACGTTTCTGGGGCTTTTACTGCAAAATGGGGCCAGTCCCATCCCAAGGCTGGATGTCTTTTTCCTGATGGTGTGTATGAGGTGTGCTCCTATGGGACATTTTCCAGTTTATTTTCATGCAGTGTGAAACAAGGCATGGACTAACTTCAGTCAGTACAAAAGGTAGGTACTGGCTTACATGGTGGTAAGCATGAGGGTGGTCAGGCCAAAACAAGGAAAGAAGGTTACCCTAACACTGCATGGCTCCTTCCCAACTCTCTTCTCATCTTCCATTCTCCTCCCCTTTCCAATTTAGAAAGTTCAATTCAGAGCTGCCTCCTTCCTTGCCTGGCTGTTATGTGCCACTTGCCAAAATATATGTTGGAAATCTTATCAGCACTGATCAATAAGTGAAGGATGAGTGTCGAGAGGACAGACTCTTTTCAGTGGTGGGCAATGGGCACAAGCCAGAACACAGCAACCTCCACCTAAGCATAGGATAAAACTTCTTTCCTGTGAGAGTCATGGAGCCTTGGAGCTGGCTGCCCAGAGATATTGTAGAGTCCTCTTCTCTGGAGAGAATCCAAACCCACCTGGAAGTGATCCTGGGCAGTCTACTGTGGGCGACCCTGCATTAGCAGGAGGGTTGGACTTAGATGATCTCCAGAGGTCCCATCCAGCCCCCTGTGATCTCTCCTAAGGACCTGAAGTTCAACCGATCTGTAACAAGGCTGCGGACAAAGCTATGGGTAGCTATGTAGTAGTCATGAGATGTTGAGTGACAGGTTGGACTTCATGATCTCTGAGGTCTTTTCCAACCTTATTGATTCTATGATTCTATGATAACCTGAGGCAGAGTGCACCCTCCCCAGAAACTGATTGCTGTGGATTTGTGCAAGCATTCAGTGGTTCATCCTAAAAAGCAGGCTCTTTCTCTTGCCTTCCAAGAGCAGTCTTTCAGAGAAAAGCCAAGCAGCTGTGCTTGCAGGGTCTCACAGAGATTCCTAAAGGCTGATAATAAGGTTTGACAGTCATGTCATAATTGTTAACAATGGTATTGGAGATGTGCCAACAGCCTCACACACTCTCACTGCTTCTGTGGGTGAGAGGAATTGCTCTCTGGCTGTAAGTCTGCAAACCAAATTTGACATAAAGGGACATTCCATGCAAGAGGAAATAGAAAGCAATGTATTGTATTGTGCCAGATGACACAATAGTCTTGAAGGACAAAGGATAGAAAAGAGACAGTGACACCACATTAATATTTGCTGTTTCTGCTCTCTGTGCATTCAAACTCATCATGTAGTTAAAGGTTTTAGGAGCCAGATGGACCAGCCTGGTGTAACGGTTTGGCTGTTTGTGTTTGGTATGGTTTTCTTATTTACTGCTGGTAGAGCCAGGAGTGATTGATTCAGGTTTGCTGATGAGATCTCATCCCCTGAAAAGCCATTGCCTGTTCTCTGTTAACAGCATATTGTACAAAGAAAAGTTTCTAAAACAGTAATTTGGAGCTCCTTGTAGTCCTCTCCTGCACAGCTATTTGTCCTGGTTAACATGCACCCAATAATGTAACTGTCAGAATAAATCACAGCAGATGACACTTCTCCACATGGGTGTCACCAATTTCAGAGCTCAAGGTTCTGGGCTTTTCCTTTCAGGCCAATGGAGAGGGCTAGTTCTGTCTGAAATTTGTTGACCCTCAGACAGCCATAACTCTTAGCAACCTTCACTGCAAAAGGAATCAAAATACAAATCAGCCCTCTAAAATACGAGAACTGTGTCCTTTTTGCCTCTATTTGTAATTCCTTTTCAATAGCTCTATTAGAACTCCCACAAGCAAACCCATGCAGATCAGCTAGTGATTATAGACTGCTGTTCACCTTATCAGGGAAGCTGTCAATACATCTAGTTAATGAATTTATTTCTTTTTTTTTTCACGTCATGGGAATTTTAATTAACAGTTTATTAACTCACGATCCAATTCCCTAGAGGTCTCAGTAGAAGTCAGGCAAATATATTATGCAAATTCTTGTGCATTCTCCTAAATTTAGACAATTTCAGGTCCAGAATTATTACAACAATTTCACAGCACTGCAGATCCAGCTCTGGCCACCCCAATTATCTCTCTTCTCCAGAATACAGGAGACATAACTTCAAGCCATCATAAAAAACTTTATTAATGTAGCTTCAGTGAGTGCCAAGCATTTTTACTGCAGTGCAACAGAAAGCTATCTCCCACATTACAAAACTTGAGCTGTTTTCCTTGGCTTTCTAAAAAGGCTTTCTAAAATTCACAAGGATGAATAGTGGATCCAATTCAGAATCTGCATGGAAGCTTCTCTAAATCCCTGCAAAAACAAACAAGATTTAAGGCAAGAAGCTGCTGTTTTCTGAGCTTCAGAAGAGTGAGGATTGGCTAGGGACTGTAGCAGCTCTACAGCTCTCTTTTTTCTCATAATTTCCAAGGGCTGCAAGTTTGTTTGCTTACACACTTATTGGTGTGAGCTGTTTCCCCTTCAGCAAGTTTTTGCTGGTAACTCTGGTAGCAATAACTGATTTTAAACTTCTAAGTGTACTCTGAACTGCATTCTTCCCGAGATTTCTCAGTCGATATCCTGAACATTGGATCTCCCTGATTTTCAGGAGAAATCCAGCATTGATGTTTGTGAAGACCTGACCATTGTGCCCTGGAATCAGAGGCACCTGGATGCCTGACAGCCTGGCAGGAAGGGTCAGAGGTGAAGTAAAAACAGATGCCACTGAATAGATAAATGCTAGTATCTGCTGACCAGTGTATCATGGTCTCCTCCATTGTGGAGAAGCTGGGCAGCACTGACCCAAGCTGCTGCAGGTCGAGGCCTAAGTGGGGGGAAGAAAGGGCAGAGGAAGCCAACAGCCCAGACAAAATGAGATACTGTTGTGTCCTACCATCAGAGACCAGGAGAGCTCTGGTGGGGTCAGTCAGCCTGGGATTGTTTTGTGTAACTAGCCCAATGTGCCTCCAGCATGGTTCTCATTCTGCATCATTCATATGACAGGAAGTCTCAGAGGGATTTCTTCTACAGAATGGTCTGGGTTTGGAATGCAAATATCCTCTCTCAGTAGGGTTGCTTTGTCTGCAACAATGTTATTTTCCTGTGTTTGGGATAGATTCTGTACTTACTGAAGTGCTGAAGTAAAACAAAATTCCCTAAGATCATGGTAAGTCTGGCAGCTGCAGCAAACCCAGCTATTAAAACTGAGCCTGCTTTGCAACTTTGATGCCCACTGGTTCCTTCAGATGTAAAGGTTCTGATGTGCTCTTTGAAAATGTTAGTTGTCATGAGGGTTATGATACAATTAGACTGATTGCTTGTCAGTTTATATTACTGCTGGTCAAATATCTGAAACTCCAAATTCAAAGCCTGTCTTTGAATTACAGAAGACAGCTGCCAGAACTGGCAGCTTAAATATCAGAACTTCATTAGCTGTGCATCAGCCTCCAGCAGATGCTGAAGCTGAAGGAAGCACTCCCGCAGAGGCAATAGGAAGGCAGCAGCCAGGGCAGTGATTTGGGGATTCATGGATTTCCCAAATATATCCCACTGAGACTGCCCATCCCTGTGTAGGGAATGTTCACTACCTGGGAGCAGGTTTGGTTTTCTTTACTGCTTTGAGAAGTTAAGTGCAAACCCCCAACACTCCGTGGAACAGACAATGGAAATCACTGACCTGGATAATCCACTGGATGGGTGGAGGAGGAAGAAAGACAAATCCTGTGCATCACTCCCAACACAGCCAAACCTGCCGTGGGAGAGATGTGTACATTGCCCAGGGTAAGGGCCACTCTCCATTCCACAGGAGTATCAAATGTACTTTGAGAAATCAGAAGGTCTTTTTCTGAACTCTGAATGAACTGTTGCAGTTCAGGGGCTGTTAACTAGTGCAGACGCTCGAGGTTATGAAACTGTAAAGATAGATTCCTGATCTTGAGGCAAAATCCTGGTGACAAGGCAAAATGAGGAACAAATACAGCTTTTCTCCAGCGTAATAAGGAACCAAAGTGAAAGAACAGTTTGGAAACTGCTTCCAAGCCACTTAAGGAGAGTTTTTCTTTTCCACTCATTTTACTAGGCTTTTAATCAGGCCAATTATGGAAAGAACAAAATAGACTGATAGAAACTAGAGAGGTGTAATCACAATGTATGCACCCATTTGGAAATGGGGCACAAGGTGGACTTTTTACTTTACACAATATTTAATGCTCAAACTTTGGAAAACATTTATTTGGACTGGCAGAGAACATAATAATCTAGTAGGGTTTGTAGGCTTCTGTGGAATGCGAACTATAAAATATATCATCTACAAATTAAGGTTCAAAAGGTGACATGGGATCAGGATGTTAAATAACAGCATCTTTCCCTACGCTGAGTTAACCGTTACAGCAAAATTTATTGCCAATCTGGCTACAACATCTGCACAACTATAGGAGTTGTTAAAGAAAAATGAAACTTGTCTTCCTGCCAAAGTTTGGAGAGGCTTAAACACAAATTAATATCCCTAGGAAATCCTGCAATGTTTCAGAAGAATTATCTGGCTGGCAATCCCTGCTGCTTTTCAGAGGGAACAAAAAAATAATAAAATAAAGTGGGTTTAAAAGGCATATTTCACAGTGCAGCTACAACTTGCTCCACAGAAATTATGGTGCTTTGATACAATCACTTTCACATTTTGTTACTGTTAAGGTAAATTTATGCTAATCACACTTATTTCTAACAAGTCTGATGCATTGAACATCTCTGATACTTGAACATCTCTCCTGTGAAGAAAAACTGAGAGACCTGGGGCTGTTTAGTCTGGAGGAGAGAAGGCTGAGAGGGGATCTTATCAATGTCTATAAGTATCTGAGGGGTGAGTGCCAGGATGAATACATAGAATACATAGAATAAACCAGGTTGGAAGAGACCTTCAAGATCATTGCGTCCAACCCATCAACCAATCCAACACCACCCAAACAACTAACCCACGGCACCAAGCACCCCGTCAAGTCTTCTCCTGAAAACCTCCAATGATGATGACTCCACCACCTCCCCAGGCAGCCCATTCCAATGTGCAATCACTCTTTCTGTATAGAACTTTTTCCTAACATCCAGCCTGAACCTCCCCTGGTGCAGCCTGAGACTGTGTCCTCTAATGAAGGTGCCAGGCTCTTTTCAGTGGTGCCCAGTGATAGGACAAATAACAATGAGTACAAGCTAGAACATAGGAGGAGACACTTCTTTATGGTGAGGGTGACAGAGCACTGGACCAGGCTGCCCAGAGAGGTTGTGAAGTCTCCTTCTCTGGAGACTTTCAAAACCTGCCTGGAGGTGTTCCTGTGTGACCTGCCCTGGGTGATCCTGCTTTGGCAGGGGGGGTTGGACTCAGTGATCCCTGGAAGTCCCTTCTAACCCTTACCATTCTGTGATGCTATAATTCCATGAGTCTGTGATTTTCTCTCTTGCTGTCAGTGAGGACAAAATGTGTTTCTGTCGTATATGTGGCAAATTTGCAATCGTGACTTCTGTGTAGCTACTTCTTTTCCCCAGCTTCATTTCCCATACTTCATCTAAAGACAAAAAGAAATTGCCTGCAGGTCTCAAAGACACAGGCTCAGCCTTTATGAAACCTTCTAGATTTTTGTTTCAAAACTGCTGGGAAAAATCCAAATTGCACGTTATTCATGGAGAAAGCTTCAGCCAAGAGACAAACTATTTGCCCCTCATTCTCAACCCATTGTGAATGAAATTATTTATTTTATTTATTTATTCTCTCATTTTAAAATCTGAAAAAAAGCTCAAACATTTTTCAGATTCAGAAGTTGGTATTTGTTGACCACACAAAGCAAACAGTCAACTCTGAAAGTCATTCAGGTAGTCAATAGATTAAGTTGGTTACAATTCTGTGGCTATATGATATCTTCATTTTCAATTCCTTAATTTTCAATGAAATCACAAAGAAATTGCTCCTTGACCAGCCTGGTTCCTGTTCTAGAGCCTACCTGGGTGAGATTGGTTAGACTTGATGATCTTAGAGGTCTTTTCCAACCTTAATATTTCTATGATTCTATGAGATATGCTTAAAGGTATTTGAAGTCCCTTCTTGACATTTAACCACTTAGCCATTCTTTCAATAAAACATCCATCCACCAGTTCCTTTTAATTACTAGATTATAAGAGATTAATAGTACCAAGACATTTAGTCACTCGATGGCATGCTGCTTCTCTTTTTATCACTGAAACATGATGCCTACAGTCTCTACTATAACAGACAATGGAAAAGCAAATAATCAATACTGTTAAATTTTTAAATCTGAATTCCCTCTTCTTCTCCCAAGGCACCTCACAGAGGACAGGGGTCTTGGGGCTGTTTCATTAGCCAGCAGGAAGCTTGCAGTTGATTACCAAGCACCATCAGACTGGCTACAAGAGATGCCAGGATTCCTGGCTCAGGGGACAATGACAGCACTGCATACACTACTGGAAAACTTCAGTTTCCAATTGCTAAGCACAAAGAAGAGAACGTCAGTTACAAGGGAGCAGCCCTCAGTACGAACTTAGATCCCAGCTGACAGTGCTGAGCATGGTTAGGTGCTGAGATGCTGAATTCATGACCTGGAAAAATAAACTTTCATTAACCAGTGGTTGAGGGAGATCCAGAAAGCAGGAAGCTAAACATCCTTTGATTCAATGAAATCGTTTCATGGATTGTAAGAAATGCAGCACAGAGATGGCAGGAACTTCCCCAGCAGTGTAGAGAGCACTCTTCATTCCTGTTCAAACTGCAATAAATTTATCTATAGCATTTAAGGAGCGTCAGGACTGTGAACAATGAACCCTGTTCATCATACTTTTGTTGTTATGACAACTTCTGGCTGTGGATTTCAGCTAATTAACAGTAATTTCTTTTTTTTCCAGAACGTCTTTAGCTCCGGACTGACTTCACATCTTTGAAGCCAGTTGGTTCAACAGGAAAGGCACCACCCCCCCCAATTATCCCATAAGCACCTCTGCATATGGTGAGATTCAGTTCCACCATGGGACTGATGGCAGAAATTTTTCTTCCTGACATACTGAAATAGAATTGAGGTGAAGACTGCTGGAGTGGGTTCAGAGGAGGGCTGTGAAGATGATCAGAGGGCTGGAGCACCTCCCCTATGGAGACAGCATGTGCAAATTGGGTATGTTCAGCCTGGAGAAAAGAAGGCTCTGGGAAGGCCTTACAGCAGCCTCCCAGTACCTGAAGGGGGCTACAAGAAAGCTTGGGAGGGACTTTTACAAGCCTTGTAGTGATAGGATGAGAGGAAACAGATTGAAGCTGGAAGAAAGGAGATTTATACTGGAGATTAGGAAGAAATTCATTATAATGAGGGTGGTGAGACACATGAACAGGCTGCCCAGAGAGGCTGTGGATGCCACCTCCCTGGTGGAGGTTCAAGGTTTGTGTTGGATGAGGCCTTAAACAACCTGGTCTAGTGGGAGGTGTCTCTGACCACAGGAGGGGTTCGGAACTGGATTATCTTTAAGGCTCTTTCCAGTCCAAACCATTGTATGATTCCATGATTCATGGCTCTGGGCTTTCAAACTCACACAGTCCTCTAAGTGCCAGTAATGCAAGTCCCTCATGCATATTTGATGGCTGCCTTGGGTGGCAATATCCCTGCCTTTAATGTATGTGCACATTGTGCAGTTGCTGTGGGAACAGTAACTTTGAGGCTTCATGGTTTCAAAAAAAAAAAAAAAAAAAGAGAGAGAGAGAATGTATTTATAGACTTTATTTATTTTGCTTATGAATCAACATGTTAATATTGATGCAATAGAAGAAGAAAGCAAAACAAACTTCTGAACAGAAAGCACCACATCAAACACTGATCTGTTTTTCTCTTCAGCAAAGTTCCCAGAACAGGCAAAAGTGCAGCAAAGGAAAGGGGGAAAAATTATGAAACAAGAACCAGACAAAAGAGGAAGAAAGCAAGCTGCAGACATCTGAGTAGCTGAATCAAGTTGTTGAGGGATCAAGTTTTATCAGTCATCTATTACAAGATGTTAGAATTGCCATGGGGTTCTAGAGAACTGGCCCAGGCACTCTGAAGCTCTTCTAAGGCACTAGGTCAATGCAACAGGCTGCTCAGGTAATCGCCTCAGTGGTTTCTAGGTTCATCCATTGGGTTTTGAATTGTCACAAAACGGGGGGATTTGGATCTGCTTGTAGGTTTTAGCTTCATCTGAGCTCCCTTGAGGGCTATGCACTCAGACCCAGCACCTCTCTCACAGCCCGGCACTGCCCTCACTTTTTCAGTGTGCGTGATGCTGGTGATGGTGCAGTTACAGCTTCACCACAGTGCAAGGTCACATCAAAAATAAATCATTAAGGAGATAAGAAAAGAAGAGTCATCTCACAGGTGGCCCTGTGAGGTGAGATTGTTAATGGAAGTCAGATGTTTCTGTGGTCAGGCCAGGTGAGTAAACCACTATGGTTAATTTACTGAGCAAAGTGACTGCACAGAAGGATCCAGAATGGTCTCTCTCCACCTCCCAGGGCACGAGTGAGGTTTGGACAGGCTGGTTTTGCACTTCCCTCTCAGATGTGTCTTTTATTTGCACTTCACTAGTTGAACTGCTTGATTTCAAGGAAAAGTGAAAGGAAAGGACATTCCTTCCCCTCACAGTGAGCTGAGTGCTGGGCAGAGGGCTGGGGAAGCAGTTCTTGGTGTGTGCATGAAGTGACATGAATATGTATGAGGCTCTAATTGTCTCACACAAGTAACCAAGGTGCCTAAAGACCTGGGTGTCCTGGCTAATTGCTGTAACCAATTAATATAATAAGTTGGAGTCCTCTAAGTCCATACTGTCCAATGTAGCTTATCACAAGAGCAAGGAGTGAAGTTGGCTGCAAAAGCTGCCTGGAGATGGGGAGCACTTAGTGTTCCCATTCTCAAGGACAGAAAAGGTCACAGCCAGGCTGGCAGCATCCTCTGCTCTCCTTAGTGGAAGAGAGATGATGCTGGGGCAGGTAGGGCTTCCCTGGTGCCTGAGGGTTGTCTGGCATTGCTCTTGGTCCTGCTCATTTTATGCATCAGTCCAAGTGAAAATGGTCCCTGGCCAATTCACTTTTCTTGTGCTTAATGCATGTGTCACAGCAGTGTTCACCTCGAATGTCCAGGAGATGACTGGTGGTCCAAGCTGCCATGTCACAAGCAGCACAGAGCACATTAGACCTGGCAGCTGCCAATTATTTGTGGCATTTGAGCAGATGCCCCATTTCACCACCTTTCCCTCTTCTCCACCTTCCCTCAACATGGGCTTGCTGCATTTTTATCTGCACAGCCACAGTGGTTTTCTGCGGCTCCTGTTTTATCCTCTTCCTTTTTTGACTCCAGACAAACCTCTTCCTTAGTTTCATGCAAAGCATGATAAAGTTGCCCATCTGCAACATTTCTATCCATCTTGCAGCAGTTTGTGGGTGCCAGCAGCATGTTATAGTTTTCTCTTCTTTGCCTCCCTAGTATTTAAAATCCCTTTATCTGGGTCTTTAATTTTATTTCATTCTGCTACATCTTTCCCTTTGAGCACATTTGTACTGCTTTAGTTTGAATTTGCTTGAGTCTCTAAGAAAATCATGTGATATATACAAAAACAGAACAGTTTTTGTAGAAAGAACATTCTACTGATTCAGCAAAGAGACACAGTAGATATTTAAGCTGGAGTATTACATGACTATAAATTTTTTGGGGGTCCAATAAAATGAAAGCTTCTACAATAAAGCAAATATATCTGAACCACAATCTCCAGATCATCTCCAGATCATCTCCAGACCATCTCCAGAGGTCACTTCCAACCCCTACCATTCCTTGATTCTGTGAAACACATAGCAATTCAAAGCAACAGTCATGCCTGAAGTATTTGCTTTTATTAGAACACAGTTCTGGACAGAGAAGTTGGCAGAAAGAATTGTGTCATATGCACAAGAGTCCATCCTCTGCTCTCCAGGATGATTGCAGCTCATTTTGGCAGTGTAGCTTTCTCTGGCAGTGAAGCACTCAACAGTGGGCTGAGCTTTCTGAGGGGCTGACCCCATGCTGTTTGTACCTACCTCATTCCAGATGCAGTTACTTATGCATAAAGCCAGTTCTAGGCTACACTGTAACTTAATTCTGTGATTAACGATTTTGCTTCGGTGGTAAATAAAATCCCTTTCCTCTACAGAGGGACAATGCTGGAGCCAAGGGAGAGGTCAAGAGTATGCTGGCCTCGTCATCTGCTGATTATTAAGTTTTCTGGAAGGTAATTGTTTTTCTTCTTCTCTGATCAATGTAGGCTGGTATCCATTTAATCTGCAGTCCACAGCCACCACATTTTATAGCAGGTGAAAAATGAAGAACCCCAAACCTTCCTGCTAGGCTAAAGGAAATGGGTTTTGCTGACTTTCTGTCTGTCTCCATCCTCCACATGGATGCCACAGCTATTTTAGATTAGAACATTATTGCCACTGTGTTGAGTGGATTTTATATGATGGTATAAATATGTCAATTAGTATTTCAATTAGCATCCATGACTAATCCTGCCCACGCTGGGAAGTTGCAGCATGCAAGTCTCTAACCAAAGAGTAGGTTTTTGTTTCTTTGTTATTCGAGTGTAATGCCTGTTGGCAACTTCAATGGTGGGGGATAGGACAGAAAATTATAAGCTTCCTTTTCAAAGGAAGGTGAAGAATTGGCTAGAAGCATTTCAGTAGAGGGTGAGGTCTTAATTCTCCTGTATTATATGAAATTCTATATTCTACTTCACATTATGCATCAACTCCTACAGACTTCCTTTTACATGGTTGAAGGCTCTGAAGTTTCTATGAACTTTGTAAGCAATTCTCCTGTGAAGAAAGACTGAGAGACCTGGGGCTGTTTAGCCTGGGGAAGAGGAGGCTAAGAGGGGATTTTATCAACATCTATTAATATCTGAAAGCTGGGTGTCAAGCTGAAGGTGCCAGGCTCTTTTCAGTGGTGTCCAGTGATAGGACAAGGAACAAGGGGTACAAGCTGGAGCACAGGAGGTTCCACCTCAACATGAGGAGACTCTTCTTTGTAGTGAGGGTGACAGAGCACTGGAACAGGCTGCCCAGAGAGGTTGTGCAGTCTCCTTCTGCCTGGATGTATTCCTGTACAGCTTACTCGAGGTGATTCTACTTTGGCAAGGATGTTGGACTGGATCATCTTTGGAGGTCCCTTCCAACCCCCAACATTGTGTGATTCTGTGATTCAGTCACACAGCTTAGTTATACTCTCCAGCTGATAGCACAGCTCCTTAAAGTCTTATACAAATAAAGTTACTAACTTTAGGTACCATCCACACCATCATATTCACTCATGGTAAGGTCATATTATACTGCCTTAATAGTGTAAATATTCCTTTTATTACTTATTCTAGTGGAAAGTGTCCCTGCCCAAAGCCTGGGGGGTTGAAACTGTATAATCCTTGAGGTCCCTTCCAACTCTGACAATTCTGTGATTACTAAAAAATAAACAAAATCTGTAAGCAATTAATGGGCTAAGATTGAACACTGAAAATAATCTCTAACCTTCAGGTGTGATCGAAGCACACTACCAAATAAAACCAACAAACCCTTGGTGTTCACACTCTGTTTTGATACAACATCTGAAATTCAGGTGTTTCTTTCTCTTTTTTCATTATTTCCTTTATGCCAGTAGAGGGCACAACTGTTTAAATCACATTCATTTCACACACAGCCTGCCATAACAAAAGCAATTAAAAAATCCATAGGAGGGGATAAAAAAATGTATATATATACATCTATTTCCAATAATGAACATTCTGTGGAGTTTGGCTGCATTATCCAGGAACAGATAATTGCAAAGAGAAGGCTTTTAAATGATTTTGCATTCCAGAACTGCCAGAGAGTTTGTTTCTGTACAGTTCACTATCAAAAAAAACCCCACAATATTTTAGGGAATGGGAAGAAGGGAATAAAAGATAAAGAGATGGCAGTGAACAATTAGAATGAAAGCAATATTAATGTAACCTCCCCCCCCTCAAAAAAATGAATTGGCTGTTTTTAAATAATGGGGATTGGAAGGTCTGGGATTTATTTTTTTTAATTACAATTTTGTGTATAAACTTGGTAAACTTTATATAAAAACATTCCCCCTCTCTAATGGGAAACCAAAGCTTGGGCTAAAAAAAAAAATAATAGAATAGGATAGAATAGAATAAACCAGGTTGGAAGAGACCTTCAAGATCATCGCGTCCAACCCATCAACCAATCCAACACCACCCAAACAACTAAGCCATGGCACCAAGCACCCCATCAAGTCTCCTCCTGAACACCTCCAGAGATGGTGACTCCACCACCTCCCCAGGCAGCCCATTCCAATGTATAGAACTTCTTCCTAACATCCAACCTAAACCTCCCCTGGTGCAGCCTGAGACTGTGTCCTCTTGTTCTGGTGCTGGCTGCCTAGGAGAAGAGACCAACATCCACCTGTCTACAACCTCCCTTCAGGTAGTTGTAGAGAGCGATAAGGTCACCTCTGAGTCTCCTCTTCCCCAGGCTAAGCAACCCCAGCTCCCTCAGTCTCTCCTCACAGGGCTGTGTTCCAAACCCCTCACCAACTTCATTGCCCTTCTCTGGACTTGTTCCAGCAAGTCAACCTCCTTCCTAAACTGAGGGGCCCAGAACTGGACACAGTACTCAAGGTGCGGCCTAACCAGTGCAGTGTACAGGGGCAGAATGACCTCCCTGCTCCTGCTGGCCACACTGTTCCTGATGCAGGCCAGGATGCCATTGGCCCTCTTGGCTGCCTGGGCACACTGCATTCAATCTTCCATTCAATAGATTTAGAAGTTATCTAAAAAATTGTAAAGGAAAAATTAATTAACAGAAAGAGAATCCAGTAGGACAAATTTAAGAGAATACAGGAAAATAACCCCAAAACCTAACTTATTTTCTTCCCCTTTCTGCCCAACTTCTGTAAATTTCTGAAGATAGCTATGTGCAAGATTTCAGTGAGTAGAAAATCTAATATTGGATTTATTCTAACCCTGAAGTTTCAGATGTTATCTCCTAGCCAGCTAGCCCACTGCTGTCAAAAAAAAAAAAAGAACTTGGAGAAAAATATTGAAGGATGTGGGAAACTGGCAGCCATGGATACAATCACTGCTTGTGATAAGGATATGAGCAGGGTCAACATGGCTGAAAGTACCAGGACCCCACCAAGCCATCCTAAGGCAGGTTCTGGCTGGATCATTCAGCATGATGCCAGGAACTGAGCCTGAGACTCTTGGCTCTGCAGTGAGCTTAGAAGGGATAATAAGAATAATATAGAAGTGGAGAGCAATGCATGAACTAGAAAGTGCTGGCTTTATCAGGGCTGTGCAAACTTTTCCAAGTAATTTTTGAGTTTGTGAACCTCCACAACTTAAAAATGGTTCATTTTGTCTTGCACTTCATTTTTTGCTGATGTGCTTGCTGCAGATGAAGAGCAGATTTCCTGGTGCATACAGTTACTCTTAAAATAATCTGCATAACTAATTGAGCAGCAGGGTAAGTGATACTTAGCAAGAGCATCCTTAATACATGCAGCTTCCAACATCTCCCAATTCCCTTAACTTTCAGGTGTCTTTACAAGAGAGAGTGCCAATAACTTTCCAAATCTTAGCTGGAAAGTAGTAAGAAACAGCAATCTGGACATCATGTCCCTCTTGGAAATACTTAGCACAGTGACTGGCCTAAGCAGTGAGGTAGTCAGAGTCCTCCAGCCCCTCAGGATCAGCAGAGCATCCTCCTCCACCAACTCCTTATAGAATCATAGAATTCTTAGTGTTGGAAGGGACCTCATAGACCCTGCAAAACAGGGACCAGCTGGGAAGAGGAAAGAACAGTCAAGAAATGGCTTTATTCAGAAAGTGGTGGACTGTGGGAATTACCTCCCTGCATCCCTGCATCTGTATCTGAAAGAAATGGCCTCCCTTATCAGTCCAATTATTGTCCAGAATCATTCCTTTAGATTCAACTCATAACAACCCCCACGCCTGCAGGAGCGGCAGCACTTTCTCCTGACCAAACATCCTGGCTTATGTCCAAGCCACAGCCTCATGTACTGTTCCTTAACATTCACATTATAGAACTTTTCACTTGAAACTAATAAAATGCTAAGGCATTGAAAGGAAAGCAGCTGGCAATTTGAAATAAAGGGACAACAGAGTGCTGATTAAAGAGCGTGAGCTCCAGTTGTATTTGGAGGTGTTCTGGTGTGGGATGGCAAGGCTGTTCTGGAGTATTTCCAGCACAATTCCCACAATTTGGAGAGTCCAGAGGAGGGCTGAAAAGATGATCAGAGGGCTGGAGCACCTCTCCTATGAAGACAGGCTGAAAGAAATGGGGCTGTTCAACCTGGAAAAGAGAAGGCTCCAGGAAGACCTTATAGCTGCATTTCAATATCTGAAGGGGACCTGCAGGAAGGCTGGGGAAGGACTGTTTAGAAGGGCTTGTCGTGATAGGATGAAGTGCAACGGTGTGAGCTGGAGCAGGGTAGATTTAGGTTGGACATAAGGAGAAAGTTCTTTATGATGGAAGCAGTAAAATACTGGAACAGGTTGCCCAGGGAGGCCCTGTCCCTGCAGACATTCAGGATCAGACTTGATGTGGCCCTGGGCAGCCTGATCTAATTGAAGGTGTCCCTGCTGACTGCAGCGAGGTTGGACAAGATGACCTGATGCAAGCTGTGAATCAGTGACTGGTAGTCAATAATATTAGCAACTTGAATGTTCTCAGACTCCCTTTTGTTTGATAAGTCTATAAATATTGTTAAATTTGCTTCCAGCACGTTGAGGTCCACCACTGCCCTCACGTTGAGATGCAATAATGTTTTGGTTGGAGGCCACTGACATGCTGTTTTCCTCATTGTTTCTGTTCAAAGCACATTTCCATGGGGTCATTTGTATTCATACAGATGCAGAGTTTTCCCATCAGGGTATTTATAGATCTCAGAATTATTAGTACTTGACTTAGGCAAGTATTCCTAACCTAGACAGGACTTAAAGTGTGCATTTTCCCAGAGACAAACAAATACCAGCTGAAATACTTCACCAATCTGAAGCTCTTGGGGCATGTTTTTGTCTTGTTTATCTTCAGGTGTGCTGGGTTTTATTTTGCTTCTTCATAGGTCAGCGTTATTTATGCTCATCGTTTTATCTGGCTGCATCTGATCTTGCTGACAAAGTTTAGGATTAAATGCACTTACCCTTTTTTATCCCCTCAGACATGTTTGGGATGCCTGAGCTAACTCATGAATGAAAGTGCAGGGTATTAAAACCTGAAGCTACTTCATCATATTAAACTTTAAAATGCCAGATGATTTTTAAGGTTCTACACACAGAACTATGCTGCAGGAGCACCACTCTATGGATGGATGGAGGGTGCTGTGTGAGAAGTGCTGGGCTGATGGCTGATACGATGAAGGCAGTTCCTAGTATTAGTGTGTCATGACTGCCATGAATTTCCCAGCTGGAACTGAAAGCTTTGGACTGAAATCCAGCATTGCATTTGGAAGCAAATATTGCACCATTACAGAAATAACTTGAAAAATATGGATTCTTTTAAGTTCTGTGGAGTAGAATGAAAAATCACTGTCACGCTAAGAAGGGAAGGAGGAGTAGCCTGCTCTCTCCTCCACTCCCCCTTAGCATGACAGTGACACAGTGGTCATACTTCAGAGTGCTTTTAAGGAGTATTTCTTTGCTGGTCAAAAATTTACTAACCGTGTCTTTACTGGCAGTGGCTGCCTACACTTTGGTTTCCGTTTTCCGACCCTTAACAGCAAACTCACCGTCGTGGTTTGGATGCATTTATCCTCTGGGCATTCACCTCTTCAGAAGTCAGTTTGAGCCCAGGAGAAGAGTCATTTCTCCTCCTGAGAGAGCCTTTATGTCATGTGAGAGCTCCTCAGCACTCGAAACAAAACATCTCATTTCTTTAATACATTAAACTGAGGGCTTGGGTAGAATGAAACCCTCTATTCTAGTTCCAGCAAATGTTCTCTATTTAGTAAACTGTTGAACAGTTCATCAGGCATTGTGTTTGGACAAAGGATGGCAGGGATGGTGGAAATCTAATTTTGCACTTAATTCTATCTGATTAGGAAAGTTACCCAGCCCATAATTTTGCTTTCAGGACAGCCATAAAATGTCCTTGCCTTCCGCTGAGTTGCTTGCCAGGCCTCCAGGCATCAGGTTTGTTTCTGCTTAACACTTCAGCTCAAGGTTGTCAGTTAATAGGTAATGATAAGTACCAATCCATTGCATTTTAATAGATATGATAAAATCAAGCAGAAGTACTGTGGAAATAACTTGATATATAGGGAAGTAGTCATATTGTAATGCCTAGTAACTGCAGATGTTCAGATTGCTGTAATGCCATTAAAATGAGGATCTATTAATGCACAAATATTTCAATGGCACACAAAAGCAGAGCCAAACAACACACACACACACCCCCCCAATTAAAACAAAGCTAAAGTTGCCTGTTTATTAGAATTAGCTTATTATCACTTATTCATTCCTAATAGGTGGCAGGCTGTACATCTCAAATTATCATGCTCTCACTCTGTTCTCCTTCCCACAGTTCACAGATTGCTTTTATGCCTCCATCCACCTATACATGAAATCATTTCACTGTTTTAATTTTCTCTCTCTGTGATTTCAAGATATTGTATATCAGTTTGCACTCACTGGGCACTTAACCTTCCTATTATCATTTTCTTTCTGTATCATGCTCTCCAGTACAATTGCACTTAATTCACTTTCTTTTATTGGTTTTGTATTAGTCACTGTGGTCTGGTCTAGGTCCTGCCTGCATTAAGGAAATTTGCATCCATATAACACCACTGCTGCGGTTATTACAGCGGCGTAAACCCTTAATGCATAGAGTCTGTGTCAGGGCAAAGTGAGGCTTTCAGCACTGCAGTTTAATCCAGTCACATAATTAATTTCCTTAATACAGACAGGGCCTCTCATTAGCCTCCCCCCCACAGGTCCTTCCCTCCTGCTGCTCCAAACACCAGTTACACTCTCCATTTATTAGCACAAGCAGGAGCTCATGGAGACAATGAAATGGAAAATTTAAGATGCTGGCAATTTAATTGATTGCATTTGATGCCAAAGAAGGATTATCCTTGACTTTGATAAACTGGACACAACCATTCCTGGGTGCTTCTAAAACCGCTAAACTTTTTACCACAACAGCCTAGAGAGAGCAGGATTATACAAAAGAGTGACAAAATGCACATGGCCATGAGCATGAGGAGTGTGTCTGATACAGGTATCAGCACTGGGAATATTGAGTGATGACTGTGGACCAAGCACAAGAGATGAAATACACATAGCCATGAGCATGAGGAGCATGCCTGACATAGGTGTCAGCATCTGAAATATTGAAGATGACTGCGGACCAAGCACAAGAGACAAAATGCACGTGGCCATGGGCGTGAGAACCACGCCTGACATAGGTGTCAGCATCCAAAATATTGAAAGATGACTGTGGAGCAAGCACAAGAGACAAAGTACACATGGCTATGTGCATGAGGAGCATGTCTGACATAGGTGTCAGCATTGCAAATATTGAGAGATGACTGTGGAGCAAGCACAAGAGTGAATAAAGTTTATGCCCTGACACCACCACAATAGGGAGTCTCCTGTGCCCTGAAAAAATAGGTTGTTATCTTGTGATGTATATATTAAAAATACCATCTAGGTACCACATTTGACCTCAGTCTTAAAAGAAATGCAGAATCTAGTAACTCTGCCTGCAGATCGAGGCCTCAGATAAGCCGATATCAATGTTGGCTTATGGAGAGAAGCATGGCTTCAAAATTAGATTAAATTTACATTAAGAACTTGCCTATGGGAATAAGATTGCCATAAATACTACTAAGGAAAGTGGATTTTCCTCCCATTTATCTTCATCCAAAACATAGAATCATAGAATCAATAAGGTTGGAAAAGACCTCAAAGATCATCAAAGTCCAACCTGACACCCAAGACCTTATGACTACTAAACCATGGCACCAAGTGCCACGTCCAATCCCCTCTTGAACACCTCCAGGGATGGTGACTCCACCACCTCCCTGGGCAGCACATTCCAATGGCTAACATCATATATTTTGTCCATATATTTTCATCATTGTCATTAAGTGTCTGAAAGTGTGATTGGAAAAGGGAAAGTGTGATTGGAAAAGGTGGGCTACTATAACCCTTATACATAGGATCATAGAATGGTTTGTGTTGGAAGGGACCCTAAAGATCACCTAGTTCTAAGCCCCTGTCATGGGCAGGGACACCTCCTACTAGACCAGATTGCTCAAAGCCTCATCCAACCTGTCCTTAAACACTTCTAGGTTTGCAGCCTCCACAAAAGGACAAAAACCTACATTTTCATCTGTTATTTATTTTATTTTAATTTTAATATTCTACAGTCTAGTGGCTGTTTCAGATTAACCAAGTTATCTACCTCCAAAGAAACTGATAGCTGTGATTGTCAGCCATAAGACCAGACTAATGATCCATCAAGTCCCATTGACTATATCCCATTCTGACAATGTCCTAGGGGTCTTTTGCAAAACAAATTCCCTTTAAGCTTGAGGTGAGTTGGTATTTCTGCCAGGCTTATGAGGAAGCCTTTGAAAGCTAAAGCAACTGGGAGACAAGCTACAGCTACCTGAAAGGAGGCTGGAGCGAGGAGAGGGCCAGCCTCTTCCTGGTGTCAAGCAACAGGACTAGAAGAAATGGTTTCAAGATGCATCAAGGGAGGTTCATGATGGATAATAGGAAATATTTATTCATAGAGGGGGTTGTCAAACATTGGATTTTCTGCCCAGTGCTGTGGTGGAGTTACCTTCCCTGGAGGTAGGTCAAGGGTTGGACTGAATGGTCTTTGAAGTATCTTCCAAAAAGATGTATTCTGTGATCCTGTGGTTGTGTTTTCTGGAGGAAATCATAGTGGATCTGAGTCTACTTGCTAGTGGTAGCTAAATTTCCATCAAAAATTCAAACCCCCAAGGTTTGTCCAAGCAGACAGTGGACAAGAGCAGGGCACAAATGGTTATGTAGGCAATTCATGGGTTGAAAACCTGAACTTGGCAAAGAAATATTACTTGAAAGTTGACACAGCAGCTATGACAGTTAGCAGAAAGCAATCAGGGGGATGTAGTTAATGGGAGCAAGTGCTCAGCTGACAACTTAGCTCTCTGCCAGCCAGGATCAGGATGGGCAGGGTTAAATTGGGTCTTCCAATTAAATTATTTATTAATTGGGAAGTTTAAATAGCATATTCATTTACCTGCTTACACTCATGGTTATAAATTAAAGTCTGGGGTGGTTTTATTTTTTTTCCACTTTAATCCTTAGGAAGCATTAATTAAGCAACACTAGAGTAGAAGCATCTCTGCTCTTTGCATATAATTTCAGAGATGTTGACAGTGATGTCTGAATGACAAGTGGAAATGAAAAAAGCCATTAAGCCAAAAGCAGCGTGAAACCTGCAATTAACTTGTTATTAATGAACATATACATTACAGTTGGTCCAGAAGCCTGAGATGGCAGAAGGGCACCATAGTGTCAGGTACTGTGTGAAAACATGTCACCCAGACAATGCCACTCGGAGAATTTACTGCCTCCAGCTTGATTATCTTCAGTAAGTGATAGTGCATGTTTGCTGTGTTTTCTGAAATGAATACAGGCAAAAGCACTTAGAAAACCACTATTTCTACATGCCTGGTTTGCTATAAAATCAGTGAGGGAGAGTGCTTTATGTCCCTTTTTACTTGTCATCTCAAAGATTAGAGTCATCTTTTCGACCTCACAATCTCATAAAGTGCCTCTCCGAGAAAGTTTTTTTAACAAAGCATCTTTTTCTCTGTGCAACTTGATACCTATGATAGGAATTGAAAGTCCTTAACTTAACTGAACTGAAAGAAAAAACCCAATATATTAGTTGGCCAAAGCAGTCAAATTGTGGGGCTGGGTTGGAGGTGACAAAGGACACCAGGGAAGGCAAACTGCAGAGTGCATTTTCAAAATTCTAACAGCTCCTGTGGTCAGCCAAGCATAAAAATACAGGCTCTCCTTCTCATGCTGGTCTTGCACAGCTAAAGCTAATATTTCCAAGTGGAGAACTATGCCATAGGTGCCTGACCTTGTCAGCTCTCATAAGCCCAAGTGAATCGGGTATAGTGAATACGTGAACAGCAGCCCTCTGAGGAAGCCACATCTGCATTTTGGACTTTGCTCCTGGGTCTGTGCTCAGACAGTGTCCCAGAGAGGTGTCCACAGCCACCATGCTCCAACCTGTGCTAGAGTTTGCTGTAAAACTAAGGCTTGATTCAAGTCCTATCATAACACTTTGTGAAATAATAGCAATAAGCTAATACCATCTTCTTCCAACCCTGAAGGTGTTCAAAAAAGGACTGGACGTGACACTTGAAGCCATGGTTTAGTTGTCATGAGGGGTTAGGTATTAGGTAGTAGGTTGGACCTGATGATCTCTGAGGTCTTTTCCAACCTGGTTGATTCTATGATTCTAAAGTAAAAGCCCAAAGTGGAGTTTTGGCAATGTGATGGATTTACCATAACTGTAATACATCATCTGAGCTACAATACCAGGCTGAGTGCACGCTCCTGCTCTTCGCCAAAGCTGAGTTGAACCATACTAGTGTGAATCTCAGTGCTCAGCTCAGGAATGGTAACTCGTTAAATCACAGTTATTCTATCAGCTTTATGAGTCCTCTGTGATCACACTCTGCCAATTAAAAATGCATCTTGTTTTTCTGAGGTAATTCATTTTTTGACATAGCTTCCTCACACTGCTGCCACATTTCATTACAGAAGTGACTATGTTTCAGTGCTGGACATTCCTTAATTATAGACTTGCACATGTGTAAAGAAGTGAAGATGCCTCTTTGGGTCAGGGCTCCTGTGCTAAACCCAGGTCAACAGATGCTGCGCTGAGTTTCTACTAGTCCCAAAGGAGATGCCACCACTTCCCAGCCATCACATTTCAATAATTCACCACAAAAAACAGAAAGAAAGGGAAGCAGAGGTGGCAGCAATTTATATCTTACTCGTTGGAGAAGCAAACCGTTTTCTTCTTGTCCTTCCTCCCTATGCCCAGAGAGCAATGCATCACCACCCGTGTCCAAGAGCCCTCTGGGCAGCAGAGGATAGTCACCAAGTTTTTCCCTTCTCTGGCATCAACAGCTTCCCTGTGGCTCCAAATCCCTCCTTGGTGTTCAATTCATGAGTTCCAGCAAGGCAGAGTAGGCTAATGTGCACTTTATTCTAATGCATGCTTTGCTGTGCTTTGGGATCCTGAAACATAATAGAGGTTTCAGGAAACTTATTGCTATTTGTTATAGAACCTGCTAAAGAAAAGGGCTTATAGGAATTCAGCTCAGCCTTAATTACAGCAACACAGCTATAATACTGCGATCAGCTGGAGCCAGATTCAATAAAATCTCCATCCGGCTCCTGCACAGAGACCTACGTGAACCTGATTCTTTCCCTGGGCTTCCAGCCCAGAAATTAGATGGAGTTTTTATCTAAGCTCTTACGCGTTAACTTTCTCCACAGACACCAAGCTCGCTCAGCCTCGCGGGAGAGGGCAGCCCCAGATAGCACTCCCTCGCGGCGGGAGCGCATTTACCCCGCCGGGCTCGCTCACGCCATGCCGGGTAAGCCAAGCTTCCCCGGCCGCTCCGGGAAACCGCCGCTGCCTCGCCTCTCCGCTCCCTGCCCTCATTCGCCGGACGGGGTCCAGCCCGTCGCCGCACCGCGGCTGGGCTCGGCAGAGCTCAGCCGGGCTCGGCAATGCTCGGCTGGGCCGGCCCGGCTCGGCCCCTGGGCGGCGGGGGAGCGTGTGGGCGGGAGCCAGCCCGTGCCCGCCCCGCCCCGCCTCGCCGCCTGAAGCGCGGCGCTCGCCGCTTCAGAAGAGGCGCCGGGCGCCGCGGGAGCTGCAGGATTACGGTGGGTGGCTCTGCTGAAAGGGTTCAGGTGAGCGGCTGCGCCTTCGACGGGGAGCGGCTTGCTTTGAGGTGGGCAACTTTCGGGGAACAAAGTTGGTCTTACTTCGGGGTGGCGGCCGAGGTGTCCGGCTGCCCTCAGCGCTGCCACTGTTGGGGTTGCTGCGCCCCGCGGCATGGAGGGAAGAACCGTGCCCAGTTCTGTGCCTGGGCCTGTCCCGTGGGCGCCCAAGTTGCTGGGAGAGCGGGGCTGCAGTCCGGGCACTGGCGGCGGTAAGCGCGGGGAGAACGGCCCCGGCTGGGTCGAAGCCGGCAGCAGCCTCGGGGTGCTTGAAATGCTACGGGAGGGGTCCCCGCCAGGTTTGGGGGAGATAGCGGGGTTTGGGGTGCAGCTCGCCGAACAGTCCAGCACGGAGCGTTAATAAGCATCACGGGCACGGGGTACGTGCTCCTGCAGCACCGGTGCGAACCCACAGCTGCTGTTCGCCTGATAGATTGCCTCTAATTGCATTAGCGAAAGCACCTTTGCTCGCTGCCCGCGCGACCGGGAGCAGCTGTGAAGCTTTTCCCTCTCCCGAAGCATCTCCAGCTCGGCTGCAAACGCTCCACGAAACGCGCTTTGGGTCCCCAGCCGCTTTCCGAGGGGTTGGAAGCGCGCGAGGGCTGCGGGGCTGGGCGCTGCTGGGGTCCGTCTGCTCGGCCTGACCCGAGAGGCTGCGCTGGGCTCTAGAAACTACCGAAAATAGGAGTGGGCTTTGCCTTTTTATTTTTTTTTTTTTCCCCTCCAGAAAATTGGTTTCAGTGAGTCTGGAGTTACTCGAGTTCTTAAGCTGTGCTTCGCTGGCTTTGATTTTAATTAAGTAGTAATAATTGTCTCAATTTCTGAGCGTGAGTCTATGAGCTTTTCCTCTCTGATGTCAGTGGGAACGCTAAAAAACCAACTCAAACCCCACAGCCCTCCAGTGAAGGCTTTTTGAAGAGCTTTTTCTTTTTCTTCCCTTGCATAATCATTGTGCCCTTTCTGTGAGGCATTTGGGGACCGTTCAGTCACCGCTGAATTCTGACAAACCCAGAACTTTCCCATCAGACCTGGTGGAGAAGATTGAGATAGAGGTGAAGTTTCAGTGGCATCTCTCTGGGTGTAGTGGCTCAGCGCAGCAAAAGCCTCTCCTCTCCCTCTGTAGCTCTCTGCAACAGCCTCTCTGCAGGTTTTGCCTGCTCTGGTGTTCATCCTGTAACCAGTGATTTGCTTTCTCTTCTGGAACTTTTTGATTTTTATTGATGATTCATACCTAGCTGGGTGTGAGCTGCTGCTGTCCTCAGTGTAACTCAAGGTTACCAATTAAGTGTGATGCCTGGCTGTGATTAACCTAAATCCAAGCACCATTTTGTGTTGGAGAGAGATCAGTGCATTTCTGATGTGAAATGATCCAGCAGTAGCCTTGGGTGTTAGCTGGTTAGTCATGATTACCTTACTGATGACATTGACACACACAAAATCACTAGCATACTGATTTTGGGCTGTCCTCAGAGTGCTTGCTTTACACAGGGGGAAATAATACCGGTGTTTATATGATGAATGCAGACACAGAAACAAAGAAATCAAGACTTTACGAAGGATCAGCAAAGTCTCCAAACTATTGACTGTGGTATTTTGCAAGAGAAACTTGAGCTATGGCTTAAGCTGCATGCCAGGTTTGTTCAGTGATATAATTTTTTAATGTATATGGGAAGTTATGAACAAATGGTGGAAATGCTGAGCGAAGTTCGAAGTATTGAAAGTGTTCTGCTACTCTGTGTGAAATTATTCCAGAAAGTTATTTATTATGCAAGAGACTTCCCAGATTTATCTGGCAAGTGAATTTGTGAGAGCATTGGAGGAAAATGGTGTAGTGGAAGTGTATCATTCTTACTAAACATGCTGCCAACTCGATGTTGGGGCTGCAATTTAAAGGCACGTTGATGCCCCACGTTTTTTCCCCCCCATGCTGTGAACTCTGTAGCCTGCTACACAGGCACCTCTGTCGCTGTTCAGGGCTCTTACAGGCATTATATACTTTGTGTTCCTCTTAAGTGTTGCCTTGCACTGAGAATGAGCTATAGGCTTTGAGCAGCAAGCATTGGTGGTTTCTTGTGTGTGTAAAGCAGGAGGAGGTGCTGCTCTGGTCTGTGTTGTCAGAGCAGAGGATCAGCAAGTTGGCACTGGCATTTGCTACAGGATTTCTGGCGATGCTGTTTGTGAGGATGCTTGTGTAATGAATGAAACATCAGGTAGGGGCTTGCCTAATTAATCTGCGTCTTGGTACCTTTTATGTTAAGGGAAGGAATTGTAGGTAGACTCCTGAAGAAAGCCTGTGGGGTTCAGAGCTGCTGGAAAGTGGTGGCAAGCTCTGGCCCTGCATGTAACTCCCATAGCTCCGGCAGTCATTCAGTTCCCATGCTGGTGACCTTAGAGTCTTGCACTGAAATCCATGTGTCTATCCTCTTGTCTGCACACTTTGCAAATCTCTGGACTTGGGAAATAATGGATGTGAGAGTTATAAACCTGCCAAAACAGCTTCTTGGCATTCCTCAAGAGCAAGCCACTGTAGCTACACAGGGATGCCATATTCTCATGTTGCTTTTCTGCAATGTTTCTATTGGAGTTTCCCTCTGCAAATAAACACTTCCAACTAATCGTGCAAGGGGGATGGTTTTGGGGGATTTCCTTTGAGCAAGATTCACTGGTTTTCATTTTGTGCTGCACCTTTTATGTTCTTGTGGTATTCTGCAAATCATTTCAATCCTTTTAGATTTTATCCTGGAAGAGATAGTCTTGCAAGAGATGTAAGCTGCGGGGTTTATATGAATGCAAGTGGTTATCAGGGTCTGCTTTGGTATTAAAAGACACAGATTAATTACAATCTGCAAGCAAGGTATTTGTACACCTTTGATACAATTAAGGGAATGGTGGGGTGGGGTGTGATGCTCCTGCTTGCCTACAGAGAAAAGGAAGAAGTTACTGATGAGGCATGATCATGGCTGGTGAATGTCTCTCCAGAGCCTAACGATGACTGTGGATGGTTTGAGGAATAATTGCAAGATGGGGCTTTATTCACTAGAAAATGGGAGGTCTGTTCAGATGTCAAGTTACTTCGTGTGTGGATTAGAAGCTGTCCTTGGTGCTGAATTTGGCATTTAGGTCTGTCTTGTTCTGATTCCAAGTATGTAACCTTCTAGTTCATATTTGGAAGCCAGTAGATGATAGAGTATATTCTCCAGAGATGCACAGACACATTGAAGTTGGATGCCATTAGTTACAAGTGGTGGGAAATGAGTTGCTTGAGGGACTTCTGTGGTGCATGTCCTGCTTAGGTTTATGTTGTGCATGGATGATGTAAAGACAAATTAAATGATGCTTTGAAATCAGTTTTTATTGAAAGAACTTTGGGCATTTATTGTTTTGAATCTTTAAAACTGAATGTGCCACAGAAACTGACGCAAAATGGAGACTTGCCTTGATACTCATGCTCTGAGATGGTTGCTGTTGCTCCTAGCCTTAGCAAAACATATCTGCAGTGATAGTTAAGCCCTTCCATGGACTCCTTTTGCTGTTGTTTTGCACCTCTACAGCTTAAGTTTGGCTCAGAAGCAGCTTCTTTCAGCCAAACCAAAGAAAGATCATCCAGTGATTATCCTAACTTAAAACAATTAAAATGCAGAAGCATAGAGGTGCTAGAGCTGTAGTCTTTTCTTATGCCAACATCCCCACCTTTGATTTAGTGAAGCTAGTTAGTCATAGCCCTAGCTTCTCAATGTAGGCTTGAATATCCACCTCTTTTTTTTTTTTTAGCATGTGGTGTAGGAGAATACATTAGAGGAAAAAAATAAAGAATCTTCAGTGATACCTTGTAACTTACCTTAACATGGGAAAGGATTAGTCAAAGGCTGCAGGTCTGCAAAATTCGAGTGCTTTCCTTTTTACAGGTATTGATTCAGTGCTCAAAAGGCCACATTGTTCTAGTGTCCATTGAGACAGATGAAAAACAAATCAAAGTTGATGGCCTTTAAAAAGAAATTGTATCCAGAAGGGTACTGTTAGGATAACAAAAAAAAATGGGAGAGGGGGAAAAAATAAGAAGGTTTCACTATTAAATTTGCTTCATGAAATTTACTGTACATGGGATTTGTGGGGTTTTTAGTGTGTTGTCCAATACAAAGAAACAAGAAGCTGACAGAGTGAAGTGGCAGGAGTTAAATCTTGGATTCTCAGTCTTGAACTTGTTTAAGGTGCAAAGTTGGTGGGCAGCAGGTGAAATAATGTAGATGGTTGATGGGTTTTGTGTCAAGCTAAAATAAGCATATTGAATTCTGGTCTGAGAAAAGATCAATTGAACTATAGCTCATAATATTTACAGCACTGGCTTTAGGTGAAAGAACGTGAAGAAACTCTTTAGGTTTCTCTTTTAAATGTAATAAAGTATAATACAATTCCTTAAAATGGATGGCAATTCAATCTTGCATAGCTGATGTGGGGTTTTAGCTCAAATTATAATTTAGAAAGATTTTTCTCTTGGGGAAAAAAAAAAATATGTTTAATCAATATAAAGAATAATTAACTGGTAAAGTTGCTGCATTTCCAGTTGAGCAAAACAGCAACCAGAGCTACTGAAGTTGTGCTCAGCCCTGAACAATCAACGTCTGCACCCTACTCATGCTCTTTGGGCTAAACCTGCCTAGTGAGAATGGACAACCTGTGAAACCAGGCCTTGGATTTTAGTGTTTTCTGAAGCCTGATGGCACACTGGAGAAAACTTCTCTTTTTGCAGCATTTGGCTGTAAGTCATGAAGCATTTGAATTGTGTGCTGCAGGGCTTCTGATGTGGTGAACCCCCAGAAAATGAGCCATGGCAATATGGGTTGTAAAAGGCTTTTGAGCAAGTGGTTTGGATAATAGGAAGAGAAACCCAGAAATAACCAGAGTTGTCTGGGAGGTTCTTATTGATCAGTCAGTTATTGGGTGCTGGAATGAACAAGAGTAAACCTCAGGGTTTTTCCGTGAGAGAGTTACATTGCTCACTCACACGCCAGTGCACCAAACTCAGTGAAGTATTTCTTCTAACTGCTTTGCTCTGAGGTACTTTTTTTTTTCTCTTTAAATACTGGAAATAAGCAAGTTGTTGTCAAAGAGACTAATTCCAGATGGGCAGGCTGACATTTATGGTTATGAAGAGCATGCTCTTGAAATTTAACACTTCACTGAAATGTCCTTTTTGTTGTTGTTTTTCCTGAGCTGCTAGCTGCTTTATTTCTAGTCTTGTAGCTGAACCCAAACACTGAAGGAAAAACCCCATGCCTAACCATCACCACCAAAACCAAACAAAACCCAAACAACTCTGACAAACTACCACCATCAATAACAAAATGGGGGGAAAAAGGAAACAAAAATCATGCAGAAACCATCCCACCACCTCCCAAAAACTAACCCCAAACCAGTCTCTCAACACAGGCTCACTTGCTATGCAATACTTATGTGACTAGATGGATATAGACAGAGTTTGATGGAACAACAGTGCAGGGATGAGTGGAAGCTGCTTTTATTTCAAGGCTTATTTCTTTTGGCTGTGATGTGCAGATCACAGGCTGAAGGGTCTCTGTAGTACTGTTAGTTTTCTGACCAGCAGTTTGAGGGGAGAAATACATGTTATGATGACAAGGGGTTAGTAAGTGTGAGCATGGAGGAGCTCACAAAGACTCTGTGCAAGTGAAGTCTGACTTACAGGATGGTGCCACCAACCTCTTTGTCATCCTGGAGAGCCTTGTGTTGCCTAGGAGGTTACAATTCCAAGAGCTGCAGATGATGCAGGACACCTGTGCTGAACCTCCACCCAGGTGTGTTTCTGGTGGTGGCAGGTGTCTCTGCTTTTCTGATTTGTTTGCAGCAAAAATCCATGATGATTAAACTGATTCAGCTGTTAAAAATCAGCCCTCCACACCATGTTGTAAATTAAGAGGACTAAATAAAGCAGGTTTTTTACCATGCTTGTGTAGTGCCATGCCAGGGAAGCTGTGAAATCAAGACCTCCTCTGCTCAAGTGAGCTGTGGTGAATACCACACAAGAAGCACCACAGGCGCTGAGTAGGGACAGGCTTCGTATCTCTTACTATAGATCTATTTAGTATGTTATTTCATGGATTCATAGACTGGTTTGGGCTGGGAGGGACCTTAAAGATGATCTAGTTCCAACCTCCTTGCCATGGGCTAGACTGCTTAAGGCCCCATCCAACCTGGCCACGAACACTTACAAAGGCCTGTAGTAATAGGATGAGGAGCAATGGCTTCAGACTAGAGAAGAGTAGATTTAGATTGGATGTTAGGAACAGCTTCTTCATCATGAGAGTAGTGGAGCACTGGAACAGGTTTTTCAGGGTGTAGTTGAGGCCCCATCCCTGGAGTATCCAAGGAGAGGCTTGACAGAGCTCTGAGCAACCTGGTCTAGTTGAAGATGCCCCTGCTGACTGCAGAGGGAGTTGGACTAGGTGACCTTTGGTAGTCCCTTCCAACCCAGACCATTCTATGATAACTGGGGAAAGACACACTTGTATGTTCAATAGTAAAGGACAGCTGCAAAGGTCTGTGTTTTACTGTAGTCTTAAGACAGTAGCTTGAACTGAATTGAAAATCAATGGTTAAATTCAGATTACTGCATTTTAATCCAAGCAGTAATGGCCCAACCTGGCACTAATTGTTTTTAAAAATGCTCTTCTCTCTATTTCCATGTTTTGTTTACTGACTCACTTTAAAGGGAAAAAAAAATACCATCACTTCTCCAGCACTGCTGAAATCACAGTGCTGGGTTCATGGTTGGGGAGTGTGTTTCAGTTCAATAGGCCTTGACAATTCTGAAGAGGATTATTGTTCAACATACTTAGGTCTTTTATGAAATTTAAAATATAATAAATTACAGCTGTTTTGTGGCTGTAAACCTCTCTTGGGAGTAAATTGGTAGGGAAAATGAACTGGTTTTTCACAATCTGGCTCAATGTAAAGTGTGGCCAGCATCCCTGTTGCTTGTACTGAGGTCAAGACAATCATTTTTTAGCATATTGCACTACTTGACTACATAAGGAGCAATCCTGTCTAATTCAATCCAGAGCAGGTCAGTAAATGATAAATTTTGTTTAGCTTGCAAGCATACTGATTTTCACAGTTCATTTACAGAAGAATCATACATCTCTGCATTTGAAGATGCTCCATTTGTTGAAGTCGGTGTCTCTTGGCGTTCCCAGTGCAAATGTGTGAGATGAAAAATACTGTTTTAATGGCATGTTATTGTGGAGATATTTCACATGGAGAATTTGGGAACTTGAACTGGTATGATTCATGCAGAATCCATCATTTACTTTTCCTGAATGTACCCAAATATTTTGACTTCTTCTTGAGCTGTTAAGGCTTATTACAGTTGTGTGGATGCCTGTCCTGCTGGTTGAGGATAGTCTATCTCTAAGCCCATGAAAACAGGGTCTGTCTTTGCTACCACCCAGCCACTTACTGGGGGCAGGGTGGGAGGTGGGGATGAGCATCAGCGTTTTAAAGTGGAGCAGGTAGGTTTAGGTTGGACATGAGGAGGAAGCTCTTCACAATGAGTGGTTAAATACTGGAACAGGTTGTCCAGGGATGTACTTGAGGCCCACCCCTGGAGATATCAAACTTGATGTGTCCCTGGGCAGCCTGATCTAGTTGGAAGTGTCCCTGCTGACTGCAGGAGGCAGGGTTGGATAAGATAGCCTTTGAGGGTCTTTTCCAACCCAGTGCAATCTGTGGGTCTGTGCCACTTACATACTGAAGCAGGTAGTAACCCCTGGTGGTCTGGATCTTGTGCGTGCTGGACGGTAAATCTGTTCTCCATAGTGGTGGGACATACAGGTGCAGGGTCACATGCAGTTTTTGCATGCCAAACTCGTGGCTAAAATGTCAGCATTTACTGTGATGGCTTTTTATTTGAACAGTAACTTTTTTGGTGCTTGCTGCTCTAAGTGTAGTGCAGGTTGTTGTGTGCACAAAGCTGAGGTGGTGAGTGGGAGGAAAGCTTTCTTCAGCATCCTGGGTGATTTAACATCTCAGTCAAGTGTGATGTAGGTTGTACATATACAGCCTTTTCTTTGTCATTTATGTTTTACCAGAGTAAGTTATAAAGCAGAATATAGGTTGATAGCATTTCTGCTAGGTCAGTGCTTGACCCCCAGTGCCTCCTTCCCACTGAAGTGTAGTGCTCTGGGAACATGTGCTGGGCGATTAATAACAGTAAAATGTTTGTTGCACTTCTTAAATGCTCTGAAGAAACCTGGCACAGTGATGAAGAGCTGCTAGCATGTACTCTACCACATGTGTTGATGTACTTTGAGTCCTTGCCTTTATTAACACTGGTAGAAGAACCTTTATGTCCTTACCTTTTTAGTATTTCAAATCTGAGCATCCAAATGCTGTGGGAAATAGTGGTGAACACTGCCTCAGTCCTTCAGAGGAGTTAGGGGAATATATATCTAACTTCTAGGTTATTTTGTTGAGTTCTCTGTCTGCAGTTAAATATTGTGCTGTGGGAAATTATGTTCTCCATTGCCATAAGAGAGACCAGAGGGTGTTTATTAATAATTCTAACTAATTGCTGCAATCTATATACAATTTTAAAGCAGCAGGATTCTAAATTGAATGGAATGGGTAGGTTAATGATTATATAGGTAGGTATTGCATATTATTCAAGTACTCTAGGTTTGAAGGTGGGATTTTTGTAATTATTTTTTTGTCCCTGGCACTTCCCCAGTTATAGGAGAGAGCTGTTAACAGGATCTTCCCTAACTCCTGTTGGCAGTAGCTGTCTCCTTGACGATATGTTTCCAATTGGAAGCTTACAGTTAGCTGGTGAGGAGGATTTAATTTGGGCTCTGGTGTAGTTTGAGCCCTGTAGTAGATGCTTAGCAGTGATGCCAGGAGGGAATGTTACTTCTATGGGTGGGGCAGGGTCTCAGGGTTGTAGCAGCAGTCTTTTTCTTTTGCTATAAAGCAATTAAATCCCACTGTGCAGTTTTCTGTTGTTGCTTACCTAGCAAAAAATAGGGCTGGCTTAAACCAGCCTCATTAGAGAGGTCAGCTCTGTATTAACAGTTAGCATTTATTGAGGTGGTGGAACAGGGCTTTGTTCCACTAATTCTTTGGCTGTTAAGTCCTTCCATCCACTCTTCTCCATCTCATCTGTAAATTTTGGTCACTTTGAATACTCAAGGAGGCGATAGTTGTAGAGAAACCAGAAGTTTGTTAGAAGGAACAGCTGGTGCTCTTTTTATCTTCTCTTGCTGCCAACCATGGCTGGTGAGAAGGGTGAATCAAGGGCATGGTCACAGAGGGAGGCTGTTCCATTGAAGGTTGTACTTCATCACAGCCTTTCAACTGCCCTGAACATCCAAAATGATGTAAAAAGAGCCTGCTGCCAGCCCAGCCTGGTGGTGGGATGCCCTGTTTCAAGCTGTGTACTTGAATCTGCTTGTGTGGAACTGAGACTGGAGGGAAGGAGCAGAGCTGACTCTGGTCTGCCGTCAGCCTTTTAATTTTTATGATGAGGGGGTTTTCTGTTGTGGTTTTAATTATTATTTATTTTTGGACAATGGAGTATATGCCTGAAAAATTGGTAGGCTGCTCTTCCCATTTTGAGTTACAAGGGCACATTATTATTAATAATTGCCCTTGAAATGTGAACTTGTGAAGCACTAACAGTTTTTCCATCGTGTTGATCTGTACTGAATTTAAGTTTCACTTCATTGGCCCATACCAAGGAACTCCTTAATGACATCAATTGTTTCCTTTTTAACCTTGGGATTTAAGAATATATTGCCCTAGAGTTATTAAAAGGCAATTGAAAATATTTGTGCTACTTCACAGGGGGATATATTTAAACATTGATTGATTGAAGTTCCAGCCAGAGTAGCCTTGCCACTTTTGACAGTGACCCAGTAAGTAAGCCTTAGTTTTGAGCATTGCCACTGGCTTCTGGGCCATTCAGGTCTGCATCTGGCTTTTTAGGAAAATTCCTAATGTTCTTGTACATGAACTGGCATTTGTTACACACTGATGCTGGCTCCAGCACTTTCCTTTCCATCTGTCCTAGTTTATCCTTGTAGTGACTATATATATATCAAGTGTGGGTTTTTAACTGTGCAGATGAAGGTATGAAGATGAGTATGTGCTTTGGATAGTCTAGGTGGAAAGAATGAGGCTTGGAACTTTTCTCTCCTCATTTGTAGGAGGGTGCATGTAAATATGTGAAATGAGTCCATCTGTTAGCATAATGGCTTGAAGAGAGTAAGGGGTATGATTTATTCAGGGTTTCTAAGTGGTTCGGGTCACTGTCCTTCCAATGAAGCTGAAGCCACAAGATACAGGGAGGTGACACTTCCCCGAGACCACAGGTCAAACCGGTAGATGAATATTAATATCAGATTATCTTTTCCAGACATGCTTTCCTATGTCTGGATCTTATGAAATGGACCCTGTGTGGTGATTTAAATCAATGGCAAATGCTGCTGAGCAATACCTCCAGAATGTTTAGTGAAAACCCCAGTGAAGGCTGTTAGTAGTAGGTGGCTGAGCTTACAGCAGAAGAAAGGGAATCAACTGTCCGAACCATGAAGTCCTAACTTGATATGTCAATCACTTTTGTCATGTTTATTCTCTCACTCATGAGCACAAATACTTGCTTTAATAACTAATATGTGGATTAACTGATAGGCAAAAGGCTAAATTTTATGAAAGCTCAGCTAAAATTCACGCAGAGTATTATGTATGTGCTTGATTGTGTCCCCTTGCATTTTCTTGTGCCCAGTCCTTTTTTTTTTGTTTGGAAAACACTAGAAATTCAAAGATGCTAAGTCAGATATTTTGGGATCTTCAGGGAGACAGCTTGCAAAGTATCTCAGTCCAGTGCTTCAGGTAGATGTGTTGAGTGGAGAAGATGACTGCTTGCTAGTCTAAGTTTGGGATTTGATTGGGGTAGTACTCACTATTCCTTAAAATGTCATCCTGAATATTGAGTTGAGTCTATCTACTGGAGTGGAAGTGAGTAACAGTGAATGGAAATGGGACAGAAATCTGCATCACTGTGTCTATGAATGAAGTGAGTGCTGAGAGGATGATGCAAATAAACAAATGTGAAGAACTAGATAGAATCCCTTTAAACAGTGACTACTGAAATGTTGGTGATGTGTTTAGTGAATGTCTGTCTTGTGGTCTGTGGAATGCAATTTCTGGCAGATGACTTCAAACGCACTAAGACGTCCTATGGTGTTGACTAAATTTGTAAGCCTTCTTTTAAAGTAACTTGAACATAGCTCTTAAACTTTGTGGAATGCTGTTAGGATTGCTATTTCATCTCTTCAGATGGAGAGATTTGCAGAGGTGAGGAAAGGTGTGGTCCTGAAGTTCCCTGCAACTTGTCACTCATCTTGCCTCCCAGGGGAACATAGGTGGAAATGGTGTGTTAATTAGTCTGATCATTATGAGTTGGTATCTGTAGGTAGAACAGAGACTACTGGAACACTTCATTTTAGTGCTGACTTTCTTGTGCCTTCTTTCCCAAGAGCTTCTTGTCCTCCGGCTCAACATGTCTAGTTGTCCAGCAGGACGTCTGCTTTTCCCTAGGGGCGGGTGAGGAAGGGGGTGAGGGGAAGCTCTTGGGCCTCCTCTGAGGGAGAGGTACAACATGATGCTCAGCATCTCTGCTGAACCAATTGCTGGGATTTTTCTTTCCCCCTTTTTTTTCTTTGATAAAATCTGAGAAGGTTAAAATGGAGAAGTGTTTGATTCTTCATTATAAGTGAATTGATTTGTCCATTTTATCAGTGCTGTAACCTGATTTAAAACAGGCAAACTAAAACAACTTGGAGAGGGTTTATGTTTATCAGCCATATGGTATACTGGATTTTTAATGTATCAGTTGCTAGCTACCACACTTTATCTTCAGGAATTTTCTTACTACTTTTGCCATTAAAATCTGAGACAAGCTGCCAAGGTCAGGAGGTTGCAGATGATGCAGCCATATTAAAAAGGGAGGGAGAAAGTTTAGAGTGGAAATTGGAGTCTTAGGTAAAACCTTCCTGAATTAATTAGTTGAGGCTGAGTCGTGATGGAAAATAAATATCACTACATGCGTCCTGGAGTTTTTGCCACTTCCAAGTGATGTGCAAGACACAAGTTTGTAAGTCTCCTTGATGTGTAGTCATTGGCTTACAGGACAAAAAAAGGCAAAGCTAAAGCTTGGAGAAGAGAAGGAAGGTAAATAAAACTGACTTAGCAGCCAGGAAGGAAGGAGATATGGCTAAGAATAGAGGTAATACAAATTTGTTTAATCCCTTCTAGATAGGAAAGATTTTTGGGATAACAAGTGAAAACTTAAAGATGTCAAAGTGACTTAGCTTTTTCAGAGCTATAATCCTTGAGTTGAGGGTGATGTACAGGGGATCAAATCACCCGTCTCCTTAATAACCCTTTAATTAAGCCTACATCAACTCTGTGATTTTGGCCATCGCAGGTCTGACAATTGGATGTACCAGCATCACCTAAGGAGAGAATAATGAGTAGATGAGGATACAGACTAAATCAGCATTGCTGCTGAAAAAGCATTCCCTGACTCTAAATGATGAAGTCTTTTAATGAGGAAACCAGAACTCTAGTTTCTAAGGTTTGTGTTCTTCGTGTGGTCTTTAACATCTGAGTGTTCAAGCCTATGTTTTAGCAACATGCACCCCCTCCAGATAGAGATTTATTGGTTCAACAGAGATGTTCGAGATACTCATTAGGTTTCTGTGCATGTCATTAGTGGTGTATGGAAAGCCTCTATTTATACAACAAACTTTTTACACTCTAGGAAGGACTGTTCTGTTGTGGTAAACTAAAGCTCTCGTCATTCATGTAGAAAGATGGAAGATGTGTAGGTGTTTGCTTGACCAAAAGGTTGCCTGTTAAAGCTGGCAGAAAGTGGTTGGCTACACTGATGCTGAAAATTTTTCTTTCTTTTAATTCTTCCATCTTCATGTTGAGGTGGAACCTCCTATGTTCTAGCTTGTACCCATTGTTCCTTGTCTTATCTCTTGGCACCACTAAAAGGAGCCTGACACTTTCATGTTGACACCTACCCCTCAGATCTTTATAGATATTGATGACATCCCCTCTCAGCCTGCTCTTCTCCAGACTGAACAGCCCTGGGTCTCTCAGTCTTTCTTCACAGAAGAGACCTTCAAGTCCTGCAATCATCCTCATAACAGAAGCTATGGAACTCAGTGATGCTGTAGGCAGCCCTGATAAGCTCTGTTGCCATCATCACCCAGCTGTGATGGACATGTACTTAAATGTGTTTTTCTTCTTGACAAGATAAAGGGCAGCAGCTGCTCATGTGTAACACTTCTCCCATTCTTAGACATTTATTTGTTTGTCTATTTTCTACTCTTGACTAAGCAAGAGTTAGCTTTTGTCCCAGAAGAAGCTAAATTAATGTAAACAGGAGTTATTTTCCTATTCTTCCCTCACTTTTGAGGGTATGCTCTTTCACAAAGCACTTTTCCTCTTGTTGCTTGTCTCCTACTGTTCTAAAAATTCTGTTGGAAGTATAGTGAAAAGGCAATGAAGCCTTGCAGAGGACTGACAAATGATTTGTGGATTCAGATACAATTACTGGAGTAGCTGCATATACACAGTAGTTTTCCTTTTGTGTATTTAGCTTAGTCTGTTTATAGTTTTTTGGAGTTTATCAATTTATTACTACAATTGTTGCAACTATTGGATTTGGAATCTCATGTTGGCTATTTCTCATCTTTGCTATTGCATTGCTAAAGAAACTGGAAATCTGTGTGGCTCTGCTGAAGAGCTGTTTGTAGTGTTGTAGTGAAAGCTGAGGTATTGTCTGCTTGAACATAATTTCTCCTTGATAAGACCTCTTCTGTTTGCATTTTAAGCCTATGTCTAATCATGCTATTCTTCTGTCACAGTTACATGGAGAACAAGTAGGGTTTCCTTTGCTCTTTTCCTTTGGAGAACAACAAAAGAATTGTTACTTTTGCTTGGCATCTTGTTTTGTAGTAAGTTCTTCCATGCCTTGTAACTGTAGTTTGCACACTGGAGAGTTCCAGGTTTTCATTGGGTAGATATAGATCAGAAAGCCCTTCTGCAAAGCATCTGAAATAAGTGTATCTTCATCAAGTGAATCTTCAAAAGCACAGCCTGAGAACTGGCCTCTGTGAATCTGCTGTGGTGGGCTGTGCCTTCATCTGGTGTTTGATATCACTGTTATATTTCCCCTGGAAGTGGTGATGGTGACATTTGCTGCCCCTCCATAAGGTGCTGGAGTCCAAAAAGGGAGGATCATGGACTTTTCTCAGTGTTTTCCATGTCGCCTTAGGCTTTCATGAGGAGCATAGTGGTTCTCTTGTGTTCATTGATCAACTGAGTAAAGCTTTGATTCACCTTAATCAAGATTGTTGTAAGACTTTTCAGGTTTTGAACTTGTCAAGAATATTCTTGTAACAGGATAGGGATTAAAACTGTTATGGGTTCATTGGTTTACTTTCAGACAAAAAAATCCAATCATAAATCTTTTGACCAGAGTTACTGCAGTATTAATGCTCACTTCTACAAGTATTTCTAGATGACTGCTGCTTTGTCAGGCTCCACTTAAACTGTGAAGTAGTCTCTTGCCCATACTGCCCAAGTTGGAGTTAATTTGCAGATGCCCCATGTCATGCAAGGAAATGTCCAGGAAAAGTAGTATGACATTGGGCCTTTGGTTGTCTTGGTTCTGTGGCATCTTCCATTGGTAAGAGGGCAGAATCACAGTACTCAAGAGGTATCTGTCCCAAGTGTAACTTAACTTTAAAACTGTTTTGATAGCACTGGCTGAATGTACTCCAGAGTTAAAAGTTGTGTAAGCTCCTTATCTGAAGCTAAGCAGCTTAAGGAAGTTGCAAAGCTTCAGCACCTCGTGCTTCCTGCTGTTGTGAGCTATTTTGACATAGTCTTCTCTTCCCCCAGCATCTTAATATCCTTATGTTACAAATTCTGATGAACTGCCTCGTTAACTGCTCATGCCTGTGTTGAACTCTCAATTGGTTAATGCAGAGTAGCCAGCGTTCTTGCCTGGGTCATTTGATGCCCCCAATTCCTCATGAGGTATCCACTGCCTTTCTGGGAACCTCACCGTGTTTTGGTAGAAGGTGTTTCCTGGAGCTTTCTACATTACAGTAGGAACAGACATGTAAGCCCCAGACATATAAATCACTAACAACAAAGATGTACTTTGCCTTTTGTGTCGGAGAATGCTGCTCTTCTAGAATGTAATAGTCTACGGTAACACTTTGAAGAGAGCCAGACTTGGAATCTGTTGTTGGTCCATACAGCATCATCCAGAAGGGGAAAATCATATTTGTTTTCTCTGCAGGTATCTTAGCAAACTAAGCAGAAGAAAATAGTCTCCCTTCATCTTTTTGACCCTTTACAGTACTATAACAAAAGGAATCTTCTCCCAGCCTTTGGTTCCCTGTGGCAGGGGGGAAGAATCAGCATTTCCACAATATTTTCAGAAAAAACTTAGTGCATTAGTTGGGGGACTAAGCACTGCAGCCACTTCACTGTCTGCAATCCTAACTTCAATTTCCTCCAACTCCAAATTTGTAAAGATCTACCTTTTTTTAATATTCTTTTCCGAAAGACTCAGTGAATTGTCCAATAAGCCTAATTAAGGTGGTAATGAACGTATCATTCTTGGATTAATTTATTCCTCTGCTTCCTGGGAAGCAATATCAACTAGTGATTTGAATTAGTTAAATGACACAAGTGGAAAGAGGTGATTTGAGATGCACAAACACTACTGCAGTAGAGAACACAAGTGAAATGTCCATGTTGCAGTGATGCTACACAGATTTACACTTTACATGTGTTAAATTTAACCTGTGATGGCTATATGGAAGGAAATATGCAAAGTTATGCTCATGAATCAGGGGGTAGAGAATTGGTAGTGTCTATGTTTCTTTTTGACCCCAACCAGGTCAGGTTTGGCTTTGGCAACAGAAAACAATGGTGGTGTTCACATACACACACCCTGTCATCATAGTAAGTGATGGCAAAAGGTGACTATCAGTCTCAGTTATGCAAAGTCACATTCATTATACACATGGATGTTCCCAGTAAACAGCCAACCCCAGTGACCTGGAGGAAGGTGGAAGGAGCCTGGTGGGGTCTGTTTCTACAGCTGCTGCTCCATGGAGCTGGTTCCTCCCCCTGGCAGCTACAAGCTGTGTCCTGTGGTGCTGGCTCCAGTCCCTATTTACTCTACAGATACAGGCAGCTATAATTCTGGGCACACTTGTTATTTGTGTTATTCACCTGCTTCCTCTGCAAACCCTCCTGAGTGATGTATTATCCTGATAAATTCACAACTTTTCTCTGCATTGTGTGGAGGACCTTGGGAGGGGAAGAATCCAACCCTTCTTTGTTTCACTGGCATATGTTTTACATTTTATAGACTTTTTTTAACTAAAAGAAACTGGTACTTCTAGAAGCAAAATCCCAGCAAGCCTTTATCATCAATTGATGATGGTTCTATCATGGTATTCTTTCTCTCCACCATGTCAAATATATGCAGATCCAATTAATATTAGAGGAATGTGAAAGAAGTCTTGAAAGCTGCTTTTAACATGAGGCTTCAAAAAAAATCCTGCTTCCTGGCTTCATTGTGTGTTCAGGTGAATTTAATGCTCTTGTAGTCAAAAAAGACTCCAAAAGCCTTTGTAGAAATAAAATTACTTTTCATGACTTAAACACGAGCATTGTGGGCACAGCTTCACATGCTCTTGCTCAAGATTTTTCATAGATGAGTTTGTACTTTTGTGTTCTTGCTTTGACGATACCGCTTAAAGACCAGGTTGCTCAAGGGCTCATCCAACCTGTCCTTGAGCGCCTCCAGGGAGGGGGCATCTGCAATGTCTCTGGGCAATATGTTCCAGTGTTTCACCACTCTCACTGTAAAGAATTTCTTCCTAATCTCCAGTCTAAATCTGCCCTTCTCCAGCTTCAACCCATTCCCTCTCATCCTATCACTGCAAGTGTTCTTCAGGTGTTGTCATATACATAGAATACATAGAATAAACCAGGTTGGAAGAGACCTTCAAGATCATCACGTCCAACCCATCAACCAATCCAACACCGCCCAAGCAACTAACCCACAGCACCAAGTACCCCGTCAAGTCTTCTCCTAAAAACCTCCAGTGATGGCGACTCCACCACCTCCCCAGGCAGCCCATTCCAATGGGCAATCACTCTTTCTGTATAGAACTTTTTTCTAACATCCAGCCTGAATCTCCCCTGGCGCAGCCTGAGACTGTGTCCTCTTGTTCTGGTACTGCTTGCCTGGGAGAAGAGACCAACATCCGTCTGTCTACAACCTCCCTTCAGGTAGTTGTAGAGAGTAATAAGGTCACCCCTGAGTCTCCTCTTCTCCAGGCTAAGCAACCCCAGCTCCCTCAGCCTCTCCTCATAGGGCTTATGTTCCAAACCCCTCACCAACTTTGTTGCTCTTCTCTGGACTCGTTCCAGCAAGTCAACCTCCTTCCTAAACTGAGGGGCCCAGAACTGGACACAGTACTCGAGGTGCGGCCTAACCAGTGCAGTGTACAGGGGCAGAATGACCTCCCTGCTCCTGCTGGCCACACTGTTCCTGATGCAGGCCGGGATGCCATTGGCCCTCTTAGCTGCCTGGGCACACTGCAGGCTCATGTTCAGTCTACCGTCGATTATATGCTGTGTTCCAGCATAATTTCCACCTTCCTTCTCCTGTGCAGTTAAGTGTGCAAAGGTCTTACAAATACTTTTAGCAATTAGTGTCTTTCATGCCATATGTCACAGTTTGGATCATGATGATTTCATATTCAGCTTAACTTCCCCCTGTAAGGAAGAGTAAGAATTTAAGCTGAATGTTAGGAAGAAATTCCTCACGGTGAGGGTGGTGAGACACTGCAACAGGTTGCTCAGGGAGGTCATGGATACCCCCTCCCTAGAGGTGTTCAAAGCCACATTGGATGAGGCCTTGAGCAACCTGATCTAGTGCAAGGCGTCCCTGCCCATGGCGTGGGGGTTAGAACTAGATGATCATTAAGGCCCTTTGCAACCCAAACTGTTCTATGAATCTATGAACCCATTTAATATGTGTTGAGACAGACATGTACCTGGTTTTCATAGAAAAATGTTTCTCTTGATGAGGGTAACTCCAGCAAATTGTAACCCAGAGGACCTCTTTCTGTAGGCACCCTTGGAAATTGCTAAGGGATGCACACCTAGGTCTCACAGGATTAGGAAAAAGGCCTTTCGAGGAGCCTTTGCTGCTTTGACTACAGCAGAGGAAAATACAAATTCAGTGACAGATTGAAGTTCTGTAACATGTCTCTAGTGTAGCTGTTCATAAAGGATTTTTTTGTTGTCTTCTGGCTGCTGCTTCCCCTCCTGGCTGCAGACACAGATATGTTGTTAAACTACACAAACAGTTTCCGCTCAGTGCTTTAAATAAAAGGTGGTTGTGTATCTTGCTAAAGGGAGGAAAGCAGCTTGGCTGCTTGTAGCCTGTGGCAGAAGGGCTGAGCTTTCTGGTTCAGTGGTTTATTGGTTCTTAAAGAATTATGAATTTAGTTTAAGGTCATTTTTGCAAGTGCTTTCTCTTGGCCCACAGTACACGATTAATAGTGAGAGCAGCACCAAGTGCATTGCGACGTGAAGTGAACCTTGGAGATCCAGAAGAAAAACAGCGTCTTTTGGGGTCTGGGCCTTGTTGCTGCTTTAGTCTTAGTCACTGTAGAAAAGCTTTTGTTGTTGTTGTTTGGTTTTTGGTGGTTTTGGTTTTTTTTTCCTTCTCTGATGAAAAGGTAAAGAGGTATTTGGGAAGTGTAGGTTTTGTGAGGCTGTATTTCACACTTCCTTTGGCTCCATGAATGGTTTCAGAACAAGGTTATTAGGATGAAATAAATCTTCTCAACCTTAGAAAAAATAATTAAATTGGGGGTTGCTTTTGTATCCCCTTCTCTGGTGTAAACTCCATGTGCTCTCTCTGTGTGGCTCTCCAGCAGGTGTGTTTTCCTGCCAGGGCACTTAGCATGGTACTGAATAGCTTACAAAACCCTTAGCATCCCTTCCCCTGTTCTTTTCTTTCCCTGGCTTTTGAATGTCTGTCAGACAGAGATTTCCTAATTTGAATTTAGTTCCCATGTCAACAACTTGATTTAATTTTTTTAATTTATCTTTTATTTCCAGTACTTTAGATATTCTTAGGTTCATGGTGCCTGAATGTTATCTCAATATTGCTCTCTGCTCCCAGTTCTGCTTGGTTCTTCATAAAGCAAAGCTGTCAAGCTTATCCAGCAAAGCTGATGTAGTCTGTATCACGTCTAACCTTGTGCTGATATTTAAAGAGATCTTGCTAAGTAATTTTATACACTGCAATTTGTGAGGCTGCTGCTTTTTTTTTTAATAGCCTGAAAGTGAGGCCTTGTTATGCAGGAAGGATTAAAGAGGTGTTGTTTTGGCTACAGATCAGCTGTGGTTGCATGCATTAATTTTAGAATCAGACCCTGAAATTCCTCTTTTAGTATTGGTGGAAGAGAACTCAGTTGACATTTAACCTGTAGTAGTCTGCTTTTTTTATATTAATGGGTCTTGTGTCCAGACAAGAGCCAAGTCTCAGCATAAGTGACATGATGCTCATCAGTAAATTTGCGGACGACACCAAGCTGGGGGCAGGAGTTGATCTGCTGGAGGGTAGAGAGGCTCTGCAGAGGGACCTCGACAGGCTGGACAGATGGGCAGAGTCCAAGGGCATGAGATTTAACACATCCAAGTGCCAGGTTCTGCACATTGGCCACAGCAACCCCATGCAGAGCTACAGGCTGGGGTCAGAGTGGCTGGAGAGCAGCCAGGTAGAGAGGGACCTGGGGGTACTGGTTGATGGTAGGCTGAACATGAGCCTGCAGTGTGCCCAGGCAGCCAAGAGGGCCAATGGCATCCTGGCCTGCATCAGGAACAGTGTGGCCAGCAGGAACAGGGAGGTCATTCTGCCCCTGTACACTGCACTGGTTAGGCCACACCTCGAGTACTGTGTCCAGTTCTGGGCCCCTCAGTTTAGGAAGGAGGTTGACTTGCTGGAGTGTGTCCAGAGAAGGGCAACAAAATTGGTGAGGGGCTTGGAACACAAGCCCTATGAGGAGAGGCTGAGGGAGCTGGGGTTGCTTAGCCTGGAGAAGAGGAGACTCAGGGGTGACCTTATTGCTGTCTACAACTACCTGAAGGGAGGTTGTAGACAGACGGATGTTGGTCTCTTCTCCCAGGCAGCCAGTACCAGGACAAGAGGACGTAGGCTCAGGCTCCGCCAGGGGAGGTTTAGGCTGGAGGTTAGGAGGAAGTTTTGCACAGAGAGAGTGATTGCCCATTGGAATGGGCTGCCCGGGGAGGTGGTGGAGTCACCATCACTGGAGGTGTTCAGGAGGAGACTTGATAGGGCGCTTGGTTGCATGGTTTAGTTGATTAGGTGGTGTTGGGTGATAGGTTGGACACGATGATCTTGAAGATCTCTTCCAGCCTGGTTTATTCTATTCTATGCTCTAATAATAATCTCTAAATTATACAGAGCTGGGATTACCTGCTGGTATTTCCTTGCTTATTGTATTTTTTCCTTCCCTTTGCTTTCCATCATAGCAGTCTGGGCACTCTCCTTCCAGTGGTCAGTTAAAAAAGCAGATGCATCTGGACCGATGCTGAAAGTCCTACTGCCGTGATGAAGGGTTACAGGGGTGCGTGGGGCAAGACAGAGTAAATGAGGAATAGGGAAGTGTTCTATTCAAACAACTAATTTAAAAATACCATATTCTGTGGTCTTAACAGTAGCCATAACATTATCAGATTGTTTGACAGTGCACTGTCCTGTACAAGCTAATCAGCCACACTAATCAACTGAACATCTGTAATGGCTTTAACATATTCTCCAGTGGGTATTTTCTGCCTGTTCAGTTTAAGTGTTGCATTCTAGTTTTTTGTTTTGTGTTGTTTGGTTTTGTGTTTTTTTTCCCCCTGTTACAATCTCACTTTGGGGTTAATAATTCTGCTCCTAGTTTGAAATTTGACTGAAGTGCAAGATTCATTGTTTTTTTTTTCAGGCAGTGTCCCATAGTTTCTGCTTTAAAAAACCTTTGCATAAAGATATGTGAGCATTTTATTTCTGCTCATAAGAGAGGAAAGTCTCTCAGGCTGAATAACTTTTTTTAAAGTGAAACTTCATAGGCATCAGTGCAGATTAAGCTGCTTTGGTCTCAAGCAAGAAGGGAGGGGTGTGGAAACCTCCTGGAATGGGTTCAGCTATAGCCATTCAGCTGTGACTTTGAGCTTTTCTTTCCTTTCACATCAGTGCTCTATGCTGCAGGGGATTATTTTCTTGCATGTGACTTTGAGTGAGATAATCACAGACAAGATAGATTAAGGATACCTGTGGCCATATCTCCTGAAACTGTTCCCTTGCTAAAATTGGTGAATACTTCTCTTTGGCTCTGCTGTTCCCAGGCTATAGATAGATCAAAAGAATAAGAAAAGGCTGGTAAAGGCTGTATATAAAATGTTATTTCACTTCTCCCCCCTCCTTTTTTTGTCCCCTTTGTTTACCAATACTGAAAGCACTCTTGCTGTTTTGTCTTCTTAGTATCATATTTGGGTATTATATTTTTTTCTTGGACAATTGAACAGAGACAATGAATGTCCTCACCCATTGCACATTGGCTGCTAAGCTGTAAACAACTGTGGCTGTGGTGCATGTGGGGAAATGGAGCTGCGCCTTAACTTTGCAGGGTGAGCTCTCAGCTTGGAGCTGCAACGATGCATTCTCCCAGTGCTGTTTTTCTGCACTCTACAGCCACGTAAGGTAGTTTGAGAGTTATTCCCTGTCAGGCAACTGCTCATGTAGTGCACCAAGCATGGCCTAGTGTTAAGCTTAGTTTCTCCATTGCTGGAGGCAGTTTGAAGACGCATTGAGCTTTGGAGCAGAAGATTCTCCAGAGGAGCCTTTTGCTGTTGGCTTCCCCACGCAGACTCCTCCATGGATCACCACTGAGTAATGTTTCCAATAAAATCTATCCACTGTGTACATGTGGGTTTAAAGGCTGTTGTACTTGGAGATGTGTGCTGACCTTAAAAACAAGGATTTACTGCTAGTTCAGTGATGTATGTGACACCTTGCCCTTGCCTGCCATGGCAAAACCTGTAGATGTCTAATAGCTAAAGAAGAAACAACAAAGGATCCCCTGTGTTCACCTGAAGGCTTCTTCCTCTGCTGATCTGGCCGTGAGGCAGAAAACAAGCCTGTGGGGTCTGTCTCGGGTCAGCCTGCCTGTAGGTCATCTCTTCCTCTAGGCTGGCTTCTGCTTGGAGAGAAAGAAAAAACAAAATGTGTGTGAAGCATCTGGAAAGATTAACTTTCTTGGGTGGAGTAATGTGTCTCACCAAAAGGTTTGCATCAATTTGATGTCATTTTACTTCTAGGGAGTTTCTCTTGCTATTGGTTGAGAAACATTTAGTGAAGTAGTAAAATACCAAATCTGCACCTTTAATCCTACAACTCTATCAGAGGATCCATGTAAGGGGATAATTACCTGTCTTAGAGTCATGTAATGAAGTTGTTTTGGTTTGTTTCTACTATCTTTATAATGACTCACTGGTAAGGTTTATATGAACAGCTGAATCAATGGTTAAAAGTTTTATAGCTGACCAATTAGACCCAGGATGGAATTTTCTCCTATATTACAGTTCAGATTCTCAGTTTAATGAAAAGCTAGAATAGAAATGTTGAGTTTCTGTATGCTCTCTTGTAGTGAGAGACCAGAAAGGCTGGAATACACATTGAGTGGTTTTGGGAGCAGCCACGTTTGTTATACAGAGCTTTGTAAATCCAAGTCATTTTTTCCTCAGGAAAACTACTCAAACACAGGGGCCTGTTGGTGTCATTTTCAGTGCAGTCTGTTGTGGAGAACATTTCTGTGTTGAGTTCTGTGTGCTTTTGAGTCACAGCTCTCTTAAAAAGTAATATGTCAACACTTTCTGAGTGGATTGACTTGTGGTGGTGTTTCATCCAGTGGAATATAGCTGTCTGTCTATGCTTAGGGTTATTGTGGTGTTGGTTTGGGTTTTTTAATCTCTTCATATTGGGAGAGAGCCTGGGAAGTATTTTGGGGGGGTTGGATTCCCTTTGTTGGGTTTTCTTTGTTTCATTTGTGTAGGTGTTCTCAGCCTATTATTACTTTATAGTGTTTCTTTGCTCCCTGCATTCCTCAGTAAAGGTGAATATGGCTGCTTGAATTTCAGTTACTGGGTTTTAAAGCATCTTTCAAGGGTGGGATGAGTTTCAGTTGTCCTACATTTTGATGTTATGTGGGTATACTGTGCTTCTGCATGGGATAAACATGAGGGAGAATGGCACTTTCTGGTAAAAAAAACCCAAACAACAGAAACCAACCAACCAAAAAAAACACCCCCCAAACTAGATGGTATTACAATGAGCGAAAGGATTCTTGGGAACTCATCAGCCTTTACATTTTTGAAGTGGCAACTGCTGACAAATTGCTATAGGTAACCCTTGGAGCCAAGTCATCAAGACATAAGCAGCATTCCTGGGGGGCCCTGGCCAGAGGTGGATTTTAGGGTCAGCTGGAAAAAGGCAAGAGGTACAGATCAGCTTTGTTCTGGCCAAAGAATATCAAAGTGAAATTATGTATGCAATGGGAAGTGATGAGTTATATTTGAGCAACCATGCAGGATAAAAGAAGCTTTTGAAGTCATGAATTGTAGGAGATGGAACCAAAAGTCTTTTGAAAGAAATACTGCATTACTTGTACCTCACCAGAGACTGCTCTCTATACAATACAAAGGCTCCTTGCATGGCAATGAGGAAGGTCTAAAAAGTAATTCTAACAGTCAAGGGTCAGTTGTATTCTCAGAACTGCCTCATCAGGAACATGTCTTGCCATCCCAAGGCTTGCTGTGCTAATGGTCAACAGGTACTCTGGCAGCCCTGGGGAGCTGGTAATATGAGCACAGATATCACAGTCATCTGAGCTATGGAAATAGGAATCAGGTAGTCAGGTCCTCCTTTTCCCCCCTACTGCAGCTACACAAGGCATAGTTCATCCAACTTTGTGTTTGATTTTTCTAGTAGCCTTGATTTATTTAACATAATTCTAGACCCTTAGGTTATTTTGAAGTGATTTGTGACATCTTGTTGTCTGGGTTCAAAGAATGTCTGACCTCTGGAAGTACCTGTCTTGGAACACTTGGTTGAGGGTGATGACCCATATATGTTATCCCAAGGATGCCTGGCGTTGGTAAGTTGCAGGGGAACAGCCTCAGGCATACAAAGTATAGGAACAGGGGCTTGGAAATAACAGTGGAAATACTTTATTTGTGACAAGTCACTCTCCTGGAATTAAAAAAAAATAAGGCTTGCTGAAGTTGGTTATTGGCTTGAACTATCGTTATGCCAAGGAAGGAGGAATTGATGGACAGAGTGCAAGCTGTGTCATCAAGGGTGCATTGCAAGTCTAACCTTGCAGTATGTTAATCAGAGCTTTGAAATGCAAGAGGCTGTTTTACTGACATTTGTGTATTATGGGCTGGCAAGGTATTTAATAATTGACTGAAGTGTAGAGGAATGTATCTGTGTAATGGTAATAAATGGAGGTGTTTAAAGTAGCAGCAGAAGTTAGCTTTTGGCCACGACTGGTGAAGAGTAATATATATGTATTTAAATTTTAATGACACTTGTAGGGAAGTTGAAACTTTTCTTTGTGCTAAATAGACAAGACTCCTGATTACCAGGGGGAAAGAATTTTCACCAAGAAGTTTCAGTCTGGAACTTTTAGGTTGCTGTATAAAAAATAGTCCTTTTCTCCTGTGCTGTTTGTAGGTACAATTTTGGCACTGAAGAGAAGAACCTAGTTGGAAATTGGAGCTTGATGGTAACTAGGGCACGCAGGCTGTGTGCAGATGATCACTGCAGCAAACCTGCAAGCCTGCTCTTAGGGCTCCAGAGCCATATCATGGAGCAAGGACAGAATCTGTGCTTGCATCCACATTAGGACTGTGCTTTTGCCATTTGAAATCAAATGTCTGGGCTGCCTCTGCTGTTAATATTGTCATAGGAGATGCTTTGCCTAATCGTGTCTTAACGCTAGCTCTTCTGTGAATAACAGTCTTGTCTATTTTTCTTCAATCAAACCTTCAAAATTGTATGGGAAAAACCCCAACCTAACTTTTTGCTTGTTTGTGTTAAACTAGTTAATCAGAAGCCCTAACTGACTGGACAGAAAAAGCAAATTGTGTCAAGATAAGTGAGGTATCAAATGTGAACTTTGGTACAAGTCTGTGTTGTCTCCTCAACTTGTGTTTACTACTGTGTGAGTGCTTCATGAAGTAATATAGAAAAAAAGCAATATAATTCAGTTCAAATTCAAAACACACATATTGAATGTAAAAAATTAACCCACCTTATGAGCATGCCAACAGCAGAAATAGGCATGGTGAGAGTAACTTAAAAAACCCCATCAAACTGGAGTCACTCTGGAATAGGTCTTCATAGAATCATTAAGGTCAGAAAGTACCTTTAAGATCCATGTATGTGTGGTCTGGAGTTGCCATTGCTTAGACTTCCTGATTTTAAATTGTATCAGGAAGTTTAAATTGAAAGAGTTAAAAGATTCTGATAAACATTTCCTTGTAAACCTGAGCAAAAAAGCCAAGCTGGTTCTTTTGTGAAGTGTTCCCTTGAGTGTCCCAAAATTGATCAAGGTAGGCTGTCTCCACAGGTGCTGCAAAGTAAACCCCTCTGGCTGGGTTTAAAAGAGGCTCTCAAATTGGTGATAACAGAGTTGTGGAAAATGGTTGCCTTAAAGTAGGATTTCTGAGGACTTCAAAATGAATGTCCTTCTTTATTTCCTTTTTGCAACTTCAGTGTTTTGCTGACTTGGGTGGAATAACTCCCTGTGGTGAAAGGCTTGGCTCAGTTAAAGCTTTGCTCAGTGGTTACAGCTCTTAAATGGCAGAACTGCAGATTCTGAGTTCAGTAAACCTGTTGGTGTGTTCAGAGAGGGTTTTAACAGCATGACAACTAAGATCTGAATCAGAGATTCTCTGTGATGCTGCCTGTAGAACAATTAGTATGTGGGGAAGGCGGGCATTCGGTGACTACAAATGCTCTTTTTCCAGTGAGGAAAGGAAGGACTGAATTAAATGTAAGGCTAGGGGAAGATGCTCTGTAAACCAGAACCTCCAGTACATGCCACAGAGATTTAGGTAAGTGCAAAGGATGGATGGCCAGGTAAAGCAGGGGACCATGGACAAAAGTGTCAGTAGTCAGACAGAGAGTGATAAAACTCCCCACAGAACAGTTGCTGGTTCTCCTGTTTTAAGCTTTTGTAAATGAGTTTTGCTTAAAATGATGTTTAATGAAGTCTCTGCCAATGACACACTGGAGATGACTTTAAATCCTACTTAGTGCTTGACAATGGTTTCTCTGAAACTTTGTGTTCTCTTTGTGCTTACAGTCCAACTTGATCAGGATGATTTGTCTATTGTCGAAGTCCCTATAGGGATAGAAAGAAGAGCCACAGGCAGCCTCACAACTACTGCCTGCAAAGGCTCCTTCTAATGAGTGGTGCTACCATGCAGCCATGGAGCAAAGATCTAATGAGACCCCAAAGGAGTCAGAGCTGCCATGATTTTCCTTGGAGCACCATTTGAAACTTTTTTTGGAGTCGGGCACAGTATTGCTCAGCAGGGGTTTTTTAACTCTTTTGTCATATTAGTTCTTTTAACTGGTCAATTCTTACTCTTGCAGGTGCATTGGATGCATCTGCTTTGCTTTCAGAAGCATGCTGCCAGTGCTGACTCTGTAACAGCCAATACTTCCTCTGCAGCCTTGCATTTGTATGTTGTTTTTTTTTTATAAAGCCTTTCAATCTCAAACACTACTTGGATACCTTGCTCTCCAGATTTGCTCCTAGGCTCTGAGCAACCCGATGTGAGGTGGCCCTGCCCATGGCAGGGGGATTGGAACTAGAAGATCCTTGAGGTCCCTTCCAACCCGAACAATTCTATGATTGTCAGAGTTACTGGCACAGATTGCCCATGGCAGAGGCCCTGTCTCTGGAAGTGTTTCAGGTCAGGTTGAATGGGGCTCTGAGTAACCTGATCTTATTGAAAATGTCCCTGCTTGCTGGAGGGGGGTTGGCCTAGATGACCTGTAAAGGTCCCTTCCAACTCAAACCATTCTATGATTCTATATCCCTGCTTACTGCAAGGGTCTGGATTAAATGATCTTTAAAGGTCCCTTCCAACCCAAAGCATTCTGTAATTTTATGCATTCACTATTTTCTTCAAGGAACAGAAACCCCTTCAGAATTTTCATCTTGAACTGACATCATGTCTGCATCAGTGGGACAAATAATTTCACATAATAGAATAACAAAAGTTGTGATCAACTCTGGCATTGGCTAGATCCTGGGCTTATTGCTTCCATATGCCTTTAGCACTTTTGAGTTGGATTGATAGCAACAGAGACAGATCCCAGTGAGCTGGTCTGTCCTGGTATGAAAGCCAAGTCCAGACACCAGCTGATGTTGGAGAAAGACTAGCTTGATTAAATCATGTGCAAATTTAGTACTTCTGTAGAGGCTTTGGTTGGGTTTTTTGGGGTGGATTTCCAAAATCCTAGAGTAGTGGGTTAGTTTTTTTTTCTCTGTAGATACTAGATGAGCCAAGAATGCTTTCACCATGGCCCTGGTTTCTTTCTGTCTTAGAGTGAGCACTGTAAGAGGCAGAAGCTTGAATTAATGATGCAGAAGATAACAGTAATTTTTCACAGCTAGTAATTTCATTTTGAGGGAAATGAGAAATGGATATTCCTCCTCCTTCAAGAACTGGGCTACTTGATGTTGCTGAGGGCTATCCCACGCTCATCAGTGCATCTTCTCTTTACAATGCCCTGTGGAAATAACTTTATCATTAGCTAGAGAATTAATCTCATAATTTATTGAGATGAGATTCTAATAATTCTTTCCCTTTGCAAAGGTATGCTGACCTCTAGTGCCAGTACATCAGTTCATTTGCTGCTTTGTGGTTTGTGATCAATACAGAAAAAGTTGTTGTAGGTCTCCGTAGCTCTCCTAAGTTCCAGGAATCTCTGATTCATTTAGGCTGGGTGACACCACAAATTCCTTCAACTCCTACTGGTTTAACTTGAACTTGTCAGCCAGATCTGACAAGTTCCATTTCTGTAGACTGCAATAAAAATTCCACCTTTGGGGAACTGCTGCTTTTTACACTTGGCTCTAGGTAGTAAAATTAAGGTCACTGAATAAAATTACCGACTCTTGAACCTCTCCCTAACTTGCTGTTTCTTTCAGACTTCCTTGTCCATCACTTGCTGTATGATCTGAAAGCACATAGGTTTTGGAAAGCTAAATTTGAAGGAAGGAGAATCAATTTGTTTTTTGTTTGGTTGGTTTTGCTCTCTGTGCTTTCATCCTATGGAACTTGTTTAGCTGTTTGGGTTTTTTTTTTCTTACTGTCTTGTGATTGTCTTCAACAAGCTTTTCAGAGGAACTTAATTACTTCTGAAATTCAAAGACATATATAATAAAGTAATCACAGAATGTTAGGGGTTGGAATGGACCTCCTGGAGGTCATCTAGTCTAACCCTCCTGCCAGAGAACACTCACCTAGAGCAGGATGCAGAGGGTGGAGTCCAGGCCAGTTTTGAATGACTTCAGAGATGGAGACTCCACCAGCTCTGTGGGCAGCCTGTTCCAGTGCTCTGCCACGTTCAAAGTAAAGAAGCTCCTCCTTGTGTTTAGGTGGAACTTCCTCTTGGTTTTAATTGCTCTACTGAATTAGTCCTATAGAAAATCAAATCTGGGTTTGGGGTCCCCCCCTGATGTGTTCCCATCACATCAGGTTTCATTTTATTATGCTTTTAAAGTATCTTGGGCTTCTCCTGCAACCTGAGCACTAAGACTAGGAAGTTTTCTAGCTTAAAATATGTACTTAAGTTTCCTTTTGCATATTCTGTGGGTATTGCTGTTTCTTCACCATCTTTTCCAACCAAGTGCTGCTTGTCTGTCTTTCAGGCCTTTACATACAAAGTGCTGGACTTGTGTGGAGCTAATTAAAGTGCAGGTATTTCCCAAAGCACCTAAATGATGGTGTGGACCTGCCCCTTTGCTTCTGCAAAGTGAGGGGGAGGTCAAGTTTATTCGTTAGTATTAATATTGCATAACTCTCTCTTTGTAAGCTGTGACAAGTGAAACCTGGCAATGAGGTGGTCAGAAGGTAGGACCTGGGGTTTTTTGGTAGTCGCTTTTATTTTCTTGCCCCTTTCTGAATGTGGATGATATGAAAAACAACCATGGTTATCTAGGAGCTCTGAAGGTGGCAGAGATGCTCATCAGTGTCACCTGATTTTGAATCCATTTGCAAATGATTTCCATGTGATTGATAATTGGAATGTGTATGTTATGAAGAGCAGCTCGCTGCAACCTTTCTAATGTAACGGATTTTGACGTGTTACCTCTGATGGGGATCTAATTTTTAGATTAATACAATCATCTTAGATTAACACAGTAAGGCTGAGCTGCAGTGCTACTCAATAATACTTGATTTTTAGAGCAATTTCAAGAGCAACAAGCTTACTCCAGTGCTAGATATTCACTGAGAATCTATAAACAGCTTAATATGATTTTTTTGGAGCATTTTGGCAGAGACAACTTTAGTGCCAAAGGAAGACCAGGGAGTCCGTGATGGGTCTCATGCTTCCTGTACCTCCCAGCTGCACACTGGGGTGGTGTGAGCAGAGAAAATCCTCTTTTAGTTTCCTTGTTTTAGTGGGAAGGCTCTTGCTGAACGGTGAACTGAGGAGAAGCTTCGAGATTGTTATATTTTGACGTTAAATGTGGATGCATATGAATTTACATCATCTTTTTGTAAGGAACTGACATGTGGATGAGCATAAGGAAATGTTTATCTGGCTTAAAGCTATAAATTTGAACACTACTAAGTGTCATGTTTTACAAATGAAATTTTGGGTGTTCAGGAGCAGATCCTAGATTAGCAAACTCTGAGAGACCAGAGAGAAAATGAAGCATTTGAAGTAATTTAAATCTTGCAAGGTTACAAGCTGCTAGCTACCCTTCTCTCTTTTAGATATTAAAATGTATTCAAATACAATGCAGGCAGAGGTTGAGATGTATTTTTATTATACCCACATAATACACTTTTCCTTTTTTTTTAGGTTCTACTAAAGCCCTTTTTTTTCCTTTCCCCTGGCCTGAAACAGATCTATGCTGTTCTACTTTGCCCTCAGCACTTAAAAAACAAAATCAAATTAATTTAGCTTTTCCATCTCTTTTTTTTTTTTTGCCTGCCCTTCTAAGATTGCAAGAGAGCTGACATAGAAGAGTGACCTACTTTAGTATTCTTACTCCACCTCCTCCCCTTTCCCTTCCTGCCCTTCTGCTTGTCCTCAATGCTTGGGGCAATCATCACAGAAATAAAATCACTGGTTTCCATGGGCTGGGCTGGGGATGTTTTGGCAGGGTTTTGCATTGCAGCCCAAAACTGAGGGTATCCCAAGATGCTGCTTTGCCACTCTAGGGTGGCACTGGCACAGTCGTGGCTTCTGATGGCTATGGAAGCAGCTGGTACTTCAGCAGAACAGCCAGCTGTATCCTGGGCCAGTGTTTGGTTGTCATGCTTCTGCTCTGTGGCTGCTTATGAAAAACATTCCTTAGGGGATGGCTTTGTAGGTGGCCCTTGGGAACATGAAGTGGTGGGTGAGACTGGTTCCAAGCTTTAAGTTTCAACAAAAAGGATTATTATTTTTTTTATTTGCTGGGGGTGTTTTGTTTGGGTTTAATTATTACTGTTAAAAAATAGTAAGGTCTTGGACTGCTGATCTGATGCAAAACAGGTATCTGCCTTCCTTTATATGACTTCCTTAGCATGAGGAAGTCATCTGACCTTAGGGTTTTTTGGCTCCAGGATAGGGAAAACAATAATGTTGTGTGTGTTGTGGGGGGTTTTAAACAAGCAGACTTATCAGCAGTTTATTATACTTGCATGATTCCTCTCAGAAACCAGTGACACTTCAGCTGCAGATGATAAACTTCTTCAGATCTTAAGGGCTAAGAGAATTAGGTGCAATTCCTCAAACTGTCTGATCCAGAGAGCTGCCTAGGGGTGGAACATGTCAGTGTACCCCTAATTTTCGGTACTTGGGAATTGCTGTAACCCTTCAGGAAGCTTGCTTCTTGTACCAGCTTTGGCAGCAGATACCTGCTGAGTGATCAATGCCTACCGCTTGATAGAAGCGTGAGGGTTTGGGTTTGCCTAGTTTTTGGTTTAGAGGCATATAAAAAAAAACCAAAACCCAGACAGCAGCACTTTTGAGAGTAGAGAGGAAAGTATGCCTCTGTCAGCACTGTGTTGCTGCAGAAGCTGATACCATATCCTGTGTGAGCTGGGATTGCAGGATGAGAAAAGATACAGTTCTTGTGGCAAAGGTCCATAGGATGTTTTTCTGGGATGCTTAAATTCTCCTGGTGAGTCACGAAGCAGGGTGTGTGATCTCTTCTGGGGTGCTTAGCTTGAAATTCAGACCTATTTACAGAAGTATTAGAAACTCCACTGTGACATGAAACATGGTTTGTATGGAAAAAGCACATTCAGCCATTTGGTTCCTCAATTAATGGTTGCTTGCTTGGATTTACTATTTCTGTGCAGTGATTGTAATCTTATTGCAGAAGGAATCATTTGGTCTCGTCAGTGTACTACACAACCTCAGATTTTGCCCAGCTCCTCTTTCTTCAGAGAAAAAGGAACTGTGGAAGTGGCATGCACAAAATAAAAAGGTCATAGTTGTCTCACAACTTCAGAAAATGTACTGTAAAGCTGCTTTAGGATAAGAAAAATTAAAATAGCAATGTCACAGCCAGCCTAGGTAGACCTTGGTAAACTATTTATAATCTAGCCATAAGAAGAGTGGAAATGGAAGCCATCAGATGAGTTCATAGCATTGCACCTGATGCACTTGGGTGCAGTGTACTCACTAGTGTTGGTTGGTTGGTTTTTTTGGAGGGGTTGCTAGGTCTTCCTCTTTAGATTTCTGCAGTTCTGTTATGCATACCGAGTGCAGGTTGAGTATGGAGAGCAAGCAAAGAGTAAAGGGTTAGAGAGGGCTTTAATTAAACCAGTTATTGCACATGTTCAGATTGTTGCTAGCGGAGTCTATACAAGGCAAGCTCTTGTAACAAATGCATTAAACTACTGCATTTTGTGTGTGATTGCACCTCCTGTACTCTCTCTTCCTTCAAAACTTCTGTTTCTTACAAATAAATGAATGTTGGAGGGTGGTGAGAATCTACTTATCCATCGGTTCTGCTGCTGCTGATTTATACAACTTCTACCACCACCTAGATTTCTAAATGTAGTATGTGTCCCCTTCTGTTAAGAGCTAAGTCACAGGAAAAAGAGGAGGAACATTAGAGGATCTGACAGCTTTATGTTTATTAAAAAGTGCATTAACAAGGAAGCTGGTTCTTAAGGATCATCATGGGATTCACTTTTATGTTTGTTCTTTTAACAGGTTAAACCGTGCCACCTGGAAGACTAAAGATACAGTTCACCTGAGACTGAGCCACAATTACTGAATTTAGGTGACTGAAGATGCTGCTGCTGTGGAAACAGCTGTTCCTGGTATCATTTGTTGGCTGTCTTGGAGGTAATAATACACAATTATGTCTAGCTTCCAGTTTAGAGCTATGCCTAAGTCTCCAGATTTGAACTGCACTTCAGAAATAAAACCTTAGAGCTTTTGAAATGCAAATGTTGCAGAGTTTAGAAACCAAGCATGCAATACATACCTTAAATAATGCATTCATCCACTGTTAATATTTTGTAAGTGCCATATATCTTTCTCCAAAGTTACTACATCAGGCTGTGCTTTCAAAGCAAGATGGTGATACTTGACTACACGAAGGGCGTTATTGGTGATGCATGCATTGTGGGTATGCTGACTTAAGAGCTGCAATGTGTGTTTTTCTTTAACTGGAAACTGTAAATTTTTCCTGTCCCTAGAGAAATCAGCTGCAGCTTTTGTCAAAACTTTGTGTACTTCAGTATGGGTTTATTCATGAGGAGTAGAGCTATGTTATCACTGTACCTGTTCATTTCAGAGGTTTGATTTTTCCAACTCTGCCAGACAGTAATCCAGCTAATTCTCAGGGTTTGGAGCTTGTGCAGCTTTTCAGGTCTCTCTCCTGCCATGCTAGCTCTTCTGAGTTGTTTTTCTTTACCAAGGTCAAAGTTCATAGCAGCAGCAGCAGAAGTCACTCACTTTCCTTGGTGACTTCTTCATTCAACATGCATTCTACTTGAGCATCCTTAGTAATTCCAGGGGTTGTGTGAGGAGGACAGGAGAGTTCTGTCCTCAACAGCTGACTTGTGAGCCAACATTATGCTCAGGTGGCCAAGAAGACCAATGGCATCCTGGCCTGGATCAAAACCAGCATGTCCAGCAGGAGTAGGGAAGTGATTGTGCCCCCTGTATTGGGTCCTGGTGAGGTCATAACTTGAATGCTGTGTTCAGTTCTGGGTGCCAAAGTACAGGAAAGACGTGGAGATCCTGGAGCATGTCGTGAGAAGAGCAACAAGGCTGGGTGAAGAGTTTGGAGGGTGTCATATGAGGAGCAGCTGAAGGAGCTGAGGTTGTTTAGTCTGGAGAGGAGAAGGCAAAGGGGAGATCTTATTGCCCTCTACAGCTACCTGAAAGGAGATTGTAGTAAGGCAGTTGGTCTCTTCTCCCAAGTAACCAGTGATAGGATGAGGGGAAATGGCTTTACGTTGTGCCAGGAGAGGTGTAGATTGGACATTAGAAAAAGAGTGGTGAGGTGTTGGAACAGGCTGCCCAGGGAGGTGGAGTTGCCATGTTCTTTTGAAAGACAACAGTAATTTCACTCTGAAGTTGTATCTTTTAAAATTGCAGGGTATGCAAATCTTCTGGCCTCATGTAGTGACTTTAAATATGTTCTTTTATTTTAAATTAGGGAAGACCCCTTTGAGATAATACCTGGGGTAACATCCAGACCCAGGAGGGTAGGCTAACTCTTGAATAGCACGGGGTTCATCTTTGTGCTGTGTTATGAGCAATAATATAGAGAAATGTGTAAACATCACCATTTGGAGAGCTGCAAGCAGATTTTGGAGTGTGAACTGCAACATCTGCAGAACTCTTGGTGTGTCTCTCAAAGCTTTGCTTAGATCTCTTTGACCTTGGTAGTGATTTGTTTGGAGAACAACATAACCTACTTCAACAGGGACTTGGGTTTTTTTATCCTTTAATCTTTCTTACATTTTTTTATTTAATGTCATCTCAGTTCTTTTGGGTCACATTTAAAAGGTACTTAGATGAAAGCAAGTTCTGTTTTGCTGCTCATTGAGGAGGGGTGGCCTTAAGGATAATGTGAAGGTTTCTTTCCTTAAACAGTATTAACACCAAGTGTAACAAATGATTTTCCTGATAAAAACATCTAGTCATAAATGCAGCTCTGTGTAAGTGCAGCAAGAGAGACAGAATCAAAGGAATAGTGTTAGCTGCAAGTTTGCTAATTCACATATCTCAAAGTTCAATATTTTAGTACCAAAGCTGGTATTGACTGTCATGAGGTAACAGAAATGTTTCTTACTCAGCTAATTGCTAGTAGATTACTTAATTGCCAATGACCATTGCAATAACAAGGAAAATGTTGCTAACCTTTTGAGGCACAAATGATTCTGGCCCTGTGTAAGGCCTGTGTTGATCCTGCTAGCCATTCTTTGCATCTGTTTCAGTTCATCTCTCCTCAATTAGGATACTTCCCAAATGTCAGTTTAGTAGCCTTGGGGAGTTGGTAGATTGGAGGGACCAGCAAGAAGTCAAGCAAAAAGCTATTTTTCACATTGCCAAAAGCCAGATGGGTTGATGGAGCAGGACTGCTTGGAAGCCTTGAGCACCCATAATTGATAATATATATCCCTGACTTAACACTGCTGTAGTGCCATCGTGAGATTGTGGCTCGGAGTTACTCAGCACTTGCAGAGACAAGACTTGGAGCCAGATGTAATTTGCTGAACAGCCTGAACTGAGCATTTCCAGCTGCCTAAACCATCTCACTCAAAACAGAAGGTCTTAGTCCTGACATGCAGTTCTATTTGGAGACTGGGCATGTGTTTAAGGCTAACATTACCTGTTTGCTTCAATCCCTTGAATGTTATTAGTAGACCTTTGGATCAATGTGCTTCAAAAATCCACTTGAGAAGCCTGCAGCTGAATTTTATTTCAAGACAGACTTTGTTGTTAATGATGTAAAACAAGTTGTTAAACCATTCTGAGAATATTTCTTTTAACCCATCATTAAGATAAATGAGCAAGTATTCTGATTATGTGGAGCAGAATTTTTCTTGTGCTCTGCTGATAAACAGAGAGACCTGCCTGCAGTTCAGTGTTGTGGAATAACATTGCAGCTACAGAAATGGAGAGATACTGCTGATCTTGGCTTACAAACTTTGGCATTCTCTATCTTTGTAGGTAATATGTTTCAAACTAAATTCCCTTGGTGCAATGTCCTCTACTGAATTGCCTTTTGTTTATCCTGTGTGAATCTTCACAGTTCATCAAAGTGGAGATGTGAGAGTATCTAATGAGAGAGAAAATAAATGGTCCTTGGGTTTTTGTTTGTTGATGTGTGCTTATATCTGTGTGACTAATGATCCTGCAGTCTTTTTGTCTATTTACCTTGGGGAGCAAAAAGGTGATTAGTTAGCATTAAATATATATATATAGAGAGAGAGAGAGTTTGACAATGTCTACCTTGTTAGGAAAGGAATTTTAAAACACATACTTTAATATTATTATGTTTAAATTACTCTGAAGAACAACTTCAAAGGTAAATGAATAAAATATGCCAAAAATATGAACAGAAAAAAGATGAAAGTAAGCCATGATCTGTGGTCAAGTCATGAATTGATTCTGTGTTACAGCTTCTCCTGAGTCTTGTATAAGCTTCCTCCTCATCTGAGTGATCTGGTTGATTTCACTTAATCTTGGTTCCCTCACTTCCAGAATTTGGGAGGATAAGCACACTGCAGACTGCTGGTGCAGTGCCTGGTGAATATGGTGAACATCTGAAGATAATGAAGGTTAACAGCTATCATAGGCTCACAGAATGGTTTGGGATGGAAGTGGCCTTAAAGCATCTACTTCCAATCCCTGTGTGATTGCAAGGACATCTCCTACTAGACTAGGCTGCTGAAAGTCCCATCCAATTTAGCCTGTTGCAGTGCTTCAACACCCTCATGGTGAAGAATTTATTACCTTATAGCTAAGCTAAATCTACTTACTTCCAGTTTGAAACTGTTACACCCCATCCTATCACTGCACTTGCTGAAGTTGTCTCTCTCTCTATCTTTGGTGTATTACTTCCCTTTAATTACCCCAAGGCTGCTATAAGGTTTGCCTGGAGCTTTCTCTTCACCAGGCTCAAAAACCCCCACTCTTAGCATAGGAGCCTCCTCAGAGAGGTCCTCCAGTCCCCTGATCATCTTTGGCCAGCTCTGGAGCTCCTCAAGTAGGTCATTGTCTTTCCTGCACTGGAGGCCCTAAAGCTGGACACAACACTTAGTGGGGAACTCAGGAGAACAGAGCAGAGAGGCAAACTGGTCAGAGTATGATTGCTTTTCTTGGCTGCAAGTACACACTGCTGGCTCATACTAATTTTTTCAGCCACAGTATCAGTATCACAGTATAACCAAGGTTGGAAGAGACCCCAAGGATCATAAAGTCCAACCTGAAATCCTCATGCCCTTCATCAAGTCCACCAACATCCTCATGCCCTTCTTAGCAAGGCTACTCTTCATCTGCTCATCTCCCAGCCTATATTTGTGCATGGGATATCCCCAACCCACATGCAAAGCCTTGCACTTGGCTTCCTTGAGCTTCATGAGGCTTGCATGGGCAAGCTCTCAAGCCTATCAAGGTCCTTCTGGATGGCAGAGTGGCCCATCACAGAAGTGTATAAACTGCTTCTCTGCAGTTTGCATGACAGCTGCTTTTTCTTGCCACTCTTGCTGCTTTTGGCTTAATTTTGCTGCTGCAGTTCAATGCACTGCTCAACTAGAGAGGAGGAGTAAACTCTGTGGGGAATGACTCCACCAGCCCCAGCTGGCACCAGTGCTGTGCAGGTGCTCACCCAGCCTTTCCCAGCAGTACTGGTGTGATCACTGGCATTAGATTATTTTGGTTTCTCTTAATTTGCTACAGTTGTTGGCTGCTTTCTCCTGCTAAAGCTAACTGCTCTTTTCTCCATAGAAAAGGTATCTTTTTAAAGTTTCTCTTGAGAATTAAGAGGAAAAACAACTTTAGAAGGATGTTTGAAGGGGAAAGAAAGCTGTGAATAAAGAGAAAGTTCAAAGAAAAGAAACAAGGAGACCTGTGTGTGTAAATGCATAAAATTTTTGTTCTTCCAGAGATGAAAGGGCACATTTCAAACAGCATGTCTAGGGCCAGATCTGTAGAATTCACTAGGACTAACTTTCTCTGCTAGGCTTTATGTGCCCAGATTGGATGTTAGGAAGTTATTCCCCATGAAGGTGGTGAGACACTGGAACAGGTTGCCCAGGCATGTGGTGGAAGACCCATCCCTGGAGGTTTTGAAGGCCAGGCTGGATGTGGCTCTGGGCAACCTGGTCTAGTGTGAGGTGTCCCTGGCCATGGCAGGGGGGTTGGAACTGGCTGATCCTTGAGGTCCCTTCCAACCCTAACAATTCTATGATTCTAACTCTTTGCCACCACAGATAGTGTATCCTAGCAATGTCTTGAGGGTGCTTTGCAGAAGTAAGGCAAACAAAACCATTACCATTAACCTTTTTCCTCCAGCCATTAAAACATTGGCAAAAATAAGACTAAAACAAAACCCCCACTGAGCCAAACAATGAAACAAAAAAACCCCCAAACAAAACAGAGGAAGAAAAACCCTCCTCAAACAACACCAGAGCCCCAATCAAAAAACATTTGCATATACAGAAACTCTTTGGATGTTGAAGCCTGCTTCCTGTTTTGTCCCTTTACACTGAAGTTTGCAAACAGGGAGGTTTTCCTTCTAATTCCTTATTTAATAGTATATTTGATATTTAAAACTAGATCATATTATGTATTTGTCAGTTCTGATGTTTTCATGGGTTTTGCCTTTTTTTTTTTCATTTTATTTATTTCTCAGTCTAACACAGGAAAATAAAAACCCAAAACCTAAGCCCTCAGGCTCAGTAATGTCATGAATCAGATCCACAGCTTTCCTCTTTATTAGTATTAGGTTTAGGAGACTTATGAAATGAGAGAACATTCTTACTCTTTCTTGATTTTCCAAAGAGCATGAAGATAAACCTTCTGTGTACTTACTGATTTATTGTTACTATTAAATTGTGCCATGAGGAAAGCAGAAATATCCTCTTCAGAGGAAATCCTTGGCTCTCCATACCCAGAATACCATTTCATGAGGTGAGAGGTGATTTGTTTGCTGGGGGATGTGCAACAGATCCCAGTCAGGTTCTTGTTTAGACCCTGCAACTTCTGTCTCGTAGATTTGGAGAGGCAAAAAGGGGATCCCACCGACAAGTGTGGTATGGGGTCACTTTTAAATATTTTTAAATTAAGGTTGGAAAAAACCTCCAAGATCTTGAACTCCAACCATCTACCTAGCATGTCCCTGACCACTAGACCATGTCCTGAAGTACCACATTGTCTTGGTTTTCCAACGCCTCCAGGGATGGTGACTCTACCACCTCCCTGGACAGCCTGTTCCAATGCCTCGTTGCACTTGTTCTGGATCCTAAATACCAGGATCATTACCTATACCTGGATCAGTGAGATCCTGTTCATTCTAAAATCTGGTGCAGTCTCAGGAGACTTTCAGAACCTACCTGGATACATTCCTGTGTGACCCGCTCTAGATGATCCTGTTTGAGCAGGAGGGTTGGACTTGATCTCTGGAGGTCCCTTCCAACCCCTACCAATCTGTGATTCTGTGTGGAAACAGGCTTGAATGTTTGTCAAATCCTTACTGGCCAGCTGATCTGGAAAGCCAGTCCCTTGCCCTGTACCAGATGTGTGTAGAGATGCACTAGTCCATGTTTTCCCATCAGCCTGGGATATATATATTTATTTTTGAGTGCTGCTGTAGGATCTACTCACAGTAATGAATCTGGCCTCAATCCATGCTACCTTGAATTTGCAGGAGCAGTCTGCTTGGAGCTTAGTCTTCCACCCAGTATCCACAGGGGCGTTTGTTATCTTCCCCTTGATTAGCACTTAGGTGGTGAGATGTTGTTTCCACGTGGCTAAACATCTTCAGAAGATACAAGAGTGCTTGGTTTGTTTTGTTGGTGGGTTTTGGTTTTGTTTCCCTATTTCTTGAAAACAAGGGGTGTACAGCACATCAATATGTCGGTGATTCAGCGTAGATGTGGAAATAATTCATGTTTCTGGTGAATTCTTGTATTGAAACTAATCCCATGTAGGAGTATATTTGTGGTCATAAATGTGTAATTCTTATAGTAGGTTTCTTGGACATTGGCAGAATTCCAATGATACCTTCCCTGGTGCAAAGGAGATACAGCTCTTGGAAACTTGCAATAATTTTGATTTAGTTTTCAGTGAGGAGTTTCTGTATGGGAATCCATTTGTAGGAGAAAATATAGATCTGTCATCACTTACTAGTGTGCCACTGCTCTTGTTAAAATTCAGTTTTCATTAAGAGTTACAGCATTCAGACAGAGCAGGGCTATATCTTAATGCATAATGGGTTTGCATATTAATAGTAATATCCTTTTTGCCCATTTCCCGTGTACAGCCACAGCGCTAAAATGCATCTCTGCCAATAGTGACTGTCAGAACTGGTTAGCCTGGATTGCTGGTGCATTGCTAACAGGCTTCTTTACACTGATAGAAAATTCTGTTTGCTTATTGAATTAGTTACAAAATGAGGAACCAATCTTAGAGTTCTGTTTTTCTATGAATTGTTTGATATCACAGGCATTACCAGAAAGCAGAATTGCTGCTGTAAATCTTAAAAGGCACACATTGTAGATATCCCTTTGCACTTAAACCCAACATGTTATCAAGCTTCTACTCTTCTATTATGGTGAGGAAAAAAAAGATTATGCAGTGAACAGCCTGGTATATAAAATCTGGCAGGCAAGAAATTTGCCCTGCTGTAGACATCTTTCATCTATAAACTGACAGATGGTGGTAGCTGATTGGAGACCCAGTTTCACCTCTTACTGTGAACCAGTGTAAAACTCACCTTTGCTTTCCTGCTGCAACTCTTGCTCTTAAAAGACACATAGAGGTGCCGAGGGCATGGTTTAGCTAGAATAAGAGAAGGCTTGAACTTCATAGTCTTAAAGGTCTTCTCCAACCAAAATGATTCTAAGGTTCTGTGATCATCTAGTACACTGTGCCTTAGCAGTGTGAGCTTTTCTGTTTACAAGCTGCCAACAGAGCGCTCTCAAGAAATGCTTTTTTGAGCTTGTGTTAGTTCTTCATCAATATTGCAATAAAGGTGAGCAGCAATGCAGAATTATGCTAATCTGCTAACTTGGAATGAAGCAGTATGTAAACTTGGGAAGGTCCAAAGCAGAGAAGACTCTCATTGACTTCATGGACTTCAAGTTTGGTGGATTTACAGGAATCTGTATTCAGTGATGGGCATATTCCTATCAGCTGCAATATTCCCTAAGCTGGAAAATGATGTGTTTTATTAAAACTTTTTGAAAAGAGACCTTAAACACCTAGGAAGAGTCTCCTCATCTTCTACTTTGTTCTCCAAGCTGAAGTGGTTTTTTGGAAGCCACCACCTCCTTGCTGCAGATATTAGAATAGAATACATAGAATACATAGAATAAACCAGGTTGGAAGAGACCTTCAAGATCATCGTGTCCAACCTGTCTAACCTTAAAGCCGAGTACTCCCTCCAGACGATTCACACTCCATTTCAATAAGACAAATGCTAATTTTATCATTGATTAACCTCATCAGGGAGACTTTATGGCATTTGAACAGAGAAATTTTGGCTAGTGGCAATTCAATTTTTTCCAGGAGTTACCAAGAAGAAATTTTCAAGTGCTTTATCTTGCAATAAAACATGGCTAATGCAAATACTCTAAGCATAAAGGCTGTATGTCTTTATCTACAGTCCTTGTTCCTAGTTCAGTTAAAAGTATGGCAGAATATAGCAAGTAATTTCAATATATATATATGTAGTAAAAGGTTATAGAGCTTGGCTGCATTTAATAGTAACCCTTACCAAAATACTTGCTCAAATCTACACTTATTGATGATACACTTATATTGATGATAATGATGATAATTCCCAGTGCATTGAGACTTCTATTTCCTGAGTTTCTTGGTATTTCATTTATGCCTACTTGTATGACTCCTGTCTCCAAAAAGAAGTACATTTTGAAGGTACATAGCTGTTCCTTAGCATGTAGCATGGCTACTGTGTGATGAGGGTAGGACAGAAACCTCTCCACAACTGTTGGTTTTGGGTTAGCAGGGCCTAACAGAGGATACAGTCTCAGGGTGCGCCAGGGGAGTTTTAGGTTGGATGTTAGGAAGAAGTTCTATACATTGGAATGGGCTGCCTGGGGAGGTGGTGGAGTCACCATCATTGGAGGTGTTCAGGAGGAGACTTGATGGGGTGCTTGGTGCTATGGTTTAGTTGTTTAGGTGGGCTGGATTGGTTGATGGGTTGGACACGATGATCTTGAAGGTCTCTTCCAACCTGGTTTATTCTATGTATCCTAACCTGGCAGGGCCTATTTCTCATTGCCATTCTAACTTTGGCAATGCAGGGTTTTAGGAGAAGCATGGTCTTGGAAACTGTTGTAGAACAAGTAGCTTCCACCCTAACATCAGGCAGCTTTCCCCTCCCATCCTTTGGTGATATAAGGGAACTCTAGGAGCTATGTTGAGAAAAGGCTGTGTCATCTGCTCTCTGCAAGCTGGGATCCATCTTTCTTCCTTCCTAAAACATCAGTTTATCACTTCTTTGTCCCCTGGCAGTGACTATTAAAGCCATCCTTCTTTACTTGCCAGGCTGGCCCTGCTGAAGAGATAAAAGCTTAGAGCCTGGCTGGTTTGCCTTTCTTCTGCTGGTTTGTATAATGAAATGAAGATAAAGCTTTCACTCATTACCTGGATAGTGTCCTACTGAACAGGTATCCTGTTGTTTCTTCTGCCTTTTGATAACAGACTACCCAGAGGCATCCCAGGCTTGCTGTTCATCTGTTTTCACTGATTAGATTGCTTTCAGAAGTATCTGTCCCTGGTTATTGCTGAAGAATAAATGATGGTCAAAAGGGATGAATACTCTCATCTAGTGTGTTAGCACCTGTGGATGCTACCTTTAAGCTTCTGTTTTGTATCTGCAAACAGATCTAGTAGTGCTCATTGCTTTACAAAGACTGAGATTCACAGATTGCATTGAGTTGGTCATCTTGTCCAGTCCCCTTCAGTGAGCAGGGACACTTCCAACTAGAACAGGCTGCCCAAGGCCACATTGAGTCTGATCTTCTTGTGTCCAGGAACAGGGCCTCAACTGATCCACAGGTGAGTCATACTATAGAAATACCAAAGTGGGTAGGGGGAACCCCTTTCTTCTGCAAGCAGAAGGGTAAAAGACATCTGGGAGAAGAGGAATGCAAGGGAAAAGAATTCTGGGAGAAGTTTGCTGTGCAGAACGTGATCTGTACCAACCCCTGACTTGGGAAGTTCAGGACACCATGAGGAGGAAAGATGTGTATGAGTGCTTGTGAGTGACAGTTAAAAAACACTGCAGTGTAAAGCTAAATAATTTGGCAGATGTTCTGGAGAACAACAGAACTGAGAAGAAATACTTCAGTTTGTACACTTAAAAAGCCTTCCAGAAGAAACTGTTCTGATTTTGTTGTTGTTAATGATCGTGTTCAAAATGCATGCTTCAGATTTTTGCTTTTCAGTAATTTTAAACAGGCTGCTTGTGGCTTCTTGGACAGAAGCTTTATTTTTTGCCACAATTGACCTGTTAGTTTAGTAACAAATGGGATAATATTACCCTTTAACTCTTCCAGTACAAGATCAGTGATGAGATTTTGGGGGATCAGTATTTATCAGGGATGAGAGCACTATTTTCACACTGAGTTTTCAGGAAAAAACCCAACGTACAATTGTGAAGCAAAAGCTTAACCTCAACCATATTACAATACACATTTGAAAACCTAAGCAAATAGAAGCTCATTTATATTCTTGTCTGATTAGCACAATCAGAACTTATTGATGCTAAAAGGAACCAAATTTCCATAACTATAAACAGAATATTAAAATATAGCTGGCTAATGTAGCATGATGGTTTGGGGTTCTTTCCCTTCTTGGAACGAACAAATAGTTGTGACTTTCTCCTCAACTTTTTAGGAGTGTTTCAGCAAAGTCAAAAGCATTTCAAATGCATGCCTTTTGGCAGGAAACTAGACCTTTCCTTGGGGAAATTCTTCTTGTGCTCTTGGAAGAGCAAGCAGATGATGACACATAGGTGAATGCTCATGATTGACTCCTGTGCAGCCAGGGGTCAGATGTTCAGGAACTGACAAGTCAGTGGAGAAACATTTTAACATTGAAACCACTTTACTTGAACCTGGCATTGTGAATATTTGCTATTTCAGTTCATCAGAGGAGAAGAGAGCCTTAATGAAGAAGGGGAGGTGTGGAGGAGCTTTACGCAGTGCTGTACAGTAAGAAACTCTGTATCCAGAAAGCTGTTTGCCTGTGGTGTACCTGGAATAGCTTAATGCAAAGGATGCAGGGAGCTCTGGGTTTTGAGGAGACCTGCATTTGAATTGTAGTGGCTGTGACCTTGTGTAGGTGACTTACACTTCCATTCAGATTGCCAGCAAAAAGCATAAAGGTGTTTCCAAGTTTTTGTGCACTCCCAGTGGTCTATGTCAAGAGTCCTAGACCTGGGAGATACTGCATTGTTCCAAATGCACTTTGCAGCTTGTTCCTATCTCTTAAGTGTCATTTTGGTGGAGAACTACCAAGTGTGAGGAGTCAGTGGATTAGCAGAGGCAATGAAGTAAGTCAGGAGCTTTTTTAAATAAGCAGGAAAGTTTCCCAACCCCTCTGCAACTCCTTCACCATTGCAGACTGGAGAGGCTCAAAACGCTACCTTGTCTCTTGTGAACTGCAACTCACACCTTGCACACGTTTACTTTGCAAAATAATTTGGTACATCTTGCAGTGCTCTACAGCAGGAGACAAAGGACTGCAAGGAAAAAAAATTATTCCTTTCCTCTTGGCAGTGTCTGTGCAATAAGAGCTTTAAAGTGTTTTAAACTTCAATTAAAACCAGCTTAATTTACTTCCTGAGGGAGAGTAGGTTTAAACTGAATCTTTGGAAGTTCTTCAGTACAGGGTAGTGAGACTGCAATAGGTTGCCCAGGGAGGTTGTGGATCCCTCCTCTCTGGGGATGTTCAAGGCCAGACTGGGTGAGGCCTTGAGCAGCCATGTCTAGTTCAGAGGTTGGAGTAGATGATGTCTGAGGTCCATTCCAACCTAAGCTATTCTATGAATGTACCCCAGTAGAAATCTTGTAAAGGCATCTTAAAGGAGCTTCAGATCTGCTCCTTGGTCACTTTTAGGAGGCCCTTGCCTAGCTTGGAAGCTTTATATTTTTCAAAAGCCTCCCAGAAGCAACTGTTCTCCTGCAAATAAGAACCAGTCCTGAAAAGCTCTGGTGCATGTTCAACTTTTAGCTACTTCATTCCAGATTATATTCTGGTCTGTATGTTGCCAAAGATCATCCACCGGTAGCAACTTTAGGAATTGGATCTTTTAAGGTTTCATCATATTTCTCATTTGTAGGGTTCAGCATGTAGGGAGATCAGCTAGCATGTTATTTAATGAAGCAAGGCAACTGTGAGGATCTGTAATGGCAGGAAATACATTTTTCCCTGCGTTTTTCAAAACATGGAGAAACATTTATCCTGTATCAACAGCTTGAAAATGGCACAGATTCCTTCCTTCCTGTGATGTTTTGTGCTAGCTGGGAAGCGATTCCAGCAGGCTCTGATAAGAAACAGTGGGTTTTGAGATAAACTACTGATATTAATGGTGCCTTGACTTTTTGGGGAGAGGGGGTGGTGTGACAATTCCTTCCGTCTTTGAAATGCAGAAGAATTGCCTTTGACTGCAACTGTGGAGAAGAAAAGAAATCTGAATTTACTGAGTAGCTTATGCAAAACTTTACTGCAGATCGTAAACTGTGGTTTAAAGAAAGAAAATTATGTGGTTGAATCTAATTTATTTTTTTAATGTATATTTTATATGTAAACCATAAAGATTAATTCCAAGTCCCAGATCTTGCATCCAGAGCATTGATGCAGGGCGAACATATTTGGGTTTGTACAAGAGTGTGCAAGCGAGCGACAGCAGCGAGCAGCAGATTGGAAAATACTCCCATCTTCTCCTTTTTTTCATTCTAAAGTTTTTTTGGATCTTACCTTGAATTATTATATTCTGAAAATAGTATCTGAAGGGAAAATAAAATTACATGAAAGCATGAAGTGAATGCAGAAGTAAAAGCAGTTTTTGCAGATCATAACCTTACTGGTTGGGGTGGCAATTTCAATTCCATTTAAGATCTCATCCTTTTTATGTTGGATTAAGTAACGGTTTTTGTCTTCTTATTCCCATAGCAACCTTATCTATCTCTCTTTTTTTATTTTTGATGTAAATCTGCTCATCTCTATCTTTCAAAGCTCGTGCATGAATAGCTTGTGAAAGAGGGGAGGATGGTCAGGAGAGACGGCAGAGACTTTGTGGTGTGGGAAATGAGGGGAAAATATTTTGGAGAGAGAGAGATAAAATCTTTTTTGATTTTACCCAAAGCTACTTATTGCATCATTTTCAGTGTAGGGTATTTTCATGAAGACTAAAACTTTCATGCTATTTTAGTAGGTTGTTTGTACACAGTCAGAAATAGTTAATGGCATAGAGCTGTACGGCTTATATAACTTAGAGTCCCACTTTAATTGAAGTTTACAGATTCACAGATTGCATTGTGTTGGAAGGGACCCTCCAAGGTCATCTTATTCAACCTTTTTTTGTTGACTTTCCCTAGAATGTTGGGAATGTTCTTAAGCCTCTGGAACCTGACTTTTTTTTTTTTCACTTTTTTTTTGAGGGGGTGTTGTTGGGAGAGTGGGGAAAACAGTTTATTTACTGAAAAATCCAAGCAAGTTCTTGCTAGTGAAGGAATTTCAGCCCTTGTTTATCAGTATTACCTAATGGGGTCTTGGTAGCCTATTTAGCATACCATAGATAATGCAAAAAGTAATGAGAGGTTTAGATTAATACCACATTAAGGGCCTGATCTAAAGCCCATTGAAGTTGATAGGTATGTTCAGTAGCTATTTAAACTTTGATCTTTCAGCTGTAGTTTTGCAACTTTTAAAATCAAAACAAACAAAAAAGAAACAAAACTCAAGTTTCAGTCAGCAGAGACAACACAGATGTATTTGTGTCATATTTCACCCTTCATAGCTAATAAAACATGGATTTGGAGCTGTCTCAAACTGAAGTAAATACTTTAAAATAATAATTCTGAATGTATCCTGCAGTGACAAGTTCTGGAGTAGAAGTGGTGTTGCTAAAAGGTGTGTAACAAGCACAGCTATCTTGCGATGTACCAAATGATACCAACACCCATTAGGTATATAGTAAACATTTAACTGTAGGTATCCCAAGGCTGCAGCACACTCAGACCTCCTTCTGTTACACTGCCTTGCTTCTGCCTTTATTCTCATATTGGGAATGCATTTACATAAGTGTTTTCCAAGCAAGGTGGTGGTGAGCAGTGACAGAGAGCACAGGCTGCGAGTTGTGGGAGTCTCATTTAATAACCAGGGAAATTCTCATCACTTACAAGAGATGCAGTACCTGGTTTTTATTTTCCTTTTATTACCTCTCTTAGCCCTGTGCAGTCAGAGTTTCTTTCTTTCTTTCTTTCTTTTTATGAAATTGTATTTTTTTCAGCCCATGGCTCTATTAAATTGTAGTTAACAATATACTTCTGAGGATTACATCACCCTATGAGGAGCAATTTGGCTTTGCCTGGAGATCAATCTGCACATAGAGCATCTGTCACTTAACAATACTGCTTAGACACTGACAAAGAGATTTGAGGTCCTCCTGCATTTTGGGGCTTTTCTCATGTAGCAGTCTCAATCCACTAAAACCATCTCAGTAGCACTGGGATTGTATTTGCTTCTGTAAGTGGAATAGCAGAAGGTATTTCTGGGCAGCTGTTTTTTGTCAACTCCTGCAGCTTCTGTTTTGGAATGGTCTAATAGTGAAAGTATTAATCTAAGCGGTTGCTTGCTCAGGTGTAATCCTTTGTTCAGCCACATTTGTTCACCCACTGAAGGATGTGCACATTGGTACATCATGGCATATTAAAGGTTTATTGCCGCCTGCCACAGCTGTCATCTCTTTGACCTTTCAGTAAACTAACAGTCTTCCACATAATTTTACTTTCATTCAGGTGTAAGGCCATTACTGCGGAGGCAGACAGAATGCAATTCTCCTAAGATCTTGTCTCCTTCCCTTCTCTTCCAAAGAGGTTAATGTGCTCAAATGATCCCTGCGTTTTCTTTTTTCACTCTCTTGCTGTAACACGAGCAAAGGAGAAAGTGCTCTGGATCATGTTTGCACTAACTTTTGGGAGATGGAGCACACTGGAATGATGAACTCACTGAATGACGAGCTGACCAGTTAGGTGGAAGCTCTCTTTACCAATTCCAAAGGCCTTCATTTGTTTCCTGACCAACCTCTTTACCCAAACCAAACTAAACCATGTTTAAATATTAATGGGAATAACTTAAGCCTGACCTTTAATGGGTGTTTTGTCTATAGACATTCATATAATTTACAAGTGAACCATTTGAAAAAACAAACACCCTCCTCTCAGCTTCATGTGAATGTTTGCATTATATTAGTGCTTTTCAGGCAGTGTGGATGGCCTTGTGATCTTGCAGAGCTGATGGAGAGAATGAGAGCTTGTAGATGATGGGCTGAAACTGCTGTCTGGGGACCTCTATTCCAAACCTCGGCACGTCGGGCAGCAGCTGTCATGTCATTGAGTGCAGATTCTCTTTATGAACTCATTGTCATTGTAATGTCTAATGACTTGTATTTTCCTAGTGCTCTTTTATTGATTGATTCTACTGTATGTACTGCTATTTTAGCCAGTAATGAAGTTAAACAGTCAAATGAGTCAGTGATTTATTGGGTTTCTTGGTTTAGAGACTGGATCTACACTGCCACAGCTTCTCATCTGTTCTCGCAGCTTGTTTGAGATTTACCAGTAGGCTTCATCAGTCCCTTCCCATGTACTAAATAAGTGTATGTGGTGCTTTTTTTTTATTAATAATCTGATAGTAATAGTTGTTTTGTATTTCCTTATCAGTTGCTTCTACTCCTTTGCATTCATCTGGTTTTGAGCCCCTGCTTTCTTCATGCATATCTTTCTGGTTTTATTTGGGAGTATTTTTAAAGTGGTTTTTTTTTTGAATGTTGATCTGCTTCAGTTAAAATATAGCTCTTTCCTCCTAGTATTTGGTAACTGCTGCTCATGATGACACACATTTACTCTTATCTACCCTTTAATCTTTTTGAGTAACTCTTTTATTCACTTCTATTTAGGAGTAACTATAGCCTGCCTTTAAGCCAGTTCTCTCTTATCCATCCCAGCTTTCCTGATAGCAGTTCCACTGAATCTCCATCTTGGTTGGTTGCTGCTTTTAGAAACCCTTTTGCCTCATAATAAATCCTTCTCTACTTGGGGGGGGGCAAAAAAGTCTAGAGGTGCCAGTATCACAGTATCACAGTAACTAAGGTTGGAAGAGACCCCAAGGATCATCAAGTCCAACCTGTTCCAACAGACCTCACAACTAGATCATGGCACCAAGTGCCACGTCCAATCTCCCCTTGAACACCTCCAGGGACGGTGACTCCACCACCTCCCTGGGCAGCACATTCCAATGACGAATGACTCGCTCAGTGAAGAACTTTTTCCTCACCTCGAGTCTAAACCTCCCCTGGCACAACTTGAGACTGTGTCCCCTTGTTCTGGTGCTGGTTGCCTGGGAGAAGAGACCAACCCCCTCCTGTCTACAACCACCTTTCAGGTAGTTGTAGAGGGCAATGAGGTCACCTCTGATCCTTCTCTTCTCCAGGCTAAACAATCCCAGCTCCCTCAGCCTCTCCTCATAGGGCTTGTGCTCAAGGCCTCTCACCAGCCTTGTTGCCCTTCTCTGGACACGTTCAAGTGTCTCGATGTCCTTCCTAAACTGAGGGGCCCAGAACTGGACACAGTACTCAAGATGTGGCCTAACCAATGCAGAGTACAGGGGCACAATGACCTCCCTGCTCCTGCTGGCAGTTATCAGGAGAAGACTTGATGGGGTGCTTGATGCTGTGGATTAGTTGTTTGGGTGGTGTTGGATTGGTTGATGGGTTGGACGCGATGATCTTGAAGGTCTCTTCCAACCTGGTTTATTCTATGTTATGAGATTTGTCTACAATGTGAGATAAAAAAAGAGTGTGTAGTCAATCTGCCAAGCTTCACCATACCTGTATTTGGACCATCTGTCACCATACCACAAGGGCTTAATTCTCTTTGCCTGCTTAATAGCAGCACAAATGTCACAGTCATGGATGACTTGTGTGATGGCATCCATGGAAATGTCTATGGATCTGTCACGAGCCCATTGGTATGTTGCATCTCTGCCTTGATGTCCTGATGAATCGTGAGCCCACCGAGCTAAGAATATCTCACCTCGGTGTTTCCAGTCGAGATCAAGTTCAGAGTCCTTGTCTACTTGAGAAACTCTTGCAGCTAGATCTGCCTGATGGTTGTGCTGCTGTTCCTCAGTAGCTTTGCTCTTGGGAATGTGAGCATCAATGTGTCTCACTTTCACTGGAATTCTCTCGATTCGATCAGCAATGTCTTGCCACAGTTCAGCTGCCCAGATGGGTTTTCCTTTCCTCTGCCAGCCATTCTTTTTCCAGTTCTTTAGCCAACCCCATAGAGCATTGGCTACCATCCATGAGTCGGTGTAGAGATAAAGCTTTGGCCATCTCTCACGTTCAGCTATGTCGAGAGCTAGCTGGACAGCTTTTACCTCTGCAAACTGACTGGATTCTCCTTCTCCATCCTTCGCCTCTGCAACTCGGCGTGTTGGACTCCACACGGCAGACTTCCACCTTCGCTTGTTCCCGACGAGACGACAGGAACCGTCTGTGAACAAAGCATATTTCTTTTCATCATCTGAAAGGTCATTGTAAGGAGGAGCTTCCTCAGCACGAGTTACTCTCTCCTCTGGAGGTTTAGTACAGTTGGTATCTTCAGGCCAACTTGAGATCACCTCCACCAGACCAGGTCTTTCAAGATTTCCCATTCGAGCTCTCTGTGTTATCAGAGCCATCCACTTAGACCAGGTGGAATCTGTAGCATGATGTGGTGTGGAACCCTTGCCTTTGAACATCCAATTCAAAACTGGTAATCTGGGAGCTAAGAGAAGTTGTGATTCAGTTCCAATTACTTCAGAAGCTGCTTTCACTCCTTCATAGGCAGCTAGAATCTCTTTCTCTGTTGGAGTGTAATTAGCCTCTGAACCTCTGTAACCTCGACTCCAGAAACCAAGAGGTCGTCCACGTGTCTCACCTGGAGCTTTTTGCCACAAGCACCAGGTTGGACCATTGTCACCTGCAGCCGTGTACAAAATGTTCTTAATGTCTGGACCATCTCGCACAGGTCCCAGACCCACTGCTTGGACTACTTCTTGCTTTATCTGGTCAAAGGCTGCTTGTTGTTCAGGTCCCCAGTGGAAACTGTTCCTCTTTCGAGTCACATCATACAGAGGTTTCACAATCTGGCTGTATCCAGGAATGTGTAGTCTCCAAAATCCCACTATCCCCAAGAAACGTAGAGTTTCTTGCTTGTTCGTGGGATTTGCCATGGTAGAGACTCTGTTGCAGTTTGAGCTGGGTGCCCCCCTGGTGTGTTCACTTCCTGTGTCCAGAAGTCCAGCCCAGAGGGATGGACACAGGAAATTGTGTATTTCCTACCATAATTCTTTGCACCACTATAAGATCCAGTGCGGAGTCTAGCACGCTCTCTTTTCTTCCTCCTCCGCCAGCCGGTAACTGGGGGAGATGTCTCCTGGCTTTGGGCCTGGCTAGGCCCAAGGCCACGGGGGGATGGGCAGTCTCAGGCCTGGCCAGCTGAGACTTGCCCAGCAGAGGGAGGGGGAAGAAGGAGCCCTGAGGGTCTCGGGTGTACCCTCAGGTGGGAATGGGATGCCTCTGGGTTTGCTTTGGGATCTTTCTTTGTCACTGCGCTTTGGGTTCTCTGTAACATTTCACTGCTTTCTATTTAAACTTTCATCACTTTTGCAATCCGTTTGTCTGAGTGTTTTATTCCTGTGCCCGTGGTGGGGAGAGAGGGGGCTGCCTCAACCCAGCACATTCTTGGTAGCAGAGGATGGTTCTTGTGGGGAGGGGGTCTGCCTCCAAACCCACCACATTCTTGGCGAGCCAGGCAGGAGAAGGAGTTTGTTATTGTGCATTCTGCAGATCGGATTGCAAAAGATAAGAGAGTTTAAATTTAGTTCTGGGCGTCGTTCTGGTTCTCTGGCAGTTGGGGCTCAAGTGTTGTTGTTGGGGCGATTGTGCGAGTTCTCGTGGATTGCCGGGGGGCACTTGGTGCGTGGCCGGTGGCTCGGAGCCCCTCCTGCTATTTCAAGCAGGGGTGGCTCTTAACCATCGGAACTGGGGCATCGCTTAAGAATGCGGGACCTGCCCCTCCTCCACCTTTACTCTCTGCGGAGCGGCAGAAGCGGCGGGGGGTGAAGTGGGGGAAGGGGCAGCGGCGACCAGATCAAAGTTGGGTCCGTTCTCGCTGCGGGGTAGGGCCAGCCGCGGCGGAGCGGGCGAGCTCGGCTCCCGATACCCAGGAAGGGCGAACGGGAACTCAGTTCGAAAGCTGTTCTCAAGGGCCCTGGGGACGCGTTTATGGTTTTCGCTGGAGGAGCCGTTTGAATGCCCGAGGGGTGGAGGCGATTTTGATTCTGTACCGCGGCGGTAGAGGTGGCTGGAGCCCTGCTGTATGCTCGGTCTGCGGCGGCTGAGGGCCGAGCCGTGCGCTCGGAGCGGCGGCGGCGGCTCGGGCCGTGCACTCGGAGCGGCGGCGGGGCCAGCCCTGTTCTCTTCCCCGACGTTTTCGGACGAGTTCCGAAAATGGCGCCTAGCACCTGGCTCCACCTCCCTCCTTCTCAGCAGGTTGTGGAGCAGCCCCTCCTCTCCCGGGGTGGGGCTGTGTACTTGGAGCTGCCACATCTGCGGTACGCGAACGCCCAGTGGAGGGGCGGTGTACCTGTGGCATGCGTCTGTGGAGCCTCGGGCCACGGCTGAAAGCGGTCAGCACTGGGCTTGAGATAGGTCCGTGCAGTGGTGAGACAGGCTCAGCGTGCTATTTCCTGGAGGGGTGGAAAAGCAGCAGAGCCTGATTGTTCTGGCTGACTTGCCCCAGGGGTGGAAATAATGCCGCTGAGTGGATAGAGATGGGAATAAAGGTTTGGTTGAGAAGTTGTGAGGTTCTTTCCAGGTGACCAGGATGTCCAACGGATCCATGAAGAGCTTGCACCGCAGAAGAGTGAACTCTGCATCGCGGGAGGTTCCGTTAGATGAGAGGAGAAGGACTGGAACGGACTGACACTTGAGCCTGAATGAGAGACTGGTTGAGTGGACGCCCAGATGAAGATGTGGACTTCGCCGGACATGTCATCAGGAGATTTCTGATTTGGTGATGTGTTTAGGTGCAAAGATTATGGTATGAAATACAGGGGTGGCATGTTGCAGTTTGAGCTGGGTGCCCCCCTGGTGTGTTCACTTCCTGTGTCCAGAAGTCCAGCCCAGAGGGATGGACACAGGAAATTGTGTATTTCCTACCATAATTCTTTGCACCACTATAAGATCCAGTGCGGAGTCTAGCACGCTCTCTTTTCTTCCTCCTCCGCCAGCCGGTAACTGGGGGAGATGTCTCCTGGCTTTGGGCCTGGCTAGGCCCAAGGCCACGGGGGGATGGGCAGTCTCAGGCCTGGCCAGCTGAGACTTGCCCAGCAGAGGGAGGGGGAAGAAGGAGCCCTGAGGGTCTCGGGTGTACCCTCAGGTGGGAATGGGATGCCTCTGGGTTTGCTTTGGGATCTTTCTTTGTCACTGCGCTTTGGGTTCTCTGTAACATTTCACTGCTTTCTATTTAAACTTTCATCACTTTTGCAATCCGTTTGTCTGAGTGTTTTATTCCTGTGCCCGTGGTGGGGAGAGAGGGGGCTGCCTCAACCCAGCACAACACACTTCCAGACTCCAGCATGTACTGACTCCACAGCAAAGGTAAAATCGATTTATCACATACCCCTGTCCATGAGATGGCTGGGTTGGTCTAGAAGCTGGAAAAGGACTGTTATGCACTGTAGCTGTGTTCATTTGAGAGCAAGACACTGAGCCACACCATGCTACTTGTGTGCCACACACTCTGAATTGCATTGATTTGTCACTATCTGAGGTGTCCAAGCACATCAAGTTAGTTCTTAGAGCAAGTCATTGCTCTGCGTAATGAATTTAATTTATTCCAAGCCATGCTTGCAAAAGTCTCCTGTTCTTCCTCCAGACAATACAGTATCAGACACCAATTCCTTCTGAGCAAGACCAAATGCAGTTTTATCATCTCTTCATCCTTCTGTTTAATTACATAATGATTGTTGTTCCTGCTCTTATAAACCAAAACATGGGATTTGTTATCCACATGGGGATTATACGGCTTGTTTTCTAAATGTCTCTCTATTACATCTGGGTCAAAGCAATGATTGATATTTGAAGAGAAGTTTTGTGACAAGACTGGAGTTCTGGCACATGTACTGAAAAGGCCATTCTGATTTTCATAGGGGACATGAGGAGGAGAAGTAGATGTGACAGAGCAAATAAAATGTTGGCTTAATTGCAGCGGGTAGACTTTGTAGTTCCAGCCAGGCTGATCAGCCTGTGTTTGTGTAGCTGGTAGGAACATAGCAGTTCTTCAGTAAGATAAAAAGTGATGTTTGCAGTCTTTCCAATTGGAGAAAACAAACTGTGCCATGGGTTATTCATGACTTCCTAAGATGGCAGAACAGAACATGATCTGTTTTCATCTTCTGGATATCACCATATAATTTTACTCAGTAACCTTTTTGGTATTAAACAAGTAACTCACTGCTTCCTCTGAACTATTTGAAGCTTTAATTCTAACTCCAGTTTGTCTGGCTCCAACCTTTGGGTTTACCCTTGCTGAGAAGTGATACCAGGAGAAACTGTTGTGAAAATGTAATGGGCAGGTGAGTGGGCAGCATGCTGCTGAGAGCCACTGAATAGCCAACCTCTGCTCTGCAGGTCGTGGTGGAGTTTATCCCTTCACTCTGCTCTACATCATTTCTTTGCACTGCTGTGAGACTGTTGATGGGACAGTACAAGCCTAAGAAAGTTGCTTACAGTGAAAATGTATTTTAGTGTAGATAAGTAGCACTGCTGCAATGTCTTGCTGTGAATGTTGGAGCAACTGCAAGTTGCAACTGTTCATCAAGTTTCCTTAAACATCCTATCAGGAGCACAAAGTCACTGCTCAGCAAGAGCTGCCATGCACTTAATGCTGGCTGCGGTTCGCTCTAGGTGCAAAATAATTTGACACCTTCCACTGAACATTCAAATTCTCAAAAACTAATTAAATATACTCAGCAGCACTTGAGGAGAGGTTTCCAGATAAGACAAGAAACTGGCTGCTCTGATAGCTGGAAACTGGTACGAATCATCAACTCCTCATATTGAGCAGCTCCAAAATGAGCCCAGATGGCCTTTAGGCTGTTTTGGTTGAATTGACTTTTAGTCTTTGCTGCTTAAGAAATGCTTCTATCAAATTCTACTCCCCAAAGCTTCCCAGCTTTACTGCCGCATTTCCTTCCCCCTGTACCTTGGCTACAGGCAAGAAAATCCCATTCTAGCTCCTACTGTAGATGTCAAGCCTTACCATGGGAGGATGCTCAAACTCTTGATCCCTCTCTTTCTTGCTGTTTGTTGGTATTTCTCTGTAACACTCACCTAATGGATCGCTACTCAGATGAGACTGTCTTGTGTTCAGGTGCCAGCAGCAAAAGCTGTGCAATCCATCTGGGTGAAAAGAAAAAGGGAGGACCTAGAGGAATTTGGTTGTAATTAATATCGTGATCTTTGCGGAGAAGTATGAAAGGTTAAGGGATGTGCTGAGCCTGGGCATGGGTAGGAGGACCCTGGAACAGCTGTAGAAGCAAGGACTGAAGGGAAGCTGTTGAAGAGTAGGGACAGGATGGGAGGTGGTGTGAGGAATGGCAGAAATATGTAGGAACTGCAGCATAAGCTAAAGCATCTCAGAACTAGTGGGAAACCATGATGTTGGCATTGGAGTATTCTAGATCTGGAGATTTCAGTCTGTGACTGCTTCATGTGACCCCTGCTAGAAACACTCCTAGTAGCCTCTCAGTGTGTTTCCCAGATTCCATGTTTCCCCAGCCAACAGGGACCAATGTATCTTCCCTTCCAAGCTGTTGATACTGAACTCGTACTGCTTGGGCTTTTATCATTTTCTCTTGGCTGATCTTTGTGATCTTAGGTGACTTTGAATTTTGTCATTTTCTAATTCCAAATAATGAAGTTTGTAACCACAGTATGTTCTAATTTTATTATTGACTACAGAGTAATGTTCTTTTGTTGATTGTTCTTTTAAGAACTCATATTTGTGCACAGGTTGGAGATGAGGCTTCATGGGAAACTCCTCATCGTTTGGCTTTTATCTTCAGAGTCCAGGAGATGCTCCTTCCGCTTGGACTGTGCAGTGTCCTGTCTTCTAGAGATAAAGCTACTTCTTTCATTTTTGCATTTTTATGTGAACCTGGCATTTTTATTGTTTTAAACATCTCCCCTGTCAGCATCCCAACGATGTAGCTTTTTTCCTTTTATTTTTTTCCTACCTTATCTGCCACAGAAAATACCACTTTGCTTGTCAGCTGCAAATGACATGATGGTAAGAAATGCGTTTCACTGCATCCCTGTTGCCTGAAGTCTATAAGGAAAGTAACTACAGACCATCTGCTTTAGCCACTTTGGGCTACTGTAAAAGAAATGAACAAAATCTATTCTAGTTTGCTTTGATGTGTTCCTGAACATCCATCAAGCTACAACTTCAGTGTTGCTGTACGGTGCCTGGATGGAAATAGATCATTTTTCTTATCTATGCTGTCCTTCTGAGCCTATTAATGGAGTCTAATCCTAGCTGGTAACCTAAGAGATTTATAGTCATAAATGTTTGCAGCAATTTTCCAGAATCTGTTTTATGCTGTGGCAACATCTTTGTACTCAGCTAGATACTGCTGCAGTTGTAGTGGAGCACCCAAGGAGGAGCGTGTTATAGCCCTGCCTCAGAAATGTTCAGTTGGAACATCACAGAAGCAATTAATGTCAGTACCATGTGCTATCTTCAGGATACTGAGGCTGGGTTATTGTATTTGTCAGATGTGAAAATTCACTTACCTCTTTCTTCAAGTTGTGATGTGAGTAGCTGATACAGTAAAATAACTGCTCCACTTCTCTGTGAGCAAATGTGCTGCTGGGAAAATGTGTGACTTTTATTTCCCCCTCTGCAGTTTTATTCTACCTATAACTCTGTTAATAAAATTAGAAGTTTTAATCTCCTCCAAATTTCTCTGTAAATACTGTTCTTGATCACAGAATCCCAGCATGATAAGCATTGAAAGGGACCTCTGGAGATCACCCACAGCAGGTCGTCAGGGATCACAATGTCTAGGTTTGGGTTTGGAATCTCTCCAGAGCAGGAGACTCCATAACCTGTCTGGGTAGCCTGTTCCAGGGCTCTGGCACTCTCATGTGAAAGAAGCTTTTGTGGTATGTGTGTGTTTTTCTTTTCTTCTCCTGTTCAGATAGACCCTCCTGGGTTACTATATGGTAGATTGAAATTCCACGCACACCCCCTATTAACTTTGCCAGACCCAGCTCAGTTGGAAGCAAATGTAAGCTGTATTTACAAGCAAAACTACAATCTACAATGAAATGCAATGAACAAATAAAAATACACAATATTTACAATTAATAAACAGCACAAGAATCCCCCTGGCCAAGGCTTCTCCCTCCCTGTCTCCCCCTTCACCCCCTGTACAAAAGGGACAAGAGATAGAAGCAGAGAAGTTAATACCAGTCACAACAAAAGCCAAGGTCAAGTAGAAGCAAGTTACTATCTCCCAGCCCAAGGAGAAGAGAGAGAGGTTATTTACCAAACTAATTCTTATGGTAGATAACACTCCAATGTGATTGTTTAGAAATACCATAATTTTCCTTTTCACACCCAACAGTGATTTATTTACATTTTACCACTTTGTGTTCAAGATCTGTGGAAAAAAATTTTAAAGGCATAGCCCAAAACTACCACAATTCCAGTTTGTGCCCGCTGCACAGTATTAGTTTGGCTCTGTTTGCACTCTTATCCCCTCCATGGCTTACTTCAAGTAGGCTACTGAAATCAGTTGCAAACAGATAGTGTCCATGTTCTCTTATACTTACATCACACCTCAAGTCTTTAGTTTAATAAGTACCTGCCAAACCCATCAGGTTTTCATCTGGGTAACAGTATACTGGAGAATTATTAAAGTAAAAATAAAAATCCATTAAAATTGGCTCTTCAAGACCCCCAGCACATCAAATTCAAAATACCTAAAAGCAGCTGGAGATAGAGATAAAACCTGACTGATTTTGGAAATCAAAACAGCACTGGTGATTTTTGGCAGGGAAGGTCATGGGTTAAGGTTTGCTGCCTTCTGGTATTGCAGCTGACGTCTGGGGAGCAGGCTTGTTTCAATGCACATGCCTGCTGGTTGGTAAAGCTTGTGCGAGAGGGACAGGCGTTAATAGATAAAGCTACACCAGACTTTCAGTCACAGCAAGAAATTCAGTCTTGGAGCTGAAGATCCTGATCCTCAAAGAGGGGATCTGCAAGCTGTGAAAGCTGGGGGCTCACTCTGAAGAGCTGGAGCAGCTCCATAAAGACTCTTTCCTCCAGAGGCTTTGTTTTGAATTATCTCTGTTGGCTAATTCCTTAAGTTTGCTGTTTAAAGTTTTTGTGCCTTTCATATGATTTTGCTGTACCCAGGTAGGACATGTATTTTGGGATGAGAATTAAGTGTTCTGGATGTCTGTTAGTTTGGGATTTTTATGCTGACTAACAAGTTAGTGTATCTTTGTGTGAAGCAGCAGCTGTGGTAAGACATCTGTTGATAGGACACTTACTCATCTGCTAGATCTGTTATTTGTCATCATTACATCTGTTATAGTCCATATGGCCCTAATCAAAGCAGTGGGGCTTTTTGCCAGGTGCTCCACACCAAGTGAGATGGGGAAGATGACAGACTTTGGTTACATGTACCCTAGCAATACTTCCTGGTGACAACCCAGCTATATTCTGTAGTATTTGTGGGAGAATCCATTCATTTCTTTCAGGAAGGTGACTGTCTGGAAAGATAAAGGAATAAAGTCAGTGGCAGGAAAAAAAAATCTTCTTGTCATCAGTGTATTTAATTGATTTGAGAAAAGTCTTCTTGGATACACTGCCACTTCTTTAATAAACAAACAAAGCTTCAGGTAGGTAGACTTATCTGGTGAAGCATTTAGCCATCTGTTTATAGAAACATTGAATAGCCTGATGTTCTTCAATACTAAACCTGCTTTGTAGTCATGGGTAGTTAGTGATGGAAGTGCTATATGGACTGGCAGGATATTCTTAGTGCTTGTTTCAGGAAAGCTTCAGAGGGCCCAAATCCACCTTGCATCTGAGAATTTGGCTGTGGGATAATTTCCTTGAGCAAACATCCTTCCCTCCTGAGATATCTTAAATTACTTGAATTGCTTTATTCACTGCTGTGCTTGCCTTGAGTTCAGTGATAATTCCTAGATAATATGAGTTTATTGAAGGCATAGTTTCTGAAATATTTATGGGACAATTTTTCCTTCAAAACATGCTTTTCCCTTACAATGCTCTTTTCCAGATCTGAGTGCATTTTTTTGCCAGTGCATTAGTATGTTTACAAAAAAACATTCCCTGCTCATCAGATGTTGACTCAACTTTTTTGCTATTAATGTTCTTCTCTTGCTATTTTTTTTTTTACCCTGCTGTCTCTGGTCTCTTCTGTCTGCTCCACAGAGCCCACAAAAGCATCTCATCTTGCTTTGCCCCTCTTTCCCCTTTGTTACTACAGAATCTTCTGCCTCATTCCATGCTGGCATCTCATGTTCACCACACTGATAGATCCCTGCCAAGTTCTTTTTAGCTTTTCCTGTTTGGGTTTACATAATACAGACTTTGTTGTATGACTTCTAAATGAGTCTCCTTTAATTGGTCTAAGACTCTAATTCTTGACTGCTTCATTTTTTTGCTGCATCCCAAGTGGTTATAGGGGAGGTGAAGAGTTTGATAGTTTCATAAGTAAGGGGTTGGGGGTTTTTTTGTGCTGATGCTTGGTGCTGTTCATTGAAGCTGTCTCCAACAGCCTGTTAATCCCTGCATGACTTGCTCATTAGATGTTCAGCTTTTTATGCAATGGAAGCAGCCTGCAGGGTCTCTTCCCTCACCTGCCTGTGCTACGTAGAAGTTGGCTACGTTTTATTTGCACTATCTCTATGGGTGTGAGAAATGGATGGATTAATGAGGTGAGACTAATGGAATGTGAACAGGGACAGAACTGTCATTTCAAACTAAAAACTCCAAGTTATCCAAGTAGTGCTTTGGGTTGTGAGTTGTCAATTTAAGGGCTGGGCTGACCACTAAATGAGTGCCAGACACACTTTATTAACCCCTCGCCCACCCCAAAAAGAAGAAGAAAGGGATTAAGGAAGAGAGACTAATAGATTGGGAAACTAACAGCTTTAATTAAAGTAATACTAACAAAATATATACAAACTCAATATTGAACCTAAGCCTTTGTGGCAGTTACATCACTGTCACCAATGATGCTGGGGGCAAGCACTAGGCAAGTCCTACTCTGGACTCAGTGGCACATGGGAACCAGATTCAGGAACACACAGATTGTGATCAAATGCAGAATGACACTGGACAGTGAAAAAGAGGCTTGCTGTTGAAGATGCCCTGCATGGGCTGCAATCCCTTATTGTGCAGTTGTGGGACAGTGGGGATCACCTGTCCCAGCTGCTCTTCCCTGCAGGTGCTACCCCTGACTTCCTGCTCCTCCAAGATGGGGCATAAGCTGTGGTAGTGTCCTTGGTGTGCACAAGGGCAAGTCTCAGGCAGAGCCTTTTTGCAGCATAGCCCTTGGCAGGAGCTCTCCCCATCAGCTTCTCCCTGCTGGAAGAAGCCCCTGGCTGTGCAAAGCTGCCCTGAACTTCAGAAAGTGCCTTACTGAGCAGAACCTGAGCTGGGAAGTCACAGCACTGACCAGAATCTGTTCTGCTCTAGCTCAAACAAGTGCAGAATAAAAAGTACTGTGAGGGTGGGAGGCGGTTTCTGCTTACTCTGTTCTGGAGCCTTTAGGGTATGAATGGCAAAGGTGTCTGTGGCTGTAGAGAGCAGGGCTGAATCTCAGCCTGGGGGAGCATTGCTGCTGCTCATGGGTTGTACAAGGACGCTCACAAGGGCTGGAGCCGCTCCTCTTACTGGAATGAGGTTTAGAACCACTCCATAGTGTGAGTGTAACCTGCTATGCTCTCCTTCAGATAAATGTTGTACTGTAAAATGTAAGTTCAGCAGTGTGTCACAGCATTAAGAGCTGTTGTAGAGGCTGCTGTGAAATGATATCATTTCCCTGTCACACCAGCCTGACATAAATGAAACTGGAGATGGTTTTCCAGTAGCCACTGAATCTTGTCTCAAGTGAGAAATCACTCCAACACTGTCTGCTTTGGCTAGTATTTGCTTTTGCAATGTTAATGCTTCTACCTACAATAATCATTGACAATCACAGAGACAATTTTTGTCTTGCTCCTTCCTCCCTCCTCAGTATCGTTTTCCCATGTTTGATACAAATCCCAGGGAAGGCAGCAAAAAGTCTCAGTTGCTCTGTGGGCAGCTCTGGTTTGCTTGTGCTAAGGACTAGATGTCTGCAGATAGCTTGATGGAGTTAACAGGCAGAGTATCCCAACTATTGTGCAGAGAAGAATAGAAGGGTATCTTATCGACATCTATAAATGAGGGGTGAACCTCAAGATGCTGATGCCAGTCTCATTTGCAGGTGCCCAGTGGTGGGACAAGGAACAGCAGGTACAAGCTGGAACACAGAAGGTTCCACCTCACTATGAGGAAATTTTTCTTTGGTGTAAGGGTGGTGGAGCCCTGGAACAAGCTGCCCAGAGAAGTTGAGTCTGTTTCTCTGGAGACTTTAAAAGCCCACCTGGATGTGTTCCTGTGTGGCCTGCCCTAGTTGATACTCTTAGTCCAGGGGGTTGGACTCAATCTCTTGAGGTGCCTTCCAACCCCAAACATTCTGTGATTTCTTAGAGACTTCAAACTATGCCAAGCCTACAGTCAGTGTCTGGTACCTGTTTAAAGATGATGGTTAAGGAAATGCCTTTGTATAGCAAACTTTGGGGTCTACACTGGTGGGGAAGAAGGTTTGCTTGTGCACATAAGTGATTTTTTGTGATGAGTGTTTTTTTCTGAAGTTTGACATGTTTGGGTTTTTAAGGAAACACATTTGTCTTACTCCTTGTCCAGAAATTGCTACAGCCTCTGCATGCTCTAATAGCTATTTTTTTCTGAAGAGCTGGGAGACTGGGATTTGATTTCTTTTTCATCATGTGACTTCTACCAGGCTAAGCAGGTTGTGAATTAGTACTTCATTAGGTGCTGACATCGAACAGAGTCCCCACTTTGGAATTACCTATTCAAGAAAACAGTTTGATTTGGTTGTCTGAATCATTTAGGTACTTGAACATCCTCCCAGTACAGAATTGTACATAAAGTACATTTAACAAGTTCTGCTGCTTGGAATAATAATGAGCTTAATGAAGTAATGGAATAAATGTTTTTGTTGCTCTTATGGGACAATTATGCTTGTAGAGTGTGGACCCTTGTTCTGCAGTTATCAAAACATGGTAGAACTGCTAGTAAACATGTTGACAATAAATATCAATTGATGTAAGGGTAATAAGATGCTTGGCTATTACTGGACTTGGAGAGGAGCAGGATTCAGTAGGTTTCCAACTCCAAGGAGAGAATGTGTCATGTACATTACTTCAAACAAGTAAAAAAACCTAATAGAGACTACCAGAAATTATATCAGCTCCTCATCTTTTGATGACCCTGTGTACATTTGTGTGACCTGGGATGAATCATCACACAGGTTTCCTGGCAAAATGTGATACAACTCACCGCTGCCACAAGTGAGGAGTCCTGTGTTTGGAGAACTCTGTCATCAAAGATTCTCTGGTTTTGTCATCACCAGGTGTTCAGATGTTATGTCTGTGCTTTGGAAAGACACAGATCTGACTTTTCATGGGTTAGGAACTGGCTGGAGGGCCGAGCCCAGAGAGTGGTAGTGAATGGTGCCACATCCAGCTGGCAGCCAGTCACCAGTGGTGTGCCCCAGGGATCAGTGCTGGGCCCCATGCTCTTTAACATCTTTATTGATGATCTGGACGAGGGCATCGAGTCCATCATCAGTAAATTTGCTGACGACACCAAGCTGGGCGCAGGAGTTGATCTGCTGGAGGGTAGAGAGGCTCTGCAGAGGGACCTCGACAGGCTGGGCAGATGGGCAGAGTCCAACGGCATGAGATTTAACACATCCAAGTGCCGGGTTCTGCACATTGGCCACAGCAACCCCATGCAGAGCTACAGGCTGGGGTCAGAGTGGCTGGAGAGCAGTCAGGCTGAGAGGGACCTGGGGGTGCTGGTCGACGGTAGACTGAACATGAGCCTGCAGTGTGCCCAGGCAGCTAAGAGGGCCAATGGCATCCTGGCCTGCATCAGGAACAGTGTGGCCAGCAGGAGCAGGGAGGTCATTCTGCCCCTGTACACTGCACTGGTTAGGCCGCACCTCGAGTACTGTGTCCAGTTCTGGGCCCCTCAGTTTAGGAAGGATGTTGACTTGCTGGAATGAGTCCAGAGAAGAGCAACAAAGTTGGTGAGGGGTTTGGAATCAGGCTGGATGTTAGAAAAAAGTTCTATACAGAAAGAGTGATTGCACATTGGAATGGGCTGCCTGGGGAGGTGGTGGAGTCGCCATCACTGGAGGTTTTTAGGAGAAGACTTGACAGGGTGCTTGGTGCTGTGGGTTAGTTGCTTGGGCGGTGTTGGATTGGTGATGGGTTGGACGCGATGATCTTGAAGGTCTCTTCCAACCTGGTTTATTCTATGTATTCTATGGCTTGCTTGCTTACCTCCCTTGATTGTGCAAGATTACAGAAACCTAAAAACATTTTAGAAGGTGCTCACAATAAACCACAATAAATGCACTCAGCAGGCCTGTGGTCTGCAGGTGAAGATCAGGGTATTTTTGTTCTTTATCATGTGAGAACAAGGTTAGGTTTATCTTCTGCACATTCATAGAATGATTTGGGTTGGAAGGGACCTCTAAAGATTATCTAGTTCCAACTCCTCTGCCATGGGCAGGCACACCTTCCATTAGACCAGATTGCCCAAGGTTCCATCCAACCTGGTCTTGAACTTCTCCAGGGAGGAGCCATCCATGACCTGTTCCAGTGTCTCAGCACCCTCACTGTGAAGAATTTCATTCTAATTTCCAGTCTAAATCTGCTCTCCTCAAGCTTCAATCTGTTCCCTCTAATCACTACATGCCCTTGAGAAAAGTCTCTCCCCTGCTTGCTTGTAGGCATCTTTCAAGTATTGGAAGGCTGTTCTAAGGTTTCCTTAAAGTCATCTTTTCTCCAGGCTGAACAGCTGAAACTCTCTCAAACCATCCCTATAGGGGAGGTGCTCCAGCCCTCTGATTATCTTCATGGCCTTCCCTAGACCTGCTCAGGCAGTTTGCTGTCCCTGTTATGATGGGGGCACCAGAACTGGATGCAGTATTCCAGGTGGGGTTTCACTAGACCCAGAGGGGCAGAATTGCCTCCCTTGTCCTGCTGGTCACACTTCTCTTGATGCAGCCCAGGATCTTGTTGGCTTCTGGACTGCAAGTGACCATTGGCTGCTGATGTTGAGTTTCTGCTTCACACAGTACGCTCTCTTTCCCTCATGAATACACAAACCTGTCTTTTAATTGCAGCGCTTTTCACCTAAACTTCTAAATGCGTCTCTTCCAAAGACGTAAACCAGTTCCTACAGGCTATGATGCTCGTGTTCCTTTTCCTTCATATTTTGAAATCTTTCCTTGCAAGGTGCTTGGGACTTGAAACTTAACTTATTAAATGGAAGGAGAGAGCCCAATGGAATATGCAGTTTTCATATCCTTGCTGTTTGTATGTGCAAGAAGGCGTTTTGTTCTCCTTTTCGGGCAGAATAAAAGGCTTTTCAATAAAGCTGAATTACATTTCCTTGCTCCAGTTTATTGCAGTGGCATGTGTATTTCAGTTGATGTAACTTTATGTACTTGGTGCTAAAGCAATAAGGCAAATATGTATTAGCAGGGGAAAGAAAAAAAAAATGCTGTTTCAGGAGTCAGAAAAATCTCAATTGCTAATTTTAAACTTTCTTCTGTACAGCCAACTATAAATAGGCAATAAAAACATTTTCACTTGCAAATTACACAAATCTAGATTGGGTTACAATTGGATTTATATTTTTTTCCCTTGTGTAGTCAGGTTTTGGTGGCATTTTTACCCAGATTGTTCTCAGAAGTTTCCTGGTAAAGTTCAGTAATGAAGTTGCCCACTTCCTACTGCAATGGTAAGATTTCATATGAAAGAAGATAGAAGTAGGGCATAATAAATACAAGTAAGAAGATCTATACAAGACAAACTCCTGAAAATATTTCATTTTGGTGACCAGTTGAAGGCAGATAAAATTTTGAAACTCTGCTGAATAAGACAACTCACAGATCAATAGATAAAATGTACGAAAAAAATTGGGTTTGCCTTTTTCTCCCAAACAAACAATGGGATGTAGTCATCCCTGGAGGCACTGAATAGCAAGTCCTAGTCTGCCTCATTCCTTCTCAACTCCATCTCCTGTCCTGTTCTTGCCTTCATCCTCTATTTTCAGTTTACATTTTATCTATTAAGACATTTCAGCAGGGTAAGAGCCTCTGCTTTCAAATTGATCTGTGAAAGTAAACACTGTTCTCTGTTATTTACCCACCTTTTACAGTGTTTTATTTACCCTGTCAGCTTTCTGAGAACTTAATGTTCCTTCTCAATGATTTCATGTAATAGCAAATTTTGGTAGAAGATGCAGCACTTCTCCCCAGTGTTATTGCTGTTAGGATACTGCCTTTATTGGGAAAAAAAACCAACAACAAAACCCACCAAAACAAAACCAGACCTTCAAAACCCCAAACAAACAGAAACCCAAAACATTCAGTCCTGTTACTCCACCAGCCAGGACTGATTTTTGACCTTTAGTACTCAATCACTAAGCTGGGAGGAGACCTTCAATATTATCAGGTCCAGCCATTAACCCAGCACTGTCATATCCACCACTATGCTATGTCCCCAAGTGTAACATCTGGACCTATTTTGCACATTTCCAGTGACAGTGCTTCCAACACTTCCCTGCAACTTATTCCAGGTTTCGTTACTCTTTCAGTGAGAACTATTTCCCTAATATTCAATCTAAACCTCCCCTGGTGCAACTTGAGGTTATTTGTTCTTGTCTTGTCACTTTTCATTTGGGAAAGGAGACCAATACCCACCTCACTACAACCTATATTAAGATGTAGAGAGGGAGGAGGTTTCCCCTGAGCCTCCTTTTTTCCAGCCTGAAGAGCCCTAGTTAATTCATAAAATGGGTTGGGTTGGAAAGGAGCTTAGAGATCATCTAGTTCCAACCCCCTGCCATGGACAGGGACACCTTCCACTAGCCCAGGTTGCTCAAGGCTTCATCCAACCTGGCCTTGGACACCTCCAGGGAGGGCAGCTTCCACAACCTCTCTGGGCAACCTGTTCCAGTGCCTCACCACCCTTACTGTAAGCAATCTCTTTCTAATATCCACTCTAAATCTGCCTTCCTCAAGCTTCAGTCTGTTCCCTGAGCTGCTCTTCACAACACTTGTGCTGTAGACTCTTCAGCAGCTTTGTTTCTCTCCTCTGGACCTACTCCAGCATCTCAATGTCCTTCCTGGAGTGAGAGCCCCAAAACCCAGTATTTGAAGTGCAATCTCGTTAGTGCTGCTACAGAAAAGCCTGAAAATCAGAGCAGAATCTCATGTATAAGCGGGGAGCACTTTCCAAGGTCAGAGGCTTAGACTTCTTTGTATATTACTCATAGAGAACTCTATTAATATTTTTCATGGTGATTTTTAATTATATTCAAAGTGACACCAGACAATGTGTAAAGAGAATATACAAGCATATAAATTACTTAACTGATGATATTTCTGCGACTGTGTGATTAGTCTGGTGCTTAAACTGCTCTGGAAGGTAGGATGGAGAGCTTCCTGCTAATTAGTGAAAAATTATTCTTTCATTGTAGTATGGCTCATACTCTTTACCTTCTGATGGATTCTGCATTGCTTCTTGTTTCCCAAAAAACTATTCCCCTGTGAGAGCAGTCTTCATCTGCAATCAGTGAGTAATAACTTCTGCAGTACCATACTGCAACAGATTGAACCGCAGAGCTGCAGTGGGTCCCTGCTGGGTGCCGGCAGGATAAGGAGGATGTGCCTTTCTCGATGCCTTGGCATGTCCCACAGGTCACGTCCCTTCCTGTGGTGCTCTCAGCCCAATCCCATCTTTCCCATGCAGGTTGTTGGACAAGACAAAGACAAGCAAGCTTTTGAAGGTCTGTAATTGCAGTAAATGAGCACGTGTCCTTATAAATGCAGTGACACAATTTCTGTAATCAAATTGCAATAGTTTATCACTGGTTTCTGCCTTGCAGTAGCTGTGATGTAGGAGAGCAGAATTTTGTTTACATTTATTTCATTCCCCCCCCCTTCTTTTGAACTTCAAAATCCAAATGGTGTGTCTGATTTCATTCTAATGTAGAATAGTGTGTGTTCTCTGGGGTCCTGTCAGTTCTTGGTTCTTGCTTTGGTGGCTCAGGGGAATTGTGTTAGGGGAAGCTGATGAATCTACATTGCTTAGAGAAGGAAGGAAAGGATGTTTAGAAGGCCTGGGAAGAATTGCAAGGCATGGTGTTTTCACAGAATCATCACAGAACAACAGGGTTTAGAAGGGACCTCCTGAGATCCAGAAACACTGGAGTGGCTCAGTTGGTAGCACATAAGACCCTTAATGGCAAGGTTTGTGAGTTCAAGCCTGCAGTGGGCAGTAGTAGTGACAGGTTGGACTCGATGATCTTTGAGGTCTCTTCCAACCTTAGTGATACTGAATACTGAATCATCTAGTCCAAGCTCCTGCCAGAGTAGGATCACCTAGATCAGGTTGTCCAGGTGGCTTTCAAAAGTCTCCAGAAAACCAGACTCCACTCTGGGCAGCCTGCAGGCCCTCAGCAAAGAGTTTTCCCTGAAGCTGAAGAGAAATCTCCTGTGTTCTGGTTTGTACCTATTACCCCTTGTCCTATGCCAGGACACTAGTGAAAAAAGCTGAGCCCCACCCTTCAGCTCTTGCTGAGCATTGGGAACATCTCCTCTCAGTCTGCTGCTCTCCAGGCAACACAGCCCCAGCTCTCTTGGCCTTTCTTTGTAAGAGAGGTGCTCCAGTGCCCTCAGCACCCTCTCCCTCCCAGTGAAATCCGCTTGGCTCGGGTTGTACGTGGTCTCCACAACACGTCCAGTGAGAGGATCCAAACTTTGTGCACAGAAACTTAGGCACCGAGATGTGCCTGCACAGAAATTCATTCACAGTTGGAAAGCTGCAAACAGCCCTTTTTAAGAACCTCTCCTGTGAGCTTTGTAGACAGTGACAAGGAATAGTCCAACAGTATCTTATTGTGGCACTGAATGTATTTTTGTAAAACAAAGCACTGCAGCCCCCATCTTGCTCAGTGTTCTGGCTCTAACAGCTGTTGCTGCTCAACATTAAAAAATAGATTTGGGGAATTAGCTACTGTTGGTCAACTGATTACTGCTGTTGTGCTTGATTATAAAGGCAGCCCTATTTTCAAGACTCTTCTAGTATCCTGTACAAGGTTATAACCATAGGGAATTTTTTAATTGCTTGGGTTTATTATGGGGAAAACAAGTGTTTTATTCATGGAAAACCCTTTCTTTGTATAGACCCTCAATCTTAGTTTGTATTGAATGTTCTATTTAGCTCAAGTCAAGGTTTTAATGAGGCCATGCTTTCCTGGATCATGAGTCACCACTTAGGGAAAGTTAATTTAAATTTATGTTAAAATACTGCTGCTCTGTGACTTTTCATTTATGGAGACTCAGGAGCATTTCTTTCCCCTCTTACACAGCTTATAAAGATCCCAGAAGAGCTGAGGCCAGGCAGAGCAGAGAGCTGGCTCAGTACACTGAGGTGCAAAGTGCTTGTCTTCAGCAGAGCTTAGAGACATTACAAGGGATTCTGCCGCAGGGAGATGGTTGAGGGGTTTCCTTTCTGTTTGAAAAGATTTATATCTGGTTTCTGATTAACTCTGTTCCTAGTCTCATTTTACAGTTGGTTAGAGGAGCTCAGCAGGATCCTGATGTTATTTGCATCAGAACCTTCATTTCAGAAGTAGCAGTGGCTTAAAGACCTATTTTTAAGTTATGCTCCTGACTCCTTTCTGGTTGTCAAAATTAGGGTAGTATAAGCCTAGAATAAGAACAAAATTAACTGAATAAGAACAAAATTAACCATGGAATTTGCTTAATTATGTTGTTGCAAATTAGGTCAGTCCTAATTCTGTCATCCTCCCTCGTTTTGAGCAGCCATTTCTTCTGCAACCAGCTGACTGAACTCACTGAACTTGGGTGTCTCCTAAGAGGTCCAATATCAGGGTTTGAGAACTAGAAACTCCTGTATGTTTAGTCTTTTGTGCTTCCTAATATCTGCCTCTCTTTTCTGTCAAAAACAGAGCTTGAAAACTCCAGGACGAAAATGAGAAGTGCGGTATCGGTTCGAGAGGGGCAGGGAGTTGTACTGCTCTGTGGACCACCCCCTCGGGCAGGAGGTAAGAGACCTTCCAAGCTTCATGCTTCAGCCAGACTGTAAAGAGGAATATCTCCTGGAAATGCAATAGAGAGCAAGAGTGAGACCTAGTTCTGGAATAAATACACAGAGAGAGAACCAAAAGAGGGAGAAGTAGTACTTAGGATTTCCTTCTATCTTGGAAAGCCTCTCTAGCTCCTAGTGATTTCTGTGTGCTTAACATGTCTGATATTTTTTGATAGTTTCAGTAATTAATTGTCTTCTGGAGTGAAATTCTGCCCAGTTTCACAATTGCCAAACCTTCTCAACCTGGCTTTCTCTCTGAGTAGACAATTGCAGAGAGCAGATTGTTGTCTTGAATTATTCTAGTATCTACCTGCTTTCTTGTACGCAAGACATTTGATAGTGTAATGTCATGATGCTGATATGATTTAAAACACTGCTGTCTGGAGGGGGGTGAGGAAAATGGGTATATGGTTTCTTGGTGGATCAAAAGTTCTTCATACATTTTATCATTCATTCTGCATCTTGAGTCTGTGACTAATTGCTGTTGAGCCTCAAGCAGTATTTGAAAGTAACTGACTTTTATTTGTTTTTAATTGATATGGAGTCTCGTTATTGAAGGGTTATGATGTCAAACATTAGATTTGATTGCAAAGACAAGGTAATGTAAACTAAACATTCAATACAATAATATAGGTATTGTGGCTTCTTGAATTTGTCAGAGTCCAAGCAGACACAGCCATAAAGTGGCAATTTTACAACTGTCTGAGCTTGCAGAATTTTTTCCTCTGTAAACTGATACATACCCTTAAATCATCTTTATAGCCTTGCAACAGCTTTGTCTTTTCAGCTGCTGAGAAAATGGGTCATTCTTCCAACTATCTGTAAGAATTAGAATGATTAAATTTTGTTTCCACATGCAGTCCAAGGTCTCAATTACCCCAGCCATTCCTACACTCACGTCCCTTGCATGGCAACACACCCAGAGGTGACTGATAAAGTGACTACAACTCTGCCTGGCTCTTGCAATGTTTAAGAGTGAGGTGTTAAACAGGAGGTGAGACCAAACACATTCATGTTGCTGAAAACAGTGGTTCAAATCAACACGTGGAAGAGGTGAGAATTTCCTTTTGCAGTCAGCAGCTGGGATATAATTGATACCCCCCACACTAATTGGGTTGTTCAGGAAAACAAAACAAAACCAAAACAAAAAACCAACCACAATACAAACAAACAAACAAAAAACAACCCAAAAAACAAGGGAGCTGAGGGCTCCCTGAATTATCAAATGGAATTGAGAACTGATACCACAGTTATGTAAAATCCTTGGATGTGTCTGACAGATGGAGGATTAATCGTTGAAAGTTTTGGGGAGACATGGAGCAAGGTGGAAAAATAACCTCCCTCTTCTTTCTTCAACAACATGAACCTACAGCATGGTGGCATTAAGCATACAGTGCCTCTAGAGCTGCTGTGGTTAGATGCAGGTTAGAAAGTCTTAGATAAAATCTCCATCCATTTAGCAGAAATAGGAATAGCAGGGATGGTTTAGGAACAGCTGACATGGCCTGAGGGCTGTTCAGCCCTTTCCAGATCAGTGATCTAATTTTTTTTCCCTTTGATTCTGTATTTGTGGTACTGAGCTATCAAATTATTTCAGACAATACTCATTCTAAAAACCTTCTTAAATGTTTAGTCTTTCCTTTTAGCCCCCCAAATGCTGACCTTTAGTGTTCTGTCATGTTGTGCAATGTCTAAGTTCTTGCAACTTTAATTGCACTTAGTTCTTACATTCTCTGTAAAGAGTCTTCAGGAAGAGACTTGATTAAATTATGATTATTCCTCCATATACAGCATTCCAGTTACAATAGAAACCAATGTTCATCCCAGCTTATAGTATGGAAAAAGAGAAATTGCTCCCCTCCTACAATTTGGCATCCTTTTTCTTTGCTTATCTTAGCCACAGCTATTCATGTAATATGAATATTCCCTTTCAATGGGGAGCAAATTATTCATGCAGTTAATAGTACTTTTGTCCTTTCAAAGTCTGAAGTTCCAGTTTCCTCAGGGTATGGACATCTACCATTTAAACCAACAATGAAACTCCATTTAACTTCATAAACATGAGCTCATGTGCTGAGTTTGTGTTTTAGCTTGCTTTGTGTAATGGATGTTGGTGTATGGGAGGAGGAAGTGGGTGATCAGCATTTCCAGTTGAGGGTGCTCAGATAATTTTTGTATTGCTGTCATTAAACACAACCTCTATCACAAAACACACCGGTATTTTCTTTAGAGTTGCCATGTTTTCCCTTTGGGGCATTCCCTTTTTTAGCAGTATTGTTTGAGATTTACTGAATGGGAGATTCCATTGATGTGTGGAGGCTGGGGCTGTGAGGATAGACTGAGACAGCTGGGGCTGTTGAGCCTAGAGAAGAGAAGACTCCAGGGGGACCTTAGAGCTGCCTTCCAATACCAGAGGGGATCCCAAAGGGAGGCTGGAGAGGGATGTTTCATAAGGCTGTCTAGTGACAGGACAAGGGCGAATGGTTTTAATAAGCTGAGGGAGAAAATGTTTAGAGTGGATCTTGGGAAGCTCTTCAGTATGAGGGTAGTGAGACTCTGGAATGGGCTGCTCAGGGAGCTTATGGATGTCCCTTCCCTGGGGGTGTTCAAGGCCAGGTTGGATGAGACCTCAAACAGCCGAGTTTGGTTGAGAGGCATCGCTACCCATAGCAAGGAGGTTGGAGTAGGTGGTCTTTAAGGTCCCTTCCAAACTGAGCCATTCTATGATGACTTCCTCCCCAAATATTGTACTAATTCAGCTGGGTTTTATGCTCAATAATATAAGATGTATTATAATTGAGCAGTGATTTTGGGGTAATTAAGATGGTCATCTGTCATCGTTCTGTGTGACCATACTTCTGCATAAAATTCTAATTCAGTTACAAGGCAATCTGTTTAACTACCCTGTGTTCCCCACAAATCAGTAAATCATCTCACCCACAGACTCAGAAGATAAAATGGTGTCTACAATTGATTCATGTAGATCTCCTGCTATCTTTTTCAATTGTTAGGACCATTAAATTCTGCTGAACTCTCTGCAGCTATTTTTTACTGTGATACTGTTGTGTCTTAGCTGGTTTTGAAGAGCTGTCAATATAACAAAACATCTCACCAAACAAAACTTAATATTGGATACACTTAATGTGTAGCTGGTTAAAAAAAACATTCATGCAAGGCTAATTTCTTCCCATTCTGCCAAGAATGGAAGAGGCTAGGCATATGGAGATCTAAAAATGATTTTTCTCTGCTATTGATTTTGTTCCAATGTCAGTGACTGAGGAGCAACAAAGTCCCAAGGAAAGCAAATCCAGAAGTTCCTTTAGGGGTTTCACCTACTGTTAATACTGAAGGTGTAGCTTGATTATCATGTAGCTTGTCTTCAGCCATTTCTGTTTGCTGGATACTGTGGTTGATATTTGTTTAGTGCAGTCAGTTCTACTCATCTGACATCGATTTTGGATTTGTGAGGTATACTCTGCTCTTCAGGAGAGGAGGGAGCAATGAGGCATGGTCCTTTTCTGTTGTGGTGATTTCAGTGCTGCTTTATATAGGGAGAAAAAGGTACTTTATAATGGTAGGTGAATGTTTGCTTGGTGGTCATTCAGGTCGTTCAGAGCTACAGGCTGGGGTCAGAGTGGCTGGAGAGCAGTCAGGCAGAGAGGGACCTGGGGGTGCTGGTTGACAGTAGACTGAACATGAGCCTGCAGTGTGCCCAGGCAGCTAAGAGGGCCAATGGCATCCTGGCCTGCATCAGGAACAGTGTGGCCAGCAGGAGCAGGGAGATCATTCTGCCCCTGTACACTGCACTGGTTAGGCCGCACCTCGAGTCCTGTGTCCAGTTCTGGGCCCCTCAGTTTAGGAAGGAGGTTGACTTGCTGGAACGAGTCCAGAGAAGAGCAACAAAGTTGGTGAGGGGTTTGGAACACAGCCCTGTGAGGAGAGGCTGAGGGAGCTGGGGTTGCTTAGCCTGGAGAAGAGGAGACTCAGGGGTGACCTTATTACTCTCTACAACTACCTGAAGGGAGGGTGTAGACAGACAGATGTTGGTCTCTTCTCCCAGGCGGCCAGTACCAGAACAAGAGGACACAGTCTCAGGCTGCGCCAGGGGAGGTTCAGGCTAGATGTTAGGGAAAAGTTCTATACAGAAAGAGTGATTGCCCATTGGAATGGGCTGCCTGGGGAGGTGGTGGAGTCGCCATCACTGGAGGTTTTCAGGAGAAGACTTGATGGGGTGCTTGGTGCCATGGGTTAGATGTTTGGGTGGTGTTGGATTGGTTGATGGGTTGGACACGATGATCTTGAAGGTCTCTTCCAACCTGGCTTTTTCTATGTATTCTATTCTATGTATTCTATGCATTTTAAAGAATTCAGGCTTGCCTGGAAAAATAAGGAATTAGCATACTGTGGGTGCAGATACTCCCTGTAATCTTGTTACTGTGTGGAATATGACCATAACCCACAAGAACTTCAGTAAATGGCAAGAACATTGTGGAGCTGACAATCTGTTGCTTGGAAATTGCAAGGAAGTTCCATTTGTCATATATTCATAATTAGCCTTGTGTTATATGTGTTCTTGTTTCATGCAGTATGACAAAAACATTTCTCCATCTATAAACCAGCAAGAATATGTCCTCTGTCTTACTGTTGTGCCCTGAAAAACATGGACTATTAATCAATACATAGGAGTCCATTTGATAGGGAGGGATCAATTTGGCTTACAGCATATTGTTTTAAAGTTGTGACATGCTGATGCAAAATGATATTAGACAATGAAAAAATAGATCCCAATTTATTGCTGACTGTTTGCTGTGACAGATCATTCAGTGAATAATGTCATGTCTCTTGCAAATGAGCGTTTAGACTTGCAGATTTGTGCTCATGTCTCTTGCACTGCCATTTGGAGACCTGCGAGTTTTAGCAGGACCATGCTTCATGAATAACATGGTATGGAAAGTATCTCATATGCCAGGGATAGTTTGATGCTTTGATTATTTCTTTTCTGCAGCTCTTGAATATCAACATGCTATTTATTTATTTATTTATTTTAGGGAACTGCAAATTGAATTGATTTTTACTTGCTTGGCCTTGGAATCATTTCAGACCCTTAAAACAAAGCAAAATCAAACTGATAGGACTCCAGAATTCGTTTTCTTTTCTGCTGCCCCTCAGAGTGTTTTCAGGAGGTGGAAAGCATCCTGGATTTGCACCTCTCTTTGCTTCTGTTACATATCGTGGATGACACTTCTCTGGGCATGAGGAATAAATCATGCTTGCAGGAGGCAGGTTATGAGGTTTTTGCCCAAAAATGCATTCTAAGGAGAATAGTGTGTGGAATATTGTAAGAGCAGTGGCCTTATAAATGCTTCCGCAGTGTTCTCGAGCTGTTCTCAATCTGCCAAAGAGAAATGGTATTTTTATTTAAAAATATATCTTGCAATAGCCCTGCTGGTGTCTCATCATCATCATCTGCACAAATTTCAGCTGACAGTCTGAAATCAAATGGTACCCAAGAGACACTTACATTTGTCCATATGAGGGACAATAACACACATTCACAGCTGGATTTCTCAATGATTTCGATCTGTCAGAGCATTATTTTCACCACCAGTAACAAACCAACGCTTCAGAGACACTTTTGCTGCTCTGCACTTTGTCAAATGCAGTCTTTCCAGAGCACTTTTGTGATAAACCTGTGTTCCAGGCTGAAGGGCATCAGGCCAAGTATATGTTTGTTTTCTTCATTTATTTATTCGTGCAATGTCTACAGCTACTTACAGTACCTGATTTGAAGCTGGCATGGAAGTGTGTAAGTGGCCTAAGAAACTTTTAGCAGAAGATGGATTATTCCAGTTTGGGAAAGGGCAAGCTGGACAAGCATGGTATAATTCCCAATTCTAGCAATGTGCCTTCTTGTGGCCAGGAAGGTCAGCAGTATGTTGGCATGCATTAAGTGCGTCCAGCAGGTCAAGGGAGGTTCTCCCCTTCTACTCTGCCCTGATGAGACCACATCTCAAGTATTGTGTCTAATTCTGGGCTCCTCAGTTCAAGAGGGACAGGGATATGCTAGAGAGAGTCCACTGAGGGGCTATGAGAATAATGAAAGGACTGGAACATCTGCCTGATGAGGAAAAGTTGAGAGGCCTGGGGCTGTTTAGTCTGTAAAAGAGCAAGCTTGAGAGAAAATCTTACTAATGTTTTAAGTATCTGAAGTGTGATTGTCAAGAAGAACGTGCCAGTCTCTTTTCAATGGTGTCCTGTGATAGCACAAGGGGCAATGGATACAAACTACAACATAAGAAGTGCAACCCCAACATGAGAAAAGGCTTTTTACTGTAAGGGTGAAGGAGCACTGGAACAGGCTGCTCAGAGAAGTTGCAGAGTTTCCTCTCTGGAGACTTTCAAAACTCATCTGAATGCATTCCTCTGTGACCTGCCCAAGGTGATCCTGCTTTGGCAGGACGGTTTGAACTCAATCTTCAGAGCTCCCTTCCAACCCCTAACATTCTACAATTGTGTGATTCCTACAAAACTCTTTTGTTCACTTCATGTTTCATTATGCACATTCCAACCCAATGCAATCCGTGAATCTGTGACACTGAAGTTGTGAATGAGTATTTGATCTTCACAGAATGTTAGGGGTTGGAAGGGAGCTCAGAAAATCATCCAGCCCAACAACCCTCCCAAAGCAGGAGCACGTAGGGCAGGCCACACAAGAACACATCCAGGTTGGCCCTGCTGTAAGTCTTACTTTAAGACTTGTATGTAGATCGTGAAGGATATAGCTGTATAGCCAGGTAATCAGAAGAGCATAAAGCCTGGAAACAGGAATACTAGTTCTTTTGAGTTTTGTACTACATCTTGAATAGTCATTGCAAAATGATTATGGGAATATTGCAGCTTTTTATCTTGTTTTGTTTTTTAAGGAAAAATTCTAGCCTTCAGTCTTTTCTATGTATTTCTGTATTTGACAAGTAGCATAAAAACCAAAATAAAATCCTTAACTGTCAGTATTTTAGAGATCAATTATTGTTTTCCATAGTGGGAATTGAGAGCATGTCAGAACCTGTAGTCTGTGCAGTGAGAGGTACGATTTCACTTACAGCCTAAGGAGGACTTTTGCATAAGAGTGGCTGGCTGCAGTGCATTTGGTTTCCACTGAAGATTTACTAGGAGTTGGTTACTTAAAGCAGTAGCATGAGGAGCAATGAGTAAAGCAGATTTTTGTGGGAATAATACTGCATAAGTTTAATCAGCAAAATAGACATGGGCACTCCAGAAGACCTCAAAAGTCTATGGGATGTACACTTTATTGCTGATACCTGCTCTCATTGGCTCTATTTCCTGAACCTGAAAACCTGAGAGGCAGCAACATGGGATGAGAATCTCTTGATGGCAGATATGTCTCCTGGTGGGGGAGTATTTGTTGGAAAAAGGGGAAGATGGAAAGAAAGAGGTGGAAATAGATTAGGAAGAACCAAATTGCAAGCAAGAAGTTCAGACCAAGGCCCTTTGCTTAGCTGTTCCCAGGTCTCTCAAGCATGCCTTGGGTAAAGAAAAGAAAATTGGAGAAAATAACTGGATTTGGCCCTCTCTCAAGATTATTTTTATCCCTAAATTGTTGCTGAAGGGTTTTTCTCCTCCAGCTATTTATTATCTTCTCCACTAAAATATTTGAGCTTTTCTTTGGAAGCAGGATAATTGATTAGGAAGAGGCAGGAGGGAGATAGCTGCAGTTCCAGCACACAGTCATAGCTGATCATTACACTCTTAATCGGAGTACTGCAAGTAATTCTTGTTTTTCACAGGGGTTTACCAAGTCCCTTCTCCTAAATGAGTGCAAGACTACCAAATGAAATTTGTCACTGATTACTACTTGCACCTATAAACATTAGTAAATTCCTTTGAAAACTTACTCTTGGGTATTCCCATTAGTTTCCTTGAACTTATCTCCTTAATACTTAACATCCAGAAGAAATCAGATGTGTTTTAGTTGAGCAATAAACTAAACTATCATCTTTCTCTCCTCAAAATTATTATAGGCATGAAGCAATTTAAAACACTTTCAACTCATGAGAAAGCACAACAGAGTTGTTGGAAATGCTCTGAGCAATTAAATGTAAAGTTCTAGGGAGGTGATTAAAAGAACAATTTGTCATTTGAAATGGATGTGGCTAATGGGTATGTATTTAAATACTGCTTCCTAAAGCAGTTTCTTACTCTTCTGCATACTTCCAGAGGAGGAATAATGTGATCAGAGCCTGGACACTTTGAATAGCACAGATAGTCTGAAACAATTAGTTTGGAAATGTGAGAAAAAGAAACTAATCCATCATCTGGAGAGGAAGCAAAATTGGGTCTTTATTCCTCACTGGAACCCCAATGGAGAAATGCAGTTTGTTAGACTCACCTATTAACATCAGGACTCCCTTGGAGTACCGAGGAACATTTAACCCTCCAGTTAAGGAGCAACTTGATATTGTGAGGTCATGTTTGGTTTGAAACTTGACACTAATGATCAAATCCCATGTGTGACAGGGGAGAGGGGAGGGACAAAAAGCAAACAGATTAAGCAAGGCCACATTGACAAGCTGCTTTTCCAGTCTGGGGATGCGCTCACTGTGAGTGAGGCCAGGTTAGATGAGGTCCTGAGCAACCTGGTGTAGTGGAGCGTGTCTCTGCTCATGTCAGAGGGGGGTGGAACTAGATGGTCTTTTAAGGTCCCTTCCAACCCAAGCCATTCTGAGTCAGGGACGTGGGGGGGGGGCTGGGAAGTTTGATGGTATTAATAAAGAACTAATACTGCCAGTCTTGAATATTTGTGTTTCCCAAGGGTGAGCTTAAGACTGTTCCTGTTTAATTGCAATGGTGTGCTTTGCTTTTGGCACTGCTCTGAAAGACTTAGAAAAGTCTGAGTGTAGAAACAGACAGGCCTTCAGTGGGCCATTTAACATGGCTGGAGCTTTGTCACCTCAGGCAGAAGGTAGCCAGCTTGTTTGTGTGATTCCTACTTTACCAGTGTATGGCTGTGGTAAGGGGGGGAGGCAGGAGGAAAAAAAAAAACCAATCCAGTTCATGGTATATCGATGTTCCAGGAATTGCATCTGTTTTTACATCACACTGGCTCACTTCAGAATCAGCAAATGAGTGGATCCCTTACCATATTCCATTTAAAAAATGAAAATGAGGTGTTAGCCTGAAGTAGGAACCTTGCAGTTTCAGCTAAAAACATTTCAATATTCTCATTAAATGTGTAGATTGAAATTGCAAGATATTGCCTAGGCCCCTCTCACTGCTCTCATTGTTTGGGGTTATTCTATACACAGAAGTTGCATGCCTAATTACCTGCACAGCGTGCTGAAAATTGATCTTTTCTATTTTATCTACAAAATAATTCAACTTTCATGCCAAAAAGATTAATGGTCTGCATTAGTTTCAAATCAGGGTGTTTCCATTGTACTCTGGAATAAAATGAATTTCTCAGCAGATGTTCCTCACTTTTTGTTTTTATAGCTGGACTCTGGTTCCCATTGTCCTGTTTGTCTTGTGTGGACAAAGCTATCTTCAGCCAAAAGAAGAGTGTTATACTGGGGAATTCAGGGCAAATCTCAGAACCATTTATAAACCTCCAAACAAATTTTCCTCAAGTCTGGAAAATGATCCAGCTATTTAAATTTGAAGGAGAATAGTTTTAGATTGGATCTTAGGAAGGAATTCTTCACTATGAGGCTGGAGATGTTCGGGGCCAGGCTGGTTGGGGCCTTGAGTACCCTGGTCTAGTTGAGAGGTGTCTCTGCCCTTGGCAGGGAGGTTGGATTAGATGATCTCTAAGGTCTCTTCCAGTCTGGGCCATTCTGTGATTTTTATGATTCTATTTTAATGTGATACTCACTGTGTCACTTTACTCCTGGTAGCCACAATTCAATCCCTGTATGTAGAAAGCATCAACAAAAAGTCAACTGCCAACATCCAGATTATAGCTGGGCTGTGCCCTGAAGTGTGCCTGCAGCTTTTGGTGAAAAGCTAAAGACTTTTGCATTGTTTTCTGAAGCTTTCAACACAGGAAGGACGTGGACCTCACAGAGGAGGGCCATGAGGATAATGAAGCGGCTGGAGCACCTCCTCTGTGGGGACAGGCTAAAGGAGCTGGGGTTGTTCAGCCTGGAGAAGGCTCCAGGGAAGCCTATTATGGCCATCCAGTAGCTGAAGTGGTCATGCAGGATGGCTGCAGAGAGACTGTTTCCAAAGACCTGCAGTGTTAGGACAAGGGACAATGGTTCGAAATTACAGGAGACTTTGATTGTTGTTAGGATCAAGTTCTTTACCATGAGGGTTGTGGATCGCTGGAACAGATTGCCCAGGGAGGTAGCTGAGGCCCCACCCCTGAAGGTCAGGCTCAACAATGCTCTGAGCAACCTAATCTAGTGGAGGATGTCCCTGCAGACTGCAGGGGGGTTGGACTAGATGACCTTTGGAGGTCCCTTCCAACCCAAACCATTCTGTGATTCAGTGATTGCTGGTATAGCTACTTGCCTGCAAATAACTCAGGATGCCCCTGAGAAATACTGAGTTTTGGTTTTTTCCATCTGAACACACTCTGGGACAGTTTTTCAGTTTCTGGGCACTTACTGTGATCGAGAATATGCCCTAAAACCCTGTAATGCTGGACAATTTATTTCTAATAAAATTTTAAAGAGGTTTTTTATTGTCAAAACTGTATCTCTTTTGACAGTGGCACCTAAAGAGGTTATAGTCTCCAGTTACACATTTATTAGGAGATCCCACATTGGAGTACATAAACACCTTGTCTTATGCCTAGAGTGGGTAAGTTTTTCATTTGTAGAACAACCTTTAATGTTTGCCCAAATCTTGAGAAAGATGTGATTTATTTTATGGCAGAGATAAAATATTACCTCTTTTTTTTTTTTGGCTGAAGTCCAGGCACCAAGAGTAGCTTTGCAGCTGGCTTGCCAAAGGAAGAATGGACTTTTTCTGGTGGTGAACTAAGTGGTCTAAGGTAGCTAATAATGAAAGAAATTTAGTTAGTGAGTTAATGGTAGTGTGTGTAAGATAAAATGTATTACACCTCCAAGGGCACTCGCATCCATGAGTGGGCTGCATCAAAAGAGGCATGGCCAGCAGGTCGAGAGGTGATTCTGCTGCTCTGTTCTGGTGAGACCTTACCTGGAGTACTGTATCCAGCTATGGAGCCTTCAACACAAGAGAGACAGGGACCTGCTGAAGTGGGTCCAGAGGAGGGCCACAAAGCTGATCAGAGGGATGCTGGAGCACCTTTCCTATGAAGACAGGATGAAAGAATGGAGGCTTTTCAGCCTGGAGGAAAGAAGGCTCCAGGGAGGCCTTAGAGATCCATTTCAATTGTGGAAGGGGACCAACGGGAAAGCTGGGGAAGGACTCTTTAGCAGGGCTTGTAACAATAAGATGAGGGGCAGTGGTTTGATGCTGCAGAAGGGGAGATTTAAGTTGGACATCAGGAGGGAGTTCTTTATGATGAGTGGTAAAATACTGGAACAGGCTGCTCAGGGACGTGTTTGAGGCCCCATCCCATGAGACACTGAAGATCAGACTCAGTATGGCCATGGGCAGCCTGATCTAGCTGGAGGTGTTGCTGTTGACTGCAGGGGGGTTGGACAAGGTGACCTGTGAGGGTCCCTTCCAACCTGATGCAATCTGTAAATCTGTGAACCCATTGCAGTGGAATCGTCTAAGTATTAGGCTGCAGTGAGCTAAGGACAGATTACATCTAGCTGAAGAGCATTCTCTGGGAGTTTAATGCACTTTTACCTCATGCAGATTAATTTGCTACCTTTAAATGATTTGTTTGCACTTTCCTGGATGTTCCTGTGCAGACAGAGGTACAGAGCTGTCCTCAGCAGTGATGGCAAATCGGCATTTCCCTGTGACTGCCCCACAAAGCCATGTCTGTGAGCAAGAGCTTGCCCCTTCTGAGTGATGCTCATCTTCAGAGTGAGAGGCTTTTCTCCATGTTCTGTCATTTCATCACAGTTTGAGCTGAAACTGGGCCAAATGATGAACTAATTGGTTCCTTCCTTAATTATGGAATCTGTCATTATCCTCTCAAATTCAGTGTTACTTTTCCATTACTTTTAAGGTAGCTAATTCAAAATAGCTGGTTGCTTCAGATTTCCACCTCTTTAATTGCAGTTTCTAGTTGCTGCTGATTACTTTCTTGCAAAGAGTTTTTAAAAGCCATAATACTGCAGGTTAGGCAGAGTGCCAGCTGCAGACAGGAAACACCAGGATGCTTCAGCTTCTTGTATCTCTGTTACAGAATATTCTAAAATCTGAATTGGAGAACTGCATGAAGTGCTGTATCTTTGGGTGCTGATGACTGACACATGAAACGTCTTTAAACCACAAAACAGAAAACCTCTAGCTATTGTTCAGTCAGCTTGATGCACTCAAAATCAAGTGTTTTCATTTATTTTCAGGAGTATTTATGGAAACTTCACTAATTGAAATCCAATAGCTTTTGAATCATGGAATTGTTTCAGTTGGGAAAAAACCTTCTAAGATCAAATCCAACCATCAGCCTAACACCACCATGATCACTAAACCGTGTCCTGAAGTGCCACGTTCATACATTTCTTGAACATCTCCAGGGGTGGTGGCTCTGCCACCTCCCCTTGGCAGCCTGTTCTAATGCCTGACCACACTTAGACTGAACAAATTCTTCCTAATCTTCAACCTAACACTCCTCTGGTGCAATTTGAGGCCATTTTCTCTCATTCTGTCACCTGATACTAGGCAGAAGAGACCAACCCTCACCTCACTCTGACCTCCTTTCAGGGAGTTCTAGAGGGCATTGAGGATTCCTTTCAGCCTTGTCTTCTCTGGACTAAACAAACCCTGTTCCCTCAGCTGCCTCCTCACCAGACACATCAGTAGATTTGTTGCCCATCTCTGAACACCCTCCCCCAGCTCTTGAACATGAGTTTAAATCTGTTTCAGAACAATATTATTCACTTAATTTACTTTGGGTTCTTTTGGGACTTTGATTTAGATGTGAGTTTAGATGGGGCTAGTGAATATGTATCAAGCTACTGTATGGTCCAGCACACAAAGAGCAAGAGATGACCTTCAGAATTTGTGCATTTAGTGGATAAAATAAACTTCAGTTGTCCATATGTAATTGAACCCTCAGTTGCACAAAGCTTCTAGAACAGTGTGAGCATGCTGAGTGGGGCTTGGAGACTGCACAGTAAATAATTATGAGATAATGCAAAATAAAGAGAAGCTGCCAACCAAGACATAGTAAACAAATAAAAATTGAGTAATAACTGTAATTTGCAATTCCTTATCCATGTATGGTCACCAAATGGGGGGGGAGGAAATGCCCTGGAAAGCAAAGGCTTAGATCTCCAAGGAAGCCCAGGAGAGACATATTGCTTCCATTTATAACAGAAAATCAACTGAAAACTTGTAATTGACAGAAAGGGGAGTGAGTTTATGTCCCTTGAGGTGCCAAAGGATCAGCAACAGGCAAGTGGTATAAACATAATAAATCACAGCAGGAGTTGTTTAATATGAATTATTTGGGGAAAATAAGAATGCAATTTTGTAAAGTACAAGAAATATCAAATGAGATATTGGCTGTGGGGCCCTGGTAGAGAACTACCCTGCCCTGCTCTCTTTTATTTAAGAGAGTCAATGAAAATATATGTAGAATGGGAAATTAAGTTCCAGGAGTGCTTATTCATAGGCTGTTGAAGGACCCAATTAAACTGGAATACACTTTATGTGGCTTTCATAATCATAATGACCGATTACAATGAGTTTACTCTTGACTTAACCCAATATAACAAGAAGGAAACCAAGCTGCTGATTTTCTTGCTGTGTATCCAGATCTGTCTGACCCCTTTGAATATTTTGAATAATGTCTTTTTTTTCCCTTATAATTTTCTCCTTAAAAATAAAGAGAGACAGAGAGAGGAGTGAAAATAAAATAGTGAGCTAAGGAAAACAAGTAGCTCAATAAATACCAGAACCAATAAAGCCTGACTTCCTGCACTTGTGTGTCTTGTGAACATAGAGATGAAAATACAATTTCTTTCTTTCCTTTTCTTACAGTTCCTCAGCTGATACCTAATTTTGTCTCCAGCCCCTTCCTCAGCCTTGTGGATGCTCATTTCATCCATCTGCTCTGTAGAAATGGAATTGTTGTTCATTTTCTAGCCTTTGCTGTCAAAGAGGTTGTAGTTCCTTTCAAACTCTTTGGGTGTACTCTTTCTTTGGTTTCTTTCTTGAAACAGTTTCTTATTCTCTTGTTTCTGTTTGAAGTGGCAGGTTTGCTGTCGAGGTAGTGCCAGACAGCAAACTATTGATAACTGCACCTCGGTATTTGTTTTGTAAGATGGGGGAACAGCTGTACAGAATGTGTAGGTTGACTGAGTGGTCTTTGGCTTGTGTATGAGATTCTTGTGGCACATCTCAAAAGGCCTACTGGAGACAAGAATTTTACTTCCCCCTGCACCAACTCCCTCATCTCTTCTTGGCAGATCCTTGCTGCTCTTCCTTATCAGAAATCAGCTGCACTTCTCATGTTACGTAGGAAAGACCTTTTACTGAAAGCCACTGTTTCATCTGAGGATACACGCTGCAAGTCCAGAAGGATAAGTGACTGGTTTCAAGAATAAACATTTCCAAATATGACAAAACTTAAACTCTTTAAGCAAAGTCCTGAGACTGTTAATTGTTCACACTCTCTGCTCCTGCAAAATTATGTTAATGGAGGAAGTTTAAATATTGATAGAAGAAAATCAAATGCAATTATGATAAGCCATTTCATTTGATGCCCTTTTTTGCATTAGCCATAAATATTTTAATAATTCCATTTATTGAATATTTTTTTTCCTTTCATCTCCACAATCTTACCTTGTGTTAAATTGTCCTGTTGCTTTTGCACGTTCCTGCCTTGGTTTTCATCCTCACCCTCGAGGGTTAGGAGGGTGCCTGCTCTCTGTTTCGTGCCTGCAGCCGATTTTACGCACTTTGGAATTAAACCTGTGCCAAACAGGAGTGAACTCCATTTTTGTCGGGGCAGTGCAAGTGCTCCAAGATATTTTAACGTGAAGGCAGGTCAATCAAGCTGTAATCACCCCTAATTAGCGCTTGCAGAAGCTATAATCTTTTGATAAACTTTCAGCCGAGCGCCGCTTGGGTGAAAAATTATTTCTTGCCTGGAAAACCATTAAACATTAATTTCCTTTGATTCTGTAGGACATAAACGAGGCGAGCACGTGGCCTCGCACAGGAAGGGGCTTTGTGCCAATTAAAATTGGATACACACAGCTCAGAGCAGTGTGCAGGGGCAACAAAAAAAATAATACAAAATAACCCAAACCGATCGTGACGCAGCTGTTGCCAAATCTCTTGGGTTTATCTCTTGAAGTCTGCTTTTCCTTTCAAATGGCTGTGCCAAAAGGTAGGGAGGGCTCTTTGCCATATCATGCAAAGGCAGTGTTGGTGAAGTTTTGTGAGCTTTTGTAGGGGAAAAAAGTTAGTTTTACTGCCCACTGAGCAGTACTGGGACTCCATGCTTCCTTTGACCTTCCACACTTGCTGGTTTTAGCTGTTAAGTATCTAGCTGAGTTGTTAAGTAGCTACTGAATGAATAATGTTTCCATTTTAGCAAAATTTGCTCTCATTTTTGCTGTCTGTTCCTATTTCTGTGCATATTAAGTCTTACTAAAAAAAAAAAAAGAAAAGGAGCTGAAAAACTATCTTGCTCTAAAACACTCTTTGAATTCCTGTCACCCTTCTGCTGAAAGAGATATGGCTTTGGTGATGGCTATGGCTATGGCAGAAGTGATTTGTTTGCTTTCATTTGGTTTTGCTAGATCTGATCTAGGTAGAATACAGAATACAGAATTAACCAGGCTGGAAAAGACCTCAGAGATCATCCAGTCCAACCTATCACCCAACACCATCTCACCAGGTGTCCCTGGCCATGGCAGGGGGTTTGGAACTTGGTGACTCTTGAGGTCCCTTCCAACCCTAACAATTCTGTGATTCTAATACTTGGTAAAAAAAAGATTTTTCTCAGCTGTTGGCTCTCTGGTCCTGTTTGTTCCACAATACATTATGCTGTGTAATACTAGAATGTAAAATAGCTAACATGAACTGGTCATTGAAGGGGAAAAAAACCCCAAACAAAGAGTGGAAGCCCCCCAACAAGTGTCCTTCTTTCTTTTTTATTACCACCTAGAGCTGTCATTTGCATGGATCTTCAATGAATACCCATCGTTTGTGCAAGAGGACAGTCGGCGCTTTGTATCTCAAGAGACCGGGCACCTCTACATCGCCAAAGTGGAGCCATCAGACGTGGGAAACTACACCTGTGTTGTAACCAGCACCGTCACCAACAGCCAGGTTCTTGGCTCGCCAACTCCTCTAGTGCTGCGCACAGATGGTACGAGGGGCTCTGTTAGAGGGGCTGTGGTTAGCAGGTCGAGAGAGTTTCTCCTGCCCCTCTGCTTTGCCCTGGTGAGGCTGCATCTGGAATGTTGCATCCAGTTCTGGGCCCCTCAGTTCAAGGAGGACCTCAGGGAACTGCTTGAAAGAGTCCAGCTCAGAGCCATAAAGATGTTGAAGGGAGCAGAACATCTTCCTATGAGACAAGGCTGAAAGAGCTGGGGCTCTACCTTGGAGAAAAGGAGCCTGAGGGTTGACCCCATTCATGTTTATAAAGACGTGAAGGGCAGTGTCAGGAGGACAGAGCCAGGCACTTTTCAGTGATGTCCAGTGATAGGACAGGGGGCAATGGGTGCAAGCTGGAGTATAGGAGGTACCTCAGGAACATGAGGAAAAACTTTTTCACTGTGAGGGTGACCAAGCCCTGGAACAGGCTGGCCGGAGAGGCTGTGGAGTCTTCTCTGGAGACATTCAAAACCCACTGGGATGCATTCCTGTGTGACCTACTCCAGGTGATCCTGCTCTGGCAGGGGGATTGGATTGGTTGATCTTTCAAGGGCCCTTCCAACCCCTAATATTACATGAGTCTGTGACTCCCTTTTGCAGCATTAATAAATAACACATCTAGACATCAGTGAATGCTTTTGTCTCTTACAGTGTAACCTTTCATGCATTCTCAGGATAGTGATTGCTCTATAAGAAGTTAAACTATTTTGTGTTGCATGCTCCTCTTCCTCTCTGAAGTCTAACAGTGATTTCAGTGGCAGCTCCCAGTGCTTGTCTTTATAAATGATGTGCAAGAGAAATAAGCTTGGGTTTGAGTTTAATGTGATGTAATGCAAAAGAGAGGAAAAAAAGCTTTGAAAAACTGAAAATTACCTTTTCTCAATTCTCTCCTACAGGTGTGATGGGAGAATATGAACCCAAAATAGAAGTTCAGTTTCCTGAGACTCTTCCTGCTGCTAAAGGCTCAACGGTGAAGCTAGAATGCTTTGCACTAGGAAAGTAAGTTTTTGCCTAAACCCCTACTGAAATTAGACTCGAGGTGAGGAAAAAGTTCTTCACTGAGCGAGTCATTCGTCATTGGGATGTGCTGCCCAGGGAGGTGGTGGAGTCGCCGTCCCTGGAGGTGTTCAAGGGGAGATTGGACGTGGCACTTGGTGCCATGGTCTAGTTGTGAGGTCTGTTGGAACAGGTTGGACTTGATGATCCTTGGGGTCTCTTCCAACCTTAGTTACTGTGATACTGTGATACTGTGTGAAAGCTGAAGCACATTAGGGTTCATCTGCACAAGTGTCATCCAGTTCTGGCAGTTGTTTTGGAGCTGTTTTCTAAACACCCTATTCTAATCATCACATCATTATTGCTTTGGAATAAAAGGGCAAAGAGTCTTGGAGAAGTTTTTGTGTTTAGAAATAAAATGTAGATGTGGCAGCACAGGCATTTATGTTTCAGGTTATCCTGAATAACATCAGCGCAGTTTCACATCTATCCTTTGGCCTAACCCTGCCTTCTCTGCATAGGAGGAAATGTTGTTGAAACCTGCCAGAAGTCTGTCTGAATTTTACTGCTAAATGGACTTGATGCTTTCATAATATTGTTCTTCCTTTATAGCTGAAATAAAGATTAAAATGCATTCCTCTTCTGAGTGGTATTTCACACACAATTGATATCTCTTCTCCTTCACAAATGATCTGAGAATGCGTTTATGTTTCTGTAAATGTATTTACTTACCACTTTGAGGTTTATTTGCAGACAGCTTTGTCAGGTGTTCGTAATTTTAAGTGCCAGATTGATAACTTAATCACATGCTATTGCTTTGGTCCTTCAGCTAGGTGAGTGGAAGCTTTAAAATCAGAGAATGAATGGTGGTTTAGGATGGGAATTTCAAAAGGCTTGCCTCGATTCTCCTTCCCTGGCAGTCACTGGTGAACCTCAGCCATCTCCAGGGGAGGCCAGTGCCGATTTGTAACAAATTTGAGTGTCACTGGACAATCACACAGATATTAATGAAAAGTTTGCTACCACAAATTATGGTGCATGAAGCAGAACGCTACATGCAAATCAGTTGCCATAGAATCTGACCATCTGTCACGTACAGTGTGAATGCCGCTTTTAGCACAAGCCTTCGGTTGCTTCTCAGCTTTATTGTATATTAAGTTTTGAATTTTGCCGATCAAGTACATGAACCAAAGCTGTCTCAAATCCTGGTATTTTGATTTTCAGCCCCGTGCCTCAGATCAACTGGAGAAGAACTGATGGTCTGCCTTTTCCAAGTAAAATAAAGCTGAGGAAATCCAATGGCATGATTGAAATACCTAATTTCCAGCAGGAGGATGCTGGACTCTATGAATGTATTACTGAAAACTCAAGAGGGAAAAACATTGCCAGAGGACGTCTCACTTACTATGGTAGGAAACTTTCTCCTCCTTTCTGTGCAAAATAGAAACCACTCTAGGCTACTTCTGGGTTTGTAGCTTCTGCAGTACCATCAAGCTTTTGTGTCATCTTGACTACTCACGGAGAACTTCTGCACCAAGTCTTTCTGTGTAATGCTTGTAATGAATGCCCAGGCTCAAAAGGGTTGCTAAGAGTAGTGTGGAAATTGCTTGTCCTTATTTTTTCCTATGGTGGAGAGATATTTTTACATATCCTTGCTGGTCCACCGGTGAAACCTTAGATTTTCAGTCAATTGAATTTATTTGGGGGATCATTTAGGCCTCACATTTACAGGAAGTACAAATTTTCTATTGCTTTAGGAAGAGATTACTGATGGGGATTGTCAATCCTTTGCTTTCAAAGTGGCCAATTTTATTTTAAATGAGTAAATAAATGAGAGAATATAATCCAGCATAGGAAATGAAATAATATGAAATGTAATAGCTGGAAACAGAGTCTCTTGTGCATTTCAGGCTATAGAGTGAAATGAATATTGGCAAAGTACATTGGTGGTGTTTTAAAGCTAGAGTGATTTGCAGCAAAGTGGTAATTGACAATTTTTGTTAAAGCCAGATCTCAGCAAATATAATTTTCTTTAGGTAAATGGCAATTTAAGCAGTTTCAGACTGTGCTTTGCAATGCTTTGCCTCACCTAGGAATAGCTGAGTGAAGATTTATTTATATATTTATTAAGTTATATAATGCTCTTTACTACTTCTCTATGGGAAGCTGCTGTTTACTAGAACACTCAGAGTGATGCAAGGTAGATTTTAGTCAATAAAAAGTTTAATTTCAAGCATAACAGATTTTATAAGGAAGGAAAAGAGACTTTTGCCCACTCAGATTCCAGATTGGTAGTTAGGCTGATTTGATGACACACGATTTGATATGTCCAAGGTTAGGTTGCATGGGGGACTTGGAGCAACCTGCATTTTCCATATGTTTCTTGAAATCCTGTTAAGAAGACAGAAGAAAAGATCTGATCCTGCTCTGGCAGGGGCTTGGACTCAAAGATCTCCAGAGGTCCCTTCCAACCCCTAACATCCTGTGAAAGAAAAGATCTAAGATGGTTCATCTGCCAGTGTCATCTGTCATTCCAAATTTGGCAGCATGCATTTGACTTTACAAAGTGACTTCTATTTGCTACTTGAAAGTTTCAGACAAGTTATGGTTTGAATATCAGTTTGGGTGAGTATTTCTGCTCCAGTTTTAAACCAGGGCAGTTGTAAGATGTCAATAGAAACTGCGTACAGAGTTAGCTCTTGTAATGTAATTACAGCAATGGTCAATCTGGAGTGTTTGGCCTGCTCCCCAAGTTTTGTTTTGCTCATTACAGGACAAACAACTGAAACAAAGAATGTGGCTAATCAATAAAAGCAGGGGAGTTGCAGTTTTGTGACAGGAAAACTGGTGTGAATGTTTTCATTACAAATTCAGGAAGGCATCTGAACCCTCAAATTGCATTCATATCGCAGTAGAAATATCTGCCCACATTAGCTTCATCACTAACATGGATATTTAGACTAGAAGGAATAATGGGACCTGTAACAGCAGTAATGGAACCCCAACTGTTTCATTTCATTTGCTCTGCTTAACGAAGCCCATTCTGCAGAAGTGGATTTCAGTAATCTTTCATATTTTGTTACTTGCTTTGTTGTCACAATTAGAATGCCAACAAGTTTGTGTTCAGGGTGGTATCATTTCAACACTTTCTGATAATTTGAAGGGATTTTGTTCTGTTTGTGGATTAATAATGTTCTATAACTGAAAATAATTTCTGCTGGCTTGCCACTGTGTCTGATAGCAAGGCTCAGGAATCTGTCTGATGAAGAATTCCAGCCATATGCTACTTAGTCTTCCAATAAAAGATTGATATTTAAGGAAGTTGTTCTAAAAGCAGATGAGGTTTGGGGAGAAATTAATGCAGTATTCTGAAGACTTAAAATAAAAAAGCATCCATCTGCCAGGAAGTCACAACTATGGCAAAGATGACTAAAATCTGTGTGGTAATGTTAGTGGGTGTGGGCTACTGGTAAAATATTTTACTGATAGAAGTCTAAGATGTGTTTGCAGTTGTGTATAGAAAAAGTCCTGCACCACAAATAGACAAATTCCTTTTTACTTCAACACTGAAAACATTTCTTTTTCTCTCTTCAAAAGAAAAAAAGCTCTTTTCTATCCTACCTGGGAAAAGAATTGAAGGGTATTAGAATTAAGATTTGATTTTATTTTTTATGTCATCTTAGTGAAGTACTGTGAAAAATAAATCTTTTCAGGGAAGAATAAAGAGACACAAAAAAATCATAGAATTAACCAGGTTGGAAAAGCCCTCAGAGATCATCAAGTCCAACCTATTACCTAACACCTCATGACTAACTAAACCATGGTTTCGAGTGTCACATCAGTCCTTTTTTGAACACCTCCAGGGATGGTGACTCCACCTCCCTGGGCAGCACATTCCAATGGCCAATTACTCTGTCTGGGAAGAACTCTCCTCACCTCCAGCCTAAACTTGCCCTGGTACAGCCTGAGACTGTGTCCTCTTGTTCTGGTGCTGGTTGCCTGGGAGAAGAGACCAACTCCCACCTGTCTACAACCTCCTTTCAGGTAGTTGTAGAGAGCAGTAAGGTCTCCCCTGAGCCTCCTCTTCCCCATCAATAAATCAGTTGGAGAATTAGGTGGTTTTCTTCTCTTTGTGGAATTTAAAGATTGCTTGTGACTGAAGCATAAAGCTGGTCCTGAACAAAAGCTTGAAACGTTTCACCGCTCTGCTGTGAAGCATAACACTCACACTCTCCTGATCTGTTTTATGAGCTGAAACTGTAAAATTTGAAATCTGAAAAATGGAATTTTCAGTGCAAAAATGGTTTGATGTTAAAAAAAAACCCCGAACTCACTTATGTTTTCCATGCTCTCCTGCCTCCTCTTCCAGAAATGGAACAGAGGATCAACTTCATTTGTGTCCATAGTAATTTCCTTCAGAATGGTTATAAATATGCTCAGCTTAGAGATTCTGTGCACGTCACTAACTCTCTTCATGAAAAATAAAACATGTCTGGGGTGTTTGGGCATTTTTTGCTGGCTTTTGGGGCTTTTTTAATTTATTGTGGGTTTTGAATACAATTCTCAACCTATAGTTGAAGTCAAGAGTAAAAAACAGATACTCTAAACCAGGTATTCTGGATTCTTTCATGACATTACTGACAGGCTATTCATCTTCCTTTGTTTCTCCTGAAAGGTTTTGTCAAGCAAAGCAGAACATCAAATCATAGAATCACAGACTGTTAGGGGTTGGAAGGGACCTCTAGAAATCACCTAGTCCCACGTCCACCCAGGACAGGTCACACACAAGTGCACCCAGGCAGGTTCTGAAAGTCTCCAGAGAAGGAAATGTTCAGTTTATTGTCATTTGCACTGTTCCAACGTTTGCTTAATGTCATTTTTCTCCTGGGGGGATTTCAGAATGTGCTAAAAATAGGACACGATTGTCTAACTTTGATTTAATATAAAACCTGACTATAGGAATGATTTGCTTTATTAGTGTATTTGTTTCTCATCACTTTTAGCCCTTTCCATAAAGAGATTAGAGAAGAAGAAAGAATCCATGGAGGCGTTTCATGGAACGGAAAAATGAGAGGAGATGAAACAATTACATTTTTGTACTTTAAGATGCAATTAAACATGTAACATGGTAGAGCTGCATGGAACAATTTAAAGTAGAACTGGAAAAAAACCCAACCACATTTCCAGTCTTAATTAGCACATGCTGATCTGACAGACCTTATGGTTGACAAGTACCCAAGTGAAACGTTTAACAGAGAGAAAAAGATCTGCTGCTGTTCTCTTGTTCTGCAGGCAAACCCCCAGTAATGAAGAGACCCCACATTTTTTTTAGTGTATGAAAAAAAACACCTTTGTATTTCATTTATCTGGTAATAATGTGCCACCAAAATTGCACTAAAACAGCATTATTTTGTGTATGGAAGATCCTCCCTGTTTCAAGCATTTGTCTGATGGTTTGACTCTTTCATGGCGATGTCTTCAAAATGTTAACTACAAAACTGTAACTCCCTGTAATAGGACAAGGAATAATGGGTGTAAGACAGAACACAGGAAGTTCCACCTCAACAAGAGGAGAAACTTCTTTACTGTGAGGATTACAGAGCCCTGGAACAGGCTGCCCAGAGAAGTTGTGGAGTCTGCTCTGGAGATTTTCAGAGCCGTCCTGGAGGTGTTCCTGTGTGATGATCCTGCTTCGGCAGGGGGGTTGGACTCTATGATCTCTGGAGGTTCCTTCCAACCCCTAATCTTCTGTGATTCTGTGGTTCTATGAAATAATGTCAAGGAGTTGCTGAGTTTGATCAACCTAGAGTTTAGGTGGTTGAGACCCCGTCCCTGGAGGTGTTTAAGACCAGGCTGGATGAGGTTCTGGCCAGCCTGACCTAGTGTGAGGTGTCCCTGCCCATGGCAGGGGGGTTGGAACTAGATGATCCTTGTGGTCCCTTCCATCCCTGACTGATATTACTACTATGAATTGTCAATGCTAATCATTTCATTGGCTTTCTACAGAGTCAAACTGTCCATCCCTTTTACATGCTAAAACTTTCCCCAATGGCGTATCAATTACCTGTTGCTTGAGAGCATGTTTACTTCTGAATGGAAGTCAAATAATAGACATCTTCAGGGAGATGTGAGATATTTCTCCTGGTTCAATTGTTCTATCAGAAAAAAAAAGTTAATCATGCTTAAAGTCCCTTTGAGTTCTGAGGTAAAATGAGGTTCATCATTGCTGGAGGCATCAGCATGAGTGTCATAGCCTGACTTTCAGATATACTACCTAGAAAAATGAAGGTCATGTTTTCTGGTTGTTTTTTCCTCAGTATGCTTCATAGCTGCTTTCTCTTGAACTATGGAAAGTTCCTTTTGACTCTGATTTATGGCCCAACTGCTGAGCTATCCAAAAGGATTTTCAAAGGATATTTGCAGCCCAGCTTTCATACTGTAAATTTCAAAGTGGAGATAGGTGTATAAGCAGACTGCATCTTATGTGCAAGCCCCAATTAGGGACTGTTCTAGAAGAGCTTCCTGTAGTTTTCTGCCTCCAGGCAGAGGCCTGGCAGACCTCAGTACTCTCTGTGAGAGTGAGGTGTCTAGACAGAAGTCATGAGCCTGAAGCTCTGCTTCTGCTTTATTCATTTTCAATGACCTCAGGAATTAAAAAGAGATTTTTATTGGAGTCTCCTACTCTGAAGGAGATCATGTGTAAAAACACATGTTGACATCCATTGTACTTGGTACCCCACAAATCATTTACAAATTAGGTCTCAGCACACCTTCTGAGAAGTGTCAACTTCTTGAGCCATTGCTTCCAAGAGCTTTGAAGCAGTCACTCATTGCAGTTGGTCTTCATTCACATCAGCCCCCAGAGAAATTATTGCAAAGTGTTTCTTAAAAGTCTGAAACACCTTCCTTTCCTTAGGGAGTGCAGGGATGCCCTAGAGTGTAATGAAGCAACAGTTTTCTTCTTCAGGAAGACCTGCCTGGCCTAATTAGCTGAAAGAAAAGGGTGATCGTAGCCACCAAAGAAAGATGGCTGAGTCTTCTCACAGGGATAAATGTTAGGAATTTAAACACTTGTACCACTTCTTACCTGTGGGACCATGGGGATTGCAAGGAATATTTTAGGCCAGAGAAAGTGAAGCAAAATACAGGCAGGTGCTTTTCCAAGTGAGTGACCATGAGGCTGATGGCTAACCTTCAGTAGAGAATCAGTTACCCACAAGTATTTTGTCCTAAGGGAACTTTGTATGAATCTTTCATGACAATTGCACAGCAAGTTCCTAAGAATTCTTAATATTACCACACAGTATGGATTCCTGTCACACTCTCAAACCCTGCACTACAAACTGCATTAAAATCAATTTCCAACCCCTCAACTTACAGGGTATCATCACATTGTTGTTGGGGCTTTTTTCCATCTCAATGCCTATTTGCTGCTTAGGGAGGAAGGAGTGGTATCTCCTCAGCAAGATCCAAGTTACACACCAAGCCCATACAGTAGCTCAATGAGAGAATGAGGCTTTGTTACCAAGTCTTTAGTCTCTCTTCAGGAGCACACATGTTGTAGTGGTGGTGGAACCAGATGTTCTAAGTAGCATTTGCTTAACAGTGACTAGACCTTAAGCAGAATGACTTTGTGCATTCAGAATCATTTAGGTACACTCAGGCAGAGCTCAACAGAAAGGGCTTGGAGTCATGCTTTAAAAAGAGTATACAGACCTACTGATACACAACCTTCTGTCTGCACTTTTCTCAGTTGCTGCCAAGTGGACATCTTTGGCCAAGATTCAGAGCATTCTGTGGAATAGTCCCACCTGGAACTGCCCCATTTAGCTGCCATTTCAATTTTGAACTAGTTAGCTGAATTGTTCTGTTTCAAAGAGTTTCTGATACCTTTGCAGGTAGGCTGAGAGGGACCTGGGGGTGCTGGTCGATGGTAGACTGAACATGAGCCTGCAGTGTGCCCAGGCAGCTAAGAGGGCCAATGGCATCCTGGCCTGCATCAGGAACAGTGTGGCCAGCAGGAGCAGGGAGGTCATTCTGCCCCTGTACACTGCACTGGTTAGGCCGCACCTCGAGTACTGTGTCCAGTTCTGGGCCCCTCAGTTTAGGAAGGAGGTTGACTTGCTGGAACGAGTCCAGAGAAGAGCAACAAAGTTGGTGAGGGGTTTGGAACATAAGCCCTACGAGGAGAGGCTGAGGGAGCTGGGGTTGCTTAGCCTGGAGAAGAGGAGACTCAGGGGTGACCTTATTACTCTCTACAACTACCTGAAGGGAAGTTGTAGACAGATGGATGTTGGTCTCTTCTCCCAGGCAGCCAGTACCAGAACAAGAGGACACAGTCTCAGGGTGCACCAGGGGAGGTTCAGGCTGGATGTTAGAAAAAAGTTCTATACAGAAAGAGTGATTGCCCATTGGAATGGGCTGCCTGGGGAGGTGGTGGAGTCACCATCACTGGAGGTTTTTAGGAGAAGACTTGACGGGGTGCTTGGTGCCGTGGGTTAGTTGTTTAGGTGGTGTTGGATTGGTTGATGGGTTGGACGCGATGATCTTGAAGGTCTCTTCCAACCTGGTTTATTCTATGTATTCTATGTATTCTATTCTACAGCCTTCTCTAAAGATTTTGAGATGTGGCAGGTTGAAAAGAGTGTTTTTCTTCCTGATGGATTCCTTCATCAGTAATTTGAATGGAAAAAGAGCCTTCCTTGAGAAAATCACTAAAGTCTACGTCATCCCTCTTTGGTGGATAAGCAAGCATTGGAAATTCTTGTGCTGGGGCTTGGGAAACTGTTCTGTTTGTTTCTGGTTTGAGTGGTTGTCCTGCTGCCATGCTTTCCAAAGAGTTTATCACATCTGCTGTGGAGCCTTCTATGGAGACTGTCTGACAGGAAGAGTCCTGAAATGAACATCTGTGGTGTAGACAATGTTTTTCTTATTAATGGAATTGAATCCAAGAACTTGAACTTGTAAATAGACTACCTTTAGCCTACTTTCAAGTGGAGATAGGCAGCAGGTGTGAAATATTGCACATGTATGGATCCATCAATAATTCAAGCACTCTTGCACGTTGTGTGAATATTTAGGCATGCAAAGTGCAGGAGACATGGTGACATGGAGCCCTGAGCTTTCATCCCCGTGACACACGGGGGGCAAATACACCAGATGACAAAGTGAGATAAAGCAATGGCTCCTTCTCAAACTCTTTCTTACCAGATGAAGATTTAACTAAAATCATCATCAGTGAGATAGCACGTTTGTCTGACACAAAGATCAGTTCATGCTGTCTTTTAGAGCTGACCTTGAGAAAGAGTGTAAGAAAATTTATCATCACCAAAATGGTGAACTCACAGAAATATTCAGGTTGGAAAAGACCCTCAGGATCACCAAGTCCAACCCTGAACCCTACTCTCCAACGTTCACCACTGAACCATAGTGCCAAGCACCACATCCAAACCACCTTTAAAAACACCTGGGGTTGATGACTCAACCATATCCCTGGGCAGCACATTCCAATCCCTGACCACTCTTTCTGTGAAAAAAAATATTCCATAGTGTCCAGTCTGAACCTATCCAGTCACAGCTTGAAGCTGTTGCCTCTTGTTCTATCACTATTTACCAGTGAGGAGAGACCAGCACCAGCCTCTCCCCAATGTCCTTTCAGGGAGTTGTAGAGAGCAATGAGGTCCCCCCTCAGCCTCCTCTTTTTCAGTCTGAACAGCCCCAGGTCCCTCAGTCACTCTTCATAAGATTTATTCTCCAGGCCTTTCACCATCTTCATTGCCCTTCTCTGCACTCACTCTAGTACCTCAATATCTCTGAGGTGCCCCAAACTGAACACAACACCAGAGCTGAGTACAAGAGGACAATCACCTCATGAGGCATAAGGGATGTGCAAAACAAAAGTAATAACAGGGTTTCATTGTCAGTAAATACTGATTGAATTCCAAAACCTTTGCTAATACCTCAATTAATACATTCCAGTAAAGCCTTCTGTGAGAAGTTAATCCTAAGTGTATATACATCAATCATAAACACTATTAATCCTTGTTAGCAGAAGGGTGCTATTGTGCTTGGTCATGTTAAGATCTTATCTCTGCTTTGCAGAACACCTGATGGAGAGAAAATCTGTATGCTAGAGAAGAGGGAAGCTTTTTTTTTAATGCAATTAATACCAGCCCTCATCCAAGCATTGGTCTGCTGGTCTTGTGCCTGTGGCTATGGAACAGGTTCAGCTCTCAGCTGTGCTGCAGACTTCCTTCTGGCCAGTCATTCATTTCCCTGGCCAGAATTAATTGCTGGTGTAACTCCACTGTGGTAGGAATTTCAACAGGAATTAATCTGACCTTCTGTGCTTCCAAAACTCATCTATTAAATAATATTTTCCTGTATCACCAGGGTCTCTTTTTTCTTCCCTTCTAATTGCTCTGAAATGAGCATTACAAGATTTTCCTAAGTTAAAACTTTATGAAAATCTTTACAGTAATCGACTGACTCTGGAAAACTCTTTTGCCTTTAGCTATGTATTGCAACCCAGTTTCATTCTGTTTAGATCTGGTTTGCAAAGTCCAGAATTTGTCTTTTCTTGGGGAAACAGCATATATTGAGATAATAAACTTTCTAGTAAATTGAGTAGATTGAAAGAAAATTCCCAGGAGTTAGCTCTGCTGTGGGAAGTAGCACTAAAGGCATGAACTACTGTTGCCTTTCACACAGTGATGGTTTCTTTCCGAGTCAGCTTTTGGGTTTTTTTACCCTATGAGAGCTGTAACAGATGTTTTAAACTCCATCTTTAGGGTTGTAATTGTGTTTTCAATAATTCTGAATGATGTGTGCTAGGAATACATATTTTATTTTATTTTTAACCAGTGGGGTTTATGAACTTCCTTAAGGCCATGGTTTGATTTGCATCCCCCAAATGCTGGGCTAGGACTAACGTTTGCCGGACCAGCTTCGTATGTCTGTGCATCGTCATCCAGTTCTAGCATTAAAAAGCAATTTAAGTGGTGTTTAGAACTGGAGTTTACATACAATTGCATTTTAATTTGGGACTTAAAGGACTCACTTCAGTATTAATTTGATGATTTAGCTACATCAATTATTTAATCCCCGTCCCACCACTAAAATCTTTATCTTACGTGTACCTCAGTTTCAAAGCTGTGTTGTTTAATGATTAGTGGTTTGAATATTGGTTTCACTAGCTTGACTTCAGTGGTTTCTAAGCTCCATTTTATTTTAGTTTACTGCTTGTGATAAAAATGTGTCAAAGCAGCTCCATGAAAAAAAGACCTTGGAGTCCTAATGGACAGCAAGTTCTCCATGGGACAGCAATGTGCCCTTGTGACCAAGAGGGCCAGTGGCATCCTGGGGTACATTCAGAAAACTCTGCCCAGTAGGTCTGGGGAGGATCTCCTCCTCCTCCACACTGCCCTGGTGAGACCACACCTAGAATACTGTGTCCAGTTTGGGGCTCCTCAAGTCAAGAGAGACAAGAATCTTCTGAAGAGAGTCCACTGGAGAGCTACTAGGATGAGTGGGGGACTTGAACATCTCTCCCGTGAAGAAAGACTAAGAGAACTGGGGCTGTTTACTCTGGAGAAGGTTGAGAGGGGATCTTATCAATATCTATAAATGTCTGAAGGGTGGGTGAAGATGAAGGTGCCAGGCTCTTCTTGGTGGTGCCCAGTGACAGGACACGGAACAGCAGGTACAAGCTGGAACACAGGAGGTGCCACCACACCACAAAGAGACTCTTCTTTATGGCGAGGGTGACAGAGCACTGGAACAGAGAGGATGAGGGGTCTCTTTCTCTTTCAAAAGCCTCCTGGATGCATTCCTGTACTGCCTGCCCTAGCTGATCCTGCTCTCACAGAGGGGTTGGCCTCAATCTCTGGAGGTCCCTTCCAACCCCATTTTGTGACTCTTTGAACAGTGAGTAGTTTGTTCCATGAGGTTCTTTGAAGCTGAACCACTGTTGGTACAAACCATCTTATGAGTGCCATGCAAATTAACCCTTTGAAGCAATAACTTGTTAGAGGAGTTGTTGTTGATGTGTATTTATTTCTTCTGCAGCAAAACCTCACTGGGTCCAGATGATAAAAGACACTGAAGTTGCTGTAGAGGACACTTTATACTGGGACTGCAGAGCAAGTGGGAAGCCCAAACCATCGTATAGGTGGCTGAAGAATGGAGAACAACTGTCAATAGAGGTAACATCCTGCTTTGAAAACATGGTGCTATGTGAAATTAACAGTACTTCACGTGAGAATTAGGCTAGAGAAATACCTGTGACTGCTTTTGTATGTTTGTCAAGAGCATCCAGATGGAAACATCAAAAACTGCAATACCAGAAACACAAATGATGCTGTATAAAAATATCCCAGCTAAAAGCAGATTTAAAAGCAACGATAGAAGCACAGAGATAAGTGTGTAAGGGAATTCTAGAGAAGGGAGTTTAATTGAAGTTCTACATTAAGAACCACAAATGGGGGGTAGAGAACTGCAAGGATTTTGTTATACTTGCTATTGGCACTTCATTAAAGGTCATAAGAACGTATATTCAAACTTCTTGATAAGCAAAAACTCCTGAAGATTCTTAGGGTCACTATTACTTGATGCAAATAATGTCATGTAAGGAGCAGTGGAACAAAGGTATTGGCTTTAATACTGTTGTGAAGTCAATTAATGGAAAAGAATGCATCTAGTGACAGGGAAAAGAGGTTGTACTTCCAATATACTTTTCTCCCAGATCAGAAACACAGAAAGGCATCTGATAGCTATACTGATTTTAATCTCAGTGCTTCATTGAGAAAACTGCCCAGCTGAAGCTATCAAGAATGCAAACTATGGCCACTGCAGGAAGGTATTTTGGCTTTAGCTCAGTGTTGACCCTCTCTGTTGAAGAAGAAAGAGCCGACTGCTCAAGTGGATACAGTGAATGGCTATGAAAAGTGATCTACACCCTGAAAGCCATTTCTTACCAGTCAGAGTGTAATAGTTATATGCTCGCTAAAGGGAATGGCAGTGTTTTGTAGACAGGTTAAATGAGGGAGCACAAAGTCTCATCCTGGTGATTTAAGAGCATTGTTACTGTATCATACAAAGTCACCCAGGTAATGTGCTTTTTTTTTTACCTCAGTGGCTACAAAAATATCTCCTCTCATTCAGTCTTCCCATTTCTTCACTTCTGAGTCTTGGTGTCCAGCCTCTGGCATGGTGTTAGGGCATAAGCATGACTTACTCTGGAAATATTTTAAGGACAGTAAACTCTAGGACTAACCCGTTGAAGGCCAGCACTGAGGAGACATTGGAGGAGGATTTTTCTGTCTCTACCAATCAGTTATCTTCAGCTCCTTGGCTCCTTGACTGCAATGATCCTTCTTCTGCTGGGGTTGTTCCGCTTAGCTCCCCTTCTCCAAAAGAAACCCAAATCTTTTGTAAGGAAGGGTAAGAACAGCAGCTTGGAATGCTGGACAGAGGAGCAAGATGTAGAAATTCAGCCTTGCTCCCTTTTAGGATTGTTTTGTCCTTTGTCTAACTCGCTTGAGTGCCTTGCAAGAAACTGGGAAGGGGACCTGTCAAAGGAGGAGCTGAGCTGAGCTGTCCTGGCTGTTCATAGATAGCCAGAGTCACCCTGCAGTGGGGCTAACTGTAAGTACATGCCCTTAGGAAAAGGCAGAGAGTGAGAACCGTTGCTTTAGGCCTGGTAAGCCATGTCTAGATCAAAAATGAAATACCACAAAATGGTTTTGAGGACATTTTTTGTTCTTATGTCTGTTATTGTTTTTCTGGTTTTCCCTAGAGAGAAAGCTCCCTTGGTTTTGTCTTTGTCACCAGTTCCTTTTCTCACCATTCCACCCTCAAGTTAGTTACTTCTTCCTGTAATTAATATAGCTTTCCAAGAACAAGTGAGGGGAGAAGATGCCTCTACTTCAGTAGCTTTCTCAGCTCTAAGGCATTTAGATAGGTCTTCCATTTAATGACTGTTGGAATCTTTTCTGTATAGTATTACAGAGAGCTCATTAGCAAATGGCATGTGTGAAATCTCTAAATAGTACAAAATGCCAGGGCCATCTGTACAGTTTGGATACTCTGGGCTGTCATGAGGAGCCTGGTATGGTTTTGTCCATATTTCAGGGGACATGGGAGGGTATTTGGGATTGTAAAGCCTCTCTGAAAGTGAGCAAGTTTGAAGCCTCGGTTCCATACGCTGTGTTTCCATATTTGATGACTGTTGTCACACCATAATGCTGTCATGTCACTTACCCCAGACCTGTTCTCATGCTGCTGCTGTTACATTTGCCCCATTTGCTGTATTTATGCTGTCCTATTTATATTTCTTACTTATCTTAAATTTTTCACAGGAAGTATGTCATCAATAAAGATGTTTTTCTTAATATTCAGGGAAGGATCCAAATTGAAAATGGTGCACTTACAATATCAAATCTAAATCTGACAGATTCTGGCAGATACCAATGCATAGCTGAAAATAAACATGGTGTCATCTATTCCAGTGCAGAGCTCAGGGTTGTAGGTAAGATTTTTGCTTTCTCACTTAAACACAAAAGGCATTCTCCCTCCCCACACCCCCTCCACCTGCCTCCTGTCCCACCTCAGCATGATCTCAAATTTAACTCACTCGGATGCTGTCACCGAAGTAAACATTTTTGTCAGCCTAACATCTTTATCTGCAATGCTGAGGAATTGACTCATCTGCTTCCAGAGGATTTACAGTCCAATTCATTGCTTTAAAACAGAACACAGCTAAATTATTCATTAGAGGAAGAGCAGGGATGGGGATTTTGGACACAGGCCCAAAGATTAAAAGGGCTGACATGGTCAGGAGGCATCACTGGCTCCACGCATCAGTCAGAGGCACTCACCTTCTGCACCCTGGCTCCAGTGCTCCCTGTGGAACCATGGCATTTAAAAGCAATAGGATGCTCTTGTGTGCAAGGGGACAAGGGGTTGTCATTCCATCAGTCAAATGGTGTGTGTTTGAGTTTGAAATAGTAACAGCTGTTTGTCTGAGGGCAGTGCTGAACTTGTGATTGCCTTCTGCTCTCCTGCTTGTGTGATACTTACCTCTGACACAGACTGATTTCAGAACTAAGCTTGTAAAGACCAGTGTGTTTTGGGGACATTCTTTCTTCTCTAGTGTTCAGGTTACAGGCTCCTCCTTCACATTTAGTCTCTTAAAATACTGAATTTTCTTTCACTGCTACTATAGGTAGAAGCCAAGTGCCTTTTCTTAACTGCTAATTAACACAGACTATACCCATTCAGCATGAACAGCCCTCTAGTTTTGTGTCATCTAACATATCTGACACGCATTGTCACGTGGAACTAGAAGCCAACCACTTCCTTGAGTTGTAATGAGCCTGCTCTGCCTGGACTTGGGCAAACTCTGTGTGCTCACACTGAGGCGTGTGTCCAACGCTGGCTGGGTTTGGGAGCTTTATCTCAGATGAAGTCAATGGGATCTCCTGTGCATGCTTTGTTAGGTGACATACTGTGCACAGCTGAGACCTTTGCTTGTGTGCCAGTATGAGGAGAAATGCATAATTATCTACTGGAAGATCCATTTGAACTAATTCATGTTTTTAATTATGTTTGGAATCTGAGAAGTGTCATGTAAGTTCTAAATAGCAGTACCATTAACAGAGTTACAGGTGCTTTATTTCACTGTTTCTATCCCTTCTGTTTTAGCTTCTGCTCCAGATTTTTCCAAGAACCCCATGAAGAAACTGATCCAGGTTCAGATAGGCAGCACAGTTGATTTTGAATGCAAACCCAAAGCTTCCCCTAAGGCCAAATGCTCCTGGAAGAAGGGAGGTGAGCAGCTACACGAAAATGAAAGGTATCAAGTTACATTGGCTTGTTTTAATCTTAAAAAAAAGGTTGTTTGTGTCTTCTTATGTAGCAGTGGCTTGTGTAGATCCAAGTAGTTGTAAAGCCTCTCTGGCTGGGACCCTGGCTAGCTGGAAGCCTGGCTAGCTGGGAACATTCTCTTTGGTGGTTATTTAATTGCTGTTGTATCTGAACACCAAGGGTACATTCACATTACTATCTTTGAGGTCAAAGGCCAGGTTTTCTTCTCAGTTTAATGCAGAATTTAGCCTGTCCAGTTCTGGGCCCCTCAGTTTAGGAAGGATGTTGACTTGCTGGAGCGAGTCCAGAGAAGGGCAACAAGGTTGGTGAGGGGCTTGGAGCACAAGCCCTATGAGGAGAGGCTGAGGGAGCTGGGGTTGCTTAGCCTGGAGAAGAGGAGACTCAGGGGTGACCTTATTGCTCTCTACAACTACCTGAAGGGGGGTTGTAGTGAGGCAGAAGTTGGTCTCTTCTCCCAGGCAGCCAGTACCAGAACAAGAGGACACAGTCTCAGGCTGCGTCAGGGGAGGTTTAAGCTGGAGGTTAGGAGGAAGTTTTACACAGAGAGAGTGATTGCCCACTGGAATGGGCTGCCTGAGGAGGTGGTGGGGTCGCCGTCGCTGGGCGTCTTCAGGGCGAGGCTTGACAGTATGCTTGGTTGCATGGTTTAGTTGATTAGGTGGTGTTGGATGATAGGTTGGACATGATGATCTTGAAGGTCTCTTCCAACCTGGTTTTATTCTGTTGTTCTATTTAGAGAGAATCAGGTGCTGCTAGAAAACTGGAGAGACAAAGCCTACAAAACAATACTAAAAGCCTTCAACAAAATACCGACAAGGAGGCAAATGAGGCATATTAGAGCCATGGTGATGATGTGGCTGAGAGAGGGGAAAAATGTTAATAAGTTGGAGGTCCAGAGTCACAGATGAAAACACAAAAAGAAAATTAAAATACCCTTTCAGGTTCTCTTCAAGCAACCATGAAATGTATCTACCCATGATAACAAGTTAGTGTTTACACAAGAGGAAACGTGTTTTGGTGTCAGTAATTCTCAGTGGAGAGTCTTGTTATTCACCTGTGTCCTCAGCTATTGACTTCCCACAAGATGTAAGCATGTTTTCCAGGAATAACCATTAAAGCATGCTTGAATTAGTCATAAACTAAACTGGCACAAGCCTGCTGATTAAATTGTATAATCAGGCTGCAGAAGTGTACCTCTCTGCTCTCTGGAGCAGCTGTTTGCTCTCTGTCTCTCCAGCACTGGGGACTGCTGCCTTTTCCTGCTTCCTGTTTTTACATTTCAATATTTGCAGAGAATGAGAGTTATAGGTAGTGAACTGGACAGGGGGAAAAAACCCTTCTTGGATGAATGGTGTAATTAAGATACTTACATAAGTGATTTGGTGTGGAACTAGGCAGTTTGGTACTCAGGACATTCCAGCTGCAGCACTTCAGAGGCTGTGAAAACTCAGAGGAGCAGAAAAACTATTTGGGAGTTTCATCTGCCCCGAGGTCAGCTTTTCTGCAGCCAGGAGCTGGAGTGTCTGAGTTAGATACAGGCAGTAGTCACAGCAGCAGCCACCGAGAGTCATCTAGAGTGCACCTGGATGCAATGAGAAGAGGGTGACTATTAATGCTCTTGCAGCACTCTGGTATCACCCTGTACTTGGCAGGAGAACCTGGGGACAATGGTATCATTGAAGCATCCAGAAGCCCAGGCACGGGCCTGCACACTTCAGTTTTGAAGGAGGATTGCTGTGGCAGTGTGTTGTGATTTCATGAATGTACCCATCTCCTGTAGGTCTTTGTGTTAGGTTTTACAAAGCTTAGCCTTTCATCTGGAAGGTATTTCTGAGAGGTTCTTCTGGTCCTGGTGTTTCTGTAAAACACCACATTGTGGGTTTGCTTTGAAATTCCTAAACACAGATGCTGCTGCCAGATGACTCAAAACTTTTAGCCACCACGACTGAGACCACTGTTCAGTTGTAAGGCTGGAGCTCTCTCCTTTTACCCAAAAGATTTGGACATTTGCTGTTCTTGATCTGTGCAGTTCTGGCCCTTTCTTCACAGAGACCACAACAGTGTTCAAGTGATAATATGTGGCAATTTGGCAGGAGATGAGGTGTCTGTCAGTATAGAGCTTGACATGGTACCACAGACTCTCTAGCTGTCTGCGTGCCTGCAAGCAAAATCTTACTCACAATAATTCCTACAGGCAACCTTCCATCCCATTGTGCATAGCAGCTGATTTTCTCCATTTGAGAAAATTCCTAGATTTTATCCCCATAGAAAAGCAGGCAAGAAGATTGGGATCTTTCCCCTTCCTACAGTCTCAAGCTGCACCAGGAGAGGTTTAGACTGGATTTTAGGAAGAAGCTCTTCATAGAGAGAGAGATTGGCCATTGGAATGGACTGCCCAGTGTGGGGTGGAGTCACCACCACTGGAGGTGTTGAGGAAGAGACTGGATGGGGTGCTTGGTGCCATGGTTTAGTTGATTAGATGGTGTTGGACTCAATGATCTCAAAGGTCTTTTCCAACCTGGTTAATTCTATGCTATGCTATGCTATGCTATGCTATGCTATGCTATGCTATGCTGTGCTATGCTATGCTGTGCTATGCTATGCTGTGCTATGCTGTGCTATGCTATGCTACGCTACGCTACGCTACCTGTCTAGGTTTGATTCATGATAGTCAAAGTTGCCAAGCATGCTTTGCAAGGCTCTACGTGTCGAAAAGCATTCCAGCCACTACTGCATTGCTTTGTGAGCTGTCTGGATGGATGGAGTTAAGATCTGGTCTTAATGGTCTGAAGGCACAAATCCAGGCTAGGTGCAGACTGGGTTGAGAGTAGCTCTGAAGAAACAGACCTGAGTGTATTGATTGATGAGAAGCTCCCCATGAGCCAGCAGAGCACTCATGCAGCCCAAAAGGCAAATCATGTGCTGCATCAAGAGGAGCGTGGCCAGCAGGTCAAGAAGGGATTCTGCCCCTTTACTCTGCACTTGTGAGACCCCACCTTGAATACCACATCCAGTTCTGGTGTCCCCAGCATAAGAAGGACACAGAGTTGTTGAGGTGAGTCCAGAGGAGGCCACAAAGATGATCCAAGGGCTGAGACACCTCTGCTGTGAGGATAGGCTGAGGGAGCAGGGGTTGTTCAGCCTAGAGAAGACTCCAGGGGGACCTTAGAGCTGCCTTCCAATACCAAAAGGGATCCTACAGGAAGGCTGGAGGTGGATGTTTCATGAGGATGTCTAGAGGCAGGACAAAGGGAAATGGTCATAAGCTGAGGGAGAGCAGGGTTAGACTGGATCTTAGGAAGAAGTTCTCTAGTATGAGTGTGGAGAGACTCTGCAATAGGATGCCCAGGGAGGTTGTGGATGCCTCCTCCCTGGGGGCGTTCAAGGCCAGGTTGGATGAGGCCTTGAGCAGCCAAGTCAAGTTGAGAGGCATCCCTGCCCGTGGCAGGGAGGTTGGAGTAGATGATCTTTAATGTCCCTCCCTCCCTCAGACATTCTGTGGTTTTGGATTGCCTTTCCAAAGTAGCACTTACCAGTTTTATTTGTGGCTGGTACCAGGCTAAAGAATACAATGTGTAGTTTCTGAAAGAGCATTGAGCATGCATGGTGCTGCCTGCTTAGATTCATGAACATAAATGATGGCTTTTAGTTCTGCAAAGTGCAGGTATTTCTAAAATAGGGCCCAAAGTGTCTCCTCCTGTATTTTTGGACACCCCACTGTGAGGAAACAGAATTAACAAAGGCAGTAATGCTGAATTAATCTAAATGAAGTACACTCAGCTCCAGAGCAGAGCAGCAGTGTGATTCTTTGCAGAAAGCACTGGAGTTCATTACTGTCTGCCATGAATAATTGCAATTCATGGATTCCTTGCAGTTCTACAGTTCTTGCAGTTCAGGAAAGTGTTGCCAATTAGCAGGACATTTTTCAACCACTAACTGCATTTCTAATGTAGAAGGCTGTTGTGGGGGTGTCTTAATTGCAGGAAAAGGGAGGAATGAGTCTCCCAGAAGGGGGTAGTGCTGGTCACAGAGCTCCAGTGTGCTCATTGCCTAGGAGAGACACGAGAAGCAGGATGAGCTCAGTTACATTTGGAACTCAAATCTGTGATAGGGATCAGGCTCACAGAGTGCTCCTTAGGAGAGATGGAGATTGAGTGTGAGATGGAGACAGACTTTTGGACTCGATGATCCTCGAGGTCTCTTCCAACCTTAGTTATACTGTTATACTGTGACTTCCCTCCATTAGAATTGCCATTTACTTGTAAAGAGCAAGAAGGAAATCAGTCCTCAAAGAGTGCAGCAAGTTATTTTGTCACCATAAATTAAACTGAAACAGGGTGTATTTAGATTGGACATGAGAAAGAAGTTCTTTACTATGAGGGTGATGAGACACTGAACAGGTTACCCACAGAGGTTATGGACACCTCATCTCTGGAAGTGTTTAAGACCAGGCTGGATGAAGCTTTGAGGAACCTGGTCTAGTGAGAGGTGCCCCTGCCCATGGCATGGGGGTTGGAACTAGATGATATTCAAGCTCCTTTCCAATTCAAGCCATTCTATGAAATCAGTTCCTGTAAGGGCAGGTCTCTTGCACTATAGCCCATGTGGACAAACACACATACAGTTTGCTAAATCTATTTGCCCTTGGCTAGTTAAAACCATATTCTTGTTGATGTTGGTAGATCTGCTGGTGCTGTAGTGGAGTTCCTGAGGGTTGGTAGAGAATGGGGCCATTGTCACCTAAATAAGCATTCGAGTCTGTAGTCTTCTGAGGATGTGGCAGCACATTCCACCAGCACTGGGATGGATGCCTTGGTATAGACCATGCTAGTTTACAGGATCACAGGATGTTAGGGGTTGGAAGGGATCTCAGATCATCGAGTCCAACCCCCCTGCCAGAGCAGGACCACAGAATCTAGCACAGGTCTCACAGGAATGCATTCCAGCAGCGCTGTAGTGTGAATCCCTTGGTGTAGCCCATGCTAATTTTAATTGTACCTAAACTGGGAAGTCTTTTGAGAAGGCTAAGAGACCAAACGTGGCTTAGCATGAGGGTGGAACTACTCCTTGAAGTCAGCTGTAAAAGTGACACCACCACCTAAGGTGCAGCAATGGGGCCTGAGTCTCACTTTTAGGCAAATTCCCATTTGAATAATAAGAAGGAGGCACAAACCCTCCATTACTTCAGTGTATTCCCAGCCTTTGTTGTAAGAATGTTTATGTTCAGCTGGAGGTACTGACCGCATTCCTTCAGTAAAGGCTGACAGGTTTTCATTTTGACGGCACCGTTGCCTTCCTTCTTAATTTATTTTTAACTGGTGCTGCGTCCTCAGTATGGAGATTGGGATAATGACTCAGTAAATTTTAATTAAATGAGCTGAATATCATGTGTCTTGTGGAGGGAAGAAAATATAATTCAGCATGGATTCATGAGCTCGAGACTGAGAAATCACTCAGTGCTGAAAAATGCAATCTGGCTTCGTGGCAGATTTGCAAACTATGTCATTTGCAGGGGGGGGTTATTATGTTTTTAATATTTTGACTAAAGAGAAGTGGACAGAAAAGAGCAATGAAGTGCAGAGAAGTGAAAGCATAGGGGGCACTGCAGAACACGCAGGAGGAAAGACAGAAAATGGGGTTTCAGTTAATGAAGGATTGAAGGAAGATGAGCTGCCCACCAGAATGCAGGAATGGACATTTGCAAGAAATAATTTGGAATGGTGGAATGAGAAAAGTAATCAAGGTGAGAGGTTCTCCTCCCCTTCTGCTCTGCCCTGGTGAGGCCACATCTGGAATATTGTGTCCAGTTCTGGGCCCTCAGTTCAAGAAGGACCTCAGGGAACTGCCTGAAAGAGTGCAGCACAGAACCACAAAGATGCATAAGGCAGTGGAACATCTCCCTTGTGAGGAAAGGCTGAGGGAGCTGGGGCTCTTGAGCTTGGAGCAGAGGAGCCTGAGGGGTGACCTCATTCATGTTTATAAAGATGTGAAGGGCAGTGTCAGGTGTATGGAGCCAGGCTCTGCTCAGTGATGTCCAATGGCAGGACAAGGGGCAATGGGTGCATGCTGGAGCAGAGGAGGTTCCACATGAACATAAGGAAAAACATTTTCACTGTGAGGGTGACAGAGCCCTGGAGCAGGCTGCCCAGAGAGGTTGTGGAGTCTCCTTCTCTGAAGACATTCAAAACCCACCTGGATGCATTCCTGTGTGACCTGCTCCAGGTGATCCTTGTCTGGCAGGGAGGTTACACTGGATGATCTTTTGAGGTCCCTTCCAACCCCTAGCATTCTGTGATTCTGTGATCATGAAGCTCTGTAGCAAATTAGTTGCCCTTCTCATTCTATTGACCTCAGTCAAAGAGCATGGGCATGAGTTAAATCATCTGATGGGTTTAGATTATTTTTTAGTTGGAGTTTTTTATGTCATTCCTTTGGCTATTGAAAGAAAAGAATCTTCTCAGAGACCAATTTCCTGTAATTTTGCTGAAGAGTTAGCAAGAGATTATGGTTTTATTTTGTCAATGGTGCTTTGATCCGATGACCAGATAGGTTCTAAATTGATCTCCAGTCCTGCAAGTGGAATGCATCTCTATTTTACAGGGCCAAAGGTTTCTGCCATTTGCCAGTGCATCAGAAGTGTGCAGGCTGTTGAAAATGGAATTCACTTTGAAATTTGCTGGCCTTCAGCACAATGTGTTGGAGAAACGCTTGCAGATAAAGGGAACGCCAAAGGATGTGTTGGTTTTTTATGTTAGAGTTCCAGCTCGGTCCCTGGCAGCGGGCCAGCCACGGTGCACTTGTTTTATCACAGTGTCTGAATATCTAATCATTTTAAGCATGCTAAAAGCTTCAGCTTCTCTGTTTCAGCAGGAAGGGGCAGAGCTATTTCTGGGTTTAGTGTTCTCAGAGGTTGCACTGCATTTGCTGGTTTGTAATTGAAAAAGTGAAGCCTTTCTCTCTTTAATTTACCTGCAAAGATTTTCTTTTGTTTTGACAATGGTTTGGTTTTTTTTCTTTCTTTTCTTTATTTCTAGAATTGATTTGCTGATTTTATTTTATTTTTTTCTTTCAATTCTGGGAGGGGGAAAAAAAAAACCAACCCCACACAACTCGATTCTTAATTATATTTCAGTTTTAATAAGCCTATTGCTTAATTATTTGAGGCAAGCTAGACTTGCAGATAGCTGAGAGCACTCTAAAACGGGATTCATTTTAATTAAACAACAGACATTTTCTGGTTTGCACCCTGATCCTATTGCTTTCCTGTGTCTGAGCTCAGGCTTTGTCAATGCTGGTGAGTTTTTATTTGGTTCTGCCTTTTGTTTTTTTCCCTACTGGAAACTGGTTGAGAGCAGATGGTGCAACACAAACCTTTGCAAACTATACAGAAAGCTGGGAAGTCCAACAACTCAATAGCTTGCTTGCAACCGTGGAGGATGCATTTTAACACTTTTGACATCTAAAATGTATTAGTCCTGTCTTCAACACCTGTAAAATGCCTATACATTGTATTGGAAGATTGAATTAATTACAACTGTGCTAACTAATACAAAAGGTCTCCTTATCAGGGATGGTAGTGATAGAATCATAGAGTGGCTTAGGTTGGAAGGGACCTTAGAGATCATCTATGGGCAGGGACACCTCTCAACTAGGCTCTGATTCTCAAAGCCTCATCCAACCTGGCCTTGAACGCCCCCAGGGAGGAGGCATCCACAACCTCCCTGGGCAACCTGTTCCAGAGTCTCACCACCCTCATACTGAAGAACTTCCTAAGATCCAGGATGAGGGGTAACAATTTCAAACTAGAAGTGGGGAGATTTACATTAGATATAAGAAAGAAATTCTTCATGGTGAGGGTGGTGAAGCACTGGGACAGGTTGCTCATAGAAGCTGTGGATGCCTCTTCCCTAGAAGTGTTCAGGGCCAGGTTGGATGAGGCTTTAAGCAACCTGGTCTAGAGGAAGGTTTCCCTGCCCATTGCAGAGGGGTTGGATGATCTTTAAGGTCACTTCCAAACCAAACCATTCTATGAGTCTGTGAAGTGCAGCCAAATATTACTTGGACTTTTCCAAGAGATGCTGACAAGCCTCAGGGAGGTCACTTGTGCTGACACTGATGAAGCACACCCCCCTCACAAACCTTCTTCAAACTACCACCACACTGTCTCAGGTACCTCAGTACACTTTGAAAGATGGTCTCCTCCAGATGTAAGCTGATTGAAGTGTCTATTTTAACTCTTTTCTCCCGCACAGAAGATGCTTTTGTCATTCTAACAAGATGATTTGCTATCACATACAATTTGCATCTGTTAACTCCATTGTTGCACCTCCTTTGCCCAAAAGAAATGTCTGTCAGCTGCAGCCATGAGCACTGCAACACCTTCAAGAAAATGCAATAATTAAGAAAAACAATTGGAATTGGTGCTTATTTCTGGAGTGTGTTTTGTTGTAAAGAGATGAGTGGTATCAGTGCAGCTGTGGAAGGAATCCAGATTCCTGTTTTCAGACATTTCAAATGCAGTCTCTGCGCAGCCCTGAGGATTAGGTGAACTTGCTGCTAAGGGGAAGGAACAGCATAACTTCACAGCCACAACAGATTCACACCAGTGTGGGCTGTGCTTAGTGAACATGGTTATGGAGGATCAGAGAAGTTAAGGGTGAAGAATACAATCAAACTCTAGAGCTGCATTCTGCTGCTCTTTATTTGCCAACTTAATTATTCACTGAAATAATGAATTCAGGCATATTGCTTAAACACCACCACACCCCCCCCAAGCACATCATAGCACTGTATTATTTATCATGTAATGACTATGAATAATTAATGACAGTGCAGTTTACTGAAGATTCTACCTTTTATGGGTCAACTTTTATTTTTGCAATGCAGTTACATCTAAGGTGATGCACTCACCTGCTGTGTTTTAGCTGTGCCTGGCTGCAGTCCTAAAAGACTACAGATGCAGCTGGTGCAGAGGTTTCAGCCTTGCAGTGTGTCTTTCATCAACCACCTACTATGGCACACGTGGGCTTTCATGTGAGGGAATTGATCATGCTGAGCTGTCAGATACACTTCATGACTGCCAGAAGAGCAAGGAACCATGCTCAGGACAAGCTTTGAGAAGAAAAGCAGTGATCCTAGTTTCCACCTAACACAGCAAACTTCTCCATTGCCTTTTTGTTGTATGTATTTAACTTTCCAGAGCTAAACCCAAGCTGGGACAAGTGAAGATGGAGTGATACTAATTTGCCTGAAATATGTTTCAAAGAACCAAGAACAGAGATATACATTTAAGCAATTCTGCACTGAATAGAAGCAGGTTAATAATGAAGTACATGCAAGTGAGAAGGCAAAATCCTGGTGACTGCTATCTTCCCTTGCTCAGAAATGTTAAGGATCATGCCATTGGGTACCTTTTCAGTTGATACTTTGACAACTGTGATACTTTGGCAGCTATTAAACTCATGATGTTCACCTGGAGTGTTCATGTAGGCTTTTCCTCCCACAAACATGTTTGCACACATACATGTCTTAAACAGTGCTTCTGCTGATGGCCAAAATTGTGGCTTCAAGATATGAGTTCAAGATGAGTTCAGATTTAGATTGTGTTGCCAGTGTATGGCCACAAATATTTCAAGCACACATTTGGATTGCTCTAAGGTGTGAGTGTCAAAGTGTCAAAGTGCTTTCCCTACAAACCAGTGCTGCAACTTTTTAAATCTCTTCATAATCTTTTAGAATCACTCTTTTGAAGGATGGTGGATTAAGAATAGCCAATGTGACCAAAGCTGATGCTGGAAGCTACATGTGCCTGGCGACAAACCAGTTTGGAACAGCCACTGGCTCAACAAGCTTAATAGTTACAGGTAGGTGAGGTGAAACAGAGGGGTGTCTGTGAGGTGATGCAAAGTGAATTGCAAACTCTGCAAGAGAAGTCTGTAATGATGTGGAGTCTGAGTTTGCCTACTGAAGAACCACTAAATGTGGTGGAAAGTAAAGAATGTGAGAAGTTCTGTGTTGGACAATACATAAAGCTAAAAGGGTATTTGCTATAGATCTGTTATTAGTTGAGAGGAAAGAGACTTTATGTCATTGATAAAGAAAATTCTCAGTTGTGAGGGAGTTTTTGAACACTTCCTCCCTTCTCTCACTTAACTAAATCCTAAGTAATGCAGTTATGCTCTTAAGTTTGGAGATGTTTCTAATTTGTTGAGAAAAACAAAACAGAACACCACCACCACCACACAAGCAAACAAAACCCACATGGCCATCAAGAAAGCATTTAAGGAAATTTTATATTCCAGACCAAAATATATCTAAAAAAGATGTGGTAGAGACTCCAGCTGCAGGAGCCTTCAGGGACTCCAGGGGCAGTAAAATCTCAAGTCTTTCAGAAGTGAGTTCTATCCATGGTGGTTGTTAGATGGGCTCTTGCCCCTTCCTCTAAGTCATCCATTACTAGCTGCTAAGACACTGGTCTGAAGTTGGTCTGAAGAATGTCTTTTCTCATGATCTTTTCTAAAGGAGGAGTATCTGAAAGGCTCTGCAAAGTCAGAATTACCTAATCCTACTGTGTTCCATATCCTAGGGAGCTCATAGATCCAAACAGAATTAGTTTGGTCAGTGAAGTAACAGCTGCACTTTGTCCATCTGTGCTCCTAAATGATTCATTTCCCTTTATATGGAAATAATAGAATTATATAGAAAGTCTTTCTAAGATTATATTTCAGTTTTACAATATTTACTTGCAACTTGTTTCCATTAATGTGATGCTGGAATAACAAGCAGCTGTTCTTACTGGCACTATTTCTGTTCTATATGATATGTGGACCCAAATATCCAATGCCTTCTACCCTGTCTTGATTTCCTCTAGTTTCCAGATTTTATTAGCTGCTCCACTCACTCCTACCTCTTAATCTTCCCAGTGGCTGCTGCTTACAGCTTCCTGCTCCAAAACCTGAGTGTTATTACTGAGAACCACACAGGCTCTTGAATTTCATTGCTGTGGGCTGCAGCGCACTTAGCTTTGTAAAGCACATTGGCCTGTGCACAGCAGGTTAAAATTTACCTTTTCAGGATCGAGTAGCTCCTGCTGGTAAACGTGCAAGGACAGAGTGGTCCAACAAGAGGGTCAGGCAGCAGCATTTATAGTCCAGCTGCATAGTCTGGAGTGACAGCCAGTAATTAGATTTGAAGAACGTGGTAGAATATTAGCGGCAAGCAAAGCTCAGCAATACAGAGATCCAATAACTGATACTTCTGCTCTCAACAGAGCCAACAAGGATTACCCTGGCACCTTCCAACATGGATGTCACTGTGGGAGAAAGTGTTGTGTTGCCTTGCCAGGTTCAGCATGATCCTATACTGGACATCAGCTTCACCTGGTACTTCAATGGAACACTCACAGACTTCAAGAAAGATGCTTCTCATTTTGAGAAGGTTGGAGGGGTAAGTGGCAAATATCTTTGCTTGCCTTATGCAGCACAACCTTATTTATTTTCTCCTTTTTCAACATGCTAAAATTAGGATGTTTCTTCTCTTTTGAACATGTACAATTTTCACCTGTCTTGGTGGGAAATCATTCACTGAGCTAGCTTGCTGCCCACAACCCACTGTACAGGCACCTGGTATCTTAGACCTGAAGCCATGCAAGTTCCTAGCTCTTTTTATCCATCTGACCTCATGTGACTTTTTTTTCAAAGACTGAGGAACTCGGCCCAGACTTCATAACCCCCAGCCTAAAGCCAAAGAGAAAATCTCATCTTTCCTTGTTTTTCCTCCACTTGCCTCGCAGTGTATCCCTGAACATGCTGCCTGAGCCTCCCTGGGTGAGAAGCCATACATCTCATTACATATTTCCTATGTGGGATGCGGAGATGCTGCTGGGGGGTGTGTGGTGGCAACACTGGTGCCTTCTAATCAAAACATGAGAAGTAAAGCAATAGGACAGATGCAGGATCTATCAAGAGAATGAAATCAATTACAGCAAAAGAGCTCATTACAGAGCAAGCCACAGCCAAGTGATGACAAAACAAGCAGCTGAGCATCGGTGTGAAACTGGCCATTAGAACCCTTCATAAAGGTTCTTTTTGCACATTCTTGCCAGATCTCCTGCTCTGGAGGAATAGCTGCGGGTTAGACACTGCTGCCTGTGAAACTGTGACACTTCAGTACCTAACTTGCTTCTTTTTTTTGCTTGTAAAACCTTGAAAGATTTAGCATTTAATCAGTAGGCACCAAACACGGGGATTGTACTGCAGTTTGCAGTTGATTAAATAGAAGTGCATGTGGAGATGATGAGATTTCCTTGCAGGAGCCATGAGATATTCATATATCATGTGCATGTTCACAGAAATGTTTTGAGGATTACAAACTGACCATCTGTCAAGCTGTAATGGGAATGCTCTGATTTCATAGCCCGTTACCTTCTAGGATTGCTACATGGGCTTTATTTGTTTAGAACTATTTCCCCCCAGCTGCACTCAGGTTGTATATACAAACAGTAATATTAGAAAGGAACTGTTAAAACCAGACCACAACCTGGATCTGACAGTTGGCTTAATTAAGGCTTTGTAAGCTGATTGGAAACTGTCATTTTCTCACTAAAAAAAAAATCCAGCTTTTTCCAAACCCAAAGACAGGCCAAATTTCAAATCAAAGCCTGCTTTAGGTGGTTTGAGTGTCTCATTTTGTTTCATTTCATTTCATTTCATTATTTTGTTTCATTTTATTTATTTGATTTTGCAGAGGGACCTCGACAGGCTGGGCAGATGGGCAGAGTCCAACGGCATGAGATTTAACACATCCAAGTGCCGGGTTCTGCACATTGGCCACAACAACCCCATGCAGAGCTACAGGCTGGGGTCAGAGTGGCTGGAGAGCAGTCAGGCTGAGAGGGACCTGGGGGTGCTGGTCGACGGTAGACTGAACATGAGCCTGCAGTGTGCCCAGGCAGCTAAGAGGGCCAATGGCATCCTGGCCTGCATCAGGAACAGTGTGGCCAGCAGGAGCAGGGAGGTCATTCTGCCCCTGTACACTGCACTGGTTAGGCCGCACCTCGAGTACTGTGTCCAGTTCTGGGCCCCTCAGTTTAGGAAGGAGGTTGACTTGCTGGAACGAGTCCAGAGAAGAGCAACAAAGTTGGTGAGGGGTTTGGAACACAAGCCCTACGAGGAGAGGCTGAGGGAGCTGGGGTTGCTTAGCCTGGAGAAGAGGAGACTCAGGGGTGACCTTATTACTCTCTACAACTACCTGAAGGGAGGTTGTAGACAGACGGATGTTGGTCTCTTCTCCCAGGCGGCCAGTACCAGAACAAGAGGACACAGTCTCAGGCTGCACCAGGGGAGGTTCAGGCTGGATGTTAGGAAAAAGTTCTATACAGAAAGAGTGATTGCCCATTGGAATGGGCTGCCTGGGGAGGTGGGGGAGTCGCCATCACTGGAGGTTTTCAGGAGAAGACTTGATGGGGTGCTTGGTGCCGTGGGTTAGTTGTTTGGGTGGTGTTGGATTGGTTGATGGGTTGGATGCGATGATCTTGAAGGTCTCTTCCAACCTGGTTTATTCTATGTATTCTATGTATTTTATTGTAGTATTTATTTCTTTTTCTTTTTGCCACTGGGGTTCAAAAAAGGCATCAAAAAGTAGTTTTTCACCAAAAAGTCTCCAATGATGCTGGATACAGATCCAGAGGGTGAGCATTGCCTAACTCAGAACCCTGAATCTAGAGCATTTTACTTGGACAGAACTGGGGGGGTGGAATTTGTGGATAATAGCCATTTAAGGTTTGGGGTGGGTTTAAAGTTTTATTTGTGTAAAGAGGGATTGAAGCTCGTTAGCAGAAAACTTAATAAGTTGCTGAGAAATCCAGGAAAAGATTTTTATGAAGTTTATATCACATGAAAGTCAATGAAACAATTCCATGGGTCATGGTGAGTAAACATACACACAGAATCATTTTGGTTGGAGAAGAACTTTAAGATCCAGTCCAACAGTTCTCTAACTCTACCAAGTCTGGTGCTAGGCCATGTCCCTCAGCACCACATCTCTGTGTCTTTTAAACACCTCCAGTAAAGTGGATTCAACCACCTCCCTGGGGAGCCTGTTCCAGGCTTTGAGAACCCTTTCAGTGAAGAAGTTTGAAGAAGTTTCTTCTAAGATCCAACCTAAATCTCCCCTGGTGCAACTTGAGGCTATTTCCTTTCTGTGCTATCGCTTGTTAAACGGGAGAAGAGACCAACACCTCCTCTCAAGGGGTTGCAGAGAGTAAGAGGGTCTCCCATCAGCTCTCTTTATGTTCCTTCTTTGCTTATTCTAAGCCTTCCAATAGCTGCAGTGTGTGGTTTTTTTATATACCCATGCACAAACAATTTTCTTGGTCACAAACATGGCAAAAGCAAAGTAACTTTTCACCAGATAGTTTTCTGTGCAGTGACATCTTGGAAGTCCCTGTCACACGTGCCTGAGCTGCCCAACATGCAGTAGTTAGTGGGAATGTTATGGGACCACCACCTGGTCTTCCAGATGGTTAGAAAAATGCAGGATGTAACAGTGTCTTCCTGCTCTCTTGTGTGTTATGCAGATGATATATCCAAAGAGCAGAGCGCACCAAGCAGATTCCCACAGTTTGAACAGATTGCCTCTAAACTGTTTGGGGTGTCACCTGCTCTCAGAGCACAGCAATTGCTCAGGGTGTTACCCAGTCAGGAGAAGCAAAAGCAACTTCAGCAGCTGCATGGACAACTCAGTCTTTGTGTGCTGTGTAGCATGGAGAAAGGAAGATGATCTTCCTGTCACCTGGCCTTGTCCATGCTGACAAGGGTTTAATTTGGCTAGGCAAGAATGTGGATACTGCTGCTGGCCTGCAGAGCCATGGGGGTGTCATCTGCTTGGGAGCTTTTTGCTGCTGCAGGTTTCTGGGTTTTGCCCACTGCTTTGGGATTCTTCCCCAAAACAGCCACAAAGCATTCAAGTGCAGTGTTAATATTTAGCCTGGAGAAGAGGAGACTCAGGGTGACCTTATTGCTGTCTACAGCTACCTGAAGGGGGGTTGTAGACAGGAAGAGGTTGGTCTCATCTCCCAGGCAACCAGTACCAGAACAAGAGGACACAGTCTCAGGCTGCGCCAGGGGAGGTTTAGGCTGGAGGTTCGGAGGAAGTTCTACACAGGGAGAGTGATTGCCCATTGGAATGTGCTGCCCGAGGAGGTGGTGGAGTCACCATCACTGGAGGTGTTCAGGAGGAGACTTGAGAGGGTGCTTGGTTGCATGGTTTAGTTGGTTGGGTGGTGTTGGATGATAGGTTGGACATGATGATCTTGAAGGTCTCTTCCAACCTGGTTTATCCTATTCTATTCTATTCTATTTCGGTGGGGTCATTCTGTTCAACAGGCCTGGTGGTCAAGATGTTTCAAATTTAGTTTGCTGAAACAAGTTTGTGTAGAGCATGATTTGGTTGTGAGTGTGCAGTGCTGCTGCTGCTGGTCATTCCCTGAATATCCATTTGCAAACAGTAGATGGATTTTAGATGGATTTTAGATTGCCTTCATCTCATGTATGGTAGGCAGTCAGCACTGAGTTGTGCTTTCTCTGAATCTCCTGATCTCTGCTTTCACCAGGCAGAGAAGGGAATCAGGCTTGATTGCTTTCAGTTTGTGTTGCATAAAGTATTAAAACATCCTCATGCTGAAATAATGGGGGTGAGCATGGAAAGGTTGCTATTTTTTTTCCCAGCACTAAAATAAACTCCAGAATTGTCTCTTACACTTTCTCCCAAACTATTGTACACCCCAAAATCAGTCCTGTGGCCAGAGTAGCTGAAGATACCCACCAGATAGGGTTCTGTCCTCCAATGAATTTCTGCTTCTCCTGAAAACTTTTAGAAAATGGAAAACTTCTACAAATAAAAATCTGATTGAGAGATTTTTCACCTGGAAAACATGTCCTGACCTTGGGTTAATGCAGTAATTCAGCTGGCACAAAGAGGAAATGTCTGAAGTGACACTGACTACCAAAGGTCTTGGAAATGTGGAAAACAAATACCAGGAGCCCTAATGTGGTAGGAAGTTATTACAGCTGTCACTCAAGTTTTATGGCTGTTTCCCGTGATTCAGAAGATGATATGAGAGAGACAGTGGGGGAGAAAAATGGTTAAAGGCCATAAACCCTGCATTTTTCTCTTAGGATTTTGAGATAACTGCTTGGTCACAAGGCACTGACTCACTCCATGGTTCCTAGCAGCAGTCAGGAGGTACATTCCCAGTATGAGCAGCTCACTTTTCCTGGAAAAGAGGGGCACTACCTCATGAGGTGCTGAGGGTTTAGCACCAGAATTGGTAGAGAATGGTTGGACTCAACATTCTTAGAGGTCTTTTCCAACCAAACCAATTCTCTGATTCTGTGTTTATTAGGAAGATGCTGAGAGACAGCTGCATGGAGCAGCTGAGGGGCTGGACTGCCCGGGGGGGTGGTGGAGTCACCATCCCTGGAAGTGTTCAAGAGGGGATTGGACGTGGCACTTGGTGCCATGGTCTAGTCATGAGGTCAGTGGTGACAGGTTGGACTCAATGCTCTTTGAGGTCTCTTCCAACCTTGGTGATACGGTGACTTGCTGCCCTGCCAGTGCCATCTTTAACAACTTTCTTTTTTGGTTGATTTCATTTACAAACATTGCTATTAAACACCAAGGTAGTAATGTTTATGTTAATAAGAACTTTGTATTTTGACAGAGTGCAGCAGGGGATTTAATGATTAGAAACATCCAGCTGAAACACAGTGGAAAATACGTTTGCATGGTGAAGACGGAAGTGGATAGCGTAGCGTCGGCAGCAGACCTTATCGTACGAGGTACCTTTCAGCTTCACTTCCCATGAATCACATTCTCTAGCATTTTTATATTGTAGATTACAGAAACAACTGATGGTTGTAGATTACAGAAACGATTCATGACTTGCATTAAGTGATGAATGACCGTGACTGGAATTATTCCATTCTGCCTTGCAGTTAGGGAGACTTCCAGCTCAATTTTTGGACGAAGCCTAATTTTTCCCAGAGAAATTAAGAGCTGGAGGATATAATACTGACTTCACAGCTTTTCTGCCTGTGACAATCCTTCAAGTCAGTGATGAGAGGGAACTTGGTACTGGCAGCTGTGACTGAGCGGCAAGCTGATGCCTCTGCAAACTGAACAGTTAGGATTGGTGACTTTGGAGTCCTTCTGTGAAATGGGCAACGGCTGCCAGAGCCTGGGAAAGGCTTTGCTGCAGGGACACACTGGAGTTTAAAGCATACAGTGCAGGCTTATTCCCTTTTTTTCAGAGCTGAAATGTTCATGCTTAAGCCAGAACTGTAGCTTCCCACCTATATATAATGCAAGAGAGAAGCTTTGATCTAGGAAAGCACATTATGAGATCAACACTTATTTGATGTAGTTTAAAATACTCCAGATATTTACTAATCGTCAATGTGCTGTTAAGGTATTTCAACCCCTTTGCTGGTGCTGCAGACACAAAACCCTGCTGCTCAGGGTACTGATCACATATTGTGCTGAAGAATTGCTCCAGTGCATTGTACAGTAGAACAGCTGTAGATGAAAAAACTAGCAGAGTGCAGCAGTGTGTTAGTGGGTTACAAGAGGACACTGGGGACTAAAGTAAAAGGCACTGGAGTGATCAAGGGATCACACTGAACAAAGGCCCTGTCACCTGTGCTGCAGTTCAGAGTGGTTCTGAGTTAGATGCTCAGAGTTTAGTGAATGTAAAACAGTAATTCCAAGTGTTCTCATCCCAGGCTGAATTGTTTTCTTCCTCCCACAGCACTGATAAAGTGGGGATCCAGGCTGCTGCGTTAGAGCTTTCCAGGGTACTGCTTTACAAAATGCTGTGTCTTTTTCAATCTGATTCCAGGCTCACCTGGGCCCCCTGAACATGTGAAAGTGGATGAAATTACTGATACCACAGCACAGATCTCCTGGCAAGAAGGCACAGACAATCACAGCCCAGTAACCACTTACACCATACAAGCGAGGACGCCCTTCTCAGTTGGCTGGCAGCGAGTTACAACAGGTAGAACACAATTCCTGTGACAGGCTCTGTTGAATTGTTCTTGACCAGGGACACCATGTTCTTACTTTATGGTTTTTGTGAGGTTTTTTGTTTTGTTTTCTTCTTTCTTTTTAAATAGTTCCAGATGTGATTGATGGAAAAACTTTCACAACCACAGTTGTGGATTTAAATCCTTGGGTGGAATATGAATTTCGTGTGGTTGCCAATAACAAAATAGGAGGTGGAGAGCCTAGTTTACCCTCAGAAAAAGTAAGAACTGAAGAGGCAGGTTAGTGGGTTCTTCTATTTGCTTTTATTTTAAGAATCTTGAATGTTTGTTTAAAAAAAAAGGAGTGTTCATATCCTTGGCTCTTAGCAAACAATCTTGGAATGCCCATGGGCTACAAAAGCCTGTAACCAATTCGTGATTTTTCCGTTTAGCTGTGGACAGTTTGTGGTGCATTATTGAGCACCACAGAGGCATGACATCTAAATACCTTTAAACTGTATTTAGCATGCCAAAGTCTGCCAGCTCAGGCAGTGCTGCAGAGTCTGGATGTATTGATGGATGGGAAAAGGTTAATTTTGACAGGGTGTTTTCATTCCCAGTGTTTGATCAGTGTACACCTCCCATGTAACAAGCATGCGGCTCAGAAGAAGACATCAATTAAAACCCCAGGAGGTCCCTGGGAGTAAGGCCATTGCCCAAGACATCTGCATAAGTTAACTCTGCTAACAAAATGAAGCATGCCTCCAGTTTTTACAAGCATTAGCTTGCATGTTTCAGACTGCAAGCTAGTGAGGGTCCTCAGGCACTCAGAAAAACATCAGCCTGCCCCAGTGATGGGCAGCAGCAAGGTGTGGGACAGGACTGCGTCTGCCCGCCCTGCCTCAAAAGCATTTCCATTGGTTTGCAAAAGCAGTATGAATACAACCAGGTCAGCTGCAGAGAAGGAGGATAACATGATGTGTTGTGGTCTCTTGTACCTGCACTGTGTAGACAGCTGTGCATTTCCTTTCCACAGTTCCTGAAATCCCCCCATCTGAAGTCAGTGGGGGAGGAGGCAGCAGGTCTGAACTGGTCATAACATGGGATGTAAGTTTCCTGGCAAGCAATTTTCTTCAGAGAATGATTGTTTTCATTCAAACTCCTTAAAAAATTAATTTCCTTGGCTGCAGCAGCTTCTCATCTGGGATGTATATGTGCTCAGTAATAGTCTGTGTTGTTGGCTCTGCACGTTTGCCTTCCCCCTCCCGCTTCCCTGTGTTACTGTGCTGGATGGCAAGCAGTGGGGAGCTTCGTTAGTGTGTCTGAGATTGCGTCTCTAACAAATGTGGAGGCTAAAAAAGGGAGGAGGAGAATGGGGGGAAGAGAAAGGGGAGTTGCTCAAAGGTTGAGCCAAAGAATTATGTTATTCAGAGCAAATTTGCCTTCCTACCATTAACTCTGGATGCACATTCTAGCCAGTGCCAACAATCAGACACCACTTTGTTAGGTGTCCCCTTTTTAATGAGGTAAAAAATGTTAACATTCTTTTGCTAACACTGCTCCGTGTGGCTATCTAATCATAATCACAGCAGAGGATGGTGTAAGCCATTTTACAAAGGTAGTATTGGATTCTGGAAGAGCTGAGTAAGCAATTATTCATTTTTTATGAATTATGGATTGTGAAGGTAGGGAAAAAAAGGCATTTCCTGAAGAGTCTTAAAGCAGTATACTTAGTGAAAAATAAGGAAAGTACCTGAAGGTTATTCTCTTCTTGAAGTGCAAACCTTAAAGTAAATTGAAAGGAGCACGTTTTGCTCTGCTGGTCCAGAGTTAATTCGCTGGTGGAACAATACCAAAAGCAGTACCAGAACCTGGTTACAATCATGTCTGTGGGTGCTTTCTTCCTGCAAGGCATGTGCAGTGCTGTGTGTAGCATTGCAGACTTTGTCATCTGTTGCTTTTCTCACAGCCCGTCCCTGAAGAATTACAAAATGGAGAAGGCTTTGGCTATGTCGTCGCTTTCCGCCCCTCTGGCACCACGACTTGGATACAGACTGTGGTCACCTCTCCTGACACACCACGATATGTCTTTAGGAATGAAAGCATCTTGCCCTTTTCACCATATGAAGTCAAAGTTGGGGTCTATAACAACAAAGGAGAAGGGCCATTTAGTTCAGTAACCACAGTGTTTTCAGCAGAAGAAGGTATGTGGCTGAGGTACCTCAAGACCGAGTGAGTTACCTCCAGATATTTACATGAGATGTTTCATCAGACAGTGTAACAAGCAGGCAGTAGAAATGAGATCACTTGGAACATGGACATGTTTTGATCTTCAGTCACCAGTGCTGCTGACCATCTCTCATTTACTGATTTCCCAACACAGAGCCAAGCACAGCACCTTCTGGTGTGTCTGCAACAAGTCTGTCATCCTCGGTCATCGAAGTCTCCTGGACAGCCATTCCCTGGAAGATGAGTAGTGGAAGGTTACTGGGCTACGAGGTAAGCTCTTTGAATGTATAGTGCCACTGGTAAGGGGCTGTGAGCCACAAGGGCCATGCAGGCTGCAAGTCAGCAGCACACCTCTGTGCAGGTGAGGCAGATAAGCAGAGTCCTTCTCACACAAACCAACCAAGCAGCGTGCTCTGACCTGCAAAAAGTAAATTTTATTTTGCTGTTTATCTCCTTCCTGGAAGAAGTGTCCTTGCCTGTTTGAAGGGCTTGCTGCTAGGACCCTGTGTCTTCCTAACTGGCCCCTCTTTGCTTTTCCTTTTGTTTTTTTGTTGGTTTGTTTTGGGGGGGTGGGGGGGGGTGTTTGGAGTTTGTTGGTTGGTTTGGGTTTGGGGTTTTTTTGTTGGTTGGCTGGTTGGGATTTTTTGGCTCCTCTTGTAAAGCACCAAGTGCTGGGTAAATGCAGCTTGCTTTCTTCCTGCCCCATCTAGACCCAGAAGGAGGCTATTTTCTAAGTGCCCGGTTCTACACATCGGCCACAACAACCCCATGCAGTGCTGCAGGCTGGGGTCAGAGTGGCTGGAGAGCGGCCAGGCAGGTGGGACCTGGGGGTACTGGTTGACAGTAGACTAAACATGAGCCAGCAGTGTGCCCAGGTGGCCAAGAAGGCCAATGGCATCCTGGCCTGCATCAGAAATAGTGTGGCTAGCAGGAGCAGGGAAGTCATTGTACCCCTGCACTCAGCACTGGTCAGGCCACACCTTGAGTCCTGTGTCCAGTTCTGAGCCCCTCTGTTTAGGAAAGATGTTGAGATGCTGGAAGGTGTCCAGAGAAGGGCAACAAAGCTGGGGAGGGGTTTGGAGCACAGCCCTGTGAGGAGAGGCTGAGGGAGCTGGGGTTGCTTAGCCTGGAGAAGGGGAGGCTCAGAGGAGACCTTATTGCTGTCTACAACTACCTGAAGGGAGGTTGTAGCCAGGTGGGGGTTGGTCTCTTCTCCCAGGCAACCAGCACCAGAACAAGAGGACACAGTCTCAAGCTGTGCCAGGGGAGGTTTGGACTGGATGTTAGGAAGAAGTTCTTCCCAGAAATAGAGATTGGCCATTGGAATGTGCTGCCCAGGGAGGTGGTGGAGTCACCATCCCTGGAGGTGTTTAAGAAGGGACTGGATGAGGCACTTGGTGCCATGGTTTAATTGATCAGATGGTGTTGGGTGATAGGTTGGACTTGATGATCTTGAAGGTCTTTTCCATCCTGGTTAATTCTAGTCTAGTCTAGTGTAGTCTAAAACAAAGAGCACAGAATACAGACCTGTTTTGCTGATAGCCATGTGTCTAACAGTGCTTCCAAACTGTCACTTTTTCAGCATTGCATTTACTCACAAAGGACCTGTTTTATAAGGGACAGTTATTCTAGGTTTAACTTGCTGTTTAGATGAGGTGATGGTTTTGCTCTTGTCATCTTTTAATTTAAGCAAGATCTAATATTTCAGTTTCCATTTTCCTACAGTCACAGTAAATAGAGCAGCAAGTGTGAAAAGCAAATGGATAAGTATTATTATACCTATCTTTTTTTTTACATAGTAAACTTATTTTTGGATCCTGAATGTAGTTTCACCTTTCTCAGTTGAGAACAAATAAAAGGCACTTCAAGGAGTCAAATGCAGCGCTGTGGGTGAACACTCTATTCCAAGCAAGATTTTTTTAAATGGCTTGGTTTTCTGTCTACTAGGTTAGGTACTGGAACAATGGTGGAAAAGAAGAATCTTCAAACAGAGTAAAAGCTGCAGGGAATGAGACATCAGTAAGAATAACAGGTTTGAAGAGCAACTTAGCATACTACACAGCTGTCCGTGCTTATAACAGTGCTGGAGCAGGTCCCTTCAGTGCCACAGTGAATGCTACCACAAAAAAGACACGTAAGTAGCTGGAATTTCAAGTGGGGAGAGCTGTAAGTGTGTGTTAGTGCTTGCAGGGAAATGAAAACAGGCACCTTCCTGGGGACCACAATCTGCATAACTCCTGAATTCTCTCACAGGCCAGGGGACTCATACAGATCTTCCATTTTCTACCCTCTGCTGCTTTTAGCAGGATGAGTAAGTAAAACCCAGCTGTGCTAGTGAAGCTGAAGATAGATATCTAATTTCTGCACAGACTCTTTTATTATTCTGCTAGTGGCTGGAAGAATTTGAAAAGAACAATTCCTGTTATTTGAAGGCAAAAGCCAGACTTGTTGAATTTTTCAGGGTTTTGTAACATATTTATAAGTTCTCTAGGGCATGGCTTTTGAAATGCAGCGATCCTCATCCCATTCATGCAAAACAATCCTTCATGTCCATTGTTTCCCCTTGAACGAATTGCACAAGAGGCCACTTTACTATTAAAAAGGAGAAATTAAGCTGGGGAACAGCTTGTCAAAGGCTGCACTAATTTGTCTACAAATGGAAATATTTTTAGCGTGCTTGTGCATTGTATTGCAACTCAGAATTAGGGTCATCAATCTCCAAGTATTTCTGTCACAGTCACAAGAATGTACAATTAAATCTGTCTGAAAGGTCAAATTCTCTGGAAGAGTCATTAACATCCTGCTTCCAAAAGCAGTCACATCATCAATATTACAAAACAAGGCAGTTTATCAGAAATGATTATATGCAGCAGTGAGTGGCAGCCTGTCACTGAGGACCAAGCCAACACAGATGAACTTACATTTGCTGGACTTTAAATATATTCTATGCATAGTCACCATGAATTGGCTGAGCTGAACTAACTCACTGCCTGTAGCCTGTGCCTGACATGATGAGAAGCTTTCTCCAATTAATCATCTCTCTGGCTGCTCACTCAAGGTCGTGCCAGTCTGGTCAGTGATATTCCATGAATGAGACCTGGGCAAGCACCTGATCCCACTGCTACAAACAGGAGCTGGATCAGGCCCTTAGTCAAGATAAGATCACTGCTACTGGAGTAATTAAAAAGAAAAATTAATTGCTTTATGTCCACATGTCTTGCTGGTGAATAAAGAGAGCAAAAACTGCAGTACAGTATCATGTCAGTCTGAAGGATTTTGCTAACTGCTAATTGAATTGACTAAGATAAATAATTCTCTGTACTGCTGCAGTAGAATCTGATTTTTCATTCAAATGTCTGATTTTTAATCAATGCCAATTTCTACCTTAACTTGAATATTGGTGATTGATGTGTTTTTCACTGAGAAGGATTTCTGTGCACACTGCATTTACATTCACCCCACATGATTTACAAGATACTTCTCAGGGACTGTTTGCTACATCAAAGCAAACAAATACCTAAGGTCAGCTGGCAGTATATTTCAATATTGAAAAGTCAGTGTTTATCTTAGACCATTAAAGTATCTTTGCTCTTATAATTGAAATCCACAGTCACATTCCCAGCCCAAAATAAGAAGCATAGCTTAGTTCTGTAAAATCAATCGCAGAATCACAGAATGCCTTAGGTTGGAAGGGACCTCAGAGATCATCTACTCCAACCTCCCTGCCATGGGCAGGGACTCCTCTCAACTAGACTTAGCTGCTCAAGGCTTCATCCAGCCCGGCCTTGAACACCCCCAGGGAGGAGGCATCCACAACCTCCCTGGGCAAACTATTCCAGAGTCTCACCACCCTCGTACTGAAGAACTTCTTCCTAAGGTCCAGTCTAAACTACTCTCCCTCAGCTTCAAGCTATAACCTCTTGTCCTGTCACTAGACACCCTTACGAAAAGTCTCTCTTCAGCCTTCCTGTAGGATCCCTTCAGGTATTTCAAGGCAGCACTAAGGTCCCCCAAGAGTCTTCTCTTTATGCTGTACAACCCCAGCTCCCTCAGCCTATCCTCACAGCAGAGGTGTCTCAGCCCTTGGATCATCTTTGTGGCCTCCTCTGGACTCCCTCCAATAGCTCTCTGTCCTTATTCTGGGGACACAAGAACTGGACACTATATAAAATGGCAGGCAATTGAGGAAGACCTGCCTACATTTATAAAAGAAGATATTACACTTATTTCTTATTTAGAAGGTCTTAAAATACAAGAAAATGTTCCATCCATCAATTCTAAGCACTAGAGTATGTGACCAGGCATCTGAGGAGCCTCAGAGAAATGCACGTAGCTTTGTGCATGCTTAGCACTGGGCACGTACTTAGGTGAGGTGGTGGTGGTTCAGGATCTGACCTATTACAGATTATGTTCTGCAGTTCTGAAGATTGGAGATTAGTGGAGATTTTGGTATGTGAAGTGAATTGGAGCCTACTGAATCACTTCCAAAAGTCAAGTGGTAGATAGAGGCTTATGGGGGTTTTAGCTATAATTACTCTTCATTTTTTCAGCTGTCATATTAGTATGTTGTTGTGGATTTAAAAGAATGACTCATTTCTTTTGAAACTCAGCTTTAATATCTCAGTGTGGAAACTGTTCAGATATGCTGTAACACTGAATTCTCAGGAGTAAAACAATCTCCTCTTACATTTACACATAGGGGCTTATTAGTGTATCAGGTTAAATCCTATTTAGTATATAAAGCAGGGCAGATGCTGGCAAATACATACATGCAAGTGGTTACTTGACTTCAGAATCATTCCTTTAAGGCTCATTCTTAGATTTTATTTTTTGTGTGTCTGCTTTTTGTTATGAAGTATAACCAGGAGGGGGTTGACCTGACTGCTCATGTAAAGGAGGTAGGGAGCTACCTGTGTGAGAGAGTTTGAAAATAAGAGTGTTTAAAAGCCCTGTCAGTGTTTACTACTGAAACCTTCAGCATCAAAGCATGGCGTAGTCCACCTAAGCAGCAGTTGCCTCCACTAGGTGACAGCAACAGTAAATTGTTTTCCCTAACACATTTAGAAAAGATTTTAATCATTGATTGTGTCACTGTGTGACCCACTTTCTAGCAAACCAACATGAGGCATCTTAAGAGGTTTGTCCTTACCTTTTCCTTCCCTGTAAGCTCGGCAGCTCAAGGTACATTGAAGTGGACAGCCAAAAGCATGCTAGTGCTTTTGAAACTAACAGTCTCAGATTGATAATGAACAAAAACCCCAACAGATTTACTTGGCCATAGCACACTGTTGTTCCAGCTGCAGGGACAGAAGTGGTACAGACGGCATTTCAGACTCAAAGCTCAAGTTAGAAGAGCAGCAAAAACCTGTCAAGTATTTTTTCCCATTACAAAGATGTTAATCAGCACAGTGTGTGGAATGGAATAGTCACTAAGACTAGGTTTGTCTAACAAACACACAACCTGTTGTGTAGTATTTGCTTAGTCCTGGCAGGATACTAAAACTAGAAATTGTCTGTTACCATCATTAGAATTTGTGCTAATTGCTCACTCATGTCCTAAGATCTGTGCTTTTGTCTGGCTGTATTTATGGAAAGACATCACCAGGTAATATAACTTCAGAAATAACATTTTGTGCCATTCTATTTTTCCTTCTTTTTTTCCACTTCAGTCTCTGAACCATAAAGTGTACAAAAGAGGCTGCCTTTCAGTTGCTTTTGCATCTGACATATAATGACAGGCAATTACCTGAGCTATTATTTCCTACTGTTGTATAAATCACTAATGCCAATTTAAGTCATGCTTTCGTTATGTATTTGAAGCACCCAGTCAACCCCCGGGAAACCTTGTGTGGAATGTCACCAACTCCAGAGTAATCCTCAACTGGGAGGAAGTAAGAGCCATGGAGAATGAATCAGAGGTCACCGGGTACAAGGTAAGGGAAAACAGACCAGAAAAATACCTGAAAGCAATCCTCTCTTTAGAATAGAATAGAATAGAATAGAATAGAATAGAATTAACCAGGTTGGAAGAGACCTTCGAGATCATCATGTCCAACCTATCATCCAACACCACCCAATCAACTAAACCATACAACCAAGCATCCTGTCAAGCCTCGCCCTGAACACCCCCAGCGACGGCGACCCCACCACCTCCTCAGGCAGCCCATTCCAGTGGGCAATCACTCTCTGTGTAAAACTTCCTCCTAACCTCCAGCCTAAACCTCCCCTGACGCAGCCTGAGACTGTGTCCTCTTGTTCTGGTACTGGTTGCCTGGAAGAAGAGACCAACCTCCGCCTCACTACAACCCCCGTTCAGGTAGTTGTAGAGAGCAATAAGGTCACCCCTGAGTCTCCTCCTCTCCAGACTAAGCAACCCCAGCTCCCTCAATCTCTCCTCATAGGGCTTGTGCTCCAAGCCCCTCACCAACCTTGTTGCCCTTTTCTGAACACACTCCAGCAAGTCAACCTCCTTCCTAAACTGAGGGGCCCAGAACTGGACACAGTACTCGAGGTGCGGCCTAACCAGTGCAGTGTACAGGGGCAGAATGACCTCCCTGCTCCTGCTGGCCACACTGTTCCTGATGCAGGCCAGGATGCCTTTGCTTTGTCTTGTCTGTTTGCAAGGCAGGAGTCCACAGGATGCATGCTACCACCTCTGAATCATTTCAGTAGTGCCTCCTTTGAACAGAAACTAGATCATATTCTAACAGTGTCTCACAACCTGTGGTCCTTTAATGTCCAGTAAATGCCTTCTCCTCCTCATGCAGGCAAAGCCAGGAGCTGCCGGCACTGCTGCTAGCTCGTGGGATCCCATTTACCCAGATGTGTAATAGTTGGATGTTGTAACATATCTAACAACACTCATTATAACTCTGTAACACTTCCCCAACTGTGTAACAGCTTAAAAGAACCCAATTAACCTAAGATATAGCTAATGGGTGCAGTTTATTAATAGTTAGTAATACCATCTATATCAAAAGGATATCCTTAAATCTCACTCTTCTTACCTGCTGAGGGACATGCTCATTGTCTTGATAGCAGTTAGATTGCTGCATCTACTCCAATTCTGATCAGCACACAAATGTACAAGTGTTTCAGTGTGTCAGGTACCTTAAGTGCGTTTAGGAGAATAGCTGAGGCTGTTCATGATGAGCTGCAGAAGCTGGATCACACATGATATATTCCTGCATAAAAGATTCATGCTGAAAATCTGACTACTCAGTGTTCTAAGTTTACTGGCAAGAAATACCTGTTTATAGCTCAGATACAGCCATCCAGTTCCATCGATGGTAGCTGACCTAAAAACACACCCTGCAGAGTTTCACACTGCTTGCTGCCTCCTACACCACTTCCAGGTTCCCCTGTGGATAGCAAACATTGCTGAGGGTAAGCTGAATTTTGATAAAGATGCTTAATTTTACTGAAGTAAAGCACTTATGGGGGCTGGGTTTATCGCAGAAGGCAAGGGCCTTAACAGAACTTAGTTTGAACTCAGGGGTTCATCCAGCCTTCAGGAGCAAAGGGAGGCGGATGTTGCTCTTAAATCCTTCCTGCCTGATCATACTGAGCAGCAGGCTGTGAAGTTCAGAGAAGGCTCCTGCTCCTTAAAACAGGGGATGCCAAATGCAGTTCAGTTTCATGGCAAAATAATCACTGAGCACCTGCAGAGCATCTTCCAAGCACAAGCTGTAATTTTGATTACTTTACTCCTTCCCAAGCTATGTATTGGCATAAGCTGATCTAGGTAATGACAGATTCCAAATGGTGGGATAATTTCTAGAACAATACAGCATCAAGATACTTAACAGATTCCATTATTCATGTGTGATCATTACACATCATGTCATTTTAGATTAAAGCTGCAATAAGAGAGTGATTGATGTTACCTTCCTCCTTTTAATGCAATTCTGCCCCCTAATATTAACCCCAAATCAGCTCTTTCCTCTCATGCCATCCTTTTAAAGTCTGAAACCTTGTTTCTAAGAAACACAGGATCTGCTGCTCAGTGTGAGCAATGTCACACTGCAGCTCTTGGCTCCCGTTGCAGGTTTTGTACAGGACCAGCAGCCAGCCCGGTATGAATGTGCTGAGCACGGACAAGACAACTGCTGAACTTCTGCTGCAGTCTAATGAAGATTACATCATTGAAGTGAAAGCAACAACTGATGGTGGAGATGGCGCCAGCAGTGAGCAGATCCTGATTCCCAGGCTAGCTAGTAAGTTAAAGCTGAATCACCATTATTTTATCACATGCTTATATAGTGTCCCCTGCCAATGCCAGCACCTCCTTCATGCTGGTCATGGTATAGAGACACAGCTCTCTGCCTTGGTGTAGAGAGTCATTACTAAATCTACAGCTGACACCCTGCAGATGCCACAGCTTGTCTTTGCAGGAAACGAGTCCTTACTGATGGGAGGGGGGGAGGTGAAGAGAAGCAATAGTGTGTGTTGTATGGTAAAAAAAAAGGTAATCAAAAGAAAAGCAATTAAGAGTCTTCATGCCCTCATGCATGGCAAACTTCATTCTCTTGAACTGGTACATTACCAGCAAAATTGGTATGAAAAAGATCACGTTGTTTTTCCACACTTTTCCTCCCCCCCCCCCCCCCCCCCCCCCCCCCCATTATTACCTTGAAAGTCAAGAGCATTCATACAGTTTCAGCATTTTGCAGTCAGAAAACATTCACTGTCTTTTTGCATGTTTTCCTTGCTTGTCAGAGATACAACTTTGCAACCCTTTTTGCTTAGCATGTAGGAAGAGCAGTCATTTATATTTTTTTTTGGCACAGCAGACAGTCATGAATTTAATCCTGACCTTTTTCATTTGTCACAGGTATGGATGCAAGAGGTTCTGGTCCATCAGTCTTGAGTATCTTCAGTGTATCCAGCTTCTTGCCAACACTGTTTTCCTTGACTCTTAACTCTGTGTTGTGATGATGCTTTTTTTGTTTGTTTGTTTGCTGGGGGAAAAAGAAGGAAAAACAGAGCAAGCATCTGTTACTACAGAGAAGTGCTGGGGGTTTCAAGAAATCTGCAGTGGTTAATGCATGTTTTTTTTCCTCTATCCTGATGTGTTTTTAAATTCTTTATATTTCACTGTAGGTTGAAGTAAAACTCTCCTGTAAAGTTTAGCAAATCCTTTAAAAAGGAATCCCGAATGCCTTAATACTTGAACCAAAGGAGTTTACATATGACGTACTTCAGCTACAATGTGAGAGACAGAGAGCAGTGGCACCATGACCAGAGCAAGGAGGAAGAGCTCAGTGACAAGCTCCATTTTGCAGTGACACTGAATCATTTTGGGTGTGTTGTTCTGATGTCAGGATGACATCAGGGCTGTGGTTTTTCAGTCAGTTGGTAACATGCTGACCAAGAGGCTGTCCTTAAGACACTGTCATAATCCAATAGGTTTGGATCAATTTCCTTACTGCCATTTATAGAAATTAGTCTAAATCTCGCAAGAAATCAGAGAGGAAAGGTAGAGAGCAGTGCCACTATGGATGTTAGTCCAGGCTGGACTGTCCCAGAGGCAGGCTTCCACTACTACCCTTCAGAATAGAGCTGTGTTTCAAAGGTGGCTCTGTTTGATCACAGTGTATATTCACCCACCTTTTGCAACACCCAACCCTCCTCTCCAGCAAGACATTTTGAACTTGATTTCCTTATGTACCCACCTTACATTTCTTATCCAGCTTCCTCATTCATTACCAAATTCTCCCACCTTCCTTCAGGATCATTCTGTTGCCCTTCTCTGAACTCCTGTCAGTGTTTCACTAACAAAAGTGCCCAGCTGCAAGCATTATTGAGATGCAGTTGCACCACGGCCTTATGAAAAGGGACTACCACCACCTCCCTACCTTGTGATGTGGTGCTTCCAAATATGCAGCCCGAATCATCTTGCTCTGTCGTCTCCACTGTGAGATCATCCCTCATTCGGTGTTACATTCATAACTCCCCTCCCACTGCTCTTGAACCAATTCAAAACTTACTTCACCTGCTCTGGCACTCTCATGCACCCCACTGCTGCTAAGCTGCTGGCAATACTATAGGTTAGAAGAAAAGATAAATACATAAAGATGCTTCAGGCTTGCTGTCACAGAGAAATCCATTTTCTTTCACAGCAATACATTAAAAATCCATTAAACCTGGTACATTTGACTTCTCTAGTTGTGAATTTAGTCCAATCAGCCAATCCAATCAATGTAGAGAGCTGCCTACACCCATGGTAGTGTTCACGTGACATAAAGCAAACCCTTTTAAAGAGTTTGGTTTTCCTTTCACAACATTATTCCAACACAGACAGCTACAAAAGGAGAGAACCAGGATTAATGAAATTAGGGTAGCACTGTAAACAAAAACACAAACCCACAAAACTTTGGATATGCATTCAAATAGCAAATCACCACCTTAGTATCACATCCAGATGGACATCTGTGCTAAGTGTTGAAGTAAGCAGGCTCTGTATATACTGTACATACCTAGTTATAAATGGCTAGTTGCTTTTCAATGTGGCTAACCAGTGATGTTTGCAGACACTTGCAAATGGGGGGTGGGGGAGGGATGGAAAACCAGGTGTTACTAGTTGGTATCTAGTTATGTTCCATGCAACAAAGGGTGACTCTTTCTAGTCTCATCCCACACCATTCTAGTCCCTGTCCCTGTATTGCCATTTCCATGTGATTCCATTGTCGTCTTTAATTTCTAGTTATATATCTCCATGAGATATGTGCCCAGTACCTTGTTTCATATTGAAAAGTTTGAAATTTATCCTTAAACTTCCAGCTGTGTGTGTATCCTATGGTTATCTGTATGCATTTTTTTCTATTACTCTAATAAAATATTTATTACATTGAGGGAGAGCAGAATATTGCAGAGTATTACTGCTTGGTCATATTAGAGATTTGCACACATGGGGATTCACTGCAGCTACAGACAGTGCTTACTGTGTCTCCTGACCTTTCTGTGCTGACTGCTCAATAGATCTCCATCATATCTGCACTAAGTGGCACTTGGGGTAGGAGTGGTTTCCCTCTCAGTGGTTCTGCTGCTGAAAGATTACAATCCCACCCCACCTATCCAGACCTACTTACACAGAACACAGGGCAGGAGGGTGAAGAGGAGCAAGGATGTAAATGTGTCCCAGTCATGGCCTGGAGGAGTCAGACATGCACGGAGCAGGGACCCAAGGCTGTGCTTGAGCTTCTGAGCTGCCCACTTGGCTTGCAGCACGCTGGACAAAATACCACCTCCCTTCCCTTGGCTTCATTTCCCATATATGCAGTAAGGCTGTTTCCTCTTCTCTGAAATTAAAAAAAAATATAATGAAATTATATTGAAGAAGAGTTTGTCCTTTATATTTATTTATTTAGTGTATCACTATTTAGCATTAGGCTGCATGGCATGGCCTGTGTTCTCTTACAGATGGTATAGTCCTTCCCATAAAGCCCAAGGCATTCTAGCACTAAAAACCTCACCAGGAACATGGGCAAAACAGAACTATTTGATACTTTCAAATCCTCTCTTCTTCCTGCATAGCAGGGAACTAATCCAGATGCTGCAGTAAGGGTTAACAATAATCCCAGCACCTCTACAAATGCATACAAAGAGGCAAGACCAAAGTAATTCTTCTCGAGCAAACGGTGTTTTCCCTGTCAGGTGGTTGTAGGTGGACACCTGCCCTGCTCTGTGTTCCCCCCCAATGGTCTGATTAATCTTCCTTTAAACTGATCTCTGTTCCTCAGCTCATGTTAATTAATGCACTTGATATCAGTGTTTATTTGTGGCAATAAATCTGCCTTGATTCTGCAGGGAGAGGTGGGAAAATAAAATTGTCACTGGGGAACTTAAAGAGGAAAAGGTGAAAGGCCACTAAAGGGTAAAGTGAGAGGCCCCTAAGCCAGCCTACCTCTCAAAAGGTTTTTCCAGAGCAGCTTCTGTGGCTAACCAAGATCAGCAATTCAGACCTGAGGAGAAAAAGAAAAGAAATTAAGTCAATGATGACTGTTTGCCTGGAACTGGGGATGGTGGGGAAGGTATTTCTGCCATCCCACTTGCACCAAAAATAGCCACCACTTTATCACTTACAGTTGCTGTTCTTTGAACTCCAGTAGGATGAGTCACAGGTTTTTAGGAAAACACTACTGTGAAGTGTGTGGGTTTAATACCTTGCCCAAAAATGTAGCTGTTCCTCCAGGGGTGGTGAAGGCTACCAAAGCCCAAAGTTGAGTAGAGCTGGAGAAGGAGGGAAGAGGGGAGTGCTGAGATTTGACGGTCTGGAGGGTGAGGGCTGCTTGTTAGGTTATTTTAGGTATGGGTTTAAGGATTCTCACCCTGCATTGCTATCCCCACCCCACACACATACAACCCCTTCCCCTCCAAGATCTGCTTTCTGAGGGGTTTCTTCTGCCACCTGAGTAATGTGAAGATTTTTCATTCTGTTTATAGCAGGGCATTTGAGAACTCCCCCTGTGCTTCTAGAGTGTGGATTTTTCAGCTGGAGCTGGCATAAGAATTTAAAACAAAAACACAAACAACTTTTTCCTTGGACAATTTACTCTCAGATATGTTGGGAACACACAGGCTCCCCTATGAACCATAGAACTGTTGAGGTTGGAAGAGAGCTCCTTAGAGCTTGCAATCCCACCACTACTGCTATGAATACAAACTAAGTTAAAAACTTCCCTCTAGCCCTAGAAAACATTGGATATCTCCATTTTCTACTTAATTTGCCTTGTGCTGGTGGCACACAGACATGGGCAGTGCCTGTCAGCTTGTGTATGTTATGTCTTAATAACAGGCAATAAAGCACACGGTCCTATGTGAGGGAGTGCATTAACCTGACAGCTCTCTGTCTCCAATAAATAACAGCCAAATATTGTGAAAATAGAACGAGTTTGTAAACAGGCACTGGCTCTCTTAGGAAAAACAACCTCCTCCATGGTTTTGTGCTAATGCTTTGAACTCCTGAAAAGCGGTACAAAAAAACAACAACAAGGATGTGCTTAGCAGAGCTGGATCTGGATGTAGGCTCCTGGTGTTTTAGTCAGCCTGCTTGACAAAAAGAGGCATCACTGCTCTTCAAATCTGATGCCTACCCAAGTGCAAGCTGCAGCATGACAGGGGGCAGATGGCACAGCTCTTCACTGGGTCTCCAGCTCGCTCTCTTACCCTCTTAGAGCACAGCTTTGCTTCAAAGACTTCTCACAGTTCGGAGCTGCCTCCCTGGCGTGTGTGCAGCTTGGGTCTCTCCAGGAAGCAGGATGTACAGCCTGTAAAAAAAGAGACATTTGTCTTTTTCTAAGCTTAACACCTATTTCAGCAGCCTCAGCAAGCAGAGGCTGCCTGCACCCTGCACATAATTGGAGCTGCTTCTCAGAGGTGCTGTTTATGTCTCACCTTTGGCTTGGAAGTCTCTCCCAAGGTCAGCAAGGTGCCCACATCCTTGGCTAGCATCACTGGTCACTAGCACTCCATGACAAAGCACTGGCTGCAGGATGAGGAAATGCAGACAGATGCTCCCTTGGCAGCCCTCCCAAAGACCAGCATGTCCCCTCACACTGTCCTTGGCAGAGGACATCCTCTCCAGTACAGACCTTGGGTCCTCCCGGGAGCTGCACAGCCACTGTCCTGCCTCTCAGCAGGGAATTAGCGCTGCAAACTGCAGCCAGCACAGTGGAGGAGACCTCAGCAGCAGGGACCATGTCCTCTCTGCCAGAGGAACACAGCTATCTGGAGATGTGCTCAGAGTATGTGTGTATGTCTGGGCATAAGTGCACTTCCCACAAACACACGTTGATGCCAGTCTAAAATAACCTCCAATTTTGAGTCTATTTTCATGATTTCCTCTTGCTGACAGCGGCAGTGCATTGCCAGTCCTCTGACTCTCTCCTGCCTCTCATTAGGTGCTCCAAAAAGTTCCCCTCAAAAAACTCTCCTTTCAGGGATCCTCTCCATCAGCTTTAGCTGCCATGTTGCAGTGTCTGTGATGGCCTTATTGTAATTCATGCCATGCTCTTCATTTGCTTTGGTTTTGAACTCTCTGGTTTGAGACTTTCCAGTTTGTGCATGAGAGTCTTTTAGTATTAGAATTTCACAGGACCTTCATGTGCATCTCTCCTTTGTTTATCCCCATCGCTAAGGGTCAGCAAAAGTTGATAAACTCATTTGGTATTAAATTTCTTTTCTTGAGCTCCTTGCTGAGCTATTTGAGGTCAAGAAGTATCTTTGAAAGTCTCTCTCTTTTTGTTGTTTAAATGCTCAAATATAGGAGCCATGCCAGCAACCCTATGTAGCATTACCAAAACACTTTCTTCCCAATGCACCCAAGATTATTTCCTTACCCTTTAAGAGCATAATTAGTCCTGTGAGGTCTGGACCATGCCTGCTCTCTGCGCTGTGCTCTTCATTCCATCTCGGCAATTAATCCGCTTTGGGTGGGAGAACATCAAGGCACTGGCAAGTGCTGCATGAGGAGGAATTAAAAGCATCCTGTTAGGAGCCAACAGAAAGGGTGCAACTTCAAGATACTCATTAATTTGGTCCACAATGATTTAAACTCAAAGCAGCTCCTAGGGACAGGAGGACATTCCAGAGTTGTCCATCAGGAATGAGCAACTTTTCATTAAGTCCAGCCATTAAGCCAACACTTCCAAGTCCACTGCTAAACCCTGTCCCTCAGCACCACATCTACATGGCTTTCAGATCCCTCCAAGGACAATGATTGAACCACTGCCCTGGGCAACCTATTTCAGTGCTTGACAAACTTTTGATGAAGACATTTTTCCTAATGTCCAACCTAAACCTCCCCTGGTGCAACTTGAGGCTGTTTCCCTCTTCCCCGTCACTTGCTGCTTCGGAGAAGAGACCAACACACACTTGGCTCCAACCTCCTTTCAGAGAGTTATAGAGAGTGAGAAGGTCACCCCCTAGCCTCTTTTTTCCAGACTAAACAACCCCAGTGCCATCAGCTGCTCCTTATAACATTTGTGCTCTAGACCCTTCACCAGCTTCATTGCCCTTCTCTGGACCCACTCCAGCGCCTCAGTGTCTTCCTTGCTGCTCACTCAGCTTCCCAAATCCCACTCTCCTTGGGACACAAAACGACTCATCTGCAGGAGGCGAAAAGACGTAGTGTTCCTTCTCCCCCTTCACTGCCAACTGAGGGTGAAGGATTAGAATCACACAGCAGCACAAGGGGAGGGTTTGCACACACTTGGTCAAAAGTGGACCTAAAATCAGCTACCAAACTTTCTGGCCATCAATAAAAATGCAAACAAAACAATGAATCACAGAATACATTTGGTTGGAAGAGACCTCAACGACCACCCAGTCCAACCTTTGACCTAGCACTGAAGGGTCAACACTAAACCGTGTCCCTAACTGCCAACAATGCTTCCTTGGAATGACAGCAACTGGCAGCTGTGCTCTGGAGCAGCTCCCTGCTCTCCCTCAGCACTTAGTGCAGCATCCTCCTACTTTGGGACACAGAGGGATTCAAAGCAGGCATGGGGACTTATTTTTAGGTGCTCTGAACTCTCTGCTCTGAGGCCACAATAGAAGTGTGGATTGATTTCTCTGTCACCCCCAGAGAAGGTGCCAGCAAATGCTCCCCTGGGATTTGAGCAGCTACCTCTGCTCCCTGTGCCTGTTAATTGGGGAGGAATATTGACAGCAGGAAAGATGCTCATGGGGATTGCTCTCCCTGGTGATTTCACTGTAGGGGCTCTTTCCACTCTGTGCTGGCACACAAGCAATGGCCTCTTACATCAACTAAAGACGTAAAAAGAAAAGAGACAGAGAAAATAAGGGGGGAAACCTCTTTTTCATGTCTTTTATGTTAAAATGATAAATCATTTTCCCAGCTGAGGACCTGTGAAGGAGTTTATCAAAAAGGAGGTGTTTAACAAAAAAGTCTCTCATTAACAATCCAAGGGGGGTTGTGGGTAAAGCAGACAAATAACTTTTGTCACCTTTCCTAATACTGCCACCAAACTGAGGCACTTAAAGTGAGACTTGTGTCTGAGACCGCCGAGACAACTTGTCACAACACTAATTATCTATGTGAGCAGCAGAGCTCTCAGCAGATTGAATGAGTTCCTCTGCAGTGAGAAGAGATCATTTCAGCAGCAGCAGCATCTGATCCTCATTACTTTTTTGCATATTAGCTGTAAATCGACTATAACGACAGGAAATGCGGCTTGAGTACCTTCACAGCAGCTTCGGATGAGACAGAGGGGAACTCTTCTGCAGCAGCCAAAAGCTTCTGTTCATGCACTGGAAGACAATGTCTTGAGGCTTCTGTGTTGCCTTGGAAACATGAAAAATAAAGCACCATTAATTACCTGGTTTTGAGCAACCAGAGCACCCAGCGCTGAGGGCCTGAGCCAAGCCTAATCAAACCCTTACCCCAGTTTCAGCAGACTGGGGCTGATCCACCAAGCCCTTGCAATAAGGAGAGGACGGAGGCAGAGCAAAGCTCAGCCAAGTTTTACTCTGACAGCGTTTCCAGGAATGTCACCAGAAGGCTTCAGGCAGACACTCAAAGGGGTGGTTTGCAGTGGTCCCTTCTTGCTTTCACATCCCTGACTCTTAACATTGTCAGCTGCTTCTTTTCTTAATACAAGCCCTCTTTTCTGTAGAAGATCACCCTGACAAACACCCTTGCAAACATCCATGTGGGACCTATATAAACCCACCTAGACATTTGCTCCAGACAGGAAATCGTGCCAGTAGTGCCAATCATGGCACAGAAGCATGAGTTCAGCCAGACCTTCTGCTATCATCCTTTCTGCCCAAAATACTGCCAAGTAGCAAAGTCTTTACTACTTTATCTTCTCTAAAATAGTTTTTAACTGTTAATTAGAAACATTTTTTAACTGCAGACTGCTTGCTGCTGCTTCTGCTAGTACTGGAGTTTTGGGTCCTAGCTATGAAGACTAGAATCAGCCTCTTCTTGGGGGTGTTTGAGGCTATGCTAAAATCTTCCTTTGGAAAGATTGTTCATCCTCTCTGCCAGCACTGCCCAAAGCAATCAGCTAAAACTCCGGCCACAAAGATACAGGAGGATAAAAATAATTCCAGTGAAATCTCCTTAATTTTCTCCAGCAATCCTCCTCATGTATGACCTACACAAAGTGTCCCTTCCCTTTCATTTACAGTGAATATTAATCTTTGCCTATCAACCCAAGCACAGCTTTAGGGTTTTCCACTCATTCATATTCACAAGCTCAACCAGCACTGCTAAAGGACGTTGATTATCTGGGTTTGGATTTGGGCTGGGTTTTAACACAGCCCTACTTGACACTCCTGAAAGCATTTCATCAAATAGGTGCTGGAAGGAGGTGAAGCCTACATGCTGCACAGCTTGCTCAAAAATGGGCACACACTGATGAGCTGGAGACACATCAGAGTCTGAGACTCCATCTGCAGCCATAGTGGTCACCCTGTGCAGCAGGCACGGAGTCCATGGCACAGCCTGGAAAAACACAGAGCACCTGGAGGTACTGAACCAAGGGGACCTGGCAGTGTTCCCCAGCTGCTTCCCTGGGGTGTTAGCAGGGGTGCAGCAAAGCAACGTCGGCACACAGCTCCCTGTGGGCACACCTTGTCCCCATCAACTACATTGACCCCTTCCTGGCTCCAGCCTCACCTTCACGGTGGATGGCACTAAAGAGGGCACCATTCAGCCACAAACCCAAAGCTGACTTCACCACTTAGCCCCAGGAGCCTGACTCACCTAATTCCAACCATTTCTAGCTTTTCCATCATGTGTATATTCTTCTATAGAATCATGGAATCAGTTAGGTTGGAAAAGACCTTTCAGATCATCAAGTCTAACCATTACCCCAGCATTGCCAAGTCGACTACTAAACCATATCCCTATAAGGTACTCTTATGACCACTGGCACTACCATATATGAAGTCCAAGACCCATTTCAGTTTTTGCAGGCAAAGTGCCTCGGCAGCATTTCAAACTGCCTCCTCCACTTAGCAGGTTAATGAGCAAAACCCACGGGAGACAGACTTTTTCCAGGTCTCTCTCTGCTTCCTCCCTACATGAGCTGCTTCACCTCTCACCATACTTCTAAAGAAGCATAATTAACATTTTCAGGGAAGTATTCCACCAGGAGCATCCATTTCTTGAGAAAATCACCTCTAACCAGATTCCAACTGCTCCTTTTTGTCTGCTGATACTGTTCAACACCTACAGCTGAAAGGGACCATAGCAGCCACTGGTGATGGTCACCACCACTGGGTGAATGTGTGCTGGGGGTACACCACAGATCCAGACCCAGAGTTGCCCCACATCCCACCTCGTCCCTTCACTGCAGCCCTGGGGATGAATTTTGAATCTCCTGCCCATGGCACAGAGATGGGACACAGCTACCTCCCAGGCTGCTGGAAAAGAACCACTTTCATCCTGTAATGCTTTGTAAACATGGCAAATGCTATTTTTACACTCGGCCTCAGCTATTTTAAGGAAAAATTTGCTTTAAAAGACACCAACAGACAACCTTTTCCTCTAGCTAGCCATCCATTTATAATGAGCTGCTTAGATCACTAATTTGGAGTTTTCTTTTCTCTCTTTTCTCTTTCCAACTTTCCTCAGCAATAATGCCAAGGGCATCCATGAATCTCTTTTGACTCCTTCTGAAGGTTAAACTGACTACAAGAGAGATGGATTAAAGGGAAAGGAAAACTTCATTCTAGAAGCACAAAAATGTTTACATAACACAGGATAAGCAAGAACTCCTCATTTCTACCGTGCAGACATGCTTGTAAAAAGTGTATAAAATTAGGCATTTTTAGTTCAGCTGGGGAGGGGAGTAGAGATGTTTTATAGAACAGAGTAGAATAGAATAGAATAGAATAGAATAGAATAGAATAGAATAGAATAGAATAGAATAGAATAGAATAGAATAGAATAGAATAGAATTAACCAGGTTGGAAAAGACCTTTGAGATCATCAAGTCCAACCTATCACCCAACACCATCTAATCAACTAAACCATGGCACCAAGCACCCTATCCAGTCTCTTCTTAAACACCTCCAGTGATGGTGACTGCACCACCTCCCTGGGCAGCACATTCCAATGGCCAATCTCTCTTTCTATGAAGAACTTCTTCCTAACATCCAACCTAAACCTCTCCTGGTGCAGCTTGAGACTGTGTCCTCTTGTTCTGGTGCTGGCTGCCTGGGAGAAGAGACCAACCAGCTCCTGGCTACAACCTCCCTTCAGGTAGTTGTAGACAGTAATAAGGTCTCCTCTGAGCCTCCTCTTCTCCAGGCTAAGCAACCCCAGCTCCCTCAGTCTCTTCCCATAGGGCTGTGCTCCAAACCCCTCCCCAGCTTTGTTGCCCTTCTCTGGACACCTTCCAGCAACTCAACATCTTTCCTAAACTGAGGGGCCCGGTTCCAGCTTATGGAAGAGAAGAGAGACAAGGCTGGCAAGCAGAATGGTCTGGAATGCAACTAATTGAAAAGATGAAGAGTTTTCAGGGCTTCCTGCCTCAAGGAGAAGAATCCCTGGGAGCCATTTTGATGCACAAGAGGAGAGAAGAATGAAGCATCCCATGGCAGCCTGGGGATGACACCTCCAAGGAGCAAACCAAGGACCACAAGGAGCCCAGCCAAATAAGCCAAAGGTTCAAATGTCAAATGGCCAACCTGACTATGAGAATCATAGAATTGTTCCATTTGGAAAAGACCTCTGAGATCATTGAGTCCAACCATCAGCCTAGCACTGCCATGGCCATTAAACCATGTCCCCAAGTCCCATGTCCACATGTTCCTTGAATACCTCTAGGGATGGTGACTCCACTACCTCCCTGGGCAGCCTGTTCCAATGTCTGACCACTCTTTCAGTTAAGAATTTTTTCCCTAGTACTGACTGGGAAATGACTGCCAGAAACAATCAGATTCGTGCAGGCAGCCCTGGGAAGGACTTTATTTCATCCTCCTCTTATGAACTGCTCCCTGAGCTCCTCAGCTGTGAGCACCAATTTTGGCAGCAGTCTACTAATAGGACTGATGAGAGATGATACAAATTGCCTTTGAGTTGGTCAGTGCAGAGCAATAATAAAAATCAACATAAGAAAGACTTTTTTTCACAACGTACTTCTCAGGAATTGGTCTCTTTTGGGCCAGCTCTAGCACAGCCAGAATAATGAGAACTTCAATACACTTATTGACATTTATTCTAACAAGTTCATCATCTTTCCTCACTCATGTGCTGGAACCAAATCCATAAGTGTTTCAATATCAAACACCCACCCTTGCCTGCCCTCTCAGGAGCAGAGCTATCTGTTCTGCAGTTAATGAGCTATCCTCTAGGAAGAAAGGAGAAAGGCCATGCTTTAAATTAGACCCATCTGGTAAAGGCTTTCTTGAAAAGATGACACTTATGTCATGCTTTGCAGCTATCAGAGGCAGAGGTTTCCCAGCAGAGGCCATCTGTCCCAGATAACCGCTGCCAGTCCTCAAGATTATCAATTAGTCTCTAATGATTGTTTATATGAGAGAGGTGACAGAGGGGTCAGGAGGCTGACCTCTGAATATGAGCATCATGGTGCAGCCTCACCAGGTACTGAGATGAGGAGCAGGGCATGACTTCCCAGTACCTCCCTTTCCTTCAAGGAAACAGCAGAACTCTTGATGTTCTTTGAGCTCAAGAACCAAGATGCTGCTGCTTGTGATCACTATCCCAAAGTCGAGAATATGCTGGGAAGTGAGAGGCAGGTTTGGATCCCTGCCATGCTCAAGCTGTTTTAATCCAATGTCTCTGATTTTCTTGAAGCTTCAGGGATTAGAACCCTCTCTAACACATACCTGAATTTCCAGCTGGATGTCTGATATGAAAACCCAGCTTTCAGAGATGAATACACCATGATTTCTAGTTAGCTCCATTAGATACAGTTCATGGCACAGCCACAACTACACCTTTCAGACTGAATTGCCACAAACCCCACTTCAGAGGGCTTTCAGACCACAGCCAGGCTTGAAGCTGTTCCCCTCCCCATTCTATGTAGTTTCAAGTCCTTTCCAACAGGGCACATGCTCTGCTCTCTGGTCACAGTGCAGCTGAAGGGCTGTCACACATGTCCTGCTGTTACTAAAGCAGCTTCTGTCTCACTGCCCTTATCATGGCAGCACAGGGCTGGGATCAGCTTGTGAGGAGAGAAATTGCTCACATAATTTATGCTGTCTCCTGTTGTCAAATTATCCAGACAAGCTTCAAAATATAAGCAGACACCATGAGGAACAATATATTTAAAAAGTGGAATTATATGGCAGGAGCAGAAGATGGGAAATACCTGAAATTAGAAGAGAAGAAAACTGGAAGGTATTAGAGAAATGTCAAATTTCACTGGTGTTCCACCCATCACTAACACATCACACATGGCTTTAAAGGCAGAAGATGATGATGTCCATGTGGCTCAAGGAAGCTATTTGAAGTACCAAATAAACATTACTCCAACAAGTAGACTCTGCTGCTGGCACATCACACTTGTGACCTCCAGGAAGGGACCTGCCAGACATGGGCTTTACAGGCACACTTCATCAGTGACAGGGAAAGGGCATGATTTAACAACAGATTTGGTAGTTAATGGTTGGGCTCAATGATCCTGAAGGCCTTTTCCAACTGAAATGGTTCTAAAAACCCTTGGACATCTATTTCTCCATGTGTCCAGAACCCTGTCACGCGAGCATGGTCACTCTGACACAGAGACCAGAGACACACAAATGAATGTGCCAAAAGGTGCTGAGGCATTGGTCTTCACCACAGGAAACCTTCCTCTGCACACCTGCAGCAGGAGAGCACTCCTGGCTCCTGACTTCACTTAAACAGGTGAGGGAAAAGACAAAAAGCACATAAAGAGAGGGAGCAGGGGGCTGCTTTCTAAACACCAGAGGTGCTGCTGATTTTCAGGCTGGAAATGGACACCACAGATTTTGGAATTAAACTCTTCAGTTGCTGTTTCTTCCTTTTTTTAAGCACATCAGTTGGATTTGTGACTGTGGGAAACTTTTCCTCAGAGAGGCTCTTTTCAGAGGAACAGCAGGGCGAGGAGTGGTAGCAGTGAGCAGTGAGAGCTGCTGCAAAGCTGGGCTGTCCTGCAGGGAGCCTTGCATTTGCATGGTAAGCTACAGCTACCCCCTGGGTGCTCAGACACATGAAAGCAAGCCCAGATGGGTTTTTTTTTTAGTTAGCAGTAGATCTCTTTGCTTCAGCCTGAATTTAAAGGTCAGGAATGTTTAGAGCTTTTCTCACACTTAGCTGGAGCAGTGTTGCCCAGCAGCTCTCCTTAGGAGAAGTGAGGAAAGCTCCAGCTCAGCCCTGCCAGGATGCCAGGGTCACAATCCTGTCTGTAGCAAACAGTGTCTGACATCAACCCCCATTCCCAGAGACGGTGGCCCTGCTACACTGGGATGTTGTGTGAGAGACACTTCTCTGATACCAGTGACCTTAACAGGAGCTTTTTAGCACTTGTCAGGGCTCTGACAGCTGAGTCATTTTAGGCATGTAAATGCAGCACGACTGGAAAACAACCAAACGAATCTCCCCGGCCTTCTCACGACACAGTTCTCAGGGAAGTTCAAGACATTGAAACTCCATTTTCATGAAACTCCTTTTTCATCTTCTGCCAGCAGACCTATTTTGGACCAGGCTGAAGATTTCCTGCCTGACATGGCAATTCATAGAATAGTTTCGGCTGGAAAGGCCCTCAAAGATGATTGAGTGCAACCATCAGCCTAACACCACCGTATCCCCAGGTGCCATGTCTGCACATTTTTTGCACTCCTCCAGGGATGGTGACTCCACCGCCTCCCTGGACAGCCTGTTCCAATACTTGACCACCTTTTCAGTAAAGAAATTTTTCTAAAATATCCAACCTAAACATCTCCTGGAAGAATTTCAGGCCATTTCCTCATGTTCTGTCACCTGATACTAGGCAGAAGAGACCAAGCCTCACCTAACCACAACTTCCTTTTCAGGGAGTTGTAGAGAGCGATGAGGTATCACAGTATCACAGTATAACTAAGGTTGGAAGAGACCCCAAGGATCATCAAGTCCAACCTGTCCCAACTGACCTCACAACTAGACCATGGCACCAAGTGCCATGTCCAATCTCCCCTTGAACACCTTCAGGGACAGCGACTCCACCACCTCCCTGGGCAGCCCATTCCAATGACGAATGACTCACTCAGTGAAGAACTTTTTCCTCACCTCGAGTCTAAACCTCCCCTGGCACAGCTTGAGACTGTGTCCCCTTGTTCTGGTGCTGGTTGCCTGGGAGAAGAGACCAACCCCCTCCTGTCTACAACCACCTTTCAGGTAGTTGTAGAGGGCAATGAGGTCACCCCTGAGCCTCCTCTTCTCCAGGCTAAACAATCCCAGCTCCCTCAGCCTCTCCTCATAGGGCTGTGCTCAAGGCCTCTCCCCAGCCTTGTTGCCCTTCTCTGGACACGTTCCAGTGTCTCAATGTCCTTCTTAAACTGAGGGGCCCAGAACTGGACACAGTACTCAAGGTGTGGCCTAACCAATGCAGAGTCCCCCCCAGACTCCTCTTCTCCAGACTAAACAATGGCAGTTCCCTGAGTTGCTCCTCAGAAGTCCTGTTCTCCAGACCCCTCACCAGCTTTGTTGCCCTCCTGGCCTGCGACTTCACACTTTGGAGGGAGCCCACCTCCTCCCTCCCACCATCAACAGCACCACCTCACAAGCACCAGCACCTGCCAGCCAGGACTGCAAGACACAGACACTCAGCTATGCTCTGTGCTCCTCACTCCTCATCATCCTCTCATGATGTCCTGACAAATGGGTGAGCATCGCAAGGTTGTCATCAACATCACTGAGCTTCCCAACATGCCATTTCCTCCCTTTTTTCAGCATTAAGGAACAGGTGAAGAGGGAGATAAAGAATAAAATTATGACCCTTGTCATTGTCCTCCAAATGAGAAACACTGTTGTGACAGCATATTGGAATAATCAAGGGAAGGGGCAGATCCACACACCTGATTTACTGACAGAAATACTGGTCTCAGCTATTGAGCTCCTGGTGCTGATGAAGGCTGCAGAAAAATTATGTGTATGCAGAATGGATAAGAGGGAGGGCTTGCTTCTGCCTGCCAATATATGAAGGACTTCAATGATGGTTTGCTTGGGTTTGTGATCAGATTGGCATGGCTTATGCCAAAGTCCACCTCTGATATAGATGAGCAACTAAATAGCAATAGAAGCTGGGATCTTTGGATTCACCTGAACTGCACTGGGGAGCACAGGGAAGGACCTCTGGAGAGACTGGTTCAACTGCAGCAAGGAGCAGGAACCCTCTAGAGGATTGTTACTGCAGTGCTTCTGGACTGCTCATTTATCTCCCATATGCTGCTGAGACAGCACAAGGTACCATCCCCTCTGGGGTGGAGCACAAATTCTAAAGCCACAAGAAAGGAGGCAGACAGAGGTGGGGACAGCTCACCTTACACACCTCCATCAGTGACACACATCCCCACCCCCCAATACTAACTGCAGTGGCAAAAACTCCTCAGATACTTCAGACTTCCCAGCATAACTGCATGGAGTAGGACTTTGAAAGACCTGTTTGGAGATGCCCTCCTTCCCCTCCCTCTGCAGCTGAGGCAGTTCCTCAGACAACTGAAGGAGAATGCCTAGCCTGAGAAGAATGTTCTTCCAGAGATGAGCAGGCCTGACTTGTGTCCTAGCTGTACTTGTTCGGTGCTTCACCGCAGGGTGAGCTCAGGACTGACAGCTCTCAGGGGCACCACCAGCGTTACACAGGGGCAATGGGTAGACAGCTGGTGGCACTAACCAAGCAGACTCACTTAGCAAGGCAGAACATCCACCTGGGGCTTTGAAAGAGTCAGGCTCTGGCCTCGCAGTTCCCTTGCAAGAATGCATTTTTGCTATGCTCTGCTGCCTCCACAAGTGCTGACAGCACTGAGGCTCCAGGTGTGCTGAGACCACTACTTACCCTGACAATGAACATGACAAAATTGCTTGGGGTTTTGGGGCTTTCTTAGCTGCTTGTTTGTCTGTATCTCCATAAGTCCCTTATCTTGCACTTGGAGTAAGTTTTCTGTTACTTTCTGTCTGTAAACCTCCCACCCAAGGGATCTTCTTCCAGTACTGCAGACCCTGGGGCATCTGTTAGATAATATTTGGTGCTGCAAAGTCTTGGGTGTTTGCTCTGTAACCCAGCATCAGAGAGCCCTCCCAGCCCCAAAGCACCTTGGTAGTGCCTTCAGGAGTCCTGTTGTACATCCACCACATAGCACAGGACCATAGGCTGGATCAGACCACATGCTGAGGAAGATGAGGAGAAGAGATTCTCCTTTTTCCTCTCTCCTTCATCAAACCCATGCCTCATCACCATGCTCCTTATGGCAGCTGATGTAACTTTGCACCACTTTGCATTCACCTCTTCCCTCCCATTTGGTCCTTGGGCATATTATAAATCTGTTGCCATTCTTGGACTCAAATGCTACCACTGAACTTCCCCAGAACTCTTCTCCTTTTCAGCTACAACCTTTCCACCCATGCTGCACTAAGTTTATTGCTACTTTCAGGGCACAGAGTAGAAGTCACACAAAGCAGCAGCATCCCTGTAAGGCAAAACTGATCTGATATGGGATGGAAACATATGCAGCTCACAACGACCACCTGAAATGGGGTTGCATAAAATTGCAGAGAACACCAAAAATTTCAAAATAGAGAGCAGAATTCTCTGTGACACACTTGTCAAAGGGAAATATTGTACATTACTTTTAAATGTGTAATTTTATGGCAAAGGTGGTCATGCTGCATTTATCTGACTGACCCAGGACTTAGTGCATCAGTTGAAAATTTTCATGGTCAAGAGAAAAAGAAATCATTTTTAAAAGCTTTGACTCAGGGTTGCTCACCTTTAGCGTGGTCATTTGGGATCAATTCAGGCTTTCAGGCACAAACAGCTCCAAATCACAGAATCACAGAGTGTTAGGGGTTGGAAGGGACCTCCAGACATTATCAAATCCAACCCCCCTGACAAAGCAGGATCACCCAGGGCAGGCCACACAGGAACACATCTAGGCAGGTTTTGAAAGTCTTCAGAGCAGGAGACTCCACAACCTCTCTGGGCAGCCTGCTCCAGTGCTCCATCACTATTGTCTCTAGTGTATGATTTAATGGTCTCAAAAACACACACTCAAAAATCAATCAATGATAAGCACGTGTTGGAGATACAGAGCACAGCACATCCTGGACTAATTTATGTGTGAGACAGCAGTCTAAATTGGGAATTCTTGCCTTAAAACCAATTAAGGTCTTTGTATGGTCACAGAGAAGCTAAAAAACCACATACCCAACTCCTTTCTGTACTCTTGAAATGGACAACAGAATCATAGAATCAAAAAGTTTGGAAAAGACCTCTAAGATGACTGAGTCCAACCATCAATCCAAGGCCACCCTGCCCACTAAACCACAGGCAAGGTGGTGTTAGGTGCAATGTCTGTGTGGTTTGTTGACCACCTCCAGGGATGAATAGAATAGAATAGAATAGAATAGAATAGAATAGAATAGAATAGAATAGAATAGAATAGAATAGAATAGAATAGACCAGACCAGACCAGACCAGACCAGACCAGACCAGACCAGACCAGACCAGGTTGGAAAGGACCTTTGAGATCAGAGTCCAACCTATCACCCAACACCATCTGATCAATTAAACCATGGCACCAATGGCCTCATCCAGTCCCTTCTTAAACACCTCCAGTGATGGTGACTCCACCACCTCCCTGGGCAGCACATTCCAATGGCCAATCTCTCTTTCTATGAAGAACTTCTTCCTAACATCCAGCCTAAACCTCCCCTGGTGCAGCTTGAGACTGTGTCCTCTTGTTCTGGTGCTGGCTGCCCAGGAGAAGAGACCAAGCCCCACCTGGCTACAACCTCCCTTCAGGTAGTTGTAGACAGCAATAAGGTCTCCTCTGAGCCTCCTCTTCTCCAGGCTAAGCAACCCCAGCTCCCTCAGCCTCTCCTCACAGGGCTTGTGCTCCAAACCTCTCACAAGCTGGGCAGCCTGTTCCAATGCCTGACCACTCTTTCAGTAAAGAACTTTTTCCTAATATCCAATCCTAAACCTCCTCTGGCACAACTTGAGGTCCTCTCATCCTAGTGCTAGGAGAAGAGACCAGCACCCACTTCTTGTCAGGTAGTTGTAGAAAGCCCAGCCCATGAGCAGGGCTGTTCAGCGACCACCCACATTATACTTTTCTTAATCATACATAAAGCTGGACAAACAACAAGAGAAAAGTGAAGGCTGATGTGTGCAGCATTTCATATTTCAGTCTCAGCTCTGCCTTGTCATGTGTGCATTGGTAAATGGATTAACTCATGGGGCTGGAAATTACCAAGCAGGTGTCTGGAAGACATCCGTAAGCACTTCTGCTATAGTCTAATTAGTGCTCTAATACACATCACACTGCAGAGTCATCATTATTTCCTCTTCATTAGCTGCTGGTATAGAAAAAAAAGTCTTAACTCCTTTTTCTTTTCCTTTCTGCTTTTCCTTTTTTTCCCCTTTTCCTTTCTTTTATTCCTTCTTGATTTTTTCTTTTATTTTTTTTAAATAAAAAGTCTTCACTCCATTTTTTTTTCTTTGTTTTTTCCCCTTTTTTCTTTCTTTTTTCTTTTTCTTTTTTCTTTTTTTTTCTTTTTCTTTTTGACTTTTTGTGTAAAAAAAAATAAAAACACAATAATCCCAGAGCTTCCTTCTCCCATTAACATAACAAAGGCAAAGGGAGTATGATTCATGCATGCCACCTAAACTATGTGCATTAAACATCCAAACCCTACACACCAGCACCTGCAAAGCCTGCAATGCACTTGTCAATATTAACACTGACACCAAATAAAATGTTGTTTAGAAAGGAAACAACAGAAGGATAAAGTTTTTCTTCTCCCTGCCTTTTTTTTAACTGCTGATCTCTTATTCCTATTCTTTGGAAAGAAAAAGACCACCAAGTTCATCAGAATGCATCCAAAGTATTCAAAGCCTGGTCTGACCCGGTGACTGGAGAGCTACAGGGTCTGTCTAGCTTGTAGGCACTTCAGAGAGAGCAGCCAGTGGCAGCTCTGCACAGTTCAAAAGCACTTTAGCTAGTGATAGCACTCTGCCTGAGCACATGGCTGGATGATGGAGGCACTGCTCAAACACCACCCATGCTCCCAGATGGACTTTGCAACAGGAGTGAGATCAGCCCTGCTGCAGCAGAGCTCCTTGAAGGATCCCAGCAAACCTAACACACCTCTGAACTACGGAGACACCTCTAGAGCCTGGAGCTGCCAGGCACTCATGTTTGCCCTTAGGAGCACCTCTGGTACCTCTCCGCCTTGGGCTGAGGTCATATCCAAGCTCATGGTCAAATTTTCCTTACATTTCAGAAGCTTAACAGCTACCAAAGTGGGACAGACTCAAGTGCTCCCTTCCTAGAAATCTTCTTACATCTGCCAAAGAAATCTGTCTCAGCAACATCTGTATTTAACTTGTAACCCCGTTCAACGCTGCAGCCTAGGGGAAGAGTGGCTGGAAAGCTGCCCAGCAGAAAAGGACCTGAGGCTGTTGGTCGACAACCAGTTGAATACAAGCCAGCAGTGTGCCCAGGTGGCCAAGGCAGCCACCAGCATCCTGGCTTGGATCAGAAATAACAAGGCCAGCAGGACTAGGGTAGTGATCATGCCCTTGTCTGTACTCAGCACTAGTGAAGCCATACCTTAAATATAGGGTTCAGTTTTGGGCACCTCACTACAAGAAGGACATTAAGGTGCTGGAGTAGGTCCAAAGAAGGGCACTGAAGATGATGAAGCATCTAGAGAAAAAGCCTTATGAGGAGTGGCTGAGAAAACTGGGCTAGTTTAGCCTGAAGAGAAGGCTCAGAGACCTCCTTGTTCTCCACAGCTCCCTGAAAGGAGGTTAGAACAAGGTGGGGATTGCTCTCTCCTCCCAAGGAATAAGTGACAGGACAAGAGTAAATGGTTTTAAGTTGTTCCAGGGAACAGGAGGGACAATTTCTTCCACAAAAGGCTTGTGAAGACCTGGAACAGGCTGCTCAGGGTAGTGCTGAAGCCACCATCTCTGGAGGGGTTTCAAAGCCAGGGAGATGTGATGAGGGACACGATTTAACTGTGACCTGGCAGTGCTGGCTGAAGAACTGAACTTGATGATCTTAAAGGTCTCTTCCAACCAAAACAGTCCTGTGACTATCACCACCCAGCTGGCAAACTGATCTGTGCAGCTGAGCTTCTCTCCCAGTGGAAATTAAAGTCCTGGCTACAAGTGGACCCAGTGGTACAGCACATTTAGTTGTACAAGCTGAACAACTGGTGGTAAGGCCACTTACCCAGCCTGCCCTCTCCTGCTGTCAGCACATCCCCTACAGAGACCTTTTGATAATTTGAGAGATTGAGGGATATGTCAAGGACCCAGCTCCTTTCCTCCTAAGCCTGTGCAGCTTGGATATCCCCAGAAAAGCACTAAGAGATAGCAAGGTCTTACTAAAATAAGACATGCCCTTTTCCATCTCAAAATTCAATTTTCCATCAAAGGTTGAAAATTAAGATGAACTCACCAGAGGGGACAGCAGCTGAGGAAGGTACATTTTTATGGCTGCTTGGCCTTTGACAGCAGCCCTTTAATTACAGCACATGGCAAGTCTTCAGCAACTTGCTAATTATGCCTGATCCCCCAAACTCAACTTAAAGCTTCTCTGCAGTTCTGCTCTCCACCTTCTCTGGAAGTGCAATAACAGATGCTTCACAAACTAATCCCTTATGAAATGTAACACCAAGTCTGTAATGAGGTTTTACTGCAACAACAGATTTAACTCTTCCCCTAGAGATTTACAGAAATCTGGTGAGTTTTTGGAAGAGTTCAAGTTCTAGGGAGCAAAAAAACTCCAAAGCCAACCCAGTCTTGAGCCTGACTCACTTGCTCTGCACCCAGCATCCATGGAAACACAGATTTAGACCTTGAACTAAAAGACAGTGGGTAAATTGACATCCTGCTGAAGCTCACTGGTGTCTCACCAGTGACTTGGCACTACAGTGTCACTCTGTCCTTACAGAGAATGAATCAGCTCCATATTAGCACCATCAAGGGGCTGGTGAAATCACACCAGGATTTGCAAGGGACATTTCTGTCCATGGCACAAGGACATGAAACATGTGGGCAGGACACTTTGGGATATGGTTTAAGAGCCATGGTAGTCATAGGTTAACAGCTGTCCTTGGTGATCTTAGAGGTCTTTTCCAACCCAAACATGATTCTATGACATGTTTTCCTTGAGTTGCCTGAGCTCATCACTTCCAGCCAAGATGAGAGGAGGTGCTCAGCTGGGGCTGGCTCCTTGCTGAGAAACACTGCAGCTCACTCTACATCATATGGCTATGGGCACACACCAATGAGGAGTCCAAGTCTCCCATTCCCATTGAGGGATGAGAAGAAGGATTTGCCAGCAACATCTTCAAAGCCAAGCCAGGATCAGTTCCCCATTCTGTACTGTCATGTCTCAACAGACCCACACTCCACTGCAACATTACGGAGCGCTGCGGTTCAAAAGCGCCCCACAAACACAGCAGCTGCAGTGACTGATGCCACGGGCTGGCAAGGCTTTAAAGACAGGGAATCAGCAGCAAATAGGTTAAACCATTTAGGGAGGGTTGTTCAATAAATCGGTTTGCAGAGCCTGGGCTGAAATTCAGAGATCCTGTCTCCTGCTATTGTCTTGATTTAACTTTGCTAGAGCCACCCTAATTACTTTGTTTTGTTACAGGCCTAAACTTGAGCATAGGAAATAACATAAAGCCCTGTGCAGTGCTGAAAAGAAAGCTTGATGGGATTTTGTCTCCTTTAGTGAGAACACCCAGGAGAAAGAGCAAAAGGTTGAAAGTAGATGGGCCACTGAGTTTTCTTGGTTTGTTTTTACAGTGGTTTTGTTTTCTTCTCCTTATTTTATTATTATCCAAGATCACTGAAGTTTCCAAGGCAAAGGGTAATGGTGTCAAGAAAATTTACCATGTATTTGAGCTGAATTCAGTGCAGCTCTATTAGCTTTAGATCAGCTGCTTTTTTTTTTTGTTCTCTTTTTAAAGACAAGTTTACATCTCAGCTTAAAGAAACTATTGAACCACATATAACTGCAGTGGTGTGCTCTACCTGGAGACATATTAAAGTAGGCAAGAAGCACAAGAGTGTGATAATGTCTTAATGCACTATGGACATAGCATTGGATTTCATATATTGATCACTGTATACAATTAGTCAGGTAAGTGCAAGTTTACAACTGGTCCTGCTCCTCACTCTTGTTTTCTGTAGTGAATAAAACTGTCTGAAGCAGAAGTGTAGGAAAGCAATTGTGTCTCCTGACCTTAGCAGGGACACCCATCCCCAGTAATGAAGCACAAAGGCTTTGTGAAGTCATGCAGAAGAGCAGCCCATTGAAGTTATGCTGACTGGTTTCTCACCTGTAGTTTAAAAGGATTGAAAGGGATGCCTAAAGAAACATGGTTTAAAAATGTTTCTCTTAATTGAGGTTAACCCCCAGCTTCATGTAAATCAAGAGTGTGATAACTTGCTTAATTTCAGTCCCAGGCACACTTATATTTGACAAGCAAAACCTGCAAAAATGTTCATAATATTTAAAGGCAATAATTTTCAAGTTTTTCTTCCTCCTTTGTCTCATTAGCTGTTGCAGATATTGATAGTGTATTCCAGAACTGTAATATTGTACTCTGGTCTAATATTGTATCCCAGCTGTGCCCAGCTCTGAAGATCCCAGCATAAGAAGGACATGGAGCTTTCAGAGGGGGGTCCAGACCACAAAATTGATCAGAAGGTTGGAACCACTCTGCTGTGAGGTCAGGCTGAGAGAGTTGGGAGTTGTTCAGCCTGGAAAAGAGCAGGCCCCAGGGAGAACTTACTGCAGCCTTTCAGTGCTTCAAGGGGCCCGTTAGAAAGCCGGGGACAGACATTTTAGCAGGGCCTGTTATGACAAGACAAAGAGTGATGGGTTTAAACTGAAAGAGATGATGATGGTGACACACTAGCCCAGGCTGCCCAGAGAGGTGATAGATACCACATCCCTGAAAACGTCCCAGGTTAGGTTGGTTTGGGCTCTAAGCAACCCAATCTAGTTGAAGATGTCCCTGCTGACCACAGGGCAGCTGGGCTAGATGACCTTTCAAAGATGCTTTCTAACCCAAACTCATGCAGGATTCTATGATAACTGTTGGTGACTCAATGGCTCTAAGTAAATGTCTTTTATGACTGAGACTTCTGAAGATGTTATTTTGACAGGTCCACAAGGACCAACACCCACTTAGCACATCAGGAAGTCACTGCAAAATCAATTATTTCAACAGCTATTCCTGCAGCCTGGAGAGTAATTGCCCATGAAATGCTGATGTTTTTCAGGATAGCAGAAATCTTTCATTTATGCTTAACCTGGACTATTTTTCCTCTCTGGGCATTTAAGAACAGCAAAGAGATGCTTGGATGTGCAGACAGAAAATGGCAGATGCTGGTGAGCTGGTTCTCATACATTCTAGACCAGTTAAAACACTGTGGTAGAACATGAGTAGATCTTCCAAACACACACTGAAACGCTAACCACAACCCTACCACTTGAACACCAAGGTAATGCCTTCTATTTTCACCTCTACCACCTTTCCTCTGATTTTTGTCCCACAACCAGAGTTTGTCTCTGTAGAATTGGAGGTTTCTGAATACTATCTGTGAACGTCTTCACAGTAAGGGTGGTGATACACTGGTACTGGTTGCCCAGAGAGGTCATGAATGCCCTCTTCCTGGAAGTGTTCAAGACCAGGTTGGGTGAGGCCTTGAGCAACCTGGTTTAGTGCAAGGTGTGCCCACCAATGCCAGGAGCACTGGAACTAGATGGTCCCTTCCAACTACAAACCCTTCTATGAATCTGCAGGGAGCCATGCCCCACCTCAGTGAACACATGCTTTCACAGCATCAGCTCCACAACAGCAAGTTGGAACAGGTTGGACTTGATGATCCTCGGGGTCTCTTCCAACCTTAGTTACTGTGATACTGTGATACTGTGTGAAGTTGCCATCTGCCAGGCTTTGAGGAATGGAATGGAATGGAATGGGAATGGGAATGGGAATGGGACCATGTTGGAAAAGACCTTTGAGATCATCAAGTCCAACCTAGCACCCAACACCAGCTAATCAACTAAACCATGGCACTAAGTGACTCATCCAGTCTCCTCTTAAACACCTCCAGTGATGGTGACTCCACCATCTCCCTGGGCAGCACATTCCAATGACCACTCTCTCTGTGAGGAACTTCTTCCTAACACCCAGCCTAAACCTCTCCTGGTGCAGCAATGGGACATGCAATGGGATTGGGGTTTCCAAAAGCTCTCCACGTCCACAGAGCTACGCCAAGAAGTCTGCTCCGGTTATGGATGCTGAATATTAACAACAACTCTAAACATCATAATTAGTTTATCTATCTATCTCAGACTTACAGTAGCCTTTGTGTAAAAGTATTTTACAGTTGGGTAACTTTAGTGGTTTTTTTTAGCTGCATGTAAACCAGGCAACATCAGTATAATCCTTAGCATCTAATAACGATTCCATCAGCGTAAAATCATTATCCTTAGGCAAGAAGGAAACCAATTCAATTATGATGTGGGTTGAAAAATCGAGGGTGCAAAGTTGTAGTACATATTAAACTTGAGGCTGGAAAAGTTGTAGTACATATTAAAATGGTTCCTACAAAATTTGTGCATCCAGGCTAACAAATGCTAATCCGTTCTTTTGTTCCCTTCTAATTTAGATGATTCATGTAAGCCTGCAGCAAGAGAAACTTGTTTTAAAATTCATCTACGTTAACAAAATAGCAATGCAATGAATTGTAAAGTTATTAGCATTCATGTCTGGTTGTGTTATTAAGCTGTACACATCAAATCTGGTAGTACAAGTACAGAAATGTCATAATGAAGTAGAACAGCATTTAATCAGGAGAATTTTCTAAAGGTCATCGGAGCATCATATAAATTCATCCATGCATGACAGCAATGTGAAATAAGTAACTGAAAGAACACAATAAGAATAAACTTCAATCTTGGAGCTTTGTTTCCAATAGCAGAAGAATTAGCTGAATTTCATGCTGAGAGAACAGCCAAGGAAAAAAAATAGCACAACACCCTGAATTCTGTAGCTTTAATTAATGAAGGACTAATACGAGGCAGATAAGGAATTTTACACAAGGGAGCTAACGAGGGATGTACACTGATAGCTTCCTGTGAACAGCTGATCTCATACATCTCCTTAAAACTGAAAAGAAGTGTTCAGCTCAGTTTTTTCTTCCTCATTAGCCAGATGAGCCCTAAATGATGTCGTTTAAATAACCAATGAGCTGTTAATATTTTTTGCACCCATAACTGCAGTTGGACTGCTCTAGGACATGTGTTATAGGCCTGATACTTGGCAGCTCCAAACTTTGAAGCTATTTCAATATTTCATGTTAGTGTGGTGACAGTCTCTGTTTTCCTTGCTGTGATGCTCTGGTATGGTCAGAGCAGATGTGGTGGCCATCCAGGGCCAGGCTCTGGTACCCATAGTCAGAAAAAGCACAGAATGGTTTTGCTTGAAGAGGTCTTTCAGATCACAGAATGTTAGCAGCTGCAAGGGACTGCATTGAGCAGCTGCATCAAGCCCAACCATTCAGCCACCACAAAATTATGTCCCTCAGTACCATATCTCCATGTTCGTAGCTGTGTTCAGCAACATCTTGCTCTGCACAAGACCAAACTGATTTCACTTTTCAGAATAAACTTCAATTCACAGCAACCAATGGCACCAGGAAGGTGCATTCACATGGTCCATGCAGGTGATAGGATGCAGTGGCTCACAAGTGTAATGGGACAGGCTAAATAACTAATTCACCAAGGACTGCTTCTGAAGGCCTGCGTGTACCCATGGCTTTCACTGGTTTAGTTGTGCTGGTCATATGAAGAATCACTAATTCATGGAATGGGTTGGGTTGGAAAGGACTTTAAAGTTCCAACCACTGTGCCATGGACAGGGATACCTTCTGCTAGACCAGGTTGCTCAAAGCCCCATCCAACCTGGCCTTGAATTCTTCTAGGGATGGGGCATCCACAGCTTCTTTGGGCAACCTGTTCCAAGGCTTCATTCCCCTCACTGTAAAGAATTTTATCCTAATGTGTAATCGAAACTTCCCCTCCTTCAGTTTGAAACTGTGCCCCTCATCCTATCACTACACTTCCTAATGAAGAGTCCTAACTTTGGAGAGGCCTTTTGCTTTGATCTGGTCTCCAGATACAGGTAGAGGAGCTGGAAGGAGACAGAGGGTGGTGATAAGCCCCATTTCCCTTCCCTAAGCAGCCCCCTTTGGGCAGGATCAGAAGCACTGCACTGGTGCCCTAATACTTTATCCTGGACAATTTGAAAGGTACAGCCTATAACTACCACAAATTATAAGGATTTTGTTTGTTTGTTTTTTACTGGTAGTTCTTTGCCATGATTGAAGCAAATCAGGTTCCTGGTCCTGCACTACCAGCATCAATGCTGACAGAGGAGAAGCAGCAAAGCTTCCAAGCCTCCAAGCACTGAGAAGCCTGTAAAATGGATCTCTGAACTTTCTTAGCCTAATTGCAAATGGGAATTTCCTAAAAGCCACCAAATCTCTCCTGCTGGATCTGTAAATCCTCTGACTCTGTGTGTGTGCCTGCATCTGTGACAGCCTTTTCCCTTAGAAAGGAGCACTGATAGCCACCGAGGACACTTGGGATTTGACACTGGAGCAGACACAAAGTCCAGATGCTATCTATTTTACAGCAACAAGCCAGCTGGATTATCTGTGACTCTGCATCACCAAGAGGAAAAAAAAGAGCACTCTGTTCTACGTTTCAGACTTGGAGAATCCACTGCTCTGCTTGTTTGATTCTCAAGTTATACAGAACTGCCTGACTCCCAGCAGCTTCTCCTCTCCATTCTCCTCCTCAGTATCTGTGCATAAGGCAACAAAGACTGAACCTACAGCATTGGACTTCAGTTCCTTTCTCCAGAGCAATTCCTACACTGAGTAATAATAATACCAAAATCTCACACACTGGGTCATAATACCATTCAAAACTCAATCTGTACATCACCCATCTACTCAGGCAGGACAGGACACGCAGCAAGACAATGTTATACCATCATTTTCCATCTCCTTCTTTCCCATATCCCCTCTGGGCCCCATCAATATGGTTTCTATGCTTCTTATTTACTTATTTCTAAGAAATGACTGTAAAAAGCAACAGACAACTCCAGAGGCTGAGTACAGTTTCATGCATCCTTCCCTTCCCCACCCCCCCACCCCCAATTCATTACTGTCTGCACCAAATGAAAGAATTTATAACCACACTCAGGTTTCCTGAGGAATCATCCTAGCAGCACATACACTGAATCAGCAGGGGGAAAAAACCCAACCAAACAAAAAATCCCCAAACAAAATGAAGTCAGGAAAGAAAAAGCAGCATCCAAATGAAAGCTAGAGGAGCTGAAAAGAACCATAAGATTATAATCTTAAATTAAAGCTGCAGTCAGGATAATATAAAAGATATTCTAATCACTACACCCAATTAAATGAACTAAATCACTAAAGCATGTTAAGTGCCTTAACTATTATAATAATTAAGAATCAAACAGAAATCAAGCATCTCAGAAAGACTGATGATGCACATTAGTGAACAGGGAATGCTGCTTTCCATCCAAATGCAGAGGCAGAGTGAAAAACATAGATTTCTCCCTGCCTAAAGCAACCAAGGGCATGAAGGTGGTGTCCCACGTGGGACTGCCACTGGAAGATTGGACAGCCCTTTCCCCCCAGTGCCAGTGATGTCACGCTCCCAAAACCAGCCTCTAGCCAGCTCCTGCTCAGGGAAAGCAGCTCTGTGCTGCCTATGAAGCCACATCTCCTACACAGGACTCCCACAGATGTCTGCAACCTTCTCCTCTGCTCAGCTCCTGACAGCCCCTCTCCTCCCCAAGGAGATAGGCAAACAGAAATCTGATGAGAAGTTCCATGAAAAACATTATACTTCAACTGTAATGCTGCAGGCAAACACAGCCTTGTGCATTCCATGGTCTCACTGTCTGAGCCTCCAAAGCAAACGTATGAATTAGAATGATAGACTGGTTTGGGTTGGAAGAGACCTTTAAAGGTCATCTAGTCCAGCTGCCCTGCAGTGAGAAGGGACATCTGCAACTAGAGCAGGTTGCTCAGGCTCCCACCCACTCTTCCAGGGTTGAGACATCTACCACCTCTCTGGGCAACCTGGCCCACTGTCCCACCACCATGACTGTAAAATATTCCTTCCTGATATCTAGACTAAATCTCTCTCTCAGTTTAAACCATCAGCCCTGGTCTTAAGAGGTTCCTCCTATGGCTCAGTGTCCACATTACCAAACATTTCAATGAGAATGGTCATTACTGTCCAGATCCCCTCAGTCCACAATTCCTAGTTCCTCACAGCTGAAACGTTCTGGCCCTAACACAATGATAAATGACACCACAGCCTTTCAGATCAGAATCTGTGGTTCATGTACAACTCCTCATTAAGTCAAAGTCCATCACCTTCCTATTCTCTATCAGTCTGAGGCTGTTCATGGGTGACAGATGAGTAAAACTAACAACCAAGAAGCACAATTTAAATACAAGATTTGTCTGCACATGATAGTTCTCCAGTATTTCTCCAGTAGCTGGAGCTAAGCTCTCTGAATGCAAGCATTGCTGTTGTGCTAGGCTAAAGTAGCATCACACTCACAGACCTCACTGATGACTCCTCTACTTCAGAAAGGCTTCAAGAAATCTTTTTCTTTTTGAAGCCAGAGCATTTTCACTTTATGTAGGACCCATTTTTACTAAATTCCACCATTTCCTTGCCATCAGAAACCTGTGCAGAATAAATTAAATAGGGTGAACTCTAAAACTGGAGTCAAAATTGTACTTTGTCTAGGCAAGATGTACTCATGTTTGGAAGGAACAGCTACAGATGGAATCAAGGGAGGGACACCTGTCCTGCTGGAGTCATCAACTGCACCAAGACACCCTGAAGTGCAGTAGGATGTTTTCAGTGAGCACAGCAAAGGAGGTTTGAGAGGAAGCTGGGGGCAGAGGTTGATCTGCTGGAGGGTAGAGAGGCTCTGCAGAGGGACCTCGACAGGCTGGGCAGATGGGCAGAGTCCAACGGCATGAGATTTAACACATCCAAGTGCCGGGTTCTGCACATTGGCCACAGCAACCCCATGCAGAGCTACAGGCTGGGGTCAGAGTGGCTGAGAGCAGTCAGGTGAAAAGGGACCTGGGGGTGCTGGTTGATGGTAGGCTGAACATGAGCCTGCAGTGTGCCCAGGCAGCTAAGAGGGCCAATGGCATCCTGGCCTGCATCAAGAACAGTGTGGCCAGCAGGAGCAGGGAGGTCATTCTGCCCCTGTACACTGCACTGGTTAGGCTGCACCTCGAGTCCTGTGTCCAGTTCTGGGCCCCTCAGTTTAGGAAGGAGGTTGACTTGCTGGAACGAGTCCAGAGAAGAGCAACAAAGTTGGTGAGGGGTTTGGAACATAAGCCCTACGAGGAGAGGCTGAGGGAGCTGGGGTTGCTTAGCCTGGAGAAGAGGAGACTCAGGGGTGACCTTATTACTCTCTACAACTACCTGAAGGGAGGTTGTAGACAGACGGATGTTGGTCTCTTCTCCCAGGCAGCCAGTACCAGAACAAGAGGACACAGTCTCAGGCTGCGCCAGGGGAGGTTCAGGCTGGATGTTAGAAAAAAGTTCTATACAGAGAGAGTGATTGCCCATTGGAATGGGCTGCCTGGGGAGGTGGTGGAGTCGCCATCACTGGAGGTTTTCAGGAGAAGACTTGATGGGGTGCTTGGTGCCGTGGGTTAGTTGTTTAGGTGGTGTTGGATTGGTTGATGGGTTGGACGCGATGATCTTGAAGGTCTCTTCCAACCTGGTTTATTCTATGTATTCTATGTATGTATTCAAGTTATGCCAGGGAAGGTTAGGATGGATAAGAAGAACAATTTCTTCTACCAAAGGGTTGTCAAGACGTGGAACAGGCTGCCCAGAGAAATAACAGAGTTACCATCCCTGGAGGACTTTAAAAGACATGTAGATGTGGTGCTGAGGGACATGGCTTAGCAGGAAAGTTGGTACTCTTGGGTTAAGGGTTGGACTCAACAACCTTAAAAATCTTCTCCAGCTTAAGCAGTTCTCTGATTTTATGGCCATTTGTGCAGCTTTCTCCTTGTTTCACTAATACCATAGCTTGATGATTATAAAAATCCAGCAAGTTCTTTTAGCCATGTTGCCCCACACCTCAGAGAGCAGGACTAGTATTTCAAGTGCTTACACATACTGGATTTTAAGGACATGTAAGTAATTATTGTTAACAGCCCCCCCTCCATTCTCATTTTGCTCACCCCTTTTGCTTGGCAACAGTTTGTGAATGAAAAACACACCAAGACAAACCAAAACTGAACAAAAGCAACACTGAGTTTTGTTCCAGTTCTTCTTTATGTTTGTTTTCCCTGCAAGGAAAACACATTGAAGAGCTCGCTGTGGGATTTCCTGTGCTGCAATTTTATCTCAGGAAAGTAATCTCTCCCACACCACACTGTATGAAAAGGAAGAGAATGCAGCTGTAATGTGGGGGGCTTCATTCCTATCACTTCTTCATTGCTGGCAAGTAAATACAATTACACACCATGCACAGCAATACCTGCTAAAGCTGTAAAATACCTGCAGTATATCCAAGCCTGTCTGAGACCTTGTCAAGTCTCCATTCAGGTAAAGAAGAAGAAAAGAGAAAACTATTACAGAAGGATGGGCTCTGCTTTTGGCAGCAGGAAAGATCTCAGGTAGGAATATGAGCAACCTGCAAAGACCAGTGCAGCACTTAGCCAGTACCAAAAGGTTTATTAAGAAGCTGTAATGCTCCCTGCTCTGTAATCACTTTTGCAATGCCATTTTTAACAAGCTCATTTTCACCAAGTCCAGATCATAATCACTTTTGTGTCTTGAACCATAGAACTATTGCAATTGTACAATATTGGACTAAGTACAGTCCAATGGTAAGGCTGAGCCTGGGATTCTTTCCTTGTTACATTCCCTAAACATAACCTGCTCCAGTCCCAGAGAAGAGAGATCTTGGCAGTCTCCAGCTCTCTCAGAAATCAGCAGAATCCTTCCCCAAAATGGTACATATGCCCTAACTGCAAACTGCTGGCACTCTCACTCACCACCCCCAAGCACTGTGCTCCCAAGAGCAAATGCAACCAGCCTGGCCGGTGATGCCGAGACCCATTCCCATCACTTTGAGTTGTAGTCTCTTGGTTCCTGCTTGAATGCCAGACTAAACACAGAAAGCTGTTCAATGCACTCAAGAACACAAGCTTTGTAAAACTCAGGTGAGCACTGATGTGATTTGATCTGCCACAAAAGAGGATGAACCCACTAGGATGGTATGAAAATCCAGCACTAGAACTTCTTTCAGACACACTCACCTATGGTGAAGGGTTTAACTAAGGCCTCCCAGCTAAACCAGGGAGCACTAGATTAATTTCCCAGTGGAGCTGGATATATTGACATGTTACCACCCCATGTGCTGTTCTCAGCTGTAGCTTTCAGACCAAGCTTACACCAAAATACAGTCCCACCGAGGGGATCTGCAGTATGATGCTGCATTAAAAAACCCACAAGTTAAGATGAAAGGCAACAACAAAGTCACATTAATGCAAAAATCTCAGTAGAGGAATCTCTTCACATTAGATACTTTTATCCACAAGCCAGTTCAATCTTTCTCAATTCTAGTACAAAATATTGCAAACCACATTGGAAAAACTTCTCAGATCCCCAGCAGCAGCCTCCTCCTTCAGTGCTTGTGCCACACCACAGCTGAGTCTCTACTTGCATTGGAAGCTTGTTTGTTTGTTTGGGTGAGTGATTACCCTTACGGATCTCCCCAGCTACCTGTGGCTCCTCCACCTGGCCAATGTGACATTTTGGTCTCTCCTGCCCTTTCAGACCTCAGCACTGCTGCAGCTCATGAGTTCGGGTTCAGACCTGCTTCTCTGGGTGATTTTTCACCTCCAATGGACTCCTTTCACAACCTGCCTCATCCATTATCTACATCATGTAAGTCTTCAAACTCCTATCCCCAAAGATTTAACCATACTCCCAGGTCTTTCAGACAGTTCCTCACTCAAGAGCCTCCACTTATCTGTGGAAATATTTTACCTTCCACCATATAAAGCTGAGGTTTTTCTGTGTTTGAACTTTGCTCCGCTTCATTTTATCTTCTCATATATCTCAGTGCCTTTTACAGTTCCTGGTTATATTATTATGCATTTGAGCAAGTCTCCCCAAAGGAATGACCTTATCTATAGGTATTAAAGCCTGACAGCTTTCAGCTGTTCTTTTACTGCTGGATTTGTTCTTTGGGCTGGGGAAGGCCAGGTTCAGTGGATAAGTTTCTACTGCGATCTCCCTGCCCAGACTTAACCCTTTTCACAGGCTCTGTCTGTAAAGTCCTGGATAATTGCTCTGTCTTTTCTTTCCCCCAATTATCCCAAGGAAGGGAAAAAAAAATTTGCATCTGTAGCAATGTTTTGGAGGTTTGGCATTTCAGAAATGAGGATTGCTTCCCCAGCTGCAGAACAGGAGGATTTGAACAGAGCGGTGGTCGGCATGCATGATCACTCTCCCCCGTTAGTCATGCTGACCAGTGCCTTCCAATAGAGATGCCAGCAAGACAGAAGGCAGCAACTGGCCTTCTAAATGAGCTTCCATCAAGAGTTACCTTAATATTCACCATCTAGTTTTGCAGCTCATCAAAAACACATCCTTATTAATGGAAGCCTAGATGTTCTCATTATGTATGCTGCTTTTTAAACACACTAAATTGTGATCCTGAATGCTGCCTGCTGAGTTCTTCAGGGCTCCTGTGTACAGCACTGCTCTTCCCATTACATTGCCAATAAAGTATTTTCATTCTTATATCTGAAATCCCAGAAATGGCACTAGAGAAACCTAGCATTTAACTCTTAAATTTAATACAAACTCTTTCACTCAGCATGAAAACATTTCAAAATAACTCCAGTGCAGATTGTGGTTCACTGTTGTACTTGGTGAGCTTAGTATGTCCATGGCAACTGATGAATATTACTGCTGCCTCTGCTATAAATAACAAACCTATTTGGCAAAGTCAGAGACGTAAAGATTAAATCCAGCACAAAGGCAATTTTCTGCTCCTTCTTTTGCTCCCTCCTGAGTTAGGAACCCACTCTCACATGTCAGTACATTATTTCCAAATAGATCTGCAGGTGTCACAACATTGCAAGCAGCAGCAATTCTGACTGACATTGTTTTCAACAAGAAGCCCACGTTTGGGACGAGGTGTGGGAGCGATGGTGTGTGACACTGGGCTGGGCTTTGAACCATGGGTGCCCCCCCAGGCCCAGCACTGAGGTGGTACACAGAGAACACATCTTTTGGACAACCACCAACTTTTGTGGCTTCATTTTCAGCAAGTTAAAGGCAGAGCCTCATGTGCAGAGCAAGATGTGCAAGAGGGTCACTATCTAGCCTGTGCAGATTAGACATGCAAACGGAGCTAATACCTTTTTCAACAGATGGTACCGCTGACCGTGAGCCCCTGATTGGAAACACTCTTCTTTGGAAGGAGTGCCAGAAATGCTACACATGATTAGGAGAACTGAGCCCAGTTACACTGCCCAGTGCATTTGGGAAGTCATGTACTGTCAAATCTCTACACATTTCTCTGCTCCTCTTGGCCACTTTCCCACTCCTGGTGAGGGAGAGGGGGACATCATTGCTGTCCAATGATGCTGGGATGAAGCATGGCAGGAGCACTCTGTAATTGGGCTCTGATTAGCTGGGGACAGTGGCTGTGTGCTGTGGTTCCTCCTCGTGAGTATGGTGACTCGTGGCTTGGTGGGGCACGGATGGAGAGCAGACCTGTCACATCCCAGGCAGTGCCCTCCGCACTGCTGCAGCCAGGCACCGGAGGGGGTGATAATTGCTTTTGAACTGCCACTTCATATGAAGAATTCAGATGAACTGCAACAGCACTTCATCCCTGCTGCCTTCCTGGGCTCTGCCAGGAATGCCACTGGCTGCTGCTGGTGGCTATTGCAGCCTGCAAGCAGTTAGATCATTGTCTCATCCGCAAAGTGGCAACTCTCCACTAAGGGATAGTCACAAGCAGCTTCCTAAATTGCCATTCTGCCCCTGCTGCCCAGCAGGCTGGTTTGCCTTCCACCTCTGGGACCTGGAGGCTCTGCAGAGACAGCCTCCAAACCTCCCTGTGTTTAAAAGACATGGCAAGTGAGGAGCTTGGAGGCAAGCCTGAGCCTAGATCCAGGTCAAATGTGAGCTGTACCTGCAGCAAACACTCTCCTTCCTGACCCCACTGTCCACACACATCTACACTCAACAGCACTGAAAAGGGAATCGATGCATTGTGTCCTACCCAGACCACGCTTTCCTGCCACTCCACCAAAGCACCAATAATTCACTGGGACACTGCAGTTCCACAGCTCTGTCATGTTAAATATTCCAGGGTGCAAGCCAAGACACCAGGTAGCCAAGACACCTTAGTCAGAGGCATATTGAAATACCCTTTGACACAGCATCAAAAAAATCAGTATTGAAGCCACCTGAAGCAGGAGAATCACAGAATGGTCTGGGTTGGAAGGGATCTCCAAAGGTCATCTAGTCCAACCCCCTCTGCAGTCAGCAGAGGCATCTTCAACTACATCAGTTTGCTCAGAGCCCTGTTGAGCCTCACCTTGAGTATTTCCAGGGATGGGGCCTCAGTTACATCCCTGGGCAACCTGTTCCAGTGTACCACAACCCTCATGGTAAAGAACCTATTCCTAACGTGCAATCTAAATCTGCTCTTCCCTAGTTTGAATCCATTGCCCCTCACCCTATCACTACAGGCCTTTGTAAAGTCTCTCTCCATCCTTCTTGTAGGCCCCCTTCAGGTACTGGAAGGTCACTATTAGGTGTCCCCTTCCATTCTTCAGACCAAACACCCCCAGCTCCCTCAGCCTGTCTTCATAGCAGAGCTGTTCCAAGCCCCTGACCATTTTTGTGGCCCTCCTCTGGATCCACTCCATCAGATCTAGCACAGACCTCCCCTCCACCCAGTCATTTTAGTCACATTAGATAAACCTCCCCTTGTTCAGCACAGTGACTGCATGGAGATGTGTGTGCTGCTCCTGACGTTCCAGGTAAACACGAGCGTGGGAGAAATAAATGGGAATGGTAGAGAGCTGCTGCTCAGACGCAGCGCTAAGCCCTCTGGCACTCGACGCTGCAATTCTTTGTCATAAACACATCAATTACAGTGTTTATATCAAAGCTCTCAATAGATCATGCTATTAATGCAGAGATGACAGCTGCCACACAACACAGACAGCAACCTCCCAGTTCTGAAGCCTTCAGCAAAAACACAGGGTTTGATTCTGCGCAGCTCAGGTTTGTGCTCAGGCAAAGAGTTGATTTAACTCAAGGAAACTACTCAGCTACATAAACAAAGACCTGGGAATCAGTGCCCAACCTGTGCTTGTAATGCAATTTAAGTGCATTTTTCTCAGGCAACTTAACTAATTCTTAACATAATAGGAACAACAAGTAATTAAATTGTAAATGTGAGCAACTATGGATTTTTCAGTGTAGGTAATATAACACCACTTTCAACACAGGGAGAGATCAAGCCCCTTTGACTTCAGCTAGTCTTACAGCCAGGCACTCAGAGTGTGAAGAGGGTCCCCTACTCATGAAAGTGAAGCTTCAGAAATGAATACATTTAACTGTTGTACCTGGAGGTGAAGAATCTCTTCAGGAAACACTCAAACACATGATGTGCTGGCTGGAGACCAGTGATAACCACATCCATGACCTTACAGAACCACACCATGAAACAGAGACAAGTACATGATGATCTTTAACCTCCTCATCACACACTCAAGGGCTCATGCAGCCTGCTCATAGAAGTCCTCATTAAGCTTGCTGGTGTTCAAGATGTGGAGGGTGAGACTTGAGGAGCCCTGAAAGGGGCTCCAGGCAGCAGCAGAAATTCAGAGCAAGTGCTGGATTTAGAGCTAACATTCTGCAACAGGCTCTCCACCAGAAGTCAATATATTGAAGTGAAGAGGGATGAAGGCAAAGAGAGGATCAACCTTGATATCCAGCACCACAGAGCAGTCAGCTCTTGCTGTGAGCAACTATAGAAACTCATGGTAGTCCTTTTTAGACCTAACCTGCACCTGCAGTATAGAATCATAGAATCATTTTGATTAGAGGAAACCTTTCAGATCAAGTCCAGCTGTCAACCTAGCACTACCAAGTCACCGCTAAACCACGTTCACCAGCACCACATCTCCAAGTCTTTTGTAAACCTCCAGGAATGGTGACTCCATCACTTCCCTGGGCAGCCTGCTCCAGGGCTTCACAACCCTTTTGGGGAAGACATTTTTCCTAATATACAACCTTAACCTCCTCTGGTGCAGTTGAGGCTGTTTTCGCTTGTCTTATCACTTGGACTTGGGAGAAGAAACTGATTCTCACCTTGTTCCCATCTCCCTAGATAAAGTTGTATATCTACACACATATTTTTAAACAACTGAACCATTAAACTCTGTATTTACCACCTGCAGTCAAGCAATGAAACTATGTCCCTGATTTCTTGGATAATAATTTATTATGAGCTGTAACTGCTGGTGTGTCACCAGGACAATTTGTTGGAAAAGAATAAGCTCTGGGATTCTTTATATAAATCCTAAAGCTAGAAGCTTTAAAAAACAAACAAAAATCATGCAAAGTATTACACTTAAAGATTTTAGAGCAAAAGCTATTTTCTTCACAAAGGTAATTGGATAAACATGGAAATTAGAGCGTTTTCTAAACTGCCTCAGTGGAATGGAATGGGCAGTTCAGAGTGTCAAGCTCTGTTCTACACAGAATCATAGAATCAGTCAGGGTTGGAAGGGACCACAAGGATCATCTAGTTCCAACCACCCTGCCATGGGCAGGGACACCCCACACCAGATCAGGCTGGCTAGAGACTCATCCAGCCTGGTATTAAACACCTCCAGGGACAGGGCCTCAACCACCTCCCTGGACAACCCATTCCAGGGCTTCACCACTTTCATTGGGAAGAACTTCTTCCTCATGTCCAGCCTGAATCTCCCCACCTCCAGCTTCATTCCATTCCCCCTAGTCCTATCACTACCTGATATCCTGAGCAGTCCCTCCCCAGCCTTCTTGTAGCCCCCTTCAGATACTGGAAGGCCACAATAAGGTCACCTCGGAGCCTTCTCTTCTCCACACTGAACAGCCCCAACTCTTTCAGTCTGTCCTCACAGGAGAGGTGCTCCAGCCCTCTGCTCATCCTCGTGGCCCTTCTCTGGACACCTTCCAGCACCTCCAGATCCCTCTTGTAATAGAGGCTCCAGAACTGGACACAGTACTGCAGGTGGGGTCTCACCAGAGCTGAGTAGAGGGGGAGAATCACCTATACATGATCAAGGTCTGGGATATGGCTTGGGCAGCTGGCCACGGGATACCAAACACAAGAACAGACACTGGGGTAGAAAGGAGGTGAAAGCATTTGTTCTAGAAAAGGAAACAGCAACCAAAGCCCCAGATGAAAAACATACATGAGAAGCATTTTAATTTGCACATTCATATGGTAAGCCCTCCCCCCCCCCCTTACATACTGTCCACAGGAATAATAGTAATTAAAAAGATCATCCACATTTAATGCCAGCTTCAGTTGTTGTGGAATGTTTTACTAAAATAACTTATTCTCACTGAAAAAAAAAATCTGCATCTGGGAACCTATTTACTGCCAGAAGTTGAAAGAAGCTGTTCTTCAGCTTCTTCTCTGAGGTAAATCCCTGCAGTAACAGATCATTCTGAGCAAAGAAAACACGGAGCTGAGATTTCACTCAGGAAAAGCTCCTGCCGACAGCTCCTGCAGGTGCTGTCTTGAAGGCTCAACAACAAATGTTAAGATTTCCGTGTTTCCAGACTGAGTGGAAGACTGGAGGTGGCCTATGAAAAACATGAGGTCTGTTCATTCATTTAAGTACAATTAAATATAATAAATTTAAAGAGAACTTTCCCCCCCACACACACACAGCAGGCAGGTACAGGCTCGGTCTGAGGATGTGCTTCCCACAAAGGCTTAGATTCTGTTGTTTTCAACTCAGCTGCAACACTTAAATCCTCCTCTGCATCTTGCCCTGGGCCATTTGAAATGCACAAACAGATGCAGACTGAGTCTTTCTACTGTGGAAACACCCCTGGAGAGCCTCACCACCTTCCAAGCAGCTTTGCATTTTGTTTACTGAGTTTTATTGTCCCTGCTTCCCAAGTGTCCACTTTTAAAAGCTCTGCTGCTTCCTCTAGTGTTGCTAATTTTACCAGTTTGGGCTATTTTAACGTCCCACCAGTAACTGTCTGAATTCCCCATTATGTCAAAATGTTCACATCATAACCCCATGAGCATTCCCAAATCAGCAGTTTTTAAAAATCATTTCCATTCTGCTGCCTACACTTTGCTGGTTTCACCCTTCCTCCTCATCCCACCAGGACCCATTCCTGTCTGCTGGGGTTTGGGGTGCAGTAAAGACTCCACTGAGTTATTTTGCAAACCTTTTTTTTTTTTAACCTCCAAGTTTCTGAGAGTGCACAAAAATCTTCCAGGGGAAGGGAAAAAAAAAAATAAAGAAAAAAGGGAAAAAAAAAGCAAAGAGAGAAGTTTTACTGCCACAGACACTGAAGAAAATCAATTTATCTTTGTTCTTATCTATAGGCTTCATCTGCAAGAAAATATCAACCCAATATTTCAATACGCTGCTGCCGGTTCTCATTGTCTGGATTAAACACTCCCATTTTGCTATACATTGCCACGCTTCAGATATTTTATTGCCACTTTTGGAGATGGGAAGCTCCTGTTGTTTAAAAAATAAAATAAAATAAAATAAAGAAAGGACCCATGCAGTAGCAGAGAGAATCGTTGCTTTATCAGCTGAACCAAGTAAGTGTGGGAGAGAAATTCCCACTGTCAGGAGCACCTGCAGCAGAGACCTCACCTTCCAGCAGTTTGCAACTGCTTTTTGCCCCCTGAATTACAAGGCAAGACCAGGAAGGAATCTGAGAAGGCAAGACATGACTGAATGGGAATTAAGACACGACCTGGCAGCCAGCTGGATCTGACCCTGACACACGCTGACTGTTGTCCCAGCTCCACCAGCACACCTTGCTCTGGGATCCTTCAGCTCCCCATGCCTGTTCTCCAAGCACAGAGAAGACAACCAGGCTCTCCCAAGGCTGCAAATTTCACTTTCCCAGTGTTTGCATCCAGGGTAGGTCTGTGTATGTCTAATGGAGGAACACTTAAGCCAAACGCTGGCTCCATAAGGATCACTGAATGCCAGGTTGGAAAAGAACCCAAGGATCATCTGGTCCAACCTTTCTAGGTGACAGTGTAGTTTAAAGGAGCTGGCCCAGCACCCTGTCAATCTGAGTCTTAAACTGTCCAATGTAGGGGAATTCATTGCTTCCCTTGGGAGATGATTCCAATCTCTAACTGTCCTAATAGGGAAACATTTTGCTCTGGAGCCCAACAAGAACGTCCCCCAGCAGTCACTTGTCCCCACCACCACTTGTCTTTGCCATGGGACTCCTTATAAAGAGAGAGTCTCTGTCTTCCTGGTAGCCACCTATTATGTACTGGTACATGGTAATAACGTCTCCCATAAGCCTTCTTTTCTCAAGGCTGAACAAACTTGATGAAGAAGGAGGACCTGGGAGCAGACACAGCTGTCACCAGCTCCACTGCTGCAAATCCTGTAACCCATCCGCTGTGCAGATCCTGGGAGCCGGGTTTGAACTCACTAACCCAGTGCTCAGGCAATTAGTGGGTTTGATGTAAATGTGCTCTAATTATAGCCGCTGCTGCTACTGCCCATCATTGCCGTTTGTTTCTGTTTACACGATATTTACATAACTGTGTAAGGCTATTAGGCACTTGCACCCAATTAAAGGCTGAATCATTCACTGGATAATTCACAGGCGCTGACCCAGCTGCTCCACTCCCAGCACTGGGACCAGTTTGATGTGCCACGACAATGCTGTTCTCCCTCGCAGCCGGGGAAGGAGCTGACAGCACCTGTCCCAGCACAGCACTCACACCTCACCTGGCACTTCCAAATGTACAAGGGTCTGCTCTGATCTCTGTGCTGTCGATTCTGAACTTGTCTGACATCCCATAAGCTCCATAAAATGCCAAAGTAAAAGTCTACAAACCGTCATCCTTTCAGATGATACACATTTCGTCTCATCCAATAAAGCTGCTAGCACTTGCTGCAGCTCCTTCCTGAAGAAGCAGCTTCATGTCATCTACACAGCATGTCTGCTGCCTGCAGCTTCCATGGGGCTGGGGGAGATGGGGTGGGTCACAGAAAGCACAGACTCTGTCAGGGCAGCCGAGTCACAGCTGCTCACGCTGAGCCTAGACCAGCACAGGCAGTGCTGGATCCCTGCAGCTCCTGACGGAATAAAGCAAATCCCTGAGGAACAAAGCAAAGTCAGAAAGGTCTGAGGCAAATGGCCAAGCCAGGCTGTTGGGTATTTTTGTCTGAGTGAATTAACATGCTGACAGCTCATGGTGTCTTCTGAGCTCATGCTGTCAGCCTCCTCACTACCTAGTCTAAAGCAGGTAGAAAACTTGGCTAGAAGAGGTATTTGGACCTTTCATCTTTAAAATCTGAAAGGTGCTCCTGTTTCTTCTAGATGCCTTGTTATCCTTTCCAGCTGCTCTCCTCACCATCAGCTGTCTCTGCATCATGAGGACATCAAGTTGCTGTTCCAGCTGATGACATGGAAGCTACAAAACCCATCCCCAGGACACAGTAGCACAGATTCAGGCTGCAGAAAGCCAGAAACCCACACTTCAGCCTCCCACACCCAGAACCTACACAGGAGACAAATCCTGTCTGGGTCCCGTTCCAGGTCTCAGGCTTGCCATCCAAACAGCATGGCAGGAATGAGGTAGGACCGTGGGACAGGCACCAGGAGCAGTGAAGAGGTGAGCTACACAGAAGGCCAGCAGCAAGCACTGCTGTAACAGTGTTTTTCCTTTAATAAAGCAGGGGGGGAAAAATAAAAGCCCAGCCCCTGATGTATGAACTAATGGCACCAATGCATGAACATGTAAGAAATAAAGCACATAATCCATGCCACGAGTCCTCTTGCCCTGCTACTTTGCCCTCACCCTTCCCCAGAGTGGCCATTTTATGCAGTTTCCTCCCCCCCAACTCCTTCCAGCAAGCTTTTATACCTTTCAGGCCTAGCTTGCAGTGAAATTTATTTCCATAAATTCCTTGAACTGTAGATTACTTCACAGCAAACCATTTCCTTTGCTGGCTAATGACTCCCATGTGTTTGAGCATTTAAAGCCACTTTCAAGCATGCTTTGCTATCTCTCCTTAGCACGTGCAGCAAAGTCCCTGCATGGGGGTTTCAGGGTGGAAGTGTCTAGCATGGAAAAAAGCTAAACAGAGAACTTACTGTCACCAAAGAGTTGAGGGGGGGAGGAGGAGGGTGTGAGGACGACAGAAAATAAAGCAAGAGCAAAGCTGACAAGAAGTAAAACTGGCACTGGAGTCATGCCAGTCTGGTACAGTCAGTCTTGGGGCTGGCAGCAGCAATGCCATTAAGTGGAAAAAGAAGAGGGTCTCTGCTGACAGGCTGTGTTAAGCACAGGCTTAACACAGGGTTGATTAAAAAAGAAACAGCAATTTAAAAGTCACATTTCTCTCTCCTTAGTGCCAGTAACAATCTCTTGCAGCTCACAGACATGGCTGTGCACAAGTTTATAGCATGCAGTCAAAGAGAGCACCTCCTCAACCTCCCAGGTCAGAGAAGACATGTAAAACCATCCAGCCACCCAAATTTGGGTTTCTACAGGTTCAGCTTTTTTCCCCCCCTCTCTGGGGCAAGTCCTCCTCTTGGCACCAAACTCAGAAAAAACCTTCTCCAAGAGCAGGTCCAGCCTTGGTAATTTTAGCAGCTCTGGGCATTGCTGGGGTGCAGCCACGCTCCTCCACCACCAGCATCCCATGTGTGTGCATCAGCCTCATCCCGTTTCTGTCCATGGCAACTTTCCATTGCTGGATCCATTAGCACTAGAGAGTCCTATGAAGTCACCCAAGCTGGTGCATCTCTGGCCAAGCTCTTTCCCTCTAGGGAAGAAGCAGACCTCATTCATTTTGCCATGGAGTTCGCAGAACCGTTCTTTATTTATCAGCATCACTTGGGCTCATTTAATGATTTTAAATAAATGGGACTGGAAAATGCAGCTTTTAAATGCTAGCTATTTGAAAGTAATTAGAAGTCTAAGGATGCAGACAGTCACCTAGTAGGATTCCTCTTCTCAGTGCATCTGTCAGTACTTAAATATCTATGAAAACTGGCCCAGTACCACATTTTTGGAAATAGGAATATGCAGCAAGATCTTTAAATGAGTTCAGATACCCAACTCCCATACATTTTCCTCACAGCTCCTAAATCATGGAGTGGTTTTGAAATGTTTATCTTGCAGCTAAACAGTATCAGTTGTCTGAAAACCATAAAGGCAACAAATATCTGCCATGGTAAATTACCCAACCAGTACAGCTAGTACCCAGACACACGATTAAGTTGCCATGGATTAACAAGCAACTACAGTTCACTAAGCTGCCTGTACCAACGCTTTTAGCCCAATGCAAATGAAGAAAAATGGGTTAGCAGAAATGTATCTCACTGGGGGATGAGCCTGTATTTGTCATGGGCAGAGGACACAGGCAATCGCCTGCTGCAGCTCAGCAGCACCACAGGAGCTCTCTGGGACTCTAACAACCCCATCAGTGGGCTCCAGAAAACAGAGAGTGGCAACATTCCTTCAAGAGACCAAGGGAGAGTCATCGCTGGTGTCTATTATCAAGCTGGAGGGAAGGCAGAGGAGAAATCAGCGATGCTCTTGTCGTTTGGCAGAGCCTGGAGCAGGCAGCTCCTCCCTAGCAAAGTCCCTCAAGCCCAGGCTGCACAGCAGGCACGAAGAGCAGCTTCACAGCTGGGTGGGGAAGGAGTCAATATCATACATTAAATAAACCAAAGCAGCCTGGTAATAATGTGCTAAAAATAATTGAGTGAGCACATCGCTTAGAAAACTCTACACTCCCTGCCAAGTCTTACCAGAGTAGGACACAGCTTCCTCCCCCTTCTCAGGCATCTAAAATAGATATTGCAGAGGATTAAACAAAATAGTAATAAATAGGTGACAAAAATTTCCACATGGGAGGAGGGGGGGATAAAAAATCCCCTATGGATTGCCAGTGTGTTTTCCTCCAAAGCAGCTGGTGCTGGCCACTGTGAGGGAAAGATCTTACATGGTATTGCAGTGGTTTTGTTTTATTCCATGATGTCAATACTATGTATTTGATTCATTCATTGCACCTGGTATAAAATCCCAGGTTCTGACCTTAGCAGAAAAGGGTGGCCACATTATTCTCATGTTGTTTTTCTGCATAGCCCTTTATAGATGAGGGGACAGGAGGCTTTCTGGAGACAACTCCTTTTCTTGCTTTGTTTCCTTCTTTATCTACAATAAAAGATGTTCTTGACAAAAATTCATTTGTACAGTTTTTTGTCAACAGAGAGCTATAGTTAGAGCTGGCTGGGTGACCAACAAATTGGGTTCCTCAAAAACTATCCATGTTTTAATGACTGCTCTGATTCTGCATGAGGATGGGAAGAGACTGAAGGAGCTCAATGCTTGGGAGGGAGATGAAGGCAGAAGTTGGGGTCCCAAGCCCAAAGTGGAGGCACATGCAGAGCTCCATGAAACTGCTTCCCCTAGCCAGGCAAGGATTCTGCCACAGAATTACCTCCCTGTGCTCCCAACTCATCCATCCCCCAGAATCAATTATCAACACAAGGCAAGACCACCCTGACAGCGCAGATGGAGGGAGACTGCGAGTAAGAGCAGCAAGGTAGGAGCAAGAGTCTCCTCTCCACCCACACCCTTCATAACAAATGATTTTCACTTTCATGATCTGACTCCTGGCCCCGCTTTCCCTTCCTCTTTTCCCTACAAACCTCCTCAAAGCATTTCTGAGCTGATGTGGCTGAAATAGTGATCCCAAACCATGAAGAAACATTGAACGGGATGAACTGATGGAAGAGTCAACAACATGCATCCCACGGGGGAAGCAAATCTCACCACGATATCCAAGCAGTGCGGGGGCAAAGCTCAAGTTTTTAATCCAAGCTTCAGCTTGGAAGTAACTCCAGGTACAGTTCAGACAACACAGAATTACAGAAAAAACATTCAAAGAATGAAAACAAAAAAAAAAACCCACTTACAACAAAACACAGCAGAGGAAACCTTTTGTTTGGGGAAAGAAAGAGATTTTAAACTAAGAGACAGTTAGTGTCCATTCTGGAAACATCTCAAAACTGCCCAGAGGCAAAACAAACAAAACCAGTTCTTTGCTGGCATTTGGGACACTAGGATTCTACTTGCCCTGGGTACTTAATTTAATATAAAACAAATCACCCTGGAGCAACAAACAGAAAATTTGCTAGTAAACAAGACAGCTCTAATTATTTAACAGTGGAATCCAGAATAATTAAGTCACAGCATCCAGAGCAGCTACAAGCTAATTATATAAGCAAGTCCCCCAAATATTTCAACTCTCTTTTGAAAAGCAGGAAAAAAAAAAGGCTGCTTCATTTCAAGACCAGAGAGTAGACAGCATCTCCGAAGAGAAGCCTTCAGGGTGGTGCATCCTTGCCTTTCCCAGTGGCTATCTGGGACTTGGCCTCCTTCCCTGGAGGTGCTGGCTCATAGGAGCAGCTGGTCTCCCTGTGGGTCTATTGCTAGCAGCTTTGAGGATTCTGTTCCAAATTCCCTGCCCTCACTTTCTCCCTGGGATGCTGTCAGGTACACCCTGCTGCACCAGTAATTCATTCCCCTGCCCACCCAAATGCCCACCCCACTCCTCATGTTGGGTCCAGGCTCAGCATGCACAAACCTTGAAGAAGCAATGGGTTGGGTTTTTAAGCACTTGAGGTGTATGGGATGGAAGAGTTGGCACCAGGAGGGACAGTACAGCATTTAGACAGGCACCTGGGAAGCTAGGGGCTCATCTACATGGCAGAGAGCTTGGAGGCTGCATCGTGGCACCAGGCAATTTTGGCATCTCAAGGGACCTGAAAAGAGTCAGGCAAATGTTAGGTGCCAGGAAAGGTCGAGGCTGTCGCCTGCAGTCCAGAGTAAAGCAGTCACTTCTCCTGATGTGGGGGAGTGCAGCACTCAGCAATGTAGAGCTCCCAAAGATGCCAGAATCAAGGACTGCTTTGTGAGTCCGAGCTCTGTGTGGTACCTCACTGTCTCATTACCCTGTCATGAGAAAATTGCAGGTAGAGCTTCTCAGGGTAATGAGCTGCTCTTGCTGAGGAGCTGGGATCTATGTGAACTGCTCTGGGTGGTCCTGCTCTGGCAGAGGGTTGGGTTGGACTGGACAATCTTTCAAGGCCTCTTCCAACCCCTAACATTCTATGATTCTGGGGCTGGGCATCTGAACCATGATGAGGGACTCAGTTCCTGCACTGTAGACAACAGCCCCCCAGCCCAATGCCTCTGATTTCATTTTCTGCAGTAATCTCAACTCTGATCAGCTAATGACACTGGGTTTGTGTTAAAGTCACTCCCAGGGCATCCTCAGAGCCACGGGAGGGAACAGCAGGGCTCTCAGAAACACAGCCCCTCCGGGGCAAAGCAGCAGCTAAGAAGCACATCTGGCTCCAGATCTCCACCTCTTCCTGCATCCCATTGACCAGCAGCAATCACAGCAGCTTTGCAGATGTTTTTAGGTGTCTGGGCCCCGTGCCAAACCCGCAGGCCGACCTTTGAACAACAGCTATTTTACCGTGACCGTGCTCAGAGCATCAGCTCCGCTGAAACCATCAGTCTCAGAAGTGATGATTCAGTCTCTGTTTCCCTTCAGACTTCATCATTACAAGGTCATCAAGCACAGCATGGTTTAAAACACACAGAAAGCAGCCACCAGAGTTCTTAGGAATATCAAGCAGTTTCAATATCCTTCTGCAATACTTCAGTCTGGCTGCTGATTAACTCTCGCTTCACATTTTAAAAGTCCTCTTGCTCAAAGAATGTCTGAGGGGGTGTGCAAAAGCTGAACAACATGACTGTGATTACAGTCAAATGGATGCTGCATGGCTAAACCAGGACTGCTCCAGAAAGAGCAAGGGATAAAATGCAATACTTGAGAGAAGGATTAAAAAACAACAAAAAAAGAGGAATAATAATGAATCCCCCAAATGATGAGGGTTTAGCTAAATGCTTTTCAATTCCTTTAAATTTGCCTCCTGGCTTTTAACTGCCTTGCTCAGGATTTTGCCTGTTATGAGTGTTAGAAACAGGCTTTAAAATAATGCCCAGCTCCTTGCCCAGTCACATGAGTCAGAGAACATGGGTGTTGGAAAGTGCATGGCTCAAACTTACCTTTTGGAAGTTGGCAGCACCGCTGTATTGCCAATTTCACAGGCTCCTCCTCACCAAAGGAAAGTCACCAAATGTTGTCACCACCTCTCTTCTGTTAATTTCTGCCAGCATCCACACTTTGACCAAATCCACTAAATTTTATGCCAAAAGTCATCCCTTCTTTCCTCTTCTCTTTTTTTAAATTCTTGCTTTAGATCACTGCAACCTCCTTCTGTCAAACCTCCAAGCTTTTCATCTCCCCTTGCAGGAGCACATGCCAAGCAAGGTGGCCAAAATACCTTTTCTTCTTTTGAATTTCAGCCCTTTTTGGAGCCAGTTTTAAACTGCCTTCATGACATGCAGCAGAGAAACCTGTTGATGAGGCAGACCCTCTGTGCCTACTGCTTTTCCCATCACATACTGAGTCTTCTCCCATTCTTGCCCTGCATCTTGCTGCCACACAGGACTGGGGCCACACCTGCACCATGCAATGTGCCGCAAACACATGGGGCTGCACCTCTCAGCTTTGCTCTTGCTGTTCCCAATGTCCTCATGCACTTCCCTTGGGTGCTGTCTAGCACCATTTCCACAGCTGCTTCCCCATCCCTGCCCACAGCAGGTCTGTGAGGCTCTGTGCAGACCAGAATTATTGCCATTTCCCAGCAATTCAAGGGTTAGAGGCATCACTTCTCTCAGGCTGGGCCGTTCATGGCTGCAATATGCTGTGCTGGACTTACTTTAGCTATCCACATTCCTGCTGAAAACTCACTTGCTTGAGCCAACTTGCTTATTATTTGAGTTGTTAATTTTATGGTTTTATTAAGTGACTCTGAATGAATGCCATTGTAGCACATGGTACTTTGGCTGATTGAATGATTGATTTTACACAGTTGCCTTCTTCCTGCACTCCCTAAGTACTTTGATTTGCGATTAACAAACCTCAACGTTTTGCTATTCCACTTCACAGCTCTCTGGCTCATTTTAAGCTTCCCTTTTTCACATGTTCCTTTATGGGCCAAAGAGGCTGTTTAGGCATCTCAAAATAAAACCAAAAGAAAAAAAAAACAACAATCTGTAAGAGATCAGAAGTGGACACACACTTGGAGGAGCTGGTGAAAATGCGGGCTCTGACAGCTAGAAATCATGTGAGATTTATCTGCTCTTCACAGGCATGGACAGAGAAAGGCAGGCTGAAGGTTAAGGAGGCTTTATTTTTTTTCCTTTGAGTGGTATCTATTCGGGATTATTTCTTGTTTTAGCTTTTTTGGGGGCTTCCTGGGGTTTCCAGGCTTTGTGGGAGACTATCCCTTTGTGGGAGACAGGCCCTTTGTAGGGACAGCAACCACTGTTCTAGCTTTATCTCCTCTCAGTCCGGAGCTTCGTACTTCTGTGCAGTATAAGCCAGGAGCAAAGGGAGAAACAAATCACAAACCAAACAAACTTTGAGGAATGATACCACAAATTGTTTCATGTTTAGTAAGAATGCTATTTGCTTTGCTCAATGCTATAAAGCTGTTATTAAGGAGCACCAAAGATCTCAAGATATATATGGTGTGATTTAAAGTATCTTGCTAAAACTAAATACAACCAGAAGATAAGGTTTGGTAAAACCAAAACAAAAGGCATAGTTTTTTGTTAATGTATCACTGATATAAATATAATACCAAGGAATCATAGAATTGTTGGGGTTGGAAGGCACCTCAAGGATCATCTAGTTCCAACCCCCTGCCATGGGCAGGGACACCTCACACTAAATCAGGTTGCCCAGAGCCACAACCAGCCTGGCCTTCATAACCTCCAGGGTTTTTACCTCCCTGAGCAACCTGTTCCAGTGCCTCACCACCCCCTCACTTCTTCCTGACATCCAATCTGAATCTACCCATTTCTAGGTTTTTTCCATTCCCCCTAGTCCTATCACTCCCTGACACCCTAAGAAGTCCCTCCCCAGCTTTCTTGTAGGCCCCCTTACAGTAATTGGCAAAATGTTGGCTTTTTTTCCCAGCAGAAAATTCCCTCAGAATTTGACATCTTGAATCCTTTCTTCCTGGGACAAAACTTCAGCATCTTGACATTCAGCATAACTCAGGTGCAATGTTCCATCCAGAGCACTGCTGAGACTATTATTATTATTTTTTTTTTAATTCTCTTAACAAAAATAAAACCAATTTCAGTACCTCAGCCATTTTTATAGACAAACTCACTTTGATCCAAAAAAAGGTATTGCAGACAAACAAGTGATGCCAAGTCCTGAGCCTGAGGCACAGAGAGGACGCAGCGAGCTCTTGGCAAGATGAAAGTACAGCAGAACAGGAGCACTTGCTTTAAAAAAAAAATCCTTAAAATAGAAGAGGAACAAGATGATATCCCATAAAGAAGTGAAAGATTTGAAGGCTGCCTGATTGTCTGTTTGGAGACTGTGGGAAGCAATCAAAAGTTTTATATACATTAGAAAACTTTATACTGCTCACCTCCAAAAAAGGAGGATTGTGGGGGGAAAAAAATTGCCCTCAAGTGCTCAGAGAATTTAAGGGTAGAAGAGGCTGGTAGTACAAACTTGGTAGTACAAGCTTCGACTAAGACAAAGAAGAGAGTTTATATTGCTTTCAATTATTTTAGGCCAAGTATCACAATGGGCAAAGGGAAAAGTCAAGCAGGGATAAGAGCAGAGGATGGAGGATACTTCAAGGTGGATTTCACAGACTCATGGAATCATTTCAGTTGGAAAAGACCTTCAAGATCATCAAGTCCATCCATTATCAAACTCTCCCAAGCCTGTTCAAAACCCTGTGTGTAGCTCCAGCCACAAGCACCTCTGCCTTACTGCCCAATCCCACAGATGAAACCTTTCTTACCCTATTGCAGATTGAAAGTAGTGACAGAGTTTGGTCCCAAAAGGTGAAAGGGGCAGCAGGCATAGATCACACATGTGAGGCTGGGAGAGGTACTGTTGTTATTATTGAGCAGATGTTACAGCTGGAATCAATGAACAAGCCTCTGTGTGTCCAGCCCTGAGCTGGTTTCTCAGAATCAAGAGCCAGAAGCTGAGATCCACCCAGTCAGTTAACTTTGACTGACATTACTGTAATGCAAGAAACTTCATCAACCATCTGCAGCTGTGAGGCTCCAGAGAATATTAAGCATTCCCCAAAACCAGAACATGTACTTAGCACAACAGCCCTCACACAGACTGGATCCAGGATGGACCTGGTTGTCCCAGATGAGACGTTGCACGATTTTCCCAACCAAGTCTTCCCTGGGGGTTTGCAGCCCCAAGCTACCTACACAAAAGAGCACACAGGCCTCACACAGGGACAGCTGGGAACAAGAAACATGGCCTGTGGGAGCTGCTTGCTAATCCAGGAGGAAAAGGCAAGCAGAGAAAGAGGTCCAGATGCTGGATGTGGAGTGCACAGAGCCAACTGCTTCATTCGGGAAGCACAGGGCTGAGCCAGCGCCTTGCATGCTGGAGCAAAGACCTTTCTTTAAAACATGAGGAGAGGCAGAGGGATCAGCAGTGTGTTAGAGCAGAGGTGAGAGAGGACAGCAGAGCTGCCTTCATCTAATAGCTCAGCAATTTGGGCTCCGTTCTCTCTTCTCTGTTGCTGGACTCAAAATACCTTCCATTTCCCAAAGGAGAGCCCTGGCTGGCAGCCTTCAGGCTGTGCCGGAGCCGTTCCGCTCTGAACAGCATCACTGACGATTTTTGTGCCATTCAGAGTGATTCTTCTTTATCATCATCATTGTCTACTTTCTCTTCAGAGTATTCAGCCAGGAAAGGGGGGAAGCATGGGGTCTCAATCCATGCTTCAGTGATGATTAAAATATATCAAGCAGTCATTAGAGAGGGTAAAATCAACAAATACTCACCAGGGCATGGACTAGAGAGGAGGGAGGAAATCAAACTATTAACAGAAAGGGCAAGAGGAGCATTTCTAAGCAAAGTATAAATTCTTTCAAGGGGGAAAAAGAACAGTAGCATTGGTGAAGAGGGAGAAAGGGGAGGCAAAAGATGTATTAAGTTCTGAGATTAAAATATGAAATAGAAGAGTTTTGAAGAGAAGTGAAAGGAGAATGAGGAGTCTGAGTGTGTTGGAGTAGAAAGTGTGAGAAAGTAGAAAGGTGATGAGGTCAGCCAGAGTGGAAAGCACTTTGGCAGCTCCTTTAAGCAGGACAGGGAGGTTGAAGCAGTGGGTGTTTCTGAGAAGGGGTCACTGTCATCCAAACATAAGGGGAAGAGCAGGCTGCACAGGTATGGGCATAAGCAAAAGTGCAGTGTTTCAGAGAAAGAGTACCCTCTGTATGGGCAGACAAGGCTTGGGAATGGATAGAAGCCAAGTTACAAAAGCACAGAGAGCAACACTCATGGACACAGCAGTGGTGGACACTGCATTGGGATGGTTGCAATGCTATAGCACAGTGACAACAGCCTGTGTCTTCTCCAGAGGAGTTCAATGCTTGGTATATTACAGTTACAACAGTGTTAAGGCAGCAAGAGAGATGAGAAGAGCTAGATCCAGTTCTAGGCTATCTATCCTCTCATCTAATAGATGGTTTGAAGGCAAGCTTGCTTCCCTGGAAAACCTTTTAAATCTTTTTGGTCTAACCTTGTTGTGGCAGAATCCCCATCTCCTGGCTTCTGATTATACTCCTTACCCTATAAAGACTCTGCACAAGTACAGCCCTACTAGTAAGGTATGATATTAACAGCATGCACCATCACAGTAATCACTGCACCAGTAACACCTGATCTATCAGAAGATCTTGATCCCCTGTTCCTTGTTCACCAGGAACAGAAGTCAACAGCTGCTAGAAGTCAGATGCAGAAAAGCAGCATTAGAAAAAAAATGCAGATTTGTACAGGGGGAAAAGAGGAAGTAATTAAAACAACCTACTGGTGCAGTTTTACCCACATACCAATCTATATCCACCTCTAGCTGAAACAGGGTTTTGTTTGGCGACTGACACATCTTTGAGTCACAGCTGAGGGGAGAGAATAATGCCCACCTGCTGGCATATTGTTCTCCAGCTGATTGTCCTCTTGATCTGTAGTGCTTGCATTCACAACGGGGAGCACACAGAGACAGAGAGAAGAAAAGGAGGTTGGACAGACCAGAGAGATGTGCTGGAGAGAATAGTCAACAATGCACAAAATGGGCTACAATGTGAAAAGTCAGGGTGGTTGGGGGGGAAGAATTAAAAAAGAAAGTTTATGAGATGCAATTTATATACGTATATACATTCACAATGACCAGCGTTAAGTTAATCCTTATACATCATGCAAATAAACAGCTCTGACAATCTTACAATGTGAGGGTGCATTTTCCTTTCACAATCTACCACCTCTGTTGACTTTTTCGTGCTGTACTCCACCTTCTGCACTGCTACTGAGTCACTCTGCAAAGACCAGCACACGTGGACACCCTCCTACAGCCCCATGTGCATGAACACGAGACCAACCATGAGACCAGGCTGGATGACCTGCTTGGTACCTGAGGCCACACATCTGTCTGCAAAAGGAAAGGATGTAATGTGAATGGGGACACCTGCAGCACTTTTCCTGGCACTGACTGCTGGTAGAGACTGATCCTGAATGACCAAATGCAACAGGCACAAGTTCACCCCCTTGGCTCCTACACAAAGCCATAGCAAAATGCATTCATGTGCACACAGCAGATGGATGATGCAGCTAAATGTTGCACTTGACAGCAAGGCTGGGTGCAGAAATAGAGATAATTACTGAAATAGTCTCCTCTTGTAACAAGAGCCTCCAGAATGGGTGCTCATAGCACAGCCTGGGGGTTCTATGCTCGAGGATGCAGCACAGGGACCTGTCTGCAGCAGGGGCTCAGGCCGGAGTTACCTATCTTTATTTTCTGTGAACAAAACCCTTCTCTACCAAAAAAGCCCTTGGTAGCTCTACAGTAACAGAGTCTAAAAAACCAAGTGCAACCTACTGCTTGAGCCTGTCCCCAGCACAGCACAAGGCTACACATTTCCCAAGACAGTTTTACCCTGTGCATAACACTACATTAATAAAAGCATTAAGCAAAAATCACATGGAGTCAGACTGTAACCTAAAATCAGAAACCTAAATCTGAGCAGTTCTCACCCAAAATGAGCGCTTCCCCTCCCCCTGCTTTTTCCCCCCATTAAGTATTTTTATAGACCTGCACAGACCAATCTCCCTGTTACCCACATACAGAAATTTTCACTCAACTGACAGCTGAGACGTGACTACTGGCCCTGTGAAGGACAGCTCCAGCCTCAGCTCAGAGCAGGAGCCGCTCAGGACTCCCTGGGTCTCCCGTCAATGTCACTGCAGGACAGTGAAGGGATGAGCATGCAGCACATTCCTGGATGCCAGTTTACATCTTCTCCCACAGGTGCTGTACACCAGCAGCCCTAATGCCACGACAGCCCATCTGCCACTCACACCATATAGTCCTGCTCAAGAACTCCTTGGGAACTGAGAGCCAGCCGCTCACCTGCTGCCAAAACAGAGCTTACGTGGGACACAGCTCCTATGCTAAAGAGCTTTCCATTTGCAAGAGAAATCAGTGTGACAAATAGAGAAGAAAGAAAAAAAAACCAAAGTACCCCCCCAAAACCCTCCACCTTTAAGCCAAGTTTTTCAAGAGTGATCCAGCTCCTAATCCCACTGTGTGCACAATGCTGTCATGTGGGAGTGTGCAGCTGCCCCAGCACCCCTGGATGTGCACTCCAAGTGCCTTCATGTTTGAAGGGAGTGATGCCTTCGCACTATGTTTTTACAGTTAAGTTGTTTGTTCAAATGAAGCACTTTTTGAAATGCCCATGATCCCTTTGGGATCCAAGCTGCTGATCCACTCACAGGGAGCCTTGTCTGGTTTGTGCTGAGGCTGCACAGCAGTGGTGCCGCAGCCCACCGCCCTACATCCTTGTTGCTCTCATACCCAGAGACCCCCCCAAAGTGTCAAAACCAGCTGAGTTTAAAACAAAGGAAATGTAAAACTCATTATATCCATGATAGACTGAGGCCACTTTGACAAAAGTCCAGGCTTAATCATAGTGTTTCAGTTCATCCTGGTGTCCTTAATGAGAAAGACTCATTAATACATGCAGTCACACTCAGGTTCCCTACCTCGGAGCACAGTGCAGTCCTACACTGCTCCAGTCCCTGCTGCATGGGCTCCCATTAAGTATGACATAGATTTGTTACGTTGCTGAGCTGGCTGTAAATTGAACTTGTCATAGTGAAGTGCATGTTTTCTAGTTCTTCATCTCTTTGGTTCCTGTTGCTATAGTGACCATCAGAAATCAGAGCAAAAAAAGGCAAAGAGAAAGAAGATCCTTTCTCCCTTTAAGCAGCACCTTCAGTCTCTAGCACTGGCAGAGTTCTTTGGGCTCAGCTTTACTTGTTAGGACAGACATACCAAAGGAAGAAGCTCTCTCAGATTTCAGGGGCTCATCCAAATCTGCTGAATTCAAAGGCAGTCTTTTCAATGGCTTCAAGGAACTCTAGATCAGGCCTATACCATCTAAAAGCTGAATTCAACACAGATTTGTGGTTCATGTGAGCTTCTAATCCCTGGTACAGGTGTACGCTGATGTCCTGCTTAGACGAGTGACTGATGCTGTGAGCACAACAGGACATTCAGACATGGATAGTCAGTGCTGAATCTCACCTGTTATCACACTCCTTTTCATGTCCTGGCTTTATCTACTACTTCTTTGTCTAAAAAAATATAATAATAAATGCTCCTTGATGCTGGGCATTGCTGCTAAAAGACAAAAGTAAGCCAAGCTCTAAATGACAGGTCTTAGGCACAGTCTGGCCAGCCACACCAATGCTAAAACCCACATTCCAGCCTCAACACAGTGTGTGCGTGTGACTGGTGAACCCAACCTCTTCAGCACCAGAAGTTTGGTGCAGGGATCTGCTGGTGGTGTTGAAAACAGGGAAGACAATAAGAACCATGAACTGCTTTCACTGAGCTGTAACCCTGAAGCAGCTTGAGCACACTCAGCGTGCAGTCAACTACAGGTGCACGATGCCTGAAGAGGGGCAGGTGACCATTCAATGGTGATAACTGCTCATTAGCAATAATGCTATATTAAAGTTAAATACTGCCTGTGCTCAGGTTTCTCCTGCCTACCCAGGGGGGATCTGCACAGATTACCTCCTTGCTGCAAGCCACCATGCTCAGCCAAGCCTTAGTTTATTTTAGATAATGCCATTTCTGCCTTTAGAGACCTTGTCACCTGAATTGTAATGAGCACTATCTTCTAGAGCAGTAGTACCCAAACAGCAGCACATATCATAATGGTAAATGAGCTGGGTTCAAGCACTACATGAAGACAGGCTGGTACAGGAGCTGCACACCCCCTGCCACACAAGATAGTACCAAGGCAAAGGTCAGGAAAACCTACATCTGAAAGCAAGAAACTTCTGTATTGAATAGAAGGTAACTATTGTACACATTGAATTGATAGCCCTGAATCCTGCTACCCTTTGGATCAGTGGTACTGCAGGTTTGCTCCTGTGTGTAAGCATCAGAGACAGTCCTACAGGCAGATTGAGACTTTTCAGAGACAGAACACTGAGGGGAGAGGTTTTGAGGATAGTTTGTGTGCAGCCACAGTCACATTTGTATCTCTCCACAAAGATCCACTTCTCTATAAGTAAGAAAAAGCCTCTTGGTGCCATTATGAACCCAGCTCTGGCAGCAGTGCCATTAGCAGGAGCACAGCACCCACAACAGCATGGCAGGACAGCTGCAGTGTCATCCCCAAAACAATGATTAAAGATGATATTAGACAGGAGAAATTTGACCAAACACTGCTAATGCATCATAGCAAAATACAACAAAACCCAGCTTACCACCCAGCAGGCAGCTGCCGGCTGCTGCTGAGAAGCTCATCAAGGAGAGCTGTCTCATTGGCACTGCTGATGGATGATGACCCACCACTGCAGCTCTTTGCTGGGTAGCAGTTAGAGGCAGCCAGGAGCATCAGCCCCATCCACAGATGGAAACCATTCAGCCTGAAGGATGAAACAATCCTCAGCTCTAGCAAGAGGGATTTACAGAAATATTTCAAAATGGGCACCAGGAAGATCACTTTCAGCAGACCAAATGCAACTCGAAGTCTGTCAGACTTCCACCACCTCCAGCTCTCTCTAAAAATGCTCTAGAGTTGTCAAGCTTCAAGAACTCCTCTTAGAATCACAGAATGTTTTGGGCTGGATGGAAGTTTTGAAGATCATCTGGCACAATGCCCCTGCAGTAAGCAGAGAGATCGTCAACCAGACAAGGTTGCTCTGAGCCCATCAGAGACCTTGTATCTTCTGCTTGATAACTGAACTGAGGAGTACTGAGGACCTTTTCATAGTGTTTATCCCACTGAGTTTTGGACTGCTGCTGAAAATTACCTGAAGTTTATCTAAACATTTTCTCCCTCCTAAGAGGCACAGAGCTTTCTTGTGCTATTTATCATGGGTTTGCCAGGAAAGTGGGACTTGAGCAGCATTTCCTTTCCACAAGATGGGCAGGCAAGGAAATCCTGACCATCTCCAGCTGACTTTGTGTCCCAGTAGTAGTGCTGGACCACAAGGAAACAAGGGGCTATGCTTTTCTGCAGATTTACTGACCTCAGGTACTGAATTCAAAATGACATGCCTGAGGATCATCTATTTTCAAAACCAGGAGAAGCAGGATACAAGAGTCTTAATTTTGATACAGACATACCTGGTCAAGGTGTAAACCTACTCCTGTCTAGCAGTTTTGATTAGAAAGATAGAAGTGAAGCTATAGCAGAGTTCTAGCATGACTTCTTATAACATAAGAGTATTTTCCCTGTTACAGCTGATGCTTGTCCAGGGAACCTGCTCCTTCCTTTTGTAGTGCATAACTGCTCAAAGTGCAAAGAGTTCTGAAAGCCTATGATGACATAATTCATTCAGCAAGACCTTTATGAACAGGCAAAGTTAGACATCACACCTGAGAATGGACCTTAAAAGTTGCACTGGCATCCCCTGTATCTGGGCAACTCAGGTGCATATGCACAGATTCCTATTCACACTTTAATTTGATGCCTGAAATAAAAGGTACCAGAGTTACTCTCTTTGGCTCATATATCAACAACATGCTCCTGAAAACTTGACACTATCCGCCACTCATTGCAACAATAGCTCATCCTTCTACCTCAGAGACTCCCACACTCACTCTGCTGATGCTCCAGCCCAGAACATAACTGCAGATGGAAACATTTCTGAGTCATCTTTGAAGTGCTCCATCCTCTAACATCTGTCTGTTTTAAAGTCCACATTTAAATGCTTCAGGATGCAAAATCATATACTCAAATTCACTTGCTGATGAGCCTGCCACTTCCCCAAATCCTGCCTACAATAAATGCAAGCCATCAACATAACACCCTGCAATTTACCCACACTTGCATTTGATGGAAATATTAAAAATGAAATGCCAAGCAGATGTTCAACAGACCTGTTATGATAAGAAAACAAATTATAAGTTATGAAACTAATGGCTTCTTAAGGGGAGAAACGCAAAGAGCCTGAAATTTGATGGTAGCAGAAGGAAAAATTTGGAAATTATAAGTTTTGACTTTTTAAAAATAGGTCAGAATCACAATTTTGCTTGTGCCACAGAGAAGCACCCAGTTTCGCAGCTGACAGCAGGTGGCAGCAGGATTCCCACCACAAACCCCGGACTGAGAATGACATCCCCTACAACAGATTTGAATACGCTCATCTGTGCCCTAAGCTTGCCTGATATGTGGGCTAACAGAAGCAAAACAGGGTTGGATATATCTTCATTTACACAACTGCAACTTTGCTGCCAAGTTTATGACACAAGAGCTGAGGATCCTTGGTGTTTAACAGTTCTGAGGAACATCGCTCTTTCTCCACTATAAGCCACTCAAAAGTATGTTGCTGTTCCATTACAGCACTCATTGCGCACGGCTGCTTAGAAACACCAGCTGGGAATCTAGAGATGGAACATTTTCATGAAGCATCAAGGAATCATTGCTAAGCATTTCTGGGAAATAGATGGAGCTGCATCCTGGAAACCTCAACCTAAACAATTGCACTTAGTCCAGGGAATCGTTTGGAAAAGGGATGCACAGACAACAACTGAAATGTGCCTGAGAAAGCATCAAATCCTGGTCAGATTGGTACCTAAAGAAGCCTTATTGAATTTAGGAGTGATCAGAAAAAGCAGGGAAAAAATGATTATTGATGATACAAGGTTTTGCAACATTTAAACAAAACCATATTTCCAACATCATTCTCATGTATTACAGCATACTGCTCACTGGGCAAGACACAGACATCAAGCTGTTGAGTGAGCACTATGATAAGAGTCTGCTAAGATCTGGTGTGTGTGCCCCAAGGAGGGGTTTAATGCTACAAATATCTAAAACTCAAGAGTCCAGACTCAACTCTGCTCCCTCAGAAACCAAAGCTAGCACTTCCTCTGCTGTCAGCATGGGAAGAGGCAAATGAAAACTAACATGGGGAATTTCTGACTATTCCAGCCTACCTGCAGGCATTCAGGATTAGTTTGTTACAATAATCTGAAACTGCAGATAAAGAAAAGCAAAGCCAAAATGCTTTAAAGTACCAGGGAGAGTGGGTAGGGTTGGTTGGGGGTTTTTTTTATGCCTGAAGTAGGGAGGAATTGTAGCTTTAATATGACTGAATGAGACTGGCTGTCTGGAGCAGGAGAAATTAAAGGACTATTAAGACAGAAAAAGAGAGCTGGCAGTCATGGCCAAGACAGCCAATTGTGGCAGAGCTGACTGAAGCTGCTGGCTGAACACAAAGGTTGCGAGAGACCCTGAACAATGACCCAAAGCCCACTGTGGCCAGGAGTAATCACAGGGTTTGAATGAATCCCACAAAGAATGGAAAATCCAAGGAGCAGAACACCAGAAGGGACTGGCTCTCACTCTGGCAGGCTCTGAGTTTGCTTTTCTCACTGCAGCTTGCAGACCAAGGAGGGCACAGCCTTCTGCTCCCATTTACCCACAGGAACCATCCTCATATCCATGGAAAAAGGGTTGCTTTCTACTTAAAATCTGGGTGCCTGCTGAGCCTGGCACACTGGGTGAACGAGGCTGGGGGCTTTATTGTTTTTTCCCTGTGTGGTTCCTTTTTCCTGCCTCTCTGAAATTCAGAAATATTTACCATGAGACAGATCTTGCTCCAGACCAGCCAAAGATATCCTGCCACACTGAGAGCAGAGCCAAAGAAGCTTCGTAAAAGCCCAGCTGAGGCTCCACTCCACAAGTCCAACTATTGACATACACATTCCCACTTCCAAGCAAAGAAAACTTGTTCAAAATAGGCAGTTATCCTGTTTGAGTTATCTTCTGACTCCAGCAGCCATGGTGACCCACATGTTGGAAAGAGCCTGGCTACTCCAGTTTGCTTTTGGGCAGGTTTTAGTCCACTAGGTGAATGTCAGCAAGTTCAGCTCAAGGAGTTTTGTTTGCTGATGCATCTGAGCTTCACCTGTCTCCACTGATCACCCAATCCCAAAGCACCTTTCCAGAAGGAAGGAGACATATCCCAAGGTGCTGAGGCTGTTCCCTCAAAATCCTGCTGCTCACTCATATTTCACAAAACACTCTGTCACAGAATATTTGAAATTACCTAATTCTCTGAAGGATGTATGTCTTTTTTTTCAAGTATTTGTTTGTAGGCTTAAATAAAAGAAAACTTCCACCAAGGTGAGAAGTGATTCTCTCCTCTGACATCCTGCTTTTAAAGGATGAGATCCAAGTCATTAATATTACAGTGACTTAACAATTCATTTACATACTCTCACTACTTTTGACAAAGCACAGCTGAGTTCCAAGCCTGATGAAATATTGTTATCCACATAAGTCACTTCGTGCAGCTTCAGCAAGGCATTTGTGGCTGTTCCCATTTGGGGCTGAAACTGAATTGAAAATTCATGTGTAAGCCACATGGATGAGGCAAGTTTGAGTATCTGGAAAGTATCAATTAAATTTACCTTCAGCCTGAAACAGCGGCTTGATGCAAAGGCCTTGGAAAGAGTCCCTGTTGTCATATCAACTGAAGACATGGAAATAACTCAAGCCAGAGGTGAACACAAGCTTATTTCAAGACATAATAATAACACTTCAATCTAGTTTATTAACAGTGGGAATGTTGATTGCTGTGCAAAGTAATAGGAAATAGCAGAGCAATTGATGGTTTTTCCTTTGATGACATGCACTTGTTAAGGATGTTATTGATTAAACGTAAATTAGCAGCTCACTGATTAACTCATCCCTCATCTTTACATTTGTATCACAGCAAAGAGCATGTAAGCAATTTAGGAATGTAGATATTGCTGTGGAGCTGTATCAAACTGACAACCAGACACAGATACAAAGCTCTTGGGGGAATAACACTCCTACTGGGTAACATTTGGGGGGTTGATTTTGTTTTCCATGGGCCACATATTTCATGAAGCCAAGATGAAAAGTCACTATGTAGAAACAGAAATTGCTTTTCTAGTGACAAGTGAGTATAACAGTGCTGGAGTTTCAGTTTGCTGGACAGTCCTGAGAGTTCTGGTGCTTCCCTCAACCTTTTCAGCACACACAATACAAACAAGTTCCCTTCCCTTACAAAACTCCTGGTGACTGCAGCTTCCAGGTAATTCTGAACCATACCTTGATGTGGGGCATCCTGCAACTACCATCCCAAAGCACCCTGCTGTGTGAGCATACAGAGATGCAATGGGTTCAAACTAGAGAAGAGTAGATTTAGATTGGATGTTAGAGACAAATTCTTTACCATGTGGGTAGTGAAACACTGGAACAGGTTGCCCATGGAGGTGGTTGGGGCCCCATCCCCAGAGATATTCAAAGTGATGCTTGACAGGGCTCTGATCCAGTTGAGGATGCCCCTGCTTACTGCAGAGGAATACATTGGCTCTAATGAGGCTTTGACTTGTTCTCAGGATTCACTTGGCCATAAAGCACAGCCTGCAGTGGGACAGAGCCAAAGACAATACTGTGGCCATCCCCTCATGAGTGTTTTGAAAGAAAGAGAGGAATGACAAAGTATGTTTGGACTGGAACCATCATATTTACAAGTATTCTAACTTCCACTCTGGAAATTAGTTCTGGAAGCCTAAAAATAGCTTAAAATCACATTCTCTTCCTCTCTGGTCCCTGCTTGTACTCCTGAGAGACACACCTCTAGGTCAGAAATCACATTTCTCACCAATTGACCCAGGACCTACTGGGCAGCTGTGCTGACATCTCACCTGAAAATAAAAATATCCCAAAGTCACCTGCTCTTGCCTGAGATGCACAACACCAAGGACTGTGCTGCAGGGCTGCCAAGAGTCAGATGAGCGAAGGATTACACTTCAAAGATAAAGATTACAGAACAGGGCCACCTAAAGCTTCCTGGCAAGATACTGCTCTGTGTTGGATAATTCTGACTAATCAAACCAGAAGAGCCACAGCAACATGTCAGGATTCACATCTTGCTTTAAAACTGCAAAGAGCTCTTTACTGGTGCTGTAAGACAACATTTTAACACGTCGCAAAGAGAAGGCTGCAATTTGCAAGTCGGAAAATGCATTCTCAAGATTTTTAAAGCCGAGGATAATATCAACTCAAGAGGCAACACTGGGGAAGGCATTCCAGGTTCATGCATCTTCAGTGGCCTGAAATAAAGCTAGGAGTTGAAGATAATTTGTGGGTTTTTTCAGAAGGCAAATAAGGGCACATTTTACAGAAAAATCATTCAAAATGACAGCGTTTCCCATATTGTGAGAGACCTAATTTCCATCCAGCACTCCTCAGCTAAACACACCTAGATGACATGAGCAAGAATACAACATGTTGTTCAAATTGCCTTTTCTGACCTGACTTGCAATAAAGCCTTGAGCAAGCAAAGCATTTTTGCCTGTGTGTAACTAACATGCAAAACCATTGTGCACTTCTGAACCATTTGTGTGCCTTCAAATGATTTGCTAGTTGGAACCTAAATTCAATTTGCTTTATAAAATCCAACTGCAGCCATTCTGATATAGTCTTCACTACAGCTACAAATACCACTTGGAAAGAAACCCTGCTGGAAATGTAGTAATCAAATCAGAGGCTGCCCTGACTGTGTGTCTGGACAGACTGAAAAAAAAAGAAAACCAAAAAGCACAAACAAAAGTCCTGCTAAAAGGTCTGAGCACAAGAGCATTTGTCTTAGCAGCCAGGTAACGTCCAGCTGGGTAGGTAAGGGGTTGCTAGAGCCTCTCAGTCTCACATAGGTCATTAAACTACATACATGGTGGTGCAACTGTGAAAGGTGCACTCAACAGCAGAGTCCATTTAATGCCTCGTGCCCCCCATTTGGGTTGTTAAGCAAAGGGAACTCAACAGCAGCTCCTTAACCCTGAAACCTGCATCTCATTTGCTTCTCCTTTGTATGCAACACAGCTCTAACCTGCTACCCTTCCTCCTCCAACAGAGAGATTGAAGCACAAGGTTTCAACTCCCCCTTGTAGGTCAGGTGGGGTATTTTCAGATTCCCTGACATTTAGCCTTCTGAACGAGGTAGATAAAGGATGAGTATTGAATGGTGATAATAAATACAACACACTGAACAAAGCAGATGAAACAGCGCAGGCTGAAGATCATACACAGCAGCAGAGTTACAGTTGTGCAGGGCAACCCAAACTGCAGACATAAGAATCAGGTTAGAGCAACCCAAACAGCTGAAATAAGCAATAGAATAGAACAGAACAGAATAGACCAGACCAGACCAGGTTGGAAGAGACCTTTGAGATCGAGTCCAACCTATCATCCAACCCTATCTAATCAACTAAACCAAGGCACCAAGCACCCCATCCAGTCTCCAGGGTTTTCTGCTTCAAAAAGAACTAAAACCCTCGTGCCAAAGTAACTTGTAATTTGGAGTTGCATAGATATGGATGCTAGATATGGATATTTTTCATGTCAAAAGCATGAGCTTGTTCACAGTAAGGAATTTTTTGCACAGCCTTCATTCTCTTGCTTTACCTTGCCAATACACCTCTCACCTCCTCAAAGCACACAGAATTATCCTTACCATGTCTTAGGCAACACAACACCCCCCCCCCCCCCATTCTGTTTTGCAGCTTCTTTTCCCTTATTTTATGACAAGCATCTGAATTCCAAACACTCAGGTGTTTTGGCTCTTCAGATTAACTATGCACCTGAATGATGCCTGCTCAGTTGTAAAATTTCAGCTTTTCATCCCAACAGCCCTCTGGTGATATAAATCCCACAGCATCATTTTGAAGTAAGTTAATTGCAGACTTGAATTTCAAATGCCTACTTCCCGTGCTTATCTTTTGAGTCAATAATTCCTCCGGACTGCATATCACCTTGTCACTTAGCTAGGCTGGTGGAAAGGCACATGACAGAGCCCACATTTGCTGTAAACCTTTCTGCCTTTCACTGGGAATGATTTAAAACTGGAGCATTCCTGTTCATTTGCACGTCCTGACCTGCAGCGATGGAGATATTTGATCACTCCAGCAGCAGCTGCTTATGTAAAGAATACTTTTTTTCCTCTGCTTTAACATATGCTAACAATGATATCTATGCCAGCACTTTCCCAAGAGCTTTTGAGAATAAGTCAGATTCATCATCATCTCTCCCGTAAGTGGGATATGCAGACACATCCACAGGACTTTTTCAACAATATTTACACTCAAAACAGGCCTCCAGGATCAGGAATGTATTTTTAAACTTTAATCCTCCCCGCAGCATGCTGAATTTTGCAACAGGAGAATAAAGATGTTAACATAGTGCATTTCCCACTTTCAAAGGATTTGAAAATGTCAGTCTGTCCTGTACTGCTTCAGGGGGGGGGAGGGAAAGGGGGAGGGTGGAACTTGCTGGTTTTCTCCATCACCATTCCAGTTATTAACTGCCACTAAAAGTAAAAAAATCCTTAAAATATGGTAAACCCCATGCATGGTAGAGTCCAAAACAGTAGAAGCAAACTTTCATTGCAAACATAATGAAGATAGGAGAAGGCTCCAGGGATACCTTATAGCAGCATTCCAGTACTTGAAGGGGGTCTTCAAGAAAGCTGGGGAGGGACTTTGTACAAGGACTTGTAGTGATAGGATGAGAAGGAATGGTTTTAAGTTGGAAGAAGGGAGATTTAGACAGGATATTAGGAAGAAATTCTTCACAGTGAGGGTGGTGAGACACTGGAACAGGTTGCCCTGGGATGTTCTGGATGGTCCTGCCCTGGAGGTGTTCATGACCAGGTTTGAAAAGGCCTTGAGCAACCTGATCTAGTGCGAGGTGTCCCTGCCCATGGTGGGGGATGTTGGAACTAGATGATCTTCCAACCTAAACCATTCCACAATTCTATGACACCAGTGTACAATATTTATTCCCTCAAAGTGTTCTGAGGTTAAGAAGTCCAAATTCCACAGCTGTATATACTGACTTTCCTTTTTCTCAGGGCTCTTCCTCCCATACACAGTTGGTATTTATTCTGGGTTTAGAAAATACAAAGGTTGTTTTAAAGAAAAAAAAACAACCAATAAAACAAACAAACACCAAAAAAACCAACTACCCAACACAACTACACACAACACTTCCACTTTCTCTCCAGTCACAGAAAAAAATCACAGAATCACAGAAAATCACAGAATCAGCAAGGTTGGAAGAGACCTCTGAGATCATCAAGTCCAACCTGCCACCCAACACATCATGACTACTAAATCACGGCACCAAGTGCCACATCCAATCCCCTCTTGAACACCTCCAGGGATGGTGACTCCACCACCTCCCTGGGCAGCACATTTCAATGACTAACAGTTCTCTCTGTGAAGAACTTTCTCCTCACCTCAAGCCTAAATTTCCCCTGGTGCAGCTTGAGACTGTGTCTTCTTGTTCTGGTGCTGGTTGCCTGGGAGAAGAGACCAACCCCCTCCTGGCCACAACCACCCTTCAGGTAGTTGTAGACAGCAATAAGGTCTCCCCTGAGCCTCCTCTTCTCCAGGTTGAACAACCCCAGCTCCCTCAGCCTCTCCTCATAGAGCTTGTGCTCGAGCCCTCTCCCCAGCCTTGTTGCCCTTCTCTAGACATGTTTAGGAGTCTCAATTTCCTTCTTAAATTGAGCGGCCCACAACTGGACACAGTACTCCTCTGGCTATCCAAAGCAGAGCTTAACAATGCAAGGATAATCTGCATCCATAGCCTTTTCTCTTCAGACAGTCCTTAATACATACATAGAATACATACATAGAATAAACCAGGTTGGAAGAGACCTTCAAGATCACCGCGTCCAACCCATCAACCAATCAAACACCACCCAAACAACTAACCCACGGCACCAAGCACCCCATCAAGTCTCCTCCTGAAAACCTCCAACACTTGGACTCTCCCAAGGTCTCCAGAGGTTGGATGATCTCCCAAGGTCCCTTACATAAATAGAATAGAATAGAATAGAATAGAATAGAATAGAATAGAATAGAATAGAATAGAATAGAATAAACCGGGTTGGAAGAGACCTTCAAGATCATCATGTCCAAAACCCCTAACATCCTGTGATAATGTATATAGCCCCAAAATCCCCACAATTTTCACTTGGGGTGCATAGAGAAGAATTAGACAACAGGGATATTTTCTGTGACTCACAGTATGTGGACACTCTACTAAGTGATGGGGGAAAAGCTAAATGTACCCCCAGGGAAATGTGAAGGTTGAGGTAGATTCCAGTTACCATGGAAGGCCACGAGACTCAAGAAGTAGCAAACTTTTTCCTCCAAGGCTGCCAAGAAAATAGGCAGACAAGTTATATATTTATTTTCTTTCATAGATATATATAAAAGAAGACAACAAAGCCTAGGGAATGCAGCCAGAAAAACACCAACAATAACAGATCAAAAATGACAGAAAGGAAGATAAAAGTATCTAGCACAAAACCAAGTTGTGGTTAAGGACCTTGCTCACCCTTGACACAGTGTCATGTTAGACATTCCTCTAGAAGACCTTGCTTTGTCTACTAACTACAGACTCCCCTAGACGATCCCATCTGTAGGTGTCTGTGCTGGTACGGAGGGGGAACAGAAACTGAACTCCTTTACCAGCATCGTCGTTCTCTCACTGAGAGTGGTCTCAAACCCAGCAGGTTCCACAAGAAAATTCCATCATGCCCTTGACAACTGAACACAAGAAATGTCTATCAGGACCCTTTTCATTGCTATGACTTGCTTTAAATGGTTCCTATACAATAACATCACATTCCATTTTAAACTCCAATATCCCCATGTGCCATACATTAATTGATTTCTTCCTCACAAACAGTTTAACCGTGCAGCTTCACAGGAACGTGTCTGCCAGAAAGGAAACGCAAGTTTATCTCTGAAACTAACCTATCATTTTAGGGCTGCAAAAAGAAACGATTAATATTGGCACATTAACTGATGGGTGCAGGGGTTTTGTCACTAAAATGAGTTGGTTTTGTACTGTTTCTCCATCCTAATTATAAGCTGCCAAGAGACTGACGTGAATTACAGTGCTGTGATCAACAATGTTGACCTTTTTGCCTTTTTGGTACTTCTGTTAAGTCAGTTAACTGGGAGAGCAAAATTAGAATGAAGACTGACACTGGAGTAAACACCAGGAAAGCAGTGAAAATGGTGGGAAATTACTGTTCTCCCTCCTCTCTGCAGCATTAAGAGCAGAGTCTTATTCTCAGCTGAAACCTTAGTCTGCTAAATTAGGTAGAGGTTTGGAAAAGAATGTTCTGATTGTTAATCATGAAATGTGCTGTAATCTTCTGCAAGGCAGCTCTAACCTCCTCAATCAGCAGCCTTTTCTTACTTAATTGCATGATTTTAAGTACCACTAAGGAGGTGCTGTCAGATTTACATTGGAGTTCTCTTAGAGATTACCACTGTAGTCATGGTGATGATATATAGAAATGGACAAAATGCCAGAGACTGGAGAAAATGTCAGAGTTATGGTACTCCCACACTTGCTCCTTGCCTAGAATTTACTCATTTTTTTTTTTCAGTTAGCTTGAAAGATTATCTTAGCCACTATATTAATATACCAAAACAACAAGATTAATAGTACATGTGTAATCTTCTTGCTAAACATTCGCACACCAAGGCAATTCTCACCTCGAAGCATAATTCATAACTGTTTGGGAGACCCATGACACAGGACCTGGGTGGGAAAAGGGCAGAGGTGGGTGCAGGACACGAGGTGAGACTGGGTACACAGTCAGTGTTTTGTTCTTGCTGCAGGCAATGCAAGCCTGCAGGAGCAGCTTTGCTTTGCAGAAACAAATCACTTCTGTGATGCCAGTTGGCTATTCTGGCCTGGGAGCCAGGTCCCATTGTTCTGACCCCTGAAGTCTGCCTTCAGGCTAATAATTATTCCATCCTCAGATGCAGAAAATTATTGTTACCTGCATATTTAGAACCAGGGGAAGGAAAATCAGTGGTTGTGAAGAAAGCAAACTATGAATATCTCTTCATACATAGAATACATAGAATAAACCAGGTTGGAAGAGACCTTCAAGATCATCGCGTCCAACCCATCAACCAATCCAACACCACCCAAACAACTAACCCACAGCACCAAGCACCCCATCAAGTCTTCTCCTGAAAACCTCCAGTGATGGCGACTCCACCACCTCCCCAGGCAGCCCATTCCAATGTGCAATCACTCTTTCTGTATAGAACTTTTTTCTAACATCCAGCCTGAACCTCCCCTGGCGCAGCCTGAGACTGTGTCCTCTTGTTCTGGTACTGCCTGCCTGGGAGAAGAGACCAACATCCGTCTGTCTACAACCTCCCTTCAGGTAGTTGTAGAGAGTAATAAGGTCACCCCTGAGTCTCCTCTTCTCCAGGCTAAGCAACCCCAGCTCCCTCAGCCTCTCCTCGTAGGGCTTATGTTCCAAACCCCTCACCAACTTTGTTGCTCTTCTCTGGACTCGTTCCAGCAAGTCAACCTCCTTCCTAAACTGAGGGGCCCAGAACTGGACACAGGACTCGAGGTGCTGCCTAACCGGTGCAGTGTACAGGGGCAGAATGACCTCCCTGCTCCTGCTGGCCACACTGTTCCTGATGCAGGCCAGGATGCCATTGGCCCTCTTAGCTGCCTGGGCACACTGCAGGCTCATGTTCAGTCTACCGTCGACCAGCACCCCCAGGTCCCTCTCAGCCTGACTGCTCTCCAGCCACTCTGACCCCAGCCTGTAGCTCTGCATGGGGTTGCTGTGGCCAATGTGCAGAACCCGGCACTTGGATGTGTTAAATCTCATGCCGTTGGACTCTGCCCATCTGCCCAGCCTGTCGAGGTCCCTCTGCAGAGCTCTTGGCAGACCTTCGTTTTCTTCAGGTATTGTGACTGACAGCTCCCATTTTACAAGACCCTTACTACTGGTGAGCAGGATACTTTGATACCATCACAATTTCTAATCACCTGCACAGATTCATAAGAGAAAGGCTACAGCATCATGCTCTGTACTTGTTGCCCCAGGAGGTCCCTCAGCTCAGTCCTTGTGGTTTTGTAGAACACCATGACTGCCATTTACCCCCAAGGAAGATTCCCTCATTTAGGCCAAAGCAAATACGCTTTTTAAAGTCAAGGTTACACAACAGTAACAAGCAACAGACCAAGCTCCTGACTTCCAGCTGCTAGCTAAGGTAAGAGTTAAATACCCTTGATTAGCTCTGCAGTTAGTGTACACCCTCTCCAAAGACAATGAGGTTCTAAAATTCACACCAGCTGTAGATCTCATCTCCAGCCTCTGCAATTACCCCAGTTGAATAAATGGATGATTAACAACCATCCTGGGTTTATTTCCCTTTTATTACTAGTTCCCACACAGGCTGACTTCCATTTCTGTAGTGCCTGCATAGTTCACACATGTAAAAAGGTGGTTGGTGCTACAATAGCATCTCAGAGTTCCAGGAAAGGGAGAGGGCTCTGCTGCAGAAGGTTCAACATGACCCACGTGCTCCCTATTACAGGGATATGGTTATGAGCACATCATTCCTCACCATACATGAATATAGCTGAAATTCTTATCTTTATAGAGTAAGGAGGTCAACATTTACTGCAGCACGCACTGGCAGCGCACAGTACTACAGGCACAGCTCACCTGTTCATAATTTTTATGGTCTGCAACACATTTCAGAGTGAAACATTGCCATCTTTAAAGGGGTCAGGTGGACAATTTCTCTTATGCTGTTCCAAAGAGATTTTTGTTGTGTTTTCTTTCCTCATTTTGCAACGAACAAAGGTACAGAACACCCCAAGGAAACATGAAACTGGAGGCAATCAGTTCTCAGAATCAAGGGGTAACGACTCTTCTGTGTTCTCAGAGAAAAATTAGAGGATATAAATCGAAAAGAGAGCCAGGAATTAGAAAAGACCACATCAGCTAGAAACATGCTACAAGTGGCGCAGGAGCGGTTACCAAGGTAAAGCAGTTGCAGATAATAATGTCCTATCCATCTACATTTATCAGTGCAAAGAGGTATTCTGGAACAGAAAGTAACTACCTGTGCTCAAGCTGCAGAGTTCACAGTACATAATACGTGACATCCACGTAATGGACCTTATGGGAATAGGGGCTGAAATCCCATTTCCTGGCTGGGGCATGGTTGTTGGTCCTGATGCCTCTTTCCTTCATCCTGCTGATCACTGATAAGTATTTGCTTATTACAACTATCTTGTCAGTTACAAAGGCCATCACTGCAAGTTAATAATGTACCATTCTGCTGGATCAATATCTTTACAGATTCTCCTGGCCCTGATACAGAAAAATTATTAGAAAGATTAGACTGCTTGAGCTCAATTCACTCATTCCGTAATGCAGGTGGCTTCTGCGAGCTCACTCCAGGGACAATCTAGTCTGTTGTGAATAGACACAATGAGAAACAGCTTGAGAATATGATCATGGCACAAATGAAAGAGGAGATGGCTTTTTTCTCTCTAAGATTAACAATTAAATCAAAGCAGCAATTACAAAAGTAACTGTGAACCTTCAGTAAGCTTCATGCATAAAACCCTACTTCATTACAAAGTACTTTTTAGATGTGGGAGTCACAGCTACGTTCTTGCTTTTGTCTTCCTGCAAACTAGCAGAGCTCTTGTGACCAGCTAAGATGCTTTAGCTAAAGCACCTGATTTACTGGGAAATAGCAGAGTTTGGAGTTTATTCCTACATCGAGTCAAAAAGCACAGAATGGTAGGGGTTGGAAGGGACCAACTGCTTTTGAGCACCTGAATGAAAATACAACAGGTTTCAGTAGAACTAGGCACAGAACAGATGAAGTTTCATAGGACAGTTTGGGTTGGGAGGGACCTTAAAGACTCTCTAGTTCCAGCTCCCCTGGCATTGGCAGGGACAGTGCCCACTAGACCAGCTTGCTCAAGGCCTCATCCAATCTGGCCTTGAGTTGATTTGTTTTCAAGATACTCTGAGTTTTCTTAAATCTGAAAGCCATGCTCCAAACTGAGTGCTTGCCCTCTAGATCACAGAACTACAGGATGGTGGGGGTTGGAAAGGACCTCTGGAGATCATCTAGTCCAACCTCCCTGCTATAGCAGGGTCACCCAGAGCAGATTGCACAGGATCACATTCAGGCAGGTTTGGAATTTCTCCAGAGGAGGACACTCCACAGCCTCTCTGGACAGCCTGGTCCATGCTAATTATTATTCACATCTATAAGTCATATGTTTAGTTATGTATGTATTGGGTAGTGGAGGGAAGAAACCCCTGCCAGCAACCTTCTTACAGAAAAACAGCTGTCTTCTTTTACATTGCTTGACACCATAGGGATCAGAGAAACAGCAATTTTACTCTTCTTGTGAGAATGCATTATATGAAAAAAGTGAAATATTATCATACCTTATACCACAATAATGCCACAAATGGCCAGCAGCTGTCTCCAGTGTCATGCTGGGTTTAAAGAGCCATCTCATCAGCATTATCCTCTGCTCCACATGGAGCATTTATCTGCTATTGACATGCCTGGATTTCATTACAGAAGGCCAAGAAGTATTAAAGACCTCCAGAGGGTTTGCTGCTCACTGCCTAGGACTGCTGCACTCTTCAGTGAAGCCATTACTACATATCATTTCCTTGTCCATAATCATTTTCTAGCAACCACAACACATCACTCTATTGGGTTGATACATGGCCCTCTGAAATTCCAGAGCACCACTAGGTTTTTGGAATTAGGAGCAATTCCCCTGAAATACAAGAAATGGTGTTGGCAAATAAAAGGGCTGCAGAGTTACCATGATGCAGGATTTAGTCAGGACACCTCAGAACTGATTGAATCCATCCATAATGAAACTTCTCAGTTGGTAGATTCCTGTATTTAATTTTGCATAATTAACCAACTTGCCTTTACAAGTGACACAACCCTAATTAGATGTTCCAGGTAAGATTAAAAAGAAAAGGTTACTGAGAAACCAAAAAAAAAATAAATAAAGCTTCTTTGCTTCTCTGTTGTGTATTAAAATAGCATTAAAGAATGGATTTCTAATTGGATGGTTTTAATCTTACAGCAGCACTGAGATTGTCAAGTTCCATCTTTGCTATTTTTCCTACAGGACTTGCTGAAAGAGTAGACATCATTTGAAAAGTGATTATTTTCAGCCAAAAAAAAACACCCCAACAATTAAACAGGAATTGCTGAATCTTTCAGAGAAAACAAATTCTTCTTTATCCAAGTCAGCTATTTAAAAAATCATGAAATATTATAGAATCATTGAACTGCCCAGGCCAGAAGGGACCTTCAAAGGTCATCCAGACCAACCTCCCCCGCAGTCAGCAGGGACATCCCCAACTAGATCAGGATGCCCAGGGCCTTGTCGAGCCTCACCTTGAATATCTGCAGGGATGGAGCCTCAACCACCTCCCTGGGCAACCTGTTCCACCAGCCTCATAGTGAAGAACTGCCTCCTGATATCCAATCTAAATCTGCCCTTCTTTAGTTTGAAGCCACTGCCCTTCGTCCTGTCACCACAGACCCTCTCTCATCTACTTAAGATTAAGATCTGTGATCACAATACTACATCTGTCCCTCTAGGAAAAGGACAGGCAAGAAAGGCCTGCATCAGGAACAGTGTGGCCAGCAGGAGCAGGGAGGTCATTCTGCCCCTGTACACTGCACTGGTTAGGCAGCACCTCGAGTACTGTGTCCAGTTCTGGGCCCCTCAGTTTAGGAAGGAGGTTGACTTGCTGGAACGAGTCCAGAGAAGAGCAACAAAGTTGGTGAGGGGTTTGGAACATAAGCCCTACGAGGAGAGGCTGAGGGAGCTGGGGTTGCTTAGCCTGGAGAAGAGGAGACTCAGGGGTGACCTTATTACTCTCTACAACTACCTGAAGGGAGGTTGTAGACAGACGGATGTTGGTCTCTTCTCCCATGCAGCCAGTACCAGAACAAGAGGACACAGTCTCAGGCTGCACCAGGGGAGGTTCAGGCTAGATGTTAGGAAAAAGTTCTATACAGAGAGAGTGATTGCACATTGGAATGGGCTGCCTGGGGAGGTGGTGGAGTCACCATCACTGGAGGTTTTCAGGAGAAGACTTGATGGGGTGCTTGGTGCCGTGGGTTAGTTGTTTGGGTGGTGCTGGATTGGTTGATGGGTTGGACGCGATGATCTTGAAGGTCTCTTCCAACCTGGTTTATTCTATGTATTCTATGTATTCTCTGGACAAAAGGTAAGGCTTTTAAATAAATCAAATCATTTTATATATCAAGAAGAAAATCAGGCATCAATTCCTTGTTTTTTGTTTTAAGCCCATCAATATTAGTAACAAGTTACCTTCTCATTTCTTCTGTTTACATACTGAGAGTGGAAAAACAGCCTGAAAACGGTCCTTAATTCCGTGACAGTTCTACCTCCTGAATTTTGACTCTGATGACAAAAATAGAATTTGGGCTTCTGTGGAAGGGGACAGGGAACTGGGAAAACATTTTCAATCAGAATTTAATGAAATCCTGGAAGATAAAAAGCATCCACATCCCCAAAACCTGCCGCAGCGGCGAGAGATCATCTCTCGCTCTGTAAAATCGCATCGCATTAAAAGGCAAGACTAATAAAATGAACTCTTTAAAATTTCATCTGAAATAAATTAACTATGCAGTGGGTTCAGGGTATAGTTATCAACAGCAGCCCAGCACTCCCGACACCGCAGGAAAGATGCTTCTGAACGAATGGGTTTGAAACATCCTCGCATTTAAACATCAGAAGACCTCAGTAACAAAGGAGAGAACTGCGACTGCTGCTGTACAGCTGAAAATATTAATAGTCTTATGTTTAATCTTCTATAAATTTCAAATAAAACTCAGGACTGATGACCCACCAGTCTCCAGTCCACATACTCCAGGTTAGAAATGTTTCTATTGAGCTCATTTCTTCAGCAGGAAGAGAAAAGAAATGATAGTCTCTTTGAAGAATTCTCCAACTAAATTACATCCTTCCAGGGCTTCATATTCAATCGGCCACGATAAGTTAACAATGTGGGATCAATATTCTGTTAAATTATCTCATTGAAGAGATTATAATGCAAGATCTGCTCTAAGTGGACTGTTACATTCTTCTGCTTATGGAAACCAGTCTCTACTAGACAGGCATTGAGCCAACATCAAACAGACTGCCCGTGGAGAAAGACTGCAATAACTAATGCAAAGGACTGTGGAAAAAGAATCTGTAACAAACACAGACTGATGCAATGCTCATTAAGTTCCTAGAAATTTCTGTTCCTGCAGCCCTGCTGATCTATAAGGCAGGTCTATGTTGAGTGGTTCAGCTCTTCCCCTGCCTCTCTTTGATAATTCATCAGCCCTCTTCAATTCTCAGCCCTGTCCAGTTATGCTGAAGTTTTGTTTGGCAGGAATATGGAAGTGTTAAATGATGTGAAATGTTTCTTCAAACAAACAAACAAAAACCCACAAAACAAACAAAATCCACAAATGTTTATCTCACAATAAAGTTTTGTGGGAAACACATACATAGAATACATAGAATAAACCAGGTTGGAAGAGACCTTCAAGATCATCGCGTCCAACCCATCAACCAATCCAACACTACCCAAACAACTAACCCACGGCACCAAGCACCCCATCAAGTCTCCTCCTGAAAACCTCCAGTGATGGCGACTCCACCACCTCCCCAGGCAGCCCATTCCAATGGGCAATCACTCTTTCTGTATAGGACTTTTTCCTAACATCCAGCCTGAACCTCCCCTGGCACAGCCTGAGACTGTGTCCTCTTGTCCTGGTACTGGCTGCCTGGGAGAAGAGACTAACATCTGTCTGTCTACAACCTCCCTTCAGGTAGTTGTAGAGAGTAATAAGGTCACCCCTGAGTCTCCTTTTCTCCAGGCTAAGCAACCCCAGCTCCCTCAGCCTCTCCTCGTAGGGCTTATGTTCCAAACCTCTCACCAATCTTGGGATAAGCTACACTTGGCAATATTGTTTATTTGACATGGTCAAAACTCAACAATATATTAATTATTCACTCCAAGGAAGAGAGAGAGGAACCAGTAGAAGGGGACTCAAATCCAAAATTCACTGCTGATCTCTCACAAACCTGCATGAGACCTTCTATCAAGGTCCAGTCTGTATTTCTTGCTTTGAGCCCTCCTGACATTACTCAAGCCCATCTTACTGAATGCCATCCCATGCTCTCTGCAGGCCAACATAACAAAAATTCAGTGCCAAAGGCCATACAAAACACTTCCCCCCGCCCTCCTGGCAGCACAGATCACACCACAGTCTCCAGTAGTGCTCAGACTATGAGGGCTCTAACATTGTGCCAACGTGATGCTTTTGCAACAGCAAAGAACTGGGCAAGTGACAAACTGGGAAAACTTGCAGCTTCTGTAGGAATATGCTCCTGGTTTTCCATCACAGGAGAGAAACACAGAAACCACTTCCTATAGTGCAGGCAGCCAGGAAGTTTACAGAGGTCTTCACTCTTAGGAGAGCTCATCACGCCTCACCCTATTCAGTCGATGCTCCCGCATTGAAGGGAAAGTCTCTGATGCCATGGGATGGCAAAGCCCTGCTGCTCACCCCTTCCCTACACCTTTGCCTGAGCTCTGTAAACATTCTGCACTTCAGACATAATTCCTGTGGTCACTAGAGAGCAGGTAGCAGATGGGATCTGAAGCCTGCAGACACACACAGACCAGGATTTAAGCTGGACATGGGCAGCTTTTCTCTTCTTAGGTATATGTTTATTGTCTTAAAGCCTGTAAATAACCTCACAGTTAATTCAGGAATTGCTGAGTGGGAAAGTGGCTGCTTACCCATGAAAAATGGGAGCAATTTGCCAGCACCATCATTCATTCCCATTGTGGAAAGAGCATATTCCTAAGGAGGCAATAAAAATCCCACCAAAACCACTATCTCAGCATCTTTGCTCCAAGATTGTCAATTTATGTGCAGTGGAGTGTCATCCATGCTCTAACAAGTGGTTTTAGGTCCACTCACACTACACAGGAATTTTCTGGGGCCAAGGGTGAGCATTTTGCTGCTTGTACAACATCAAGAACAGAAAAACTCCACCTGCTTGGTCAGCTCCTGTTGATTACACGTAAGGAAAGTAACAAGTGCTGCCAAATGTTAAATCTCTTTTCATAACCTGCTTGTTTTCATCAAATACTTTTGTTCAAGGATTTCACTTTCAAGGATGCTTTTAACTACTTTCAAGGATGTCTGTATGAGCATGAACAAACACAAAGATGGAAGCTCAACACCTGTGAAGTCTTTCCTTTCCACTCTAATAGGTGGGTCCAGACAACAGTGGCTAGCAGACAGCAGTGCAACAGCTCAACCAGGCATGGGGCATGTTAATCAAGAGAGACTTCCAAAAGAGAGTATCATCAGTATAAATCACAGAATGGTAGGGTTTGGAAAGGACCTCTGAGGACCATCTAGTCTAATGCTCCTGCTAAGGCCTGTTCACTTCAAGCAGGCTGCCCAGGATCATGTCCAGGGGGAGCTGAAAGTCTCCAGAGAATGAGACTCTACAACCACTGTGGTTGCACATGTTTGTGCAAAATTATCAATACACTAAGGTAAAACAAAAAGAAAAAGGCTTTCCTTTCTTTGCATGTAGTTTTAAATGAAGCCCAGCAAGTCTGACTTTCCCTGGTTTGAGAGTTTCAGCTTTCCTCCCTTGCTCAAAACAGAAGCTGTACCATGAGACCTGCGATCTGCAAATGTGAGTTAACAGTGCTGCAGCTGTGGGGAGGAAACAAATCAGTTTAGCAGTTTTATATTTGAAAGTCTTTTGCCTGCTGATGTTCTCTTCCCTCTCTGCTCATTTCATATTAAAGCTTTATTGTTGCTCAGCTCCCGCTTTTATTTGTTAGCATTACAGTAATCCGATTACAAAACAGGAAAAGAAAATAGCATGCAGTTTAGTAGCTAATCACAGCCTGAATGTCAACTTGTAACACCGGAATCCCTGTAAAAAGGAAGTTTGGGGCTGATCCAGAGACAGTTGATATTAATGGAAACAACAGCAGGGTGAGCACAGCCCGTGGGGAGCTACCAGAATCCTTGTAACTACATCTTTATCATGTGAATCTGATCAAACACATAAATGGGCAATTTTACTCACCCAGCCACAAGGAGTTAAGTTCAGCTATAAAATTGTTTAATTCATGTCATTTTTCTTGATCTTCTCCCCTTGTCTAAACTATCAAGTCATGCTGTGACTAAGAAGCCAGCTTCTTTGCTGGTGTAAATGCATGTCCCTCTACAGTTTTCAAGGCAGTAGCTCAATTTACACCACCAGAGAGTCAGAGTTTGTCTCAGTCTTCAGTGGGTCAAGCTGATGTGCTTCCCTACATCTGATCAGGACTGAGCAGCTCCCATATAGGTGTGAGACAGTGAGACTCTACCTTAAACAGACAGGATATCCACCACACCATCATAGCATGACATCCACCCACTGCAGGAACTGCTTTGCCTTGCACAAGATTTAGTAGATAAACGTTTCTAGCTGTACTATTCTACAAATGTTAATGCTTAGATTATTTTCTTTTTCCTGTGATTCTGATTGGGCAGCAAATGTTTAGGAAAACATCAGGAGTTAGAAATAGAAGACTGTACCCAAGAAGCTGTCTGGTGTCATACAGGGATAAGGACATTCTTGACACTCAGACACTAGGTGAAAACTTCTCTCTGGGTTTGACAACCCAAAGCAGCATGGGATTTAATGCAATCTTGTACCAATATTCAGCAAGGTACAAGGCAAGCAAGGTACATCATTTTAAAAGCTACACTGCTTTGTACAGTCCTGACTTCACTCTGTAATAGCCCAGACTGGGAAGATGGGGAAAAAACATCATAGGTGGGAAAGCTTTGAGTTGATTCTGAACATGAGCCTGCAGTGTGCCCAGGCAGCCAGAAGGGCCAATGGCATCCTGGCCTGCATCAGGAACAGTGTGGCCAGCAGGAGCAGGGAGGTCATTCTGCCCCTGTACACTGCACTGGTTAGGCCACACCTCGAGTACTGTGTCCAGTTCTGGGCCCCTCAGTTTAGGAAGGAGGTTGACTTGCTGGAACGAGTCCAGAGAAGAGCAACAAAGTTGGTGAGGGGTTTGGAACATAAGCCCTACGAGGAGAGGCTGAGGGAGCTGGGGTTGCTTAGCCTGGAGAAGAGGAGACTCAGGGGTGACCTTATTGCTCTCTACAACTACCTGAAGGGAGGTTGTAGACAGGCAGATGTTGGTCTCTTCTCCCAGGCAGCCAGCACCAGAACAAGAGGACACAGTCTCAGGCTGTGCCAGGGGAGGTTTAGGTTGGATGTTAAGAAGTTCTATACAGAGAGAGTGATTGCCCGTTGGAATGGGCTGCCCGGGGAGGTGGTGGAGTCACCGTCATTGGAGGTGTTCAGGAGGAGACTTGATGGGGTGCTTGGTGCCATGGTTTAGTTGTTTGGGTGGTGTTGGATTGGTTGATGGGTTGGACGAGATGATCTTGAAGGTCTCTTCCAACCTGGTCTATTCTATTCTATTCTATGATCTGAGTTTATTTGCCTAAGTCCACACAAGGAGATGATGGCTGGATCTAAACAGGGGCTTGTTTGGTCTAACAGCATAGTGGTATTAGCTAAGAAACCTGTCCAGTGCCCCACTGCATGGCATAAGCACATCCTTATTCTCCTCATGCACCCATTCTCCTAGTTCCAACATGAGGACAATCACAGTCTAGCTTATCAGCCATTGTCCCTTTTGTCTATTTAGATGGCATTATATTTAAGACAGGACAATGACTTCCATTTGTAGATGACACAGAGCAGTGACACCAGTGGTCTGATAACACAAATATAATGTAGCTAAATAGAAAACAAAATGTACCAGAATGTCCCACAGGCTGATCATATCTTTTTCATAAGCCTTCACTTGTCCTGTTTGTTAAAAATGAAGAGCCAGAGGATATTATTAAAACTGCAGAAACAAAGTACAAGTATAGGTGAAAATCCAACAAATCTTCTAATTGCCCTGCTATTTAGTTTTCAGTAAATAGATGCAGTGATCCTTCTTTCATCATCTGTTGATTGACAGTAGCCCAAACAGATGTGACTTGGTTTGTAAATATTTCTGGCAGAACTGTCAGAGCTACACCAGTAATGAGCATTGCAGTGAGGCAAAGCAGGTCATTCTTTCCTTTAAGAACCAGCAAGGATTTTGAGCCATTGAAATGCTGACTTATGAGAAGCAGATGCACTGAAGACCTGCACAGAAGCAAACTGCTTCACAGATACTCTGTAGAAGTTTTCTATTACTGGAGCTAATCACCAAAGAGCCAAATTCACTGTGGAGGCTGATGGATTTAGAGACATGTATGTGCAAAATTGGCAATAAGATGCTCTTCAAGCTTTGAAGTGGTTCAGTCCACGTGGAATTTCATTACCAGGTATAGAAATATTAAAGATGCCATTAAAAAAAAAGAAAAAAAAAAAAAAGGGTTTAAAAGATCTGTACTCCCAAATAATGTTTCTGTTAGTAAAAACTTCTGATATTGTATGCTCAAGAAAACTATAAAAGCCTTTAGAACCTGCAGAGGGAAGTAGCACAGGCCTGAAGCAAAGAGTTTCGGTTTAGCCCACAGACACTCACCAGAAAAAAAGGAAGGGGAAAATAAATAAATAAATCAAATCAAATCACTTAAGCAAGAATATGAAGAGGGCCTACATTTAGAGACTGAGTATGGAGTTCCTCTCTTTCTTTAAACCAAGTCAGTTATTCCCACTTTTTCTCCCTTGGGGCACATCACTCTCCAACCTCCTCTGGTTCCTGGGCATTAACAGTGAACAGTAACATGGTGCAGGTAACACTATCCTTTGTTTGTTGTTCACCTCAGATTTCCTTCTTTTTGTATTTTACATAACCTGAGGCATCTTTGGAAGATGACCTCACAGGCAAGGTGTTGCCTATAGACAGGATAGGTTGGGTAGTGCCAAGCAAGAGACTCTTAATTTTCCAGCAAACACAGCTCCAAGCCATTGACCTAAGATATTAATTGCTTACTCAAGAGTCTTCTCACTAGGGGCAAACAGTAATTCACTTTTCAAATGCAAGGTTCTCTGTCCACCTGTATTCACTTCCATGCATATGCCAATAAACACCAGTTTGCTGGATTAAATCTCATGCCGTTGGACTCTGCCCATCTGTCCAGCCTGTTGAGGTTCCTCTGCAGAGCCTCTCTACCCTCCAGCAGATCAACTCCTGCCCCCAGCTTGGTGTCGTCAGCAAATTTACTGATGATGGACTCAATGCCCTCATCCAGATCATCAATAAAGATGTCAAAGTAACTCTTCCCACTAACCCTTAAAATTAAGAAATTGGTTTCAATTCCAAATTTCAGTAGTAGTTTTCTCTCATTCATCACAGCAACTGGATACTCTATATTCATGCTAACGACTTGCACATACACCTTAAGAGTATGTTTGAACTCCCATCACTTCCTGGGCCACATTGCAATATGTGGAGTTGAGCAGAGAGATGTCTGAACTTCACCGGTGCAAAGACAGTCCCTTCATTCTCACACACTGCTACAGAGAAACAGATCACCTTGCAGCTGGCAAAGATGCATCTGGCAGGGGAGAGAATTCCTACCAGCTCTATAGACCACTAACAACATAAATAGTTTCATGTATCTGCTCAACCTAACACGGGGATTGTTTCACGCCACCACTTAAGCCACCCACGCAACCATTTACAACTTCCCCTCTCATTCAGCCTTTCACTGAATCAGGGGTCTGTGCTCTTCACTGAGTCTTTTGCTTTGTGTTTCTAAGCAATTCCTTGTTGTCAATTGGTGTGTTTGTTCTTTGGCTAAACTTTACTTTCTCATGCCTGGTTCAGGCTCTTTTTGATCTGTCAGTCTGATTTCCATGGCATCTCACTTCCACTGCTTTCCACTCATTTGCATTTCAGCTGCCTTCACGGTTCCTAGCGTTGCCTTGCTGACAGCAGCGAGCTCCTCTGTGTGCTTCTATCTATTGGATGCAATTTCTCCAACGAACATAACACAGGGCCACTATTTGTGTTAGCCTAAAAAGCAATTCCTTCTGTACCTGCAGCTTTCACATCCAGTCAGCAAGTAATCTACAGCTTTTTAAAGCCCTGAGACAGATATCAACATCCCAGGTTTCTTTTTGGAAAAACCCACCCCTCCAGCAAGGATGGAAAGGGAAGAACAAGAGATGTGTTTTAAAACTGCCCAAACTGCAGCAATAATCCTAATGGTCACGCAGGGATGATTTAACTTCAATTTTCTCCCCCATACTATATTTTGAATACAGGACAGAGGCACGAAAGGCAGCTCCACTGTAGACTTATTAATCTATTTGGTAAAGAAAAGGCATCTAGAAAACAGTCCTGCAGGAAGAGATTAGAGAGCAAATCCCAGGCTCTTTAGGGAAGGAAGGCAGCCTGGCTGTTGATACATTGTCTGCTGTGGCTTTATCTAGAGAATGATCTTGCAGAAACTGCTGCACTATGCATTGCTCACCACTATACATCCTGGTAATTTAAGACACTTTTCCAAGGAGGGGGCCATCATTTTTGTCCTAGAGAACTATTTATAAATAAAGCTGATGTTTGTCAAACCTCTGACTCCTGTTACAGACCTCGCAACCATGGGCTTCTTCCATTAACCATCCAGAGACTTACGGCTGAATAAACCTTCACCATCTATCTGAGAGGCAGTTCTATAAATGTCAGCATAATGGAAGATGGGATTGGAGTCACTTCGCTGGGAGACACGCAGGTGCAGGTGGGCTTCTGGCTCTGCAAGCCCCCTTCCCTCCTGCCGAGCAGTGGCTTTGCTCTGTATGAGGAATAGCCTATCATTTTTTTATACTGATGGTATTAAATATTTCTGAACTATGTTGTTTGGGGTTTTTTTCCAAAATGGTTGTAAATTGACACCCACGACTTCATTTGCTCTTCTCCATTAAAATTTTATCCAATGATCAGAAAATTACTTCCCCCCTCCACCACCCCCCCTTTAATAACTCGTGTATGACAGGCAGCCAATCTCCATCACACCAGATTCTTGCAGTGCATACTGAGGACCAGGAGGAAAAAAACCTGACAAAACAAATCACAACAAACTAGCAACTACAAGACAAATCACACATTGTGGAATCAATATGACATGATGTATCCAACCATTTTTTACCCCTGAAGACAAGAAAGCCCTCCATCAATTCTGTTCTCCAGAAGAAGAAATCTGCAGTGGAACTCTCTGAATAATCACAAGCTTAATTACAGTGAGCAAATATAACGAGGGTAGCCAGGACACATACAGAATAGCCCTCCAAAATGCTAATGCTTTTTCATGCTTTAATTTTAGCAGGCCATTTGCAGGGAAAGTCATGAGGTTACAAAGAACTTGTGTGTACTGCAAAGGCAGGCTGGGCTCCATATGTGTGCTTTTGTGACTTCCAGTGTTTTGCCACAATGACATAGTGACAAAGAAGGTGTTTGTTCACCAGCAGGAGTACTATGAGATGCCCCTGCTTTGTTTTACAAGAGTTCAGGCAAACATTCATCACAACATGCACAGAGAAGGGCAAGAAGACAGGGAAGGACATGCGATGATACCTACAGACAGCAGAAGACCCTCAAAGCAGCTCTGTCACACCAGTATTTGCCATTCCATCCCTCAGCATCATGTGCTAAGACTTGGACATATCATTTGAGCAGGATGGATGAGAGCTAAGAGAGCTGGAAGGGGCTGCAAATGCGTATGTTTGGGAAGGATAGACTCAGACTCTACCCTGTTCTCACCACCAGCCGACATGCCCTAGTCTGAAACGAGGGGCAAGCAGGTGTTTCATCTTTTAGAGGAAACTAATCACTGCATTAGCTTCATTTGAAGTGAGGGCAAATAAATGATCAGCATCTGTCAGAGAACAGGCCAAGATGACTCATACTGCACATTATATTCCTTTTCTGATAACAGGAAGCATCCAGATGTGTTTTGAAGTAAAACATCTAGCTAGAAGATAAATGATCCCTTAATAATATGCACCATGAACCCTTCTTTCATTTCAACTCACTGAAGAGCTACAGGGAGATTTAAGGTGATGTTACTGTGTGCCATTGCTTTGTCTCCAAGGCTTGCAGCCAAACCTGTGGCTTGCTGCAAGGTGCTGATATCACACATACTTTATATACATGCCACCAAACTAAGGATCCGACTCTACTTTGGAGACATCATCTACCACACGTGGCACAGAGGACAGACTCTTCTTTCTCATTCAGTGAAGTTACAGGACAGAATTTAATTCACTCTTACAACATCCTAAACTATTCTGCTTCCACTGCCTTGAGAGACACTCAGCACTCTCTCATGTCCCTCTCAAAGCAAAGGGCTCTTTGGAGAGTCTTACAGGATGTATCTGTCTTGGCAAGCAGTGCAGCATGAGTAGATCTACAAGGTGACACAGTTGGTGGTAAAGTCCATCCAAGCACCCATTCAGTACCTCTTTCAGGGACTGCCTGCTAGCAGTTAAAGCTCTTATGGGTTTGCTTAATTCAAAAGGAACCTGGAGCTTTTGCACTTGGAAACAGATGTGTAATGTGAGTCAAAGCATGGTAAATGGGGACTATCCAAAGATATTCCAGAGTGCACTCCTAGTCCCTTTTGGGCTAGATCAAAACTTGAAACAAAAAAATAGCCCTTGGACACAGCTAGGTATAGCACTGCTCAGGTTTGAGATGGCAATTTCAGTACTGTGTTAGACAGTCAAGCTCCTCATCCACTGAAAGTGAATTAGGAGCCACAGAATAAAGACCAGCAGATCAATATGCTACCAGTGAGCAGGAACAGAGTGCAAAATGACAGCATTGATAATCTAATCAAATTAGGAACATCACTGACCAATTCAGCCCTGACTAGTTAGAAGCATTTCCAACACACGCAAAGAAACCAGCTTTTAAGAAGAAATGTAGGAGTTAAAGATCCACACCAGATACTTAAGACGTTTGGCTGCTCCTATGCACAGAAGGCTGGTGTACAAAGCTCACCAGATAAATCTATCTCTTCTATACATACCTCCAGACCTGGCCTTCTCTGCTGTCCTCTGGGGAAATTGCAAGTTCAAACTCAAGCTCAAGACACTGCTCACTTCTCAGCAAACCTAATTTGCATTTTTAATCCATGTTATCATGAAATGGCTTATGAGCAGGGGTCCCTAAAGGTAAGAAGCAACCACCACTACCCCCTGCTTCCCTTCTGGCTTTTTTTGCTGAGTGCAGCTGCAAGGTCTACTAATAACACATTGAGTCAGTCTCAAGGGTGAAGTTACCTGAGAAGCAGAGAAGCGTTAGGCTCAAATGAATACCTTCACAGCTGCCTGAAACTCTGACAAGATAGAATAAAAATGTTTCTGCAATCCAGCATTGTGCAAAGCACAGGACAGAACCTCACTCTGTCTGAGGATTCCAATGAGGATGAGGATGCTGCTCAGAGTGGCCATAGAACATAAACACCAGCATTACCCCCAGCTTTCCCCATCTCTCAAGTTTCTGCCTCCTTTATTTTGTTTAAGCTGCAGAACATATTTTATGCAGGAGGACTGAACAGACACATAAAAATGAGTATTTTTGAAACAACTTCTGAGCTATGGGATCTGAGTTTCTTCCTAATCCAGAAGGAAATAATGGAATTGTAAGACTCTGATGGCCTGTGGAGGCTTGGCTGTCAAAAAGTGCTGCCACTACTTGCTTAAAAAGAAATTGAGGTTTGTTTGCATGGTGAACACAATTAAAATGCACAGCAGTCCTTCTCTAATAGCCTGTGAGAGACTTCAGTAGGATTGTTTGGCTGTGAACTCTGCATTTTCCCCTAAAATTCTCTCTCTCTTTACATCATTAAAATGCTTTCAGAAACTCTAAATAAACACCACAAAGTGCCTTGTGGTGTTTTTTTTATGGCACCTAACTGGAATGCAGGGCAAACCAACAAAAATATCCGAATTTCAACAGGTAAAGCATCTCCAGATTTCCAGAACAGATGATACAGATAATAGAGGCATTCATAAACATTTTTTCCTATCCAAGGCTGAAGAACCAGTGGCAGCACCTTGTTTATGGGGTTGATGAATCAGATGGAGCACTTCCCTGCTTTTGTCTCTCTGCTAATTGCCCTTTAATGGAGACTACTTACTTTATGGGTGTAAAAGATGCCTGAAAGTGTGTTTTCTAGGCAAAAAGCCCAGTACTCTAATTAATACCTCGAAGTGATCACTGATTAATGACACTGGTTTGGGGCTGTTGCCAAAAGGGGTTTTGTTTGGTTGGGTTTTTAATTTTTCCTAAAACCAGGAAGATTAATGATGTTATCATTAGTAGAGGAAGCTCCACCCCTGAAAACATTTTGTGGTGGGGAACACACACAACACTTAACGATTGCTATGGAGCTTGTGAAGGAAGAGAGAGGACACCACACAGGATGCCTTCAGGAGGAATGAACTCAATATTAATGTTGTGAATCTTTCCCACAGACTTGGAGATCATCACATTTTTTCCCCCCTCCATCTTGTACTAGTTGTATTTTGTAAGAGATTGTCATCTTTTATTCTTCCCCCCACCCTCAATAAGGGAGGCTGGAGAACAGACATTTTAAACCTCTCAACCCCTGATTTATGTTAGTCAATACACTTGCTTCTTGAAGTGTGGAAGGAAGCTAATAAAACTAAAATCTGCATTAAGCACCCATTTGTTTCCATGGTTTAATGCTGTAGGAAATCACAAACTGCTACACCATTCAGGTATGTCAGAATCCACTCTGTAGGGCACAATCCATTATCTGATAACAAAATTATGAAAACCAGAGGGTATGAGGATTGTAAAGAAGCTACAGGCAGATCAGCTGACAAGGACTTGTCTGCTGAGCTGCTGTAGGTGCTGCCATCACAGCTGTGTTGAACCCAAGAGCCCTTAGTCCCCCTTATCTCCACTGAAGACAGTTTAAGCCTCTGGCTCACACCAGCAAGGCTGCTCTCACTGCTCATACCACAGTATCACAGTATAACTAAGGTTGGAAGAGACCTCGAGGATCATCGAGTCCAACCTGTCACCACAGACCTCATGACTAGACCATGGCACCAAGTGCCATGTCCAATCTCCTCTTGAACACCTCCAGGGACGGTGACTCCACCACCTCCCTGGGCAGCACATCCCAATGACGAACGACTCGCTCAGTGAAGAACTTTCTCCTCACCTTGAGTCTAAACCTCTCCTGGTGCAGCTTGAGACTGTGTCCCCTTGTTCTGGTGCGGGTTGCCTGGGAGAAGAGACCAACCCCTTCCTGTCTACAACCACCTTTCAGGTAGTTGTAGAGGGCAATGAGGTCACTCCTGATCCTTTTCTTCTCCAGGCTAAACAATCCCAGCTCCCTCAGCCTCTCCTCATAGGGCTGTGCTCAAGGCCTCTCCCCAGCCTTGTTGCCCTTCTCTGGACACATTCAAGAGTCTCAATGTCCTTCTTAAACTGAGGGACCCAGAACTGGACACAGTACTCAAGGTGTGGCCTAACCAATGCAGAGTACAGGGGCACAATGACAGAGAGACATGGCTCAGTCAGTATCAAATATTCCCTTTCTTGCACCTCCTCCTGCCATATCTGTGTCTCTGTTCAGCACAAACACAAGAGCACTCAAAAATCTCACTGAAAACCTCCCCATCTCCTAAACACACCAAGACCCAGCTGGTCCTACAATGAGGATCTCATGGGCTCTCCCAAGTCCTGCATCCAGGGCAGGACATGAGGACAGACTGTCCCTCTCTCTGCCATGAGCACATACACTAACACTGCCTGGGCACACTGGCTGCCTGTGGCATAGCCTGTTCTGTACATTTGAGCTGAGTCTCAAAGCCATAGATCATCCCAAGAAGCCTGAAAACACTTTCCAAGCATGTGCAGCTGGACTCAACTAGGAAAGTCTGTCCCTGGTACAGCTGTGCTCTCCCCATGACATCAGATTGCGTCCCAGCTCAGAAAACTTTGCCATTTTACATGATGGGGAGGTTTGAAGTGCTGCAGTGTCCTGGAGCTACCATAAAGGCTTATTCAATTATTAATAAACAAAATTAAAACATGCAGAAGCAACTACTGTGCCCTTGGGTGCTGGGACCAGAGGCATCCACAGCTTATACCCATTCCCCTTGTCCCCAGGATGTCTGGATGCTGCAATCCTTACACAGGCAAAGCTCCCACTGCAGAAAAAGCATTTTGCTTGGTAAGGACAAAGCAGCAGCATGTGGTTGCCCAGCATCAGTGCCCATTCTAGCCACAAAGCTCCCTTCCAATTTTCCATGCCTTTGAGAATATGTGAGGCTTTATTCAGGGGTCGAACAGAGTCAGTAGAGTTATTTGCCAGTGTGGCTTTATGTGGCTTTGTTGTTGCTTGAAAATATTGTTCATTTTCAATGCAAAGAACACACGAGGGGAAAAGTAGAGCCTGTGCTATGGAAAAGAATGTTGCTGAGTAGGAGGAAGATGCAGGATAGAGAGAACATCTAACTCGTTTAACCGATATACTGAAGACTCTTCTTATTCCTGTGCCTCTTCTCTATCCTTCTCTATCCCTCTGGCAGCGTTCTCTTCACAGTATCACAGTCTCACAGTATAACTAAGGTTGGAAGAGACCCCAAGGATCATCAAGTCCAACCTGTCCCAACAGACCCCACAACTAGACCATGGCACCAAGTGCCACGTCCAATCTCCCCTTGAACACCTCCAGGGACGGTGACTCCACCACCTCCCTGGGCAGCACATTCCAATGACGAATGACTCGCTCAGTGAAGAACTTTTTCCTCACCTCGAGTCTAAACCTCCCCTGACACAACTTGAGACTGTGTCCCCTTGTTCTGGTGCTGGTTGCCTGGGAGAAGAGACCAACCCCCTCCTGTCTACAACCACCTTTCAGGTAGTTGTAGAGGGCAATGAGGTCACCTCTGATCCTTCTCTTCTCCAGGCTAAACAACCCCAGCTCCCTCAGCCTCTCCTCATAGGGCTGTGCTCAAGGCCTCTCCCCAGCCTTGTTGCCCTTCTCTGGACACCTTCAAGAGTTTCAATGTCCTTCTTAAACTGAGGGGCCCAGAACTGGACACAGGACTCAAGGTGTGGCCTAACCAATGCAGAGTACAGGGGCACAATGACCTCCCTGCTCCTGCTGGCCACACTATTCCTAATACAGGCCAGGATGCCATTGGCCCTCTTGGCCACCTGGGCACACTGCTGGCTCATGTTTAGGTGGCTGTCAATCATCACCCCCAGGTCCCTCTCTGTTTGGCAGCTCTCCAGCCACTCTGACCCCAGCCTGTAGCTCTGCATGGGGTTGCCGTGGCCAAAGTGCAGCACCCGGCACTTGGACTTGTTAAATGCCATCCCATTGGTCTCTGCCCACCTGTCCAGTCGGTCGAGGTCCCTCTGCAGAGCCTTTCTACCCTCTAACTGACTAACATCTGTTCCCAACTTGGTGTCATCTGCAAACTTGCTGATGACTGACTCAACCCCCTCATCCATATCATCAATGAAGATGTTAAAGAGGATGGGGCCCAGCACTGATCCCTGGGGGATGCCACTGGTGACTGGCCGCCAGCTCTTCATCTGAGCCACAACTCTGTGGTGCACAGGGAAGGATCTCCCCATTAGATCTCCTGGTACCAGTCATCAGCTGTAGAACATACTCCAAAATCATCTGCAGCTTGTCTTGACAGAGCAACTTTGCCTGCCAAAAACACTCGTGTGAGGTGGGTGTAGCAGACAGCAGCATCAGATAAAGCACTTCCTCTAATGACATTTGGATAAACAATACTGTAAAGAATAAATGTAAAATATAATCTTGGCTCTTTACTTGCTTCTTATTAAGAAAGGCCAGGGTGAGTACAACTGAAAATTATTTCCTCCTGAAGGGCCCCTCTGCAATTAGAAGCTGTACCTGCAAACATGGCCAGTACAGAGATGTTTGTGCCATAGAGGATTGTTTGCTGTTATGATCCATGACACTTGGCCAAGTGAGATAAGCAACACCACCAAATTACTTCTGTGCCAGAGTAAATAGGAGCATCACAGGGACTCTGAAAGTCCAGTGTGCCAGAAAGCAACTGGAAATGTAGCAGACATGATGGTATTGGCAGTGCCGAAGACACGGTAAATTTTCCCTGCACATAAAAGCTACATGCTCAGTAGTTCTCTCCACAATACATCATTGCACCTGGAGAAACTGTCAAGAATTACAAGTTTCAGTAGATAACTACTAGTTCTTATCTAAATTATCATTCAGTTACAAACCCTGCTCGTGTTATCATCGTACTCCTTGATCAGAGGAGAGATCTGCCCTCATTATTTGCACTGTGATCTAGTAGTAGCGCAGCATATTCAGGTACCAGAATTATCCTGCTCCTAATAGGTGTAGTACAGTCCTTAGAGGAAAAATTACTGTGAATTCTTCCCTTTCACGCTGTAAAAAGGCAGCAACAGATGGCAGTGCAAGGAGGGCAATAACAAACCAGTCCTTTGGCCTTCCTGCAGTTCTTATATCCTCCTTGCAGACAGTCTCAAGAGATACACATAATGGATGAATAGCAGGGTGCTATCATCATCCTTCTGTTTTCCCCTTTTCTCAGCTACTTGTTATAGTGCAGAGAGCTTCTGCACCTGGAACCACTGCCATCCCAGCATCTTTTAATCCTCAACAGATCCTGGAGCATCAATGTTTGCACCATAGCTTTGCAGAAATATATTTCTCTAGGGAAAGAAGAGCTGCAAACCAATATGCGTAGGCAAGGATTTCATTACCTCAGATGCTTTTCTGAATATAGAACTTTTCCCAATCCACTTGAGACGAGGGAATCTGCATTGGGGATGGGCAGGGTGCCCACCCTGGTTTGGATGCTGTGACTGACAGGTTCCATTACCCAGGAAAACAAGCCAGCTAAGAGTGTGCTTCCAGCCAGATTCACAATAAAGATCTTCAGAGCTATTTCTTATTTTCGCTCAGGTGCAGCATCACATCTGTACTGTGGGGTTCACCTCTGAGTTATTCTCAGGGTTTTAAATTGCTCCTCATAAGAGCAGTAGCTCCCCATTGGGATGTCTCATTAAAAAAAACCAACACAACAACAAAACAACAACAACCAAAAAATCACCAACAGAAATGCTTGGAGATAAATGCTGTGAGTAAATAACATCACCATTTTCTTAGGCATTATGATGACAACACTAACATGAAAAGCTGTAAGACGTTTTTCTAGTGCTATTGGGTTTGTTCATTTAAGTCTTGTCTTAGAAGTAATTCAGAAAAAGAGCCTTTGGAATGGAAGCCCTCTCTGTAGTTTAACTGTGACAACAATGAGAATAAGCGCAGCTCTTTTTCTCCCGCTGCCATTACATACTTCAGCAAGCATAATAACGCCAAATGTGTTGCCTGAGAAATTAATGTCAACCTTTCCACTATGGAGTCTAACTTACTTGATCTAAACTTTAAGCAATTTGGCTTCGATCCTAAGGATCTGCTGAGCAGCTACGAATCCCACAGAAATCAATGAATGTAGGCTGGGTACCACCTCAATAGCAGATGCTCTCAATAAAAGGAAATGTCATAATGTTGGCTAGTGTCTCAAAACAGTTCTGTCCTCCCAGAAGCATCACTTCCATGTTATGATATACTGCCAGCAAGTACAACTCTGCTGTTAAAACAGCAGCTGCAGAGACAGTGCCTGCAGCACATACAGGAGAGATGTATATTTAGTTTCCTGTTCTTCTCATCTGGTTCATTCTGCTTATAGGCTTGGTGGAAGCATTCATCAGGAGTGGGAGCATTCACAAGGCTTTACAATTGGTCTCTTTATAGTTGTACAGATACGACTGACAAAACATTTGGACATTCAATTACTTCTTGTGTAGTAAGAAGAACATGGTTCCAAGTTGAGGGAGTTTGCCCTGGGCAAGGTGGAGAATATCATTATTTGCACAAATGGCTGCAGTGATCTGATTATAGCTGCTGCTGGTGCATTGCTGTCGTTTGCTTAAGTTAAAGCTTTTGCTTTTTCATTTCTGTTATTGGTGGCTAAGTAGATTGATTATGTATCAGTTGAAAGAGCATGGAGGAGTTTGCTAATGCTGGTTCCATTACCATTAAGAGTACACTTTTGTCTTGCAGCATTAAGTGAATGGAGGACAGAATGACAGAATTGACTGCTGTCAGCTTAGGAAGTCATGAAAGTGTGTAACTCACCTCAAACATTCCAGCACACAGCATCAGGGAGCACTGAGAACTCTCGGCAGCTGTACTGTAGTCCCTGCAGTTGAAGGTTCACTGTTTTGTTTGGTTTTGGGTTTGGTTTTGTTTTCTTGGGGGGGGGGGGGGGGTGTGCACTTTGATTTTCTCCTTGGGATCATATAAATGAGTCAAGGTAAAAATGAGAGTCAAATCCCACTCCTGAGACTATGAAATTCATTCAGTTCCAGCTGAGATGCCAATGTCCACATGCTTCCTCACTTACCTCACCAGAGGTAATGGGACTCATCCTAACACAGAAAGCCAAAAGAGCACATGGAGCATTAGCATCTTTTCTCTGCACTGACCTCTCCATGAGACCTGGGCAACAGATTTGCAATGAATTCTTGAAGAATTTCACATATCATCATACAATTTCTCTAACTAAAAAGGGTCCTGGCTTCATGGAAAGAATCAAACACTTTCCATACCCTGAAAGAACAACAGGATTTCAACTTCATTTTTAATTAGGAGGCCTGTGTGGGGAAAAAAAATAAGAGATCATATGTATTGCTTCCTGAGTTTTCCATTAGAACCCAGAGACTCTCCAGTTCCCACCCACACCACGCAGCTATATAGCACAGCAAAACTGAAGGGCAGTCGTTTGGACAAGGTCTGCTGGAATCCTCCCACCACTTTGTTCTCCTCCAATAATTCAGTCCTCATAAAACCAGGTATGAGGCTATTTATCACTGGAATGTAGTTGCTTACATCTTTTTTAAAGTTCAAAGCAGTAAGAACTAACAGGGAATACAGAGCTTTGTTTTTCAACAAGGTGTTAGAAATGCTAGATGGTACTCCAGCAATTTATTTCTAATGGCAGAGGGAGGAGAACTTTATCCAAGCATGCAGCGAGCTCTCAGGAGTTATTCTCAGCGTCATGCAGCTGAGACTGCTGCAGGATCGGAGCTTCCACCACCTTTTGGTTACACTTCAACAGCAGGTTTTATTGTTATCCCAAGATAAGTATCATAAAAATCATTTGCTGATATTCAGAAATGTGAGCAGCATTTGTAACCACATAAAGCAGATATTTGATAAAGCATAATACAATAGAGATACTTTATCTCTTGACAATAACCAGAGAAATTTTAAGTGTGCCCATAATAAACGAGCTTTTCTTTCCACCCTAGATACCCAAAAAGATTCATGGGATTTTTGGGTTTTTATCTACCACCTTTCCAAGGAAAGGAGTCTGGTTTAAGTTGTAAAGAAACAAGAGCCATTATCTCTAAGTAAAAAAAAAAATATCTGTGTCCATACAAAGCTCTCTTTAAAATCCTTTGCAGCTGTGAAACTGCAGAGCTCACCCTGACCGCTGTTACTTTGTGGCTTCTGTTGTGCCTTAGAGCCTCTACTATCTCCTCTCTGATAAAACTTTAAACTTCCTGAAGCCAGATCTCCTTTTTTTTTTTGCTCTGTCTTTGAAGTCCCTTAGAATGTAATGTCTGTGACTGCGACTCAAAATACAACGCTCATAATAAATAAAACCACTTTGCCTGAACTGTTCAACTGTTGAAGCAAACCTCTTGTTTTCAAGCATCTCCCAGACACTGGAAATGAGCTGAACCAGCTGATTCTCACTAAGTTAATGTTCTCCTGCTGGGAGGGCTTACAACAACAACAAAAAAGTTATATCCATTCTGCCTATCTCAGTACCACTTGCAATGCTCCAGTTTGAGCTTTCTATTATTGTTTTCTATCACACATATTACATTTGTTGGAAGATGGAATCCCTTCCTTGTGTTTCAACCGGCAGAGAGGGCACGGGAGATGCAGAGCAGACTCACTCACACTAATGGAAATGCATGAGTAATATTGGAGAACACAAAAGTTCAAGGTTGTAAGAAACCTGTAGAAAGCCATTTGATAAAGGACATAAACTGAGCAAACAATAGGAATGTGAAATAAGGAATTAACTTTTAGGAAGGAAAATGCAATTTATTTGGAAAAGCAATTCTGCAGCAACAGGATGAATCACCACAAAATATTGTACCTACAAATAAACAGAGAGGCAATAAATTTGCAAATACTGGTCTCTGCAGACTGAGCACTGACAGAGGAGCTTACAGAAGAGAATCTAATCAGCCTGTGTAAACCAAGACATTGGAATTCGTTCATTAACTGGGGAAGTTACTATGTAGTGTTGGGCACAGAAAAACAAACAAACAAAACAAAAAGCTTCGGGAGTCCTTTCCTTGGCTTCACTTGGGTTTGGGTTCAGGTATGTGCCTATACAGCAGCAATAAGCACTTCTCATTTTAGTGTTTAGATTGTGTATCTCACAGCATTACAGAATGGGGGTGGGGGAGTAGGGGTGGGGGGTTGGAAGGGGTCTCTGGAGATCATTAAATCAACTCCCCTGCTAAAGCAGGGTCACCCACAGAAGGTTGCACAGGATCACAATATCCACATGGGTTTGGAATATCTCCAGACAAGGAGACTCTGCAACCTCTCTGGGCAGCCTGCTCTAGGGCTGCAGTATCCTCACAAGAAAGAAGTATTTCTTCATATTCAGATGGAACCTCCTGGGTTCCAGCTTGTGCCTGTTGACCCTTGTCCTGTCCCTGGACACCACTGAAGAGTCTGCCCCCATCCTCTTGAGCTCTGCCCTTTGGCTATTCATCAACACTAAGATCCCCTCTCAGGCTGTAACTTCTCTAGGCTAAATAGTCCCAGAGGTCTCAGCCTTTCCTCCTCACAGAGATGCTTCAGTCCCCTCAGCACCTTCGTAGCCTCTACTGGACTCTCCCCAGTAAGCTACCTGTCTCTCACAAACTGGAGAACCCAGAACTGCACACAGCACTCCAGATGTGGCTTCACTAAGGCAGAGGGATAGGAGAATCTCACTCAGCCTGCTGGTCACACTTTTCTAAATGCATCCCAGGATTTTGATAAAGCTTTCCTCAGCCATCACTAGAGGGAACAGCTGAAAGTGTTTTTTCCTTTGATTGCAGATCACATCCCTCACACTCATCTGAAATCCAAGCCCAGGTCCTACAAGACAGTAAGACAACCATGAGACCTGAGGGCTCCATCGCTTCTCTCTGGTGTTTGTCACATTCAATTTCTCTCACTCATTCCACTTTGCCAGCTAGCAGGCCATTAATGACACAAGATATAAATTAAAAGAAACAAAGAAATTGGTCCCTCAGAGACACCAATTCCCCTGTATTTACACAATGCTCAACTGAAGCACAGCTCCCAAGGCTGACTTCTTGCTCCTGCTGCCAGCAAAGAATTATCACACATTGCATTCTGTTTCTGAATGTGAAGTGAGATGTTCCCATAGCTACAGAGCTGAAGCTTTGAAATAAAATAAAAACAAATATAAATATAAAATACAACCAAAAAGGGGGGGGGGGGGGGGGAATAACTGGTATTTGTTTGTTTGCAGGAGGGGCAGTGAGATTAGCATCAGCTCCTGAACAGCTTTCAGAGCACCACAGGGTGCATGCTTCAGACTTGTGGTTTAATACCATGCCCTTCAGAAGACTTTAGCCTTCAAGACTGGTAGCATGGGCAGCCTCTGCATGTGCTTTCTGTAGTTTTTTTTCCCCCTCAATAAGCACTAGGTTTCATGCACAGTCACTCACTGGGTGTCTGTTTCTCTCCAGCACCTCTCAGCAAGGGCATCCAAGCTCCTCACCTATTGACCAGCGCTTGTCAGCAAATCACATCCTGCACACACAGCCCTGAGGAACCACGAACCGTGAGACGGGGATGGCAGAAATTGCAGACAAGCTTGGAAAGAGGCCTCCTGCCCACCCTCCCACTCCTGCCCATGAGGGTTTTGTCTCTGACAAGTGGGGCTGGCAAGATGCCCACAGGAATGGCCAAGCTCAGACATGTCAGAAGAAAGCAAGCAATGCTAATGAGCATTTTAACTTCTCAGAAATTAACAAAGCCGTGAAAAAAGCTAAAAACTAAGCAAACTCCTACATAATTAGCTGGAGCAGGGCAAAAGACCCTGCCCTTTATTGGTGAAAGCAGAAGAGCCTATTAGTGTCACACTTCAGCCTTGCAATCCTGGAAAGCACAGCAGCCTGGGCTCAGGTCATGACCCAGCAGCCCAAGTGCGCCCCAGCAGCAGTCTCTGTTCTTTGGGGATGACATCCCCTGCACTGCACCAGGCAGAGCTGATTTAGATTTTGGCCAACTCACCCCATCTTTGCAGGAAACCACTACTTAAAATGCTCAGCTTTCTCACCCTGATTGATACAAATCCCATCAGCTCCTCAGGCTGTGCCATGTATCCCAAACACAACACAAAATGAGCTGAAGGTTGCAGCAGCACCAAGACATGGGCAAGCAGCAGACAGAGCCCAGAGCTCTGCTCCCTGACCCACAGCACTCCAAATGGTGTGGGACCATGTACCCCATCATCAGGCAAGGATTAGCTCCCTGCAGCCTTTGCTTCATACTGTAACTGATGCCTCAAGACTAAATCATCTGATGAGTCAAAACACCACAGGGTTTGCTGCTCCTCCTTTAAGTTCTCTCCCCTCAGTGGGTGCTGCAAGGAGGAATTAGTTAAGGTGAGGACAGTGCTTAAGTCTTTACAAGGTTATCACTTGGCAGTTTGAAAGCAGTATTACAAATGATACATGTTGCAGAAGTAAATCCCTACCAAGTTGACTTCTTTCTTTTGTTAGTGTCATTCCAGTGAAATGCTGTCCCAGGCTGCCCAAAGACGTGGTTGATACCTCAGCCCTGGAAACATTCAGGGTCAGGTTGAATGAGACTCTGAGCAACCTGCTCCAGTTAAAGGTGTCCCTGCTCAGTGAAGGGGTTTAGACTAGATAATCTTCAAAGCTCCCTTCCAACCCAAACTAGTTAAGAGAGACATGGGACTGATGGAGCAGGTCCAGAGGAAGGCCACAAAGCTGATCAGAGAGCTGCTGGAGCACATCTCCTATGAAGACAGGCTGAAAAAAATTGAGCTATTCAGCTTGGAGAACAGAAAGTTGCAGGGAGACCTCATAGCTACATTTCAATATCTGAAGGGGACCTACAGGAAGGCTGGGCAAGGACTGTTTAGAAGGGCTTGTTGCAATAGGACAAGGAGCAGTGATTTGAAACTGGAGCAGGGTAGATTTATGTTGGACATCTCGAGGATGTTCTTTACAATGAGGGTGGTAAAATACAGGTACAGGCTGCCCAGGAATGTGATTGAGGCCCCATCCCTCAAGATATTCAAGATCAGACTTGATGTGGCCCTGGGCCGCCTGATCTAGTTGAAGATATTGCTGCTTACTGCAGGGGGGTTGGACAAGATGACCTTTGAGGGTCCCTTCCAACCCAATGCAATCTGTGACTCTATGATTTGCAACAGTCAGATCCTTGTCCCTTCCCTTCTGCTCTCATCCTGCCCAGAATCTGACCCCACACTCCCCCAGTGCTGAATTTGAACCAGGCAACCACTCTTAATGCATGGATTTATGGTTTTTAATTATAAGGCAATATCATAACAGGAGCTATTTTTTGCCAGCCACAAACTTATTTCTCTTCTGAGGTTGCTCAGGGTTGCTCCTGATTTATATCAGAATGGCTGGAGAATCGTGCCCCATTGACCACGTGACAAATGAACTCCTTCAGAGTGGAAGCACGACAGCACAGAAAGCTCAGAGAACAGCAAAGCCACATATATTCTACATTATTACATTTGCAAAAATGAACACAACTAGACTGCATTCAAATCTTACTCATTAAAGCAAAGTGAAGCAGCAACACCGCGTGGAGATCAAAGAACATATGCAGACTAAATGAAAAAGCAATTCTCACGTACCCAAATGCTGCTACAGCATCAAGGCTGTGTCTGGAGAGAACACTACCTAATTCACCTGCTTCCATTTCTGTGATCTTTCACATAGCCAATGAAAACAGATGAAAAATTCAACCCTGCATTTACTTTATAAAAAGTGAGGAAAAGGTCATTTATTGGCCTTTTTCATTATTAATATCTGTCTATGCTTTCTTTTTTAAATACAAAGAATCTTCCCATCAGCCATTTGTAGTCAAGGCCTCCGAGCAGTTTTACAAGAAGTCTCAAATACATCTGCTAAGTTGAAACAAACCTCATCCTTTTAAATTAATCATGCTTGTTTCAGCTTTTTATCAAGTGAAAAAGAGCCATCCAACACCACTACCATAACAAAGACAGATTTTCAAGAAGCCTGTGTGGTAGAAAGAGTTGAACTGAAGCAAATGAGATGGCAAAGACAGCACTGAATCCAACAGGAAGACTAATTCAGGGACCAAGGTGTTCTAGAGCCTTTGAAAAGGACCAGGGCAGTGCTTGTGCCCCTGTACTTGGCACTGGTGGGGCTGTAACTTGAATAGTAGGTTCAGTTTTGGGCCCCTCACTACAAGAAAGGCATAAAGGTGCTGGAGCAGGTCCAAAGAAGATCAGTGAAGCTGGTGAAGGGTCTAGAGCACAAGTCTTGTGATGGAGCAGCAGAGGCAGCTGGGGTTGTTTAGCCTGGAGAAAAGGAGGCAGAGAGGAGGCCTTCTTGCTCTCTACAACTACTTGAAAGGAGGTTGTAGAGAGTTGGGTGTTGGTCTCTTCTACCAAGTAACAAGAGGAAATGGCCTCAAGTTGCACTGGGGTGGGGGTTAGGTTGGACATGAGGAAAGATTTATTCCTCAAAAGGGTTTCCAAGCCCTGGAACAGTCTGCCCAGGGCACTGGCCAAGTCCCCATCCCTGGAGGGGTTTCAATGCCTTCTGGATGTGGAGCTGAGGGATATGGTTTAGCGGTGACCTGGCAGTATTGGATTAATGGTTGGACTCAATGATCTTAAAGGTCTCTTTCAATCAAAAGATGATTTCATTTTAACAATTTCAATTGGCATTTATGAAATTTAAGTTTCTTTAATGAAATCCAAACATCACTGAAGGAAACAGAAATGTTCCCATGATTTTCAAATTGAAACATTCGCCTCACCTTCAGCCCCAGCCAGACTGAGTCAGAACCTGTATCCTACTACTATTGCCCCTCCTGCAATCATCTCATTTTCCTTTCTCACTGTCTCCTTCTTGCCTGCAGTACTGAATTCAGCGTCATAAGTGAGGGAAACACACACAACAGGGAGCTTCCTTAGATATTAGCACACACCATGGTCTCACTAGGCAGAAAATTTTGTAAAAATGCTTAACAATCCATGAGTGCAACAGGGAAGCCCTCTCCCTCCAGGGGTGGATGCTGAGTACCATAAAATGTGTCATATGGCTCAGATGGTTGAAATAAACTCAAATTATAGAGGTAACAACATGATGTGGGAAATAGGAAGGCAATTACCTTGCTTATAAATAGTCATGCTAGCACCAAGCAAATTTAGGGAGAAATACAGGGAAATGAGAGAGGGAAGACAAAGATGGAGAGGTCAGCAGCAGTAGAAATAAAAGTTCTCCACCCTATATGAATAATTCAGTAAGAAGATTTAATTTCTAAAACACCTGTTTACATGAATGCATTGAAAGACACATGCTCCACCTCACATCTGGCTTCCCTTTCAAAGAGGCTGCCCAAGAAGTTTGCACAAATATGATTCATCACAACACGCACACTGCTGAAATAATTCCTGGTGTAATTCTGCCAAGCACAATCATAAATCTGACAGACTGCAGCGCTCATGGATGCATATCTTCCAAAATAAAGCAATATAAAAAGAAACTCTGGACTTCTAGGAGCTGCTTCAATAAAGCAGCCCTTCTTTTGGGGAGAAAATGCAGCCACACAGCAGCCAGTTGAATATCTGTGGGCTTTTATATATGTTGGTTTGGTTTGGTGGTGGTTTGTGGGGGTTTTTTTGCATGGCATTCACATTCATATTTCCAAAGACTGTGCAAAAAGAATGAGGCTGTGATACACAAAACTTCTGAACAACAAACACTGTACATGCTTTCATTTTCATATGGAACCAGAGTTTGTTAATGGAAGTTCATTTCTAGATCACTCCATAAAGCAGGTCAAAAAAAAACCCCCAACCAACAAATTACACACATCATTATAATCACATAAGCCAAAGATTTGGAACACAAAATTATATATGCCAAAGATTTGGAATCGGATAGAAGTTTGCAGTCGTCAGTCTGGAGGATTCCTGAAGACCAGCCTGAAGCACAGCTTTCTTAACAGCCCATTAGCACCCATTAAAGAGGCGCAGTGTCACCTGAAAGAGGGGCCATGCTGCTATAGGTCTGTTTGCAGCCAAAGAGGGAGGTATTTTCTGTTACCTTTGCAAATTCCGAGTGCAGAGACCAGTTAATTCTCACTCAGCTCTTCTTTACACTGGTCTATTTTTCGATAATGAAGGACAAACATGAAAGGAAAAAAACTTAATAAAACTATAGCAAAGCCAAGATAAAGGAAACCAATTTTTATGACTCTGGAGCAGAAAGAAAAAAAAATCCCACCAAAACCAACAGGGAAATTTCTTCTTGCTCTGATAGGAGGTGGAGAAAGCGAAAGCTTATCAGTGATGAATTAGTGGGTCATCAACACCCAAATTAACCTCCAAAGTATATGCATTATGATGATAATACTAACTACTTACCTCAACAGATTTCCTAAGGTTATAAATTAAGGCTCACATCTAATAGAATTACAGTCAGTGAGAATTTTGGCTTTGACTTTCATGAGCATAAGAATATAGTCATTTTTTTAAAAAGCATTAGTTTTTTAGAAGAACATTACCAGAAACTGCTGACTTGAGTGACTCCTGAGTACATCACAATGCATAAGTCACTGAATCAGCCATCTCCAGGCCAAACAACCACAGCTCCCTCAGCCTGTCCTCACAGCAGAAGTGTCCCAATCCCCTGATCATTTTCATGGCCCTCCTCTAGAGCTGCACAAACAGGTCCATGCCCGCTCTGTACTGAGGGCTCCAGAGCTGGACCAAGCACGCTAGGTGAGGCCTTACCACAGCACAGTAGAGTGGAAGAATCACCTCTCTCGATCGGCTGGCCACGTTTCTTTGGATGCAGCACAGGATGTGGTTGACCTTCCAGGCTCCAAGTGCCCACTGTTGATTCATACCCACCTGTTTTCTATCACCTCATCAGCCCAGGTGCAGTACCCTGCACTTCATCTTGTTAAACCTCATGAGGTTCACCTGTGCCCGTCTCTCCAGTTTAGTCCCTTTAGTTTGGCACAGAAGTTGGCCACTGATATTTTTGTAGAATCTATTTTCCTCTTCAAATAATTTGATCAAAATAAGTGGAGCTATTCACCATATGAAATACACCTCATATTGGATAAGGAGTCAAAATGTTGCCCTTTGAGAAAATTAAATTCTGGTTTGGATCTGGATATCTTTTCAGACAATTTGCTCAGCCAGATAAAATCTGCTGTAGATATGCTTTTTGCTCATTGCCTTTCTAGTAAATCAATCCTTGTAATAGTACATAAAACCTAATCATTATCCAGATGAGTCCCTACTTATCAGGTCATTTGATGACATGCTGCCTAAACCAATCTTGTTTATAAAGTCTTCTCTTATCCTTTCAATGCCAAAATTCATGCCTGAATGTGCAGCATTCATAATTAGCAAAGCCCATGGACCAAAACAATTCCTAGGTAAATCAAAGACCAGTGAAATGTACCTTGTGCAAGTGATGCACACATCACAAATGAAATCATTACTGTTTCTGCTCCTATTATCTACTCCATGGAAATAACCTAAGTCCAAGACTTGTCTGTTACATCAGATGTATTTTCATTACACAAGGACAGTAATGGCAGACCAGGATCATCTGGTTCATCACTCCTCATCATCAGCTCTTTTGGACAGGACCTTCCTTGAGGAAAATAACTTCAAATACCAATCACAGAAGAACTTCCAACATGTAATTTACTGAACCATTGTTTCCCTTTTCCTGTTCACAAATTTCCCATGCACAAGTTGCCAGGTTCTCAGTGGCATTCACCATTCAAAGTATTTCACCTGTTTCAGCAACAACTTAATTCTGAGCCATCAATAATTTTCTAATTACAATAATTAATAATTTTCTAATTCAGTCAAGGTCTGCCTGTATGTGAGAGAGCTCTACCTCACACAAAAGAGGTCTCACCTCACCTACCTTCCATCATCCAAACAGCATGGTGTATTAAGCACTATAGTAGTTAGATTCCTCTCCAGTTCATATGTGGCCTCAGTGGTTTTCTCCAGTACTGATTCATCACAGACTGAAGATGGATAGTGAAGGCATGCAGAGAATCTCCCCTTCAGAAATTACTCACAAAGGCCAGCAGAGGTGGCCAGCTTTGCCTAAATGTCTACATTTTGGACAGCTAAAGTGAAGCAAGATGAATTCCAAAGGCACAGTTTTCCTCCTCACTAACAATGTTGTGCAACAAACAAATACAGTGAAAAATAATGCAGGGCAGCATAAAACTTCTCCTTATGCTAAGTCCAGAAGCATAAGGGAGCACAGAACTTACTTCAGAGCTCAGACTGCTTCCAGGCACTACAGTTAGAGCTTTGACTGTATTCTACCTATTCATCAAGTAGGCAGGAAGAAAAATCCCTCTTCCTTTAAATCTCACTTTTATGGAACTTGACTACTGTAAATAAAGATTTCCATTTCTGACAGTACAAAAAATGGTGCCATACACATGCAGGTCTTTGAATGCAAATGAGGCAGGAGTTCTAAACCTTCCTACAACCTGAATGTGCTGCAGGTGTTACTGATTAGAGCATAATTCCTTACACATTCCCACTTACAGAAATCCTATTTGTACACTTTGGCTATGATTTCTTTTACCAAGGAACAGGCATTAACAGAATTCTAACCTAAAAGTGGCTTATTTAGCAGACAGCGCTGCTCCTTTCCTTGTCCAGTTGTGCAGAACTAATCTACAATACATCCTTTCAGTTAGAAAAACAGCTGTTCTTTATCCAGAGGATAAAAACATCACTTTTGGAAAACCTAACCTGTTGTTAAGAAACTCTTCACACCTACAGACATTGCCATGTGAGTCTCATCTTAGATTTGCCACCAAGATGAAGCACCTCTGATAAATATTCCTAAGGGGAGGCTTTCCACCCTTATTTTAATGCCTTTTTAGCGTTGCCTTTAAAGATGGAGAGATGCTCAGCCATGGCACCTTTCCCCTCTACTTCTGTGAGTAGCTCTGATACATACTGGCAATTTCAGGATTTAATTTGGAGCCACTCTCCCCCCCACCCCCCCAGCCTTAGAAAAACATTCATGTCTTCATGTACCCCAGGGAGAAGATTTTTGCACCAGTATTATCTCTTCCTTTGCCTGGGACTGAAAGGCTGTCAGCACGTTGATAGCAAATTCTGTTTAGTGCTTTATTATGCACAATGGCAAAATATTAAACAGATCAATAAGAAAATGAAGCTGTTGAGCTGCTGTAAGTTGATCTCCACGGAGTGGGGGGGGGGAAAAAAGTGCTGGGGAAATAAGAATTATTAGGAAAAGGAAGCAAATTAAATTTACACATTTGAGATAATAAGGCATGTCGTCCATCCTCAGCGGCTTCTCTAATCTAGCTTTACTTAATTGTGTTCTTTGTAAAGACATATTGTTTCATTTCTTCCCCCAATGGATCTTTTTTTGTTGGAGGAGTATATAGTGTAATTACTAGCTCCCAGCATTATCTCCACTTTTGTAATAAAATGTCATGATTCTGAAAAGGAAAATTTCATGCACTATATAATGTCAATCATCTGTCTTTATGAGACGGAACAGCACTGGCTTTGCTCAAAACGATTTTTAAGGTGGGATGGAGGGGAACTGCCTTTCATGGAGGGTCATTTGTTTGAAAGCTCTATTCCCATCTGCTTAGCAGAAGAGCAGAGTCACAGTTATGATCACCCACTTTGAAGGAAATTTGTGTGTGTCAATAACAGCTTTTAAGTTTGGATGTACAGATAAAGTCCTGCTGGTGAAGAAAGAGGAGAGCAAATGTTAATACTATCCCAAACTTCAAAGCTCTGGTGCTGGTTTGTTGGGTGGTTTTTTTCCATTTTAGGATCTTTGTGATTAAAATCAAAGCTGCTGTCACTGTGCAGCATCTGAATTTTACTTGGGAAAATCTGACACTTTCTTCCATCACTGTTTCACTCAAAGAAATTTCACAGAGAAACCCAGCACCCCTTAATAGCTCTTCAACCTTTAACCCTCCCCCAAACAGCAAAGACTTATTACGTTTACAGGGCATTCTGACTACACGTGCTGTCATCCATTACATGACACAGGGGAGAGGAGGTGACACAGAAATGAAGGAGCAGCTTTTATTTAGCCAAGGGGCACCGCTAACATTCACACACAGGGCTTGGCTACCCTCCAAAATTCTCTATTGTTTAGTAAATATTTCTAGAAATGCTGTTTGGCTTTAGCTAGCTTGATCCCATAATCTATACTTGACTAAAACTCCCGCTGAAGCCCTGACATTTTGTTACAAAAAAGCATCAATCACTGGGAGTTCCATGCTCATGCATTGACTAAAATGGGCCCTGAAATGTCACTGAAAAGACAGAAATCTCCCAAGCCAAAACAAGAGAGCAAAACTGCAATAGATCATAACATCTGATCTCATAGAAAAGGTTGGGTTGGAAGAGACCTTAAAGATCATCTAATTCCAGCTCCCCTGTCATGGGCAGCAGAAATATTGTGATAGAATCACACAATCATTAAAAGTTGGGAAAGACCTCTAAGATCATGAAGTCCAACCTTCAAGCCACCACCACCATGCCCACTAAGCCATGTCCCAAAGTGCCATGTCTACAGGTTTTCTGAACATCACCATGGCTGGTGACCCCGACACCTACCTGGGCAGCCTGTTCCAAAGCCTGACCACTCGTGCAGGGAAGAAATTTTCTCTAATATCCAACCTAAACCTCCTCTGATGCAATCTGAGGCCATTTCCTTTCATCTTGATCTCAACTTCATGGCCTTTTGAACTGGATAAAACTACCACAATCTAATGCAGTTAATGGAATAGCTATGAGTGAAAAAAAAGCCCCACCTGAAATTCTAATGAATATTCAGAAAAGTAAGAGAAATACCTACTCATAACAGCTTTAATTATTTATATTGTAAATCTATGCTTGGCACATACTTATGAATGCATATTTATGCACAATTCATTATTTATTGTAAATTATATTTGTTATAATTCCTTGACTTGCATTATTCAAGTATATTGCTGAATGTATTTGTGGGGAGTTGGATGCAGAGCCCAGAACAGCACCCCCTGAACGCTGTAAGATTCTTCTGCAGTTGCTGCAGCATTCCTGTACTGAAGAGGACGCTTTGATAAAGTTTTTCTACACACAATTTCTTCCAGGCCTGCACTAACTTATTCTGAAGCTGTGAATTTCATATTTTAAACCACATATTAATAAGGAAACCAGCTTCAATTTAAGAGCTCTCTGGGATTTTTTACATGCCTCAGAAATCTTAATGTTATTCCAGGTCCTGGAAAAAATATTTACATGTTCTTGTATTTACTGCTCTGTAAAGATGACTGTTAAATGCAGACCTGAATCTTTAAGTCAGAGTGAGTTTATTCAGTGAGTGTTGCCTGTGTACTGGAACATAATTTATGCAAGATCACCCCTGTGCTTCAATTAGCACCAAACCCTTCTTACAAGAGGTTCTGAAAAAGGAGAAGACAACCAGGGCATAAGCAGCTCTGAAGTATCCTGCCAGCAGTTAATGGCTTGCAGCTATGATCACACTATTTGAAAGGATGGGCTTATTATTTTTCTGTTCTTCAGCATCCATATCACACCATTAAAAGACAATACAACTCATCTCTTTGGATACAAGACACTTACTGAAACTCTGCAATGGTCAAATTCCAACCTGATGGAAAGCTTGCTACTTGTAAATTTGGGATTTTATCCTAAGTCTCATAATATTGCAGCCACAGTTGCTCAAGACAAATGATTAACTGAAGAAAAACCTATATGAAAGAACGATTGCAGTCATTTCCCACACATCTGAGTGGAAAAGATTAGTGCAAGATGAATACTGGAAAAAATTAGAGAGCATCTAGAATGGCATTATAAAGCTATTCTTCAGATGAGGTATTTTCAGGGAGCTCAGTGTGCTGGAGAACATTATCTAACAGCCTGGAGTGATTACACCTCAGACAAGTCACATTCTTGGGAATGAGGCATCCAATTCCTCCTGTTACTGAGGTTGTAGCAGCTCACAAAAAGCATTAGAGTCAAGTCTGCACGCAGTGTGCCTACAGCTTCTGTTTTCCTGTTGGATCCACCCCGAGATCACCAGTGCCTCCCCTTTGAGATGACAGCACAAGCTGAAGGGTCACTGAACACAGGCATTTTTCAGTAAATCAGAATTAAAGGCCAGTGCTAGACAGACCATGGCACAGGGATTTGCTGAGAAACAGCCTAATCCTTCTTATTTTATTTTCTTCTCAACAAAGGCGTATAGAGGCTATGAAATTATTGCTTTTATGTTACTTATAAAGATATTGTTTGTTTACCTAAATGTTTCTGCTTTTCTGCAGTTCAGCCAACTTCAGAGTAAGAGCCAGTATAATTTTCACATATGAGTATGCAAATGGCAGATACAAGGAGTCACTCAAACCTCTGAGTGCATCTGTTTGAGGTTAGGAAGTGACTTTTGTTTCAACACAAACACATCAAAACAGTCATTATTCTGCTGCTGGAAGGGAGGAGGAGGAGCACTGAGTTAGCATCGTGGGATGAGCACAGGAGTTTGTTTTTCAGACATTTAAGGAAAGCTTCATTGCAGGCACAAGACACACAGGCCATGTTCCTCACCTCAGAGATAAATCAGTACTAGATGAGCATTATAGGAGTTTCTAACCTACTGGGGTATAGTCCTGGCAACTTGCAGCAGTTCAATATCAGGCAGTTTATTCCCCTGAAGTTCCTTCCCTCTGTCTGGGGAGGGACAAGGCACTTGGTTCACTAGCTATAATTTAAACAGAGCAGGGTTAATCTTCTGTTATCAGTGTCTCATCCTAGGGGAGGAAGCAAAATACCTGCCCTCCTGAATTAATTGTGCAAGGACAGACACGATGGGCAACTGGGCATCGTTATTTTCCTGTGGAGACTGCACTAGCCATCATCAGGTAAGACAGCACCCACAGTTCTTCCTGACAGAAAAATCCTGTTTTGTCCAGGCCAGCCTAAATTTTTAGCTGGTATGAAAGGGGCAATATCCCTAAAGTCAGGGTAAGCTAGTTTGCCACCTCCACTGAGTTATTGTCAGCAAGCAAGCTGGCCAGTCTATGATTTGCCAGTGCATAACTATTTTGTGCTTAACCTCTCTGCCTGAGGTCTAACCATGGATTGTTTAGCCTCATTCAGGTAAGCATGACCTGGTGTCTTCTCCAACAACATTAGTGCCAAAGGCATTAGTTTGCTTTTCCCAAAACATTAGGAAAGTGACATCTGAGGTACACAACATGTTAGCACAATTAGGTATTCTCCCTTGGCTCTTTATGATTATCCACTGGACTTTTGACCTCTGAATTTTTGTGCAATCACATCACTGTAGCTCAGTGTAGATCACTGCACAGTAGTTTATACAGCTCTGCCAGTAGTAAAATAACATCAAACTGTTTAAATCACTTGTGGTTAGAACATGATGTTTTTAGAGAGATTTTTTTTTAATGACATAAAAAGGAGTTCTTTCACTTGAAGTACTCATTCCCTTGAAGATTTATGGCATATTTAATTAGTCATTTGGAGTGCAGATCACTACATTCACTACAGATCAATATATAGTAACTGACTGCAATCTGGTAAGAAAATATAGTTGAGTTTACAAGGATAGATGAAGCTCAAATCTAAACTGAGAGGATGCAGATAGGAGATATGGGAACATGATCTGCCCTCAGGCATCTGCTGTTAATGGCTGTAAAGTGAAGCAACCAGTTCAGCCCAGCAGCAGGAAGGCTGGGGGATGCTGGCCAGACTGGCCAAGCAGAAACCGCATGTTCTCATGGAGTAACTTGGCTCTGCTGTCACCTTCTGTTCTCTCCAAACATGGTGAGTAGCTCTATGAAAGACTCCACCTGTACCCAGAAGACTGCAAACATCCATTTCTCTGCTTCTTTAGTAACCTACACACACAGATTGTGATCTGCTGCACTTAAAGTGGCAGCCACCATGGTAAAGCTGTGACCATGTAGAACTCATGGCCACCACCATCATAACAAACCAGCTGCTTCAGAAACTACCAGGTTTTTGAGCATTAGGATGGATTATCCAGTATATGAAATACAACTAGGAAAAGATCCCTCAGCAGAATACTCTTCTCTCCACTGCCTCTGAGTCCTTACAGTGCACAGAAACAGAAGTTTAACACAAAATAAATTTGCATTTATTAATGCATCTCTGGGAAGAGCTTTATTAAGGGGCCAGAAGTTAAATTACATTGTAATGGGTAATAATAAGGGCTGTATACTGTAGTTTCTGGTAATATTGGCTTAGATTTAGACACACAGCTAAGGTAACCTTCTATTTCTGTTCTTTCATACAAAAGGCTACAGAAAACACTAGAGAATAAAAGAGACTGTTGTTAGTTGTCATACTGTGTCTATAATTACTTACTTTGTTCCTGAAGCCATCACCATGATAAATTTGCAGTTTTTCCCATCTGCCAGGAGTAGTAATGTGCAATACATTTAACAACTGAATTTGCATATAGAAAGTATCATTGACCTTTGGATTTAAAAGGACAAAGATTTACAAGGACACCCTCTTGAAGCAAAGTGCTTCGTTTAGGAAAAATGAACCAGCGCAAGAGAAGTAAAACACACTATCTCCTGCATGTAGGAAAAGTTGCAGTTTTTACAAGACATTTGTAATCCCTATGAAATAGCTCCCTCATGAGTGGCCACATAATAAAGGAAACAACTGTCAGCTATGAGGAAAATAGTAAGGCAGGATTTGGCATGCCTTTAGCATCGGCTAAATGGGATGCTGCAGCACACATGACTTGGCTGGAAGGCAACCTCTGGACCAGTGACTTGGGTAAATGCAGGGTGACAGTCTGTGCTCTGCCTTAAAGGGTCTACTTAAAGGGCTGGCTGGTGACAGAGCAGAGCAGGATCTGCAGAGCTGCACACTGAGGGCAGGGAAATACATGGCTTCCCAGCAGCACTTCCCTCTCGAGCTTGTTATGCCACTAACGGAGTTCAACAATCTTTGTTCAACACTGATTTGCATCTGGGCCGGGCAAAGCATGGGCAAGGCAAGCTCATGACAGTCATCAGCAGGCTTCCTAAAGAGAATGGAAATTGCATTGAAAGGGATGGGGGAAAGGAAAACAAACAACAACAACAGTAACAAAATCCTTAGCTGCACCAGGATCTGGGAAATCCCTTGCCCCAGTTCAAGACATTGCTGGCTCATGGAACTGCCCCCCTGAGCAGCTCTCCCAATGCCAGGTTAGCCCAGACACTAGCTGCGCATCCATCCACTTAATCTGCCCATCCCAAGATTTCCAGAAAGTTTTCAGGAAGTTTTCTAGTATCTGCTTTACTTGTCTACACAGAGGAATGAGCATGACTCCAGCAGCTGCTGTAAACCCTGACTCAGAAACATAGGTTTGAGCAAAGTGAGTTAACAGACTCTGACTTACTCTCCAGCTTGTTTCGTTAATGTTATGAAGGGAGACAAACTGCAGCTGTGTGTCCACTAACAGTTACTTATGCAGTGACACAAAGGGAAAGCAGAACTGAATTAAAACAGAATCAAAGCCTTACAACAGCCTTGTGACTTCAGGTCATCTAGTCCAACCTTACTGCTGTCAGCCAGGACATCCTCCACTAGATCAGATTACTCAGAGCCTTGTTGAGCCTGACCTTGAATATCTCCAGACATGAGGCCTCTACCACCTCCCTGGCCAAACTGGTCCAGTGTTCCACTACCCTCATAGTAGAAAACTTGTTCCTAACATCCAATCTAAATCTGCTCTTCTCTAATGGCATACCGTTGTCCCTCACCTTGTCACTGCAGGCCTTCTTGTAGGCCCCTTTCAGGTACTGGAAGGACACTGGAGGGAGACAAGAAGGTCTCCCTGGAGCCTTCTCTTCTCCAGGATGAACAACCCCAGTTTCATCAGCCTGTAGTCACTGTAGAGGTGCTCCAGCCCTCTGATCATTTTCATGGCTCTCTTCTGGACCTGCTCCTTCCCATGTTGAGGGCTCCAGACCTGGACACAGTATTCCAGGTGAGGTCTTACCAGAGGAGAGTCAAGTGGCAGAATCACCTCTCTCAATCTGCTGGCCGCACTGCTTTTTGCCCAGGATGTGATTGTCAGTTCTGTCCTCATAATTTCTAGGATTTTATTTACTTTTTTGACTGCTACTGCTGTTAAATTCATGTGTTTGGGGAACTATGTTTCATTACTAAATCTTGCTCCCACGTACTAAGTCTGAATTTAGATGAAGAGATTCCAGGTAATTCCGACTTTTCACAGCTCAGTCCTTTTGTGAATCTGCTACAGGCAGCCTGTCATGGAGCTGGCACAAGTGGCATACAGCAATGCATTCCCATTTCACAACGCATTTAAGGTGTGGGATTTGGGGAGGAATATAAGTAAGAAAAAAATCCCACTTTCATTCCCAAGATATTCCCAAGAGGCTACATGCAGACTTCCTCTTTCTCTTAAACCTATCTTTGCTGATGTCCTTTTGTTAACAATAATTTTGCTATTGTAAATAGCTCTTCCAAATAACTCTTGGGAAGAGATTGCTACAGTTCAGCTTACCACATCATGAATGAATTATTCATAAATGCCACTCTGTCTCATAAAAAAACCCTTTAGATATTAGTTCAGAACATAAGCATAAATACAGCTTTAACACAGACTGCACAGCCCTTAACTCCTACACTCCAATACTTTCCAGTAAGCTAATTCAAGATAAAATGACACTTGCAGGATAAACATCTTAAAGATGTTGTCTTAAACTGTTGAATTCTGAATTTCTTAGAACATGGGGTTTGGTCATTCTTAAAAGAGTTTGCCCAGGCTTGCTACTGCATCCCCTTTCCATTCTCCCTAGAGCACTTCAAAGTACCCAACTACATCTTTTCCCCTCCCTGTTTACACCACCAAAGAGAAGAATCAAGGCACTATTTTCTTACAATATGCTCCCTTGTGACTCAAGACACATGTGTGTCTTTTTGCATACACTTCAGTTGTGCCTGGACAGGCTGGAAAGAATCATTAGTTGCACTGTCAATCTTCTCCTGAGCAATGTAAAATCACAGAATCACCAAGGTTGGAAGAGACCTCAAAGATCATCAAGTCCAACCTGTCACCACAGACCTCATGACTATACCATGGCACCAAATGCACTGTAGATGCAAGACATTCCCATTATTTCATTTCCAATTGTGACAAACTGACCAAGAAAGAATCCTTCCAACAAAAGGGCAAACAACTATAATAAACAAATTTTAAAAAAAATTAAAGAGGAAAAATACTTTAAAAAGACAAGCTTAGAAGAGGAACAGGGTAAGTAACATGAAGGACTTGTTTTTTCCTCTCCAGCACTAAATAAGCTGCTATGAGAAAACAGAAGCTGTAAAGAGAACATGCAGCTAAGAGCTTCCTGAAAATGTTATATGTGGAGAAACTCAGCACTATTAACATAGAGTCATAGAATGCATTGGGTTGAAAGGGACCTTTAAAGATCATCTAGTCCAGCCCCCTGCATCTTTCATAGAATCATAGAATCAACCAGTTTGGAAAAGACCTCAGAGATCGTCAAGCCCAACCTATTTCCTAATACCTAACACCTCATGACTAACTAAACCATGGCTCCAAGTGCCATGTCCAATCCTTTTTTGAACACCTCCAGGGATGGTGTCTCCACCACCTCCCTGGGCAGCACATTCCAATGGCCACTCTCTCTTTCTGGGAAGAACTTTCTCCTCACCTCAAGCCTAAACTTCTTCTGGCACAGCTTGGGACTGTGTCCTCTTGTTCTGGTGCTGGTTGCCTGGGAGAAGAGACCAAGCCCCACCTGACTACAACCTCCTTTCAGGTAGTTGTAGAGAGCAGTAAGGTCTCTCCTGAACCTCCTCTTCTCCAGGCTAAACAACCCCAGCTCCCTTAGCCTCTCCTCACAGGGCTGTGCTCCAGACCTCTCCCCAGCCTCGTTACTCTTCTCTGGACACTTTCAAGTGTCTCAATATCCTTCTTAAATTGAGAAGCCCAGAACTGGACACAGTAGTCAAGGTGTGGCCTAACCAGTGCTGAGTACAGGGGCAGATGTCACAGCCCGACATGGAATGAACAAACTTTTCCAAAAGAGGGTAAGCAAGCTTGATTGTGTTACCTACAATTATTTTAACAAAGTCTACCTGTAAGTATCAGTAGCTATGGGACAGAATAGATACCCTACCTACCACTTATTTAATGTTATGGTTTGCAGTTGTTTTTCCCATGCTTGCTTTTCACAAGCAGATCTCAGAAGGCACATGAGTTTTAACTAATATCCCTCCCATTAAAGTTTCATGAATAGTTTCAGCAAAGAATTCATAGTTTATATACTCTTAATCCCATGGAGTATTTACAGGTTGCCTCAATTTGTTATCCCTTCTGCATCCATCAAGAGATTTCCCTGCGTTAGCACCCGTGTGGGGATTTCTGGCACAGGTTGCATTGATTCATTCTTACTGAAAATTTACACTTAATACCTGAGCAGCATTTAATTTTAAATAGACCTGAAAACTTTCCCAACTCTAGTGACTTCTTTGCTTAATCTTCACATTCAATAACTGCACCTGGTATTAAAAAAAAAAAAAAGGAAAAAAATACCATATTGAAATCTGCTTTTCACAACTCTTTCTCAAACACTTTCTGCATTAGCAAACATCTGCTGTGAAGAGAGGTTTCTGGAACGCATACAAGCAGCAACAAAAGGGACAGGAGTTTGTGATAGGAAGAATAATCAGGGAGACTTGTCAGAGGTGCTTAACTTGATGAAGTAAAATAGGACTTTGAAGTGATATATCAGACTGAGTAACATTGGTAGGTGTAGTTCTGCTCTTATCTTCCACCAGATGCGAGTTTGGCCCATTGACTGGGAGATGTGTCATGGCTTGGGCTCATACACTGAGCATATGGTGGAGTTAGATTATGGGCAGAGAGAGAAACTCTGTCTCCACACAGTAACTGTGGTCCATTTTCGCTAAATCTGCTTGTTATTGGCTCCTTAACAAAAACAAAATCAAACACCTGTGTACCAGGCTATATCTGGCTGTTCAAATGCCAGCACTGATCCATCTGCAAAGCACATCATTAGCCAACTTCTTTTCTTTGGGTGAGATGCAAGACAGATTCATCAGAGCAAACCTACAGCACCACTAAAGGAACATTGTGTGCTCCCAGCCCAGCACTCTCAGCTTCTTTCTTTACCTTTTCAGGCTGCTATAATGGTGATGAATAGTGATAAAATACTCATTTCTCTCCATCTTATCAGGTAATTCTCCAGGCCCTGGACCAGCACACTGTGAGCCTCATGCCCTCTTCTTTATTGGCCCACCTGCCACTTTACTGGCAGATCCTTCCAGCGTGCCATTCCCTTATCTGACTTCTCTTCCTGTGCTCCAGACAAGTGAGATTTTCCAAAACTATGGAAATGCTGCTGTATTAGGTCAGGTTGGGCTGCAGGGGTGACCTCTGCGAGAAGATGCCAAAAGTGTGTCCTCATCATCATCACTCCTTTGACTTACTCTGGGAGTACAATGTCACCTGAGTCATCACATCTTCATCATAGCTCATGATATGACCTATTTAGGTTAGGATTCCTTTAGGATTCCTGATTGTCCTTCCTTACAATTACAGTCCTAGGTATCTTAACTCTTCTTTGAGGTTCTATAATGGTGCACCATCACATAAGTAAAGGTTTGGTAGAAGATGATGTCCTGCTCACTCTGACAAAGGCTGAAGAGGAATATTTCTCTCAGTTACATTCTTAACATGAATACAAAGAGCAGAAGTGAGCAACTTGTGCTGTGCTGATCAGATATTATCACCTTTTAATTTGTTGAAGCTGAGAAAATGCAGAAACTTGGAAAGATCTTGTTCATTGCAGGTGCACTCAAAACAATTTAGACAAGAAGCAGCAGGCATGAACTGACACAGAAGACTGTTAGCTGTGGAAATGCAGATGTACAGCAGCATAATACATTTAGGCTGTCAACTGCTTTCTAAAATAGCTGTCATTGTGCACATTCTGAAGGACCAGAGCCAGAAAGCTCCTTGCTGTTGAGCACCAAATTTCAATATTTTGGTCAATCCCTGAGCTCTAGAGATAGGAATTACATAAACAAACAAACAAAATACCACAAACAACAAAAAACCCACCACAAACCTGCTAGCTCAAAGATGTCTTGGCCTTACTTTTCCCTCTTCCATGCATTCCTTGTATCATTTTACATGACAGAAGACTTTCCATCCTACAGGAAGAATGTATGCAGATAATGTGTGCCCTCAGGCACGAATATATACAGTACTCCAGGGTACAGCCTGGCATCAACTGGTTTTACCAGCCTTCACCCCCAATAAACAGACCCAAATTCAAATGTCTTTATTTCACATTAGTTTGGCTTTCCCTTAAACCTGTTGTGATCCTGCAGCTACTGGCCCTAGATTAGGGGTTTTTCTTTCATTGGTTTCAAATTTACCTGCAGCAGCTTTTGCTGGGTGAAATTTCTATCCTGCCAGCCAGGAAGGTATAAAACAGGCAGGCTGAGCAATTGCTGTTGCAACCTTCACAGTCCTAAACACTTGTTACCTTTCTGAACGCTACAGCAAGCCAGGCAGTGCAGTGAAGCTGCACGCTGAGGCATTTGCCAGGAATTCACTCTACCTCCTCCCAGAGTCCAGTCCTCACACACCTAAAAATGTAGTATCTGCTATCCAAATTCAAGCAGACAGGTGAAGTACTCCCTGTGTATGTAAGAGAAGGGAATATCAGCTCAGGCCTGTTGAAAACAAAAAGCAAGTAAAGGTTCTCCTGGGGGGATGTAGTTTGCTCATCTCTTTCCTAAATTTTCAGATTACAGCTCAGCTTCAGTTCTGTCCCTCACTCCTGATCTGCACCATCAGAGCTGTCAGGCTGGGATCACATTTATATTTATCCCTGAATAAAACCCATAGATCCTCTGACCAGTTTATCAATAAATGGCTGGTAATCTTCTCATCTGCTTACTTCTGATTACATCTACTCAGTTGTTACAGCTGCATGTAAATACCAACAATCCATACATAGGAAGGGTGCTGTCATGGAAATGAGACACTTTTTCTCATCTCTGAATAGTGATGAATCCTGAGATTGAAGAAGGTCAAGGTTAAATCACAGAATCACAGAAAACATCTGGTTGGAAGAGATCTCAATGATCATCCAGTCCAACCTTTGACCCAGTTTAGGGTCAAAAACTTAAAGTATCTACAACCTCACATTTGCTTGATACATCATCCAATGAAACCAAAATAATTTCTTTGCAATGGGCTAGGGACCAGATCCAAACCCTGTCCATTTGTCACTTTCACAGGGACCTAACACATCTTCCAGGACAGAAAGAGAAGGTAGATTGTGCAGACACAACACAGAGTGAACGTAGTGTAGAGAAAGGAACAAAGGTGCACATTCACCTTAGCAATATCTTTGGATTAAGCTAAACTAAGATGACATTACTGCTATAATGAGCAGTACTTCACTAATCCTCATCACTTGGTCAGAGTACACTCCCCGCACGACTTCTTACAATACTAACCTGGGAGCAAACTAACCCAGCAAAAAGCCCCTTGTTGTTGTTTTATTGCTGTATTTAAAGCATTAACTAAAGACAGTTCGTTGTGTGGCCACAGTCACTAGTGCAGCAAGAGTTTGGATCTGCCCTTACTGGCATTATGGTGATTTGAGGTCTGCTTCAGCTATTCATTTTTCCTCTTATTTGTTTTTTCTTGCATTATCCCAGACATGTATGGGATGGAAAAGCTATCTGGAAAAGAGGCTGGAAAAGGTGTAGGAATATACTGCCAGAAATACTTAGCCTCCCTGCTTTTCCCAATCCCTGTGTTCAAATGAGTCATTATACAGCACCTGCTTTAGCTACGGAGTAGCCATCAGGATTTGATTCTACACAATCCACTTGGATGATGCTCTGAAAAAGGCTTTCATTGACTCACTCTACTTAATTGATAGAAGAGCAAACACAGAAGAGCCTGGGGTTTTGAGATAGTGAAAGACATTTTGTTCAAAACTAGGATTACTTGATAATAAATCCATTTGCAAGCAGATAAATGCCAGCAAAGAACTAGAAATAGGAAGTGTCTGTTAAATAAAGCAGGTTAGTGACATTAAAAAAGGGGGGAGGGGAGGAGGAGAGATTTGGATTTATTTTGAACAAATAAACCAGGGTTTAAAGGTTATTGCACTAAAGCAAAGTAAAAGACAAAGCAGAAATTTATCCTATTCAATGTAAACTGCAGAAAATTAAAGAGCTGCTATTCCCACAGTACACATTGATTATTGTGTACCCCTTTTAAGCACATGACTGCTTTTCACAGCATACAGAACAGACCCCTCAGATTAATTTTAGACTTCATATTTAAATTATTTTGCCAGACTGAGAGCTCTGTGGAGAAAAAGAGGAAAATTCACAGTAAGTCAATTTACCCAGAGAAGCAGAGATGCTAATGTGGATCTAAACAACTTCACCAGTATTTTGGCTGTGCCTTAAAGGAAACTGTAATGATCTCGATGGACCAATATTTGTAAGATGCAGGCACTATTATTTCTATATTATAGCTTGGGAAATTAAACTAAAACACCAAGAATCATTACTGAAAGAAGCAAAACGTCCTCCTTCTCCTACAATGTTCAGACTTGTGTTGTCAGATGTTCAATTCTTGCTCTGCATTGGATATCCTTTTCAGTTCCACAACCATTCCCACCTCTTTTCCACCTATTCCCTGCGACCACATTTCTTTCAGAGAAGTTACCCAACATTAGACACAAGGAACAATTTCTTCCCTGAAGGGTTTGTCAAGCCAAGGCACAGCCTGCCCAGAATGGCAATGGAATCCCCATCCCTGGAGGGATTTAAAAGATGTATACACATGGTGCTGATGGACATAGTTTAGTGGTGCCCTGGCACTGCTGGGTTAATAGTTGGACTCAATGATCTTAAAGGTCTTTTCCAACCAAAATGATTTTATGATTCCATCTGTTCTTATAACAGAGAATACTGCTTTGTTGTAGTCCTGCCATTTACTGCCTTTCTTTTGCCCTGCATAGATGGAAAGAAATAGATAATCAAATATGTATGTACATTTCTGCTGGCTATTTCCAGACAGAAGCCAGTCTCTGCATCAGCTTTCCCATCAAAGGGATACAGATGATGCATATCAGAGAAATAATACATGAAGAGACAAACAGAATCATTCAACTAAAATAAAAAAGGCTAGGTAGGAAAAAGAAAGCTGACCATGCACCAAGTTCCACAAATGGGATAAAAACAGAAAAAAGGAGCTATTTTTTACCATTTTTTTGCTAAAGTGCTTTTCAACAAAGTGTATTAATTCCTTCTGAAATAAGGATGGGACAATTGCATGCAGTCTTTAATATTAATTGTTGTGTAAGCTGTTATAAAAGATTTGCTGCCTCACAACTCCCACACAGGTAAGCCCAGCTGAAGCCACCTTGGTGGCCAAGGTAACACTCCATGGTAAGAGATGCATCAAATCAATAGGCCAGCAGCAAGCCCTCTCCTTCAAAAGCTCTGCTCATTGCACAGGATCCGAACACAATGAACTAACATTGCTACCTGCAATTGAAGGAGCTTTTAAACACCCTGGGATAGCAATCAAGCCAATGCACCAAACACCTGAATTTCTGTATCTGGTTAACTCTTTAGAAACTCTAGATGACAGAAAAAGGTATCAGAGGGGAAAAAAAAATATTTTCCAAGTTCTATTTTAGGATTAACAAGAATTTAGAAACAGTAATTCTGGAATTAGGCAGATTACAGCACATCTGTCAAAGTACTCCTTTCTGTAAGACGTTTGACCTCTTCAGAGCATGAATTTAGGATTTCACAGTATCACAGTATCACAGTAACTAAGGCTGGAAGAGACCCCAAGGATCATCAAGTCCAACCTGTCCCAACAGACCCCACAACTAGACCATGGCACCAAGTGCCATGTCCAATCTCCCCTTGAACACCTCCAGGGACGGTGACTCCACCACCTCCCTGGGCAGCACATTCTAATGACGAATGACTCGCTCAGTGAAGAACTTTTTCCTCACCTCGAGTCTAAACCTCCCCTGGCACAGCTTGAGACTGTGTCCCCTTGTTCTGGTGCTGGTTGCCTGGGAGAAGAGACCAACCCCCTCCTGTCTACAACCACCTTTCAGGTAGTTGTAGAGGGCAATGAGGTCACCTCTGATCCTTCTCTTCTCCAGGCTAAACAACCCCAGCTCCCTCAGCCTCTCCTCACAGGGCTGTGCTCAAGGCCTCTCCCCAGCCTTGTTGCCCTTCTCTGGACACGTTCAAGTGTCTCGATGTCCTTCCTAAACTGAGGGGCCCAGAGCTGGACACAGTACTCAAGGTGTGGCCTAACCAATGCAGAGTACAGGGGCACAATGACCTCCCTGCTCCTGCTGGCCACACTATTCCTAATACAGGCCAGGATGCCATTGGCCCTCTTGGCCACCTGGGCACACTGCTGGCTCATGTTTAGGTGGGTGTCAATCAGCACCCCCAGGTCCCTCTCTGTTTGGCAGCTCCCCAGCCACTCTGACCCCAGCCTGTAGCTCTGCATGGGGTTGCCGTGGCCAAAGTGCAGCACCCAGCACTTTTCACTCAAGAGGAATCAGGAATCAGTATTTATCTTTTTATCTTTACTTTCATTATCTTTTTTTTTTTTTTTTTAATCTTTATCTGGTGCTAACTACCAGATAATTAGAGTACACAGTCTCAAACTTCACCAGGGAACGTTTAGGCTTGAGGTGAGGAGAAAGTTCTTCACAGAGAGAGTTGTTAGCCATTGGAATGGGCTGCCCAGGGAGGTGGTGGAGTCACCATCCCTGGAGGTGTTCAAAAAGGGATTGGACGTAGCACTTGAAGCCATGGTTTAGTTAGTCATGAGGTCTTGGGTGACAGGTTGGACTTGATGATCTTTGAGGTCTTTTCCAACCTTATTGATTCTATGACTCTATGATCATCTTTGTAATTCTCACTCTCAAAACGATTGCATTGGATAGCACAGGTACAACTGGAGTCAGAATTCAGAAGATGGAACAACCAACCTACAGAGCTCCCTTTCACAGGAAGGGAAAAAAGCCCCCAAACCAAACAAACCACCCCTTCTCCTCCTCCCCCCCAGCCCCACTCTTTTCCCCCATTCAAAAATAAAGGCCAAAAAGCCCTGCAGCCACACAAAATATTTCCTGTGCAGTTACAGAAGGGATAACCCTGACCCTTATGTTAGACTGGAATACAGCAGAGCTTCACCTGTATAGCAAAGGATAATTAATGATGATTCAGAAAGAAGAAAGGAAATGCAAGAAGCTGCCTCACCATCCAAGAACAATCACCTTCCCAGCCTTTCACTTGAGCTCACACCCACCCAAGTTCCCCTTTTATAGCCCCACGACTGCCACATCGAGGGGCGTTTCTTGCTTGCTTTGTCCAAAGTAGCATCAAACACCTGGAAACTGTTTGAAATACACCACCACATAACTTGGTCTATGGGTTTAATCATACTCTCTGGACCTGCCTCTTCCCCTCTTATCACCTGTACATGGATAATTGCCCTTTTTATCTACAGGTAGCAATGCAGGAGTGACACCTCGGGTGTGAAAGCTCTACCATGATGTCTCACACTGCTGAGCAGTTTGTTTATGTATTGTATTGTGAAGATTTCCATTTTTGCTACAACACTTTTACTCCTCACTGTTTAAATGCAAGCACATTCTTAGCAGTGCCCACTATCACCAAACAGAATGCACTTAAGCTGTCACCTTAACGCTCACTATTTATTGGAGTTGGATCCCATTGTGCAGCCTCACTCTTTAAATAGAAGTCACTTCTTAGGTTGCAAAGCAAGTAGACACCAGTGCAATACTCTGAAATGTGTTTCCATTTGATCACATTGCATATGGTTCAATTTTCCTAGGGCCCTCTCCTCATCAATACCTCCCCTCACGATGTGATCAAATCTTCCTCTTTTGTCAGTAAATGCATACTGCTCATCTGTTGTGAGCAAATTGGAAAGTCCAGGGATGTTATCTCTTCATCTAACTACTGACCAGCATCAGCCATGAGGAATGATGCCTAAAATCATTCTAAAATCTAACCCCCACACCCTCCTCTTGAAAATTCTTTGCCAGATTAGCTCTCCAATCAAATTTATCTACCAGTTTGCCATAAATCAATTGCTGCTAGAGAATGTTATCCATTAACAGAAAGGATTACAATAGCCATTAAGAGTCTCTTAGTGCTGCCTGAGAAAGGGGGGGAAAAAAAGAATAGAGGGGAAAAAAACAACTTCACATTCTTTGTTAGGAGTGAAGTTTCCCTAAAATGAATTTTTGGTAAAAGCACTAAAAACATTGTATGAAATATTCTTTGGGGGGAAAACAATAAAAGAAAAGCTTTTAAAACCCAATTTCAATTGCATTTTGATAATTTCTTGGTTCAAATTCTGAAACAAAATAGAACTCTACAAAGGAAGCCCAGCAGGGTTTAAAATTGCATTAAAATGTCATGTGAGGATATTCCTTATGAGGAGAGCTGGAGAGAAAAGTAACACTTTCCACTCCCTTCTCAAGCCAGTTTCAGAATGGAACATTAACTATGATAGGGCAAGTATCTCTATAATAATTGAATAAAACAGTCATTAAGAACCTAATTTCTTGTGTAGCCTGTAAGATTCTGTATTTTAACTAAATGAAGAATCAATGTTCAGCTAAATTGCAAGGAAAAAAAAAAAAATCTCATGTTCCAGTTCTAAACTCAGTAAAAACTAAACTCACAAATTAATTTCAGTTCATAAACTGATAGGCTCACAAATGCATCCTCACCCACAAGGTAAGATAAACCATCAACTGAGTTGGTATTCATGAAGTAAACCAACTGTTCTAAAGCGTCTTCAAGGCAGGAGACTGGTGCACAGCACTCAGTATTTCACTGCCTTTTCATCTGGGTGCAGCCCAAAAACCCTTTCCAGCCAGCTACTGCCCAATGCAGCCCAACAGAGGGGTAAGGATTTCTGGGAGTATTTGTAACTCAGCTACAAACATTCAGCCCACAATACCAATGTGCTCAAAAAAACCATCCAAAATCCTCAGGGTCACCGCAGACATCCCTCATCACCAAACTAAGCTTTTTGAACCCCAGGAGGGGGCAAGCTGGCTCTGACAGAGGACAACTGCTCACCAGTGAAACCTGGTGAAGAGTGTCACATGGATATGACAACCACACGTGTGGAAATATTAATCTGACATAATTTTAGAGCCTGACTAGCAGGCTGCAGCAAGATGTCTTGTGTTTGGGTGAGTTTATGAGAATCACAGAATAGAAGGGACCTCTGAGGATCATCTAGTCCAACCCCTAAAGCTAAAGCAGGGTCACCCAGAGCAGATTGCCCAAGATCACAATGTCCAGGTGGGTTTAGAACCTCTTCAGAGAAGGAGACTCCACAATTTTTCTGGGCAGCCAGCTCCAGGGCCCTGGCACCCTCAAGTAGGTAAACATTTATCTCTATGTCCCCCTCAAACACATAAATGCAGATATGGCATGATTAGCAATGACTTCTAATAACCAGCAAGGCTTTCAGCAGAGACCACTGCTTAGGCTCATTTTTGGTGGAAAACTGCTCGTATTCTGGGATGACAAATCGAGTCAGTTATAAATAATTCAAAGGCACCTGCTGTGACAGACTCTCTGCGCAGCCACCAGCAGCACTCTTGGAAAACAAGAAACTGTAGTGCCAATAAGCTGAGTACAACCTAATTCTCCTAACTCCTCTTGCTGCAGAACCCTGGTGTTAGGAGTCACTGGTTTGCTGTAGTCAACAGCACTTCCAGACACAACCTGAATTTGGCTCTTTGAGCTTACAGCTGACTGAACTGGAAATTTGGGAAGCTTGCTGGCAAGGTAAGCTCAGCCTGCTGTGTACTCCAGCTGTCTGCACCACACCGGCAGCAGCCTTGCGGTAATCAGGGCAGCCAAATCCAACACACACCCAGTTCTGCATCTTTTCCAATTGCTGCTCATTGATCTGCTAATCCAATCTGGGATAATGAGAACATGTCGAGACAGCCTGCAAGAGGTCAAAGAGAAATCTAATCGCTGCTGACACCTCTGCCTAGTGCCCAGCTATGGCAATAAATAGATGCAGTCAGCCACGGGAGGATTTCTTGTGTTCCTTGAGTCAAAATTGGTCAGCTTTGTTCATTGCTTTACTGTCCAGAAAACGAAACACAACATGACGAAAACCAGACTTGAAACAGCTTATCCCTGATCTCTACTCATGCAGGCAACTGAAGAGAGCAAGTAGATTTGGCCCCAAAGCGATCAGTGAGCATTCTCTCCTGTTGCTTTGAGCCAAAGTGAAAGCAGGGCAGGCTGGACTGCTCAAAATGCACATACCAAATACATACAGAAACCAATGCATGTGTAAACGTGGGGAAAAAAAGAAGGTGGTGATTGCTCCAGCTTCTACAAGACCGTTCAGTTTCTTAACTGCTCTTCCATGGCAGAGGTTCAACATCTTCTCTCCATCTCTGTCACACACATGAAGTCAAGTCCCAAATCATAGTTGCAGAATCTAGTACAGGAATCATCTCTGTAACAAGTCACTTAAGTATGTTTGATGCATGCAGAGAGTTAATTGCATCTAAAATTGTTTTAGCAGCAAGAGACTGCCCAAGATGGTACATGAAGCATCTGGTCATGCAAGAAATACTGCTTGTGGTTTCCAAGTCCAGCAAACAGCATTTCATTTGTACTTTCACCAGCAGCACATCTGACTATGGCCAGAAGAAGATGCAGGTTATTATCCAAGGAGTTCTGAGGTAGAAGTGAATAATAGAGCTATTCCAATTTAAAGTCCCAGATGGAGAATTGCTTACAAGCGCCTGATAGCATAAAAGTTTTACTCTCCCACCACACTTCCCAAGGGAAGCAACATAAATGCTTCTAACTGGAAGTTCTGCTACCTCTAGCTAGTTTTCCCTCCTGCCTTCAGAAAGCTCATGCATCACGTAGCTTTTAACTGGCGGTTTAGATCACATCTGCTGCTAATAGTTCCGTGAGAAACCACCGAACTACAGCAGCACAACACCAACCTCTTCCAGGGATTACAGCTACAATTAACTCCCTGTATGCACCAAATATTCTAATGAAGCAATGAATGGGGGCAAGAAGTAAAGAGCATTAGGTGCTCAGGCAAACAGTGGGAAGGTAAAATCAGAGTGACCATGAAAGACAAAACCCTGAGAAGTACCCTTTTTCTGAGCTTCTTGTAACTTCAACATTGAGCAGGATAAAAATACCAACCTGCTGCCATAACTTACAAAAAGATATTCTCAGTAGAACTTAAACATTTCCCATGCACAGTCTTCACCAATAAAGCAAACCAAACTACTAGAGATTCTACTCCTGATTATAATATGCACCAGTGATTTCCAAAACAGCAGGCAAAGCAGATGTTGTACTAACTTCCATGCAATGGCATGTGACAGCCACCTTGATTGTCCTTTTCCAGCCATTTAATTCAGTTACTGGGGGAAGCAGTGACACTGATACATCTGCAAGTTCCATGTGTTCCCATAAATCAAGTGTTTATATACTTTTTCCTTCTTTTTTTTCCCCAGAAAAACACAAACCCAGTTAGGAAGGTACTTAATGGAATACCACAGCACCAGAAGCACCAGCAGGTGTACTATAATGGGGCTCCAACACCTCCAGAGCAAATGAACTGCCTGGTAATTCTGAGCATCTGAGCACAACTGTGAATTCACATGGTTGTGGGGGGAGTGGGAAGTTTAGCCCATCCAGTTGTAACATGGGAAGATTCATGAGGATTGCCCAAGGGGATATTTGTCAGCTGCAATAAGCTGTCAGCAGTTCTGTCCAGCTACAGACCTGCACAGAGATCATCTTCACATCCTAAAGCCCAACATTAGTCACAGGTAACAAAGAAGAATTAGTAATTTTCTTTTTTTCATCAGTGTCTTTGAGCTGATATGGAATTGTTGCATTGCAAGAGTTAATGTAACTATTTTTAATCAGAAACAGCCTGACCTAGCCATACGACTGTACTAGTTCCAAAGACATGGAAGAATCCAAGACAGGCAAAGACTTCAAGGTATTACTTCCAGATAAAAAGGCAATCACAGAGGGAATGAGCCAAAACAAAATTGTAGAATCACAGAACAGTGTGGATTGGAAGGGACCTTTAAAGCTCATCTAGTCCAACACCCCTGCAGTCAGCAGGAACTCTTCTCCCAGGCAACCAGTACCAGAACAAGAGGACACAGTCTCAGGCTGCGTCAGGGGAGGTTTAGGCTGGAAGTTAGGAGGAAGTTTTACACAGAGAGAGTGATTGCCCACTGGAATGGGCTGCCCGAGGAGGTGGTGGGGTCGCTGTCGCTGGGGGTGTTCAGGGCGAGGCTTGACAGGATGCTTGGTTGTATGGTTTAGTTGATTAGGTGGTGTCGGATGATAGGTTGGACATGATGATCTCGAAGGTCTCTTCCAACCTGGTTAATTCTATTCTATTCTATTCTATTCTATTCTATTCTATTCTATTCTATTCTATTCTATGTACAACTAGAGCAGGTCACTCAGAGCCCAAATCAACCTGACCTGGAATGGTTCCAGGGATAAGACATCTACCACCTCTGAGCAACCTGGGCCAGTGTTTCACTGGAATGACACTAACAAAAGAAAGAAGTGAATTCCACAAAGCCAATAGTCTCACTTTCCACATTTGATAGCAAGGAGTAAAATTTTCAGCCCAAGACATTCTCTTTTCCTTCTCTCAAAAGCCCTTCAGTCTTCCCCTCTCTATAGCTTTCCTTAGGGCAAAAAAAAATCTTGTAAGACAGAAAAATCTGTGCAGAAATAAAAGTATTGTACAACACTGTCGTCGAGGTTCAAGAGCAGGGGAATCCACTTTGTCACAGTCACTTTCAATGAATACTCCAGTTTATGATAAGTTTCATAAAACCTGCTTAATTCAACATTTATGAAAGTACTGAAGATAGATGAAAGGTGCAGAAATAGGAATCTTGCCAATCAATCATCCCGTTGAAAATGAGCACCCAGAGTGATAAGAATGAAGATGGGCTTTTCATGTACATATGGGCTGCTAGATAGGATGATTGAATGTTCTTGCATTTTTAATCAAAATCTTCCCACCACTGCACTACCACATTCAAATCATTTTCTTCCACCACTGAATATTAGCAGTCTTTTCCCCGTGGGATTAAGTTGCTTTCACCATTCCCAAGGAGAAAAGCAAACATCTTGTGTGGAAAGGTGCTTGATAAAAGACCAGCTGAGAAAAAAACTTGGGAAAAGTATCTTCCAGCAATAAATGATCAGAACTGAAGACAGAGGCCCAGCTTTCAAACAACATTACAAAGAGGAACAAAATGGTATTCTGCCAGATCACAGCATTTGAATCTCAAACTACTTATGCAAGGAAAGTTTTAGGGCAGAGACTACCTTTTTAATAATGAAATTTTTACAGCTTTCTGTACAATAAATCTTTGCCAGAAATTATGCTCCCAGGCATAATCATGCTGCAAAGACTACTGATAATAGCCTGAGTGTTACTGTGAAACTGTGCTATAAACACCCAGCCAGGGTAGATTGTGCCTTCTTCCTTCTGCATCCAGTTCTGGTGTTCCCATCATAAAGACAGAGTCCAGAGGAGGGCCACAAAGGTGATCCAAGGGCTGGAGAACCTCTGCTATGAGGACAGGCTGAGGGAGCTGGGGTTGTTCAGCCTAGAGAAGACTGGGAGGACCTTAGAGCTGCCTTCCAATGCCTGAAGGGATCCTACAGGAAGGCTGGAGAGTGACTTTTCATAAGGGTGTCTAGAGAGAGGACAAGGGGCAATGGTTTTAAGCTGAGGGAAACTAGGTTTAGAGTGGGGGACTTTGGAATAAGTTGTCTAGGGATGTTGTGGATGCCTCTTCCCTGAAGGTGTTCAAGACCAGGTTAGATGAGGCCTTGAGCAGCCAGTTCTAACTGAGAGGCATCCCTGCCCATGGTGGGGAGGTTGGACTAGATGATCTCTAAGGTTGCTTCCAGCTTAAGCCATTCTGTGATTCAACCACTTTCCTGGGCTAAAGAGCCCAGGCTGATGGAGCTGGGAACTTAGTATAGTAAGCTCTTCTGTCAAGGTTCCAACCTAAGAGCAGTGGGGAGAAAAGCCTTATTTATTAGCTTCAAATCAAAAATGAACTTTTTCTGTCCTTTTCTATAAAAAGAGCCAGGTAAGATCAGCCCAAAAAAAGGGCAGCTGACAGAAATTTTCCTATTTCTCTTAAGCTTTTGGAGTTTCCAAGAAATAGGTTCAAGTCTCTAAAACAAAAGAAAGAAAACTCAGGCTTTCCTGGTCTGAAAATTAACCTATTTCCCCTTCAACAAAATTGTGAAAGTTACAGCTGAAGACTTAAGCGACGACATATGGTGCAATAAACACTGTTATCAACCCATGAGTTGTTGCAAGTAACCACCCAAATTACCAAACTATTTCCATGGAGCTGGACACAGTGGAATTGAATGCAGATTCCCTCTAATTTCACAAGTGGGAACATTTATCACAGTGAAGTTTCCATTGACTTTTGCCAGTTAATACTCTGTAAGTGCCAGTGTTATCTTTCCGCACTTGGAATATCTGCTGGAAAGATAATGATTCCCTTACAATTCTGATTGTTCCCATCTGACTAATAAGGCAAGTTCATGATTTGTAAATAGTGTGAGGCAAAGGTAGTACTACCACTTCAAATAATCTGCATTAAGTACTTTTTACTCCTCTGATGCTTCAGTTTTGCACACAGAGCAGGAAATGCAAACCATGAAGGTAAAATAATGAATTATTACTCAAGCTATTCAAGGGCTTTCATAAATAACTCTACAGAATGGCAACATCTGTTCAGAAAAACCCCTCCTGCCTGAGTCTTCATTTGGTGCAACAGATCAACACCATCCATTTCAAAAACTTCAAACCTCTGACTGAGCTGCATTCACACTAGGACATCCTGCAAGATACCCTTAACTGCCATTAATTCAAAAGCAACATGTTTTTGTGCTCACCAACTTCAGCCTCAAATTCTATTGCATAGAAAAAAAAGGCAAGTGTCAAAGAAAGAGGCACATTCATGGGAATAAAAGAAGGGAAATATTCTTTACAGTTCTGGCACTTGAAGACTTTTCCATAATAACAGAGAAGAGGTTACCTGTTCCTGAAATCCATTTCCATGGATCACAAGACAAGTAAAGCCTCATGGGTTTTGGACATTCTTAAAACTTCACAAGTTTTGTGTTTCTGGTTTGGGTTTTTCTTCTGGATTGCAACATCTGTCACATTTATGGCATCACCTTCAACTGTAGATCTTCTGTTGTCCAAGAGGCTAAATCTGTAGTTTAAGTTTTTGTCTGACTAGAAGGACATGTGGAAAAGAGCTGAAAAATCCTAAAGATTTAGGTTCATGTAGAACAGTAAGATTCAAACCATCTGAATGCTCTGCCTCCTCTTGTGTCTGGCCAACACCACCCTGCAGATTCAATGCTGGCTAGAAGCAGAGTGTTCAAGGCAGACCTGCATGCAGACAGTTTGGTCACACATCATCCATCTGCTTAGGAAACAGTGCTAAAACCCCCAGCAGCTGACCTGGTCTGCATGTCACGACCATAGCCCTGCAAAGAAGACTCACAGATAGGACAGAGCTCTGTGACACACAGCAAAAGGTATGGGGCCACCCCACACCGTGACAGCCTTCATCCCCACCTCCCCTGGGGTACTTCAGTGCTGTACACAACAGGGCTCAGCTTCACACTGAAAGCGATCAGTAGGGACAACTTTGGGGTTCCTTCTGCTTTAAGCAAGAGGCTGCCCATCCTCCTCAGGCCCAAAAGTACTACAAAATGACACAGTGCTTCTGCAGCTTGCCACATCTTCTGAAAATCATTTCTGTGTGGTAGAGGGGAGGAGAAATAACCAATAAAATAAATCCAATCTGATTATTTTGAAAAGGACAAAGACAAGCAGAGGTGACAGATGTGTAATTGTTAGTCAAGCTTACAGCACTTTCCAGTAGAGCTATTTAACATTTGATTCCACTGATAAGAAAAATAATAAACAAAGTTATTATGAAACTGTTCTGTCAGCCCAAAGTCCAGTGAATCATTTATGAACACATACACAGGGCTTCTCTCCTTTCTATTCTCTCTCCCCATCAGAAAGTGAAGGCAGTTAGATTTGGGGTTTTGTTTTCAAACCATCACTTTTATTTTTTAAATCAACCTGAAAGAGATAAAATATTGCAATAAGCCAAAATACAAAATCAATGTTTGTAGTACTGTAATTCTTCGAAATGTCAAGGAAAAACATAAAAAAGTATGCTCTGTAAGTTTTCAGCTGAACTTGGCATGACAGTCTATCTATTATTTAAAAGATGTTGAAGCTCAATTCATGAATTATTAAATTCTTGTTACATTTATTTTCCAAGGGAAAAAAAAATTATTTCATTCAATATAGGAAATTCAACTTACTCTGTAGTGCTTTCCTTTAAAAACAGGGGATTTAATCTCCTGAAGTTAATCTAAAAAGTGAAATTACTAGTCTAAACTTTATAACTAATGTTACTGCCTCATTAAAAAGATGTCCTGGATATTCAATAATCATCACCAATCCTTCAGTATTCCCACATCCACTGCACAAACGCTCTGCATGTGAAATAACCTGCAGTGCAGGAGAGAGGTTGGCAATAGCTGCCCCGTGTGAAACTCCTGAACCTCTAATTCCTCCAAGCTGCAGAAGCCAAGCAGCCTCTGGATCCTCCAAGCCACTTGCTTCCCACATTTCTCATGAGACTGACCTCAAAAGACTGCTCACACCATGTTAAAGCACAGGCAGGTCCAACAACCAAAGCAAAGTCTATATCTTAAGCTGGCAAACTTTGATTATAAATCATATCTAAGAGTGCTCAGGAGGTACCTCAGAGGCGAAGGGCCACCCAGAAGAGAGCCTCCTGGCTGTTAGCTTGATGAAGTGCAGCAAGGCTTTTGAATTTAAAAGAATATATCGCTCTTCTGAGGAGGATTCCTGCTCATGATTAGCAGGATGATTTGAGAAATCTCTTACTAACTACTTCAACCAATGCAAAGTGTCAGTGCTTTCAGTGACCATTCTTCAGCCAGCCACCGATGGGACATGAGTGTTGGTCACTATTCTGGGACCAGCTCTACAGGAATTCCCCGCATCAGTCCAGGACAGCAAACCAGGCTTGATGCACAGCAGCTTTCACCCACAAGGAACCTACTTACACCTTAGCTCAGCCAACAGCTGCATCTTGGCTTTAGACTTTGGAACTTCATTTGTATAGTCTTGCTAATACAAGATTGGTTCTGCTCTGGAATGAGGACTTAATAACTGGAGGGACTCAAAACAAACAGCTGACTGAACTGATTTAATAAGAGAGACACAAAACAAACTCAACAGCACTACTTATACTGCCTAATAAAGTTATTTGACTGTACTCTGGAGCTTAGCTATTCAATTGGCTTCTGAAAATCTACGCCAATATTCTTACAAGGCTCTGAACAAGCTGACACAGGTGCAGTGGTTACTCTGTGTGACACATGTTTCAAAGGCAGCTACTCAAGCATATGATCCCACAGATAGAAAACATAATAAAAGCACATTATTATGAAGCTGCCATAACCATCAACCCAAATTACAATGACTGATTAGCTTACACAGATAAATATTCCAACACCCACTGGGGTCTTGCTTCCCAGTAAGAAAATAAGGTAAGAGTTAGTTTGCTGCATTTTTTCACAGAGACAGTTTAAACTTCCAGCATTTCAAGAAGTGTTGCCATTAAACAGCAGAAAAACACAAACACCCAAACCAAAGTTAAATGCAAGCCCTGTAAAATATTCATTCCTTTAGCCATTAGTTAATAAATTTTCACCCAAGCAGATTTTTACATGATGTTATCATAAATGTAAACTACCACTGAAGTGTTTGGGTTGTTTCCTTGAGGTGCTTTTTAACCACCTTAACAGTGTTGGCCTCCTGACTCTTTATTTGTTCTCAAGCCCTGAATTATTCATTTCCACATCCAAGCATAAGGATGTTAAGTTCCAGACCCCTCCATCCCCAGGATGCACCAGCAGAATGGGTTCAGGGAGAAACTTCAAAGAGCTTTGCCTTTTCCACCAATTTGTTCACTTCTCCCCACCCCCAAAAAAAAATTTCACCCGAAACTCCCAGTTCTGCACCTTGACTGGGAGCAGGGAAGTCATCCCACAGAGTAAAGTGCTGGATGGAAAGACTTGGATCATTCCCAAGGGACCAAGGATCTTGTGAATATAAGACAGCAGAGAAGAACTGGCTTAGCATCTTCTCATTCAGGACAGGAAGTTTGTGATCCATGTATGAATACACATCTTGTCAACACTAACCAGCCTAACAGACTCACTCCTCCAGCTCTCGAAGCAAAAATCTTCTGGCCTTTTCAATGCCATGGGAGATGAGCAACACATCTAGCTTCCCAGACCACATCTTCAACTGTCCTGAAAGGGCTTCCCACTCAACTGCTTTCTTTGTATCGTGATAAGTGACACCACTCTCTTCTTTGCAAACAGAGTCACTGAGTGGAAGGCATTTTGCCCTGCACCACCATTCGCCTGCAATAGCACTTTTAACAGTCGGGCTTTGCAAAACAGTGAGCTACTTCTGCTCTGTGCTGAGCTTCCTGGTACAATCCAACCTTCCAGCTCTGAAGTATATTGAGAAAGAAATAAAAATTCTTGTTGAATAGAAAGTATAGCTGTTCCCCCTTAGGCATTCTGCATTTTGGGAACAAACTGATGATCCCCTATGGGAACAGGCTGAGAGAGTTGGGGCTGTTCAGGCCGAAGAAAATAAGGCTCTGGGAACAGACACCTTAGAACAGCCTTCCAGTACCTAAAAGGGACTACAAGAAAGCTAGGAAAGGATTTTTTGCAAGGGCTTGTAGTGATAGGACAAGAGGGAATCAACTGAAGGTTGAGGACTGCAGACTGGAGATTAGAAAGAAATTCTTTACAGTGAGGGTGGTGAGACCCTGGAACAGATTGCCCAAGGAGGTTGTCGATGGTCCCTCCCTGGAGATGTTCAAGGCCAGGCTGGATGAGGTCTTGAGCAGCCTGATCTAGTGGAAGGTGTCCCTGTCCATGGCATGGGGATTGGAATCCAATGATTTGTAAGGTCCCTTCCAACTCAAACCATTTTATGAACAAATGAACAAATAGTGGACACACCTGTAGCACCTGTCTCCATAGGCAGACGTGATACTGCGTGTCCTTGACCCACCAGTATCCCCACTCCCTGAGCTTAGAGGAGGGCCTCTCTCCTGCTAACACCATCTAGCAGCGGGCAAAACTCCTTTACTTTCCTAGGGATGGTGCTTGTGCAGATGGTGGAGCAGCATTAGTAGTATTAGAGCAATACTGGATACAGTATAGTAACCTGAACAGCTTGCCAAGCTCTCCATGCTTTCTGGTGTAGCTTTCTGGGCCATATTTTTCACCTTTAACCGAGGCATCTTGTAGGTTCCTGATGGGGAGTTGCATAAATCAAGGTTCAATGCATCTTCACTCCTCTCTTACTACAATTACACAAAAGTATTTTTGGTAGCTCTGAAGAATACTGAAATACAAAAATAACCTCTCAGTGAAGCAGTAATGGCACAAGCAGCAGGCACTGCGGATATAAGGATTTTAAACAACTGAAGCAACCAACTGGCCAAGTGCAGTCTGAAAGACAACTGCATGTGTTTTCTCTGTGGGAGGTCAGGTATCTGGAACTGAACTCTCTAAATAAGCAGAAAATGTTTATTTTTAAAGTATGTTACATGGCAAAGTTACCAGGCAGCTTCCCAACAAAATGCTGCCATCTCTGTGCTTAGCAAAGAAACCCAACTTTTCCTCTAACCTGCGTAAGAGGATATAGTAGAGAGAGCAGCAGCAATCACATTCTGTCCTTGTTGTTAAAGATGCAAATTCAACCACTTGAAAGTTGGAAATGTCAGAGTTAAGATTGACTGTGCAACCTTAATTTGCCCCTTTGTGCCTGTGCATAATGATAGGGTCTTTAATTAAATGAAGACAAACTTCTCTTTTAAGATTCTGCCTTATGTAGCATGCTTGACAGATAAGGAGTGATGTCTGTTGGACTGCTTTATATGATAGAAATGGGAAATCCTTAAAGATGCCAGAAGGAATATGAAGAAAGCAAAAAGGTGGTCTCATGGATGCAGTAGTTCAGCAGCAGAGCCACCTCACCCATCTCAAAGGGATCAGGTGTGAGTAGTGCTAGGCACAGAAGATTAGTCAGTACAAACTCTTCTCCTACCTACACTGAGATTTCCCTACTTGGACTTAGCTCTAAAAACATCTAACAATACTGTGGTGGGTTGGTGCACAGTGTGAAGGACTCTACCATAGACCATGCAACATTAGACTGATGGAGCCCAGGGAAAAGGCTTGGCTGTTTGTATCACATCTGCCCCACATGCCAAGAAGGGAACTAAAGGAAGAACCTCAGCCTATTTTGTCTCCTTTGCTCTCTCCACAGTTGTGAGGCTCACATTCAACAGACATTTATCTGGAACCCCTGACCAAAGGCACACACCTGCACTTCCCAAAGTGCCCACAGCACAGCTGAATGCTAACATCAAACTCTAACAAAGCCCCAAGTCTGAGGGTCAACCAGTTCCACCGATTGGAAAAGTATTATGCTTTAAGAGGGTGAATTTCTAGTTGAAACTGTTTCACTCTCACATCAGTATTTTTGAGAGCAGAATTTTTTTTTCCAGTGATGCAAACTATTTCCAAGATTCTTTTCTCCTTGGTGTTCCTTAAACAAGAAGCCAGCAGTAAAGCAACCACTAAACCAGTGTCTTGTGGCACTGGGAGGACTCACTGGCCTATAGTCCACCCCAGCTCTAACCACCACCCATCTCTAGTACAGGCTGCCTTTGCTTTAGTTTCTCCCTGTGAGAAACAGGACAGACAAAACACTTTTTGGCTGAGATCCAAGGCAGTTGTTTTACTGATCACATTCTAATCACTTCACATCCTTCAACACTAAACAGGCTGGTTGTCCCATGAGGGCTCCCGTTGAAAGGGTGATCTCCATGGCCCTCTCTAGCAGTAGTTTTAGGTTCCTGCAAAGGGAGTTGTTCTCTGAAATTTGCTACAATTTAAAACCATTTAATTCTTAAGACTAGGTGCTTTTTAAAATTCAGAGCCTAAAGGAAGCAAAGTGAGACATGCTTTGTATATAGAGCTTTGGGTATCACCAAACTATCTATGAATAAGAAGAAAGTCACTCAACAGGACACAGCTGGCACAAGAAACTTGGCTGGCAAAGGTGTCTGGAAATTCTTCTGGTTAAGGAAGAACCACCACTTCTCTACCTCTTCCTGACCAGAGACCAAACTCTCTTCTGTTGCTCCTCCTTTCATCTCATGCTTTGGAAAGTGGGCAGTACACAGTACCCAGCTAAGACAGGGTGAAATCCATCCTGGTGTAAGTCTGATGACACTGAGAAGCTTTGCCCTTACCTACCTTCAGCTTCAAAATGTGCTGTGGCTTCAGAGCAATTTTTTTATTCCCCCCCTGTAGATCTTACAAGAGCCAAAAATCCCTGGCTACTTTTGATTTATAATAGAGGCAAGGTCATCCTTATAATGAAAAAAACAAGGTCTATATTTTCAGACACCAAGATACAATTTATCATAGAGATCAATGACACTTTTATTCTCTATAGAGATGAAGTATCCATTTTGCAGTAAAATTATCAGAGGGGGTTTCTCTTTTTTCTTTCTTTTTTTAAGGCTTTTTGCAGGTGCTGCACCATTTGAAAACTAACTTATAATAGAATATTTAAGCATTAGCATCCAGTTCTCCCAGCTGTCTCTCTAAAATAGAGTTCACTTTTCTTATATTAGCAGCTGGAAGAAAAGGGACTGGTGAAATCAGTGAAGCAAGACCTGTTTGGGTGGTCAAAGGTAAGACTAATGGTACCCCCTGATTCAGGAGGTATTGCTAAGCCCTTTCAATTAAAATAATTGCCCCTTCCCAGCTTTCAGTCTGTCCTCAGTACTGGAGATTCACACCAGTCTGTACCAGACTGAAGCAGTCACAATAGATTATCCACATGGTTACTCAGTGGGACCTTTTCTTTAGTAAGTTCTTTTCCTTTTTTTACAGTCCTATGTGAAATTCTCCCCAAGCCCAGTGAAACATGTCTTGATTCTCACCTTCAGCAGCATTTCTGCAGCACCCAAAAGCCATTTCAGGCATTTTAACATACCAAGACATTTTGTTTGTCGCAAGCTTTGGAGTTTACATAGGAACTGTGGTAACTAAAACTTAGCCTTCATGACTGAGCTCTACCAGGTAGCTGCATCCTCTACCATCTAATGAAGGAGAATCAGATACTCAGGAGCACCATCCAACACACACACTGTATTATCAACACCACTGACACAGCTATAACTGTATGGAAATAAGATGTCTGTGCCATCTTTTCAAACAGCATGGACTGAGCCACGAAGGATGTGATAAACAGGTCACATTTGGCAGCTTGCATTGTACCTGCACCAGAGAGCTGCATCAGCAGAAAGTCTGCAGTAGAGATGGCCTAAATCTTTGAAAGGTAATAATGTGCATTCCCATGCTGTTTGAGTTACAGCCTTTGTCTCCTCTGCCCTCTGTATCCACGGTAAGATAAGTCTATTAGGAAGATTTCTTTTTGAAAGGTACTCCTTTAAAGCGCATGAAATTCCTGATTTCACTGATGGCTGCCGAGGATTAAAACCTTATTCAGATGGATTTCCCTTAAGCCATACACTTTCTCTAAGCTACTATCATTATTTTCAGGAAAGGGAGGCATTTGAGAGTTTTTCCAGTGTTTCAGTTTCATTGGTACCAATTTACCACACAGGTTTAAGATTTTCACCGTACCTGGACTTCCCAAAGGAATATTTTCTGATTACTGATCTTAGGGCTGCTGTGGGCAAAGTAATCTTTTGCACCCAAGTCTATCCAGCTCTCCACTGCTGCTGCATACATTTCTAGTCCAAAAGCTATGGACAACACTATGTTTGGAGATACTGACACAGACAGGACAACACTTGTTTATAGGGATTTCCTTACTTTGACGGCTTCCAGTTAATAAGAGTTGAGAGATTAAAGGGAACCTTATTCTCTGCTTAGTCCTGCCAGTTAACCATAATTACTTTTAAAAAGTCACAAATCACTGGAATTTTTAGGAACTTTTATGTCCTTGACTAAGCTATTTTCAATTACAATTTCCAAAACACCACCTCCAGGCAGCAAGAGTGTGTTTATGGTGAGGCACCATACTGCTTCTCAAGGTACTTTTTCACCACTTACATGCACATCTAGTGGAATATTTGAGAGAAAGAATACTTCCCTCATGTTTTGGGCTTTGGTGGGGTTTTTGTGGTTGTGTGTTTGGTTGGGTTTTTTTCACTGGCATTACATTTCATTCATGTTTGCCCAGGCTTGTAAGTCAGTGCCTGGCAGGTGTCCTGTAGATGCACTGTTATGTGGCATTTCAAGGAGAAAAGATGCTACAGGACAATAAAGGAGATGTCTTAACTGTCTTGAACCTTCCAGAGTAAGTCATTGTGCTCTTCCATATTAGAGGGACCCGCCTGGTGGATGTGGGGAGGCCTGTGGATGTAGTCTACCTGGACCTCAGCAAGGCCTTTGACACCGTTCCCCATAGCAAACTCCTGGCCAAGCTGTCAGCCCATGGCTTGGATGGGAGCACACTGAGATGGGTTAGGAACTGGCTGGAGGGCCGAGCCCAGAGAGTGGTAGTGAATGGTGCCACATCCAGCTGGCAGCCAGTCACCAGTGGTGTGCCCCAGGGATCAGTGCTGGGCCCCATGCTCTTTAACATCTTTATTGATGATCTGGACGAGGGCATCGAGTCCATCATCAGTAAATTTGCTGACAACACCAAGCTGGGGGCAGGAGTTGATCTGCTGGAGGGTAGAGAGGCTCTGCAGAGGGACCTCGACAGGCTGGGCAGATGGGCAGAGTCCAACGGCATGAGATTGAACACATCCAAGTGCCGGGTTCTGCACATTGGCCACAGCAACCCCATGCAGAGCTACAGGCTGGGGTCAGAGTGGCTGGAGAGCAGTCAGGCTGAGAGGGACCTGGGGGTGCTGGTTGATGGTAGACTGAACATGAGCCTGCAGTGTGCCCAGGCAGCTAAGAGGGCCAATGGCATCCTGGCCTGCATCAGGAACAGTGTGGCCAGCAGGAGCAGGGAGGTCATTCTGCCCCTGTACACTGCACTGGTTAGGCCGCACCTCGAGTACTGTGTCCAGTTCTGGGCCCCTCAGTTTAGGAAGGAGGTTGACTTGCTGGAACGAGTCCAGAGAAGAGCAACAAAGTTGGTGAGGGGTTTGGAACATAAGCCCTACGAGGAGAGGCTGAGGGAGCTGGGGTTGCTTAGCCTGGAGAAGAGGAGACTCAGGGGTGACCTTATTACTCTCTACAACTACCTGAAGGGAGGTTGTAGACAGACGGATGTTGGTCTCTTCTCCCAGGCAAGCAGTACCAGAACAAGAGGACACAGTCACAGGCTGCGCCAGGGGAGATTCAGGCTGGATGTTAGAAAAAAGTTCTATACAGAAAGAGTGATTGCCCATTGGAATGGGCTGCCTGGGGAGGTGGTGGAGTCGCCATCACTGGAGGTTTTTAGGAGAAGACTTGACAGGGTGCTTGGTGCCGTGGGTTAGTTGCTTGGGCAGTGTTGGATTGGTTGATGGGTTGGACGTGATGATCTTGAAGGTCTCTTCCAACCTGGTTTATTCTATGTATTCTATGTATTCTATCATTAAAAATTATTATTTTTCTGTTGATGCACATTTAAAATAAACTCTTCTAATGAAGTATATGTTTGGGGCTGTGATTCAGTTCTGCTTTGTGCTTTATGTTCCTCCACAGCTACAAGAAGAGAGTTTAAAATGAGTACAAAGTACCATCCAAACCACCTGCTTGTTCTATTTTGCAATCACTTTACAATCAGCCTACAGGGCATTAAGTGACTGCAGAAGTACACGACAGTGGAGAAGCAAGGAAAGAGAGACAATGAAATCATCCACTTGATCCAGCTGTGTCCTGAGCTCCATCATTTTCCATCCATAAGCACGTCTGTAGGAGTGAACTGCTCAGCTTGCAGAAATGAAACATAGCAGTGGATTTCTTTTTTTTCCTGCCATCATAGATCAGAGACACTTTAGGACAGTTGCAGCTCTTGGCTGAAGTATTGCCCAGAATGGAAGCACCAATCTCCCCAGAACACTCTGCATCCCCTGGAGAGAAACACTGGAGTTGTTCCTCTGTCATGAGCAAAACACTTGACATTTTTCATTTCTTGACTTTGGCCAACCCCCAAAGTAGCAGCTATTTAATGCTCCAAAACCTGAGAGAGATTTGACTTCTATGGAAATCAGTTCCAGATTTTGTAGGAGAAAATTGCCTTAAAACAAAGAAGGCACTGGAGCACCCAGGTGTGGGTTACACACCATCATCACAGTGTTTCCCCAGAAATGGGACTAGCTCCAGCACAATTCCATACTGCTTCCAGTCTCCAGGGATTTACCAGCTGATCCTTCCCTGCTCTCAGCCCACCATCAGGAGTAGGACCAGACACTCATAAAACCACTGGGGAGCAGATTAGCCTCATCATTTGGATTTTGCAGTCATATGCTCTGCAGTGATTTAACAGCAAATAGAAAAGTGAGGTTTCTTCACTAGCTGTAAACTTTATCACCTGTCTACCTTTCATGCTGCTAAAAAAATTGTTTTAAAATAAATGAATACAGGAGAGACATTATTGCACAAGCTAGCAGAAAAGGGGGGGAAAGTGGGGTTTTTTAGTGGGTTGGGGTTTCATTTACAAACAAACCACGCTTCCTTTCTCTTGTTTGACTTCAGCAAACCTCCTATTGTTTACATATTTCATCAGCAGTCACCCACAAGAGGGTCAGCCTGTGAGGTACAAGATCTAGGTGTCAAGCACCTACCAAAGTAAAGCAGCCCAGTGTTTCAGTATTCAGAAGTCAATATTAAATTCATCAGAGGTGGCAGCAGATGGGAGATTGTTGCAGAAAGTGTACTTTTTGATTCACAAAACACACGTGCTGATGCAATGCAGCAGAGCTGGTTTTCTTAATGCAGCCTAGAAAAAGTTTCTGCTTGAGGGATACTATTTTTCTGTTCATGTTTCAAAGTGGAATGCTAATTGTATATTGTATTTAAAAATAATACCAAGATGTGTACCTTAAAGCACACTGGATGAATTGCAAGGCAGTAGCTCGTCCACGTACCTTTAATGTTTGCTTTTAGATACATTCAGGATCAACTCTGAAAGCAAAAGCTTGAAGGTGAAGTTAAAAAAGGATAATAATAAAGCAAAACCATTGAAGAAAAAGCTCATGAGCAATGAAGTAAAGCAAAACTAAGAAGGAGTTGTTTGCTGGTTTAGAACATACAATACAAGCAAGTAGATGACATTTCACAACTCCTTTAACTCAGTGCCTACAGCTAAGCCATATGTATTGGTAGAACTCCTAACAGCTATACAGAATAGCTCACATTACTATGGACTTGCCTTTCCATGTGATAGATTAAAAGAAGAAAAAAAGATATTAAGGCTACTCATTTGTTATGCTGTGAACTCCATATTCTGGAAATTCCAGCCCTCTGATCATTACTTACAGCTACAACCAGAGAGAACATCTTAAAGAGAGCAGAAAGCAGCTGGCTTCCTGATCCTAGCTTACACTGTGAGGTGAAGCCATCCTAAGGGCTGATACAGGCACCCCCCAGAGCAGAACACCCTGTGCACGAATCACCACTCCCCTCCCCACCTTCTCCTTTACTGTAAGCAACTGAGCGTTAATTGGTGTAAAGCTACTTACACAGACCTCATGTCACTTGGCCCTGATGGAGCTCTCTCTGGTCTTGTGCAAGCTGGAGAAGTGGATCCAAAATCAACTCAGCTTCTACTCAGCACTGGTTTGGAGCAGTTACTATCTCAGATGGAGCTGGCAACCCAGCCCACTTTATATCTTAGGCAGTCAGAGGGGTCTTGGTGCCTTTTTTAGCATGCTGTATGTGGTTTATAGACTTCTTAAAACCTTCAGCAGAAGTTCTGGATTAAATTCTATTGATTCCACCAATGATTCATAGGCTACAGATTTAAAAAAAAAAAACCTTCCCCCATTGCTTGGCTCAAGCAGGAGCAGTAAAGTTCCTCAGAGAAGAGATTAGAGGTGGCAATAAACAGGCAGCAAATATCATCAAATCTTGTTTTACAGAGTTGCCCCAGAGAAGGGGAAATACCTGCTGTGAGGCAACTAAAAAGTAAACGTGTTTCTAAGATGGCACATCATGTAGGGTAGAGGAGCCCACTCCTGCTGCTAAATAATCACCTGGGCACCATCTCCATAATGCAGTACTGTGTCAGGCAACTCAGACAGTGGGTTGGCTGCACACACAACTAATAAAAGCAAGTGACAGGCCTTCTGCATATTTTGTTGTTGTTGTTACAGTCCTAAAGGATGCAGAAAAACAAGCCCAGATAACTGTATGCCTGGAAATTTCCTGGCAGGAAACACAGTAGTGTGGGAACAGGGGAAAGACTGGTCCTGGAGAGGCACCAGGTGAGCCCCAGCATTGCTGATACCAAACTCCAGCCCTGGCACCAAATCCATCCCTGCTTACCACACACAATGCTGTGTACCAGAACTTCTCTAGAGAGACTCCAACACCCCTTCTGCTAGCAGTCACCTTCCTGGCAGATACAACATCTGTCACAGTTAGGCTGATGGCCAGAGCCAGCAAATACACTAAACTGGCCTCCCCTCTGCCCTTCCGCTGGAAAACAGTCCTACAACAGAGGCCACCATTGCCAGTTGCATTCCTGTAGCACAATCTAATTTCAGCTCTGATTCATGGTTCACTTTACAGGCACCACATTTTACTAGGCTCTTCTTGGCTCCATTTCACGCTGGAAACAGTTGCCACCATTTCCTCCTGTTTTGTGAGACAGATGCAGCAGTTTTGTGCCTTTGTTCTCCTTTACTTCTTTAAAACCTTGTGCTACGCCAACAGATCAGTAAAAGAAAGAATCAAAGTCATCATTCCATGCAGTGAAATTTTCCATTTGTCTTTCTGTTCCCCATCATTCATTAATGATGCACAAAGTCTTATCTTTTCCTTTCTTAATCCTTTACCCTTCTCCATCCTTTATACTTTGTGACGTACACAGGCTTCTGCGTTACCAGCTCTTCAAAGACATCATTACTCTTTACATTTATATGCACTGAAATAATCTTTGTAATCGATGATCAAAGACTTGCTATATCTGGCTGCACTCATTTTCTTTATTTACTTTTCCTAGTCAGTCATTTTTTATTTATACTAATTTTTGCTACAACATTGTGATTCCTGGGCCACCAGAGCAGAAGGCCAAGGCAATTCCAAGTGGCATCCAAGTGTTGGTAATCTGATTAGAGTGTAGTGTGCCACTATGCAGAAAGGCAAATGCTGGTCAAGAAAAAACTTTCAGAAGCAGGTAAATATAAGCTGAATTTTCAAGCACTTTGATGGTCAGTCCCTAATTTGCAAGTCTTCATCCAATCTGTCTTTCTCCCACAAACCTAACCTAGTGAATAGATGTCAAAATACCATCATTTGGACTTCCTTCCACACTACCTTTAATATCTGAGGAGAGCTTCCTTTACATGCTCCCAAAATTGCAGTCCCTCCTTGAAACTTCTGTGTCAGAGAAGGTGACATTTAAGATGCTTAGATTTCATCACATCCACTACTGCACCATTTCTTCTTTTCCTCTTCCTTTGCTTTTTCATGTATTTCAGGTTGCATCCTTATTCAGCACTTGGTGTTGTCAAGTCCCAGCCCATAAATTAATTAAAATGATAACCCAAATGAGCAACTCTGACAAGTAACAGAGACTGGTAACACTTTACATTTGCAACACATAGGAAAGTCTCCACTACCTTTGATATATTTCACACCTAACCAAATTGAAGGAATGGTTGCTGTACCTCAGCCCAAATATTTTGCTAATTTTGTGCTTCTTTGACTAGAGGCAAAAAACAGGCACGAACACAAGGAAAAGAGGTGGGCAAGTAGTTTGGAATCAGCAAAGCTTATATCCACACAAGGAAAACAGGAATCAGTTGATGACCTCATCACCACCCACGTCACTTTGACCTCTCCCCAAAGTCCATGAGACCAACAAAAGTGACTGTACTAACCACAGCAATTTAAGGACGTAACAGCCATAATTAGTTCACTAAATCACAACAAAGGAAGATATTTATGCCCTTAGGTATGCTCCCAGAGCAACACCATGTGAACTGTGGCATCATCTCAAGGGGAAACCAGATTTTTAATCAGGGAATCTTTTCTGTAGGTATTTTAAATTTTGCAGTGAATCTGTCTGAGAGAAGGTGGAGCACAAAGTAATACCTGGTGTGATTTGCATGGGGGTGATCCATTATTCCACAGCGAGACAGGGAGGTCGAAGGAGTGCAGAAAAGAACTCTGTTGGTTAGAGTTTTTAGCCAGTAAAATACTGAATTTTCTTCATACCTTTAATCCATAGACTTTTTTTTTTTAATATTTACATTATTCTAGCCTCCACTTCTGCCCAGTTCCCCTCCTTCCTTTATTTCCTCAGCCTTTCATTTCACAAAGCTAAAACTTCCACTTCCCCCACAATTGCTTCAACATTCATGAGTTAACCTTGGATGCTGAACTCTGCCAGGACTGCTTTCTGAACCCAGCTTCTCATTTGGAAATGTGCATTTGTGCTCTGAAACATTTTTCAGCTCCTCAAGGTTATATTAGTTTGCTATTTGATTTCAGGGCGGAGGTTACTGTAGTGCTTAGATGTCTTCTGCATCAATATGCCTGGTTTAAAGAGGGGGGGTTAGAGTTTGTCTGGGTGTTTTTGAGGTTGTTTTGGAGACTTTTTCTTGGTAGGCTGTTTGGACAAGAGGTGATCCAACACAGTTTTACAGATAAACAACACTGCAAAGAATGTTCCAAAATAAATGATGATTTTTTTTTTTTCAAGTTGCAAGTGCTAAACAAACATCATCAATTGGCAATTTACAAGGATTTTTTTAAAGCCCCTATAAAACCAGCACCTATTTAATGAACATCGGGACAGCATATTAAATCTCAATAACACCAGCACAAAATCTACTGAAAGAATGAACAGGAACATCAATGAAAACGTGTACCCATATGCTTTCAACCTCAAAAATACAAACTCCAGAACTCAGCAACCATATTTAAAACGCTGTGAAAGACAGGTCCTTTGAAGATTTGTCTATCACCAACTGGCAGGTTCAACAGCTGCTAATTTTAGCATTATTTGTTCTACTTTGTTTAACTTCTGTTACTTTCAATGTGATTCCACCCATTCAGCAGCAGAGCAGCAGTGAATATTAGCTACACATCATGCTGCTCCACCAGGCACCTGAACCTGCCCCTTACATGTCAGTGAAATGCTATTGCAGACCTCAAGACAAGCAGCTAGGGCAATGGCCCTGTCCTTGTGCTCAGCACCGGGGAGGCCACACCTCAAACACTGCGTTCAGTTTTGGGCCACTCACTACAAGAAGGACACTGAGGTGTTGGAGTGGGTCCAGAGAAGGGCAATGAAGCTGGTGAGGGATCTAGAGTACAAGTCTTAAGAAGAGTAGCTGAGGGAATTTGGATTGTTTATTCTGGAGACAAGGAGGCTCAGGGGAGACCTTCTTGCTCTCTACAACTCCCGAAAAAGAGGTTGGAGAGACGTGAGGGGTGGTCTCCTTTACCAAGAAACAAGTGACAGAATGAGAGGAAATGGCCTTAAGTTATGCCAGGGGAAGTTTAGGTTAGGCATTAGAAGCAATTTCTTCTCCAAAAAGCTTGTCAAGCCCTGGCACAAGCTGCCCAGGGAAGTGGTGGAGTCACCATCCCTGGAGCAGTTTAAAAGCCATGTAGACATGGTGCTGAGGGGCATGGTTTGGTAGTGACCTGGCAGTGCTGGAACTACCAGTTGGACTTGATGATCTGAAAGATCTCTTCCAATCAAAATGAGTCTTTGATTCTAGTCCTCATTTACATTCTAATATAGCAGAAATCACTGAATAGAAAATGCAGCAAAACACCTTGATAAACTGAACTACTGCAAGTAGTAACTGGACACATTATATTGGGCTTCGGAGGTGCAAGGAGACTGTAAATAGCAATACCTTGAATCTGCACTATGTCTTTGAAGTGCTGTCCCAGCTGTAGAGTATCACAAGCTGGCTAGAGACACTGATTCCTGCTGCAGACCAGGAAATACTGATCCAGTTTGGGTTGCTGCTGTGAGTCAGCACTTTCCCAGGATCAATATCCCTGGATATAACGCTCATGCTCATTCAGCTTTTTAGAAACAAAAAAGAATGACATATGTATGGGGCAAAATTTTCTCTGCCTAATATAATACTATGGATGATCACAGGATCATCTGCTTGAGTAAGGCAAAACCTTAACAACCTCTATCAATAGTAATATTAGCTTTAAAACTGCAGCATCACACAAAAGCCATTTTATGTCCTCAAGTGCATTGAAAAACAATAGTAAATAACTCTCGCAGAGAGGTTAGAAACACACACACCAGGATTAGAGCACTGCAAGGACTAATTACAAAGTGAGGGCAACACTATTTAAAACACCAGCCTTCAGAGTTAACAGCCCACAAACCAAATCATGCCCTTGGCCAAGCAAGTTAACTGCAGTGGGAGCACTCCGCAGACTTTTTATGGCAAAAAGTTAGCTCCAAAGAAAGACAAATTCAAGTCGTTGTTACTGATGCTGAGCCAAAAAAGCTTTCTGGCTTTAGCATTCTTCTCTGCAAGGTCAGAGGTGACCAGGGGACTTTTATTATTGCTCATAGATCATTTTATTTGAATCATCCATGAATACAATCCAAGAAGCTAATTAAAGACATAAACCTTCCCTCGGACTGGATTAAGGGTTGTCATTTTCTTCTTTCCCGGAGCAGGATAATTTTTTACAGCTTGAAGTTACCTATTTCCACAAGACAATGCAGAATGAAAAAGGGAAACAAAGAAATACATGCTTTACCAAAAGCCAATAAAAAGGAGACAGATTAGCTTTCAATCACACCGAAACAGGTCAAAGAAGTAAATCTAACTTTGCAGAGCTATAAAGGAAAGATCCATCTTTGTCTCCCCGCTTTAAATAAAAGTTTGACAAGAAAGTTAATAATATGAGAGAGAAAGGAGGATTTATAAAAATCTTTTTGCAGAAGTAAATAATTGAAACAAGCCACAGACCTCAGAAATTATTGTAGCTCCACTTCAGCATGAGAGGGGAAAAGAAAAAAAACCCTGCTGAATTTAGCACAGTCTGCAGAATGTCACGGAATGCCAACACTTCAGAACTCCAGCTTGCATAAAATGAAGCGATTTTGGAAGCTTCACTGTTACAAAAATTAGCCAAAATTTTACTGACTTCAGCACCTTCCTGCCTACAAACACACTCAAAGCAGGGGGAATAAAGATAGGACTCTGAGCCCAATGTCTCCCTACAAACTCTCTCCCTTGGCTGCTTTGTAGCGTGCAAACCGCAACACGCGCTTCGGTAACCCTTCTAATTAAACCTCACACTGCCTCCTTCATAACAGGCCCACCATAGAAGGGGCTTGCCAAGAAAGATCAAGCCATGCTCAGAACTGAAATACTTTTCTAGGAGAAGTCCTAGCACATTCTAAGGAACAAGGCTCCTGAAAAAACAGCCATGGCTTTGGTAACACTTTCCTTCAGCAATCACTCAGATAGTCAGTCCCTTCTGCATCTGCAGTGCAGAAAGGTTTCTCTCTGTCCCTCTGACAGAAGCAATTTCATAAAACCCCTCCAAAATGGTATTCTCTCACCTTGAACCCAAACTGTTCAACATTTTTTGCAATTTAAAAAAAAAACAAAAAAACAAACAAACATTAAAATTCCACTTCAGGAGCTCACTTAGTTCACCTCTCATGCACTCAGGAGTTAAATGGACTGTTCCTAGAAGGAATTACCCTCCTTAGAGAGCCTGCGAAGGCTTTGAAGCTGGGAAAGCAACCTGTTCCTTAGCACCAGCTGGAGAGGTTTTAGCTAGCAAATTTGCTGCTAATTCAGTAGTTCAAGACGTCAGTAAGAGCTTCTTATTTCTTGCTTTCCCTCGGGCACATCACAATCTTTTCTGCTTTCTTGCTAAAGGTCTGGAGTTTGTTGCTTCACCCACAGTGGGCATGTAGTGAGGCTTACTAGGCAAGAACCAAAGGTATTGTGGAGCCTTCTGGACTGGTTTTAAGGGATCAGATGATCTCATCTAATCCTAAATTTTTACCTACATTTCATCATTGCCACTTCTGTCTCTGCACACCCCTACTATTCCAGAGGGATGAAGTACATATGCACTCCTCAGCTGTGTGAGTGTCTAGTAAAATCACTCCAACTTCTGCTGTTGAAGCTTTATTCTCCCACCTTGATTAACTGAGTCCTATTTCTTCAAAGCTGCTTACAACAATATCTGATTCCCCAGAACCCTAAATTGTTGCTCAGAAATGAATACAGATTATTTGGCCTGTCTACTTATCATCTTTGGAATGCTAATCTAAGATGATGACTACCTCACTTTTTTACGTTTTCTATTGTAATTTCAAATATTATCTGATTATATTCATTCCCTAATGAGATCAAAAGGGGGGGGAAAAGCAGTAACTAAGATGCAGGCTTTAATTGCAGGTGGAAAAATAAAAAGGCTGTGCAGAAGTTTCACATGGCAAAATCAGCAACAAATGTCATTTGCCGTGATATAAGTCATCTTGTGATAGAATCATAGAATCATTGAATGGCCCAGGCTGGAAGGGACTTCCTAAGGTCATCCAGACCAACCTCCCCTGCAGTCAGCAGGGACATCCCCAACTAGACCAGGCTGCTCAGGGCCTCATCGAGTCTTACCTTGAATATCTCCAGGGAAGGGGGCTCAACCACCTCCCTGGGCAACCTGTTCCAGGGTTCCACCACCCTCATAGTGAAGAACAACTTCCTGATCCAATGTAAATCTGCCCTTCTCTAGTTTGAAGCCATTGCCCCTCGTCCTGTCCACTGCAGGCCTTTGCAAACAGTCTCTCCCCAGTCAAGTGTGTGCAAATGAGAACGAGTGAGGTCCACAAGGTAGTGCTTGCACACTGGCTGTGAGATCTGGAACTCGTTATAAAGGATTGAAAGACACAAAACCCCAGGAACGATGACTGAAGCCATGGGGATTCACAGGAGAGACAACAGGTAGAGAAAGGTCAGTTTAAAAAGGCCAAAGACTGAAGCTGTTTGGGGCCAAAGCACTGGGGGGGAGGGAAAAAAGCACTAAAGTTGAAGATGTTAACTTCCCAACCCAAATTTCATTTTAAAATACACACTAACATTTAGTATTGGGTTTCATTTCATCCAGGACTCCTGTTACTATGCAAGTGTAATCTCCTAAACAGAGGAAATAATTCTTGAGTAACAGGCCTTGCTTACTTTAAGCTTGACAGCAAACATTCAACACACTGCTACTGAATCAAAAGCAGGGGATGGATGCTATTTTAGACACTTGAGAAAGATATTCTAGATCAAGAGAGAAACAAACTGACTGGAGAGAGCAACAGGAGTGCAATGAGGCTAATCAGAGATTTGCAAAGCATGACATGAAGGAAGATTAGAAACATTAAGTGTTGTGTACCATAAAGAGAAGGTGACTCATGGGGGGAATCTCAAAGTCTTCACATACACTGAATAGAATATAATCTTTTTTCCACCCCTGTGACAGCTCAGACATGTTACTCAGTTTTCTTGACTAATTACAAGAAGACTCAGAGTAAACTTAAAAACCCCTTTGTAATGGCAAGGACGAGGAGACAGAATATATTAGCTGAGCTTCTCTCTTCCATTGGAGATCTTTCAGAACACATTGAATAAATATCTGTCAGGATTAATATATAGTTGATCCTGCCTTGGGGCTGATGGATGAGCTACATGACCTCTCTAACACCCTTCCAGATTATCTTACCATGATGCTGTTATGCAGCTGCTCACAAAACTAGGGACTGGATTTGATAAGTAAAAAGGCTGTTTCTGACATTCTTTAGGAACTCATGACTGGTACCAGATAAAGCTCATTTTCAGGTACCAGAGAACTAAAGATTCTGCTGCTGTTGCAATCGCTATCTTTAAGTAGCTGGGAACACATAGAGGAGTTGGGGTAATTTCCATTCTTCAGTTTGCAAGCCAGTTCTGAAGGGTGGTAGATTAACTGCATTGCGATTGTGCTAAGGAGCATTTCAGCAAAGAAATATCTGTTAAAAGCACACTTGAAATGCAGAGATCTTTAAATCTTTAAAGCTGTTCACTTGGAAGACTGTATTTTTTTGCAGAAGTGATAAAGGTTTAACTAACATGGTTTGATACACAGCCTGGGAGACACCTGGGAAACAAATAAAGAGTTCAAACATCATTTCAGAGAATTTAAATGGAAGATCTCTTCCAAGTCATTTACTGGCAAGGCTCCCAAATCATTCCTGCTTAATATAGACTCATATCTTGAACTGGAAGGAACCCATAAGGATCAATTAACATACTAGCTGAGTGAGTTAATTCTCACTTAAAAGTGAGTCAGGAAGGCTCTCGTGAACCAGATTACTGAAAAATGGAATCGTTGGCCTTTCTGAGATCCAGTTCATTGTGGTAAGAAGATTTAGAATACATAGAATACATAGAATACATAGAATAAACCAGGTTGGAAGAGACCTTCAAGATCATCGTGTCCAACCCATCAACCAATCCAACACCGCCCAAGCAACTAACCCACAGCACCAAGTACCCCGTCAAGTCTTCTCCTGAAAACCTCCAGTGATGGCGACTCCACCACCTCCCCAGGCAGCCCATTCCAATGGGCAATCACTCTTTCTGTATAGAACTTTTTTCTAACATCCAGCCTGAACCTCCCCTGGCGCAGCCTGAGACTGTGTCCTCTTGTTCTGGTACTGCTTGCCTGGGAGAAGAGACCAACATCCGTCTGTCTACAACCTCCCTTCAGGTAGTTGTAGAGAGTAATAATTTAATATCTTTTAAATAAAGATTATCTCCACTTGTGGGAGTCACTTGTCAGAGGAAAGCATTTTAGAAAAAGATGCTGGCAATGACTTTAAAGAATCTATCCTAATGATTCTTGCCCTGTGCCTATACCGACCACCTGTGTTTCTAACACCTGCAACTCTCTTAATAAATCTTTCAGACATTGGGAAGAGATGGGGTTTAGAGTTTCCTGAGTCAATGACCTCCAATTCTTAGTATATTCCATTTTGGACATCCTTAAGATGTTGAGTCTTGTTTGTTAGCTGGGCCTAAAATTGATTTTCCTTATAACATTCTGTGATGGCACTTAAGGTACAGACAAATGAAAGTAGTCCTACTCTCCAGGGTACATACAGGAACACACGAGATTTCTACATCTTGTGTAGTATGCAATTAGCTTTCCGTTACTTCTGCCCTCAACCAAAAAGCTGAACTATCTGCTGGCTTTCAAAGTCATGACTGAAGACCAGAAGATGAGAAGCTGCCTGCATCATGCCCCACACACTCCCACTACAGGTTAGAATTAGGTCCTGTCTCTGAGCCCATGAGCTGAAGTCTTTTCGCTTGGCATTGCTCAGTTTCTCTGTGAACCTATTTACTACACAATCTGTTTGGATCACACAGGCCATTCATCTGGATCCTACACAAATTAAATCAAAGCCTCAGCTTTCATTAAAGCAATCCTTGTTTGTGTTGCAAGATGACTATTTTGATCTCATCACAGCCCGAGCTTTGAATCCCTAATACCACTTGGCCATGAGTGACACCTGGTGTTGCTCATCTGTTTACAGCTAACTACTGAAGAACAATCTTCAGCATCAGAGGTCACTGTTTGAATTCACCATGGTTGCTAGTCCTTGAATCACGTCATAAACAGAGAGTGGGGAACCCTGTGCCCTGGGAGTTTTTGGGCATACCTCTTCAGAAAAAGAGGCCAAGAGATGCACACAGATCAGGCAGCTAGGGAGCAGCAATGAGAGGCCACAGTACAGCAAAAACAAGCAGATAAGTAGAGCTTTCCACCACAGGCTTTTCTAAAATGCAAGGAAACTTCTGAATTGAAAGAATATTTCCAGAGAAAAACAAAACTGAATACTTTTCCCTTCCCTTCCTTACCAAAATAACAAACAAACAAAAAAAAAAAAAAGGCAGATTTTTCAAAACTCAAAACCCCAAGAACCCAAACCACACCTATTGGAGGTGCTCACGTGAGGACTTCACACCTATGTCATTTTCCCTCCCCATGTTAACAGTCTCTGTTGGTGAGGAACAGCTGCCACAAATGAATAAAAAACCCCAGCAACCTGGGTTTTCAAAATCATTTGGTCTTTGCAATAATGATTTTTCCTTCTCCCTCACTACAGGTAAGTTTTACAACACAAGGTGCCATCAACTTTTACAAGAATCGGTTGTAGTGACAATGGCAAAAGTTCAAGCCAAAAGCTCAGTTCTTACCTCATTATGAGAAACTGCACAATGGCACCATTGGCCAGCACTATACAATGGCAGGGAAAGCAGAAGAAAAGAAATCCTTTCCCAAATCCTAGTTTTACACCTTCTTTTACCCTGCACTCCTCAACAGAAGGGAACATTCATATAAGCTGCTTTCCAGAGCTCCTTGTTGACTAACAGCTGGTTGAGGATGAAGTAATGCTGGGAGCAGCTTTACAACTTCACCTCTCTGCTGCAGGTTTCATCTTAGTTACAAATCCCTTGCATACAGGGAACAAAGGAGGTTTTTACCTTCACTGGGTTACTTAGCTCACTAAGCTACTGCACTTTGTATTTTCCACCCTTTCTCTCCAAAAGAGGAAGGAAGCCATGAAAAGCCAACATATTAAACCATCCAACTGCTTTTAGAAGCCTAAGACAACTCACACATCTAGGGTTTTGTTCTAGTTGGGATTTTCAGGCAGCCTCAGCACTGTATTATGCAGCTCATGAACTGAAATGGTGCTTTTGAAGCTTCTCTAGCTTTTCACTTAAATATGCATTGATTTTTTTATTTATTTTTTAAAGAGATTCATTATTAATTAGGCAACAGAACAGAGCAGCTTCCCTGGAATTATTCCAGTCTGTGACTGAAAAACATATGCAGGATGCCATCCAGAATAAAACCCCTTAGTAACTCAAAAGGAAGATTTCACACAGCAAGCTCCACTACCAGCCTTTCAAAAAAGAACATTAAGAGACAACCTTTTCTGTATCCAGTTTATGATGGGCAGAGTAGAGTAACTCAGGGACCAGGTTAGGGATAAGTGACTGTCTACTTAGGCCCTACAGGTTAAAAGTAGCACAAGGGCTATTTTGAGGATTGTTGAGGCAAATTCTACCCTTGTCTCTTCTCAGATCCAAACCCAGATTATCCTTGACAGACTCACATCCTGTAGTGAAGATGCCAGAAGAACTAGAGAGTCCCACACAACATTGCAATGCTTCTTCAACAGCAGAGAAATCTTACTACTTGAAATACTAAATCCACAGTCCACTTCAAGATGCTGGACAAAGAACAACTGACATTTATTTAATGACTTTATTTTAAGTGTGCCACACTTACCTTGTAGGGCCAGTGCTGATCCTGCTGGCCAAGCACACACATGTGCTGCAGAGCTGGAAATAGGAGCACTCAACCCAGCAGAGGCAGGGAGTATTGAAAGATGTTTTCTCATTCATAGAGCCAAAGACAGTCTTCAGTGCAATTTAGGACAATTTGCATGCCATCCTGGCTTGTGCTTGCTGGCATTGCAAGAGATGGACACAGAGGCAACCCAGTCCAGACCTGGAAATTAATGACAGGGAGGACAATCAGCATGGCAGCCAACAAAGAAGTACTTCACCCTTCTTTAGGCTGTTATATTACATTAGTGTCTAAATATTCACTTCTTCTACAAGCACAAATGAAAATGCAAGTCTCAGTTAAAGAAGCACAAGCCACAGACTGCTTGATAGAATGCAAAGCAGAAGCCTGCTGAAAAAATTGCCTCTTGTCTGTTTGCACAATAGAGCTGGCAGGCCAGATTCAGCTGACAAGCAGCAATGGTGCAACCCAAACACACACCTAACAAACCCAGCACAGGGTATCTGTGTATGGCTGTTGCTCATGATGCTACAGCACCATGTATGTTGAAGGGTGCCCTCCGTATGTCACCTCAGGCTGATATACATATCAAGTCAGCACAGCTTAAGCAGTTACTGTGCACCAGCTGCTTACTGACTATTGCAAACACAAGGAACTGCAACTTAGCTTGACCAGCTATGAAAGTGCTTCAGCTCACTATAGGCAAGCTGTCAGAGACCACAAGCCCACTGCAGTTAAGCTGGCAGCTGTTCCCATTGAGATTTTTCTTCCTTCATGCCATTTCCAGAAAGAATCCATCAAAATCCTCTGAAACTTCTCACATTCTGCAAAGGCCATTGCCAGGGGCACCATCGTAAGAGTCATCTGCAGAGAGGTCCAGGTGTCCATCTACCCACTATGCCTCCTGCTGTTGGGTAAACAACTGATAAAGGTTTCAGTATCAGAAGACCCAGTCCCACATAAACAGCAGGGTGCATGGCTTTGTTAAGCACCTTCTCACAGAGAGGCAGTGCCTGCCCACAAACCTCCCTGGTGAGACCTTGTGCAACTTCCCTTTCATGTTAAGGCACTTTAAAAAATCAAATTGTTCATACTGATCTCCTGTATAACAAAGGGCAGATGGGAATTAGAGCTGAGCTTTCAGAAAGGTATTTGATCCCCATTTGGACACTGGAAGTCGCGGAGAATCCACCAAAGCCGCAATCAGCTGCTCCCTTGCTTTGCTCTCTGCAGATCTGTTTGACATTTTTTGACATTCCAACACTGGCTTTGTATGAGTGAGACTGAAAAGCCCTCTGCTAGCCAAACCAGATTGTTCCTGTGGGTCCAAGTTTAATTCTCATGAGCTTCAGGAGCCATGTCTCACTATGCAATCTACGAAGAGTCAGTTCCAAGCCTCTCCAAAGACCAAATGATTCCACATAAAGTGCCCAAACTTAGGATGAAACTGGTCAAATTATCCCTTTGGCTTCTCTTTTTAGAGGTGAGCTCTTAAACCTTCTCTACTGGTATTTCACAAGGATTTTTACCACCCAATCTGCCCACTACATCAGATGCCTGCGCTGCAGAGCAAGGAGTGCTCCAGATAAATCTTAATCATAGAACCATAGAATCAGTAAGGTTGGAAAAGACCTCAGAGATCATCAAGTCCAACCTATCACCCAACACCTCATGACTAACTAAACCATGGCTTCAAGTGCCACATCTAATCCTTTTTTGAACACCTCCAGGGATGGTGACTCCACCACCTCCCTGGGCAGCTCATTCCAATGGCCACTCTCTCTTTCTGGGAAGAACTTTTTCCTCATCTCCAGCCTAAACTTCCCCTGGTGCAGCTTGGGACTGTGTCCTCTTGTTCTGGTGTGGGTTTCCTGGGAGAAGAGACCATCCCCCACCGGCCTACAACCTCCTTTCAGGTAGTTGTAGACAGCAATAAGGTCTCCCCTGAGCCTCCTCTTCTCCAGGCTAAACAACCCCAGCTCCTTCAGCCTCTCCTCATAGGGCTTGTGCTTGAGACCTCTCCCCAGCCTCATTGCCCTTCTCTGGACAAGTTCAAGTGTCTCAATATCTTTCTTAATTTGAGGGGCCCAGCACTGGACACAGGACTCAAGGTGTGGCCTAACCAGTGCTGAGTACCGGGGTACAATGACTTCCCTGCTCCTGCTGGCCACACTATTTCTGAAGAAGGCCAGGATGCCATTGGCCTTCTTGGTCACCTGGGCACACTGCACATCTTTCCACGTGCAACTCTCAAACTTGTGTTTCCAGCTGACTGCTCCACACAGAATCCAGATGCACAAATGTGTGCTCCACAAATGCACTCAGATGTCACATCTCTTTTTTGTCAGGTGTTGGAAATAATTCAATAAAGTTCCCTTAATGTAACTTTAAAGCATGAGAACTCCAGGCTAAATAAAATTTAAAACACAGACAAGCTGATACAGCTCTTAAATCAGGCTGGTCATTTTGCCTCTCTCCTCTTCCTTTTTTACTTCCCCCTTCCAGAGGGACTTGGGCATTAGGCTGAGTGTCGAACTGTCGGTTCAGATTTTCAGCCTGAGAGCTGAATTTCCCTTATGACTCGAGTCATGGCCATACTAACCTTTTGCAATTGTGTACGTGTAGTTAATCATATGCAGCTACACCGAGTCTGATTGTTAAAGGCTGAGTAAATATAACTACACCCTCGTTATCTTGTTTAAAGGTAGAAAGATTAATTTGAGTTCTAACTGGAAATGGTGATTCAATGAGTGCGCCTGAAATGTAGCAGTTTTCAATTACACTAAGAAATTGGTCTTTTGAATTTCCATATTACGCAAGGCAAGGCAAATTCTCTTCAATCTACACGTGGGGATGTATTTGCCGTCTTCAGAGTGCTGCGTGGCAATGGGGAAGAGCTGAGGCAAGTGACAAACACGTACCGTTAGCTGTTGGTGCCCTCTAGGGGCCACCTCGGGTACAGCGTCAGGCAAAGCACCGAATTTCTGAGCGTTCACGCAAATGGAATAAATATTGCATTTTATTACCCTGCTTTCAGAGAGGGCGGATGCCATCATTCACGCTGCCCTCAGCAGAGAGTTTCTCTCTGCGGCCCCACAGGCAATGGGATGCTTGATCAAGGAGGATCAATGCAACAGAGGTGTGCATTTCTATTTGGCTACTTCCACCTTCCCTGCCTGGATTCCTAAGAAAACAAGGTTTACACTTGATCACGTTGCGTGTCTGTCCTTCCTCTTCCATCAGTATGGAACTACAACTACAACTACAACTACCTGAAAGGTGGTTGTAGACAGGAGGGGGTTGGTCTCTTCTCCCAGGCAACCAGCACCAGAACAAGGGGACACAGTCTCAAGCTGTGCCAGGGGAGGTTTAGACTCGAGGTGAGGAAAAAGTTCTTCACTGAGCGAGTCATTCGTCATTGGAATGGGCTGCCCAGGGAGGTGGTGGAGTCGCCGTCCCTGGAGGTGTTCAAGGGGAGATTGGACGTGGCACTTGGTGCCATGGTCTAGTCGTGAGGTCTGTTGGGACAGGTTGGACTTGATGATCCTTGGGGTCTCTTCCAACCTTAGTTACTGTGATACTGTGATACTGTGAAGCCCTTTGCCTGGATTCCACTTAACCTGCAGGACAAGTAGAAGTGCTGAACAGCCTACAGGCTAACAGCATTCATGAAAGCAGGCACCAAAAAATGAAACCACTAAACTTGGTGACCCAAATGTTGGGAGGCTGAAGCATAAACTCCGCCCTCACACCCTCTACAGACTGAAAAATACAAGAAAACTCAATCTTGTAATTTCCATCCACAGCATCAGTTACTTCTTATGTCCATTTTTGTCTGCTGACATATTTGGAGATCATGACACCTCAAGAGCTGAAAGCTGATGAAGGATGTTCTGTGATGCCAAGTGCACAAGTCAGCTTCTGAAACAGAACTGCTGAAAGAGTTAGCTCCTCCTTCCCACTTGTCCTGCACAAAGCTCTTTGGTCATGTTAAAAACTGAGACTCTAAAGACAAGGAGAATCCAAAAAATCTTTAACATCATTAATATCAGATATATTTGTTCCAAGCCTTCTTTCATCTGTCAATTAGAAGTGGAAATTAAGTCTGGGGAGCTACTGCAGATCATCTTTATGTAGTTACAATTTATGATGAACTACCCCACTCCAGCAGCACTCCTGAAGCTATGGCATGACAACTCTAAATGGAAGACCTGTAGCAGCAGTGGCATAACATCAATTCCCAATCTTTAACATGCCCACCAGCTAGAACACTCCTGGTTTGCTGCTGTATTTGACTGCAGAGCTCATGGATGAAGAATTACTTCAGAAATCAGAATGGCAGGTAATTAGCAACACATGCTGTCTGCCATTACTTTGTTTTGTTCTCCCTAAATCATTTCCCACCCATGCTCTTTCCCACTGTTTTCAAGGTTTACTCATAGCCAGCTTCAAACTTGAAAAGCAGCTTGGCTTCTGGCAGCTCTGCTGTGTTGTTTTTGCAACCTGACATGTTTGGGGTTCTGACTGAGCCTAGTCCCAAACAGCTGTAAACTGGACAAGGAGCAGTCAGAACTCTGACTAGCTTCACTGAGCTGTACACAAGTCCATCCTTAGCAGAGATAAAGCTTATTACCTCCCAGACAGACTGTATGACGTCAGCCTCTTATTAAGAGAGGAACATCAACATAAACACTCGATCATCAGGGTTCTGGCCCATGGGGCACCTCACATCTACAGCTGCATGTGCTGCTTTTGGTGAAGGCAGCAAAAAGGAAAACAATCCCCCACCGATCCTGCCTCATCTGAGCTGGTTTTGCTCACTGTTAGCCAAGACTGATTAAAGTGGGAATTTAGAATGACACTCACTATTGCATTTCATGCCTTCCACTTGCTGAAGTATGAAAGAAAACCATGTGTGTTTATTTTGATGACCTGCAACCCAGTGTGAGAGGCAGCACCACTGGTTTGCCCCATCCTCTTTAACATCTTCATTGACGATATGGATGAGGGGGTTGAGTCAGTCATCAGCAAGTTTGCAGATGACACCAAGTTGGGAACGGATGTTAGACAGTCAGAGGGTAGAAAGGCTCTGCAGAGGGACCTCGACCGACTGGACAGATGGGCAGAGTCCAATGGCATGGCATTTAACAAGTCCAAGTGCCGGGTGCTGCACTTTGGCCACGGCAACCCCATGCAGAGCTACAGGCTGGGGTCAGAGTGGCTGGAGAGCTGCCAAACAGAGAGGGACTTAGGGGTGATGATTGACACCCGCCTAAACATGAGCCAGCAGTGTGCCCAGGTGGCCAAGAGGGCCAATGGCATCCTGGCCTGTATTAGGAATAGTGTGGCCAGCAGGAGCAGGGAGGTCATTGTGCCCCTGTACTCTGCATTGGTTAGGCCACACCTTGAGTACTGTGTCCAGTTCTGGGCCCCTCAGTTTAAGAAAGACATTGAGACACTGGAACGTGTCCAGAGAAGGGCAACAAGGCTGGGGAGAGGCCTTGAGCACAGCCCTGTGAGGAGAGGCTGAGGGAGCTGGGATTGTTTAGCCTGGAGAAGAGGAGGCTGAGGGGTGACCTCATTGCCCTCTACAACTACCTGAAAGGTGGTTGTAGACAGGAGGGGGTTGGTCTCTTCTCCCAGGCAACCAGCACCAGAACAAGGGGACACAGTCTCAAGCTGTGCCAGGGGAGGTTTAGACTCAAGGTGAGGAAAAAGTTCTTCACTGAGCGAGTCATTCGTCATTGGAATGGGCTGCCCAGGGAAGTGGTGGAGTCACCGTCCCTAGAGGTGTTCAAGGGGAGATTGGACGTGGCACTTGGTGCCATGGTCTAGTTGTGAGGTCTGTTGGGACAGGTTGGACTTGATGATCCCTGGGGTCTCTTCCAACCTTGGTTATACTGTGATACTGTGAAAAAAGGGCTTTGCTCAGAAATGCACTCTCTCCCCAGTACCTGCAGGTGGCATGGTCCTCTTGCATATATCTAATCTACACTCCATAATCATATTCCAGGGGCGGGGGGGAGTAAAAAAAACCAAACACAAACAACAAAACCAAAACCTTTCTAGATGAAAATAGTACTGATGTATGATTTATTTTGTTGAAACCCATCAATTTAAACAATTGCTTTATTTGCCAGAGGCTGTGCTGGATTAGATTTAGAAAACACTGACAAGAGAAGATGAATGCTAGGGAACACAAACTGAGTTAAAGGAGATCGACAATGAAATACATAGCCAGCACTGCGCTCAGAACCGCAGAGTATGAAGACTCATGAAAAGCATGACTCGTATTGATCACAGCAGCAGCAAACATCTTCAAGTAATGAAGCAGTGCCCATCTTTAAAGTTCAGCCTGTGTTTTTAGCCAAGCAGCATCTCACAGCAAAGGTTTTGCTGAGTGACTAATCTTTTAAACTCCTAACAAGGTATTTTAGCTTCACTGCCAGGTCATCGAGCAGTGCAGATGTAGAGTCACTCATGTGCCACCCATCCAGGTAGAAGAAAATGAAAATTAGTATTTCAGATGGCTTAAAATATGTCTGTCAGGGGAAGGGGTGAGGGGGAAGGGGGTTCAGCCTTCATCTGGAAGAAATCAGAACTCGTGTTGTGTCTTTCTGCAGGATCCAGCCACTTCAGAACATTCATCCAACATGTTCTTCAGTCCAGCTATGGACCTTCTTCACATGAAGCCGTTCAACTTGCCCTTACCTTTATCCACATTGACATAGAAGCACAGAATGGCTTAGGTTGGAAGGGACTTCAGGGAATAAAAAGTCTTCCAACTATAAAGCTGCAGGGACACAAAATGGGATGGTGCAGAAATAGGACTCCCAACCCCAGTCCCAGCACCCGGAGAATGATGGGCCTTGGACTCCTCAGTGATGACAGCATCCCCTTTCCCAGCCCTACAGCCACGATCAGATACAGGATTTCACAGCCTTTACATTGAAGCTACCAGGGCATTGATTCCAGCAGGAAAATGTGCATTGATACATTTACATCTGGGTCAGCTGCCAAACTGCCTCAAAACGGGAAAGAAATGCTGAGGCCTAACCACTGAAATTAATGGCTGCGATACCCTGGCCACAGAACTGAGGGATTCATGACATGTGACAACACTGGAGTAATCATAACTGCTTTTGAAAATAAAACTACAGCTAATCAAGGTGGTCTTGTTTCCCTTAAATACATTAAAGAGTCATTACCTCCAAATTCATTACATCAACAGACCACTTCTTAAAGGAACAGACCTAGGCAATGCTGCATGGCTCTGGAGATGCTGATACTCCATCCTTCAGTCACTTCCTTAATGGCCCAGTTCTTTCATTCAACAGCTAGAAACGTTAAGCTTCCAATTTCTCTGTTCAAAGCTTCTTGCTGCCCTTTACTGGCACACAGTCTTGCTGAACTTGGAGAGGAAATCAGGCTGCTCATATGTATCAGCATATGAGAATAGTCTGAAATATCGAGACACTTGAACATGTCCAGAGAAGGGCAATGAGGCTGGTGAGAGGCCTTGAGCACAAGCCCTATGAGGAGAGGCTGAGGGAGCTGGGATTGTTTAGCCTGGAGAAGAGGAGGCTCAGGGGTGACCTCATTGCCCTCTACAACTACCTGAAAGGTGGTTGTAGCCAGGAAGGGGTTGGTCTCTTCTCCCAGAACAAGGGGACACAGTCTCAAGCTGCGCCAGGGGAAGTTTAGGCTGGAGGTGAGGAGAAAGTTCTTCACCGAGAGAGTCATTCATTATTGGAATGGGCTGCCCAGGGAGGTGGTGGAGTCACCATCCCTGGAGGTGTTCAAGAGGGGATTGGACATTGCACTTAGTGCCATGGTCTAGTCATGAGGTCTGTGGTGACAGGTTGGACTCGATGATCTTTGAGGTCTCTTCCAACCTTAGTGATACTGTGATACTGTGATCTACTGCAGCATATGGTATTTATCTCAGTGTGCAGCACAGGTTTCTCGTGTGCATTGCTGTTTACATAAATTAAATGTACCCCACCTGTCCTCTATTTAAAAGTAGAAATTTCTCGAAATGACAAGTTGAGAAGTCCTGTTTGGTAGTGCTGCTTCATAGATTCAGGAGAAATAAGGGTGCAAGGCTAAGATGTGTCCATGAACTCTGAGAGAAATATTGTTAAGAAGAGGCAGATGGTTCAAGCTAACTAGTCATGAATTATGCTAAGCAATTCTAGCATGGGTTAGTAAAGAGAAGGTGATTGCTAGTCCCTGCAGGTGCTTGATGTGTAAATAAACAGCCTCAGTTTCTAGTATAGGCACGTCCTTCAGAAAGTAGACCTTGTTTTTTAGGAAAAGGGAAAATATTCCTTGATATTGTGATTTTCTCCCCTGGGTCTAAATTTAAAGCAGACAACATGTTTCAGAACTAATAACTTACATGAGATACTTTAAGTACACTATAGGAGTGTCTCAGAGTTTTCCTTCTCATGATTCTAGCTTCATTAATCAACTCTGCCTTGCCAAAATACATTACAGGAAGATGTCTGCAGCCACTGTGGTCTAAGGCATAATCATACCTCAGAGATTAATATTTACAAGCCAATGTCTCCTCTAACAGGGACACAAGAAACCAAACTGCCTGGCAGTCACATAACGCTGCAGTTAACTCCTGCTGCACCCAAACATGAGCAAAGCAAGAGCAGAGCACACACAAACTGGAAAGAATTAGCATCTTGGAGTGCAAGGAAACCATCAGGGATTGAAAAAAAGGTGGGAAAAGTCTGGAAGAAAAACCTTGGCTTGCACAGGAGCCATTTTAGCTCAAGTGCTCATGAGTTACCTGACACAGGTTGGCAATAAAGGAAAGCAAATGCTCCTCTTCACCTTTAGCAAGAATTCTATAACTTCCTGCATCATTACATATCATACTCTTGAAAGACTGCAGTCAAACAGCAAAATCCTGCTGTGGTAGCACAGTGCACAGCCCTCCCCACTGCTCTAGACAAGATGGCTCCTGCGCTGAAGAATTAGATGAAAACAGTTGGCTGTCACAGAGCCACAGGGAAGAAAAAAACAGAATAATAATGCTGAGAAGCTCTGAGGCTCAGCAATATCCCAGCCAGAGTAACACAGTTGTCAGTGCTCTGTTCTCACAGAGCAGAGCACCCGTAACAGCATGTCACAGCAAGCTGTAAACACAAGCCAGAAAGCCTCTCCCAAACTTCACGCTTCCCCAGAGCCCTGCAGTCTTTCACCTATGTCCAGCTGCCTTCATCTGGAGTGCCATCAACAACAGGCACTGTCCTGTCCCTGTAAGGCTCCCTTCTCCTCTGCTGGCTTCTGCCTGTGGTACACCTGAGCTCTCATCATCTTGACAATCCTCGTCCAACTGATTAGGGTGAAAATAGGCATGACTGTCATCTCATTAGCTGTACACAGAGCATAGCTAACAGACAAAAGTCTTGTGGCATTTCAATTTGAAAAGGTTTCTTGGTACTTTATTTCCTTCTTGTTTACACCTCCCATGTTTACATTGATGTTGGCCACCAGAAATGGCAGTGAAGCGATGTTTCTGCTGCAGCAGCAGCAGCCCAGCTTCACACTCAATCAAGTGACAGAATAGCTTGTGTGGTCATGCTAAGGCATATAGAAATTGCTTAATGCAGCCAAATGTTTCTTCAGATCTGGATAGAAGAATCTTTCCAGTTTCAAAGACTAGCATGATCTCAGCTGTGCATGCTACAGCTCTTGCTTCTCAGCCAAGAGCAGAGGAGTGGAAGCAGTTTTTGCACTGCTTGTTCCTCCTTGCAACAACTGAATCCAAGAAACACCAGCAATCCAAAGAACAATTTTTCCTCCACTGATGGATACATCCTCTCTAGATTTTCAGAGCTGGGTCCTCAGCTTTCCCCCAGGTAACACAGTGTTATTAAGAGCTCTGCATGTCATTCCAAGAGAGCCATTTGAGCATGTGTTGGGATGAAGTGCTCGCCCCAGCCTAGTAGCATTTTCCCCAAGCTCCATCAGCTCAGGATTGACTAGTGCCGCTGATAGCCTTTATGCTCTTAAGCTTTAGGGAAAAAAAGAATAAAATAAAAATAAAATAATTTTTCAAAGTCCAGGCTTCTGTCTTTCTCCCACACTCTTCTACTGAAGATACTCCAGTTAAATACTTGCACTTCCATAAGCCCTTTGGTCCTAAACCAAGGCACTGTCTCTGAGAAGCGAATAATTTATGAGTTCTGCTCCCTGCCAACAGGCCACAGTTCCAAGTTCACTTTACCAAGTGACAGGTTATAACAACAGAAAATATACTCAAATACTGCTCCTTGCAAACACACCTGCAGACCCATGAACGAAGATACAACCCATTTCTTCCATCAACTGCAATAACATTGATCAAAACTCTCCTCAAGGAACAGGAGCTCCCAGAACCCTCTGGTTCCAGACCCACTATGCAGAGGGGTTACTGATCCCTCCCTTAGGAGGGTTTTCTGCAGCCATGCAGAAAACATAGGGCAATGATAAGCTGGGAGAAGAAGGGACACAGCACAAGAGACAAACCTCCAGAATTATATCAAGTATTTGTGTTACATGGAATCAGGGACAGCTGGGGGTAAAAAGGCATGGTGACAGCTCAGAACTTTCAATTCCATGACAAATGTCAGTATTTCAAGACTCTTCCTAATTCAGAATCAGTTGCTGAAATGTCATCTTCTTAACATGTTCAAGAGCTTAGAAGAGACCTTCAAGGACATCACATCCAACCCATCAACCAATCCAACCCACCTAAACAACTAACCCATGGCACCAAGCACTCCATCAAGTCTCCTCCTGAACACCTTCAATGACGGCGACTCCACCACCTCCCCCGGCAGCCCATTCCAATGGGCAATCACTCTCTCTGTAGAGAACTTCTTCCTCACATCCAACCTAAACCTCCCCTGGCGCAGCCTGAGACTGTGTCCTCTGGTTCTGGTACTGGCTGCCTGGGAGAAGAGACCAACATCCATCTGTCTACAACCTCCCTTCAGGTAGTTGTAGAGAGCAATAAGGTCACCTCTGAGTCTCCTCTTCTCCAGGCTAAGCAACCCCAGCTCCCTCAGCCTCTCCTCATAGGGCTTGTGTTCCAAACCCCTTACCAACTTCGTTGCCCTTCTCCGGACTCATTCCAGCAAGTCAACATCCTTCCTAAACTGAGTGGCCCAGGATTTTAAGCACTCTTCTTTCCTTTGCACCAGGACAAATAGGTAATACCTGAATATACACAGCTACAAGGTTTACAAAGTCTATCACTTGCAGGTTTGCCTACAGAGATATACAAAGTAGAAGCATTCACTTTGAGTGAAAAACAGACTCCAACTTGCTAAGTGCCACTGGCATCATTCAAACAGTGCAACAAGATGCTCAGCCTCAAACTCAGCAGCACAGTTCAACTCATGCCCCAGCTTCTGAAGTAAAAACTGCAAACACCCATGCTGTCTCATGCTACAGCAGTTTCCCATTCTTCTTGCTCTCACTCAGTGTTCCCATTTTCGTTGCTGCAGGAGAAATCATTTGCAAGGCAGGCTGTGATGCTGATCACTTATTTCTAAGAATGAGCCTGGAATCTTGGCATCCTCCATCTCACTCACAGGACAGAAGGCAGCTCATGAATATAATTTATTCCCTTTTAACCAATTTTCTTTAAATCCTTCCAGGTTTCCTTCAGTAAGTGGGAGACTACAATACATATAGAATAAAATAAGATAAGAATCTGCTAGGATCAGACTTTTTTAGTGCTGCTGTTTTAGAACAAAAATGTTTAAGGCACATCAGATGGAAATTGTGCTGACTTTAAAGAAAATTAGACTAAAGTGGCACCAAGGCCTTTCCTTACTTTTCTTGATCTGCTTTTCAGCTGCCTAGAGAGAGTGCATTGGTGAGAAACACAAGTACAGTAATACTGTGTACAGTATTATTATCTCATTTGCAGACAATGCCAGCATGAGCAGGGTCAGCTCTTATGTGAAGGTAGCACCCAACCAAGTCTTTAAGAAAAGTCTTTCCTTTTCTTTTATTTTCTTTTTTTTTAAGGACAAAACAATTAAGCAGCAGGAACTGTTTCTGTTTGTCTGAAAATCTCTTCCTTTGGAAATACCATGAGCCTTGCAAACTGGTTTTACTTTGGTGCCTGCTTCCTGGTCTGAATCTAAGTGAAGGTCCTGGCTGGTACCACAAACACTTTTCCCTTCCTTTGAGTTATAAAAGCAAAAGGAAGTGAGAGGTTGAAAGCAGCCTGCTGAAAGCATCCAGCCATGTTTGCTAATGGGCTCCTCTCTAGCTTTCAGCCAGGGAATGCTATTATGTTCCTTAATCCACCTGCAAATCGATGATGATTTTAACTTGCTTTCAGCGCTAAGATATGTGTGCATGGACTGTGCTATCTGACGAGCCAGCCACCCATACATGATTGATCAGCATCCTACCTCAAGTGTGTCAGAACCACAATAATATGACAAATTCTCTTCGTCACGCTTCAGCTTTTGCTGGTTGTTAACATGAACCAGGTGTAAAGCAAAGGAATGAAAAAATACCAGCCGTCATGGCAGATACTGCAGAAGAGGTCTGTGAACAAAGGGCTAACAGAACAGATCCCCAGAGACCAGCCTTCAGCAGAAAAGACTGCCTGAAGTGCCCTTCTCTGTCTCCAGCAGACAGCCAGTCACAGGATAATTCCCTCCAATTCTTTCACATCAAATTGTTAGTTATACTTAGAGCTGTGTTTCATGAGTCTTTAAGGAGTTACAAGAAAACCACCCAGGATAAACTTTGGTACCAGGTGGGTACCAAAGCAGGAGATGGACTTTGTAAACACTAAGTTTCTGCCTTCAGCATCAGGCTCTTGAGTAGCTTTTGAAATCTTGATCTGCAGAGAGTCAGAGCTTTGCTTTAGGGTATGTATCACCAATGCAGCTTATACCATCTACATAGGCCATCAAGACAGAAAGTATTGTCTCCACTCAAGGTAGGAATCAAAACTCAAGTGTTTTAACTGACTGTCTCACTGTTGCAACCACAAAATATTGCTGAGGTACCTTTTGCTGACAGTCAGCTCTGGAATTACCAACACCCTCTGAATTAGCAGAATCTGAGAACCATAACTGCTTCTCCCATAAATGTTGTTTGGTATAGTCTTGAATTAAAGTCCACTGTGGCTGATATGAGCCCTTCCCTCACTGAGTTTGGGAACAAACTGGTTGCCTGGGAGAAGAGACCAACCAGTACCAGAACAAGAGGACACAGTCTCAGGCTTCACCAGGGGAGGTTTAGGCTGGAGGTTGGGAGGAAGTTTTACACAGAGTGATTGCCCATTGGAATGGGCTGCCCGAGGAGGTGGTGGGGTCAGCGTCATTGGAGGTGTTCAGGAGGAGACTTGACAGGGTGCTTGGTTGCATGGTTTAGTTGGTTGGGTGGTGTTGGATGATAGGTTGGACACGATGATCTTGAAGGTCTCTTCCAACCTGGTTTATTCTATTCTATTCGATCTTTCCCATTTTGGCTCGCAGACCTTTGCATAAAATGCTTTCAAATACAGTCCACATGGTTTTTAATGTACTGAACTTGAAATTCATTTTATTGGAACCCAAGCAACTGTGGTAATTTCTTTTCCCTTAGATCCATTACTCTGATTTTTTTTTTCTTTCAATACCAGCCATGTGCTTACTGTACTTTAATTTTCTGATGTGGCCTCTCTTCAAGTTTTGACATTTTGCTGAAAAGTTTCAACAGCAATTAGTCAAAACATGATGACATTTTCGTTTTCTCTTGAATCCATACCAGAGCATAGACCAAAGCAGTTTCCTTCCAGTGAACACAGACTTTCTGATTACACTCACTAATCACAGGAGTAGGAAGAGGTTTGTTGGTGGAGGACTGCCTCTCTGGGTTCATGCTCCAGCCTAATGAACATGATTTGATGCTCCTTCACGCTGAGTGACAGTTTCCACATCAGCAGCTGGGCGCAAGGCAGGGCTCTGCAAGAAGCCTTGGCTCCAGTTTACAGCCCTCACTGCCTCTCCCCCCCTGCTGGAGACAGACTCCTCTGGTTCCTCTAAAATCAGCCTTGATGATCTCCCAGCACTTCTTTTATTTAACCTTTTGCTACTTTTAAAAATTATGCTGACTGTAACCAGTTGAATTAACTTACCCTGAGATAGGCACCACTGTTCCCAGTGGTTATGGCACAAGACTGGAGACCAGAAACTCAGACCAGGGCTACAAGGCTGCATCTCAAATCTCACAGAAGAAAAAGTAAAGTATTTAATCCTACCCTTAACCAGCTTTGAGCTAACTCCCAGTCCTGAGCCATCCCAGCCCTCCAAGTGCAGAGAGAAAGAGCACAGCACTTTTTGTTTACCACCACTCACGCCCCTCCAAACAGGATGGTAAATGCTATCTCTAGGAAGAAATTGCTCTTAGAGAAACAAGGGAATTCAGATCTTTCTCACTAAGCACTTTCATATCCAAAGTTTAGCACAGCTTCAAAATTTCCAACAAAACTGATCTGTGTCATTGTTCCAGAAACAATGCATCAGTGCATGGGTGGTAAGTGGGTTTATACGTGCACCTGCAGAGGTCTGCTGGAACATCTGCTATCTAAAACACCAACCATGACCCACAGCAATATTTTGTTACAAAGGGAATACACAGGGACAAACAACTCTGACTACATGTTTAGACAAAAAAAAAATCCTACAGTTTTCACAAAGAAACATTATGAAGCCTATTGAATAGAATACATAGAATACATAGAATAAACCAGGTTGGAAGAGACCTTCAAGATCATCGCGTCCAACCCATCAACCAATCCAACACCACCCAAGCAACTAACCCACAGCACCAAGCACCCCGTCAAGTCTTCTCCTGAAAACCTCCAGTGATGGCGACTCCACCACCTCCCCAGGCAGCCCATTCCAATGTGCAATCACTCTCTCTGTATAGAACTTTTTCCTAACATCTAGCCTGAACCTCCCCTGGTGCAGCCTGAGACTGTGTCCTCTTGTTCTGGTACTGGCCGCCTGGGAGAAGAGACCAACATCTGTCTGTCTACAACCTCCCTTCAGGTAGTTGTAGAGAGTAATAAGGTCACCCCTGAGTCTCCTCTTCTCCAGGCTAAGCAACCCCAGCTCCCTCAGCCTCTCCTCGTGGGGCTTATGTTCCAAACCCCTCACCAACTTTGTTGCTCTTCTCTGGACTCATTCCAGCAAGTCAACCTCCTTCCTAAACTGAGGGGCCCAGAACTGGACACAGGACTCGAGGTGCGGCCTAACCAGTGCAGTGTACAGGGGCAGAATGACCTCCCTGCTCCTGCTGGCCACACTGTTCCTGATGCAGGTCAGGATGCCATTGGCCCTCCTGGCTGCCTGGGCACACTGCAGGCTCATGTTCAGTCTACTGTCAACCAGCACCCCCAGGTCCCTCTCTGCCTGACTGCTCTCCAGCCACTCTGACCCCAGCTTGTATTGGGTTATTTATGCCATCATATTATTAGAAATTGTATAAATATTATCACTGTGGCAGTAAGTAATTACTTGGCATTCCTCAGCTCAACATAAAATTGTGCCAAATGTTATCAGGAAACATAAACCAGTACAGATTAGCTGCTTTAACATCTGGAATAAACCTTGCCAGAGTATGACATTTTTCTGGTCAATCTGGTAAGGTAATAGACCATTAAATTCTAAATATTAGAGCAGGGAAATGTATGTCACACATACACAGTGACAGCACCCAGGGAGAAGGATGGTTGTTGACTGTGTTCCTGACACAGCACAAGCCAGCACCCGAGCAAGAGCTGTAGTGACTGTCAGAACACCCTTGTGTCTCCTAAGGCACTTAGGAACTTAATAACATTCTACCTCAGATCCAAACTTGCCTGAGTCACAAGAAAGTTCTGAGCTAACCCAAACCATACATCCTGAACATCCTTCAGAGCTTCCTGTTCAAAAACCACCTTTCCCAACAGGTAGGAAATAAAGGAGAAAGAAACAACATCTAAAATACAGCATGAAGTGCACTACAAGGGCAGCAGGCAAAAGCATTGCAACTACCAAGCAGGTATCTCAGGCTAGCTCTCCAACTCAACACCATCATCATAAAAGGTGTCCAAGTTCAAAAATCCCTGCAGCTGCAATCTGACTCCTAAACATGGGAAATCTTGTTTCTGTAATGCTGCTCACATTCTCCTGTTCTGCCAATACTGCATCTGGACACACACAAACACTCCAGACCCAACTGCAGCCATCCACACAAAGCCTACAGCTTGCCAGATTTCCAGGGATGGGGACACCAGCCCAGCCAAGCCCCTGCAGGGTCCATTCATTGTGCTCCTCATGCTGAGGGCGGACCAGCAGGAGACAGCAGCCCACAGCGCCAGCATTGTGTCACCCAGGGATGGCCCAGCTTGCAAATACCCTGACCAGACAGTTTTCCAGATGCTCCATGCTATCAGCCAGCAGCAGGAATGGTGCCTGGGCCAAACATGTAACACAAGGCGATGGGAACCTTGACAACAACAAGACAAGGCGATGGGAAACAGTGAGCTCGCTCTTCAGCTAACAATGAACAAATCAGCAGCAATCTCACAAAGCTACAGAACTTCTCTCCTCTCTGCATTTACACACAAAGGGAAATTAGCTACCTTTAAAAAGAAGCAGGTCTGGTGTGGTTTGTATTCCCTAGGCTGCAGCAAGTTTCCCCAGACCAACATTGACCAGAAAACATCCCCAAGAAAAAGAAAGTCTGTAAATGATGGATAATGAGGTGGGCTAGAGTCCCTGTCTTTCACCAGACTGAAACTTCATAAAAGATAAATAAGCAGCTTTCAGATTTTTGCAAAAGATAAATAATCACACAAAAAACCTTTCTTCTGTGGAGAAAAAAAGGTCTTTTTCTTCAAAAGGCATGTCAATAGAGAAGGTTTTGTGAGCTGAATAGGTACATTTTAGATTCCACTGCAACAGTTTTGCATTTTGATCTATCCTGACTACTGTAAGTCTTTGCTGATGTAAGCATAACAAATTATCTGCTATCATCTAGCTGAAACTATTAGATTGCACTTAATAATTTACTGCTCAACTCATCTTTACTCTGAACATGCAAATTATTAATTGATTACAGGTTTTTCTGCACTCAGCTGTGCAAATGACTTCTCTTGCCATTCATTCCTGCCTCCTTTTCCACCTGCCTGTCAATCAGCTATTCCTGGTGGTGCCAAAAAAACCATTTCAGTCTCAAGGAGTGACAGAGCTCAAATGAAAGCAGAAGCAAAGGAACTGACACCACAGCTGTGCAGCCTCTCAGGTGTGTGAAGCTGACGTTTGGGAGCATGGCATTCACTGGGGGGCTGGCACTTTTGGAAAATACTACAAAAAATGTTAATACAACACAGTGCTCCTGTGCAGGGCAAAGACTTGTATGCAACAAGTCAGAAACCAGAACAACTTTCAAGCACTTTGTACTTCTGCTTTCATATTTGTAGGCAGATTAATGTAACAAGGATGTTTGGGTCTATGGATATACAAGATTATTAATCAGAGAATCATAGAACAGTTTGGGTTGGAAGAGGCATTTAAAGGTCATGTAGTCCAACTGCCCTGCAGAGAACAGGGACATCTTCAGCTAGATCAGGTTGCTGCAAAACACAATGCTTTCCATGTACACCAGGCACAGAGCCACACCCTTCTTTTTGAGACCTGAATTTTGCTGACTTGAGGCTATTTTGGCAGCCTCACACACACAGAGCAGGGTCATGCTTTATGAAGTGCAGCCATAGTACCAGCTAGCTTGATACGTGAATCTAGAGTGCTTTATTCTCAGGATCCCATACACCAAGTATTTCCATGTCTGTGCACAGAATGGGTGCCTTTGGCTGCCTGGACTTTCAGCTCTCCATGAGGATTTTCTGCTGTAATCCTGACCCTGTGTAGCAAACAAGGCCAAGATCTTTATAAACAAGACCAGTCAAATGCCTCAATAGATTCATTGTAAAAGGTCACTTAAAATACATCTGTATACAAAAAACTTATTGCTGATAGAGAAACCTGGCCTAGTGAGAGGTGTCCCTGCCCATGGCAGGGGGGTTGGAACTCAATCATCTTTATGGTCCCTTGAGACTCAAACTATTCTATGATTCTGTGAAAAAAGTGCCTCACTGAAGATTTGGAAAGCAGTGGCAGGTGCCTGCTCTGACAGAGTGTCCAGATTAGCTTCAAGAATTAGGTCTTTACTCATTTTTCCATCAGCACTGAGAACAGGTTACTAACAGTTTGTTGCTATCTGCTAAAACAACAATTGCTTAAGTCATGGTAAAACACCAGGATATCTGGCTGTATTTATTCTATTACAAACTATGTTTACAGTCTTCTAAGAAATCGTGTGATGGCTTTATCTATAGCTTTAAAAAGACCTAGCTCCAGGTCCCTGTGTTGGGAGTGACTGTGTCAGAGGAGGTGAAGCAGGAAAAGCCTGGCTAATTTCAGAGCTCTGCCAACAAGATAGCACCAACACCTCCGAGCCACAGAGCCAGCCCACAGCTCTCTTGGGCACAGCAGGAAAGATCATTTACACAAGTACTTACTGCAACATGATGGAGACATGGGAAACACAGAGCAGCTGCATTCTGTGCTAAAATCACAAATCAATCCCCCAAAAGAATGACCAGAAATCACAAAATGTATTTGTTTGTTTTAAGATAATGAAGTGGGTTTTTTTCCTGGGCTTGTTCTTTTCATGACACATTTGCTTTGTAGCTTCAATATTTTTCCTTCCACCCTGAAGATTAGAAAAATAATGTTTTCCCTTGCTGAGTCTCATGTAATATCATCATCCCAGAAACAGAGACTTTAGGAAAACACAGCAAGGCTCACATACTCAAAAGGTATTTGAATGACTAATTCCCCTTGGGGTTAGTGTGTGGGAAAGGTCTAAATGTTTTGGAGACCTGAGGGTGAAATGAGAGACTCGTTAAAAATATGCACCCCTTTGCAAAAACCTCTGTAACTGACTCTTCTTCCCAGCTATCAGTGGTACTTACTCAGCTCTCTGCCTTCAGTTTAAGGTAGCAAAGTATCATTTCTTGGGTTTTTGAAGTGCACTTCACTTCTGCCAAGCACAAAAAGAGGTTGTTCTTTATTCCGGCTGCCTCTTGGTCTTCTCCTCTTACAGCTCTGAATCTTTTCCATCCCACCTCCCTGATGTGAGTAAGAAAAGGAGCCAGGGAGAAAGAGATGCTCACAGCTGTGTAGAGTCACATCTGTAGCCAGTCCTCCTGTACTCAATCCCCTGATTTGACTGCAGGGAAGAAGCAGGTCTTGATTGCACAGAGCTTTGAAGTTTAATGGTGATTGGAACATGTGCTGAAAGAGAGTGTCACTGCCACATTTATATAAAAAGTTGATTATCTATTGAAGAGAGTCTGTTTATTTATTTAACTCCACTTCTGTTAATATGTGGGGACAGGAGAAGGAAATCAGCATATGAAAATGCCAGATGTGACTAATAGCTACCAAAGTAAGACAAGGCTGAGCTCAGATCAAAGAGGGCTGCTAATTTGGAATACTCTAATATTGTCTCAGAACTACTTCAGGACCTTATGGCAAGAAGATTTATTTGGAACCAGAAAAGGTCTGAGTTTCTCATTTTACAGGCTTTATGTTTGTATGATGATACTGTTTCTTTCACACAGTTGCAAATAGCACCAGAAGATCAACATAAATTCTCGCTGGTACCTTTTGGTCCACGTTCAAAGACGTGAAGTATTTGGCATAGAAGATTCATGCATCAAGGTGATAGACTAACAAATTATGTCAAGACATCTGAAAGTCATCATTCCTGTGCACAAGCATGCATCTTAAAAGAAAATCTACCAGAGGATCAAAACCAAGATTAAACCACATCTGTTTGGGTTTAAACTACATTGTCTGCAGAGTTCAAAGTTGTTTCCTTTTGTCTAAAAAAAAACTTACCCAGCTGTTTTTTATCTTAAATTCTTACCACAATCAAAGCACAGTTTTCACTGGCCAACCAATGTCATTTCTAGAAGCTGAGCTAGTTAGGAATGGAGCTAAGTAAGAAAATATGCTTTATTCATCAAAGGTCTACCCTGTGTGACTTGACTTGGCACACTGAGAAAATTAATAGAGAGGTTTCATCAGGTTCTAATGGAAGCAGCATACCTACTGTATGTCATCGTGCCATAAATTAGGCCCTCAATCTTTTTACACGAGTAATTGACTACAACTGACACCGATAAGGAAAACATGAGACTGAAGGAGTTGGAAGAGGCACAAATTATATAACAAAAAAATAAACACAGCACAGATTCAATATGTGGGAAAGAGAAATGTTTTGAGAACTGTCATCAATCAGTAAACATGCTCCATAAATGCAGGTGCTGTGAAAGAGTGCTGGGATAGCAAGACGTGTTTGGCTGCCACCAACAAAGGGACACACACATGTACATGTGTATGTGAACACCATAGCACTGGATCATGAACTCCTGATGTTCAGTGTTAAACAAAAAGTATTAGAGGTGATACAAGGCTGCCTCCATCATAATGACAGTGTTTTGTGTTAAGATAAAAAAGAAATATGAAGTTAAACTAAAAGCACATGATGGGACAGCTGCATACTGAGCCATGAGTTTCATTTTCGTCTGTGCCCTCTGCCTTTCTCAAAGGCTTCAAGAAGCATGTGAAGGTCTGGTTCACACACCACAGCCCCAGTTTGACTTCAGTGGGAACTGTCTGAAGCCTCTCATGAGCTAAGCTACACCCTAACTCCTGGAGGCAAAGTTCCCTAAATCCTAAGGCCTGTCTGGATTCATAAACCAAGCAGCAAAGCACTGTTGTTAGCTGTTCTCAGAGCTTTCCTCTCCCAACACAGAGCACAGGAAGGGAACAGGCATCCATTATCCTTTCAACCAAGAGCTCAGGGCAGGAGAAAATGCAAAAGCTTGGATGGTTCAAGCAGGCAGAGGGTATGAAGGTGGAGACTTGATGTTCCCACTCTGGATTTTGTACATAACCCCATGAGAAGTTTTCTTTACATTGAAAATCTGACCCTGTTCCCTGAAGTCAGAAATACAACTTGCTTTTATCAGGCAGCAAACAGGAAAACTGAGCAATTGTGCACACTACAGCTGGTCTACTAATGTCACAATCTTTTCAGTATGTTCATTATTCAGTTGTCACAGATTCATACATCTGATAGCTTTCAATCTGCAGATCGTTCATATCATAGCCCAACAGCTGGCATTTCATGCCAAAACACTGTAACTATGTACCCGGAATGTATAGAACATATGGGGCAAACTTTGCTTACCAACTGAGGACATATTGTGTGCTCCACAGTCAAATGTGATTTTACACATTTCAATTTACATTTAACATCGTGTGGATCAAACAATACATCATTTGGCCTGGAAAAAGGATCAATAGCAGCTAATTTACATAAGTAATCAGAAGCACGTCATTTTTGTTGTGTTTGTTTTCACTGCAATCTTGAATTTGGAAATATTTTGGGTGGTCTTTTTTCTACACTTGATCCCCTCATCCTTCTACAATCTAGTGTTTCAGAATAACCTCTATTTTTCCTATCAGTGCCACACTAATGGAATGAAAGAATTACGTAAATAAAACCCTCCAGTGATTCCATCTGCTGACTTATGTTTAGGGACCTCTCATAGAAGGCTGGATTTCTGCATACAGCTCAGGAAGAAAATCTTCAACTGGATTCTGCAAAGGTGGGAAAGTTCAAGAATGGAAATAACTCAAGATGATGAAGAAGAAAATATGCTGTCAATTTCTTCAAACACCTTCTTAATGGGACAACGGAGATTGGAGTCAATACAGCTGACCAATATGATCGAGTATTGTTCCTTTATTGTTCCAGTATTGCAGGCCTATGGTGCAGGCCTATGGTGCGAGTATAGCACAGTAAAGCATAGGAGAAGAAGGGAAAGGAAAGGCAGAAGTGCGTAGCAAGGGGACTTCTACAACTTACATAAACTCGGAGTGCCTTGTTGGCATGGACTCATTGGTTCCCTATGAGTGACCACACATCGCACTATTATAGATTATTGGTCCAACTACTAATGACACATGAGGTTTGTTGATGCAGGTGCATGTCCTGTTGTCCCAAGATAACTTGCTGTGTTTATAGCTACCAGTGTCCTGGTTTAGTTACATGCTGCAGGCACAGCACTATTTTGGTACACTGCTAGCTGGCTCTGCACTTATGCTGAGCATGGCTGTGGTGGGTTAACGCCCTTTTCTGAAAACAAAGCTGGGTGGAGGGCTTGCGGGTACTTTACCCTCCCCTGCAGGGCGTTTTCCCCTAGGAAGCTGAGTCTGTTCCACTCCCCCCTCCCTGCCCAGCTAGGGTATAAAAAGCAGGACATCATAGCTGTTGGTTCTCTTTTTTGGCTCCTGCCTCTGCTGGATGAGAGCTGCTGCATTTGCCCTCCTGCTCCTCAGCCACGTGGCCGGACCTGATCCTTCTCCCTGCTGCCTCCACACCTCCTCAGAGAAGGACTGGTTTTGTATTATTCTTTCTTGTCCCCTTTCCCATCCATCCTTGTTCCTTGCCCCTTGTGAACCTTTCCTGTTATTGTTATATATACATATATATATTGTTTAAAGAAAATTCTTCACCTCTCTACTTCCAAGCCGACTCCAGATTATTGTTTAGTGGATTTGCTCCTTACCCTTTTCTTTCCCCCTCTCTGTTTTGGGGGGAGAAGGGGAAGTGGGGGAGAGATTCTCAGCCTTTCCCCTATCTGGGCTTTTAACTCCCAGCTAAGGCTCAAACCACCACAATGGCCTACCACCACGTCAGGCTCTAGGCCTGCACTGCCAGATTGCTCACACTGCTCGTCGCTGGCATTGCCACACCTTCTGGCACACAGCAAGAAAAACAGCCCCAGTGCCCCCACCATTATTTAATGCCATTCTCTTTTTCCAGGTCATGGTAATAACGTGTTCCAACCACCATCTGAAAATGAAACACAGAAAGGGAATTCATATAGCTCCAAGAGGATGTGTTCAATAATGCCCAAGAGCCTTAGAAATTTAAGTTGAGTTTTCCAAGTCCCAAAGCAACATTTAGGCCCAATTTCAGTGCTGAAGTCTCGCACCTTTAAATATGCTTTAGCATCTGACTTTGGGCAGGGAGTGCATTCAGCTGTAGTTGCACAAACTGTTTCATTAGTTTAGAGGAGAACTGTGCCTCTCCACAGCAGATCATCTGATGAGCAAAACCCAATCATTTCAAAAGTATGCTGCCATGGCCTGTCACTAATGTGCCAGAACCCTCCACAGGAGGTGAGCTGAGGACAGAGAGCGAGCAGCAATTAGCCTGGTTCTGCCCACTGCACAGAACAGCTCCCTTCAGTGCTGTTTCAGGGTATTCCTCTCCCCTTTCCAGCCCAGTACACCCTTCACCATCTCAAAGATGGACAGATGCCAAGTGGGGGTTCTGAGGTTTCTGGATGAGTAATAGCTTTAAGGTCCAGCCAAGCGATTTGCATTTCATATCTGTGGAGGAGCTAGAGGGCAGCCCTTGGTGCACGGTTGGTCATAACTGCCTGGACAGCAAATATTATGGTGTGTTCACTTCCTAGCTGCATCTTATTCAGCAGCAAAGTTTTATTCTGCTGAACAGATTACAGCACTCTGCAGCTTCACTGCAGTCCTTGAAAACGTCTGTGTGAAAAGAACACAGACGAAAAAAACGATGTGTACAAATATTGTGTAAATATGGATTAGGTATTTCTACTGGTTGTGTGTATCTGAGTCACACAAACATGCTCAGAGATACACAAGTTCCTAGGAGGTTTTCACAGCTCTGATGCCATGAGACACAGGATAAACCAGCAATGCTCTCACTGATCAGTTCCCTTGTGATATGACTGAATCTCAACAGCCAAAAGCAATATACCTCTCCCGGTGAGGACTTTCATTCTGACATCCACCAGTCCTACAGGGCTCCGTTTCAGACAAAAATGAGAACCTGCTTCACTGCAAGTCCTCTGATACTTTGGGACAGCACTGACAGATGCACAGAGGCAGAGCCAAGCGAGGGTAGCCCCCGCGCAGGGCGCTCGGGGAAATGCACTTCCCGCGCCGCCGGGGACCGGAGGGCGCTGGGCTCGCGGGCGCGGACTACATTTCCCAGAGTGCCGCGCGTGACGGCAGCCGCAGCCCTGCCCGCGCAGGCGCCCTGGGCACGCCGCACCCGCTCCAGGGGATGCCGCTGGAGTGGACGGCCCTTTGGTGGAGATGCTCAAGGAGGGGTAGCGGCCGGGTGGAGGTGAGCGGGATTGCCCCGCCCGTTACCGGGCGAGCGTTAGGGGGCGGGGGGGGACGGGACCGGGAGGTGTCGGAGAAGCGCTGAGCCCTTTAGAGTTGGAGTCGGCCGGTGACCGGGACTGGCTGCTGGAAGGCAGCTGGGAGGCTGCACTGGCCGGCGGAGCGGGGACGGAGGTGCTTTCGGCAGCCGCGGAGAGGTGCCAGCCCCGCGCACCAAGCCAAACCTGCTGATGCCGACTAGCAAAGGCACTCGACTGGGCTTCTGCCATCGTGTTAGGTTAAGGCAAAGGACGGAACGCAATAAAGCAGTTACAAAACAAAGTCTTGCATTGAGAAGTAGTTACCTACTTATTTTTTCCCCGCTTTGGGACTATTTCTCCTTTTGACCTTATAGTGCAGTGTACAGAATACAGAATTAACCAGGTTGGAAAAGACCTTCGAGATCATCAAGTCCACTTAAGTGGTTTATATAAGAAGTGCCTGTTTGCACTGCAGTCCTTGCTCTCCTGTCGGGAATATTTGTGAGAGTCAATTTGGTAGAAAGCTGAAATAAATTCAGGTGAAGATGAGAGATGGGAATCTGGAATTAAAATTGGAACCCAGGATATTCCTTCCAAAACCCAGGCTAACAATATAGGTAAAAGGTGTCACTATGCAAGGAAGGATTCCTTAAGGTACCAAAGAATCGCTTCAGAGCTCCCTGACACAGACCTCATAATGCTCCTACAAAGTCATTAAGTGCCTATTTTCAGGCATCAGCATACCAGAAAGTACGAACATTTAAACCCCAACAAGATTATAGTGCTGACATCACATTGGTTTTGCTAATGCTGTTTCAGATTATATAAACTTGAAGGCTATAGTTATGGGCAGACATTGCTGCCTTCTTTTCCAGAGTGGTGAAAAATATGGCTGAGCCCTTACTAAATTGAAAGGATGCCTTTTAAAGCACACACCCAGGAGCCAGCTACTCAGCTTCATCCTCACCTACAGAGCACTTCAGGGAGGAGGTGCAATATGTGAGGCCTCTGCTTCACTAGGTGAGCTCTGCACTACCTTCTTCACTGGCAATGTCTGGCCGGACACAAGCAGCTTTAATAAACACTGAGCTTTAATAAACACAGACTCAAAGAAAATCATTTAATCACTCCAACACACAGTAAATATTTCAGTGATATAAAAGCAAACATAAGAGGCAAAATCCTGATGCTCTGAGAACAATTGTAGACCTATTTTGTGTCCAAAGAGGCCCTTATCAATATAGCCAGACCTCCAGAATGTTCTTATTAGCCCTACTACCATAGGACCTGTGAGCTCTGGTCAAGTGCTTTGACCTACTGTACAAAGACATGAAGACACAACACATCCCAAAGTGGTTTGCAACTAAAATGAGAGACCATCCAGGCATAGAGGCAATCTAGTGGGTCATTCAAGGCAACCACCAGCATCCACCCAAGCTGTGCCTCAGTAGAATCTGCAGAGTTTTGACGCATGTCAACCAACCACAGGGAGCTTTATGGAAATTCTGCAGGAACACATGGACTTTGTGAATGTACAGCAGAGAAATTCTTCCCATAAGCAAGAAGAAGATTGCCAGTGTAAACGTAATCATCATGGGATGTCTGCATTTGGGAGTCAGCTCTTGGGTAATGACAGGGAAATGACCAATGGACAGGCTTGTAAGCAAAGCCAAGGTGTTTAGAGGTGACATGATAGAGAACAGACATCAATGCAAGGACAAGGCAGAGAGCGGTGCTGGTACCCGAGGGTCGGAAACACAAACAAAATGTGGTATTAAGAAAGAAAAACAGCTGAGGGTGCTGTTTCATTTCAGGTCTATCAATTAATAAATAGCTAGATTTGCCTGAAATTTTAGTGTCCTGCTGTCACTCACATTTTTGATTCCTCCCCACATCCAGCCAGCAGACCACTGCTACTTGTCAAAAAGAGTGGAAAAGACTGAACTAATCCTTTATGCAGTCAGACCAGGTGTGAAGCAGCTTCACATGTCCACAGTGAAAGAAACAGATGGTGAGGGAAGAGTGGAACAGATGAATGGGTAAATTGCAAGGAGTTGTGCAGTTTCTTAAAGGGCATGTTTGTCTTTTATGCCAGCCACCCAGAAACCACAAAGAACAATATATTCACAACACTATGTAGTCCAACAGATTAGGATTCCTGTTCAGAGGATGACAATATCCATGGCCAGCCCAAATGGAATTGTTAAGCCAGTTTGCTTTGGAACTTGTTTGCTTCTTACATCTCCAGTTTAGAAAATGCACGTACTTGCATCCCTTAGTACAGGAAACTGTACTGATACTCGATTTTCGCTTATGCCTGTCAGGCTTAAGAACATTCACACACACTCCCCAAGGGCAGAAGGGTTGTTATGCCCATTTTCATCAAGGCTTGCTAAAATGCATACTGGAGAAAACGAAATCCTATCAAAAACAGTTTTTTAAGCTAATTCCAGTTGCAATAACTAAAGAGATCCTACAGATCTGCTGAAAGATGGCATTAAGCCTATTACTTTTCTAAGTTGTTGAATGCTCTTAGGGTATCTCTGCTTTCTAGCTGTATTTCAAAGGAATTACAATTTCTATGCAGGTAGCATAGAAGAGCATTCCCCCTCTCACAACACATGCAAAAAAGAAGGGAGGGCAATGTTGTTGACACAAGACATGATTTCAAGTAGATTATAAAACTGCACATAAAATACAGGTTCCAATAGAACAGGACAAAGCTACTTTAGATATCCTTTCAATGTAGAGTTAAAACACCATCAGATTTCTTTTCTGTGCCCATTTTGTAGTTTGCAAGTAAAAATAAGCTAACACAGAAGCAGTTTGGCATTGCAGCTTGCAATCCAAGAGGCGTAAACCAGAGATCCATGTGTGCCAGGAAGATGTTAGGCAGTATTCTCATATACCACATCTGGTTTTGACTTTCTGCCTAGGATCATGCAAAAAAAAAATCCCCAACTCAAGTATTTATCAAATATATTTTCTCCAAACCTACACACACGCTAATTAGAATACATACATAGAATACATACATAGAATAAACCAGGTTGGAAGAGACCTTCAAGATCATCGCGTCCAACCCATCAACCAATCCAACACCATCTAAACAACTAACCCATGGCAGCAAGCACCCCATCAAGTCTTCTCCTGAAAACCTCCAGTGATGGCGACTCCACCACCTCCCCAGGCAGCCCATTCCAATGGGCAATCACTCTCTCTGTATAGAACTTTTTCCTAACATCCAGCCTGAACCTCCCCTGGCGCAGCCTGAGACTGTGTCCTCTTGTTCTGGTACTGGCCGCCTGGGAGAAGAGACCAACATCCGTCTGTCTACAACCTCCCTTCAGGTAGTTGTAGAGAGTAATAAGGTCACCCCTGAGTCTCCTCTTCTCCAGGCTAAGCAACCCCAGCTCCCTCAGCCTCTCCTCGTAGGGCTTATGTTCCAAACCCCTCACCTACTTTGTTGCTGTTCTCTGGACTCGTTCCAGCAAGTCAACCTCCTTCCTAAACTGAGGGGCCCAGAACTGGACACAGTACTCGAGGTGCGGCCTAACCAGTGCAGTGTACAGGGGCAGAATGACCTCCCTGCTCCTGCTGGCCACACTGTTCCTGATGCAGGCCAGGATGCCATTGGCCCTCTTAGCTGCCTGGGCACACTGCGGGCTCATGTTCAGTCTTACATACCCAGAGGATTTTAACTGTTAGTCTTCCTGAAAAAAAAAAATGCTTAGTGTCCACCTAAACTTTTTACCAAAGGAGTTTTGATTTGTTTGTTTGTTTGTTTGTTTTGCTGGAGAAATTCAGCGCTTCTGTGGAGGCAACGACAAAATACACAAACCTAGGGTATGCCTCAGGTGCCTTTAGGGAAGTGTACAGAAGTAAGTAAAAAACCCAAAGTTTTGCTAGGGCTTTATCTTGTGAAGAGATGTAATCTTTGCTTTGAAAGAAAGAAACATTTCTAGATCTCTCATGTTGCAAGAACTGGTTTGCAAAGAGTTTTGTTTGTGGCCTCACACACGTGAAGTCTTTATCAAATTCATCTTTATCAAATTCATCAAAGTAACATTCTAGCCAACCAAGAATAAGCAAACTCTGGAAAGCAAACAACCACCTTGCTGATTTGAAAATTCCCTTATATGATAACTTCTGAGAAGAAGAGTCTAACAGAGAAATGTGGATAAGTTGCTTTATGTTGAGTGGTTATCAAAGTGTGTGAGGACACAGAGCCCTGGCATCAGGGCTTATCTCACAAGATGTCCAGCTGTTATTATTTCCCCACTGCTTTATTTCATCTCAAAGCCAAGACGTAGAAAGCAAGCTAAAACATCACATCCTTAGGATAGGATGAAACCTCAGTGTCTCTGATAAGAGAATCAGCCTCAAAACAGCAAATCCCTTAAGCATCAGTATTTGGGTTTGGGCTCCTGCAAGTCTAGTTTTGGTATGGGGGGAGTGTAGAAGTCCACACTGAAGCTTTGCAGCTGATTAATACCAGATTTGTGCAGCATCTCTCAGCAATTTTACAAGACACTGAAACACCACCTTTTCATACAAAATTACCTTAAAACAACCCACTGTGATCCCCTGTATTCCATAAAAATAATAAACACAGGTTTTGTGTTGATGCAGCTTTGTGTAAGTAAACAAAATTAGGCTAAAATGAGCAGCATACTAATGAGGAGTGCTGAATCAATTATACCTCAGGAATTCAGGTCTATCAGCAGTCTGAGATCAGACATGGTAGTTTCTACAGCTTTCACGGATTCCCAACAAGAAAGAAGCATAGCACAGCCATGCTGAGTATGTACTATACACACAAAGATAGATTCCTCCCCTTCCTCAGCTCATTTCTTTAACTTAAGCTGATTATGCTTCACAACTTGGAAATCTTCTTATTCCAGTTCCCCCTCCCTCACTGGAATTTCATGAATGCCTGTGGGCTGGATTAAAAAATAATAATAATGATAATAATGATAATAATAATAATAATAATAATAATAATAATAATAATAATAATAATAATAATAATAATAATAATAATGATGATGATAATAATAATAATAATACCCAGAACAGCCTTCCACAGGTTAGAGTCGACATCAAGCCTTTTTCAGGGAGCCATATGTGTGAAAGCTTGTCAGTTCTTGAGCTGTAAATACATGAGTACTGAACAGACATTCACAAAGCACTGAAAGAGCCATCTGTTTGGATGGGCACACAAGTGCTGAATCCCACACCTAAAGGGGAGCTCCAGAGCATCCAGTGCAACCCCACAGCTCCAGCAAGTGTGGTGGTCCCCTCTGTCTGTGTGTGCTTTAGTCAGTGCCTGCTGGTCCTGCTGATGCAATCTGAGACAGGATGTGAGATAAAGATTATCTCACAGCATGAGTCCAGTTATACACAGCACCAGTGACACTGACTGACTCATTCCAACTCAGGCATGTCTAGCCAGACCTTTGCTACCCACAGAATAATCTACTGTTTCTTGCAAGTGCAGAAGTGCCAGCTCTGTGATCCTTGCTCACAGCAACAACATGAGCTAGCTTGCCATTTCTAAGATTAATTCCTTTTTCTGCATCCCATCATGTAACCACTCAGTAGCACAGCTTTTCCTTGCAGCCCTGGTCATGTGTCTCACCCTCAAGCATAAAATAACATTTCAGGAGCGATGCTGACATCTCTAGGGCCTCTTTCCCTCTTCACTTATCCTCTAAAACTATCCAAGTAGCACCTGATAGAGGGCTGCTGCGATGATACTGAGCATGTTTATGCAACACTCAAAACAATGAGAGTATTGCTCCAGCATAGTTTGGACAGGTAAATACAAAACCAGAAAGTGCTGGGAGGAGAGAGCAAATCAAAGATATGGGCTTGTAAATGTGGAAAAGAGAGGGTTTGTTCTCTTGTAATAAAGAAAAGTGCTGCTAGGAATTGAAATCAGGATGCTGTGACAAGCAGTTCGCTAAGAGATAGGGGCAGGTCACAGCAGCAAAATGTAGCAAGGATAGAATACAGCAAGAAGCTGCAAGCAGCTTTACAGGGGCTCAGGCAGTGCCAAGGAACATGGCATCCTGCAAGCAAAGGTCTGGTTTCAGGCATGTGAAAGGGAGAGATGACAGCCAGGTAAGAAAGGGGCTTTCAGAGCAGTAGCCTGAATAGACTTATCATTTGTATAATTTTACATTTCAGTCAGAAAATGGAAAGAAAATGCTGATGTACCTATACAGCTATTCAGTGTTACAGTTCTGAAATTGCTCATGTAGGAATCCTAACCTAGAGCCTCAAATATTCAGTGCAGCCAGTAAATATTGTATTCCACAGGTCAGGTGTTCAAGGGACCAAGATTTCGTGATGTGTTTGTGCACCTGCAGTTACAAGAAGCTACACAGGACCAAGTCTGACTATCAGCTCTTCAGAAACAGAGACTCTCAAGATAAAAATACTCCTGAGCAGCTGGAAGTGCTCAACACCTCAGCACTTGGAACTCTAATGGGTGAGCCAGTGAGTCCTATCTCTGTAATGTACAACATGAGCACTATGGAGAACAATTAATGCCCTGTAGCAGGGAAACATGCCCTCACACAGGCACTGCCTCCCCCCAAAAAAAGATAGAAATTACTAAGTGAGAATCAACTCTGGGCTGTACTTGGGCTGCTTTTTCAGTGTTGTCACTAGGTGAGGTTTGAACAGACATCCATGAATGATTTGTTGAAGTGAGATTTAATTAGAACAGCACAGATGTTTTCATTCCTTTGTCCTATTTTTCAGTAATGCTCATTTCTCTTCTTCCAGCACAGATTAAAATAGTAAAGCTTATGGCTCTAATATGACCTGCACATTTTTGTATGTGGTGTCTCCCACCATTTTCCATTCTCCTTTTAAAAACACAAAAGCAAAACAGCTTCACTAGGCCACAAATTGCACACTTTATACTCCCTGGAACATAGGTGTACCTTACTTGCAACGGAGTATCTCTGTCAGCTTTGCAATTGTGTGTCCATGAACTATTCTAAATGGGGGCCTGACCCAGCTTCCCAAAGCAATACACTTCAAGAATCAAAATAACGGTGTCTGACACTTCCATCGCTGTCACATTTCCAAGCAACAACATTGGAGCACCTTATATTTTTCCACTTTAATAAAGACAAGTGAAAGGCAGCTTCCTCTTATAACTCCAGATAATTATGATCTTCAGAATCACTTTGACTTAAAACCTATCCGTCCTTTTTCTTCATGAGGATGATAAAGGATGCAATGAGTTACCCAAGTAAAACAGGGAACTTCACTCCCTAACTGCCACCCATGCCAATCTCTGATGTTTCAGAGCTGGATCCAGAGCACATATGTGGGTTTGTATTTGGCTATTATGGACCACACTTAGCAGTTATGCAAAGCTGTGGCTCACTGTCTCCCACCTCCCTCTGCATGGATCCATGCAGGCAGAGCTCCAAGGACAGCAGGACAGCCACAAGACTTCATCCCAAGTTCATGGCTTCAGCAAGGCAGCCCAGAGGGCAACGGTCACAGGGCTAAAGCCAGTATTGTTGAAGGACACAGCTGTCATCAGCTCCCGGCAGCACTTCAGGTCTTACCTCCCTAGCACTCATCTATCAATAAAGCCAGAACAGAGATTTTTAAATTTTTTTTTAAATTTTTTTTTCTGCTGAGACTAAATTTCAACCTTCTTTGTTTAGCTCAAAACCCAGCCCTGGGCTAGCCTGCATTCCTGCCAAGCCCTATTTTGTTTCTGTCTACAGTGGCTCTCCATGAGCCCAGCAACCCCAGAACACCCACACCACTCTCACTGGCAGCTGCAGCCCCCAGGCCACACATGGTCATTTCCAACAGGAAGTATTCAGTCTCCACCCGCCAGGTCCCCTTATTTTCACACACAGCTGTGGCACTGCCCGGGAGACTGCCAGCCACCACTGAGCCACACCAGGCTGAGCTGGGCTTGCTCGTAAGCTGCCCTGCGGGAACAGCAAGAGGTTCTGAACCTGGAAGTGCCTGCGATTGCAGCACACAATCAGCTTCGGGGTGACCGAGGCCAGGACAACGTGGGGTACGGCACCGCCGCGCCACGCTGCGGAGCGCAGCTTCCCGCCACACCTCTGCCCTCCGCTGACCTTCCCAACATGGCGGCGGGAGGAAGCCGCTCACCAGCCTGTCGCAAAAGCGCCTTGCTTTACGATGGGCCGCAAAGCAGGAAGGAAGTGAACGACGAATGCTGTTGCTGGAGGAGCGGAGGCCGGTATGGACCGGAGGAAGAAGCCGCTGGATGTGGCCGCCTCCTCGGTGAGTCGGCGAACCTGGCTGCGACCGGGAAGAAGCAAAAGAAACTCATCCAGCCCCCCAGGAGGGCCCGTCGAGGGGCTTATAATGGATCGAGAGCTGCCGTGCATGCCCTGTTACCGTAGCTGCGGGCTCCGGCGGGGAGGCCCGGACAGCCAGGCCGTGCAGCTCGGGCCTGGGGTTGTGTCGGCAAATTAACCTTCTATCCTTAGAGGCGGGGAGTGCGGGGAAAGGATTAATTTACAGCACTGCGCGTCATTGTTACGGCGACCCGAAAAGCAAATGCTTTAGTGTTTGGGATAACAATAATAATGGCAAAGTCTTCCACTTTCCTATATAATAATGTACACAAGTGAAATTTGTGGGCTGTAGGACTTTGGGGGAAAGTGCCACAATATCCTTTTTCAGACCAGGATTTTAATCTAATTTCAGGATAATTTTGCTGCTGGTGATGTTCATTAATGAAATGGCCGTTGGTCATAGGTGGCAATCCTATTTGCATAGTTAAAAAAACAACAACAAACAAGGCAGAAAGAAAATCTAAACAGTAAACACGTGAGAAAGCATATAGATATTCTGAAAGTAACTTTATCAGCTCTTTTCTGAGACAGGATTTTATTAATTAGCTAGTGGTTAGAAGTTTTCGATTCAGCAGTGTTGTTTCATTAATCCTTTTCTATTTGTCATTAGGAGGATAGAAAAAAATCTCTTTGGAATTATGTGTCTCATTCCCATTATGTATCAAAGGATCAAGGGTATCTTTGGGGTTTTTTTAGATCTCTAACTGTAATCTGCATTCTTTCTTTTTCATATATTGTTTGCTGTAAACGTAAGAGTGATTGCAATCAGATCAGTGTGTTGAAGTTCCACTTAAGAATGCAGTCAAATGCTCGTCTAACTGTAACTGCCAGATTGTTTCACCAGAAATGCAGGTGTCACTTTGTTACAGCAGCTGATGTATATTCATGTGATATCTCTCAGTCATTTACCTGTTTATTTTGTTGTTGATGTAGTTGGTAGATCTCAAAGCAGAACTCTTCCGGAAGCAAGAAGAATTCAAGAAAGAAAAGCTATTGAAAGATTCTGGTATCTTTGCAAAGCCCAAACCTTCCAATAAGGTAGAAACATTTCTCCATTGTTGTTTTTGTCAATCTTTGTTCTTAAAGTAAGAAGTTAACACACAGATCTAAATAAATAAATACTCTGAGCTCTGTTACTTTTGAAATGTAAAATCACCATGATGAAGATGTTCTTTAAATTTATTTCCAGGTGAGGTTCTCGTGCACAGCAGAAAACTTATCTCATGCTTATGGCCATCAAAATCCCTTAATTAAGCTTTGCTCCCCAGAGAGCCACAGTTTTTGTAACTGTAGTAAAAGACAGTTCTTTTTTTCTCCAAGTCTTTGTGTGTTCCTCTGAAGGATGGGAGGATGAAACATGCTTCTTGATAAATGCTGTGCTATCTGTTCCTCTGTGTTGCAGTGTGTAATAATGAACAATTACCTCATGTTTTACTGCACTTGGGGTTTTATTCCTTCAGTAGCTTTCTAGTAGTACCATACAATATTGCTGCCATATTTGGAGGACATGAAGCATTTATAGTGTTATGCTCTAAACCGGCAAAATTATTGTATTTATTTTATATCTGAAATGAAGGTAATAGGCAAAAATCCATGGTTTTATTAGTACTTTCCTAATCAGCAAGATTGTTATTATTAATTTTATTCTTAACATCTTTGCCAGAATAGATTTTTGAGTGCAATTCTAGTTTTTTGGGGGGTTGGGTTGTTTTGGGGTTTTTTTGGATTCTCATCCTGTTCTTAACTATGTCTTGCTGAAATCTGTGTAATTTGAGGACATACCTGCTGCATCCTACACCACTATAGCTGTAGTCTCAAGTCAGACATGTCTTTAGATGTTATTTACACTCTCTCATAACTGATTCCCAAAGTTTGCATTATGGAGTTAAAATACTGAAATCATAATGATTACAAAATATTTTATTTCTTTATTTGTTGTTCTGAAATTATACTCCACAGAAACCAAGTGTCTGGAACAAGCAAAACACAGGAGTTGCAAATCGAGCTGAGAAAGATGTTGAGCAGAAGGCAGAAGAGGAAAATATGTTGGATAAATCCAGGTAACTCTTAGGCTTTGTAAGAAAGGAATGCTTTGCAGAAGTTGTTTTTCATTGTTTAGAAAAGCACATAAAGCAAATAATGCACCTTTTGGAGAAGCAGGTCTCATTAGACCAACCAGTAAGGCCAGCATCAATTCTGTGCTTTCTTTACTAGTAACATACAGATTGCATCCCCGCAGTCTCAGGCTCTCAGGTACCTGCCTTCACATTATCGTAGATGTCTAAATACGTCAGGTTATTAATTTTTGAAAGCCATCTTCAGAATTAAGGGCAGCAATAGATCCAAATTCTACAGCAGCAGACTGTTCCTTGGACTTGACAGCAAACAGCTCACTCTTCTTGCAGGATTTACCTCACCTACCTGTGCAATAAGATACGTGCTGCAAATGCAGTTTATAAGCCGTTTGCTCTTTTTTCTGTAAGCAGTTCCTTGCTCTTCAAAATTGTCTTCTGCCATTCCAGAAACTAGCTATAAGGTTTTCTCTTCAGTTTCTAAGATTACATTATGTTTTTCTTTTCTTTTTTTCCTCTTTTTTTTCCTCCTGTAGAACAGGACTTCAGTATCTCATACCTGCAAAGCTTTCAGTATTTATCTGACAGACTGTAGTAGTTAGATAGCGGTGGAATACTTGGTGCATCATATTCTTGTTTATACTTCTTCCCTCTTCTGCTTGAAAATCTGCAGCTGGCTTTTAAAGGCATAGCCTGAAACTGTCACACTACCTAACAAATTACATTTAAGATAATTCTGTAACTCTACTAAAATTATATCCAGTATAAATTCAAACTGAGTATCTTGTGTATCTTCAGAAATGTCAGTTAAGGTTCAAAACAAAACCCAGGCATATGTCAGCTTCTAGTCAGCATTTCAAGCACTCCTGGTACTTTCCTGTTCCATGTAGCTAAGGCTATACAGGTCATTTTGAACTGTTTGGAATTGGTGGGATTGCAATGGGATTATTTTTTCTTTTCTTTCAGGAAGAAGCTAGAGGAGAAAGCAAAGCTGTATGAGAAAATGACAAAAGGCGACTTTCCAGGTGAAAAAAAAAATCGTCTAAATGAGTATTTGATGCACATACATTAGATATGTATATGAAAACTGTAAAGTTCACCCTAAAAGCTGGCAGATATTTCTGACTACTTGGTGGTTTACAGCAGCTACCCTGAATTTACTGCCTGTCTTCATGGGAAAGCTTTTTTTGCAGTTTCACAAAATGATTGACACAGGTGGTTATGCTTAGAAAAGGAGAAAACTATAGGTGCTAGAGAAAATAAAATTACTTTTTGAAGGACAGCCTGTCCTAGCGGAGCACTATTGGCTCATTTCACCCATTCATTAAGTGGGTGGAATATATTCTGGTTTTCAAACCAGAATCTTAGAAAAACAAAATAAATTTATTCTCCATTATCTACCCTCTGGGTTGCATTGCTGTTGTTATGTCCTGCATCTTGGACCTTCATGAAGAGAAGAGGAGCTGGAGGAGAATCTGGCTGGTCCATAGGTGAATGCCAGTTAGGCAGCTAATAGGGTTAAAGTATTATAATCTGCCCCTTTCTTCTCTTACTCATTCAGTCCCTTGCAAGAAGTAATTATTAACACAGGATCCAAAGCTCCTTGTGATTATTCTGTTTTCTTTGCTAATGTCAGTCTTTGTCCACATGACCCCAGCACTTCTACTTTTTAGAAAACTACTGTAGTGGTTGCTTATCTGCTGGCAACACACCAAATGTTAAGCATCAAACAAGTATTTGAGCTGTGACATAAAGCCTGTGCTTCTGAAACAGTTAATGAGCAGAGAATATTTTAGTGCAAAGCCTGCAACCTTTCTGTATTGTATATAAATGATTAAATGCTCTTTAAAATACCCTAAAACTTCTGTTCAGGAATAGAGGTTATCAGTGTGGAGCCAAAATTATAGCTCTGAATTTGTTTGGCACTGAATGAGATTTAAGTATGTCCCAGTAGTGTGGTCAAGGGCATTGCTGGCAGCTGAAAAGCTGATTGTAGCTATTTTGTATTGATTTTGTGCTCAGTTCTGTTCTTTTCATGGCTTTTCTCTAAGAATTGATTTTCTGCCTTAGATGAAGAAACTGAGGATTTGTACCTAGTGGATTTCACTCAGAAGATCATAGACAAACAGCATGAAGTACAGGAGCTGCATCAGAGCGAAGCTGCTAAAAAGACTTTAGAGAAAGAGACAGATGATGAGGAAACTCAACCTGAAATGGAAATACCACCACCTGAGGACCCAGATGAAGAATGGTTGGTATTAGTGGTCAGGCTAAACTGTCCTGACTAGTCTGGTTCTTGACAATTGCATGAGAAAATAATTTTATTGTCTGAAGTATGTGGAGCAGCACAAGTTGTTGTGTGTGGGGGTTTTTTTTCAGTAATACCACACATTGAGAAGAGGTGGTGATGTTCTTTCATTTCATGTCCTTCACATTCCTTTCCTTTCCATGTAGCTAACACTGCAGTACAATCTACATCCAGGATTTTGAAAGATACCAGTCAGGGGAATGTACTTTTAAGTGAGACGTTGTAATATTGTCCCTTACTTTTTTGCATAGTTTATGGGAGTTCTGATCACAGTATTGATACCATTTTATACTTGGATGCTTTGAATTGAAATGTACTCTAACAAAACCTGGCAAGGTTTATTGTGTCCACCTTCCCTTCTCTAGTGGCAAATTACTTGCACGATGAGCAGTGGTGTTTCATTGTGTGACCTTCTCTTAAAGGAGAAAAATTCTTCCTGGAAAAAGAACACAATTTTCCAGCATCTCTTCCACAGTTTAACCTCAGCATGGCAAATAGTCTGAGACCACTTTCCATGACATTCCAAGTAACTACTAGTTTTTCTTCCAAGGTGTTAGGAATAATCGTGAAACCAGTTGGACTAAACATTTTCCTTGCCCATTTGTTTAGGGTGCTTATGGAACAGAGGTTTTACTTTTGATAATCAGTTTTAAAAGAGCAGTAACCAGTATGAAAAGGAGTGGCCCTGTTCTCCAGTTTGTATTAGGCCAATATAATATCTTCAATGAAATGCTTCAGAATGAGTTTGGAAAACAAATCTATGAGTAGAAGACTGATGGGTTGAAAAGGCAAGTACACCTATTACCAGCTTCTTACTGAAATTCAAGATGAGTCTCTCAGTGATCCAGCAATGGGCTCAAACTGCTTTGTGCTTTCATATCCATAAAGTATGATAAATTTAAATTGACACCACTCATGTGGTGCTTTTCTATCAGTGCCTATATCTCACTTATTATTGTTTCATCTGTCCCAGTGAGGCTATGCCCACATGATGATATTTGGGTGCTAGCATAATCAATACTAATTATCCTGCAGTCATAGTTATTATTGCAGAGAATGCAGACTTTTTCTCCTACATTCTAATAAAAACCAAAGGGCACCAGAACAAGAGGACAGAGTCTCAAGCTGCACCAGGGGCAGTTTAGGCTGGAGGTGAGGAGGAAGTTCCTCACAGAAAGAGTAATTGGCCATTGGAATGTGCTGTCCCATCAAAAAAGGATGGGACATGGCACTTGAAGCCATGGTTTAGTTAGTCATGAAGTGTTAGGTAATAGGTTGGACTTGATGATCTCTGAGGTCTTTTCCAACCTTATTGACTCTATATATTAAGTTGTAGATATCCTAGAAATTATGTAAAAGACTGAAAGCACAGTTAACATTAAAAGTTTGGCTTTTGAGATTTAAATGACCAGTCCCACATTTTCAGATGTAATATTAATTCTTTAGAACAGGATAATTGAGGCAGCTTGGTGCTAAAGAATTTTCTAGCATTACAGAACAATAACTGTAACAAATAACTGTAGCACTAAACTGCTTTTTTGACCACTGTCAATTGAGTGTTCAGTGCTTTAAAGAGTTGAAGTATAATATGTGCTGCAAAGGAACATTTTGCTTACATTTTAGTGAGCTGTTGTTAGGCCAGATGAATGAATGCTGTCAGCCGATTCTAAATGAGCTTTAGACTGATAATTGAAATAGCGTAGCAATTTCATAGCCCCAAGATGTCAATGCCACACCATTATTTTCACCATGGGAAGCAAGTATGAAGCTCAGTTTTACTCTGATCTGAAAACTACGTGGCACTAACTGTTGAACTTTTTTTCCTACATCATCATATTGCTGAGGCAAACATTGCTGCTCAGTGGGCAACTGAGTGAACGTCTGAGGTAAAACTGTTATATGCCCAGTCCAGAATGTGTCCTCTTAATCTCTGAGTCTGTTAATAGAATTTAATTGAATTGAATAGGTTGGAAGAGACCTTTGAGATCATCAAGTCAAACCTATCACCCAACACTATCTAATCAACTAAACCATGGCACCAAGCACCCCATCAAGCCTCTTCCTAAACACCTCCAGTGATGGTGACTCCACCACCTCCCTGGGCAGCCCATTCCAGTGGCCAGTCACTCTTTCTATGAGGAACTTCTTCCTAACATCCAGCCTGAACCTCCCCTAGTGCAGCTTGAGACTGTGTCCTCTTGTTCTGGTGCTAGTTGCCTGGGAGAAGAGACCAACCCCCACCTGGCTACAGCCTCCCTTTAGGTAGCTGTAGACAGCAATAAGGTCTCCCCTGAGCCTCCTTTTCTCCAACCTAAGCAACCCCAGCTCCCTCAGCCTCTCCTCATAGGGCTTGTGCTCCAAACCCAGAAGAAACTGTCACACATGGATACTCTTTGGAAAGTCTAACTGCTTCTCTGGTCGAGTTCTGTAAATCTGCACATAAGTTTTGCATCAGATTTCCTTTGCTTTCATTGCAGGGTTGATTATGTTGATTTCTTGGGCCGGTCTAGACGCTGTATGAAGAAGGATTTGCCAAGTCTTCTTAAAATGGATCGGGAACTTCAAGGGAAAAGGTGTGGTTTCTTTAATGGAAGTGCATGTTCCTTGCAGTATTTAACAGACACTTTTAATGAGAAGGAAGAAAGGCTGCGCTTTGTTACTCCATTCTCAGTCCATAATTGTTGATGCTGCTGTTTTGTCTGTATTTACTTTAGACAAACTTCTGTTTACAACACCGTGCATTAAAAAATGGGCAGAGTAACTATAGAGCAATTGTGCATGACTATGATTTTATCAAAACCTTCCATTCTAAATTCAGATGGGATTCTAGAGCTTCTGTCTTACTTCACTTTGGCAGCTGACCGTTTGACATACATGGCTGGTGTACTGCTTTTAAGCTGCAGCAGAATGGAGACTGTGGATATCAAATAAAAGTGCAAATGAAATTTTAACTAAACTACTGAGGGATACTTTTTCATGTAAACACCAATTAAATCTAAGATACCACTTAGAGAGCACAGTTTGCAGAGAAATGTTGTAATAAACCAATGTAGGAATCTCTCAGATATTAGATGCACCCTTTATAACTCTGGTCCCTGTATGGAAATTGTGTTTTATGATACCTTCCAGATAAGTGATTCCTGGTTCTGTTTAACCTGAAAACTAATGATAGTCTTTAGCAATTCCAGATTCATCACAACATTGAAAGTGAATTGTTTTGATCTCTGTTTGGGTTTGCTCTTCTGTTAAACAGCAGTTTAGCAGCTCTTCTGTTGAAATCATCATGGCAGCACTGAGAGCTGTTTTAAGAAAATAATCTAAAGGCATCTCAACTAACCCCTTACTAGTACTGAAATGAAAATTATTCCATGCTAACAACTCAGTAGTGTGTTCTCTGTATTTTAAACAGAAGATGGAGAACAGGATTGCTTTGAAATGGCACTCTGACAGTTTGTCAGCAAAAACAGCTTTAGCTAGGCAATAACAAAAAATATCCTGCTGCTTCTCTTGATAGAACAAAAATATTGCCCATATTGGGTATTAATATTTGCTGTGGTCTTCTAGGGTAAACAGATGGCTAGCTTTTTGATATTTCAGGTATCTTTGTGAAATCTGAAATGTTGCAATGTATTATTGCTAGAATCTGAACAGATGTAAATAAAAGTGACAATTTTTTTTTTGGTCATCTCCCATTCTGTGATTTGATAATGAGTTCATAAAGCTTCTAAGAAAGGATATGATTTTAAGTCTTTCAATGACATGTCCTACCTTGTTTCAGAGGTAGTTCGGTGTTCCTGCCTCTACCATGCACCATAATCATCAATGCTGCATCACAGTGGTGCCTAGGATGATCTGTGGTTTGTAAAAACGGCAGTAGTGGATCAGGCCAAATCATACTTCCACTGATCCTGTAAAACTGGTAAATTCTGCTCTGTAATCTCTAACTTATTTCTGTCCCCCTTCCTAATTAGCCAAGTTCCTGATGGGAATACTCTCATATCTGAAGATATGGTAAGAGAGCTTCAGCGACAGCAGTGGGAAAAAGAAGAAGAAGAAGCCCTCAGGAAACCTATGGGACCCATACATTATGAGGACATTCGAGAAAATGGTATAGTCCATACTTTGTATCATTTATCTTTCTATCAGCAAAGAGATTAGTTTCAGGGGAAGGGAATAGAATAGAATAGAATAGAATTAACCAGGTTGGAAGAGACCTTCGAGATCATCGTGTCCAACCTATCATCCAACACCACCCAATCAACTAAACCATGGAACCAAGCATCCTGTCAAGCCTCGCCCTGAACACCCCCAGCGACGGCGACCCCACCACCTCCTCAGGCAGCCCATTCCAATGGGCAATCACTCTCTCTGTGTAAAACTTCCTCCTAACCTCCAGCCTAAACCTCACCTGACGCAGCCTGAGACTGTGTCCTCTTGTTCTGGTACTGGTTGCCTGGGAGAAGAGACCAACCTCCGCCTCACTACAACCCCCCTTCAGGTAGTTGTAGAGAGCAATAAGGTCACCCCTGAGTCTCCTCCTCTCTAGACTAAGCAACCCCAGCTCCCTCAATCTCTCCTCATAGGGCTTGTGCTCCAAGCCCCTCACCAACCTTGTTGCCCTTTTCTGGACACGCTCCAGCAAGTCAACCTCCTTCCTAAACTGAGGGGCCCAGAACTGGACACAGTACTCAAAGTGCGGCCTAACCAGTGCAGTGTACAGGGGCAGAATGACCTCCCTGCTCCTGCTGGCCACACTGTTCCTGATGCAGGCCAGGATGCCATTGGCCCTCCTGGCTGCCTGGGCACACTGCAGGCTCATGTTCAGCCTACCATCAACCAGTACCCCCAGGTCCCTTTCCACCTGACTGCTCTCCAGCCACTCTGACCCCAGCCTGTAGCTCTGCATGGGGTTGTTGTGGCCAATGTGCAGAACCCGGCACTTGGATGTGTTAAATCTCATGCCGTTGGACTCTGCCCATCTACCCAGCCTGTCGAGGTCCCTCTGCAGAGCCTCTCTACCCTCCAGCAGAAGTTGCTTCTTGTGCCTGTATGGCAAAATGTATGTATGTGTTAAGCCACATGTATAACAACCATGCAGATTACCACTATGTAACTTGAGATTTGTTTTTTCTCAGATACGTTTTTCAGATTTCATTCTCTCTTCCTGTGTCCTCCATCAGGAAGCTTCACTTCATCCATCAGCTAAAAGCAGCTCATTTTAGCCACTAGTTTTTACTAATGCTGTGTATGTCATTGGGAGTAATTCTGTGTCTGAAAGCAGGGGGCATGGTGCTTGTAGGTGTTGTCAATTATAAACTGAGTGTACTTTAAGTGTATTGATTTTTCTTCTTTGCAGAGGCGAGGCAGCTTGGTGTGGGTTACTTTGCCTTTTCTCGCGACAAAGAACTTAGGAATAAACAACGGGCAACACTGGATATGCTAAGAGAGCAGGTACGAGTTCAAAGAGCAAACTGAGGTATGAGGGCATCCTAGTTTCAGTGGTCATTGGTTTTGATTTGTTGAAGAATTCTTGTTCTAGGTGATGCCTGCAAGTGACCCAAAAAAAAATTTATCTCTTTTTCCCTGTTCAAACTCAGAACTTGATACAAGATTGCTCTTAGTTGTTTATAGATTGCAGATTGTTGTAATAACAAAGGCAGATTAATTCATGTTTTTCTTTGCTGTGAAGACACTTGATCAAAGGACTAAACGTGAACAGCTGAAAGAGAAAAGGAAGGCTGCTTTAGACGCAAGGCTGTCTAAACTTCGAGCACGGAAGGTTAAGAAGTTAAGGGAAGCTGGATTAGAGGAAGAGGCACAAAAACTGGAGAATGCAGGTATGATCTGCCTTTTTAAGTTAAATACTTGCTCTTTCCTCTTGATTGATGGACAAATACAACTGATTTAGGCTGGGACACTGAATGTATTGGTATTCTGTATGTACAACTAGTATAACTGTTCAGATGGAGTTCATATAACTGTAAATATAAAATGTCATCAATAGCTTAATAATGCAAGTGGAAATGTGATATGTAGATTGTAGGTTTGCTTTGATCCATAGCTGAAAGCAGGAATCATGCAGGTTGAGGTTAAAGCTGCTGAAATTTTACTGTCTTTATTCTTTTAAGAGGAAATAGAATAAAAAGTAATAATGAGTTAATTTTTATGTCATAGGATATACAGAGTGCAATTTGTAAATTGATCTGAATTCAGGATTTAGGATGATGAATTTGAGTTCTAATCCCTTGAACTGTCTATCTCCTGCTGTGAAATGTGGCTAATATTTCACAGTGTCAGAATTCTATGCAAGTGATTAACTGTGAAGTGTTCTGGAAATGAAGAACACTGCTAACTGTTACTGTTGTTCAGAACAATAAGAATGCAAATTGTTTTCTCTAGTAAATGAAATGGAGATAACATGCTAATGTTCTTATTTTTACCCAGTTTTCTATCTTCAATATAACACTCGGCACACTCCTTTTTGGATTATTAGGCAATTGATTTTCAGCAATCTTTTTGATACAACTAGAAAGCTAATGAAGTGGCTCTTGGCAGATATGCTTCCTGATTATCTGGCTTGCTCATTATCTTTTCTAAATTAATATGTTGTAATTAAGAAAAAATTCACCTCCCCACTCAATGCATTTCATTATTACAATGGAATTGGGTAACGAGTGTGAGCTCTATAAATGCAAATAACTCTTGTTTCCTATTACTCCTATGAAGTTCATATAGATTTTAATCTGTTACTGAACAAAAGCTACTATCTCTTTTTGCAACAGAGCTGAAAGGTGCTACTGAAGAACCAGAACCTCCCAAAGTTACTGCAGCAAGTAGGAAGGTAGAGGTTGTCATCCAGGAGAGAAGAGATACCAAACCTGGTGTGCCTTATGTCAGAGAGTGGGATAAAGGCAAAGGTAAGGAAATGCAGATAAAGAAGCATTGTCTGGAAGCAGTGTGCTCCCTTTATTTCTCTGGTTAGGCTGAGAAGCAATGAAATACTTTCTCCCTTTGTACTGATGACTGTCTGGTGTCCAGTGCAATGACTGACAAAGCGTGCCTTAGTGCCAGTAGCTGCTGTAATGTCCCTCTTTGTTTTTTCCTGTGTGAGTTGCTCCACTTCTGGATGATCCAGAGAGGCTGGCACAAAGAATGTCAAGTTTCATAATTCACAGGATTTACTACCTTTCAGTGTGATCTTTTCTTGTATTTCAGTAGTTTGTCCCATGTGGTGGTAGGATATATTAAACTGAAATGAGTACAGCCCGATACTAAAAAGTGACACAGGCAGAGACCACTTCAGTGCCAAAGTCCCATCTTGGAAGCACTGTCCTTGTCACAACATCAAGTGATGGTTGTCTTTGTGTTCAGTTAATGAACATCATTGTGAGAGGAAACTTTGTTGTTCCTTTAAAAACTTACAGGTCCAGTCTGTTAAATCTTTATTTTGCTATGACACTGTTTTCCCTGCCTTTGAGAAATCCTGGTACGTGACTGACCCAAGCAGGTGTTCAAGTACACAACAAATACTACAGTCAGAAAGCAGAGGACAGCTTATTCTAAAACGCAAAGTAAAATAACTGTGCTTCACATAAACTTAACACAAGCATCTAAATTAGTATAAGAAGGGATAAACAAAACAGGAAGTGAGGACTCTCTTAAATGCTTTCCTCCTTACTGTTTCATAATTGTACCCAAGCAAAAGGAAGAAATCCTGCTCTGATTTGGACTATCTTGTTACATCAGACAAATGTGTAGCCCTTCTGTATCCAAATGTTCTACGTATTTCTTACAGAAGTCCTGGTAGAAGATGAATACTGAAGAGTTTTACTGGGTTTAGAGAGTAGATTTAGGAGACATTTTTGGAGTAGGTTTTGGGGATATCTTTTTAAGTATGGTGATCTCAAGCTGTCATTCCATTGCAGTACTTCAGAACTATTTTCAATCAGAAATCAGCAGGTGTCACAGTAACTAGCATATCCACCACTTCTGTTGAAAGGAAGTTACTGTGTTTTGCCTGTGCCCACTAGAGATAACCTTATCATAGCCATCTTCTAATAACTATGGTCTTAATGCTTTAATTGGTTTGTATTTTGATTCACCCTTAACTAATTACTCATTTCTCATAACCAATGATGACATTGCTAAAAGGTCTTAAAGTGACTAGGATGAGCTATAGAGGATGGTGGTTATCTTTAATGCTCAATGGTTTTGTTCCTGCTCTCTGAATAAAGTGGACTGGCCAGCAATCTAGCACTCAATAGAAAAGTAACTCCAAATGGCTTTAGGCAGCTGAACTTTCTCTGTTTGCTGATTTGCTTTCCTTCCTTTCTGACTGATGTTCAGACCCTACGATCTATATTCAATGTACCATTTTTCCTGTTTCTACCAGAACTGATGTTTGGGCAGTGGTCAAAGAAACAGGAAGAACTGAGAGATGAACGAGACCCAGAATTTGCACCACCTTCTGATTACTTCATGGGACAAAATAAAGATGATAATTATAGAAGTCGGAACTTGAGCAGTCCTGAAACCTCCTCTGAAAAAGCAGAAATGGAGACAGCACAAAACCAACAGATGCCATCGGCACAGGCCAGCGGTGGGAGCATGGAAGGTGTGCCACCATCAGTGCAGGCCCACAACAGCAGTGTTCACAAGCCAGCACCAACAGCAGCCTGTGGCAATGCCACTCAAGATGGACCATCATCATCAGAGGATGACAGCAGTGATGATGAGGATACACTGCCATCTGCACAGGCTTATGGCTATGGTGCTCGTGGTGCACCGCCACCGATGCAGCCTTATGGCTACGGTGCTCAAAATGTGCTGGCATCAGTGCCACCCTACAGCTACAGCACTCATGAGATGCCATTTCCAGGACAGGCTTATGGCTATGGTGCTCAAGGCATGCTGCCACCAATGCATGCTTATGGCTACGGCGCTCATGATGCAGCGTTTCCAATGCCAGCATACAGCTACAGCGCCCAAGATGCGCCACCTGGCACACAGGCCTGTGGCTGTAGCGCCCAAGATGCGCCACCTGGCACACAGGCCTGTGGCTGTAGCGCCCAAGATGCGCCACCTGGCACACAGGCCTGTGGCTGTAGCGCCCAAGATGCGCCACCTGGCACACAGGCCTGTGGCTGCAGCGCCCAAGATGCGCCACCTGGCACACAGGCCTGTGGCTGCAGCGCCCAAGATGCACCACCTGGCACACAGGCCTGTGGCTGCAGCGCCCAAGATGTGGCACCTTCAGCGCAGACCACCAGCAGTGACACTCAAAATCAGGAACCACTGTACCAAAGTTTAGATGATATGCTGTCATATTACAGACAAGTGACTTGAACTGAGCAAAAAGACAAGCAAGAATTGTGATTTAAGTAACTGAAATATAATTACCTTCTCAGCCAGAATATTATTTTCCCACATCTGGAAAATAACAAGTTTCTGAAGTAGATCTAAATAAATCTGGAGACCTAAGATGTTGTACATCACAGATGTACTTTTGCCTTGTCGGTTCTCTGGTTTTGGTTTGGTGTGGTTTTTTGAATCCCCTCCCCCCCCCCCCCCCATTAAAATTACATTCTTTTTTTTTGGCAGTACTTACTAGTTTAGTACATACTTGTAATTCTGCCACTTACACTTGAACTTTGGAGTGTATTAATGGCTTACTTTCAAAAGAAACACTCCTCCTTTATTCACTCCCTAGCTAGCTTCTGGTTTGGAGGTACAGTAAGTTCAGTGCTATCTGTAGAGACGGTGTTGGAAGGGCAGGCCCTCTGCTGCTGAGTACAGAACAGTTTTAGGGAATCTGTTACCTGCTCAATCTCCTGCCTTTAGGAAGTGCAGAATGGTGTCTGGTGCACAGTGGTGGAGAGTACTTCACAGGGTCATAATGGCTGCTGCGTACCTGAGGTCTATTACTTACAAATCTGTGAAGCAAATTAGAGTGGGGAAACATTGCTGAAGTTGATAAATAATGATGGTTACGCTTCGCTGATGTCTTGACACCTGGAATTACTCTTCTACTGGCTTAGACAATGCTCTCATAATTCTCCAAGTGCATGCTTCTGCTACATTTAAGGCTTTTTTTTAACACTTTGTCCAAAAACTCTGATGTAACAGTCACCAGATACAAAAGCAGAACAACTTCTACCAAACCAGCTTTTATTTCAGAAACTTAGTCGATGAGAGTATTACTTACTTACTCTATAAAATGTTTTTATTTCTGAAGATGACTTAGATACCCCCATTTGTATTTTAAAAGTCTCTTATACAAAGAGAAGACCTAAAAAAGCATGTTCAAAGTTAAATAACAGTGATACTGTCAAAATAATGAACATTTGAACCAAAGAGTGAACTGGCCAGAGACAATGTGCTGCTTTCAAAGTCTGATGAAAGGCAATGTGATGAATGAGCAAATGAGGCAGCATGCAAAAGATACTTGCTGTTCCCAAGCTGTTTTAACCTCAACTAGGAAAAACACTTCTCTCTCTTCCCTCTCACTGGCTTTTGCACAGAAATGTGCCAAGCAGGAATAATGCTTCACAGGAAGAACAGTACCCTACCAGTACTACTGTTTTAAAGGTACAAAACACTCCTGCCATGTATCCCTACCAAATAGTTAAGAGACTGGTGCTTTGTAACTTTTCCTGTTTCTCTGAACAGACCTAGGAGTTGAGGATAGCGTTCCTCCATTAATGGCCACATCCACCTGAAAGGCACAGAAAGCTCAGCAGCAGCTCATTGGGGTTTTTTCTGCTGACACTGACCTGAACTTGGCTGTTGGACATGGCATTAGGGCATAATTTATTTCTTTCCTTGAATCTCTTCAATAGGAATAAAGAACCTGAAAATAAATTATTATAGACTGTTAACAAAGAGGAAGATTATACAAATCCATCTGCTTTCCCCAAGTGTGACAGCATCAAGATTTATTTTTTTTCTTTCATAAACTTGGAACAATCTCAAATTAGTTAATATCTATGAGATGGCAGTCTAGTCTGATTTCCTCTAAGACATTTTGCCAGTGCATAGTACCAGTGAAGTAGCCTGATGGCCCTGGTCTGTGTAGAATTTTTTCCCAACACTGCTGTGTTGTGATTTAGCAGCTTTCTCTCACAAAGATCATAAGTGGCCAAAACACACATTTCAGATTTGACTAGTTTAGAAAAAGTTTTCTTGCAGTGCCTCTAACTGTTGAACTTGTACATAGAAACCAATGTTAAATGTTATAATGTTTCATAGAGAACGATTTGGTTGCCCACAGAGTAAGCAAGGCAAAAGCTAATTGCTAAGATAGAGTTATTTGCAAAGATTTTACTACTTTTGGGTACCAGACTACTTTGAGTAACCATCCTTGGTATCCACCACCAGATTTCACTGCTGTGCCTTGCCATGGGGATCACCACCTTTGTCTTCACGCTTAAGCAGTACAGGAACATGTTGCAGCAACAGAAGTGAATTAGTAGTGACTGTCCTGTTTAATCTTAACTAATTAGGGCAGCTGAATGGTTGTTACAGCAGCAGCAGAGGAAATAAGCTCATTCAAATTCCTACCATCAGTTTGGGAATGCTTTGTTCAAATGATTTGGGTATGTGAGGGAATGGTAAATTTGAACTTCTGGCAGTCATACCCTTTAATGGGTTTCTCTGTAAAGCATATTTATTATCTATTCTGCTACTATTTTAATCATTGACATTCATTTTCTACTGCCTGATGGACTTTGGTTTTCTGTGCCCTTAAGACTGTGACTAAATGTGTGTGTGTGTGTGTGTGTATAATGTGTGTTTTAGGAACTGTATTGTCTTTGCATGAGTTTGACACTGAGCTGGAGCTGCACTAAGGAATGAAATGCCATTTCTTACATAGCATTATGTTAAAAAGATATGATGAAAGTGTTCCTTTGTTTGGCTTAATTTCCATAGTCGCATACTAAACAGGGGGACTCTCGGACAAGAAGGCTGTTCAGTGTCTACATTAAACTAAAGCCCATTGAGAACAGCTCTCCCACAGCAGCAATCTGTCACTTTGCCATTTGGTCTCCTTCCCTCGTCTTGACTTTTGGCTGAATCACTTTTGCATATTCTCCCATGCTGCAGAGCACACGTTTCTAGTCAATCTATTTCACTCTTACTTCATTCAGACCACCTCAAGTCAGCTTTACTTGGCAATCTCATTGCACACAGTAATTCCTGGGGCAAACAATTGCTTATTGATACACTGCCAAAGTTACACTTAGCTCATTCTGCCCAAATCTAGAAGATACTGTCTCCCATTCTCTCTGCCTTCTCCTTTTGCACAACCACTCCTAAGTTACCTACCTCAGCACTACTGGAAATTGGGTGTGCAGTTGGACTACACTGGTAAGGATCTGCCACCATCACTGTATGACTGGCATAAGTGAAGCAAAGTAAGCTTGTATTTTCACTCTGAGCATGCAACATCGTGGGCACACTATCTGTGGCTGCATTTCATGTGTTGAAACCAAGGTACCAGTCCCTGGTTATTGGGCAACCTCTCTAAGGCAGCTTTGTCCCACGTGCTTCTGTATGTATCTAATACAGAAGCTATCTTTGTTCAAAATACAAAAAGCACTCAAGCATGCTTGAATTTCAAGCTTCACCTGCAGTGTCTGACTTGCAGGACTCAATCTGACCTCCAAACACCTTTAGAAAGTTCTCTGTGTTACTAATCACTTCTTACCCCCATGGAAGGCAACAGCGATCCAAACCTGCAAGCTATGAACATGTCAGCGAAGGCTGCTACAAGGGGTAAAATATCTGGCTGCAGTTCTCATTTTAGAGGTAGATGCTGCTATCAATCATGTTGTCCCCCTTAACTGTTTTAAATGCAAATGGCTCTTCAAGTACTTCAGCGTCTAGGAGGTCTGGTGCCTCATTAAAAGCTGGAGAGATGCTGTGTCACAAAAATACCAAGGCCTGCAGCCTTTAACAAATTCCATGACAAAATGGTTCCAACATCTGATCTAGTACTGACCTCCAAGGCCTTGTCCACTTACGTTGATGAATACCTCTCATACACTATGCCAGGAGCAAACATAGCCTACAGGAGGGAAAGGTCTGGGAAGTATTTCTCTTTGGGGAGGCCCGGCTGCTCCATTCCAAGGCACATGAAGGCTGGTATCACAAGACGTGGCCTGCAGACAAAGTTTCTTGTGCTTTCTGGGGAGAGGGGGGCCGGTGGTAGGTCCAAAGAGTGCCCAGGGTGCGAGGGCTCAGTTTCAGGGATGGTTGGGATCTGAGGGGTGCGCAGAGTCGAGGGGCGCCCAGGGCACGAGGCGTGCTCGCCCGCGCTCAAACCCCAGCAGGAGGCGGCAAACTCTGCAAAACGCGCATGCCGGGCTCAGCCGGCACGGCCCCGGAATACCGGCGGCCGTAGCTCTGCGGCGACTCCGTGGAATCGCAGTGCGGTGGCACCGCTGAGCCGGCGAGAATTAAAGACCGGGCGCGCTGCCCCTCTGCGACCTCCGGAGAGGCACTCCGCTCCCGCGGCGCGGCCAGCAAGAGCGGCGCCCGCCGCACGCCTGTAGTACGGGGCCGCAGGCCAGGCCTCCGCGCGCGCGGCCGTGATCAGCGCGCGTGCCCCACCGGCCTCAGGCCCTCGGAGCGAGTGCGGGGCACGCGCGCGCCTCCGCCGGCCGCAGCATTGGCGGGCGCCGACTCGGCGGCTGCAGCGCGCGCGTGCCCACCGCTCCCTGCAGAGCAGGGGCGCGGCCGCGCGGGGGCAGCAGAGCCCAGACCTGCGCGTGTGTCTGCCCGCGGCGGGGGCGCCGCAGTCAACCCCGAGCAGCACCGGCGCAGGCCTGCCTCGTCCGCTCCAGGCACCTGCTGAAACGGGACCGCGTTCCGAGAGCGCGAGTATTTCGTCTCCCGAGAAACAGCCAGCCTCAGGAGGCAACGCCGCCCCCGAATGAGCTTCTTAACAAGAAAATCCTCAGAGCAGCATCGTACGTACTGACAACAAACCTCTCCCATCCCTTCCTTAGAAGTCCAGAACGTGTATTCGGATTTACCGTGTAGCTCCCCACGGGTGACCTAGAAGTGCCTAGTTGATTACTGAAGCGATCCCCCCACTCACAACCAACAGCTGCCTTTCCCACCAAAGTGAGCAACCTGTACCCGACCCCTGCCATTTACTTGGGTAAGAAGTGTTCCACCTCAATTCTTCCCCGTCTCTAACTCCTACCTATGGGAACATCATACTCCTTTTGTAAAGTTTTTATACCCACTGCTGTCTATTTAAAAATTCAAGATATAGGCCCATAAACACTATTTTCCTCTTTCCCCAAAAGGTGTTCCTGCGACCATAAAGGAGCTGTGATACCAGCAGACAGAAGTTCACGGAAAACAGGGTGTGGGTGACTATTTGTAGGACAAAGGCAAGTGTAGGTTCCACAGCCACTGGGTCTCTAGGTCCCAGCACCAGTGTACTTAAACAGCAGTATGAAAACGAGTGTTGACCCTAAGGTAACCACTTCGCTGGGGATGGAACCCTTTGTTTAGAGTAAACTTTCAGCTCTGAGGAGAGCATGCACTGATAGAACTACATCTGGCACAACTGCAGCTAAACCTAAGCCTCCAGATTAAAACTCTGCTGACTTTAAGACTCAAGCCCCAGCTGCTGTTGTCAAAAGAGAGAAGTTGAAATTTATTCTCACAAATGCTAACAAATCAGCAGATGCACTCAGGATGAATAAGGTGGTCTTCTGTAAAAGTTTCATTTCCAGTACAAAACAGTAGTGCTATTTCAAAAACAAAACCTACAGGTAAAGAGAAAATATCACATCTTAACAAAAAAGATTTATTCTGACTAAACAAAATGTACAATGTTTCCCAAATGGTGCCAAGTTTTCATGACACTCTGAAGTCTGCAGGTCCACTGAGTAACTCAATCACTTCTTACATTGCAGTTTGATCAAACTACTTTTTGCCAGACTTCTTTATTCCACCACTGGCTGCCAAAAGAAACAACACAACTGGTTAGACAACTGTTACATAGCTTAGCTACAAGTTTAGTTCCTCATAAAGTCAAATCCCCACTAGACTGCCTGCAGAGCTCATATCCCCACCGGTGAATTCTTTTTGCATGTGTTACTCCTACAGGTTTGTGATCTCACATCATTTACTTCAAATGAATGTATTACTTTATATTAGAAACCAAGCTTCTCCTGGAACCAAATATGCCACATAAATCTAAAACAGAAGTATGTATTTCAGTAACTCCTTTGTTCTTCTGTGTACACCCTCCATGGTTTATTTCTTATGCAGGAGTATTATATGGTCAAGTCAAATTCAAGGCTAAGGGAATAAAATAATTGGTATCCTTACAGCAACCAGAGTCTCTATCTGGAATCAAAGCTCTACAGAAGCAGGCACTGCAATTATGAGAATTCCAGTTCTCTGGAATTATCTGTTCTCTGCAGTCTCTACTATTGAAGAGACTAAAGCAGGGCAAAAGAACACGACATATTAACACAGCAATGAGCATGGCATTGCTTGCAAATGCAGGGGTTTACACCATGTATGAGTAGTGAAAAGGGAAAAAAATAGCAAGGCTATACAGCAAGAGAGGCTGCAAGGGCTAATGGTCAACAACAGACTTTGCATTGCAGTATGCTTCCAACAGTACTGCCTTGCTGAGGCTCAGGAATAGTCTAGCCCTCCCACAATAGCATAATAAGCACTATCTGCGTTGGCAGCCATTGGACAAGGACCAGATGACTAGAAAAATGGCAGGAAAGAACTAAGAAGAAATCTGTAAGCTGAAGTGCCTGAAGCAGTCCAAGTTTAGGATGGCAAGGACACTGAAGAGAAGCTCAGCAAATTGTTTTGCATTGAAGACATTCTGAGTCCCACATGGCACATTTTTGTATACCAAAAAAATCAGAGGAGCTATAGCAATTTGGAACGAGAAATACCCTGAATCAGTGGGACCGGATGGCATTCCCCCCAAGAGTCCTGACAAGCTCTCATATGAAAATGCAGAACTGCTGGCTATCATTTAAAACTCTGCATTACAGCCACCATGTCAGAGGACTGACAAGACTGTCAGCACAGCTCCCAGATACAGAGAAGGGTTCAGTAAAGAACCAGGAAACTACAAACCAGCAAGTCTGACCTTCAACTCTGAGAAGATAACAGTCTGTAATAAAGCAAGACAATAACCAGAGTCTTCAGAAAGTTAACAGGACCTCTGCAAATGGTAAATCCTTCCTCACTGACTTGCTGGAACTCTAAGTGTATGAATAAAGGGAATCCAGGGGAATCCACATTTTCAAACAGCATCTGCCAGAATTCTGCAGCAAAGTTTGTTAGCCAGCAACCCCTCTGTTTTTCCTGTCAGTATGGCACCTCACTTACCCAGGGGCCCTTTTCCAGCAGCCTTTGCTTTCATCTCCTCAAGTTTCTTTTGCTCCTCCTTCTGCTTTTGTTTAAATGCCAGATCTGTCTAAAAAAAAGAAAAAGTGTTTGTTAACATCTCCTCCCCCAAAAAAATTCAAAAGCAACTGACAAGCAATGAGAAACAAAATTGCTGCTTTAACAGCAATAAAAACCTGACTGAACTGATACAAGATGGCTGAATACCACTAAACATGCAAGACCTTGCAGAACTGTGACAGTTTTTGTACTGTACCAGAATGCAGTGACCCAAATTTAACTTTGTACATTTGATCTCTCTGAAATTCAGCCTGTATTATCTCCTGTGGCATAGCCTCATCTGAATGATAAAAGTCTACACTAAAACCATTCACTCATTTGCCATCAGTGATACTGGAAGCCTAGCACTCAAGTGCTGTCTAGCAATAAAACTTAGATGATATTAGGGGGGGGGGGGGGGTGTAAGGTTGCTTTTACTTAAAAACACATTCATTTCCAAAAAACCCTTCCACATATACACCACTCTTTTTGCCAAGTTCAATCCATTTGTATTCATTCCAAGACATCCAATGAGACTGTTGGTCAATTGTGGCACACCCCCTGCTAAGGCCACCTCCAGGGAGCTTGGGCATACTCTGACCCTTACAGACACATTCTTTACAGGCATCAAGGCTGAAAGGGTCCACAGGCCTTGGCACTCAGGATTTGGGGTACCTTAACTGAGGACCTTGACAACTGGGACTTTATAGATTATTCAGCAATCCAGGCTCAACTATCTTTCTAACTGGAAAACTTCTCTCTTCTTTAAGCTAAAGCTTCCCTTGCTGCAATCTAAGCCTATTACTTCCCCTAACTACCCCACTCAGAACAGAAGATTCTGCTTCTCTCTACAGATTTTTCATTGGTTGGTTGGTTTGTTTTGATTTTTTCCCTGCAGACTAGTGTGTCTTAGTAAATCAATCCCTCCCATCTATCCACTTGTGGGTTTTTCTTGCAGTGCATTGCTTGCAGTATTGCAGTGCTGAGAGGAAAAAGAAATATTATACATTATGTTTCACACATAACATTTTGTTTGTGGATCTTATATGATTTTCTTCTTCTGCAACACCTGATCTTGCAGGTTCACATTCCGTGTATGACCCAAGTATCAGATCATTGCAGGTGGAGGAGTTTAACCTGGAGCTGGGCTCTTTATTCTCCTTGGATTTTGTAGGTCTTACCAATAAGGGGACTTAGCATACATGATTAATTAAATCAAATGGTTTTTTCCCTGCTTTCTCCAATTGGTTGAGATTACTTTGACCACTAATCTCCTCTGACAGTCTGAGGCCCCTTCAAATTTGTTTTCCACAAAGAGAATATGCTGCCAGTCAGCCAGCAGCCCAACTAATCAAAGCATTACTAATAACCAACACTAATCAAAGCATTACTTAAAACTTTAACCAAATTTTGCAAACCTGCACTCAGTATGTCCTTTCAGTCAGACACTGAACTGCCAGTGACTACCTTCAGAATGTGGCACTCCAGCAAGTTGCACACTTGCTTCCCATCCCCTGTGGAGGACCTGCCCCTGCCTTGTGTTTTGAGAGCATGGCATGAGCTCGCATCAAGATCCCCTATCTACAGGTATTCCCCTCTTTTGCAGGGCACTGCCCTGCCACAAAACAGTATTGGTTGGACTAAAATCTGTACTGGCTGCTCATTTTCACACCAGTATGACCCGGATCCTTATAAGCACTTCATTGGTTCCACCATCTCTGCAACAATGCAGATGATCTGGAAAGCTAAGTTGTGGGGCGGTTTCCCCCTTTTCCAAAGGCCCATCATACTTGCCTTTTTCCAACCACCAGTGCCTCACCCATACTCCACCACCCTCAGAAGCAACAGTTTCTGAGCCCTCAACATTTCAGTACCTCGCACACGAGATCCACCAGTACCTAATTTACTTAAACCACTCGACAGTCCTCCACTTTCGTCTCTTGTCCTCGGCTCTGTAACGGCGTTAATTTGCAAGACCTCCCACAGCAGACCGCTGCTCTGGCGAGAACACCCCAGCCTGCTCCGCGACACCAGATCCTCCCTTACCCAGCACTGCTGCATCTACCATGAACACAGGCAGGATGTCGGCACAAAAAAATAGCCTGGAAAACCGAGGCCGCGGAAGGCAACACCTCCGGGTCCCTTGTGGCCGTGAGCTTTACCGTCAAAATGACGCTTAGTGAAACGTGACGTTTCACACATCGCCTCTTGCCGCGGAGAGCTGAGCCGAGGCTACTGCGAAGGTGGAAAGCAGCCCTACTACAAACGGGGCCGTGGCTCAGGCCAGAGCCGAGTGGGGCCGGCCTGGTGCCCCTGGCCCGGTGCCGCAGCCGCCCCCCAGGGCTCGCTCGCCGCCCTACCTCGTCTAGGTCCTTCGACTGCTTCTTCGGCTGCTTCAGCGGCTTCTTCTTGCCGCCTGCAAAGACAGAGGAGACAGTGAGGCCCGGAGCGGAAGAAAGGGGAGGGCGGCGCCAGGGGCCCAGGTTCAGCCTTACCTTCTCGCCCCGACATGGTGCCCTCTCGGTTCCGCTCCGCTCCGTTTCGCTCCGCCGCTCCTCGCCCGAGAGCGCGCGCGCACGCGGGCCCGCGCCCTCAGCTGCCCCTTCCGCCTGGCCCCTCGCGGCCGCCGTAGCGCTTCCGCTGTCGCTTGTGCCTCACGCGCCGGGCCGGGCCCCGGGCACGTAGGAAGTGTTGCTGGGGCTGGGTGACCGTGGCGGGGACTAGCAGCCCCGGGGGGCTCCTCGGGGACAGCTGCCCCGTGGGGAGCAGCGGCTCGGCCCGGCCTTGCCCGGTCTTCGCCGCACACAGAGCTCCGGGCTGCACATGACGCTGGTGGCGGCGGGCGCGGCCTAGGCGGGGGCTGTAGCGGGGAGCCCCCCGCGGCGGGTCGCTCTTTCCCACCGGTCCCTTGCTGTAGCTGAGGTGAGACCGTGCTGCTGCCGCACAGGCCTTAGCGTGGCTACCAGAGGCGATAGCGCTCTTGTCGTGCTGCCCATAGGGTGCTGGGAGCGTGGGCTTGTAGCCCTGCGTGTGGCGAGAGGGAAGGGGTTGGTCGTGTGGGACAAACAGTCTTTGACCCCCTGAGGCGTGAGAAGTATAGCTGTGGAGTGTGGTGGCGTGTCGGAAGCTCTGGTTTTACATTTTGGCAGTGACAAAAACGCTGCGAAGTAAGACAGGACCCTTAAACGCAAGTCTTGCCACCAGTTTCCAGTGTGGATAGCGACAAGGGTGTAAACTCTGAAAGAATATTTGTGTCAATGACTGTAGACAGACAAACCTTACTTTCGTACCAGAGGATGTAAGAGGTGGACAAGGATTGTTATCTTAGATGAAACTTTCATAACTGTCCTAGGTCCTATTAGCTCAAACTGTGGTTGCTTTCTTTGCATTCTGTCTGTTCATACAAAAATCTCAACTTTTCTCTCACTGACTCAGTAGCCTGAATATTTGGTAAAACTCTTCACGTGGTAGTGCGACTGAAAGAGAAATCCTGCAGACAAAGTTCAGCTGAGGTTTTAGTACATGGCCTGCAATGTAGAGCAAGTGTTGGAACAGTAAATATATGAATGATGCTGTGAGGAGAGTGAACTTGTTTCATTTATGTGTTCTTGTGGTTTTGCTCTACCATAGTATTGTGTATATAAAACAACTATTGAGATTTTCATATTGGTGTTTTGTGTTCTTACTGTTTGTTAGAAATACTTAAAAGGGAATGAACCTGTGGCATTCTGAATCAGCAACCAGCTAAACTGTCTTCCAGTAAGAAGAATCCTTTCCTGTGGAGATGCCTTTATTTGCACATATTTGATGTCATTAGCTGCCTAAATTTAACATGGAAAACTTTTAGTTTATTTTTTTTTAATCTCTGCAGCAACTATCAAGCTTTCTTAATAGTCTGTGGTTTTATATTGCATTAGTCAAAACCTAATACAGTCGTACTCAAACTTCATACAAACCTGTATTTGCCAGTTTTCCTAGAGTCTTTTGGAGCAATACCCTCAGTAGAAAGTTAAGATCTTCTTCACAAACCAGTGAACCATAACCAGCAGTCTGCTTTTGCAGTGTGAGCAGGAATTTTAAGCTCATTTTAAAATGTCACCCCAGCTGTGTGTTCACTACCTGATATTTTTCTGGTTTTGTAGCTCTTAAACTTCAGTTTTGTAGCTCTTAAACTTCAGTTTTGTAGGCAAGCTCTTGAGAATACTTTCTCTGTTTGTTTCAGCACTGTTGTGTTTTCTCTTTGTGCTTAAATGTTTTTCTCATTTCGTTCATCAACATTTCATATACCTGTTCAGTGCAAGATAAAGGGAATGATCAAGCCCTGCTTCTTTTCACTTCCAAGATATTTCCCCCTCCTCTCTGCCTTTTTTCCTTTTCTTTTGCAGCATTGTTAGTACCTGTGACATGGTACAGCAAACTCAACTGTGCATGCCCAAGGTGCAGTTTCATAGGGCAATCACTTCTGTGCTGAAGCATTAAATTACTCTGAAGCTACTCTTGCTGGTACTGGATCTGCACATGGTCACTATTCATGCAGTGAGTGAATTAGTAAACAAGAAGCATGGTGGAAGTACTTCCTAACAACAGGAAAGCAGGAATCTGTGGCAGACCTGCCCTCTGTTGAAAATTGTGGAAAGGTGTCTGGGTAAGTGATGGTGAAAAACTAGTGATGGTTTAACCATTCTTGAATTGAACTCATTTTGGTACACATGCTGGTTTAAGTATTGGTCAGCCATGGTTCAGTAACTTCTTTTTCTTGTTCATCCTTGCAGCACTTTTATTCAGTGCACTTTTATCAAGACATGGGGCCAATGAAATATAAGTCAAGCATGTCCTCAGTGTCCTGTGGTCTGCAGTATCACCATTCCTTGATAAAGTGGAGTCCAAAAATGAATGTGCACATAGTGCGGACTTACTGCTCCTCAGCACCTAAGAGGCCTGAAGCCAAGTCTGCAGTAGAAGTGGCCACAGCTCTTTTTCATCGTCTGACAGAAGCTGGGACTGTTCTGGGAAAAAACTCCCTTCAGAAAATGTCTGCAACGTGCAAGAGCTGGTGGGACAGATACGAAGAGTTTGTTGGAATCAATGAAGTTCGAGAGGCTCAGGGAAAAGTGACAGAGGTAAACATGGAGATAATGTGGAAGTGTAAACATTCTTAGTTAAGCTACATGGAGTACAAACATCAGTTCCAGGGATATTCTCCAAGGAGAATTGTCAGTTTTTTCTGCTCTATCTTTGTAGATACTATAGATGTGTTCTAGGCTATGCATGTTAGTAGCTATAGTGTATCCCATAGATAGGGCAACAAGGCTGGTGAGAGACCTTGAGCACAAGCCCTATGAGGAGAAGCTGAGGGAGCTGGGATTGTTTAGCCTGCAGAAGAGGAGGCTCGGGGGTGACCTCATTGCCCTCTACAACTACCTGAAAGGTGGTTGTAGCCAGGGAGGGGTTGGTCTCTTCTCTCAGGCAACCAGCACCAGATAAGGGGACGCAGTCTCAAGCTGCACCAGGGGAGGTTTAGGCTGGAGGTGAGAAGAAAGTTCTTCACCGAGAGAGTCATTCATCATTGGAATGTGCTGCCCAGAGAGGTGGTGGAGTCACCATCCCTGGAGGTGTTCAAGAGGGGATTGGATGTGGCACTTCATGCCATGGTCTAGTCATGAGGTCTGTGGTGACAGGTTGGACTCTATGATCTTTGAGGTCTCTTCCAACCTTAGTGATACTGTGATTGAAATGGAATGTGATTTGCTTTGTTGGTAGTTCCTCCCTAAATTCATACATTACTGATTTAGATCTGCCTGGTAGTCAGTCTCTACAAATAGAAATACTCTTTCCTTTTCAGGCTGAAAATGTCTTCATGGTAGCTCGAGGGATTGTACGAGAGGCTCGTGAAAGCGTGGAAGCCCAGCAGATTAAACTGAAGGAAATTCGGGACCGCCTAGACAGAGTCTCTCGAGATGACACCCAGTATTTAGAACTGGCTACGCTGGAGCATAGATTGCTGCAGGTAATTTGTTGGTGCTTCAACACTGGCAAAAGAAATGAGAATGCATGTGCTTTGCTTCCATCACTTGTGACTGTTCTTCTAGGTGCAGTTTGGTTTTGAAGTACTCTTATTTGAATTCATTTCTTGTGATATTTGTTTTCATTGATTGTTAGCAATGCTTTAATCTGCTGTGGAAATTGTATGTCTTAATGCTAATATAGGGCAATAAATTTAGAGAAGAAAGCTGAAGATAGTGACCCTAGAGAGTTAATCGTCGTAGTGGTGACTTGCACGTGAGTAGTCAACAAAAAGCTAGGATTCAATGAATTAACCTTTCCTGTAATGAGTGAAGCTCCTTTCTGGTTATTAATCCATGAACACTCTCCCAGCTGCCTTCTGTATGGCTGTGGCACCCAGGAAATTCAGTAAAGCTTTTGTTAGAGAGCAGCAGGGCTACTCTGTGAGGGAGGGTAAACAAGACGATGAATTTGATCACAACGCAGGCTGGGCAGTAGCCTTGTAACAGCACCTCTGCTGGATAAGCCAAGGAGAGCTGGAGTCAGAAATGTGTATTAACAGTCCATCAATCAGAGATAAAAGCAAGGGAGCAAAGTCAATCTAGGAAATCCAGAAGAAAGTGTAGGAACAGCAAGAAACAGGCCTGGAAGCAGGTGCACCTATGGCAAAGCTCAGGCAAGGAGTGCCCAAGCTTCAACGGAGCTCCTGGATCAGAGCATGGAGCATCATGGAAGAACTAGAGAGCTGCAGTTCTCTAAACAAGGCATCAGGTCTCTGATGATGAGACTTAAAGGGTAGAGCTCTGCACACTTATGAAGAAAGGCAGAACTGAGATCATCACTGTCCGTAAGGTGGTGATGTCATCTCACAGAAGAAATGCAGGCTTGGAAGAATGAGAATATTTGTGAGACATGCAGGGAGAATGGGAAGAATACAGAGGAATTAAGAAGCTTGTGATCATGAGATTAATCTATGTGAGACATCCTTTCCAGTCCTATTTTCACTTCCCACCAAGGGATTTAGAGCTGGAAAAGTGTAGTAGAATAGAATAGAATAGACCAGGTTGGAAGAGACCATCAGGATCATCGTGTAGTAAAGATGTAAGCAGGGCTGAAAAAGTGATTGTTACAGGAAGAGAAGGACTATTCCCATTCATACCCCTTTTCTGCCATCAGCATGCAACAGCTTCTTGTGTAGAGCATCTTCAGCTGTGATTTCTGCTGATCTTTCCTATTTCTCAGCTTTGACGTAAAAAGATGTCTCTTTGACTTAAGCAGGATTAATAAAGAAAACCTCACATTCAAAGGAAAAGTTCTGAAACAGAACTAATGGCTGTTTGTAATGCACTGGGGTTTTGATGTTGGTGGTTTGGGTTTTTTTCAGTAGAGACTTCATAGCTTCATATTATACCTTCTACTTGAAATGACTGTATCTCTTGCAGGAGGAGAAGAGGTACCGAGCTGCATACTTAAATGCAGAAGAATCTGAGAGAGAAAAATTTGCTCTCTTCTCTGCAGCTGTAAGGGAAAGCCATGAAAAAGAGCGAACAAGAGCTGAAAAAACAAAGAACTGGTCTATTATTGGTTCTGTCCTGGGAGCCATTATAGGTGTTCTTGGTTCCACCTACGTTAATCGAGTAAGGCTGCAAGAGTTGAAAGTCTTGGTGCTTGAAGCACAGAAGGGCCCAATAAATTTGCAAGAAGCCATCAAGGAACAGGCCTCCAGCTATTACTCACAGCAGAAGGATCTCGGTGATGTCATAGCAGACCTGAAAAATGTGCTCCAAACAAGGACATCACAGGAAATAAAAGGTGGCACTTTGTTAACTAGAGAAGAGAAGAGTAACTCCATGAAAATAGATTCTCTTCTGATTCCTTTGAACGAGCAGCTGAACTACACTAAACAAGTTAGTTCGTGTCTCGGAAGTTTACAGCAGCAGTTGAGCGGTCTTCAGGAGAGCATAGTGCAAGTTATTGGCGAAGTGCAGGCTGTTAAAGCTGCAGTCCGTTCTAGACCCATGGAAAGGGTGACCCCAAAGTCATCAGCAGAGGGTAAGAGCCAGGCCTCTGCCATGAGGGATGTCATTTTAGAATTGTGTGATACCGAGCAGAGACTGGAAACACAAATCAAGAGAAATTCTATTTACAGCACTGCAGTGACATGTGCTGTGTTTGCTGTTACTCTGCCAGTACTCTACGTGATCCTTAAAGGAAACTGAGCTCTAACCAATTGCCACGCTTGACTAGATTAATAAAAGTAAACTTGCACTCCGAGTGCTTGGAGTACAAGTCCAAATGAAGTTGTGTTTCTCATTATGCTTTCTCTTGTATACCTGGAAAACTGGAGAAGACTTAGTCCATCTTCTGCTGCAGGCTCCATGTTAACAGTCTCTGTCATGCATTGTGGTTTTTAACTCCTGAAGCGATGGAAATTCCACAGTTTCATCTGTCTTTTCATTCACTGCTTCACTCTTCTACTGTCTCATCTTGTGTGTCCTGCCAGTCAGTGACTTCCACTCTGGAGCTGTATTCCTGATGTTCTGTTCAAATGACTTTTTTATCTGTCATTTGTGTAAGTGCCTCACATGTAATCCTTTAGAATTTTGTTCCTGATTTCTTCACAGTTTTGCAGTTTGTCCATCCACAAAGCACATGAGGAGTCATTTTACCAATCAGGTAGAAATACTTAACCCTGAAGGTTTTGGTTTAGTTTATTTTTTAATCCTAGATACAATGCAGTGACTTGTGACATGATGAACAGCCCGGGCCATGTAAAGAAGGAGGATTGAAGTTACCATCATACAATGTTGCCTTACAGCCAGGTGATGCATTTAGAACACTTAAGTTAGATTGCTAACTTTTCCATAGGGGACTTTTATCACAATACATCCAAAAGCATTTCTGGAGCTTTAGCTATTTGTTAGCAATAGCTCCATGTCCTTAAAGGCTTGCAGGCAGGGAAAAAGGGTTCAGATACAGAGAAGTATTAGGGTTTAATCTGCTGGTGCAAGCCAATGATCCTTCCTTCACAGACTCATTAAGGTGTCATTCCTTAGGTATTTTGTGGTTTCAGTAATGATCTATGGAGCAATCACTTTCTTATCCTCACTGGTTTCTTTTTGGAACTTCAGTTTTTATTCTTTGTGTTTATTTTCTCATGTCTGGAAATTGAAATGCTACTCTACAGCAGGGGCTTTCAAGCTGGTACATTAATGATAATAGTGTTATGCAAACTACTCCAAAAGCATATTTGGGAAAAAAAGTGAATGGTCCAGCTGCCTGTTTTTCCTGGAAGGATGAAAGATGGCTGAATGAAGTAAAAGGCTTATCAGTATCTGTGTGTGGCCTCATATGCAGTTGTTGGTATTGCTGTGATAAGAAATAGTTTTCTCCCCGATGCAACAGCAGTGGATGAGCAAATCAGGTGTGGAGCTCTTGCTCTGTGAGCACTTCTGTGGAACCTTTGCAGAGGAAGAAGTGACAAGCTTACCTCACACTGTAATGCCTTTGTGTAAGCATTTCAAAATGACTTAAGTTGTGTCTAGTATAGTTGGCTCTGGTAGGTTTTTTTCTGTCAGCTCTTTCTAATTCCCTATGCCCAGTAGCCATGTTAAAGAAGTTTGAAGTTTGGGTGATAAGCTTTTAAGACTGTCAGATCTTTGGGACAGGGACATTTGCCCTATGAGACATCAACTTCATTTGGTATCATTAGATGCTATTATAACATGACTGAATAAACAAACTATATTGGAAAAGATCTGTGATGATTCACTGCCTGTAAGAGAGCTGAAATATGCACAAAGCAGTAGTGGTGTCAAGAAGTACACTTGCAGATCAGTACAGTGTTTCAAATCTCTAATATGTCATTTTCTCATTTCATAAGTATTTTTACAGGTTATAGTTCTTGCAGGAGCTTGATGAGGTTGAGAGGCAAGTGTGTAATTAAAGGGGAAGGGAAGGTACAATAGTTCTATTTGCAATTTGCCAGCCCGAGTCAGTGAGAATTTTGTTCTGCTGTTCCCCCCCTTCAGTTAACTACATACAGTTAGGCTTCATTGTTATGTAAGTGGCTGAATTTTAGGTACTTAGCATCACTGAGAAGTGTGGACTGTGTATGTGAGCATGGCTTGTAGATGCCATGCATCTACAAGCTGCATGGTAGGCAGCTAAACGTGAAAGTCAAGGCAGCACTCAATGAATTCTGTTTGGTGACATCAAAAATGAGTAGAGGTCCAAGGCTAAACTTGTATACAATAAAGAGAAAGCAAACCCAAGGGTTGTTTACTGCTTTAAAGAGATCTGCTTTTTACCCACTTAAAGGTATGAGAGTAGGTAGCTTTACCATCATCATCTATGATCACCTAGAGTCCTGGGAAGAAAAACTCCCTTGATTCAGAAGCAAATGAATCTGTGCTAGTTGGAAAGTGTGGTACATATCAAGGTGAAAATAACAGGATCCCAGCTGTGGTAGGGAGTTTGGAAGATCCACGAATAGATTCTATGCACAGCATCCTCCAGCTGGCAGAACTCCACTGCTAAAAGTGATTACTGTTGCTTCTCGTTTCCACCCTTCCTTGCTAAATCCTCCTATGTAAAGTGACAGCAGAATAATTTCAATTAGGGGGAAAAGCCTTGTAATTAACTCCGTCTATATAACAATTAGGAGGGCAGATTTGTGCATTCCCTGAACCTTGGATTAATCATAGCTCCATTGTGGGAAGGATCTAAACATGTACTTTGGTGCTCTGCCCTATGCGTACCCCAAAGCCAGAAGGTGTGGCTGCAACAGTAGCAGCTGTGCCCGAGCTAGCTGAAGGCAGTTTCCAGGGAGCCACTCTAACATAGCTGTGAGCATAATCTGCTCGGTGCTTTACGCTAAAGCTTTGCCATGGTAACACAGGCAGCAACTGCACAAGTTTGAACAAAAGCAGCACAGCTGTACAGAGGCTTCAGTCCAAGCACTCGGGTACCTCTGCAGTGTTGACACTGATGTACACAACACCCAGTGACACCTCTGTGCCAGTTTCCTGATGACTCAGCCATGGCTAAATGAATGGTTTATTGCCTGCGCTCTTCTGAGCTATTTTGGTTTTAAGAAGAGTGTTCTTTGCCTACCTATGTGTTCTTATCAAAGTTTGTAATAGATAGTTGAGATCTCCTTTTAGGATGAGGTCTCACAGCTGAAGCTTTCCTCAAGAAGGAAGTTCTTCTTGCTAGGGCCTCTTGAGACTTAAGTTCTTGCTCTTTCTGTGAGTCAAATCCTCTCTGGGCAGGATGGTTCAGCCAGCCCTGTGTCCCAGACATTCATCAGCCAGGAGGTGTAGTGGCTGTAGTAGTTCATGTAGGGCTGGTGAGGCCAGGGAGTGACCTACACATCGTGTGTAGGTCAGAGAAAGGCAGCACTGATCCAAGTTAATTCCACTGTCAGTCAAGACACAGAAAATTAAAGAGGGTACAGTGCAAGCAACAGGAAGCCCTTTGATAGACATTGACTATAGAAAAATGGATGGCAGTGGCCTGGGTTTGGCCCTTGCTATGCTATTTTGAGTTCTTACTGTGCTGTGAGAAACCACTAGTAACTCAAAAGCAAACAGCCTGGTGGCTATGGAAATAACTTAATGAGGTCACTGCAGGCTTCTAACAGTAGGTGCATTCTGAGGAGAAAAGTTGCCATTCCTTCCACTCATGAACAGCAAATGTTGCCTATAAATACAAGACAAAAGCAATTGTACTTAGTGTCATAAGCAGAATATCTATATTTATTAACACTTAGGTTTTGAATGTTCCAACATTCTGAGATCCTGGTTGGAAGTTGCAGACACTCTCATTGATTTCATTGTAACTGTGTCTGGAAAAGACAGTTTCTTTCACATAATACCTTCTAAAAACAATTTCTTCCCTCTGTATGGAGCTGAGTGGCAGAGATGTCCTGTTTACTTCAGAAACAGGACTGAGATTTGCAGTAGGAGTGAGGTTCATGAGCTAGGAAAAGAGAGGCAATGCTGGATTTGTCCATAATGTATTTAGAGCTGTATGTTACTGCCATATTTTTGCCAGCACGTTAAACTCTTGACCTGTTAAAGCAGAGAAGTGCAATTTTCTAGCATTTGGCAATCAGTGGATAATCTAAGGAAGCGTGTGCTGAAATACAGGCAAAAACAGTGGGGCCATAATTTGTGCTTCTAGGGAGAATTGAGCCCTTGGGTAATTAGAGTTGTGGTGAGATTTTGGAGTTTCTGTCATGGGAAGTTTTTAAGAAGAGGTATCACTTGGTTTGATACAGATAGAGACAGATCCTGTCCTGGGACAAGATGGATTTGGTCAAGAAGTTTTACACTTTTCTAAGACCTGCACTTTTATTGTTTTCTTTAATAAAGTGGTAGGGTACATGGACAATTTAATGCCCTGGTCTCCCTTGTACTGGTTATCCTATAGAGCAAGTTATGGCAAGTTATAGTAGAACAAGAAAGTGTTGTGCTGAGGAAATGATAGCTCATTTTGCTATGGGGCATGTGGCATTAGGCACCAGGAGAGAGGGATAGTGCACAGCTGCAATGAGCCATGACCCTGGAAGTATTGCCTTAGTTGTTGGGGTGGGGTTTTTTCAGCATCAAATTTGTAAGGTGGTTTCTTGACCAATTTTTAAATACTAGGCAAGGAGGTTTGTTTAAAGACTGTTTTTATTAGACATTTGCACACTTCTGTTGGGAGCCTTTAAATGGTTGCAGCCTGCACTGTCATTTCTGTGAGTTTGCCTGAAGCAAGCTAGCCCATTAAAGATTGCTGTGTTTAAATACTGGCTAGCACATGTGCTGAGGAACTTCCCTGTGCTTCAAGAGTTGTTTAGAAAGAAACCAACACATCATCTGTACCAACACATAATCTGATCACCCAGCTCCCTCTGTTAGTTTGATGCATGTAACCTACTTCATCAGAGACCTCCAATCCTTGATCTTCATGGAGGTGATTGTGACAGTCTGTGTGGCTAGAGCTATCACCTGTCATGCTGGAAAACATAACTGCTTAGGCCACAGAGCTCTAAGATAAAGGGATAGTCACAAGCCCCCCAAGCTTGTTTTACTGTGTTCTGCAGAGAGAAAACAAACCTGTGCAAGTAGGTGTGTGCTCAGGGATTCTTGCTCTGCTCCTGCAGGTTCTAGGATGCTGAAACTGCTGGGGCCACAATGGGTGCAAGGCATGTTCAAAAGCAGATCCTTAAACATCAACAGGCTGCTGCTAGCAAAACTCTAGGTGCCCAAATGAGGATAATGAAGACCTTAATGTTGTTTCTAAATGTTCTGACAAGCCAAAAACTTGAAAGAACAGTCAGATTTCAAGGAGGTAGATGTAGCCAATCTTCTGCTGGTCCCTGAAGTACTGCTCTAAATGCAGTTTATTCCCAGAAGCTATAGACAGTATGCAGATATCCCTTGTGACTTTCTTAACCCATCTCATCCCTGGCTTGGAGGGGAGGAAGAATAAGAAGAAAATCAAAAGGAGCCTAAGCAGCTGCTAGCCTTGTGATTATCATAATAGTTACGTAAGGAACTTAGCTAACCTGCTTAGAACCAGACATGAACAAGGGCTTTTGTAGAGGAGGATTCTTTATGGCTTTAAATGTATTTTTAAAAGCTTCTGAACAAATGAAAATCAAAAATTCTTTAGATTTGTTCCTTAAAATGTTTGTTCTTTATGTGACACTGTTTTCAGCTGTGTGATGTTTGAGAACTAGCTTTCTTCTGCAGAAGACTTTTGTGCAGACCAAACTAAACTCCTCCCTGCAAAGGGAGTGCATAATCTCACGGTGGTTTTACAGTATCTTTCTAACTCTGGAGGGCTGTAAGTACATTAAGAGAACTAGGAAGGGAGCAATGTAATATCCTTCACGTGCTCAGAAGCTCTTCCTGCCCTGCTCCTGAGGCAGGCCGTGCAGCCAGCTCCCTGTGCCAGCCCTTCCATGGGACAGAAGGAAAAGCTGGTTTTGTTTTATGGTGGGGGTTTTTTGGGCTTTTTTATTTCTTCCCCCCTCCCCCCCCCCAGTGTGCTCTCCTGGGGCTTTTTGCTGTTTTTTTTTTTTTTTTTAAGTGAAGCTTGCAGATGTTTTTTACCAGACAGAAGGGGCTGCAGGTTGGGACTGGCTCTGAAGGAAAGGCACAAAGGGGATTAGTGTTTTGAGTCAGAGAGAGGTTGGAGCAAAGAAAAATTGGGGATTTTTTTAATGCTCTTAGTCACCCAAACTGGATTCTGGTGAAAGCAATTTGAGTGCATTTAAAATGTCTCTGATCAGTGGGATGATTATACTCTGTTCAGTGAGCTCTACCCTGAAGAGCGATTGAGTGGGTAGAGTGTGGTAATGGGATGGTTTTTGACTGTGTGGGAAGAGGAACAAGTCAGGGATCGTCTGTCTCCTCATGAGAGTCCTTACAAGCTCTGTGTACAGTGGGTCCCAAGGACTCCTCGGCATAACAAAGTGCCAAGGAGCAAAGGTCCAGAGGGGCAGCCAGCAGTCGCCTCCTTCCTTTGGGAGACTGTGATCATGCTGCCAGATCCTGGGGACTGTTAGCATCTCTAAAATTTCAGGTGTATTTTTCCTTCATAAAATAGTCACTTTTTTGGGGTGGGGGTAGGAGCATGAGAGGCTAATGAATGATTAAAAAAAGTGAGTAGATGTTTAATGACATTAGTGGATACGGGACTTGCACCAACTATGTTCCTCTGAAATGTCAGAAATGCATGTGGGAGGGAAGCCTGCTCCTTACAGAGCAGTTCTGTGTCTTAAGCAGAGATCTGCAGCTTCTTCTATCAAAAAAGGAAAAGTGATGGGCAGCCTGGCATACATGACCTCTATACTTGCACAACCCAGGCCAGCACCACTTGTTCCCCCTTCCTCAGAGTCTGCTTTAACCTGCAGCTCCTGTATCACTTCTGCATGTCCTCAGACACATCCTTTTCCCACACAGAGTTAGTGGCTGCGTGATAGAAGAATAACTTAGTCTTTTGTCTGGGATTTCCAAACATCTGACAGTTGGCTCAGCAGGCAAATGGCCACTGGGCTGTGTAATCAGTTTCAGTACATAGAGTAGGTCACTGTGTGTAGACTAACTGCATGTGTTGATCAATGACACAACACAGTCCAGAATATCTGGGGAAAACAGAAGGTACAGTGTGAGCCAGAAAAATGGGAGATTAATTCTGTCCCTCTAGAGCTGTTAGTGATAGAACTTGCCCCTAATTCAGAGAGAGGGTTTTATGCATTCAGTTCTCAGGGGTAAGAAATGCCTCTGTCTCTTCCACCGAGCACAAGCATTTGCTCTTCTCATGATGAGATTCCAGCTTCACATGAATAAAAATCACAAACCCAGTACTCAGACTGTATTACATAGATCATTTCAGGTGCTTTTAATTTATGATGCTTTTCTGTCCACTGCCTTGCAGACGGCATAGTGTGTTCTCTGCTGGTTTGTACCCAGAAACGCTTTTGTCACAGTCTTGAACATTGCTAATGTCTTGTTTCCCCCCTACTCTGCAAATAGGAACCATACTGTATCTGAGCCACCTGAACCTGTACAGGATGAGTCCTCAGTAGATAGATACGGGGTTTGCTTTCACATTTCGTTTCCTGTGCTCTGTATAGATGCCCACTTGCTCACACCTCTCGGCTGAAGACAGCCACGCACAAAGACTTCTCCGACCCAACACCAAAGTTACGCTGTGAGGAATTACAGAGAGAAGAGAAACGCTTGGATTTCTTCCAGAATATACCGGTTTGAGTCCCGCTTTCAACGCAGCGGTTGCAAACACCTCTGGAACAGCGGTTTGTCCTGCCGGCAGCTATCACTTTGTCTGGTGGCAGCATCCAGGTTATCTGCCCACAGCCCAGGCTTTGCCCGGCAAGGGCGCCGGGGTAGCTCGTTCACCGCAGAAGCCCCTTGTCCATCCGTTTCTGGAGCCGACGCCCCTTTGAGTGGGATGGGGCGGAGGGGGGGGCACAGCCGGGCTCGGCACCGGGAGCTGGGCGAGGAGGGGGCCGCGGGCCACGCCCAGCCGGCGGCAGCCAATGGGGTCCAGCAGCTGCCGGAGAGTGTGTGTGGGGTGTAGCGGGCCGCCGCTAGGACCACGCGGGTCCGGGGCGTGGTTCCCGCGGCGCGGGTGGCTGCTATTGGCGGAGCGGGGCCGGGGGCGTGGCAGTGAGGGGGCGCGTTGTCCCCGCGGGGCGGGGCGGGATAGGGGCTCCGCGGCTCGGTGCGGGCAGCGCTGCGCGGCGGCGGCGCGGCAGGGAGCTGAGTGGGAGTCGGCTGCCGTGGCGGCGACAGGTGAGGGGCGGTGGGGATGGCGGCACACCGGCGGTGTGGGGGGTACTTGGGCTGCCGCCGCCGCGCCCGGCCCGCGGGGGCGCTGGCGGCGCGTTGCCGGGGGTCAGCCGCCGGCGGCAGGTGCCGCGCTTTGTCTCCTCACGGGGGGATGGGCGCGGCCCCTCCAGAGCAGCGGGGCCGGGCCGCGGCCCAGCGGGGGCTGTCGAGCGGGACAGGGTAATGTCCACCACTCCAAGCCGGGCTTTGCGGTGGGAAGGGCGGTGGAGCTGGTGAGCCCCTCCACCGGCCGGAGCACCGGCTGGGCAGCGAGGATAAACGGCGGCGAAGCGAGGTTGCGGCTGGGCGGGGAGGAGCGGGTTAGTGGGACCCGTGGCAGTGCTTCGAGCCGAGCGGGGCGGTGGTGGCACCGAGTTGGCCGCGGAGCGAAGAATGGACAGCCCTTCCAGCACAGCCTACGGCCGTGTTAAAGAGCTGCCCGTTCCTCGCCCTGCGCCTGGGATTGCACCGGTGTAGCTGTGTGATGCTGGGAAGTTTCAAATGTAAGGAAGAAGCAGAAGTTACTCAGGAGCTGTGTTATTTGAGGAGCTCAGGGTACCTTTTTAATCAGCAAAAGGACTAACACGTGATTTGAGTGTCTTTGGCCCTGTACCATGGTCGGTAGCAAAAGATGTAGCCGTAAATAAGGGCTGAAGGCAGGCCGTGTTCAGGTCAGTATCATCGTGTTCCTGAAACCTACAACCTCAGAGGCAGCAGTGACTGTCTTCTACAGAAAGCAAAGTTGCTTAATGATTAAATCTGGTTTGCTAACTTACAATTGCATTTAAACTACTAGCTCGGGGAAGGCTGACTTCTCTGCCTTCTCCCATCTGTTCAACACTTTTTGCAGTAACAGTAAAAAAGGTGCCTTCCCGATGAACACAATAGCTCTAGCTTCTGGAGGGCCATGTGTTGGCCTTCTTCCCATCAGTGCCGATTTTACTGTCTGTCCTGAAAGGGAGTGGTTGAGTCCTGTTGTTCTGGAGATCTCATTTGCCACCTTGAACGCATTCCTTTTGAGCAGTTTGCAGCAAGTGTCTGTGCCCCCTAAGCAGGTGTGCTTTCTGTTACATCAGTGCAATCTGAGACCTTTCTTTTCTCAAACCTAAACTTTCTGTGACTGCTGCTTTATCTCGGGGCAGCAGTCTGGAACAGGAGTAGTCCTGAGAGAATATCTGGACTGCTGCGGTAATTACAAAGGAAGGGGCTACAATCCTGAGTGTTGTAAAACAGCGGGGTCAGTATTTTACTAAACAAGTGCCTTATTCTGTGCAGAGCAGAGTGCTGAATGTGCTCTGCTCGTTTCTGGTCTCACTTTTTGAACAGAGGTCGCAGGAGTCCCATGTTGTGCTGTGTGTATAAAATGCAGAAATCGATGAGCGTGACATTAATGATGTGTCTGTGTGATGCTGGGAGTTAAGCCAGTGACGGAGGCACTTGCCCCAATTCAGGAGGGAGCTGATGCACTGAGCTGTTGTGCTACGTGGGTTTGCATTCTGATGGGGAAAGTGGTGCTTCCCCTTGGTTGTTACAAGCCAGGCATGGAATTGCATAGGTTTTAATAGGGTCACTTTCAGAGGCCAAGAATGTCTAGCAGAATCCCGGGAGAAACAGGCAAGCAGGTTATGGGCAGAGAAGAATCTGACAGGGAAGGCAGCTCATTGGTATTGTGGTGCTAAGCAGACCATGTGCATCCACACCTGTGTGTAGCAGAACTGGAATCTGCAGACCAGGGACTTGCCCTAATGTGAGATTTGGCTAGAAAGTGTTTAACATAGCATGGTCATATACAGAAATTTCTCTTTAAATCTCTTCCAACACGTGAAAAGAGTTAGGTTAGTAATACGATTAACAATATTTAATAAGATTAAAATTACCAGCATAAATCTCCTGAGAAAGGTGGGCACAGACTGTCAGCAGTTAACACTCTAATCTCTGCTTTCTCCTGCATAAGTGCTGTGAAGAGTTTGGGCTCCTCGACTCTGCTTGCTTTTCAGAAAAGAGAAATCCTGTCCTTGCATGCTGGCAGCTCAGGTGTTGCCTTACCTTTCATGTCCACCAGCAGCATCATATTCCCGGCGGGGCCACGGTATGTTCCCATATAAGGGCAGAGGGAATAGCTGACAGAGGGTTGTAAGGAGCACACAGAGCCATTCCCTCCACCTCGGTGCCAGTCTTTGTGTAAAGCAGGGTTGTTTCTGTGAGTGGTGCTGCTGGCACGTGTGAGCTTTCCTGGCAGCATCAGCAGAGCCTGCAAGGACTGAACAAGTCTGGAAAGTATCTATTGCTGCAGAAGGTGGCCCTGTGTGCCTAGAGAGAGACTGCCTGCCATTAAGTGGTGCCAGTTGTATGTTGGGTGTGTTCTGAAGGAAGAAGCACCCACCCAGGTTGTCTATGTGTGGGGTGTGTGCTATCCAGCACTGTCCAACGGGAAAATAAACAAGTGTTCTCACTGGTTTGTACTAGTGCTGTTTGTTTCCCAGAGTGGTTAGCGTAGACAGCAGTGTTGAGTCCAGGGAGGTATCTTTTTCAGTAGACGAAATGCTTTAGGCTTTGGTGTCACCTGGCGAAAGAGACAACAGATGAAGTTTGGAAGAAAGTGAAGCAGCCACTTCCCACAAAGGCTTAGTCTTTTTTTGTGGTAGAAGCTCTATCTCTGAACCAGTCAGATTTACCTTACTTCTCTTCGGTCATTTGTTTCAGCCTTTTCTGCTGCCTCACAGCAGGCTCACAAGGAGTTCAGTTTCTCCTCTACTCTGGCAGCCTCTCCATCTCTTCTGGTTTGTGTTTGTAGCTGTTGGGCTTTTTCCTCTGAAACTTGAAATTGGCTGTTGAAGCCAAGCTCTGAGCTTTATTCTCCCAATCTTGCATAAGGGCATCCTGGAGGAAGATGATAGGACTTTGATTCATCCCGACTTGCAGGCTGTGCAGGGTGGTAGCAGTCAGAGGAGGCATGAGCCTGCCTGCTTTCTTGTAAGAATTAGCCCTCTAGACACGCGCTGGTTTCAGGAAGCAGGGGTTGGACTGGTGCCCCTTTTAGCTCACCTGGATTTTCAGTGAAATGTCTTTGTGCTCTGCGTGCTGGAAAGCCGGTGTGTGCTACTGACTCCCCTTTGCATTCCCTGTAATCTGGCAAAGCCCTGGATTTGATTTGTGTTTATTTGCGGTTCTTGTGAGTATCTGATTGCAGGATTACTGTATCGGAAAGGATTCATCTTCTGCTGTTCGTCAAAACCACAGGAGGGCTGCTTTTGCCTTTATGGGAATGTGCCAGCTGGCCTTTCATTGTGCTGCTATCATTTTCCTTGTCCTGTTATTGGAGGTGTCTTTGATGTCCTGATGGTTGTGATCATGTCTTTAGAGGAGGTTTCTATTGATTGTTGTTTGAGTGTTGTCTGCTCTCGGTGCTGGAAGACAGTTCTTAGAAAATTCTTGGGTGTGTTTTTCGGGGGCAAGCATTTGGGACATTAGGCGTGTATGCACACATGCTGCTGCTGTTCCAGGAGGCAGAGCAGATGCTTAATTCAGCTGGGAAAAGTGACTTCATGTGTTGCACAGTCTTCACTCCAGCACAGTGGTGAGAGCCCAAAGACCTTCCCCCTCAGCACACTGAGTCTAGGGACTCTAAATACTGCTTGAAGTGAGTTTTGCCAACTGCATAGCTCTCTAGGACCATGTAGGATCAGCCTTCATGCTGTGGTCTGCTATAGCCATACCTGAGATGTGCCTCTGCTTCATAAACTGGCCTGGGTTGTAGTCGCTGGAGCTCAGACTTGCTAAGCTGCAGAGGTAGAAAAACATGAAGCAGGATGTTTCGACCTGTACCGACATGCAGCCTTGACTAATGGAAGAACCACAGTGCTTTGGTGTGATCTCTGTGAGGCTCTGCTTTTTCTCTCCAGCTGCTGAAGTAATAAATGTGGAGGACTTGTTTGCACTGCTAGTATTTATTTTTATTTTTTTTTTCTAGCCAAGTAGCAACTAAGACCTCTGAGCTATTTTGAGGTTGTAGGAAGTCTCCTTTTTGTTAACTAGAAGTATAACCTCCCAATGCTTGGGGGGGGGGGGGGGGGGGAAATAAACAAATGGTGTCAGTTTAGGTAGATTGGAGTTTTAAAAATTGATTCAATTAAAGGAAAAAAAAATCTAATATTCTGAATTTTAGAATTTCACCTTCAAAATCCACCCCTGAGACAGAAACAGGGGGTGTGGGGGGAAATGAAGTAGCAAAGAATTTTTTGTTAGCATGATCTGATAGGAAGATTGTAAGTGTTGACCAAAATGAGGTAAATCTTCAAATGATATAGGTTCTGAGGAAATTCCCAGATGCCAGACTTTAATTGCATGTGAACTTGAGTTATTTACTTGTAGTATAAACACTGCAAGTACTGTGGGGAACACTTCTGTGCCTGGCAAACATGTGAGATTTCTCATTGCTTTGCCTTTGAAGTTTTAACTATGGAACAGCGTGGAACTGGTGGGTTGAGTTTCCCCAGTGTCTGCTCTACACCAGTGCTGCTGCTCTCAAGATTCCTGCAACTTCAAAGCTACTCCCTTTTAGGAAATTATATTTATTTCCTCTTCTTGAAGAAACAGTTGTAGCTTTACCTTGCTACTATTTCACATGGAAAGCCTTTTGTCCCTGTGTCACCAGGGCTGTAGATGGGTTGGTCTTTGTTCCTGGTTTAGCTAGGCTAGTTCTGCACCAGGGACTGAAGGTTAGGAATTGTGTGACCTGAATACCCACCTCGAATCTGTGGTGAGCCATTGGGATACACAACTCTAATGTATTAACTAAATGAATTTTTTATATTGCTAACAAGCTTTGTATCAGCAGATGCAGAGAATTTCAAGTCATGATCATTCTTACTCTATTCTGAACTTTTTCTTAATCCTGAATTTCAAGGCAGTGCAGCCCTTGGAGCTTCTGGTTTTCAGCGTGTGTCTCGGTTTATCTCAGCCAAATGCAGTGTTGCCTGTCAGTGATGGGATTCATACTGCTGCTGAAGTTATCACAAGGAGAATGGGATCTTTCTTGTGTCCTGCCCTTCCCTGCAGCTCTGCCGTGGCAGAGTGGTTGTGACAGGGACTGTGCAGGTAAGGGAAACTGATTGTATTCAAGCATTTCGTGATGCTGTAGCAACAGGATCTATGCTGATGAAACCAGTTTTCTGACTAAATTGCATGTCATTCTATAAATGGAGTGGGTGTATTTGACATCTTACCCTATTATAATGATTCTGAAAATTGCTACATAAAAGTAGTGTTTTCAGCTTAGGGTTTCTGCCCATGTATGCCTATTTCAAAATTACTTTTGTTTCAGTCTCTGTTCCTTGAACTCTCCTATACCACACCATTTCACATTTTGGTTGGATGACCTCCCTATTCTTTGTGTGGGGTTACCCTAAGAGCTGGGGCACAGCTGATTTCCCCACTCTGGTCCTGACTCCTGAAGGATGTGTGCTCTTGAAGTCCCTCTTGCTTACCAGTAGCCATGCCCCACCCTCCTCTATAAGTCTGTGAGGGATTTTTGGGCTCTCTAATTTCCATAAAGGGCTGCCAACCTCTGTGAACAGCTGGCCAAGCAGATGATTGAGAATATGCCTCTGGCATATTCTGCCCTGCAAATGTTCAGTGCTCAGCTGAAAGTCCTTTGGACCACAAGAGTTTAAAGCACAGGAACAAGGGATTTAAAGATGCTCTTGTACCTGCCAGACCAGACTTAGTCAGAAATAATGTTATCACTGAAGTTGATGTTGGGTTTTGGACAGCTTGGAGCAACTGTTAAGCACTTTTCAGCTTTGATCCCAAGATTTTTTGCATCAGACTAACCTGAAAATGCTGGAAAGAACAATTCTGTTAGTGGATTACCTGGTGGCAAATTATCTTATGTGAGAGCATTTTGGTAACTTCTGGGATCATCTGTCTGCTGTCTTTCATGCACAAGAGTTAAGATCTCTTTTACTTATCCTAAACTGTCTCCTACCTTTAGTGAGGCCAAAATGTGCTGGAGAGCTGTGGTGCAAATGTAATTCCTGGACTTCTGAATCCCATTGCTGTCAGTGTTTTGATCTGTGTTGGCATACTGCTCGACTTCTTGTGTGCAGGTTGCAGTCCGTCACTGAATGGTTCTGCCCAGGAGAATGGCAAATGGGGCTGCAGCTGAATTCATTGCATGGGAGCTATGTCTGCCACTGTGGGAAACAGAGATGTAGCAAGCAGGGGCTCTGTTTGTTTGCCAACTCCTTTGAGCCAGCTTAGCCTTTTGAGAGGAACTGGTGAAATGAGGCTGCAGCAGTGTTGAAGGACCCAGGGAGAACAAGGCGTTTGCAAATTTATAATCTGATCTTTGGCTGAAATATCTTGGATTGCATTTCATGTTAACCTGCAGCTGCTGAGAGAGATTTAAAGCAAAGATCACAAGAGCCTTTTGCTGGTTGGCCTGCATGTCAGTGCAGCTTTCTCATGGCTGCAGTGAAGAAGAGGTGACTATCCTTTTGGGGGACCACCGCTGATGTAAGGAGTACCGCTGACTCTCTCAGTGTTTCTTTGTTTCTATCATCCAGATTTTTCCTGTCTTTCTGAGATTTGTAACCAGAAAATGTTCCTCAGGAGTGTGACAGCCTATAGAAGTGCATGTGTAATTAGAAAATGGCCCTGCATGCTTGCTACCAGCTTGTCGTCTTGGCAGTGTGGGCAGCATTTAAATTGGCAAGGCAGTCCCTACAGCCCTGCCATCTCCAAGTGACTGAGTACTCTGCACTCTTTGGCCACAGTAACAGGCAGTTGGGAGTCCCAGTGCTGGAGTGTCTGCTTGTCAGGAGTGCTGGGCACAGAGCATGTGGTGTAGAGCTAAAGAGAAAGGAGAAATAAGGTAGAGCAGCTGCCCTAGAAATGCTGTTCTTGTCTACAGCACCAAGAGGACACCTACCTGCAAGGTTACTCTCCACAGCAGCAGAGATGTGGAGCAGGCACTGTGTGTGCCAGGAACATCACCATATGAGCAGCTGCACAGGAACAGATGAAAGAGCCATTTAGCCTGTTCTGCCTTTTCTGGGCTTGGGACAGTCAAGTCTCTGTCCTCATAGTGCCCAAGTCACCGTGACCCCTTCCTTCTCAACACTGAATTGATCTGCAGGGGAGGTGGAAGCCTGTGTCAGTAGTTTCAGTAACAAGCTCAGCAGTGACAAAAATCTAAAGGCTTCAAGGAGAGCTCTGACAGTCATGCTTTCTTGCTTATTGTGTTTTAAAACTATTCCTGTGTGTTGCAGTAACAGTACTGTGTTCTGGATACCTGAACCTTGTAAATGCATTTTCTGTCCACAAAACACAGAAGGGCTTGCTCACCGTCGTCAGTCTTGCAAATAACTGTTCTGTTTCATTGTGGTAATGAGGCCTGTATGTACAGGGTGGTAGCATCATGAAGCTTTCCTTGATGGCCCATATTTACCCTGGCCACTGTTCTGTAATACATAATTAGGCTTCACAGTGCTGTGGAGAGCTGCCACTGTTGAAGTCTGCAAGTAACTGCTGGAAGGAGTAGAAAGAGTAGGCAAGCTGTTGGTCATATTGTGCACTCATGTTATTTTGGAGCTAACCATTCAAATGCATCTACAGCATCCCACCATCACAGACCTGCTACAGCAACAGCTCTTCCTGTGGATCTGTGAATGCCAAACTCATTAATTGCAGACAAACGACATCCAAACGATGTTTACCTTCCAGGCAGTGATGTCAGTGATGGGCATCCTGCTGGAAGGAACTTGTATGCTGGTGTTCTGCTTGTGCATTCCCAAGAAACTTGAATGTTTCAGGGTAAGGATTTTTGCAGCTTGATATTCTGCTGCTGCCTGCAGTTTTTTGTCTGGTGCAGTGGTCAGCAGCAGCTTGCAAGTCCCAGGATGGGAGCAAAGCTGTGATGGGAGAATGACCTGCACTTGCAGTTGTGAGGTTCCATCCTTCTCCTTTGCCTGTATTGCCTCCTGAATGTTTGAAAGCCATTGGGCAGTGCATCTCTCTACCTTCCTCCCAGCACTGCCAACACAGGGCAGTCCTAGCAGGTGCTGCAGTGACAGTTACAGGCTTTGTGTTCTCTGCAGTCTGCCAGAGCCTGTTGTATCATCAAAACACAAATGACACTTGGCTGTTCAGCTCTGGGATTGTTATCTGCACCACGTAGGAAGTACCAGAAGGCACAAGGTCCTAAGAGTGGAACTTTGCCCAAAATGCTATGTGTTTATTTTAAGCAGGTAGAAATCATATGATTCATGAGGGAAATGGTTGCAACTGATATAAACACATGAAGCATCTTTGTTATTTCACTCTGTAATGAAAATACATCTCAAAAAACTTTTCTGTATGGAGAAAGCCTTGACCTGTATGCTTATGATGAAATTCTCTACTGGGGACTATTCTCTATGATGCCTCTTCACTTGACTAAAGTATATCTGTTAGTCTACAAACAGGTACTGATTTATTCCTTTTTACCACTCTGTGATCTTGCCATGATATTCTTCAGGTTGCTATTCTGTATATGCACTGAGAAGTCTTGTCCTTTTGGCCTGTTTTGGACAGAAAGGTGAAAAACTCAAGTGGAGGAAGCAGACTTGATCTTTTGAGAGCTGCGTGGAAAAAGAAAATCAGGACTTGCCTTCTAAGGGAGCAAAAATGAAGAGACTGTTTACATGTGTAAATTCACCCTTTTTTTGTGGGAGGGAAAGGTCATTTGATGTCTATCTAAGCTAAGAAAAAAATCAATGGTCTAATCAATTTCTAAAGTAGATGTAGTCAAAATGACTACTGTGGTGTAGCTTGGGCTTTGATGTGTGAAGGTGTCCCAGAAAGCTGCTAGAAATGCCAATGCAAAGCATGACTGCGAATAAACTTGCAGAACATGCAGGGGAATTTTCTGTCCATTCGCTATGTCCACAGGGTGTTGTTTTTGTTCCCCTTTGCCCAGTCCCAGCATGGCTTCCTCCTCGAGTTCCTACTGAAAGAACAGATCGCTGAGAGCAGGTCAACAAAAGCAGTCACACAGTTCACTTGAGCAGTCATGCATAAATAGGAGCAGATCTCCTTCTGTATGAACCAGTGAGTAGCCTTCCCTGTCACCAGTTTTCCATGGGCTGCATATTCCTGCTGCTTGGAGCTCTGTTGAGAAGCTCATCCAAGAGGAAAGTGTCCCTGCCAGATATTAGTGTTCCCAGGCAGCTGCATGAGGAAGTTCACAATAACAAGTTTCTTACTTTGATGGATAGAAGCCCCAGATCTCGTTCTGTACTATTGCCTTGGAATTGTTTTCTTCTGAGTGGGACAATGGGCAGAATCCTCCTGCTGTCACACTGACCTGTGCCCAAACCCTGGCCTGTGCTGCTGCCTGCACACAGAGCATGAGCTCTCTGCCTTGTGGAATTTGTGAACTTAGACGTACATTTGACACAGAACACAAAATGAGAACTGTCATTAAACAGAAATGATGGTTAGAGGTAGAAGTTTGATGGGCCTCCTGTTAGAGCAGGAGTAGTAGGAGGTGCTTGTCTTTGTGATATGGAGTGTCTGATGAACATCTACAAGGGATTAATGCTATTCGTGCAGTGATGTCCAGTTCTGGGCCCCTCAGTTTAGGAAGGAGGTTGACTTGCTGGAACGAGTCCAGAGAAGAGCAACAAAGTTGGTGAGGGGTTTGGAACATAAGCCCTATGAGGAGAGGCTGAGGGAGCTGGGGTTGCTTAGCCTGGAGAAGAGGAGACTCAGGGGTGACCTTATTACTCTCTACAACTACCTGAAGGGAGGTTGTAGACAGACGGATGTTGGTCTCTTCTCCCAGGCAGCCAGTACCAGAACAAGAGGACACAGTCTCAGGCTGTGCCAGGGGAGGTTCAGGCTGGATGTTAGGAAAAGGTTCTATACAGAGAGAGTGATTGCCCATTGGAATGGGCTGCCTGGGGAGGTGGTGGAGTTGCCATCATTGGAGGTGTTCAGGAGGAGACTTGATGGGGTGCTTGGTGCCGTGGGTTAGTTGTTTGGGTGGTGTTGGATTGGTTGATGGGTTGGACGCGATGATCTTGAAGGTCTCTTCCAACCTGGTTTATTCTATGTATGTATATTCTATGTATCTTGAGTAACTTGGGTCTTTTGGGAGATTTGAGATAGGTATTTATTGGGTTTGATGTATACCTCAGAGGATATACATCCCTGAAGGCTTCAGAGGTTGTGTTAATAGTAAGAAGGAGCAGCTGGAAATGAGCACATGAGTCCAGGGCAGCCGGTGAATGCGTTCATGTAATGTGTTTTTTAGGATGTTTGTCTTGGAGGCATACAAAGGGGTGAATAATTGATCTGTGCCAACATCAACAGCATACCTCATAATTATTTAATTAAACAAACAAAAAAAAAAGATAAAAAGACTGATGCCTTTAAAATCATGGGTTACTGAGGACATGTTGGAAGGTGGTATTCCTAGTCGGCATCTTCAATGAGCATCGGTACTATACTCAACTGTTCCATAGTTCATCAGTATTCTGGAAATAAATATAGAAGCCACTGCCAGTGTTGGTTCAGCAGAGAAGCAGGCAACGCTGAGGGCAAAGTCAGAACCATGGATGGAAGTGACAGGTCTGTTGGGATGTTCTTGCTTGAAGATCCTGAGCAGTGTGTAAATCTTCGGCAGAATGGAGATCGATTATTGGAATTCTCCTTCGCGCTTGTGAAGAAGTGATTAAGTGGTGATTAAGACACAAGTTCCTTACACTCGGTGGAGTCAGATAATTATTAGCTAACTGATAGCATCTTTGCAGTCTATGATTTCTGTGGCTCCTCCGTTAGGCTGTAAAATGGGTCTAGTGAAATAGCATCCATGTGATGCAGGCAAGTATAGGCTTCTGTGTGCCAGAGCTGCAGATCGTTCACTGACTGTGTGCTTGGCTAGCGCAGTGACCCTGAAGCAGGGGGAGGAGGTGGGGGGATGACAATAAAATTGTTGGGTTTGGTTTGGTTTTGTTTTGGTTTTTAAAGTGAGTTGTTAAATCACTCAAGAAGGTACCTTGTAATGAGAGACTGACTGATCTGTTGATTGCCAAAAAAGCCATTGAGAGATGACTTGGTTAAAGCATGTGCATAATTCACTCTGAGGAGCTCCTCTTTAATCCAGCAGAGGAGGAATTAATGGCTCAAGGCAGAAGGCAAACAAATAAGAAATTAGAGTGGCTTTACTGCTAGACAGAATGATGGAGCCATTGGAGCAAACTACTAGGAGAGTAGTGAACTTATGTTTTGACCTCCAAAGGCCTCTAGTCTGGATGCCATAAACCGCTACATTTCACAGAACCACTTAATGGGTTTTGTGGAGGTGTGAGTGGATGAAATGGAACAGTGCCTGTGTATTAGGCAGGAAGTCAGAGTGGTCTTACCTTAAATTATGTGACTCTCACTAGTCCTGCTGCAATTGATTCTGGTTTGCTGTGCTTTAGAAATAACCCCAAGATTAATGCAGTTGCATTCCTCCTTTTTTTCCCTTTCTTTTATTCCCTCTTGAAGTTTGTCTAAATGTTTTATGCAATGTAAGTAAGTACATCTTGAGCATAAAGAATCTTGTTCATGATGAGAGTGTTATCCCAAGGTTTGTGCTTAGGATGTCTCTTGAGAATGAAATCTTTCTATTTCTCACAATATTTTTCTCACCATTATGTTGATCATTTCTATTGGACCTGTTTGGTGGCAATTATCTTACTGATTAAACTTTGTAGGAAAGTAGGCTTTTAATAAGCAATTGGTGTGTAAATGCATGTGTTCAAATCCAATTGCATTTAAGCAATTTCAGTTACTCTCTTTAATCTTCTCTTGCATTCAGTGTGAAACTCCCATATGAGATTTAAATCTGATGAATGTTATCATTTAGCCTATAATTGTTTCAGAATAACTTGTGACAGGCTGAAAATGAACTTACAGTTTTATAAGGCCAGATAAATCATTGAGCTCTCATTTAGTCTGATGTGTAAAGCAAGGCAGTGAGCTTACCTGAACTTCCTTAAAGCTAAAGGCTCATCTCATTTGAGACTGAATGTTAATAAAGAGAAGAGTTGCAAGTGATGGAGAGCTTGCCATACAAAACAAGTTATAAGATATCTCTCAGAAAAGAAGTTTGGAAAACAGACCTTGTTCTGCTCCCTCTAGAAACCTGCAATTTGCAAGTAATTAACATTGTTCTGAATGGGTTAACTAAGGTGGTAGTTGTTCTGCTTGGCTCATGATTGACTATATAATAGCCAACATTGGCAATCTCTGTCGTGTGCTGGATTGCAAAGTCTGCTAATTAACACATTAGTTTCATGTTGCCATTGCCAATGTTTGCACTGAAGAACTTAGCTTTTTTGGCCATATGGATGGGTGGGAATATCGGGATCGTATTATGGCTCTGTGCTCATTCATGTGTGATGCTTTGTGCTCTGTTTTTCCCAAGACATCTAATCAGGCTTGGGGCTGAACAGTGCCTTCTCGGAGAATCTTCAACTGAAAGGTCAAAATAAGCACAAGGCCTTTAGACAAGTCTTGCGCCCTCCCCACCCACCACCACCACCCCCTTCTTTGTGTCTGTCTCGCCACACATACATATGTACGAGTCCTTCACCCAACACATTCATCTGTGATTCTTTTCTTGAGACCCAGGGCTTCTGAGTGCCCTGCTGCCACTCAAAAGTCTTCCACAACAGCACACAGCTCAGCAGGATGAATCTCATGCAGCAATCTGTGAGTTTGTTTATTTGGGGGCTGGAGGGGAGCTCCTGGCCCTCACCTACTGATGGGTCTGTTGGTTTTCCACCATTGCTGTGTACTGTTAGCTGCCTGGCGTGTGTGCTTCTCAATTATGCACATAGAGGTAGACCAGGATCTCCCTTAAAGGCATTATTTGCTTTTAGACTAGGATCTGGTGGTTCTTAAGGGGAGTGGGAAGGGGAAAATATGCTTTACAGTGATCCCAAAGTGAGGGCTCCAAATGGTGTTGTGGAAGCTGAAGACTTGGGTTTGTGGTACAGATCAGGTCTGACCTAAGGGGAGTTTGTTCATGCTTATCCTGCACTACCTCCCATCTGTGCACTGAAGGCTGTCCTTGGAAACTCCCTGTGGAAGACCATAACCATCAAGTGTCAGAGATGTTGAAACCTGGCTATTTACCCCAGCTCCCAGGGTGTGCCTGAGGAAGATGCCTTGACTTTAGTAAATAAGATGTATTTTGAAGCTATCAGTGGGTTTGTGCCTGTTGTAAAAGCATTTGAGACAATCAGCTTTTAATTTACTGTCACTGTTTCAGCCCTGCCTTGGCTACTCCCTTCCCTTACTTGCCAAGTGCAGCTGAAAATGAGGTTTTGAAGCAGGGGTGTTTTTTGTATGCATTCTAGCAAATGTTAGCACTGGAAGTCGGACTCGTAGTGCTGCTTGTCTGGTAACAGTAGCCTCTGTTGTTTCCTTGTGCTGCGTTTGAAAAATACTGGTTTGGTTTCAATGTGAGAGGTGGTTGGGCCATAAATGTGTGCCAAGCCACCTAATAATTCTTGTCTAAAATCTTTCATCAGGTCTTTTCTGTAATGTAGTTTAAAAAGGAAGGGGGGGGTGGGCAGGGAGAGAGAGAAAAACCAACTCAAACACCTCCCTTTACCCCTAGAAACAGCCATCGTCTTGTTCTGCTGAGCTGACTGAGGCTCATACTGATCAGGGCTGTTTCCTTTGTCTTCGTTTATTTTAGAGTTAAGCTGCACAAGACTGGGCTATTTTTGTTCTGTGTTTTTGCAGGATCTTTTACATGAGATTCCTAAATGCTAAAGCAAATGCTCTTAAAGGCAAAAGCTACCATCCACGTCAGGGGCAAGATGGTCATTGCTCCAAGAATGAAGCTCTGTGGTTGTGCTCTGATAAAATGTTTTGGCAGGCACATGCCTGCACAGAGGAGTGCCTAGGTCAGGGCTGGACTCACGGCTATCTCCTGTTTTTAAGTTGGATTGCCTTTTGTCAGACAAATGCCCACCTTCTTTCTTGTCCCTCTTTTGACAGTAGCTGTGGATGCACCACAGGGGCTCCCTGGCTGTGTTTGCTTTAGCTGGGGAGGTGTTTGCCTTCTCTGCAGAATTCCAGCTTCCAGCTGCCAGGGAAACCTGGAGCCCTTGTGTTGATTTATTAGGGCACAGTGTGCCTCAGGAATGCCTTTACTAAAGAGCTGGGAGTGATGGAAGGGATTCTGCCTGATGTGATGGGAAGCCTTCTTGTTTCTCTTTAGAGAGATGCTAAGAAAGAGTTTCCCAAAGCAAGGTAAGAAAAATAGCTCACTCAGCTGACTGCTTTGGAGACTCTTGGTTAGGTTTCCCTGGCACAGAATCAAGGAGATGGACGATAGATGTAATTTTAAGAGTGCAATTTTAAGTGAATCTTTGGTGAGAGATGATCCTGTGAATTGCCCAGCCAGAGGGTTTGTGTGCTTTTGGTTTGTGTTAAGAGCTGGCATTCCTGAGCTACTGACTAGGGCTTTTTTTTTCCTGGGTCTTGGCTTTGTGCCAGCTAAATGTTTTGCACTTGAAAGGAGAAAGTTTCAACTTCTTTGGTTTTGCAGACTTCTCAACATTTTTTAATAGATATGGTACTGAATTTGCTTATTTTAAATACCTTTGCAGACTACAACAGTCTGTGGACTGCAAGTTCAAAAATCAATGACATGAATGTATACTCCCTGGAGTGAGCTCACTAGAATACCTTCACCTCTCTTACAGTTGGTTCCAGGCATCTGACATGCAGCCCTTGTTTTCCTTTCATGCCTGGCATGCACACACAAATGTGTGTTGCTGGACTTTTTATCTTTTTTTTGATACTTTGCTGGTGGTTGTCCCAGCTGATGAGAAAACAGCACCTCAGAAAACGCCAGATGTTTGTAAAAGGTAGGGTGGACAAGTGGGCACTTTGTGTTGATCAGATACGTGGTAGGTGCAGAGGAGGTTGTGTTTATGGGGCATCAGTGCTGAGAAGGAATTTCCTTTCCTGGCTGAAGTAGAAAGACTGTCCACGTACAGCTTTCTTCCTTTGCTTTAGCATTCCTTGAGGTTGTTCCCTATTTTACAAATGCATCTTTTGAGAACTGCCAGGAAAATGTCTCTCTCAAATGGCAATGGAAATTTCTGAGCTCATGGGGATGAAAACCTTTGGGCCTGTGCTCACTGAGTGAAAAAGAGTATTACCAACCAGCCATTCTTCAGTGTGCAAAGTGGTTGAGCAAAGTCTGCAGAGACTCTCCGAAAGTTATTGGCTTTCTTCAGGAAGGGTGCTTGTGAATAGAACTGAATGAGCCTGGTCCCATCCTTCTTGGCTTCACTGCTGGCACTTCAGAGAGCACTGAAACTTGGAATTCAGCAGATGCTTGAATAAAAGGGAAAAAACCCTTTTTTTGAAGTGGATGTCTTGTGAACAGGTCTAGAGCCAGTGTTCCTGTGTTACTGTAAGAGAACTAATGGATTTGTGACTGCTTTTGGGCCTGACAAAAAGCAGGGAGGCAACACTGATTTCTCCAGAACTTTCTGAAAGGTTCAGAAATGAGGACAGTCTACTGGAGTAGATGCAGATGGCTTATTTTCACTGGGGACTGTTAAACCTGCCAAAGTATAAAGTGCATCTTAACAGAAAGATGTGAGACAAGGCCTGCACTTCTCTCTCTCCTAATTACTGCACCTCAGCTGCTGCTGTCTCTCATACTTACACATCTGAAAGGTGACAATGACAGTGCCTTAAATGGCAAAGCAATAGCAGAAACACCACTTTTCCCTCCTTGTCTCCCCTTCCTCCTTGTCTCCCCTTCCTCCTTGTCTCCCCTTCCTCCTTGTCTCCCCTTCCTCCTTGTCTCCCCTTCCTCCTTGTCTCCCCTTCCTCCTTGTCTCCCCTTCCTCCTTGTCTCCCCTTCCTCCTTGTCTCACCTTCCTCCTTGTCTCCCCTTCCTCCTTGTCTCCCCTTCCTCCTTGTCTCCCCTTCCTCCTTGTCTCCCCTTCCTCCTTGTCTCCCCTTCCTCCTTGTCTCCCCTTCCTCCTTGTCTCCCCTTCCTCCTTGTCTCCCCTTCCTCCTTGTCTCCCCTTCCTCCTTGTCTCCCCTTCCTCCTTGTCTCCCCTTCCTCCTTGTCTCCCCTTCCTCCTTGTCTCCCCTTCCTCCTTGTCTCCCCTTCCTCCTTGTCTCCCCTTCCTCCTTGTCTCCCCTTCCTCCTTGTCTCCCCTTCCTCCTTGTCTCCCCTTCCTCCTTGTCTCCCCTTCCTCCTTGTCTCCCCTTCCTCCTTGTCTCCCCTTCCTCCTTGTCTCCCCTTCCTCCTTGTCTCCCCTTCCTCCTTGTCTCCCCTTCCTCCTTGTCTCCCCTTCCTCCTTGTCTCCCCTTCCTCCTTGTCTCCCCTTCCTCCTTGTCTCCCCTTCCTCCTTGTCTCCCCTTCCTCCTTGTCTCCCCTTCCTCCTTGTCTCCCCTTCCTCCTTGTCTCCCCTTCCTCCTTGTCTCCCCTTCCTCCTTGTCTCCCCTTCCTCCTTGTCTCCCCTTCCTCCTTGTCTCCCCTTCCTCCTCCTGCCCATAGCCTTGGGAATATCCACCACAGCAATGGGACTTCTATTATTGCTGTCCTCACAGCTCTGCACCAAATCCTTTGTACGCACCAAGGCTCTTCTTGTCTCTTCTGGCAAAACTCTCCAGTAATATCTCCCCAGCAGTTACTTTAGTTACTAAAACCCAGACTTTCAGATCCTTATTGCTCGTGGCATACAAAAAAAGAGACAAGATAGTTTTCAGTGTGATCACCTCTTAGAAAAACAGAGTTCAGGAGGGGAAGGATAATGCTGTAGTTATGATTGCATTGCAGTGGTGCAGAAAGAATGGAGGCAGCAGCAGCTTCAAGTTGGTCTGCAGGCAACTGTTTTGGATTTGGTGTTTCTGGAAATCTGTCATTGGTTGCAGTCTCTCATGACAGCCTTGCTGGTTGGCTATTAACTTGTTCAGGCTCCCCTCTCTCATGACTCTACTCTGTGTTGCTGTATCCCTGTAAATCTGGTTTAAGAAAAAGCTTTGTGAAAGTTTCTCTTCCTGCTTCCCCACTTGTTCTGTGGAGCTCAGGAGAATGTGCTGGCACCCAACCCTTGGCAGGCACATTTTTAGTGCCCTCTTTTTCTCTGTCCCTTACCCTTTGAGTAGTCAGCTCCAGGGGAGCCCTCTGCCAGGGCAGCAGGCGGGACAATGAGCTCTGATCAGAAACGCTGTGCAATGGACTGGCAGGATTCCTCTCAGCTACAAAAAAACAGCAGAGGAAAGGCAAAACAGTACTGAAAATATTGGCTCTTTTTGGCTGAGAGACAAATGTCCTATTTCATACATAGCCTGCTCCTTCTCATGCCCATACATAGTCCCTTCCTGCTCTCCACTGTATAGCATTTTCTCTCACTGCATTGGGGCATTCAGGCTAGTGCAGATCTGAAGAGCAACCTATATCAAGAGATTATCCTGCAGTGGTATTTGCCTTGTTTTTGCAAAGGGCTCCCATCTACTCAGCTGCCTATTTCTGCTGCTTTTTGTAAGATACTGCTTTGAGAACAGGTTTGCAGCTGTGTTGTACCCTACAGCTTCTGCTTTCCCCCCTCATAATAGCCAGCTCCTTGTCTTTTCACCAATAGAAAATAAGAGTTGAAGCGAGGGGATGCCTGTCCATTTGCATCAGCCTGGGAAATGCTGGGTTTCTCTCCTGAGGCCTTTGCCTCCGGCATCTTGCCAGAAGGCATCCAGTCTCTATTCATTTCAAGCACATACGGTGCCCAAGCCAGAAATGTGCAGAGAGCTCATGAGCTGTGATCAACTGAGGGCCAGACAGCATGACCTGGTGCCTCTTAAAAATCAATGAATTGAAAAGCTGAGACTTCCAGATGCTTTGGAGGTATGAGCAGGGCGCAGCACCTGCAGCGCAGTGTGAACCTGAAGAGGGTCTTGGGCATGGATCTGGCCTGTATTTGTGTTAGAAAAATACCCTGAAGTCTGAGCCAAAAGAATGGGAATTTGCACAAACGAGGTGGTTTTGGCCAACACGAGCAATTACCTTCTTCATAAATCACGTGAAGGAGCTTCCTTTCTTCAGAGCATGAGGAATTTAAGGCAAATTCTACTTTGGAGCTAAAAGGCATGTTTTTAGCAAAGGTGGTGCAAGCAGCATTGGGAGGGACTCCAGGCCTTTGGTGTTCCCAAAGAAACGCAAACAACTGCAGAGAAGGGTACGGCTCAGATCCTCTTGCCAGCGTGCTTAGCAGGCAGCCCAGTACCAGATCTGGTTCAGCCTTTGACAAGTGACCTCTGTCACTGAACGGGAGCATAAAGAGCCTCAGTGAGCTTTGGCTGAAATGGACTTGTGCCTGTCTGCTCTGCAGAGAGAGTAACCTCAGTGTTCCCTTCCCTCCCCACGGTGCGTTTGTGAAAATAACTTGATTTAGCTGCCAAAAAAAAAAAAGACATTTGAAAAGTATACATTGCTCTCCTGTGTCTGAGCTTCTGTAAAATATGGTTTATGGTTGGTTCCTGTATATGGTGCTCAGTAATTTTACAGAAGAGAAAACGGCCTCACTAAGCTATCTACACAACGCTTAATACAGTGAGGTCTCAGTCTGTGCTAGGACTCCAGAGTGCTATTCTGAGCATTAGGAACCCGATTATATTACACACAGAGCTCAGATGGCTCAGAGCCACACTTGGGACATTAACTGTTTCTATTAAGCTTTTACATTTAGAGATCCTTCTGGCAGTGAAGGGTAGTGCTGAATGAGCTGCCGTTCCCACAGCCACACTCCACGTGTGTGTCTGTACAGTTAGGGAGTGGTTTGTATTTGATTTGCACAAGGGGTAGCCTGAGTTCCAGAGCTTACTGACTTTATGGATGCTCAGTGTAATCATCTTTTTGATATATTAGTTCTGTAGCTGCAGGTGTTATGGAGGAGGCTTTTATTGATGTAGATGTTTACAGAATACAGAATTAACCAGGTTGGAAAAGACCTTTGAGATCAAGTCCAACCTATCACCCAACACCATCTAATTAACTAAACTGTGCCACTAAGTGCCTCATCCAGTCTCATTTTAAACACTTCCAGTGATGCTGACTCCACCACCTCCCTGGGCAGCCCATTCCAATGGCAAATCACTCCTCCTGTGAAGAATTTCTTCCTAACATCCAGCCTAAACCTCCCCTGGCACAGCTTGAGACTGTGTCCGCTTGTTCTGTCACAGGTTGCCTGGGAGAAGAGACTGACCCCCACCTGGCTACAAGCACCCTTCAAGAGAAACCTTACAAAGTGCTTTAAAGGTATCATAGGGGATAAATCCATAGCTAGTGTCGTTTGACAGACTACATGGCAAAGCAATGGTTATTTTGATTCTTGATAGCCTATGTCCCTGAAAGAACATTTTAAAGTCTTGGTTTAGTTTGTGATGAAAGTAGCTTTAGGAACAGCGAAGGTCCTTCCCACGGCTGTTTTATTTTGTTTTGTTTAAAAAAAGCAACAAAACAACAACAAAAAAAAACACCCAAACAAACACAACAACAGCAATAACAAGACTATCAACTAAACAAAACCCTCTGTAAAAAGAAACTCCCTGTAGACCCTTAGATGACCCAAACAAAGACAGTGAGTTTCTCACTGTTTGAATACACACTGGCTGCCAGGTGGGGAGGGTGTAACTCTTCCTTCATCACAGCACAAGTGCAGGAGGAGATAAAAGAAATGTGTATAATCCTGCCCTGGCACTGCCTGAGTTTGAAGCACATTACCAGCAGACAGGTATGCTGAGCTTGGAGCCTAGGCAGCTGCCTTACAGAGGAAGAGGGGGTAGACAGTATTGAGTGGCTCTTAAGGATATAAGGCACTGGGCCAGGGAGGGTTGAAATTTTACTCGTGGTAGAAGAGGAATGAGACAGCAGCATATGCTGTTGGGAAGGCAACCATGTGAAGGCAGTGAGGCATTGCCCTTGCTGGGCTTAGGTTAAACCTTTATTCCAGCAAAACTGTAGACTGCACCTCCTTTCTCTGTACTGGGAGAGAGACACTGCCTACTGTGCAGTGAACAACTTCTCTGCAAGAGACAAATGAGTGGATAGAAGCGCCCCATGTGCCATGTGGACCGGTGTGCCACTGGTCAGTTCATGGTGGTGATGTTCTGAGTTTGTGTTTTCGTTAATGAATATCCCCTTCCTAAGTAAATAGCTGACATCTTTAACTTGCAAAGGCTTTGCTTTCCAATCTTGGGCCTGTAGCATGCAGAAGACACACAATGACCTTGATGTCCCTGTGATTTCTTTGCTGCATTTTTTTTATCTTGCAATCTACTGCCCCCCAGATTTGGAGGCATTTCCCTTTGATGCTTTGTGTTAAAAATGAAGAATAAACTGTAGTGTGGAGAAGCAGTTTGTATGATGGAACCCATCATAATAGATATGAGGTGATGGTGTTTGGAAAGGCTTGGATGAGACATGATGATTGAGCTGAATGTTGCAAAGGGGGGGGAGAAGGTGACCCAGGAAGAGAGTGCAGTGGAAGTCAGACCCTGAAACCTCTGAGCAGGGCGTGAAGGGATAAGCAGCCTCCTTCAAACCAGATTCTGTGCCTGAGCCATCCTCCAGAATTTCCTGCAATTTAGACAAAGGGCCAACATCAGATTTCTAAGTGGTGTTTGTGCTGAACACTTGCAGGAGTGCCATTCCCATCCAGCTGCAGAGCAGGATCCTCGTTCTCCAGTCTTGCTGGGAGCTGCTTTTCTGCGGCAGCAGCTTTTGCAGTAGGAGCCCCCCCAGCCCTGAAGAGGATGGCTTTTTCTGTGAAAGAAGCCACCGTAACCAGGCAGACGTTATCTCCTTGCCGGAAGGAGGGATCCAGGCTCCCGGGGGAGGAGGGGCCGGGGGAGCGAGTGATTCATTGCAGCTGGCTGTAGTTTGGCCTCCTTCTCTCCGTTTGCCCTGGGTGCCAGGGAGTGACAGCTTGTGGGCAGCGGGCCAAGCTATGAAAAGAGGAGTGTGTGAGGCCTTCAGCTTTCTCATGCTTTATCAAGCTGCAAAGAATAGCTGGATATTCAGCCAGCGTTGGTGCAGGTCAGGAGAATGGAAATGCTAACTTAACTCCTGACATGCCGGCTAATTGCCGACCGCAGGCTGTGCGCGGAGCGGGGGCTGTGCTGTACGGCAGCACGGCTCTTGTGCGGCGGTGCACGGAGCAAAAGCAAGACAATGTGCTTTGATGCCATGATGGTTTCTGTGAAGTGGGCAGCCTCTGGGAGTTGCTGGGAGTGTGGAAAGATGGGAAGAGTGCTCTCTTCTCCTGGTTTGCTGTCCATGGGCTGGTGGAGGGTGGAAACACAGCGAGGTCAGTCAGCAGGAGCAATGGACGTGCTGAGAAAGCATGAGGGACCATGGCGGGTGAATGGCAGGTCTGCCCTCGGCTGTCCTCTTGCTCGTGGCACAGCGCTGAGGCCAGCTGACCCCTGTGCAGGAGCTGTCCATGTGAGGAAGCCCGGGGAGAAGGATGGGGCCGATCTGGAGCTGTCACCCTTTGCTGGAGGGACTGCCAGCGAGGCATCCCTCCAGTGGAGGTCTCTGCAGAGTGCTGCCTGCCGGCGCCGAGGGAGTTAAGAGCTGCTGATCGGCTGGGGGTGAGCCTACCTCGGGGTGTTGAGCGCCATTCCCACGGCTTTTCCTTTCTGACTAGGGCTGGGGGAGGGATCAACTTGGAACAAGTAAAATGCCCGGAGGCTGGAAAACAGCACACTGGCCCCTGTGGCCTTGTGTTGGGCTGGGAGGGATCCGAGCTTCACTACAGGCTGGACAGGGGTTGCCGGCTAAGGCTGGCTCTGTTGCCACTCGACCAGCTGCTGGATATAATCATGAGGGTTTTTCCCTCCTTGGGGCAGACCCAGGTGGTTTTCCGGCCATCAGGTTCTTACTGAGGGGACAGAAATTATATCCCAGCTTGAAGGATGTAAAGTGGAAATAAAGTCCCAGCAGTTCCATGAGCAGATCACAGCACAGATTAAGGTGTGGGCTTTGTGCAAGTGCAGCAGCACTTGAAGGAGGTAGTTCCCTACAGGACATGCAAGTTTCTGAAAGGTGTAAGACACCAGGGCCTTTCTTTCCTGATGCTGACTCCACCTTCTTTTTATGCACCATTTTGAGGTGCTGAGTCAAGCTTTTTGAAGCCCTGAAGAGCAGGAAGAGGTGGAAGAGCAGGTGAAAATCTGAGGGACTGGGGAAGGAAGTTAATGGGTGCTCAGAGCCCAAATCCCACAGTTTCTCCATCAGTAGTGCAGAGGTCTCTGCCGCATCTCCATTTGCTTTGGAGCTATGTGAGGTAGCTCCAAATCTATGTACTAACCTTGGCCATCACTAGTTTCCCAGCAGAAGGAGAAGGAAGTCAGTGTACCTGTTCAGCCCCTAGAAATAGTCTCTGAAAACTAAGGTGCACATTCCCTCTTCTCCATAGCTTGTGAATCTAAGGCAAGGCAAGCTGATGTGAGTGAATGGGACCCAGTAGTAGGATAAAGGAGAGATGGACCATGGGCTCAGAGTGCAGCTCCATGGTTGATTTCTGCTGGGCTGTTTGTACTGTGAGAGACCAGGTTATGCCAAAAAGCACCACAAATATGTGGTTAGGGGCTGGATTTTCGTTTGTGCATGGGGTGTTTGGCTTTGCCTCTGCCCCAGATCCTCTTTGCAAAGGGTGAAGTACTCTCATCCTCGCACTTGCTGTGATGGCCTCTGGCTGGAAGATCTGGAGGGCAGAGGGTTGGGGAAGCTGTATTGCCTCTGTGGAGCAGAGGCTTTACTTCTTGCAAGGCCAAGAGAGTAGCCTGGATGAAACAACATCATCTGTGCAAATACTCTGCAAACAGTAATGCGATTCCTTCTGGTGGATCTTGCTGATTGTTAGATGCCAAAATCCTAATAAAGACTGGTAGGCAGCAGCCCTTTGTTCAGTTTTCTGCACTCAAACACTGAATGGTTTGAAGTGCAGCTCTTTGCTCTGTTTTACTCACCCAGTAATGGGAGATGTGGGCAGAGCAGGAACTGCAGTCAGGCTGGTCTGAGTCCCACGTGAGACCAACCTGTGGTGGATGCACAAAGAGAAGCCCTTGCCTGCTGCCACAATAGCTTGGACTCAGGTGCAATAAGCACACTGGCAAGAGCTGGCTTTTCTGTCCTGCTCCTTCAGGGACTGGGGGTGTGTTCCTATTGTGCCTGTGCTGAGTTGCTCCTGTCAAGCCTCTTCTCATTATTCTTGCCTTGAGCTGTGTCAGGCCTGAAGGCAAAGTGCTGCAGAAAGCTCTGTAGGCTTGCCCTTGAGAGATGTGAGGTCCTTGGAGAGTGGCTGTTCAAGGGAAGCACTGCAGTGGTTTGAATTGAGGCTGTTTCAGGCTGCACAGCTCTGAGCTAATCTCCCAGAGGCAGAGACATTACTCACCAATCAGGAATGTGTCTGTATTTTTCCTAATGAGAACAAAACATTTTATCCCTGTTCATTAGCAGAGAGTTAGGGTGTACTGTTGCTATGCCAACAGACTCCTCTCCCCTGCAGACACACTGGGGGTGTCCTCTGTGCCATGGTTGGAAGGGTGAACGAGAAGGCTCATTCTGGCAAGAAAAAGATCCCATTGTTTTCCCAGGGCTGCCTGGACTTTGTGCAGCTGGCCAGACCTTGCCATCTCAGGGGAAAGGGAACCACAGCGGGAGTCAAATGCAACAGAGGTTTAATTTATTGGAAAAATAGTCTTTGCATTTCATGTTATATTGTTTTTTCCAGCTTGAGGCACGCTCCTCAATAAGAGAAACGAAGGTGTCTCACCATTCCCAAGAGTCCAGATGGTAAGCAAGATGCGCCGGGAGTCAGCACTGGGACGCCCATGGACTGCTGCAGCCCACTGGGCTCCTCTGTGCTCCTGATCTCGTTGGCTTGTGTGGGCAGTGTAATGCTGCCAGCCTCTTGATGCTGATGCAGAATGAACCCACCTGAGGAACTGCACCAGTGATTAGCTGGACGAGTTGGGTTAACCAGGCACGTGGTCTCCTGGAAAGAGTGAGTGGCTGTATGAGAGAACGTGCACTTGTTCCGTTTGCAAGGGGAAGGCTCCCTTTATGCAGGGAAACGCTATGAAAGACAGAGGGCACGTCTTCCAACACAAGCTTCAATCTACAGAGTTCTGCTGTAAGCAGGTGTAATTACTCCAAAGGCTGCCTATCTATTTGCTTATCATTTTTGGTCTTCATCCCCAGCTGCATTCCACTTTCTTAAGGGACTGATTGGGATCTGTGGGTTGCCGTGGCACCTAGGTCAGGCCACTGTAGACCTTGTGCAAGAATCTCTTTAGTGCTGCACTTCCACCTCTGATGCAAAGTGAAAAATAACTTTCAACCCTAATTTTCTGTGCGAGGGAGTGAGTTTAACCTACAGATGGAAACAAGCAAAACTGAAAAGCTACTTTCTGATGGTGAGCTATGGCCAGAACCGGGCCAGTGAGCATAGCCAAATCTGAAGACTGTCTCCTGGAGTAGGAGTGATGCTCAAATCTGGCTGTCAGTCACCATGCAGAGTGATGAGCTGCTTTGTGCTGGCAGAGCTATGTGGTGTTGACAGCTATAACCCTTGAAATGTCTCCCTGAAACTGATTTCTCCTTTCAGGCTGTTTCCTGTTAAACAGGATAGTTACAACTCCTATTTCAGACTGCCTGGCAAAGCATTCTGTAAGTGAATGTGTGGAATTTGAATATGGGAATTTGAATATAAAATGTAGGGTGGTACAGCAGAGATCCCAGACTGAGCTGCTGGAGATCTGGGGAGTGAAACTCTGGCACCTGGATACTAGGTGCTGATTTAGATGAGTCACTAGCTCTTGCACTGGAGAGATGAGTATCTCCTAAGAGCACTGAGAGTACAGGATCCCTTCATCAGAAGGATGTTAGACTTGCAGCTATAGCAGCAGAAGGACTCAGCAGAAATAAAAACAAGGAACAAAGCCAGACAGGAACCCCTAGCCCAGACTTCTCTGTGTGCACAGCCTGTGTGGTTTCAGCTTGGTTGTAGACCTGGATTGAACTCTTGGACGGTAAAGAGCAAGTTTTTGAAAAACCTATTTCAATCTGCAGCCTCCAAGAATAAATCCTGAGTACATATAACACATGTACAAAGATTCACAGGTCTGGTTTCCTCAGCTTTGCATTGCTCTGGGTGGTTCAAGTAAAACCACTAAATCAAAGCTGTTTGAAATAGGGAATGAGTAAATACTTGAGATGATTTGAATTCAGGCCAGGCTCTTCTGGATCCATGGTTTCAGAGTATGTAAAAAATAAAAGACCATGGGGAGGGCAGAGGTCTGTGTGTTTTATTCTTTGAAGTATCAAACTAATTTTGTCCAGATCCTACTGGAAAAATGCTCCAGCAGAAGTGCACTAGAGGACATGCTTTTTAATACCTTTAAGTGTGAAAGATCATGGCTGAACAAACTAATTTCTGAAATGTGAATTACAGTTATTACCTGAGTTGGGCTCTACCTCATTCATGTGCAGTTGGAGTAGCAATTCAGTGTTACCTAAGAGAGTGTTACTTGTTCCCTCCTTTTCTCTCCCTCCTTTTTTAAACAGTGTAGTGGACCATCACTTTCAGAGTAAAGATAAGCATGCAACTCCTGTGCTGTGTGCCAGGCAAGACTTTGCAGGAGAAACTCTCACCTTCAGGGAGTGGAGTTCTGTGTTGTGTACTCTCTGCAAAGCAGTCAGGATAGTGAGAGGTCTGGATATTTCTAGACCTGGGGCCATGTACTTCCTTCACAAGTGATGTAAAGCCTCTGCAGAGCTACTTCAAACTCCCAAGTCCAGTTCCAAATGTGGCATTTCAATCAAAGTCCAAATTCCTCTCTGGTGTTGAATCTTGTCTTGCAATTCTGTTTCCAAGACATCTCCTGCTGCATGCTGAGGTATGCACTCCTTTTGTTTAAGTATTTAACCTACAACAAGTAGTTTCTTGTTTTGGTAGTGTCTGAACTTCCTTCATACGTACATCTACAGTGAGGTGAAGAATAACATTTCCCATCTGTGTCTACATTTTGCTTCTAGAAGCACAGCAGGTGTAATACCTGGAGCTAGGTGAAGGCCTTATGTAAAAATAAACCCTTGTGTTATGTTCCAGGTGCAGGTTTTATGTAACTCTGAGCTGGCATAGTTTGATGTCACTGAAGATGTGGTCACCTTTCCGCTCCTGCTTTCTAGAAGCTCAGTGTCTAGTGAGAGCTAGGTGCTTTGCCCATCTGATCCGGTAGAAATTGGAAGCTGGGTTAAGATAGACTTTTGGGTCCTGTATTCCATTTGATATCCACCACTTTGAAGGGAGGCTTTTCCCTTTTGATCAGCACCACTTAAGGGCAATTTGTGGGGTGAGGTGTTCCTTCTAGCTTTTAGAGAATGGTCCAAAGCCCTAAATTCTGAGGCAGGCTTGCATTTGTAAAAACACTGTTAGCCCTGAATATTGTAACCCTAAGTAACAGATCTGCCCTCTCTTGAATTCTGCTGGGGTTTGATGGCTGCATTTAATCTTCTTTTTTTTTTTAATTCCAGTTACACTTCTACATCTTAAAAATGCTTATTTAACTTGTAGTAGTGAAACTGGTAAAGGACAGAGAAAAGCCAGATATTTCAGCCTGACAGCTAAGGTTAGGTTGCTTAGTGAGCTAACCATGTTTAAATAGCAGAGTCTTACATGATAATCAAGCACGTAGGAAGCAATTAGGATCACTGCACTTGTGGGGAAAAACATCACTCAGGATTTTCATTAAAACAGTGTCTAGACCCAGGTGTTCTTATGTGATTCTGTAGAAGAATGTGGTCTGTTAAGAATATTGGGGGGGGTTGTGTAGCATCAGGAAATCACTGAATGTTGTGCTCGTGTTGGGGACTCTAAACGTTCCTAAAGAGCATGAGAATAAAACTCTGGCACCCAACAACAGAAGGGATATATCCTTCACCATAGCAGGCTAAATCAAATTACAAGGGTGTTATTTGTGTATGGGGAGAGGCAGTTTTTGAAAAATGCACCCTATTCTTGAGGAAGAAGGTGTAGCTGGATGCTGTGGATTAAAAGTAAACCAGCTTTTGAGCAAACTCAGTGTACGAGTATAGCAGTTGGGAATCTCTGCTGTTTTTAATCAAGCCCACACTATTTTCTCCAGCCTTTATGGAAGCTGAGTTTTCAGCAGCTTTAAAAAGCAAAACCCAAAACACTGCCTCTTAAGAAAGGTATGCTGTGAGAAATGGAATAGCAGCAACAGTGACCAGAGGTAAGATCTCCGTACAAAGAACAGCTGAATAACCGGGGCTCTTCCACCTGCAACGTGCTGACTGATTGTTATCTTCAAATCCTGAATGGCATGGGAAGGTTAGAGAGGGAGCAACCTTTCTCTGTCTCTTCCATTGTAAGTATGAATAGGTAGTGAATGGAAAACAGCATGTAGTAAGCTTAAAAACAAATAATGACTTAATCCTTGGTGTGTGAAGTTAACCTGGGAAGCTTCTTGCCCCAGGACATTGTGAATGCCAAACATCTGTGTGTACTTGAGGACACAGGGCAGCTCTATAGAAGAAGAAGCTACTGAAGATTAGTGAATGCATAGAAACCATCTCTGTCCCAAGAAATCCCTGAGCTGCACATTATTGAAGCCTGAGAGATTATGTAGGGAGGTAAAGCATTATTATATGCTTACTTCATTCTTATGTTTCAGGCTCTCACCAGAGCCAGACAACTGCAGCCTGGTTTGTCAGCATGGAGCAGGAGGAGGTTGCAAATGAAACTTGTTAAAACAGAGACAGGCACAGCCTGTGTTCTAGGTTGGTTCTGTGCTGCCTGTGATGTATTGTGCACACCTTACTGGCTACAGGCATTGCCTGTGGGCTGTTGGAGTCTGCAGACTATTGACTGGAGTTTAAAGAGGGGTGGAGAGTGTATTTCTGGAAACAACACCCCTGGGAAGGGTGATAGGAAGGCAAATATTCTAAGCAGAGAAGCCAATTTTCTGCCTTTCTCTGAGGCATATATTGTTCCTGCTGCTCTGAGGTGGTACATGTTCTACTGAGTTACAGAGACTGTCTTACTGCTGAGAATTTCCCTCCCCTTTAAGAGTTTCATGCCTGGTAATGAACTGTAACTTCATTTGAGCTAAAATGGGTGATAAGCAGATGTATAAACAGTACCATCCCTGTTCCAAAGCATTTTCAAGCTAAAAACATCATGGCCTATGTGAGGTTCCCTTCAGAAGTACTCAAAACACTGGGCTTATTTTAGATCCTGTCTAAACATTTAAATATAACTCAAAAATAGGGCTCACTTCTCTGTGTCACCCTTGAATGTCTGGTCTTGCACTTGGTTTTAGATGTTTAGCCATATCTGCAGAGAGCACAGTACAGAACAGCCCTGGATGCCCCTCTTGAACTTTTCTTTGCCCTGTCAGAAGGAAGAGAACTTTGTCAGGCTGTCTTTTGTCCCTAGGGACATAGCCTCTGCTAATAAGTAGTGTCCTTTTGTTCACTAACTTCGATGCTGTGGTCCTTTGGGGAACAGCTGTGGAAAGCTGACAGGTAGCAGAGCTAAGATGATGTGTGCTTAGGAGCCATTCTCTTATGACTAAAAATATCTGAGTTGATGTATTTTGGAAAGCTATAGCCCCTTTGCAAGGACACAAAATGACTTGCCTGCAGCTCATGCTGTATAATGAAAGTCACTCCACAGACTGGCTGTGAAAGTGCATGCATAGGTAACAGCTATGAGGAGAACAGACAGGCCTGAGGCTGAGACCAGCTTAAAACAACAGAGGAAGGGTGCCTGGAACTGGAACAGTCTGCAAAGAGCCCTGTGCTAAGCACAGGCTATGGTCTGTCTTTTCAGCACGTGTGTACAGATTTTTCTCTTGTTCCCCTTACCAGCCTCTCTGCTCTGTCTGTCTGTTCCTTCTAGCAGAAGAGCTGCTACTCAGATGTAAAACTTTCAGTGCTCATCCTAACAAACTTACCATAAATCTGGTTTTCCTGTCTTCTGGGCACTTTTGTCCAGGGGTGACCCTCTTGAGATACAAGCAGTCAGCCAGTTATACTGGCTGAAATTCCTGCTTATAGAAGTTTGCATTTCAGACTACCACTGCAGTTTATGCAGAAGACCTGTTAGTGCATCTCTGTGGCCCTAGGGTGAAGGTCTGAGTTTTCCCTGAAAGGCAAAGGGAAGAGCCAGTCAGTCCTGCCCAGCCAGTGGCTGTCAGACTGTGGAGGTGGGAGGGCAACAAACCAGATGGAGAAGAGTCTCAATGGAAAAGTCTTAAAAATGCATGGCTACCACGAGCAGGTGCCTTTATGGGAGCACCAAAGAAGCTTTCTCAGCCCTAAACAGGACCAGGAGTTCAAATATTTTGCCAGGAGAATGTTCAGATCTCCTCAATCTGAGCAAATAGATAAGAACTGCTCATGTTGCGAAACCACTTGATGGTCTAAACAATTATCAAGGTGAAATTTGTCTTGTAACAAAATTACATTTTCTGGTTAAGGTGTGACTGGATGTTTGCCTGTTAACAAAGCAACTGGAGAAGTCTTGCTCCAGATGGTTTATTTCTCCAAGTACCAAATCTTGCAGTGTTGTAGCTTCTGCTTCCTTTGTGGCTTAATTTCCATGTTGAAAGTTTTTAGTCCTCCAGTTTGTGGGCGCACAGTGGAATGAAAGAAGAGCGTTGCCTGATTGCCTATGCCCAGCATATGCAGTCTAGTGCCCTGAATTTTGTCCTTAAAACAAGAACTTCCAAATGTGGACAGTGTCTGGGATGAGGGTCTGTGATTGTAGGGTGAAAAGGTAATGCTGCATTGTGGCTGCCAGCCTGTGGCTCGTCAACCAAATGCACCTTGAGAGCACGTCACAGATGGTTCCTGTGACACCTTTCCAGGTTGGACTACATTTGGAAGCACTGGATAGCAAAGATCCCAGCCTCCATGGGAGGGTCAGCAGCTGGGGCTCTTGAGACTGATGTGAAGTTGATCCTGGCCAGCCTGTTTAGTCTTCTGCAGTAGTGCAGTGGGTGCTGCTGTGTTTTCTACAGGCTGGGGAGAGCCCCAGACTTTTTGGATAACAGTGTGTTGCTCTCTGTTCTGTGCCTTACAAAAGCCTTTCTATTGTCTTGCAGAGGTGGAAGAAAATGATGTCAGCCACATCAACTGGGGTCATTATTCCCTGCTCACTGCAAGGGGGTTTAACATCTGGAGGTCCCTTCCAACCCAAACCATTCTGTGATTATCTAGCAGACCTGTGTAACCTCATTACCTGAATAGTTTTGTAGCCTAATAGTTTGTAGCTGACTACTGATAGCCTTCCAGGCTCAGGCACTAGTTTATGAAAGATTAATTGATCAAAGCTTCATTTCTGTTAATGTTTTAAAGTAAGTTGAGTAACAGATGATAGAACATACTCCAGCTTGGTTTGAAGGCAAACCACAAGCAGATTGTGATAGTGATGTGGAATTCTGTTGATTTTGCTGTCATTTCTGAGTGGGAGGGGATAGATGCTACTCGTGTGGTTGCATTGCATTGAATTTATTTGCATGTTACTGCCTGTATTCATGGCTGTAGCCAGAACTGCTGACAGTGTTGGAGTGATAGGGGAAGACTGTCAAACAGCTGCTGGGGCTGTATGGTTTCCCAGAAGATTACTGGGGAGGGCAGAAAAGTGATTTTTGTTTGAAATGAAGCAGAACTCCAAGGAGAAGAGTCCCATTCTCCTTCCTTCCACCCAGAGCACATTAATTCTTTGTATAGTTGTGGTACTAAAATTGGAGACTTCTGAGGTGTCAAGGAAGTGCTATTCTTTAACAACCCAAAGCGCCCTGCGCTGCTCAGCCTCTGCAGAGCCAAAGGATTTAAGGCAGGCTCTGCTGTTTAATGGTTCTGATTTGCGTTTTAACAAGCGGATGGTGAAGCTCAGGATGTGGTCCTTGTATGTCTGCTTATGGTCTGTAACTGCTAGCATGAACTCCTTTTGTGGGAGGTCTCTGTTCTCCTTTCCTCTGTACAGCCCTGCAGGGCTGATGCTGGCATGGAAAGCATGGTTTTCTCTTGGAGTCCAAGTGTAGGACTGGCTTCCTTTCACAGGGATTTCACAGGACATTTGAAGCTCTTTTGCTCTCTTGCTTTCCTCTCCAAGACCAGCCTAGATGCAAAAGGACTTGTCTTGGTAGTATGTCCTTTGCCTCTAGGATGTGAGAGCTTGGTTAGGGGTCATGATGCTGTGCTCTGGGAAGCATGTGCTGGTTGCAGGAGGTCTTTGCCCTCCCTTCTGGAAGGCACCCTGCCAAGGAAAGTAAACTCTTAAGGCAGAAATGATTACATTGAAAAGATCATGTGCTGCTGTGGCTGCTTCTGAACAAAATAGCTGGGCATTTCTGCTTACAGAAATCAACAGAGAATAGCTTAGGCAGCTGGTACAGAGCAGAGCTCTGGCTTTCATAGTTTGTGGAGACAAAGCTGAGAACAGGATGATCCTGGCAGAGGCTGGGGAAAGGTGCCCCTAATGATGGGGAGGGCAGTGCGGTTGGGAAGGTGTGCCTTGTTTAAGGTGAGGCTGGTAAAATATGAATCAGTCTGTTTGAAGTAGTGATGAAATCCCAGATGAAGGTTTTCTGTAATACCTGGCCAAACAGTCTGGTGTGCTTTAGCTTTCCTTTCTCCCTGGTTAGAACAAGCAGTCCTGACCTACTTTTAGCAGTCAGAATTCGGTTGAATGCTACCCGGTGCTCAGCTGTACGTACAGCAGACACGTTATCTGTTTTGTTCAGTCAGCGTTTAAGTGAGAAGTTTCCATCAAACATTTAGCAGACAAGGAAGAGCTGTTCCTGGAAGCAGGACTGTTGGTGCATTAAACTCAATTCTGCCACTTCTGTGCACCCTGGCTTGTGGCCTTTGCTTTGGTTTCCCAGTCTGCTGAGCCTGACACTTGCTTGCTTCGCCGTTGTTGTACATTAACTTTTGTGCTGTGCTGTCAGGATTCAGTTAGATGGTATCTAAATGTTAATATGATAGATAATGCCTTTGGAAATAGTCAGTGAGGTCAGGTTCCCAGCTTCCTAAGTATGTGATTAGGCAGAGCTAAAGTTGCACTCTGAATATTTAAAAATAAATGCAATCTATAAATGTACCATAAAAATAAGAAGTTTAAATAGAAGCGTCATCCTGGGACAAACTGCAAAGCTCTGTGCAGCTCAGTATCCTGTCTTTGATGAGAACCAGGAGCAGACATTTAATGAGGGCTGTAAGAAACAGGGCATGTGTAATGTGGTGGGCTTGGTTTTCTTTCCTTTCTCCCCCTCCTGACTCCCAGCTTATGACAATCATTAGGGCCCTCCTTGGCCAGGAGTTGTATCTAATCCTCTGATCTCTCCTACATCTTCTCTCCATGAATTTACACAATCCCTCTTCTAACTTGTTTATATTTCTAGTCTCCATGACATCCTACAGCAGTGAGCTCTACAATTTAATTATTTAATTATGCCTTTTAAATGTTATTTACAATGTTCAACACCCAGTGACAATATTCTTGAGCTGGCTTAGAAAAGTTATCTGTACCTTCAGTGGGTGCTGTCTTGTTTCTGTGTTGTGAGACATGGTAGTCAATTATTCCATGTGTTTCATTTTGACATTCATGTTTCAGATCTCTTAAATCTTCCCTATCTTCCCTAGTTGTTTCTTTGTCCAGCTGAAGTCCTACTCTGCTCAAGTCTCTCCTTATATGGCAGCTGCCCAAAGGTTTTGATCACGCTCCTTGTCCTTTTTGTCCTTCTGTCTCCTTTTTCAGAGGTGGGGAGCAGAGCTGCCTGCAGCATCACACTGGTGATGTGTGTTTTCTCTCTCCTAATCACTTGGAAGGTTGTATTTGCCTTTTTGCCCCACACTAAATACTGAACTGACATACCAAGTTCCCAAGCTTTCCTGAGTGGTAACAGCCAATTTATGTAATTAGTAGATTTGGTGTTGGGTTTGGTATTTATTGATGTCCAAGATACACTCAGGAGTGTACAAGTTCTTTTACTCTTTCCAGGCTTTTATCAATGTAATTTTTTTTCTTTTCCTTTTCTTATTTGTTTTAATTAATAAACTGAGCCACTTCTGGACACATTTCTCTTCCAGCATCGTGGGTGAACATACTGAATGGTACAGGTTGCAGAACAGATTCTTGGCAGATCTCGCTGATAACCCTCCTCTGATGGGAAACTCTTCCACTTTAGACTTCCTGTCCTTCAACTACTTATTGAATCATGCTAGGGACTGTAACTTTAATTCCACCATAACTTTTTTCTCTTTTTCCAAGAGCCTTAATTGGCAGCTCTTTTAAAATCAGTTTAGTTCACATTAAACAGATTAAAAGCTGGCTCTTTTATCTCAGTTAACTGAAAATGAGAAATCTGCTCTTGGAATTTCCTGAGTACTGCAGAGATCTCTCTCTGCTCCAATATCAGTCTGCCTTTTGATCCACAATTGGGTTCTTGAACCTTCTGCAAGCAAATTTGTTTCTACAGGGGGTGACAGGCTTAGGTTTGTGTAGAAAAGGTGGATTTGCTCAGCAGAGTGAATTGGGTGGGTAAATTTAGTGAGCACCTCTTTGCCAGCTGGGTTCTATTACAGCTGCATTAAACCTATCTAGGCAGTCTGGATGTACTCTACACATTAAAGGCTAGAGAATGGGATTATTTTTCTTTTGATTTTTTTTTTTTCTGACTAGTTGCCTGGAAGAATGTTTGAGTCACTGGTGGTATTTAGCTGGCTATGTACTTGACATGTGATGTGCCAGCTAGAAGGGCAAGAGGTCATTGGGCAGGTAAATGGAGGGCTGATGGCTTGAACTGGAGAACCTAACACTCACTCTGTGTGCAGCATTAGAAATCCAAATGGAGAGCTTGTCTGGGACAGGTGCTGTGAAAAGGGAGTGTGCATCTAGGTCAGGTGTATTAAAAAAGGAAGCTGGCAAACTGTAGAGGGCTCAGAGAGCCACTAGAAAAAAAGAACTCTTTCTGACTGAAAAAGCTCAGGCCACCTAATGTATCCATCTGAAGGATTACACAGATCTGCAGTCTGGGATTCAGGATCACCCAAAGCTGGCAGTATGTATAGAGAAAGGATTGCCTTATGCTCAAGCGTCCTTATATTAGAACTTGGGCATCTATTATTGTCTGTTGCTGGAGCCAGGGTTGCTGTGTAGGTGGACCTTTTGAGTTAGAATAGCTGACGTTATCTCCTTGCCCAAGGAGGATTAAGAAGCAGGATTAGTTTTCAAACTGTTCATGCAGAAGGCAACTAGAAGCTTCTTTGACTTGGGAGATCCTGTGGCAAGCAGGACAAGGTATTTTACTTGGGGTAAAGAAGCCTCAGGGATCAGCTTGCTGGATTAAGGTGGTAGTTTCTGTAATTTAGGAGCCCTAAGGAAAAAAAAAAGTCAAGTTCCAGTGGAAGACTTTAGTCGGGACCTCATGGGCTAGAGGAAGAGATTGCTTAGTGGCATTCTGTGGTTTGATTATGCAGAAAGGTGGAGCAAGTCCTAAAAATCTCTCAATTTTCCAACGTGTAACACTGACAGAAAGTTATCCTCTGATTGTGTTAAGATACTGAGAAACTAACAGCTCCCTCTATTTCCCCTTTACAACATGTCTGTACAACATGGTACTCAAGTTCACATTTTGTTTGTGTTTGAGAGGATAGTAAAGCGACAAGTCAACCCTCAATTTACAGTGACAGAATATCTGAGGAAAGCTGCTTTTGACAGCAAGCAGCCTGTGGTTGCTTTGTGTTCCTTGCAAATGTTTGTGTAGTTTCTTGATTTATAAAATGGTCACTGTTTAGTACTGTTAATTGGTAGCTCTTCATTAACCACTTGTACTGGAAGCTTAAACTACTACAATAGCTAAGGGCCCACAGGAAACAAATGTTTAGGTACCACCACCCCACCACCCCACCCCCAGCAGCTTGGAAGCTTAAACTAGTGCTTATAACATGTTTTCATGTGTGCAAGGGGATGTTTTCATGTGTTTTAGGGGGAATACCTATCCACTGTCATCAGTTAATTCCAGTATGGCTAAAATGAATATTTAAGTAGGCCTAGGGGTACAGAAGCACTTCTAGAAGCTCTTTCCAAGGAACCCTAACAATGCACAAACATCCTGAAAATGGCCAAAGTACCACAGTGGTGACAAAATAGTTTGTGCAACGTTGGTTTAGTATAACTTCTTCAACCCCCATGCAGAACAGCAGGTTGTAATGGTCAGCAACAACTAGCAAGGGTTTCGAAAGCTTAATTTTCCCAAGCGTTTATCTAATATGTTGTTAATTCTGTAGCCCCAAAATCCAGGCTTTCTCCACCATCCCTGGCTGTTTGAGATTTGATGCTTTTTGTATTTAGAGGTCTTTTTTTTTTTTTTCTTTTTTTTGAGTTACTTTGACCTCAGCTTTGGTGGTGCTCACATCTCCTATAACAGAGCTCTCTTGTCTCTGCCAGTCCTGCTCCCACAGAATGGCTTGGGCTTGGGATTCTCCTTGAGGTCAATTTTATTTGTGAAACAGAGGTTTGTGTTCATCTCTGCCAGCACTGCTTGCTGCGAGTGTTCTTAAACAGCAGAGCTGGGAACTGGCCTGGTAGTAGTAAATAAGACTGGAAAAAAGGTTTATTTATTTAATGGGAATGTCATCTTTCACAGCAGAAAACAACAAGTCTCTGTTAAGCATACGAAAGTGAGAAGGGAGGCTGTAATTCAGGGCTTTTGTGCACAGAACACAGCAGTGGTCATTTTCCTGCTGCTGAGGGATTTGAACGTGCTGGAGCATAAGGGTCATCATGCAACTGGAAGAATGAGATGTTTAAATTTTGAACCTTTTAGTGCTCTCCCTGTGGGTTAGCTCTGCAAATGGTACAGTGGAAATCGCAGGTGCAAATTTCAGGGACCTACCTTCACCCCCTCAAAGATAATCCTGCTGTGATTGGAGTATAAAATCTAGCCTAGAATTTAGAACGTATCTGATCTCTCCGTGTTGGGGGGCTAGGATGTGGTATTGGGGAAATAATGTGTGAGGACTGAAATAATCTTTGTGTTGATATGTTGTTAAAATATGTCCAGTTGAGTTCTGGGATTGTTTCTTTAATGTGTTGAGTGAAGCCTCTCAGAGGGGTATGTGAGGTCAGAGAGGTAAAAATAGTGCTCCAGAAAACATGGCCTTATTTCAAATTCCAAGTAACAAAATAGTGCCATTGCTCCCATGTTACTGGTTGGTTTTTTGTGGGTGTGATGTAAATATTCTGTGGCAGAACTGACTAATCCTCTAGGCCTTCTGTTGTGATCCAGATTAAATAAATGACATTCAGAAGTATCATTTGGATATTAATATTTTGCAGTGTGTTAGAGGCAATGTTCAGAGTATTGTCTGGAGCATTTCCCTAGTTAATGGGAATTCATCACAAAAATGGAATATTTAAAAAGAATCTTTAAGCCTTGGCAATTGCCTTCAGAATTAATTAAAGGCTACACACTTTCAGTGCAATCTGTCTGCAACAGCTGTGTTATACACTAGCAGTGAGCACAGGAAGCAGAATGGTTCAGTAAATCCATAAAGAGCTCAGTAGTGTAGCCTGTCATGAAGGCATCAGATTTAAATGTAGGTTATCCTCCTCCTTCCTGTCCTCCCAGAGAGGCTGTGATGGGCTTAGCTGAAGAGCAAGAATAAAACACAGGCACTGAATGCCCGTGCTTGACAAACGGCTTGGAACGTTGAATCAAGAGACCCTGCTGGCTGCTTTTATCTCAATTTTCATATAGAATGGGAATGTTTCTAACTACTGATAGCTGGCACAGGCTTCTGCTCATTTCTAATGTGTGTTTGCTCACCTAGCAATAAATACAGGTTCATTTGCTAATGGCTCTTCAACAAAGAGCAGAAAAGAGCACTGTATTCAGTGTTTACCCCTCACTCAGAGAGATTAGAACTAGCTTGTAGAACATGCTGTACTACCTTTTTCCCTTTATTCCTTTTTTTTTCTCAACTGCCCTATTCTCTCTGTTGAGAGGACTAGATAGTAGTTTCTAACTTGCAACACCTTTGAGGAATAGCTCTTAAAGTAATTTCTAGGGGCGTATTGCTGAATGAAAGAATAGCTTCAGGTCAGAGCTTTGACCACAGCAGGATCTGCTTTTGATTGTGGTCTACTAGAAGGGAAGGCTCCTTGCTTTTCCATCTCTTTTCCAGTAAAACACTTTCAGTGAAGCATTAGAGGTAGATCTAGATCAGAAGGCTTATGGAAAGATTTGCGTTGCTAGAGTGGTGTCCTGCACTGGGTTTTGAGTTCAGCCACTGGTGGCCTGTTGTGAACGTTACTTCTGCTCCAGCAGTTGTTAATGATGGTGTGTGTGGGACAGAGCAGAGTCTTGCAGCTTGTAGGCATGAACCTCTCTCTCTAGAAAGCCAGTATTTCAGAATTCATAGATTCCAAAGACACATGCTGTTTCTACTGTTGCATTAGTTAGAAAGAAGCTTAGAGATTCCTGTAAGTGGTGTAGTGTAATGACGTCTTGTGATCCTCAGCTGCTTTCAGATCAAAGACTCTCTTCTCCATGTCAGCGTGGCTCTGTCACAATGTAGTCAAGCTCCTGCTGGTGGATGGTCATCAGCTTATTGTTTTGTTTGCAGGCATTTTAAGCTTTGAAACTGGGGAGACTCCAGACCCAGAGTTGCACAATGAACCATCTGGATGTGTGCATGATGGCTGTGCAGAGGTACCAAGGAGGCTGTGTGATTAAAGAGTTCCTCGGGTAATGTTTTCTCCAGTAGAAACTGAGGAGAAGGCATAAGAAATAAGTCATAGGTTGGAGGTGGGGCAAGATATCCTCTACTGATAGAAACCCAAGTTGGCATTGTTAAGTTAGAGCTCCATCCTTCAGTCAGCACATATCTACTTGCTGGCTTTATAAATATCCCTCATCAGGCTTCACAGATAACATCTCCCATGTGATAAGGACCTCTGTCAAGTGCTACAACGCACTCTCTCACCACCCTGGGAAGAGACTCCAGGGCCCGTTCAGTGCTGTTTGCAAATCTGGGTGAAGCAGAGTGTGTTCATAGCACTGAGAGCAGAAAACACTAAGTGTCCATTATCAGGGCAAACAAAAGCCCCAGTGTGCACAAAACCTAAACACAGCGCTGGTCCGGTGTGAATCGGTGGCTGTGTGCTCAGGGGAAAGCTGCCAGCCTAGAGCCAGCATTCCTGCGTCTGGGTATATCCTGACAGTGCTACCTACTTACCTACAATAACCATGTGAAATAGACCTTTTCCAGAGCTCCACAAAGCCTATATTTAATAACCTGTTGTATTTATAATACCTTCCATCCGCTGGATTTCACAAGGAGACTAATCCTCTCAATTGGTCCTTTGGTAGAGCAAAGATTCCAAAGTTTTCCTGACAAAGGAGCTGGAGAGCAGACTTTTCTGTTTGGTTTGGGATTTGTTTGTTTGTTTGTTTGTTTGCAATAGCAGCAAAATAAGATGGATCTAGAGTCTCACAGTTATTGTTGTCAGCATTGCTGCTGTGTTTTCTGCACGGTGTGCAGATGTTGTACAAAACAAGTGCAAGACACAGTTTGCATGGTGAGAAGTTTGTGACCTAAATTGGTTAAGTGCTGCAATAAATGCTAAGGTTTTCTTTTTCCACCTCTGTGCTCCAAGTGCTTCTGGGCTGATAGCACTTTGAGCACTTTGAACTTACCAAGAAGATCCAAGAGGGCTGATGTTGTAGGAAGGAAATGATGATAGTTTTCTGAGCTTTAATTACAAAATTAACATCACCCTTGAGGAGCTGAGTTGCCAAAATGAGCACAGCAGATTACAGGCCAGTTCTGGAAGAGATGCTGTACCCATCAGTTGTGTTGAGCCTCTGGCCCAGTTTGGCATCTGTGTAGCTGTATGTAGCTTTGATACCTTGTCTGAAAGAGGGAGGGAAGGGAATAGATTCACAGCTGTATCACCACCTACTTCTCGTAATCGTAGTAAATGATGAGTACTTGCAGCTGCTGCCCTTTTTTCATGGGGAAAGCATTGATCTAAATGTCACAGGTACATTTTCACCATGCTGTGGGATTCCACATGCTGTTCAGGACAGTTCCCATCTGTGGCATAGTTTAGGTGGACCTTGGTGGATTTTGAGAGGAGTTCATCTAAAGATCCTCTGGAGAGGAACAGAACAGGTCAGTTGTGACACCCACCCCATCTGGCCTTCCATGCGCTTTGAGGGATGGGACAGGGAAGGAGTGGATCCACAAAGTGGATTTGTTCAGATTACCTTTTATAGTACTGGTAGAGGTGCTGTGAGAGATGAGTGCCAGCAAGAGACTTCTCCCCTGGAAAGTGGAGGAGCAGGTGAGCAGGATAAGGTTGTCTCCCCCTTGCCCAGGCATGCTGTATCTGCCCGAGGAGATGGAGACCTACAGGAGCTGCCTTAGCAGGGCTCGGGGCCAGACTGGTGGCCCCAGAGGGGTGGCTGGGTACCACTGTAACCGACTCTTGGGAGGCCTCATCCTGGCACCCGGGTTCTGCTTGGGTGGTTGGTGCTCAGAGACGGAGACGGCAGGGGAAGATTTCTCATGAAGCACTAGTGGAAGAGTCTTAAGTGAGAAGAGAGAAGGATTAATTATATCGAAGAGCGAAGGGTTTTAGTTTGCTCTGAACTGGATCCCTGCTGCAGTTTGTTTAAACAGTGGTCCTGTAGGTTGTGTTTGTCTTGGACAGTGTTTTGTTTTACTGTGGTGTTGCTTGTTAACAATGTATGTGATGTGCTGGCTGCCATAGAAATGTGGTCTTGTCCTGGAGAACTTCCAGTATAGCATCATAGAGTTGTGCAGGAGTGTGGTTAAACATGGCTTTTTCTGATGTTACAAGAATAGTGATCAACTTTTGGAACACCTTCTGTTACCACATAGAACCTTTCTCCATAGGTTATGTCCCTGGATTGATGAATCTGTGCTTTGGAATGTTTATTCAGCAAGTTTAGTACAAGTCCTGGGCTTGTGAAGAGAAGTTTTTCCAAGTACCACCCAGCAGTCTCTGGGAAAGCCCCCAAGAACATTACCTGCAGTATTCCAGCTTCTCTTGAATGCTATGCCTGTCATCCTGATGTAGAGGTGGCCAAGTGAAATCTCTGATACTTCTGCAAACCTCTTTCTGTTGGTGTTTCTTCAGATGTCCTGTGTTGGCTCTTCTGTGTCTAGCTCTGCTTTCTGTGGTTATCCCCGTCTCCTTTGCCTGCCTCTCATAACAAGAGTGCTAGTGAAGAATGTTGATGAGTGTTGATCTTCTCTGCTGGTTTGTGAGGAGTCATAACAGCTTTTCTTCTCTTTCAGAGTGTTTACCATGCCTCTGGGAACGTTCTTCTTTCCTGTTCTCTGTTTCCTGGGAGCAGCAATTCCGCGGGGACTGCAATATGTCACGTTCTCACGCAACGCCACAAAATTCCTCCACCTGTCTATGGACTTGGAATCTGGCACCATTTACTTGGGAGCCACCAACTTTCTCTTTCAGCTGACATCAGACCTGCTAATGAAGAATGTGGTCCAGACTGGACCAGTTCTGGACAGTAAAGATTGCCTCCCCCCAGTCTCAAAGCTGGAGTGCCCTCAGGCACACCACACTGACAATCACAACAAGCTGCTGCTAGTGAACACTGTGCAGAAGGAGCTTATCGTGTGTGGCAGTGTGCACCAGGGAATCTGTGAGAAAAGGAGCCTCACGTCCATTGACCGCGTCCTCTTCCGACCAGAGAGCCCTGGTGACACTCAGTACGTGGCTGCCAATGATCCCAATATCACCACTGTGGGACTCATAGCCTACTCGAAGGATGAGGTCCCCTTGCTGTTTGTGGGACGAGGATACACCAGCCGAGGAGTTGGAGGAGGCATTCCTCCCATCACTACCCGAAACCTGAGGCCCCACGGAGGGGATGTTCAAGCAACAGACTCTCACTCCATTTTCTCCTACGAGGAAACAGCCAAGCTGGCCGTGGGCCGTCTCTCGGAGTACAACCACCACTTCATCAAATCCTTCACCTATCGCTCCAGCGTCTACTTCCTGTTCTACCGCCGGGACCTCAAGTCTCAGTCGCGGGAGTACAAGACCTACATCTCGCGAATCTGCCTGGATGACTCTCATTACTACTCCTATGTGGAGTTACCTCTGCTCTGCCAGAGCAAAGCCAATACCTACAGCCTCCTGCAAGCAGCCTACGTCACACAGCCGGGAAAAGGCATGGCCCAGGGGCGGCTGGAGGCCGAGGGAGAAGTGCTGTTTGCAGCCTTCTCTGCCTGGCAAGCCTCGTCTGGCAAACTGAGTGAGGAGTCTGCGCTCTGCGTCTATGCGATGGAGGAGGTGGATCGCCTGACCAACTATACTAGGGATGTTTGCTACATGAGAGATGGGAAGTCAGAAGAAGGGACAGAAGTGGCATATATTGAATACGACGTCAGTTCCAACTGCGTCCAGCTGCCAGCGGTAAGTGGCTTTGCACCTTTGCCAGGCTAAAGAGTAGTCTGCCACGTGTTCTTCCGTTGCTTTGTGTTCCTAAAGTAAGCCTGTTTCTCACAGCTAGATGTGGAAATCTGCTTGGGTTAAAAGCCCCTCTCTGCAGGCTGTTTCTTTCCCACTGCAAAAACTGCAATCTGTCTCGTTGTTGCTGCAGCTCTCTGCCCCACATGGACAGGTTTATTTGCAGAGAGAGGTGTACTATATGTAGCAGTGGGGAGAGCATCTGGTGTGACCTGGCCCTAAGGCCTGTCTCGTGGCAGTACCAGGCAAGAATAATGAAGCTGCAGTTCATGTTGTCCTTTATCAGTGTCTTCATCTTCTGGTCTGCACGCCAGGGGAGGAGAGGAGTATGTGCATATGCGCCTGTATGTTGGAGAGGGGAATTCAAGGGGTATGCTGGCTCCCTGATGGTTTTGGTGAGGTACACCTCATAACAACTTCCTGCAAGGGCACCCAGAAACTAAAAACAACATGACCTTTTAAAACCAAGTGTCAACAAAATCCTCATTTCCTACTAGTCCTCCAAAACTTTGTGCTCAAGGAAGACCTTCTTCTGACCTGGTGATTCTTTGTCTCCAGAGCTGTAAGAGGTGATAATCCTTCTTTAAATTCTATGGCAAAGGCATGATGGGATGTTGCAGGATAAAAATGCAGACTGAAGTGGCTGTGACCCTGAATCCTTGCAGTCTGTCAGCCACACTATCAGGTGCTGTGATATTAGGGACAGTGATACAAACACAGCAGCATCATTCTCTCGGGGTGGTGCTGGATGCAGTGGCCCAGCATGAAGCTCTGTGGTTATGAGTAGCCTGCTTTCACCAAGGGTGTTGCTAGACCTTAGCAGAGCAGCATGTTATCTTGTGTCTTCCTTCTACAGAACAGGCGGTACAGATAATTGCCTCTTCCCAGCCTTGTACCACAAAGAGCAAACTGGTACCACAGAGCTCTGGAAGTCACTGAGTTTGGATGTGTGATCCAAAACCAGTTTTAAAATTATAGTTTTCATTTTGGTAGCTAAAGCCAGCTGTAGAAAACTTGTAGGACTAAGGAAGGGGAAAAAGCAGACTTGGTGCAGGATGAATGTAAGGTCAGGAGAAGTATGTAAGAGTTGGGAAGCAAGACACTGCCCAGCTTTCACTGTATTTCTTAGCCATGTCCTATGTGTCCTTTGCAGGGCTGCATGGAAGGATTTTTAGGGCAGCTCAAGGGAGTTAAATGTCAGACTGGTGTGAGCAGTTTAGAAGAGTCCTTCATTCAGGATAGCGAATGTACCAGTGGAGAAGTGAGCACGCAGGGTGGGAGAAAAAGGCCAGTCTTTGCTCCGTGAATCCTGGAGCTCCATCCCAGGGTCCCAGCTGCACAATTTGGCACTAGTGGGCTGACTAAAGTATGGCATCTTATTACCAAGTGTGTCCAATGATATGTAAATGTCCTAACACACTTTATCCTTCACCATTCAGTACATGGTAGCGGTTGTCATTAAGATTGTGTCTAACAACGCGTAAGGGTTTGTGCCAGCTCCAGCCTGCTCCATTCAATGCCGACTGGAAGCGGCTGTCAATGACCATTTTATGCAGAAACAGTTTTAACTTGGTTTCAATGGTGGCAGCTTATGCTGTATCTTAAGGATAATGCTAATTAATTTCACATTTTTCTTCCTCCAGGCCAGCCTGTGTGCAAGGCATGCCCTTTCCCCTAGCTTGCACAGACTCCCATTTTTAACCCACCAGGAGGGGCTAAGGCTGAGTTTTGCAGTTTGAGACAGTCTCTTCAACTGGAGGAAAAAAGTGCTTGTTTTTAGAAGAATACCAGAACCAGTTAATTTGTTCAATGTACTGGAGGCCCATTGGTCTTGAGATGCTGTTAGTGACTTGGTAACTGGAAGTGTGAAACATGTTTCTGTGGGTGTAGTTGTCAAGGTATATAATTTGTCCTTGTGAGGTAAACTTTCACAGATACAGATACAGATTTTTCCTATTGTTGCTTCCCACCTATGCAGCACAGGAAGAGCACCCCAAAATTCGTCTCAGCAGCTTCATCCAAACTTGCTGCATCACAGTAGGATGCTGGATGATCCCTGAAGTGTGTTTTTCTGCTGCACTGCCAAGATGTTATCCACTGAAAACAATTCAAACAGTTCCTATGTAAATTTATATAAGCACTTCATACAATTATCATGGTCTTAATCCTGTACAATGGAACAAGCTTCAGCTCTTGACTGTGACTAACTGCACCCTAGACAGTCCCTGTGAGGCCACAGACAGGCTGTGCCAGTGCTGGGAAAGCTTGCACAGGTCACATTGTTTACGGTAGATAACATCATGTGTGAAATGAGACATCCTTGGCATCACACATAGGCTGAGCACAACTGGGGTACAACTATTTCTGACTTGCATGGGGAGGTAATTCTTCAATATTTGAAAAATCAACCTTAGTAGGCTCTGGCATTTGTCTGATTTGATGCAAAGGTTGCAAAAGATAGCTATAACCCCCTTTAAAATAAGCACTTGATGCTTTTGGGCATGGAAATTTGGCTGTGGTCCATCTCCTAATAAATCTTACAGGAACTGGACAGCTATAGAAACAGAAATATTTTCAATTACAAGAATGTGATTGGAAGAAGCTTAAGAATCAAATGAGAGAGCTGATAAGAAAAATGCATCCGCCCCTGAAAATGAATGATAGCTTACAGGACAGTAAAAATTAACAATCATTAAAAGTTGTGACCTCTTCCAAGGCTTTTAAGTCAGAGCTTTACAACTAGTGTGCAGAAAAATCAGTTGAATTAGTATCTGAAAGGAAAACAATAAAGCTTCCTAATGAAGGTAGTGCAAGTCTGACTGGCATGGCTTCTTAGGTGGAACAGCTGTCAAGCCTTGCTTCCCTGCTAAGATAGCAAGACAGCTGAGAAGTAATAGAGGTCAGCAGGTTAAATGTATCTTACTGTGGGATCTCCATAGACCTTTTAGTTTCTACAGTTAAGTATTAAAAAAATCCCCAAACAAATAAACAAACAAAACCCAAACAAACAAAACAGAAGGTGGGGGGAGTGAGACAAAAAAAACCCCAACAGATAAATGGGAGGAAAGGAGGAAAATAGTTCTGGTTTTCCGTGGGTTTGGTGAGAGATGAGTAGATGCCTCAAGAATGCCAGCTTGTGCTGTTATCATTGACCTCCAGCGGGGTCAGCTCCATTGCCTAGTGCCGGATGGTACCGTGCGGCTCTGAGCTGCCAAACGCAAAGCCACGGGCACCAGACAGAAAGAATACGCAGCCCTGCTCGCAAGGAGTCTAAATTCAACAACGTTGCCTGAGGCGAGAGAGGAGGGGGCTGGAGTCAGTGTGGATTGCTCAGTTAATGTCTGCTCCACACACAGCTTTGCAAGGGTAATTAGTAAGGGGCTGGAGAAGAGCGTGAAAATGTTATGCAGAAGGGCTTTCGTGATGGAAAGTCCTTAGTTTTCACAAGCCACGTTGTTTGAAGATAAGCTGGTGAGCCGTTTAACAACGGTGGGTTTAACAGTAATTGTTGCATGCAGAGTCCTGCATTGTCTCCAGAAGGACAGTATAAAATTGTGTGCACCATGAGAAGTGGTCATAGAAGGAGAGGTGTAGAGAAAGACACAGAGGAACTATCCTAGACAAGACTAAGTCTGTTACGCCCGGAAAAGAGGAATCGCAATGGGATTTCTCTTTACGCATACAAAGAGTAAATAAGTTGACAGCTATACATAGAATACATAGAATAAACCAGGTTGGAAGAGACCTTCAAGATCATCGCGTCCAACCCATCAACCAATCCAACACCGCCCAAGCAACTAACCCACGGCACCAAGCACCCCATCAAGTCTTCTCCTAAAAACCTCCAGTGATGGCGACTCCACCACCTCCCCAGGCAGCCCATTCCAATGTGCAATCACTCTTTCTGTATAGAACTTTTTTCTAACATCCAGCCTGAACCTCCCCTGGCGCAGCCTGAGACTGTGTCCTCTTGTTCTGGTACTGCTTGCCTGGGAGAAGAGACCAACATCCGTCTGTCTACAACCTCCCTTCAGGTAGTTGTAGAGAGTAATAAGGTCACCCCTGAGTCTCCTCTTCTCCAGGCTAAGCAACCCCAGCTCCCTCAGCCTCTCCTCACAGGGCTGTGCTCCAAACCCCTCACCAACTTTGTTGCTCTTCTCTGGACACCTTCCAGCAAGTCAACCTCCTTCCTAAACTGAGGGGCCCAGAACTGGACACAGGACTCGAGGTGCGGCCTAACCAGTGCAGTGTACAGGGGCACAATGACCTCCCTGCTCCTGCTGGCCACACTGTTCCTGATGCAGGCCAGGATGCCATTGGCCCTCTTAGCTGCCTGGGCACACTGCAGGCTCATGTTCAGTCTACCGTCGACCAGCACCCCCAGGTCCCTCTCAGCCTGACTGCTCTCCAGCCACTCTGACCCCAGCCTGTAGCTCTGCATGGGGTTGCTGTGGCCAATGTGCAGAACCCGGCACTTGGATGTGTTAAATCTCATGCCGTTGGACTCTGAGCTGTGTTGGACTCTCTCTCCATGAGAATTCAGTAAGGGAAGGTTTGGTGGGACTGGGAGGGATCTAACTGGAACAGAAGGATGAGTGTTTGTACAGTGCTGTGGAGCTGATGTTCGGAAATCTCACGAGACTCGGAAGAATTGAAGCAGTGTGTGGAGACAGCTCTTGTTCTGGCTGACTTTTTGTGGGTCTCCGGTTGTGTGTGCTCTGTGATTTCTCTGTGCAGCTAGTAGGCTCTTTGGAGGAGGTTATGCTCCACCCTGTGTTTGTGTACATCTTGATGCTTTGTGATTGTACTTCAGGCTTAGAATTTTCAGGTAATACGACGAAACCTCACTGTTTGCTGGAGGTGATGCTTGTGACCAGGTAGTTGTGCACTGGAAGCAGGAATTCTTATCTTTTTGGCCTGAAGAACACAATGAATCTTCCCCAAAGCTTTGTCGTGGTAGTGTACAGCAAATAATGTTTTTAGACAACTTAAGTGTTTAGTACAGTCTCAGTGTATTTCATTACTGATGCTGCATGAACTTACTGAAATGCCTGCAGGATTCAGTGAGTATAACCAGGCAGCATTCCTAGACTAGTTATTAAAATCTGGGCTCTCTTACTCTCAGTAAAAAGGCCTAGACAGGTTCAAAGCTGAATTCACTACTGGGACCACCTGTTTAAAGAGTCTGGGTGGCAGAGGATGATAGGAAGTGTTAAAGGTGCTAATGTTCCTTGTATCTGTATTTTGGTACTGATTTCCCTATTTTTTCCACTCCTCCAAAAAAGGACACTCTGTATGCATACCCCTGTGGCTCTGACCACACTCCCAGCCCTATGGCCAGCCGGGTGCCCTTGGAAGCAGCCCCAGTCCTGGAGAAAAGAGAGGCCCGTCTGACAGCTGTGGCAGTGAATGTGGAAGATGGCCACACCATTGCTTTTCTGGGAGACAGCAGAGGGAGGCTGCACAAGGTATGGCCTGGATGCAACAGGAAGCAAAGAGCTATAAAAGTAATTGGCTATGCTCAGATGGAAGGGGCATAAAGGCAGTTTTTCTTGTCTCAGGAGCCCGACTTCACAAGATCCTAACTATCAGATGGTGTCTTCTCACACTGTACTGGCTGTTGAGAATGTGGGTGCACTGAACAATGGTCATGTTTGTCTTTGGTTACATCTGCACTGAGCCAGTGTTCAGGGCTGGTGCATCCTCTGTGGCTTCCACAGGCATTACCAGGCACATGCTTCATGTGCCTGAAGTCACTCCACTGGGATTTTGGTGGGAGGTTGAAATCCTTACACACAGCAATGGTTCCAACTTGCCCTTCATGTAGTGCAGATGACTACTGCTATGATACTTTGCCTGCAAACAACTGTGGCTTTCTTGCAGGTGTACTTAGGAGCAACGGGAGATGCACACACATATGCTTCTTTACCTATCCAATCAAACAGTGCAGTGAGTGGAGACTTGCTGTTCGACCAGTTGCAGGAGCACCTCTTTGTCATGACCCAGTCAATGGTAAGAGTGAGAAAATTCCTTCCACAGAAGAGCTGAAAGCATTTGAGGTCCAGACACACTACTAACGGGAGTGGGAGAGACAAAGTGTGTACAGCTAAACCTGGGCTAGGCAGCAGCTGCCTGCCAGTCTGGTTTACAGAGACTGGGGACTGGGCTTTTGCAAAATCTAGTGGAAACATGGAGGAAGCCTAAACCATGGGCTGTTTGCCTGTGCATTTCCCTAAGTCAGTCAAGCGATGGAGGAATGTGAACTGCAGGCTTACAAAAGCCTGCTCTATTGACATGAAGACAAGGGGCTGCAAATTCCTGGTTTCCTCTGTGGTGAGCAGGAGCTGTTTGGACAACAGTTCGCATCTCCATCTGAGCAGAAGAATGTGAGCCTTCTGAGGACACAAGTAACATGACCTGCCTTGGTTCTGCAAAAGATGAAAAAGAGAAAAGGGAGATTTAGTGTAGTCAAAAATTGTGGCGCTTCTCCTGTTTTTAATCAGCTAAAAGACAGCAGAGATGCGCCCTGTCTGGGTGCATAATGGCAGTCTTGTAGATGAAATTGGGCTGAGTAAAGAATCATAGTGGCACCTCTCCCTCTTCTCCTGCATCCTCTTCATTCTCTTTGTGCCCAGTGGCAGGTGGAGGAGAAAGCATTGCAGGCTCTTGGAATGTTGGTGTCTGCTGAGTAGGAAATCCAGCTATGGATGCTTTATTTGAGAGGATTTGTGCAACACCACTTATATCAGCTTCTTGAGCTGGGTAGGAAAGGGTCCTCCTAGCAACAGGAAAAGCAGCCCTTGATGTCCTCTGAAGGAAAGAAAAAAATCAAAACATCCCTTCACCCTCCCAGTGCACTTTGAGGTATTGAGAAATTTAGTAACACTTCAAAGGAGTTGAAATCTGTGAGTGGAAGAAGATTAGGGAAATCTGAAATGATATATATATATCCTTAAGAGTAATTGTTCTGTCATTTAAAAAATGCACATGACAATTTACTTAGCCAAAGTAATAGATCAGGGATTTAAAGTTGGTATTTTAAAGTAGCTGACAGTGCAGGAGCTGAAGTGTAGTGGCAGATTAAAGAGAGGGCAAGAGACTGGAATCAGCAAGGATAGCAAGTTAAGGCAGAAGTGCTTGGCAAGCAAAACTTAAACCCCAGGTGAGAGAAGCTTTTTGCTCTGTGTTGATCAAAACTCGTTCTACATTCAGTCAAAATGATAGTTCTGCCAGACAGAGCTGGGCAACGGTGCAGATGCATTCAGAGGCCTCAGCTGGAGCTGCTGTCTCCAGCTTAAGTCACCTTTATGTCAAGCAAGATGGTCTCTCATGATAGTGTCCAGAAAAGCAAAAGAGTGGCTGGCATCCAGTCTGCTGTTCTTTGATCTATTTTGTTAATATACAGTTTTATCACTAAATAAAGTCTCCTTTCAAAAAGTGTCCCAGGTAACCCATAAACAGCAGTACACTTTGTTTGCCTCAGTGCCTGATACTTAAATGCACTTCACCAATATCACAGTATCACTAAGGTTGGAAGAGACCTCAAAGATCATCAAGTCCAACCTGTCACCTCAGACCTCAGGACTAGACCATGGCACCAAGTGCCACGTCCAATCCCCTCTTGAACATCTCCAGGGATGGTGACTCTGTTCAGATGGGCTCTGGAAACCTGATCTTTTTTCTTTGTTTTTATGCAGTATTGAAGATTGAGAAGCTGTTTCAGCAAGCATGCAGGTGATGGGACTTGTGAGTTAGGCAGAAGTCATAGACCTGGGGCTGGTTTATGTGCTGATTTCAGTAATTTCTTTCTCCAACAGGTGGTAAAGGTTCCTATAATGGAATGTTCCCTGTATATGGACTGTGAATCCTGTCTGGCACTGAAAGATCCTTACTGTGGCTGGTGTGTCCTTCAGGGACGGTAAGATAGATCCCTGTTCACCTGCAAGGATTTTGGAGGGCAAGTGCTTCGGGGTTGTCTTCACTTGCTCTCTTTCTTGTGTCTGTGTATGTGTGTCTGGCTTTAGTTTAGTTTAAGTTCCTTTATGGGATATTTTTTCTAACTTACCTCTGCCTGCCTCCCTAAACTGCTACCAGCGGTCACAGTTGCACACAAGGGTGTCTTTCCATTGCTTTCTGGGTCTTTGGTCACCGCTTGCTGTACTCCTACCCAGTAGATTTCAGCCTGATTTTAGTCTGCAGCTCTCAAACTGCCTCATTTCAAATGCAGAGAAACAAACTTCTCTCTCCTGCTGTTCTTTTATTTAGCATTCTTTTTCACTTACTTCTCCCCTACTGATGTTGCTTAATGCAACATGGTTTATTCCAGTGTGCCTATCTACTTGCTATCTCCCTCTCCCTATAAAATGCCGTAGGAGTGGCCCCTGAAGCCCACAATCTGTCTACCCATCTATATTTTGGCAGCAGCTCATCCTGTTGCTGAAAGTGGTGGGAGGCTTGGTTGTGTAGCAGCTTCCCCAGTATGCTAGCAAGGATATAGACAGCCACTGTCAGCTTGAAAGCTGAATGTGACCTGCTAGGGCTGCACAGATCTCTCACAAGACTTCTTCCTACTTCCCTGCAGGTGCAGCCGTCGCTCTGAGTGCTTACGGTCCAGACTGAGTGAGCAGTGGCTCTGGAGCTTTAACTCTACACAGCAGTGTCTGTCTGTCCAGTCATTAACTCCAGCCAACATCAGCAGAGAAGAAAAAAGAAATGTGAGGGGTGATGATTCTCTGATGATGCTCCAGCATATAGAAAGTCCCCTGCAGACTCTGAGGAGGCCCAAGTCGTCTTGTTGCTTTCAGTAGGGTGCTGAATCACTGAGCCTTCAAGCACATGTCTGCTTCACATAAGAGACTTAACAGCTTGGCTCTCTCCAGAGATAATTGCACAGAATGACAGAATATATCTGGCTGGAAGAGTCTTCTCCCCTAAAACTAAATGTCCTTGCCTGATAAGAGTTCACTGGGTATTCTGGAGTGTTTTATGGCTGCTTGGATGGGGGTTCCTCCTTGTCTTAATATCTACAAGATGCTTGTGTCTCTGGTTTCACAGTGTTTCTGACACTTGCTGTTAGGAAGAACTGAAAGGATTTACCCAAAATTATAGCCTCAGTCTGGCATTTGAGAGCTGGTAGGAAAGCTAAGAAGGTGCTGCAGTGCTTTGAAGTCTGACATTGTGTCAGGACGTGGCAAAAACCTGCCTTTTGCTAAATACTTGGGCAAAGGAGGAAGTTGCCAATTTCTTGGTGGATACCAAGCTCACTTGGAGAATGGCAAGAGAGATGATCAGTGGAACAATTAGTCCTGGGAGGCATTGCAGGACAGTTGGGTATATATGCAGCTGACTATTTTATGGGGCTCTTACTTTGAAACAATAGAACCAGAAAATTTACTTGAAATAAAAAAGACTGTGTTAGAGGGCAAATGATTTATTGGATGTTATTGAATTGGTAGATATTCCTGGCTATCTCAGATTTACCTTCTCTGCGTGAGGAAGAATTTTACTCATGTTACTTTGAAGATTATGAAAGCCCAGCAGTTCTGACAGAGTCAGGGATCATGTGTCCTTCTCCAGATCCAAGCCAAGCACCAGCTTTGCCAGCAGGAGCAGGTCAGTGAAATGCTTTAAATGGAGTGCAATAGCTCTGATAACATTGTTGGGGGAAAGTACATTGTAGGTCCATCAGATTGCCAGGACAACAGCCATGAAATGTATGTGGTCTGTCAGCAGGTGTTCATTTCATTCTGTCATAATATCTTGTTGCTTTCTACTTGTGTGTCACACATCCTCTGCTATTTTGGGCTGTTGCCAAATTCCAATGCCAAATTCTGGTAGTTGGAAAGGAGATCCTGCTGAAGGGTTGCATGCAAAGCCAAATATGATCTGAAATGTATTCTAGAGTGGTGGATGGCTTGGCAGCTTTGTCATAAACCTGTAGAGGTTTCCTGGATAATTCTTTCCATTGAATAATTCTTTATTATTTAAATCAACCAAACCTTCTCAAAATTAACATAGTAGTGGGAGAAGGAAATACATATATGGAAAGTCAAGACTCCATGGTCCTTAGTGAGAAGTAAATCTGCAATGCAGAATAACCTCAGAAAATACAGATTCAGCCTTCTATTATGGTGAACAATAACTGGCTGAGTACTGCTAACTGGCCACTCTAAAGAACCTGGGGAGTCTTTGCCATTAGATTTTACCCAGCTTCTCAGTGTGACCTCAGAGGATCTGATCTCTTCAAAGAGCTGCTTCATCTGAAGTAAAAGGCAGGTGCCAGATGGGAAGCATTCCACCTGATTCGCCCAAATGGCTAAACAGACTTTCTGTGCAAGCATGCAGCTGGTTAATAGGTCTGAAGGAGGTCTGAAGCAATCTCCAGTGACATAATGTGACAGCAGAGTGCAGCCAACACCCTCATTCAATATCAAACTCCTTCATTTTCAGTATTATTTTCAATATTGTTATATCTGCACTTCACACTACATTAGTCTGGAGCAAATCAACCAGGTTCTCCATTCAGGGTGATCAGACACATGCCTCTGCAGGTGGAGTGGGCAGGATTGGCTTCCCTGTTTAGCTCTGCAAATGTGGGCCTGAACATAAGCACAGTTGTGAAAAATCAGTGTAGATAAAGCCAGGATCTAGTTCTCATTATTCTGGACTTTAGGTATTCTTAATGACTTATTTCTAAGTCAGTCTTGCTTTTGCTTCAAGGTTCCATAGATGCTTTGCCTATGTTACTTTCATATGGCATCTGTGGGTTGCTTCTGTTTTGCAGCCCACTTGCTCGTGAGTGGTTTGTGTCCATTTGATCTATTTGTGTTGTCCTTTTACTTCCACAGCCCTTCTCCCACTCAGTGAGCTATGCCCAAGTGCACTCAGAACAGAGTTTTACCATGTTAACTGTGTCAGCTTTTTATGTGTTCTTTTGTTACTCAAGACTTCCTCTCCTCCTTGCTGTTATTGCTGACCCTTCTTTGCATGGTTTTTGTGCTCTGCTAAGATGAATTTGAAGCTGGTAACAAGGGTCATACACTCTTCTCTAAATGAGGTCTCATCAAGGCCTTAGAAACCATCAGTTTCCTCTTTCTACTGATAATACTTTTTGCAGCTCACTAAAATGTTAGCCCTTTTTTTCAGCTTTGTTTAGAGGTAAAGCTTATCTGTCACTTTTAAGCTGTTGAGCTCCAAGCTGACAGCAGAAACTCTTGCTGTCCCTTTGCAAGTGCTTCACCTCATCTTCTCTACTGCTGACCAGCATTATTAGTAGTCATGGACTTGATGGAGAAAGGAATATTTAGAAGTATGGTATCACAACCCTGAAATCCTGAGAGGAGTTAGCTTGTTCACCACTGCCAAATGCAATCACCTGTATGAAAGTGGTGGGAGCTGACAATATTGCAGCTACTCCTGCCTCCAGCTGCATGTGATACCTTTATTTTTCTCCTAATTGTGGGTTTTCATACACACCTCATCATCAGCTGTTTTACTGGCATATTGGTTCACCTGTTCACTCTCAGGAACCCAGTTTAGGCCTGACTGATCCTTCACCAGACATACTAACTGTTTTGTTGTGAATAGAGCTTGCTTGCAAGAGGAGGTCTGAGTTCTGAGAGGAATGATGGACAAGCTTTTTGTTACTTATTTTTATAGCAAACTGTCTCACAGAAATGGCAACTCCTGGAGCTGAGCAGAGCAGAGCATTATTTGGAGAGCTATTACCCAGCTCTAGGGTTGGGGAGGTACTTGTCTGGAACAAGATTAATGATCTGGTTAAATGTTCTCATCTGGAAAATATCTCCTTCAGGCTCATGCTATCAGCTGCAGTAAGTTTTGAGCATATCTGCAGCTATATGATGTATCAGAAAATAGTGATGGTCTCTTCCCAAAAGAGAATTGGGCTGTCAGGAGGCTTTTAGCTGGTGTTAGGCTGGGATTTAAAGCAGATAAGCCTTCAGTCATTGCAAGTGAGATTATAAGTCTTATAAACCTCTTCACTGACAGATGTCTTAGTCTGGACATAGAACAAAGATCAAGATGAAGGCAGTACATGAAGGACATGTCAGTTCTAAGGGTTTGTGTTTCCCTTGGGTGACAAAGGAAGACAATAAACTTTGTGCCTGGAATCTTCCTCTAATAGAGAGATGGCAGTAGAATTTTAAGATAAAGATGGAGGGAACTTCAGACTAGTCTATCTTCCCATGGGTTGGCAAGAGCTGTCATGAGCTACTCCTGACAAACTTGTCCAACCTGTTTTTAGTGTCTGTAGGATAATCCAGTGACTGAAATGCTAGAAGCATGGATGGCAGTCTGTCTCCACGGTTGACAGTGGCTCTCCTACAGCAGGTTGTGTCTCTTAACAACATGGCAGAATTACAGTGACTCCATTGCTAAAGGATTTTTGTTTTCATTTTCAGATCATGTCACCATAAAGCTCGTAGTGCGTTTCCATGACATCTTCATTGCTTCTGTGGACTTCTCTTTCTATGACTGTGCTGCAGTGGCGCTGCTGTGGAAATCGGCACCGTGAGCACCTGCTTTTTCTTGTCTGTAGTTGTAGAGGAGGTGCCTGTCCCCTCCTGGATCATCTCAGCAGCTGCTTTTCCATTGCTGTTTCAGGTGTCAGAAGTGTGTGAGCAGTCTCTGGGGATGTAACTGGTGCATCCAGCAGCACCTCTGCACTCACAAAGCAGCCTGCGAGGAGGGAGCCATTATCTACAATGAAAAGGTGCGTCTCCTACCCAGTCCTAGTCCTGTGTGCTGCAGCCACAGTGAGCTGCAATGAGTCAGATCTCATATCAGGTAAAATAGCAGCTGTCACATCAACCAAGGAAGTGAGCTGTTGGAGCAAAGCCTTCCCATGGAGCAGCACAAGGCTCTGCATCCATGATGTTACAAGGCCTCACTAGGTTTCTGGGGAAGTGCTCTCAGATGAAGCAGGTCACCCTTCTCCTGGGCTTATCCAGCTTGTATTTTCAAAGCAAGGGGCAAGAGCAAGCTGGCAGGGAGGCTGGGACCAGGGAGGTGGAACTGATGCCCAGTTTGTGGCTGCCACAGTTTGAAAGGGAACGAAGGCAGGTAGACCTCCTTCTAAGTGAAGGCAAGTGCAGGTGTCTGTGAGAAGAGGGAATGTTGCTGAATCTTCTGCATCGTGAGCATTCCCCAGTCCAAGACAAGATGGCATGAGGCGTAGCTCTCACTGAAATCCAGAGGGCTAAGCAGCCTCTTGCAAGCACTGCTATGGGAAGTAATAAGGAGTGTTTTCCTGCTTCCATTTTACTGTTTCGTGTCTTTCTCTCTTCTCACCCCACCTTGTTTGTTTCCCTTCAGGCCCAGATCCCACCCTCGAGTGTATTTCCTTCTTCAGCAGCTCCCCTCACCAAGTCCTCTACCACAGCCCCAACCATGGCCACAAAACCCATCACTCCTGCTGTGCATGTGGTGCCAAGCACTGTGCCTCCCACAGAGCCCAACCACTTCACGCCCTCTGCAGCCCCAGATGTGATGACTGAGCCTGCAGAAACCCCCAGCTATACATACTTGACTCTCTTGACTGAAGCAGCCTCTCTCCAGGCTGTCACAGAATCTCCGCTACCACCACCAGCAGACAAACCTGCTGTCACTGTGCCAGAGACAACTTCTCCTGCTACATCTGTTCTCACCAGCCCATCCAAAGCTGTGGATGATGCAGCCTTGCCCACTGAAGGACCAGCCACTGCCCAGGAGCCATGGCACACTGACCCACCCACCACACTAGTCGGTAGCCCTCTGCTTACATCTGCAGCAGCAGCAGCAACACCTTCCCCTCATGTCACCAGTTTCAAATGGCCTCCAAGTTCTTTTCCTACCACAGAGGCACTGACATCTGCCATCCCATCTCCCCAGACCCCCAGCCAGGTGCCAGAAGGCCCTGCTGCCTCTGACGTTTCTCCCAGATTGCTGGGAACTGAACTACCTGCTTCAGAGCTTCCATCATCAGCTCCTCCAGACTGGCTGCTGGAGGAAGGCACAGAGCTCCAGGATACAGAGGACTGGATGGATTTGCTGCAGGCTGAGAATGACACATCTCCTTTCTCTGCTTCTACTCTTCTGTCGGGTGATGGTGATTCTTCTGAGAGAGATGTCCCTGACTTTCCCAGGATTCTCCACCCTGACCTTGACTATCAGTATGATGCCCCTGAATTTTGGGAAGAGGTAAGTTGCTGGGCTTTGAAATTCAGTCCAAGGCTGTAACACTTAGACATTTTCTTACAGACTGCTCTATGTATTTCAGCATAGAGGAGAGGTGGTGCCCTCCAAAAGTGTAGAAGCTGATCACTGTAATATAAGGAATGGGCCACTTGGACACCCACAAGTCCATGGGACCGGATGGGATCCATCCTAGGGTGCTGAGAGAGCTGGCAGATGAGCTGCCAAGCCGCTCTCCATCATCTTCCTCCAGTCCTGGCTCACTGGAGAGGTCCCAGATGACTGGAAACTGGCCAATGTGGTCCCCATCCACAAGAAGGGACGGATGGAGGAACCTGGAAACTCCAGGCCAGTCAGCCTGACCTCAGTGCCAGGGAAAGTGATGGAGCAGAATATCCTGGCGGCAATAACTGCGCACCTGAAGGATGGCCAAGGGCTCAGGTCCAGCCAACATGGATTTAGGAAGGGCAGGTCCTGCCTCTCCAACCTGATCTCCTTCTATGATCAGGTGACCCGTCTGGTGGACATGGGAAGGCCTGTGGATGTGGTCTACTTGGACTTCAGCAGGGCCTTTGATATCATCCCCCACAGTAAACTGCTGGCTAAGCTGTCAGCTCGTGGCTTGGACAGCAACACTCTGTGCTGGGTTAGGAACTGGCTGGAGGGCTGAGCCCAGAGAGTGGTGGTGAATGGTGCCACATCCAGCTGGCAGCCAGGCACCAGTGGTGTGCCCCAGGGATCAGTGCTGGGCCCCATCCTCTTTAACATCTTCATTGACGATATGGATGAGGGGGTTGAGTCAGTCATCAGCAAGTTTGCAGATGACACCAAGTTAGGAGCAGATGTTGGTCAGTTAGAGGGTAGAAAGGCTCTGCAGAGGGACCTCGACCGACTGGACAGATGGGCAGAGGCCAACGGGATGGCATTTAACAAGTCCAAGTGCTGGGTGCTGCACTTTGGCCACAGCAACCCCATGCAGAGCTACAGGCTGGGGTCAGAGTGGCTGAGAGCTCCCAAACAGAGAGGGACCTGGGGGTGCTGATTGACACCCGCCTAAACATGAGCCAGCAGTGTGCCCAGGTGGCCAAGAAGGCCAATGGCATCCTGGCCTGCATTAGGAATAGTGTGGCCAGCAGGAGCAGGGAGGTCATTGTGCCCCTGTACTCTGCATTGGTTAGGCCACACCTTGAGTACTGTGTCCAGTTCTGGGCCCCTCAGTTTAAGAAGGACATCGAGACACTTGAAGGTGTCCAGAGAAGGGCAACAAGGCTGGGGAGAGGCCTTGAGCACAAGCCCTGTGAGGAGAGGCTGAGGGAGCTGGGATTGTTTAGCCTGGAGAAGAGAAGGCTTAGGGGTGACCTCATTGCCCTCTACAACTACCTGAAAGGTGGTTGCAGCCAGGAAGGGGTTGGTCTCTTCTCCCAGGCAACCAGCACCAGAACAAGGGGACACAGTCTCAAGCTGTGCCAGGGGAAGTTTAGGCTCGAGGTGAGGAGAAAGTTCACCAAGAGAGTCATTAGTCATTGGAATGTGCTGCCCAGGGAGGTGGTGGAGTCACCATCCCTGGAGGTGTTCAAGAGGACATTGGACGTGGCACTTGGTGCCATGGTCTAGTCATGGGGTTTGTTGTGTGAGGTTGGACTCGATCCTCGAGGTCTCTTCCAACCTTGGTGATACTGTGATACTGAATGAGAAGTGTCAGCCTGAGGAAAGAAAGTGTACATGAGGTTCCCAGGTCTCATAGAAAAGCTGCTGATGTGAATGTGGCAGCTGCTGTGATGTCCAGTGTATTCACAGCTTTGGGCTATTGCTGTGCTTTCTTGTGACTTCATGGTGAAGACACACAGCCATGTCATTGTTCAGGCAGGGCTTGGTTTTTTTGTTGGCATGTTAGGCTCTGATTCCCTGTATCAGAGCCAGGGAGGTTTCTTTAATGCCTGTGTTTGTTTTCAGAATGAAGAGCTTAGCTGGGGTCCAGATGCATGCCCCTGTGTGCAGGGAATCCAGGGTTCTTCGCTGTTTCCAGTCAATGTGGCGAGGAAAATAACCCTGCTGGGAAAGAACTTCCACCTCTATCAGGTAGTCACCTCAAAGCCATCAGCACTGACAAACCATATGAATGCAGAGACCTGTTTGGGCACCCTGTCCACTGGAGTGCTCAAAATACATGTAAGACACAGTGGTGGCTCTGCCTAGATTTCTCCAATTTGTGGAAACACCCAGAGGAATGACCTACTTCTGTGAATAAAGAATTACATAGCTACATTTATTGGTGGGTAGGCAGTCACCCAGAGGAAAGAGAGTACAGGTGTGCACCAACCTGCTGGAGAAGATCTGCAGGCATTTGGGTTAAGCTGCACCTGTGCTGTGCTGCAAATGGTAGCTCTTTGAATAGCTTCCTGATGAAGCTCTGCTGATTGTTTTTGTCTCCATAAGATAAAGATAAATAATCTGTTCCCTTTCCTTTCTGGCATGCTCAGGTTAATGTGGCCATTCCTGTCATACCTGAAACTTCTGCAATGGGAAAAACCACCCTTGAAAGCTGTTTCTTGGGTGTGCCTCTGATAAAAGCTCTCTTTGCTTCTCAAAACAGAAGGCTGATTTAGTAACCTTTTGCAAACAACTGCCTCTGCAGCCCACAGACTGATGGTTACTTCATATGTTAAACCTGATATGCTGCACTGCTTAGAGCAGCAGAGCTGGTTACAGATGCATATCCATCTTTTTTTTTTCACAGGAAGCATCTAAGCAAGTCAGTTGAAGATTTACTGGAGAGAGGGAAGAAAAATACATTTAGTGATTTTTGAGGTGCACTGCCCCTAATGCATGTCCTCCAGCCTTCATTTCCAAGCCAGTGTTTCACACACACATACAGGCATCACTTCACAGCCCTGCTGGTTTTGCTGTCATTCTTGCTGTGCTGAGGCCTCCCTGCACTGACACACATGTGCTCCTTTCTAGGTGTTCTGTGTTGACTTACCTTTCATACATGGAGGCAGTGACAGCATAGAGAGCAGAGAGCCTCTGAATATAGCTTAGAGTTGGCGTAGCAAAGGGAGTGAGGAGCACACTGCTTGCACAGAAAGTGGCTTGCCAAAAGGTACTGAATCAGAGAGACGGGAGTATGCTGTCTTGTAGTAGGAAGCTCTGTGTAGTAGAGAAGTGGTACCATGTGTATCTTGTTTGCAGGACCATCAGTGGGACTATGAGTGTGTCCTTAATTTGGAGGGGAGGACAGTGGTGATGGATGCTTATGTAGAAGGAGAAGAAACAAACCAGTCCCTCTGTTATATCACCTGCCAGATGAGCCAGGTGAGTGCTTGGAATATGATGCAGTTTTAAAGTTCACACTGCTGCTGGTTTTGCTCAGCAAAAAAGAGCATGTTCTGCAAAACTATTTATAGTCTTGAGCACTAGGAGCCCCTGATGTGTGCTGCTGCTGCCTGGCAGAACTGACATGATCTTCAGCTTGGAGAAAGATTGAGCAGTCTGAGGCACGCAACCTGTTGATGCGTTTGCTGTGGTATGGGGAGATGCCATCTCTGAATTGCCCCTCATTGCAACCTGCCAGGACAGTGCCACTTCTGCTTTAGCTTGAAGCACTGTTGCTCATGATTCTCTGGCTTGTAACTTCTGTGGTGGTGGTTCTTTTCTGATATTAATAGCAGTTTTGTCCTAGGTGGTGGAAGCTAGCCTGTGGATTATAGAATTAACAGGCAAAATTAAACCATCCATCTGCATTTCTGGATGATGTGTGGATTTTACTTAGGGCAAGATTTGCAAGCAGAGGTGATGTTTTTATTTCACAACTTCTATAACTGAAGAGAGGAATAGCATAGGTTCTAGTGTCCATGAGCCCTGAAAACCACTTGTAATCCTGCATCTTGAGCTCTACTGAAATGACAGCAATCACAGCTTGAGCAGTTTCCTGAGCAGGTGGCTTGTAGATAGGAATTATCCATTTAGGAGAGCAGTTAGGAAGTTAGACAAGCATTGCTGTGAGCACATATTTGTTTTGAGTGTTTACTCTAGTGAACCAATGCCTGCTGTGCTTTCTAGAGCAGAATTGTGAGTCTGTGAACCAGTGAGAATAGTGCTGTGCTGCCATTGCCTCAGCTAATGCTGCTTGTATGTATCCACAGGAAGCTCTGTGCATAAGCTGTGTGTGACAGTGCACAATGCAGGGTGGATGCTAATGCTTTTTGCCTATTCATCTGGCTTGTTTGTGCCTCTGAGTCCTTTGTCTTGATGGTCTTTGTCTTTGCAGTACAGTTACACAGCTCCTCAACTCGAATTTAATGCCGTGGTGTTTGTGCAGAGGCGACGACACCTTCGAGTGGACAGCGCTGCAGACCTTCACGGTAGGAGTGCAACACTTCCCTGGCAAAAAGACAGCAGATGAGGTGAAAAAGAATTGAGAAATCTTCAGATGAGGCTTTTTTCACCTGTAGTAGTCCTATCATAGAATGTATCTGGTTGGAAGAGACCTCAAAGGTCATTCAGTCCAACCCTTGACCCAGCACTAAACTGTGTCCCTAAGCACCAGGTCTACATGCTGCTTGAACATCCACAGCCTCATTTCTGCTGCTTGTCACAGTGGAGGAAGGAGGGGAGGGTTCTGTGGAAAGTGCCAAGTTGCTGGATTATTCTGCATCCCAGGGAATGCTTGCAGATGCCTCTGAATTTTATTTCCTTGCAGTGACTTTTTACAACTGCTCTGTGGGACACACTGATTGTAGCCGCTGCCAAACAGCTGACTCCAAGTACAACTGTGTTTGGTGTGGAGGAGACAACCCCAGCTGCATCTACAGGGGGTCCTGCAAGGAAGAGATAGAAGACCTGTGTCCAGCACCTCTCATTCATTCTGTGAGTAACTTGCTCATTAGTCTACTGCCCCTGGGGTAAGAAGGGCTCCACTCTTCAACTGAAATCAGAGTGCAAACAGTGCAGCTCAGTAATACGCTGGTCATCTGAAGAGCAAATTAATCTCATTCTGTTGTGAACCCTCTGTGTAGTGAGGATGTTGGACTTCTGCACTGGGCTTTCACTTTGCTGATAGAGAACAGTGGGAAAAGATGCACTTCTATGTCATGTGAGCTGAAGCCATCGTGCCAAAAGGAGCAGAATCATTCAGGAACTGGGAAAGGGTCCACAGATTGGCTCCTCCACCTGTCCCAATCCAGATCCTAAAACAAGTTGGCCCAACTGAGTCTGAGCCAAAGGAGGACAAAACCACATGCCAATAGCACAGCAAGGATGAGAAAGGCATGATAGCTTACTGGAATTAATGATTTTTTTGTCTATTTATTTTAAATGTTTCTTGCTAACTGCCACATGATGAATGTCTGTAGCCATGTGTCCCTTTTGCTGTCAGCTTGTTCTCCCTCCAGTGGCACACAACATCCATGTGCTGCATCTTGTCTTAGTTTATTTTGGGTGCTGCTCAGGGACAGAGCTTTGTTGTTGTGCAGCATGCAATTCATTGTTGTACTGATGCTGAGGGGGAATGGTGCTTGCTGCTTCAGTACTAGTAATGTGTATTGGCTTGTGCATTCTACTCTTCAGCAGCCCTGTGAGTGATCAGCATGTTTGATGAGAAGGCAAAGCAGAGCAGTCACTTGCCTTACAGGTCTATAGTGGATTATCACCTCTGGGGAAACTGCTGGCAACAGTGAGTGATGGGAAAGAAGGCTCCAACTGTGGTGGTCTTCATGGCCTTTCCTCTGATGAGAGTGCTACCTGATACTAGTCCAAGTCAGTAAAAGGAATTCATAGCAGTGACCTGACCAGGCAGAGTTTGCAATGGGGCAGCTGAAGGGCCCTGTGCTGTAGATCAGTTGCCAGACTGCAGAGCTCTGAGATGCTGTGACATTTACACATGCGCGGATGTCTTTGCAGGTGTACCCCCTGTCTGGACCAGTGGAAGGTGGCACTAGAATCACCATCACTGGCTCAAACCTCGGGCAGAAACATCAAGACATTGCAGAAACTGTCACTGTTGCAGGAATTCCCTGTGCCGTAGATGCTCAAGAGTATGAGATCTCTAGCAGGTAGAGTATCTGTGAAACCTCCTCCCAGAGGCAGGCACTGGCTTTTCCTTGGGCTGCTGACACCAGCCTGAGATGTCATTGCTTTGCTGCAGCAGGTATTGAGCCTTGCCCATTCCTCAGGGAGTGCCCTTGAGTAAGGGCATTGTCTGATTAGTTACTCAGACAGTGACTTAAATAAGGTTGTGTACAAGGTGATGGCCAAACAGCACTGCTGTACACCAACCACGCTGCCAGTGCAGAGCCCACAGGCCAGCTGGATCAGGGAGTCACAAGCTCAGAACCATGCAGTTTCCTGAGTGTCACTCCCAACCACAGGATGATTTCAACGAAGTGAGGGACGTGACTTATGCAAGTGTCACTGCTAGGTAAATATCCTGGCCATGTTAACTCAGGGTGAGGATGGAGTTACAGCCCTGATTCTTGCCTCTGCTTGAGTGGGCACACTCCTGTTATTCTTCACTTCTAGCCAGAATTCCACCTTCCAGGAACAAATCCAATGAAAGGACCCTCTCAACCAGGACTATGGAGTCCTGGTAGACCCTGTGCCACTCTTATGTTGGCTTGGAGCACCTGGCAGGTCACACAGTGCTGGTGAAAGTGGTGGCTAGGAGGAGGGTGAGAAGCAGAAAGACCTGTCCTGCTCAGTCTAGTTATGTCAGTGATACAGAAATGGGTTACTGGTGCATCTGGCTAAGGCAGAACCAAGAACAAGGCAATGTAGTCAGTTATTGAATGGTGTAACTGGGGAGCAGCTAGGAAGCAAGAAGAAAGTAGTGTTTATGTAGTTGGCCTTTAACAGGGCAGGTAGGTGGGAACCTTGGACAAGGGAGGGAGAAGAGCCAATCAACCAGCAGAAATGGAGAGCAATTGTGAGTAACCTCTCATCAGAGCTGTCACAAATCCATTTTTCCATTCCATGGTAGCAGTAGTTGTAACACACTACCCTCTGGGAGCCAGGTAAGATCCTGCTGGGAAATGGCCTGCTGTGTTGAGCAGTGTTGTCCTGTCTGTGCACCTTGTTTGTCTGGCTCCATCTGCTTTCTGTTTTCATCCTAGAATCGGAGCATAATCTTTCTGGGGTTAGCACTATCTTTATTCTGTGTTTGTAAATCACCTGGCATCACAGCTTCTTGCCTTGAGACTGCACTGCCTAAGTTCAAATTCATGAGCTTTTTTTGGTTGAGGAGATATAGCTGTGAACCTGGAATCCGCTCCTGAGCAAGGCCCAGACAAAACTTATCCTCTGTGTGGGATGGCTAGGAAGTCTTCTTCTGCAGAGCAGTTCTTCAGTTAGCAAATCAGTGCTGTAACATGGGATCCCTTCCTCCTCTGTTCTAAGTACAAATGGACTTCTTAATCTGTCAGCATCTCCCATACCCAGTTATGGCTGGAAAAAGGGCTGGGAAGAGCAAGCGGTGCACATCAGGGGAACTGGCTGGTGCCAGAGGCCCCTGACTGAAGACCAATGCCAGCTAAACCTACAGTCTCGAGTTCTCTTCTGCATCAGACACAGCATTAATGTGTGGATTGACCACTGCTAGCCTGGGGTCACTCCAGACTGGACTGATTTGATCAGCTCTGGACAACAGCAGAGTTCTTGGACTCCTTGTGTATCTGTGATACAGTGGGTTTCATCCTGTCTGTTCCAGAAAAAGTAATCCTGGCTAGGATGGACCTGCTGGGGACTGTCCTCTGGTGTGGGTTTGTTTTTCTTTCTGCTATTCCATCTTTTAGAGGTGTTTCTCAATGTTCAGTTTTATGAGATAAGGCTGAAAGAAGGCAGCCATGGTTACTAGATGGCTTTGGGACGTGATGCAGTGGCTACAGCTCGCCATCCCTTCCATGCTGTGACACTGTTTTTGGATTGCCCTGCAGTATCGTTTGCGTCACCGGCGGGAGCTGGACAGAGAAATTTGGGCACATAGTGGTGGAAGTGCCTGGAGGAGGACGTGGAGTTTCTGGGCATATTTTCACCTATCAGGTAACATAACTGTTGCTTCTTTCATACCTCTCCCTGTTCCTCCAGGATCTATACTAAATGGCTGTCTGTTGCAGGAATGTACAGCACTCTGCTAGGCACTTGCTGCTGGTATCTCTGTCTGATTGTGTTAGGATTTGTGCTGTATTTTGGGTAGGTTTGTTTTGGTTGGAGTCTTTTTGGGGTTTTTTTTGGGGGGTTGTCCTCTTTTTACAAAGGTAACTATGAAATGCTTAAAGAGGAAAAATACAGGGTACCATCTTGATCTGCAGGGGGTTTTAATTATTGATGACTTAACATCTTACTAAGACTTCTGACTTCCATTCATTTGCAAGTTGCTCCTTGCTTGAACACAGGAGCTTCTGACCTTCACCAGCTAGTGGCAGTAAGCCCAAAGTTACTGTGTGTTGTATGGAGAAATGTTTCCTATTATTTTTAAACACCTCTCTGATAACTTTTTTATGTTTTAATCCCAGAAACCATGAAATAATGTTTAAGCAGTTTGTAGGTATAATTACTTTTCACCCTTGCTGTGTAACTTCCAAGTTAGGTACCTAGCTACATGTCTCCCTCTCCCATGGGAAGGAGAAAGATGCCTGGAAAGGCTTAGGCTGTTCCTTTTTTGGCTGTACAGAGCCATTCAATATAAAGGATTTTGCTTGGTGCTCTGCTCTTGGTCTTGGTTCTATTACCATTGTTTTGAGGCAGGGTGATGGCAGCATACTATGTTCAAGATGCTCTTGATGTATCATCAGTGACTTATAGGCCACTCTACCTGGTTCCTCTAATTGTTGCAGCAGCTCCTCAGTGGTAGTAAATTTTTGCTACTCTGAATAATCTGTCAAATTTCATTTCCCCTTTCCAGGTCTCCTATGAGTGTGTTTTAACAGCACAGGTCTCAAGACAAATTCTTAGGACTCCCTGCTGGTAATCTTATCTACTAAACAAACAGACAATTTATTTGCCACCTTGTTTTTCCTAACCTGAGTTATTAATCCAGTTACTGACCTGAACAATCCCTTTGAATTGTTAATCCTAGGGTTTGTGTGTGGGGCTCAGCTCTGCTGTTTGCAGCATCCATCTGCCTCCTCACTTCTGTGGAGAGGCTGGTCCCTGATTCATGGTTCATGCTGGTGTGATTGATTGCTCCACTGTTTCCTCTTCTCCATAGGGTAGCTGCTGGAGCCTAGCTGAGGCCTGCCTGTGACTGGGATCTGTAGCTTCTATTTCAGAGCACTGAAATTCACTGAACATGTTTTGCTCTTTTCTTAAGGCCTTTGTCACTCACCTCCTTTTTCTTTCTTTTTTCCCTTCCCCCCCCCGGCCCCTTTCCCCTCCTCTTTTAGAACCCAGAGCTGAAATCCATTGTTCCAACTCAGGGCCCCAAAGCAGGAGGAACCTGCCTTACCCTTCTGGGCTCAAAGCTGCTGACTGGACATCCTAGTGAAATCAGTGTCCTGCTTGGAGACCTCCCTTGCCACATGTAAGACCAGAGCCTGCTGATGTGCTGGCTGTGCACTGTGCTAAGTCCTTCCCAGAGACCTGTGGGGTTCAATGCTGCCTAGCATCCCTTAGCACAGGCTGTTGGAGCTCTGCTCTCCTCTGTGTTCCAGAAGGATATCATGCATATCTCTTGATGGGACTATATCCCATCCTGACACCTCTGCTTTTGCTAGTGGGGAACTGCAGTTGGCTCCTGCAGACTAAAACTAAGAGCTTCTTGCTCTCTTGCCTTCTGAGACAAATGTACACCTGACAGCACTGCTGGTCAGAAAGTGCATGTGTCTTGGTAGCCTGTTTCCAGTCTCTTCAGTGTGGACAGTGGCTGTACCAGCTTTTTGTCCATGTGCTGTTCTCTCACAACTGCCCAGCAATGAGGCATGAGACTTTTCAGCATTAAATCTAGGAAAATACCAGCAGATACTTGCAAACTGTCTGCAAAGAGCAAAGAGTAGTACAATAAAACCTCTCTGTGCAGTGTCTGTGTTAATCCCTTGGTCTTTCTTCTGTCTCTTCAAGCCTCTCTGAGATGACAGAGGATCAGCTGGCATGCCAGACAAGTCCCAGCAATGTGTCTGCAGAACTCCCAGTCACTATCAGATATGGGGACCAAGAGCGGAGACTGGAAGGAGCCCTCTTCAGATATACTCTGGATCCCAACATCACCTTTGCAGAGCCACCTAAAAGCTTCCTCAGGTAGAAAGACTGAGTGCACCTTCCTTGGGGCTGTGTGCTGTGGCAGGTACTACAACAGCAACAGCAGCTGCTTGTTGAGCTGCGCTTTGGAGTAAAGCCAGGCTTGTAGGAACGATCATAAGCAGAAGGGTGGAAGTATGGGCAAGATAGAGCTAATGAATAATTGGTGGGTGAGATCAACTATTTTTCTCTTGCAGTGGAGGAAGAGTGCTCAGAGTTCATGGCTACAACTTGGATGTTGTACAGAAACCAAAGATCCGAGTTACAGTTTCTCCATCTGAACGCCGGCGCCGAGGACTGGGACGGTGGCGCAGAATCATCCCAGACTCCGAGTGCCCTGAGGATGCCCTGTGCAGTGTCCAACAGGTAGCATGGCAAAGTGCTCAGTGCAGCTGAGGGAGCATAAAGATTGACATACTGCCCTAGAGAGGTGGACTTTCTGTCCCAAAGGATTCTCCCCTCCCTCTTCTTGCTGTTAGCTGCTCAGACCACACCAAGAGTCTCTGCCAAGTGGAAGTGTTCTCTGCCAGACTAAGAGGTTAAACACTTGCACAAACGCTTCCATGAGTTGGGTCTGCCTCTGCTTAGAGATGTGCAGGACTTGTGATGTGAGACAGAAACAGCAGGGCAGCAGTGTGGAGATAAAGAAATCTACAGCTGAGCCAGAGAACTTTTGTGTCTGAGTGTGTCCCTGTGTAGTTCAGTCCACGTCTATAGCCCCCGGGCTTGTTTTCCCCCGGGATACAGTGATATTGCCAGTTCCACCAATATTTTCTGCACTCTTGTTGCCACTATCCTGAGATAAGCCACTACAAAGATGTTGATGTGATCACTAAGGTCACAGAGCATGCAGCAGAATTTCTACCGGTAAAGGACGTTTGACAGCCAAAGCACGAGAAGAATTTGCATCATTAGTGCAAATGATGGAGGGCTTCCTGGACATGAGATGGGAGAATATGCTCCTGATGCATGGGCATCAGTGAGATCTGATTTTGCTCATGTCCTTAGGAAGGCATTAGTGACTGGGGGTGAGCAAATACTCCAGTACTTCCAGCAAACATATAAAACATACGCAACTGGACAAAGGAACACTTCTTTCGCAGAGGCATTCAGGCTGGGAAATCAGCCTCTCATTGAAGGTCTTCAGTTCCATTCTTTCAGAGCAGGGAAAGCTAAAGCTGGTTGCTCTCCAGAATCTGCTGCCAGGGAATGTTAGAGCGGATTCCCACTGCTGAGACCTAGGTACTTGCCACAGAAACAATACTATGAAAACTTCCTTTAGAGCAACTTGGGGAATTCCTCAGATCTTAGATTTTTCCCTCTCTAATTAAGCAGGGTTACTCTGGCATTGCTCCAGGTGAGAGGAATGCAGACTGGCCCCAGACTGTGCTCAGGCTTGGGAAGTATTGCAAAGCTGCTGAGTCTTTTTTTTCTTTTTGCTTTTCACATTTAGTTTGAGGAACCATGTCTTGTTAACTCTTCCTACCTGATCCTGTGCAAAACTCCAGCCATTAACCTGCTGCTGCGGAGCGTCCGTATCAAGTTGGAATTTATTCTGGATAATCTGAGCTTTGATTTCAACTCGTTGCATCCCATGCCCTTCTCTTATGAAGTCAACCCCATCCTAAAACCATTGAATGCTGAAGACCCTGCCAAACCATATCGTCACAAGCCGGGAAGTGTCATCTCTGTGGAGGTAACGCACGAAAACTTTCTGGACGTGATGTTCCTGTGCAAAGCTGTTTCTAACCTGAGTGTTTTAAATGGGTGTCATGCAGCATCCTAGGTTTTAAAGCCTTGGCCAGGCTTACATCTGCTTTGGTCAGTAAGAGATGGTATGCAAGAGGGGCAAAAAGGTGCATCCAAAAAGTCTCTTGAGCCCATAAATCATTGCTGGGGGCTTCGTAGGGCTTGTGGAAACTTCTGTACTTTATTTTTCATCCTAAGGAACTATTTGTGTATGAGATACAGTATCACAGTAACTAAGGTTGGAAGAGACCCCAAGGATCATCAAGTCCAACCTGTTCCAACAGACCTCACAACTAGACCATGGCACCAAGTGCCACGTCCAATCTCCCCTTGAACACCTCCAGGGACGGTGACTCCACCACCTCCCTGGGCAGCCCATTCCAATGACGAATGACTCGCTCAGTGAAGAACTTTTTCCTCACCTCGAGTCTAAACCTCCCCTGGCACAGCTTGAGACTGTGTCCCCTTGTTCTGGTGCTGGTTGCCTGGGAGAAGAGACCAACCCCCTCCTGTCTACAACCACCTTTCAGGTAGTTGTAGAGGGCAATGAGGTCACCTCTGATCCTTCTCTTCTCCAGGCTAAACAATCCCAGCTCCCTCAGCCTCTCCTCATAGGGCTGTGCTCAAGGCCTCTCCCCAGCCTTGTTGCCCTTCTCTGGACACCTTCAAGTGTCTCGATGTCCTTCCTAAACTGAGGGGCCCAGAACTGGACACAGTACTCAAGGTGTGGCCTAACCAATGCAGAGTACAGGGGCACAATGACCTCCCTGCTCCTGCTGGCCACACTATTCCTAATACAGGCCAGGATGCCATTGGCCCTCTTGGCCACCTGGGCACACTGCTGGCTCATGTTTAGGCGTACTCAATAAACCCCACATCCTATTCCCAGCTGCTGGGTGGTTGTTTTTTGGTTTGTTGATGTTTTTTGTGGGGTTGGGTTTTTTGTAAATTCTTAAGATTCCTCTAGGAGTAACTTAGGAGTAAAAGAATCCTGAGAGTAGGGAAGAGCTGATACTAGGTGGAGGTAGGAAAACCTCTCCTTGAAGAGATGCAGAGTGGCAGGGTGGGTAATGGATTCTTTTCCTGTACATGTGAGAAGACAATTTCTGAGGTATTTCTTTTGTCTTGAAAGGTGTTTTCTAGCCTAGTATTCATTAGAAAAGCTCATGGCTGCAGCTGCTAATGCACTTTCTCCACGTGCTCTTTTTCACCTATGAGTAAAAACTGTGAGGACATCCTAGTCCAGAGATACCTAGATTTCTGCCATTGGTATTGAATGCTTCTTAGAGAAGTAAGGCAGATTAGAGAAGACTAAAAGAGAGCTAACAAGATGTAAGCTTTCAAAGAGTAGGGAAGTTGATCTAGGAGCCTGTCAGCATACCCTGACAGAGCTCTGGCCAAAAGCACGACAAGACTGCTGCAGGATTCACCTTAGGAAGCATTAAACCATAAAAATGTAATTGACATCAGGCAGCAGGGTTTGATTATTTTTTAATTAAAAAAAATAAAGTCTTAATCCCTGAATCGTAGAATCAATAAGGTTGGAAAAGACCTCAGAGATCATCAAGTCCAGCCTATGACCTAATACCTCCTGATAACTAAACCATGGCTCCAAGTGCCCCATCCAAGCCTTTTTCTGAGCACCTCCAGGGATGGTGACTCCACCACCTCCCTGAGCAGCACATTCCAATGGCAAATTACTCTCTCTGGGAAGAACTTTCTCTTCACCTTTTAGCCTGGAGAAGAGGAGACTGAGGGGTGACCTTATTACTCTCTACAACTACCTGAATGGAGGTTGTAGACAGACGGATGTTGGTCTCGTCTCCCAGGCAGCCAGTACCAGAACAAGAGGACACAGTCTCAGGCTGCGCCAGGGGAGGTTCAGGTTGGATGTTAGGAAAAAGTTCTATACAGAAAGAGTGATTGCCCATTGGAATGGGCTGCCTGGGGAGGTGGTGGAGTCGCCATCACTGGAGGTTTTCAGGAGGAGACTTGATGGGGTGCTTGGTGCCGTGGGTTAGTTGTTTGGGTGGTGTTGGATTGGTTGATGGGTTGGACGTGATGATCTTGAAGGTCTCTTCCAACCTGGTTTATTCTATGTATTCTATTCTATGTATTCTATGTATTTTAGGCTGGAGGTTAGGAGGAAGTTTTACACAGAGAGAGTGATTGCCCACTGGAATGGGCTGCCTGAGGAGGTGGCGGGGTCGCCGACGCTGGGGGTGTTCAGGGCGAGGCTTGACAGGATGCTTGGTTGTATGGTTTAGTTGATTAGGTGGTGTCGGATGATAGGTTGGACACGATGATCTCGAAGGTCTCTTCCAACCTGGTTAATTCTATTCTATTCTATTCTATGTATTCTATTCTAAACTTCCCCTGGCACAGCTTGAGACTGTGTCCTCTTGTTCTGGTGCTGGTTGCCTGGGAGAAGAGACCATCCCCCACCTGGCTACAACCTCCCTTCAGGGAGTTGTAGACAGCAATAAGGTCTCCCCAACTGAGCCTCCTCTTCTCCAGGCTAAGCAACCCCAGCTCCCTCAGCCTCTCCTCACAGGGCTGTGCACCAGACTCCTCCCCATCCTTGTTGCCCTTGATGAAAATGAAAGCAGGTTTGTGTAGCAGATAAGAGCAGCAGCATAAATGTGTTGCACCTTTGAAAGGCATTGATTGACTCACTGGAGGGCTTAGGTTAACTAACATGAGAGTACATTTTTACATACACGCAGTGAAGAGTTGAGCTGCTTTGTGCTGTGGCCGAAGAGCTTTAAGAAGACAGCCTATTTATGACTGTACTTAGCACAGCATGGTACAGGTCCTAAAGCTATAATCAAAGTTGTATGCAAGTGATTTTTTTTTTTTTTTTTTTTAAAGCTTACAGAATTAATTTCTGTAACCAGTTCAGATGCAAGCCCTGTCAGAGATGAGAGGGACAAAAAGGCTGCTTTCATTCTGTAGTGTTGAACTCTTTCACCTTCTCTGGAGCTATAGGAGTCATTCTAGAGCAGGGGAGTCATTCTGCCCCCGTACACTGCATGGTTAGGCCACACCTTGAGTCCTGTGTCCAGTTCTGGGCCCCTCAGTTTAGGAAAGATGTTGAGCTGCTGGAAGGTTTCCAGAGAAGGGCAACAAAGCTGGGGAGGGGTTTGGAGCACAGCCCTGTGAGGAGAGGCTGAAGGAGCTGGGGTTGTTTAGCCTGGAGAAGAAGAGGGTCTGAGGAGACCTTATTACTGTCTACAACTACCTGAAGGGAAGTTGTAGCCAGGTGGGGGTTGGTCTCTTCTCCCAGGCAACCAGCACCAGAACAAGAGGACACAGTCTCAAGCTGTGCCAGGGGAGGTTTAGGCTGGATGTTAGGAAGAAGTTCTTCACAGAAAGGGTGATTGGCCATTGGGATGTGCTACCCAGGGAGGTGGTGAAGTCACCATCACTGGAGGTGTTAAGGAAGAGACTGGATGGGGTGCTTGGTGCCATGGTTTAGTTGATTAGATAGTGTTGGATGAAAGGCTGGACTCGATCTCAAAAGTCTTTTCCAGCCTGGTTAATTCTATTCTATTCTGATGTGGACTTGTTTTTTTCCCCCTGATTTGATGTGCTGTTCTATGTCTTTTCCAGGGGGAAAATTTAGACCTGGCTATTTCCAAGGACGAAGTTATGGCTATGATTGGGGAAGGAATCTGTGTGGTGAAGACACTAACAAGGAATCATCTCTACTGTGAGCCTCCCTCCGAGCAGCCTGCTCCGCGGCACCGCACGAAGCGGGAGGGTACAGACTTGCTCCCAGAGTTCACGGTAGGGAATCGGCAGCACCACAAGGAATCCTGTAACTTCTTAAAGCACAAGCAAGAAGTGGTGGAGGCAGGGAGTGGGATGGGAAGTGGAGAAAAGGTTAAAAACCCTGGTGGGGGCAGCGGAGGTAGCAGGTGTGGCAAGGAGCTGCTCTTGTTCTCTGCTCTGATGTGCCAAACAATACCTGAAAACAGACAGTACAGCTGGGAGCTGTGCTGTGGGGCCACCTTTGCTAGAGAGCTGTGTACCCCCTGTACCCATTCTGGAGAAGCCTTGTGGCTTTGCATTTCCCTGCTGCACTGAGCTTACATCATGGCACATGCTTTCTTGCAGGTCCAGATGGGAAACCTGAACTTCCTCCTGGGCCGAGTGCAGTATGACACAGAAAGCCAGCTCACCTTCCCCCTGGAAGCACAGATTGGTTTGGGTGTTGGTGCATCCTTCGTGGCACTGATTGTTCTGGTCATTGTCTTCATATACAGGTAACAAACACTGGCACTATAGAAAGCTTTTTATTTTGAGTTCCTCTCTAACACCATTCAGTGGATGTGGCCAAATGTGTCTATCTTGAACCTAAACAAGATCCCAGGTTTTACTTTGTGCCAAAATTGGAGCCCCCTGATGTTGTTGGATGTGTGAGGTGTGTTGACCTGCTGGTCACAGCCTGCACTGTGGTTCATTCAGAGCCCACATCTGATGGATCCTCCAAGAGACACAGTTAGTTTACAGAACACCATTTGGTATCCTGCAAAGATGATATTCAGTAGAAACCTCATCCAAAACCCGCTGTCCCTGGTGTCTTTGGCAGCCACACAACAGTTAGCAAGGACAATCCCTGGGCCAGGGCCACTGGAAACAATTCTCCTTCTTATTGCAGGAGGAAGAGCAAACAGGCTCTGAGGGATTACAAGAAAGTTCAAATCCAGCTGGAAAATCTGGAAACTAGTGTTCGGGACAGATGCAAAAAGGAATTCACAGGTCAGTCACAGACCTCATAGGTTCTTGCAGCTTCAGGGAAGCTTGAAGAGCCACTCTCACCTCTGCCTGTCTTTCCATTCCTTGTTTGGGTAGCCCAGAGCACGCAGTAGCTTCATCCAGTACTGGTGCATTGAAACACATAGCCAAACTCTTCCATTTTTAATTCTTCTCTTTAACTCAGAACGCCTATACCAACCTCTCTGATCACCCACTTCATCCTCCAGACTCTCATGAAGAGAAGAATGTAAAGAAAACTAGCTGAGTCTTTGTGTAGGACAAGTTGAATTACACCCCATATTCTGAGCCCACAAACCTTGTACTTCATCTGCTTGCAGCAGTGAGCCCTTGCGTGGGAGACTTGGGGCACTGGCTCTGGCCAGCCTGATCTAGTGTGGGGTGTCCCTGCCCATGGCAGGGGGGTTGGAACTAGATGATCCTTGTGGTCCCTTCCAACCCTGACTGTGATACTATGAAAACTGTGCAGGTGACTCAGACTATGATCTCCAACTGATGTGGGAAGCAGTGAGGAGCCGGAGATCCGTAATACTCAATCTCTAAAGTAGGTAGTGGCTGTAAACCACAGATCTGTGCTGAACAGCAGCTTCCTCTTTATAAAACTGCAAGCTGGCCTTTGACTGTAAATCAGAATAACCACCAAATTCACCTTTTGGTTCCTCTCCAAGGCTGGCAGTTTTCTTGTGCAGTTTCTCCCAGTGCCTAGTCCATTTTTACAGGTTCTACCAATGAGATCCCAGTGTGCCTCCTCCCAACAGGAAACATCCTTCCTCTTCCTCAGTCCCATCCTGCTGGCCCTAGCTCCTGCACTCACCTCATGCTCTGCACCATCAGTGGTGTGATCATGTAGTCAGCCTCAGGGGCATTTCCTTTCCCTCAGACCTGATGACTGAGATGATGGACCTCACAAGTGACCTCGTGGGTACAGGAATCCCCTTCTTGGACTACAAGTCCTATGCAGAGCGCATTTTCTTCCCGGGCCACCGTGAGTCTCCTCTGCAGAGGGACCTGGACATCCCTGAGTGCCGGCGGCAAACTGTGGAGCAGGGCTTGGTCCAGCTCTCCAACCTACTCAACAGCAAGCTCTTCCTCACCAAGGTAATGTCCCCCTCTCTGCTTGCAGCCTGCTCTGGGGTCAGGGCCATGTCCCTGGCAACAGGTGGCAGGAAGCAGGCAGTGCCTGAAGTTCATTGAGTGGCTCCCTGCTGTACCACTGCTTCCAGCAGCTGGTGGCTGGCTGCCTTGTTTCTAGCGGGTTCACACCCTGGATTTTCTCTCTCCCCACTAGTTCATCCACACCCTGGAAATCCAGCGCACCTTCTCTCCCAGAGACCGGGCCTATGTGGCATCATTGCTTACTGTGTCACTGCATGGGAAGCTGGAGTACTTCACTGACATCCTCAAAACACTCCTGAATGACCTTGTGGAGCAGTATGTGGCCAAGAACCCCAAGCTGATGCTGCGGAGGTAAGAGAGACAGCCATGGTCCTAATTCTAGCTACCTGAGGGGCCAGAGCCTTTCTGCCCAGCTGGCAAGCTCTGAAACTCCTGTGACTAGGGTAATGTCATGGTATGGGCTGTGGTTGCAAGACCAGCATGTGTCCACACAGGAGGAAGCAGTAACAGTGACAACTCTCTCTCCAGTCAGCAGCTGGCAGGGAATACAGCAGAGTGTGAGAGGAGTAGGAAGCTGGAGTTGCCCACCCCAGATTCCTCTTCTTTTGAAGCTGCTGCATACTAACTCTGTCCTTGTGTTCAAGTACCTGGGCTCTGCAAAGTCTGCTAATCTCACTGTGCTATTTAGAGGTCCCTGGCCTCACAGTCATGCCATGTTTGGAAGCTAAACTGAAATATCTCCACTGTTTAGACCCCCATTAGCCTCTTGTTTGGCCCATCGTTCTGATCTGAACAAAGTTCCCTTGTTTGAGACCCACCAGAAGCTTGCTTTCTGTCCCCTACTCATTTGTCTCTTCAGCTCAGTAATTTGGTGCCTCCTTCAGGCTGAAAAGTGCCTTGAATGAGTGGTAACAAAAGCATTAACCTTACTGGGCTCTAAAGTCTTCTTTTTTCCCCCTTCCCTTTATCATCACTTAGTGTGGCCTTTTCTCAAGGGGAGTGATCATCATCATCATCAAATACTTCCTTGCTCTGCACCTTATTTCTGTGAGCAATCTTATTTTCCCTTTCAGGACAGAAACTGTGGTAGAGAAGCTGTTAACCAACTGGATGTCCATCTGCCTGTATGCATTTGTGAGGGTGAGCTCTTTGTCCTTTTGTGGTGCCGAGGGGCCAAAAGGGGAGACTCAGCCACAACTTTGCTTTGCTTGTAGCTGAAATACTGACAGAATCATCCTGTATTTTGGGGTGGGAAGTGAGACCTGGGCTGTTCAATGCTTAAACTGGCATTAATACTGGTCATTGTTTCCAGGATGTCTCACCAGATGATGAAGGGCTCAGTGCAGCTCCTTTATCCTGAGACACACTGGCCATAGGCTAGTCTGTGCATGGGGAGAGGAGGTTCTAATGTAATTTCTGTCCTGGAGAAGAGGCAGCAAGGAGAGTCTCTCATATGAGTGATGTGGAGGCAGAGCAATTCCTTGGTCTTGTGCACCCACCTGGTAACTGGCCTGTGCACTTGCCCTGTGCTTGGAGCAGCAGCTGTTGGCAGAGGCTCTGTCTTTGCCTGCTGTGGCTTAGCCACTGCATCCTCAGTCCTGGGTGTCCATCTTTCCAAGCTGTTGGGCTCTGCTGGGAGAAGCAAGCTGAATTTCTCAGGTGACACACTGTCCTTTCTGCACCAGGATTCTGTTGGGGAGCCTCTTTACATGCTGTTTCGAGGAATCAAGCACCAGGTGGACAAAGGGCCAGTCGACTGGGTGACAGGGAAAGCCAAATACACTCTGAACGACAACCGCCTCCTGAGAGAGGACCTGGAGTACCGGACTCTGGTAAGCACCAAATCTTTAGTTCCCTCTGGGCTCTCCAGTGCAACAGGGCTGAATGTTTCTGCCCTCATATGATGCCATGAGATGAATTTTTGCTTCACATTGTGGAGGCAAAAGTGCAGCATCTTGCCACTGTCTCCTGGGAGCTATATTTATCCCAGCAGGGCAACTTCATAGATGAGCAAGAGCTCTGCTGAATCTCAGGCATTTTTGCCTTAGGCTAGCAGAAGCCATCACCACAGTAACCTGGTGTCTGTGCTGTGCTCTGTGTCTAGAAATATGGGGATGAAATTGCTGATGGGGCATCGAAGGCTCTCCCCAACACAACTGACTTCCAACTGTTGATTCAAGATTGGGCACTCAATGTTTAATACCTGTGATGTTTACTTGTCTGAAACCTCAAGTGAAAGGACTGGCTGTTAACTTTCCTTAATGCCAGCTGTCAAAGGAGCAAATGTGTAACATGCAAACTTAATCGGCTGAGTAGCCATGACCTTCTCTTTTCTTCCCCAGACTTTGACTGCTTTGACACAAGCAGGAGTTGCTGCAGGAGGGGCAGAGGACTCCCAAGGGATTTCTGCAAAAGTTTTAGATTGTGACACCATAACACAGGTGAAGGAGAAAATCCTGGATCAGATCTACAAAGGGACGCCATACTGTCACCGACCAGACCCAGACACCCTGGACCTCGGTGAGCAGAACTCCTTGGCACCAAAACTCAGTTTGAAGGTGGAAGAGCTATCACTTGCTGTTTCTGCACAGCACCCTGGCATGCATGACATTGTTCTCTGCTGAGTGTGCAGTGACCAAGGATCTTGCAGTTTGGCTGGACCCAACAGGGCATGATGCAGGGAGAAGGTTAACAGCAAGAGGCAGGGATGGGAAAGAAGCAGCTGAGCCCAGCCCCTTCTATTTCATGTTGTTCTTTGCCAGCTTGGACCATGGCAATGGCTTAGACACGGGCTGGACAGGGCATAGGAAGCATGGAGAACATGGAGGAGAAGAGGATTATTTGAGTGTAGCACAGAAATGCTGGATTCATAGACTGGCTCTTCCTGCCAGTGAAATCAATGGCAGCATCTCAGTGATGTGTGTCAGGGAGGATTTTGCCCATAGTGAAAAGTGGGACTTGCATTTTAGGGAAACCATCATTTTTCCACCTTTTCCCTTTGGCTGTTGTTGAGTAGTGGTGACATTTCTAGATGAGCAGCTGCTGGGGTAATAGTAGCTAATAAGGACTAAGGGTGTATAGTTGTGGTTTGATAATCACCTGCTTTGAGGAGTCTCAGTCTGACAGACTGTGTGTGAGTGGAACCTGGGAAGCCATGAAGGCCACCTGTCCCTATGCTGAGTGACTGTCCTGTGACTACAGGACTCAGTGTTGTTACAAGCACTTGCTCAGGTTATGCAGTGTATGAAATAGGATGGGTAGATGTTGACAAGGATCGATGGGTATGTGACGAGGTCAGCCAGGACAAAGCACAGCAAAGTTAAAGCACAGCAAACTTCAAAGATGCCTCAAATGAACAGTGTGTCTTTTAATTTTCTGTCTCAATGGCTGTAGAGTGGAGATCAGGGCTGGCAGGTCACCTGATACTGTCTGATGAGGATGTGACCTCTGTTGTTCAAGGAACTTGGAAACGCCTGAACACTCTTCAGCATTACAAGGTCAGAATTTGGTCTACAATTGCCTTGTCTCTCTTCTTCTCTTCTGCATACTGCTAAGCTCTAGTTGTGACTGGCTTCTGATGGATCGCTGTCAGAAAGGTTGGAGCAGCAACATTCAAGTGGTGTCAGTGCTGTGCCCTGCACTCTGACTTCAACAAGCATAGCCCCCTCCTCAACCTGTTTCTGAGACATGGGCAGGTGTAGAGCAGGGAAGGAGATGCACAAGTTCAGGGCTGGTGGCTGTTGCAATGCTGGTGATGATGCTGGATCTGTTAATGTTCCAAATCAGCAGCAGGTGATGGAGCACTGCTCTGTGAAGTAGCTTCTAGGAGTGAAAAGAGTGTGGGGTTAACTGCCTTGCAGCAATACATCATGCCTTGCTGCAACATGTTCCAGATGTGAATGACCTCAGTCCCTGAGTGTTATCATCTTCATTGGACTTTGCACACGTTTCTTGGTTTTGTTTAATTGGTAAAAACAAGCTTCTCCAATGTTCAGGGAAGACAGTGATGGTTCCCCAGAATCCCTGTTTCCATCCCTGTTTCAAGAGTGTTCTGGTCTACAAGCACTTGCCTGTTGTGCTGATGAGAAGCGTGCCATTTGTTTTGAATGCTGATGTTTGCTTGTCTGCAGGTACCTGATGGAGCAACAGTAGCACTGGTCCCACGTCTGACCAAGCACATCCATAGGGAGAATCAGGATTACATACCAGGAGAGAGTGAGTTTGTCCTGTTCTCATAAAATTATTTTCTAGCTCTTGCCAGAGAGTGGGACAAGGCTCTTGCCATAGCCCCAGCTCTATGCTGCTATTAGAAGGTTGGTACATGATTTGGACCCTCATAGGACTGTCAGGAAATTGAAAGCTTGGAGAGGTGAGATGAGAGAAGAGAAAAACAGTGTAAGGACAGAGGAGAACCAGGCTGGACATGAAAATGCAGGGTAAAGCACAGTTCTCTAGTTCTGACTGCCTAGGGATGAGGACAGTCTCCAACTTGTGGGAATCTTAATAGCTTCAGGTGTTGAGCATGGCCCAAGGGTGGTGATGGAACACCAGACACTTACCTTACTGCCTGGCAGAGCAAATAGCTCTATGGATACTCCTGTGGTGCAAGGGACAAGAGCCACAGGCTGCAACACAACAGGTTCAAATTAGACTGTGAAAAAAAGCCCTCTTCAGCAAAAGAGTGCAGCCCTGGAAACAGACCACAGGGTGGTGGTGGAGAGGAGAAATTTCCACGACCTTGAAGGTTTTGGGTGAACAAAGGCAACCTGCTGTAGTGCTAATAACAGTTGTACTCTGTACAGAAGGCTGGTTAAAGGCTGCCAGAAGCTCCTTTCTGTTTGCACTTCTATCGTACTGTGAAATTTTGCTTCCTTGGGGCTCACTTGGCCAAGTTGTACTGAGAGAAAGCTAGCACTCACCTGTAAACAACTGCTTGTTTTAGAAACACCGATGCTGGAGGATGCAGATGAAGGTGGCATCAAACTTTGGCACCTTGTAAAACCAACAGAAGAGCCAGAGCTTCCCAAACATCGGCGTGGGAGCTTAAGAGATCGGGAGCGAGCCAAGGCGATCCCGGAGATCTATCTCACACGTCTACTCTCAATGAAAGTGAGAAGAATCAGAATGGTTTCACTTGGGAGGGATCTAAGAGATCATCTAGTTCCAGCCCCCTTGCCATGGAAAAGCCTCATGCAACCCAGCCTCGAACACTTCCAGGGATGGGGCACCCACAACAGCTTGTTCCAATGCCTCAGCACCCTCACAGTAAAGAGTTTCTTCCTGTGTCTAGTCTAAATCTGCCCTCTATCAGTTTAAAACTGCTAGCCCTCATCATATCACTGCACTCCCTGAGGAGGAGTCCCTCTTCATCTTCCCTGTAGGCCCTGCTTAAGTACTGGAAGGCTGCTATAAGGTCACTCTGGAGCCTTGCCTTCTCTTCTCCAGGCAGAATAAACCCAACTCTCTCAGCCTGTCCTCACAGGGAAGGTGTTCCAGCGCACTGATCATCTTCATTGCCCTCCTCTGGACCTACTTGAACACGTCCATGTCCTTCTTATGTTAGGGGCCTCAAGGCTGTACACAGCACTCCAGGAGTAGAGTGAAGTGGGGAGAATCAGCTCTCTTGACCTGCAGGTCATGCTTCTTCTGATGCAGCCTAGGGTGCAATTGGCTTTTTGGGCTGCAAGCGCACATTGCAGGCTTGTGTCCAATTTTTCATCTACCAATACCCTCAAGTCCTTATCTGAAAGTCTACTCTCAATCCACTCATTGCCCAGCCTGTGTTTGTGCTTGAAATTGCCCCAACTCACGTGCAGGACCTTGTACTTGACCTTATTGAATTTCATGAGATTCTCATGGGCCTACTTCCCAAACTTGTCCAGGTGCCTCTGGATGGCATCCCTTCCCTCCAGCATGACAACCACACCACACAGCTTGGTGTCATAAGCAAACTTGCTAAGGGTGCACTGTCCACATCCCCAGTGAAGATGTCACTGGGGTTTCCCTGAGGAAAACCACTCATCACTGATCTCCACTCAGACATCTAGCCACTGACTGCAGTTCTTTGAGGGTGACCCTCCAGCCAATTCCAGAGTGGTCCTTCTCTACTTCACACTTTGTGGAAATTCAGTCCCACCTCAGGAGGAAAAAAAAGAGATTTTTTTTCTTTTACTTTTCTTTTTGGTAATCTTGCCCTACATGCTGTTATCAGATATATGTACATGCAAATGAGGCACTCATCTATTTACATGGCTTATAGTTGATGAGCAAAGTAGTATGACTCTTCTACTATCTCCCTTTGGAACATGCTACAACAGAGAAAGCAAGACTGGGAGACTTGGCATGATGTTAGGCAAAGCCTGCTGGGCAAAGAAACCAATATGTTTGTGACTATGCACAGGTAAGATCCTGCACTTCAACAGCACTTCATATTCAAAGTGGTCACTGAAAAAGTGATACACACATAGGCCTTATGTCTCTTGAAATGGAGTTCTCTAAGGCACTGCTGCTAGACCACCCAGAACAACATCACCAGGTTTGTCAGGACAGGCAGTGAAGAATGTTTGCTTCTTGCTTAAACTTCCAAAGTGACTAAGCTCCAGAAGAATAAACAGTAGGTATTTGCCTATCATCAGATCACTGGGAATAGGCCTTTTCCCAAGAGCAGCTGTAAATTCTTCAATGATGACTCCAGATTGGGCTGTGTTTAATTACATCTGAGACCTAGTCTCTAAAATAGTGCAGTGCCCTGATGTTGTCCTCGAATACTGCCTCCCTGTTGAGTGAGACATCACTTCCCAAAGAGCTCACATTCTCCTGCTGGATCTCTGCTCAGCACTGCCCACACCTGTCCTGTTGTGCTCTGAGAAGGACAAGTCATGACCTGCGTTCAGAAGGTTGCAAGCTATAGTTTTGGCCCTTGTTCCTAAGACTACCAAGATGATACTTTCCCATTCAAAAAAAACAGCCAAATTACTCTCCCTCCATCCCCTTGCTTGCTTGTCCAACTATAATGGTCAGGGCTTGCCTCTGGGCAATCCTGTTCCCTTCTCTAAAGAGTGTCCTCCTTAAAAGGCCAGTGGCACATGGTTTTGATACAAACTTATGAAAAGGTGTCCTTAAATAACAAGGGCAATTGTTTAAATCTTTAGAGCCACAGTCTCAAGATGTGGGGGGTTTTTTGATGTCATGCTCCTTTTCCCCAGAAGTTGTTATTAGGAAGAACATACTCAGTGCATACATCATGTAAACATTATCCACCTTTTACTCAGCAGTGCTAAGATCCTGCAGAATAACTGCCACAGGTGTCCTTTGTGTCACTCACAGCCTTAGGGGGTCTTCTGACTTTTGGAGGGGTGTGTTCACTCAACTCCAATGCATCCAGGGCTCTCCTTTTGGTACAAACTCTTCTCTTGCCCTTCTCTAGGAGGTGTGCTCTTCCCATATTTAGTGAACTTTCCTCTTGCTGGTGAGCCAACCCCTTCACCTTGTTTCAGTCTGGCTGAATCCAGCTGCTGGCAGCCAGCAGTCCTGCTCCAGCAGGCAGCCTCTGTGGTTTGGTGCCATTCCATCAAGGTGCAAGCTCTCTTCCCTGTAGCAATCCCCTTTACCTGCAGTAGCTCTCAGTACCTTTTACTCCCCTCCACATTTTGCTTTCTTCATGACCTTCTCCCTAGCCTCTATTCTAGAGCCTGCTGGGTCTTTCTGCCTCCTGTGCTGCTGCTCTCTGCAGTGGAGGAAAGGTAGCTTTGAAACAGTGAGGGGAGGATGCTGAGCAGAAGAGGGGATCCTCTCATCTGCCTGATACCTGGGCTCTCCAATCTTTTCTGCCTGTGCTGACTCTGTCCTGCTCGGTTCTTCCCAGGGCACTCTGCAGAAATTTGTGGATGACTTGTTCCAGGTGATCCTCAGTACCAATCGCCCTGTCCCTCTGGCAGTCAAATACTTCTTTGACCTCTTGGATGAGCAGGCCATGCACTATGGGATCGCAGACCCCGAGACCATCCATATCTGGAAGACAAACAGGTATGGTATTCCTGTAGGCTCCAGGGGAGGCACTGCTAAGCTGCCTAGAGCTGATGACTTGCCAAGTGACAGCCACCTTTGCCTACTGAGGAGAAGCAAAATGGGAGTGAAGGCAGCAGAGCATGCTGTGAAAAGCTGGCTTTGCTGGGAGGGCAGAGCTGGGAGAAGCGGTAATGTGCAGAGCATCTTTCAGCACTGTAGCTGCTACCTTTGCTAGTACCCTTTCATACATCTGTCTTCTCTGCAGCCTGCCCCTGCGGTTCTGGATCAACATCATCAAGAATCCCCAGTTTGTTTTTGATGTGCAGACATCAGATAACGTAGATGCTGTGCTCCTTGTCATTGCACAGACCTTCATGGACTCCTGTACCATAGCTGACCACAAGTTAGGGCGGGTAAGTGCAGAGGGAGAAGGGAGCAAGGTTGGCAGAGTTTGAGCAGTGCTGCCCCAGGAATGCAGTGGTATTTATGCAGGACCACTGGGACAGCAGGCCAGGCCCAACCTTGCTCCCATGTGCCACTGGAGAATGATGGGGACTCCTGGGAAGAGAAGAGGGAGAGGTTGGTGGTGTTTATAGAAGTTGTTGTTGGGGGATGCTCTTTATTTATAGCTACAGCTGCTTAGGGGACAGATCTCAGCTCTAGGTGGCTGTGGCAGACAGTGTAAGTCACAGGATGCATCTTGGGAGATTTCAGGTTGGCCATCAGGAAAACTTTTTTACCACCACTATTCACCCTGTACCAAGAGTGGAAGTCTTGCAGAGGTCACCAGAGATGGGATGGGTGGACCTCTAGAGGATTTCAGGAATTAGTTATGCAATGCCTTAGACAATGCTATCTCACACTTGCCCAGCTCCAAGTGGAAGGCTAGACTAGGGGTCTCAGAAGCCCCTCGCCAGAGTTCCTCAGACTGCCTTACTAGACAAGAGCCTGGTATTTGAAGTGCCTCTCCATGCAGAGGACAAAAAGTCCTGCTGCTGAATGAATGACAGAAAATAGTGGTGATGGTGTTACCTGCTAAGGTTAGTCCACAGCGTGGTGGAGGAGCTCTTTGTAATCAGTTCTGGCTTTGGATTTTCAAGGACTCTCCGATCAATAAGCTGCTCTATGCCCGGGACATTCCTCGCTACAAGCAGATGGTAGAAAGGTAAGCAGTGAGTGTGAGGAGTCACAGTTTAAGCAGTGAGAGGGAGGCTGGGAGGAGGAGGCTGAACTAACTGCCTGTGTACCGCTGGGCAGGTATTACGCGGACATCCGTCAGACCATCTCTGCCAGTGACCAGGAGATGAACTCTGCCCTGGCTGAGCTATCACGGGTAAATACAATCATTTCAGATGTCACCCTTGCCCCTCACCTCTGCATCTAAGAGAAGGTAATGCTGAGTGTGCAGTTCTGAACGAGCTCAGTGGCTGCTCTGCTTTGTGGCACCACTGGGAGGGCCAGGGTCTGCCCGTCCAGCACTGGAAAGGGTAGTCAAGGCTTCAGAGCAAGTACATGTGATATTTTTCCCTTTGCCATGAACTCGTGGTGAATTCCCTTTCCTGTTACTTTGTGGGGCAGGCACATCTCCTAAAGAGTTGTGAGGGCCCAGAATTTAGAAGATGACTGTTAGATGTCTTATGATTTTGTCTAACTTCTTCTCTCATGTTCAGAATTACTCAGGTGACCTCAATTCCCTGGTGGCTTTACATGAACTGTACAAATACATCAATAAGTACTATGACCAGGTGAGTCTGTGTTGCCAGCAGGTATGAATATTCCCTTCTCCTTTTGCCATCCAGCCAAAAAACCCTCCAAAAATTAATAATTAAGACCAGCTAGACTGTTACAGTGGTGTGTGTTGTTAAACTGGCATGCCTGACTTCCACATCTTGCCTTTGCTTTATTCTTATCAAAGAGGGAGGGAGGAGACCACAAAGGAAGACTTATCCCTAACTTGGAGGCTGTTGGGATTTCATGTACACTGTCCAAATACTCTACTCAAAAAAAGAGATGCAGTTAGTTCAGATTAATTTCCTAAAGACAGCACTTTCAGGTGAGAAGTTTAGCTTTCTTTTTGTACTGTGAAGATTATGAAGTAGTTAGGATAAATTTAGAACGTTGGGGTTCATTTGAGAGGAATTACCACAAAGCCACTCTAGTCCTGAGCACGCTGGATTCCAGTGTGGGGCTCTCCACTTTGCAGAGAGTTGAGCCTGCTGGCAGTGCTGTGTGCTGGAGAAGGGCTGCCAGTGAGCTCTGTCTCGTTGCAGATCATCACCGCCTTGGAAGAAGACCCAACGGCACAGAAGATGCAGCTCGGATATAGGCTACAACAGATCGCAGCAGCTGTGGAGAATAAAGTCACAGACTTGTGACAGGCACAGACAGACTGCTCTGCCCTGGCTGAACAGGGACAGTGCTCATCCTAGCTGTACGCAGGGTGTCCTGCTGCCATTGGAACCAGGCTCGCCAAGGAACCCGCGGGTGAAATGAGCAGGGATGGCCAGCGCAGTACCACATACAAGAGTCCTTGCATCTCAGAGAATATTTTTTTACAGGTTTTTGGGGTTTTTTTTCTTTTTTAAAAAGCAAAACAAGACAAAAAAAAACCCCCACAAACTTTGGGTTTATTCCAGCAGACTGTCGGGGGGGACCGCACAGCTTCTGCCTACAGATATTACATGAATGTGCCAAGTTTCCAGACAGCATCGTTGAAGAGCCAGGTAACAACACTGAGCACCATGTCTGTGGAGTCCCTGGCCTTGCATGGATGCCCTTGCCCAGCCCTGGGAGACTCCCCCATTGCAGCCACTCACTTCAGAGAGGATGCAGGAAGCTTTCCCAACACTGGCAGCTGTGCTACCCTCTGTCCCCAGCTATCAAGCACTCCTGCAAATACCCAACTTGAGAAACCTCCTTGCGGCAATCTTCCCACTGGTTCCGGATGTTGGATGGTTGAAGGTCTCTTGCTTCCCAGTATTCTGGTCCCTGACAGTTTGTGCGTGACACCTGCTTGGATGTAAGGTGTTCACCAGCGTGTGTGCTTGCCCAGGGCCTCACTGTAAAGGGACAGCACCCCCTCACCCTTTCCCTCAGGACAAATTCACCATACAGGAGTTGCTGCCTGGCCTGCCTCAGTCTCCACTGACCCAGCTCACGACTCATCCTCCTGGTTCCTCATGGGCAGAGGTTGCCCTCTTTTTGGAAAAGCACAACAAATGCCTTGTGCCACTTCCTCTTCCTCTAGTGTCTAGCTGTTCTGCTGCTCTGAACTGGACTTGTAAATACCCTCAGAAAGTTAATGTATTTAAATGCTAAAGGAGAATGTTTAATTTCTTGGCTTTGAGACAAAGCTCTTCTTGGAGAAGTATCTCTGTGCACTTCTACTGACAAACGTCTGTCAGCACTGGAGCAAAATTTTCTCCACTGCTTTGTCTGCAGGGATAACTCATAGATGTTCCCGTCGTTGTAACAGCAGCTTGCTTCTCCCCGCAGCTCAGGGCAAGGCTTAGCTGTGTGCTCTCCTCTTAGGCTTGCCTTATACCTTACTCACAGCTTCACGCCCCAGACTCTCCTGTTGTGGCACATAGAAGGGTTATTTGGTGAGCCATGAACTCAAGGAAGCCTCGAAACACGACTGTGGTGTTCTCAAGGAGTGTCAGGTGTCCTGCAAATGGGAATGAATCGTGATGAAGGAGAAGCTGGAGCAGGCACAAGCACAGTTAGGTGCCAGCTGTCACTGGGCAGCTTCTTGCTGCTTCCTCCCTCCATTCCTGGCCCTTGTGGATGGTGCTCTGCCCTTCTGGGACTAAATTCCTATGTGTAAGGATGTCCTACTTGTTCTCATCCCCTGCTGCTAATTCCACACTGCTGTCCTGCATGCCTGGGACAGGTAGATAGGTCTGACTCCTCTGTCACTTCCATGAGGTGGTGATTGTCCCTGAGGAGGGACCGGAGCTGAAACAGGTCAGGATCATGTCCCTACCTCTCTACTCTGCATAGAGCAGCAATTCCAGGCCTATTGGGGCAGCCCTGTGGCTTTGTGCCAGTGCTGCACAGTTGCAAAACTGTTCTCTGAGCAATATAACAGCAAGCTAATGCTGGCATCTCTTCCCACAGAGCCAGCTCTCCCCTGTGACCCTCTCTCAGCAGTATTCCCAAGGTACTCTGTATGCCCCAAGTATGACCAAGGTCCCTGTGCCACCTCCTGCTCCCATACTGCTGTATGGAGCAGCAGGCAAGCTGGCTGGCTACTGGTAGCCAGAAACAGAGGGGGCAGAGTTTACATCACTTCCCCTGGCTGGGCACCAGTTTGGGTCTTGCTTCTGCCTGAGCACTCATTTCCACCAAAACTTATGGGAACTTAGCATCTCCAAAACCCCTGTCTCCCCCAAATCAGGTTAAATCAGTCCCAAAACAGCTGAGTGGAGGAAAGGACTGGCAGATAGCAAAAGCAGATGCAATGCACGTTAGTAAAGCCCATTCCCTTAGGAACTGCAGGAGGTAATTCCTTGGTGTGAGGCAGGTGTAGGTACAGAGGAAGAGTATGTTGACAGATGGACATTCTGCTCTAGGCAGCAAGGTGTAGTTCATGTCCTCTCCAGCTCGCTGAGTGTCTGGCAGGAGTCACAGACACTCTGTTGGAGTTATGGTTCTGCAGACTCTCAGTGTCTGCCCCTGGGGTTTTGCAGAATTCTCTCTGCACTCTCCCAGAGATGGGTGGTTTGGGGTTTAATTCTGAATCCACCTCACATCAGCCAAGGTAAGAGGACTTGGTGGCTCTCCTGGAATAGTGACAGGAGTCCAGGTGCCCTTGCCCACGTGGCTGACTTCAGCTGCAGGGTAAATGGGCTTCGTGTCCTCTTGGCTTCTCAGTAGTGCTCCTGGATATTGGAAATTACCTGCTTTGTCTGAGTGTATCTGTGAAAGTCTGCTTTTATTAGAGCAATAATCAAGACTTAAAACTAGAGCTAAATGTAAGTCATTGACTTATTTAACATCATGAGTTTGTCCTTGCACAGCTGGACAGGAGGCATTGCCCAGCACAGGTGCAGTGAGGGCAGAAAGCTGGTAGTGACCATCTCCTTCCATCTGTCTCTCTCGGTGTTCTAGATACCGGCATCTTCCTTCCCTGCAGACACGCACTGAAGGCCCCTCACTGGGATCAACTTTGGGTGTTCAGGCATGGCCCTCCCCTCTCCGTCCATGCCCCTCTCCTGTGGCAAAATCCATTCCTATGACAGGGTTCTGTTGCATTTAAATTTGCACAAAACCAGGTTTTGTTCTGAAATTCCCCCTTGCAGGGAAGGCTCATTTATTTATTTCTCACGATCCTTTGAGGTCTCTTCCAATCTCTGCCTGATTCCATGACCAGCTTGTCAGATGCTCTGGAGATGGACATTCCTTCTGAAGGATGAAGAATCACCTGTTTTCTTGCAGGTAGCAAGGTCTGTGGGCACCAGCTGAGAGTGCCCTGCCGCAGCCACTGCTCCCCTTCTGCAAGACACAAGTGCAGCAAGGGGATGGCGCTGCTTTCATCTTATTCTCGGAAAGGTGACCTCCTTCAGTGGCAGGCATTGAGATTTATGTAGTGCTGGGGTCAGAGACAGAAACTTGCTTCCACCCTGGTCTGGTGAGGTGCTGAGAACTGATCAGTATTAGGATAAATATCCATTAGAGTATTTGAATGTCTCTCCTGTTGGCACGACTAAGAGTAGCTGGCACCCAAACCATGTCGATGTGAGAGTGCTTGCTTTTGGTTGTCAGGTGGCAAATTTAGGCTCTACCTGGAAGGTTTTTGGTTTGGGTTGGTTTTTTTTTTGGGGGGGGGGGGGTGTGGTTTTTTGTCTGGTTGTTTTTGTTGTTGTTGTTTTCAGTTGGGTTGGTTGGTTGGTTGGTTTGGGGTTTTGTTTGGTTGCTTGATTTTTTTGTTGTGGTTGTTTTGAGCAACGATGGCTGATTTATGTTTTTTTAACTGGTGAAAACAGAGGGCTTTCAGATGCCTCAGTGGAATGCCATTTTGGTTTTTTTCAGGGTGTGCCCCAGCTGCAGCAAGATGCTGCTTTCTCGGTGCCTTTTCTGCCACAATGATTCTTTTGGTTTCCAGAACACCCAGTGCATCTGCTCTCCTAGTCTTTTTCTTGGTCCTCAGTCCTGGTGACTCTGCCCTCTCCCAGCCTGGTGACTTGCTGTCTCTCTCTGTCTGTTACGGTATGGCCTGACCTGCATTTTTTGCCCTGTCACACCTTTGAGTTCTGCTCAGAGCACCTGAGGTACTGTCTTTCTCAAATTGGAATTAATAATTAATATAAAAAGCTTGAAGAAAAAAAGATAAAATGACTTTTGTTACATAGTGTAATAACTGTTTGTAGATACTGTTCTGAGATGTAGGAATCTATTGGTGATATAAGAGGTTTTGTCTGTAAATAATCTGTTTAGAGTCCAAATGATTTTAATAAAGAGAATTCTTACACAATAATTCAATAAATTTTAATATACAACCTGCCTGTCGTGCTTGCCTTGCACGGTGATGAAACTGCTCAGCATCTGTTTGCATCTTTTGCTTCCCAAGTGGAAACTGGGTACTCCTGAGCACCAGGTCCTGTAAGCTGTGCCAGAAGCGTGGCACTCTTCCCTTCTGTCCCCTCCATAGTCTGTGAGGTATCAGCTGCCTTTCTTTGAGTTAACCTTGCAGGGGTGGCTCCCACATGGCGGCACTTACGCAGTTCCCAGAGGCAGAGCAAGGACCCTCCCTCTGCAGACAAGGAGCTGGGCTGTGGCTGTGCAGGCTGGCAGGAAAGCATGTGGCATCTTACAGCTCTGCTAGTGGTTTTCCCCACAGTGGGTAAGCAGGGAGGGGGCTGCTTAAGGTACAGTTTACGTTGATCACTGTCATCCACCAGCATGAGGCAGAACAAGTGTCCCTGAATTAGCAAAACAATTTAATTCTCTAATTACACAGCTCTTGCCCGACATAAAGCTGGCTCCTGGCCTATCTATTCTGTCTTTCCCTCCACCCCTCTTCCTTTTCTAGCAGCGTTTTGGATACAGGCTGCTTCTTCCCTCTCCTTATCTGTGTCATGTAGCTGCTTTAGTCCCTCCTTTCCATCCCTGCGCCTTCTCGCTGGCCTTTTAGGGGTGATCAATCCTTTATCCCACGGGGGCTGCCCCGGGCACACAGCCTGCTGCAGCCTCTGCCCCCTCCCCTTTTATTTTTAGTGCAGGGAAGGCAGGTGAGAGCAGAGGGGCACAGGCAAGGGGAGCAGCACTTCGGGAGGCCCTGACCCCAGCTTGGCAACCCGGCTCTGCAGCAGAGCTACTGCGAGGCAGTCTTAACCCTTTGCTTCAGGGATGGGGCTGGGTCTCTGCAGCCTCAGTGAGGAAACCTGAGCTGTAGGAGCCCAGGGCCCCAGTAAGGGGGAGGCTGGGGCATGCCCAGCTCTGGTGCAGGGATGGGGGGGGCAGCAGTGTGGGGGGAACAAATGAAAAAGGAAAAACAAAAGGGGGGGGGGGGGGGGGGGAATTTTAAAAAAAAAAAAAAAAAAGGAGGAAAAAACCAAAGCCATAAAACCCCACAGAGTTTGCACTGTGTGTGGCCATTTGCTCCTCGGTGTTGTGTGGGTGCTGGGGAGCTCGGGTCCCACCTCGGTGGCTGCCAGGCAAGCAAGGCTGTGGGTTTGTGGAGCTTGTCCCCTGTCAGGCAGGGGCTGGGGTTAGCTGTGCCAGGCAGGAGAGGGTGCCATAGTACCGAGGCTGAGCCTCAAGTCCTGCCGACGTGCTGCTGGGAGCAGTGGGAAGTGCCAGGCAGTCCCACAGCTTCTGGATCTGGGGACAGTGGAACAGAGGGAAAGGATTTCTCTGTTTCCATGTCAGTAGAGCTGTGAATTTCCCTCTATAAATAGTTGCTGTGGAGCTGCAGCAGGCTGACAGACCTTCTGCCAGGGAAGCTGGGGGAGGCAGGGAGAGGCCAGCAGTGAAGTGAATTCATGGCAGCTGTCCTAGGTCTCCTGCTACCCCAAAGCCAAGGCTGTTCCCAGAAGCAGTGCTGTGATCTGATACCCTGCCCTGCTCCTCACCACGTCCATCCAGCGACACAGAAGAGTTTGGTCTGCTCAAGGACACCCCTCCCGGGCAGCACAGACTAAAAGGAGAGCAGGACCAGCTGGTATCTCACTTTGGGGAGCTGCTGGATGAGAGAGTGGCGTGCCCTGCCTGCGAGCTGCTGCACGGTAAGTCTGCACAGAGCCCCGGGGCTCGGAGCCCCGTGCTCTTACAGGGCTGGTTTTATGCCGCATGTTGCAACTTGCAGGGATGTTGCACTCAGCAAAGGCTTGTACGTCTGTGTTCATGTGGGAGACAAAGGTGTGTATTGCCCTGGGGAGCTCTGCAACTCGAGAGGGCCAGGCATTATAAGATGCAGCTGCTGGTGGTCAGCTCCTTACACCGCTGCAGATCAGGTGGAGTTGTCCACTGTTCCCTGCTCATGGCGCTCACAAACCTGGCAGGACCAGTATGTTATTTGAGATGAAGTTCCCTGACCTGGTGTGGGCCTTCAGTAAGCCAGTAAGTTCTGCATAATGTAGCTTTGAATGACAAAAGCAAGATAGCTTGATTTTAATGTAAAGATGTCAAGCTATGAAGGCCTTCAAAGCATTGGTTGCCCTTCATCACAAAGCTTAGAAAAATACGGTTTAGTCTCTTATACTAAGTTGCATAGCAACACTCCTCATTCTTTGCTGGGGTATCCATCGAAGTAGGGTGGATGGGCAGACTTGCCCCACCTCCACATCAAGAACACCAGAGCCCAGTGAGCTGCCCAACAGCTCCATCAGCCCTAGTGCTAGGATGTGTTTTACACTGTCTGTGGGTCCTACTTTCCTACTGACGTGTCCTGCTACCATAACAATCCACCTAGGGAAGATGCTGTTGAGATCCCATCTCCACACTCCCACATTTTCCTTTGGCACAGGAATGGTGAGTGCATTAAAAACAGATTTAAGGCTGTGGCCTGGCTCTCAGCTCAGCCCTCACTGCCCTAATGGTGTGAGTGAAGAGGGACTGGGCAGATTCTGATGGTGCAGGAACTTGTGAAGATACTGGCATGCTCAGTCTGTGCACAAATAAGGAACATTCTTATTTCATCTGTTTCATAGCTAGCACATTAGTAAGGATTTGCTGAAAAGCATCCCAGAGGTTTGTGCCTAGAAGAGACTAATTCAGATCAGTGTAAATAGCATGGTTAGAGGTGTAAAAAAACAAGGTGCATGAGGAATTTTTATCTCCTCTTGGCTGCTGTGTGGCTTGGGTGAACAGAGCAATGCCAGCTCTGGCAGTTTAGCTTGTCCCTGAGAGGATTAGAGTCTTGAGTCCTGTGTGACCCTTGATTAGAACCATGCTGAGAGCTTCCTGGGTGCCCAAAGGCAGGTTCTGCCTTTGGCTGCTGTGCTGGGAGAGAAGCATCAGCACGTGGAAAGAAATGTTAGTCTTTCGAAGACGTCACACTTGTCAGCACCTGGAAGATGTTCCTGTCCTAGAACACCACCCCTCCAGGTGGCTCCTGCTGCCACCACCACTGCCAGCCCACTATAACTATCTCTGAAAAATCCTCCATGCAGATGGGCTCTTGGATTTAGCTACTGGATTTGAAGGACCCCTGCTAATGGTCTGCTGGGATTGTTATCACCTGTCACAAGCTCTGACAATGTGTGATAGCCTGAAGCTTTGGCCCCACAGCAAGTGCCATTTCTAAATGATGCAAGGCTGGGTTGGGAGCACCCTAGCTACAGTACCTTGTATCTGTATTTCCATTAGCAACACAGGCTCTTGGCTGCTACTCAGGGGACCATTGCTTCAGGGCTGGGGACAGCAGCTGCATCAGCCTGTCTGCACTGCCTTGGTGTTTGTACCTTGGGCTGCCATAGTAACACACCCCAGGAACAGCCTCCCCTTCGAGCACAGCCTCTTTCTAGGGCATCACGAGACAGTCAGTGATAAACCTGGGCTGCAGCTAGATGGGCAGTGCTGCAGAGTCTAAAATGCAGGCTCTGTTTCCCACCTACCTGGAACTAAAACCCAGGTGTGTCCCAGGTTCTGCTCCCCACCCATCTGCCAGCAAAAGCCCAGATGTGCCCCCTCTTCAGCCAGGATGGGAGTGGGTGCTTTCTCTGGCTGGGGCTGTGGGGGTGGATGCCATAGTGCCTGCTAAGCCCCTGAAAATCCACACTGGGCACAGGGAAACCTGAGATTCCCACCTGGCTCTGGCCCTGGCCCAGAGCATACTGCCAGGATTCCAGCCCAGCCCTAGCCAGCCAGCTTTTCTCTTCTGAGCTGTTAAAATGATCCCTGCTTCTACGAAGTGCCAAAAGCATTTGTGACAGCCCAGCTCCAGAGGCTGCTGAAGCAGATGGGAAGGGAGGGGGCAAGAGGATAACAGGGTAGAAAAGGGAATCAATGTGTGCAGTATGCAGTAGAGGTACAGCTGCCCTGCAGCTCTCCAACTCTCTTCAAAGAAGTGAAGTGCTGAAGATCACACCACCTGAGCCCCGTGACCCAGTTCCCCACTGCCTCCATCCCCCACGGCAGGGTCTGCTGCGCCGCTGGGTGATGGAGGAGCGGCCGCAGGAGGAGCGGCCGCAGGAGGAGCGGCTGCAGGAGGAGCGGCCGCGGGAGGAGCTGCCAGCATCCCACGGCACAGGTCAGTCCTTGGGCGTGTGGCTCCAGACCGGAGGTTGTGCAGGGCTCTTCCCAGGCCAAAGAAGGCCACGGGTACCAGCTAGCCTCTCCTCTGGGAGGACAACTGTCCTCAGCTGCTCTGGCAGCCTAAGAGCATTTAGCGAGGTCAGTAATGTTGCTTGGTGACGGTCCCCACAGGAGGCCACCACCCTGTGCGAGAAGGAGATGTGTTCAACACACGGTACCAGGCCCTGCACAATCTGGGTTGTGGCACCTTTGCCACCGTCTGGCTGTGCCAGGACATGAGGTGAGGGGCTGACTGGCTTTTGGGGAGGTGGGAATGGGTGCCTGATCTCCTGGACAGGACCATCCCCTCTCACAGAAGCAGCAGAGTACAGCTGCCTGTGCCAGGGTACATCAGCATCCCCAGAGCCAGGACAAACCTGGTAGCAAAATTAGTGGGGTGCAGTGAGCAGAGCTGGTCCTTGGAAACCAAAGAACATAAACGAGGTGGGATCAACCCTTGCTCTATATTGGCTCGTCTTATTTAGACCCTGCAGTGTTCATGCTCTGCCTTTTTCTTTCCTGCCCTTGCTTGTTCCTGGGGCAGCTGGGTCACTCCAGCATATGCTGGCTGGCAGCTGTGAATTGTTTTCCAGGAAGAAGAAACACGTAGCTGTGAAGATTCTGAAGAGCAGGGAAGGCTTTGCTGAGGCTGCCCAGGATGAAGTTGCTCTTCTCCGCTGCGTATGTGTGTTCTGGGGGCTTTGCTCCAGGGGGATAACCACTGAGTTCAGGTCTGAGCATCAGTGTCTTCTCCTTCCACATCTTAATCTGAGAAGTTAGTTGATGAACAGGAGAAAAACCATCAAGTTAGGGAATTCATAGTACTCAGCCTGGCTCAGCACTGGCCTCTGGAACAGGCACCTTCTCCTTTCCCGTGTCATACTGGGGGTGTCACAGGTCCCCCATACATCCTCCCTTTGCCCTGTCAGCCCATTTCTTTCAGCTGAGACCAAAATCCTGTAAATAGGAGGAGCCTGCAGAAAGAGAAGGCAAAACCAACAGAAAAAGAAGAGGTAATGTTGTTCTCAGGTGGGAGATGGGAGCGTGTTCACTGCATGAGTGTATTCCTAGCTCAGAGGGCATTGCTGATACCGAAATAAAAGGAAATATTGGAGGGGGAAAACAAACAAACAAAAACCCAACCACAAACAACAACAAAAAGGTAGGATGTAGCAAAAATGTAATAAACCTCTGAAGACAGAAAGTTTCCTCCTGCCTTTGCTAATGGATGTGGTAATGATGTGCCCATACCTGGGTCTCAGCTAGTTACCTTTGAAAGTGGCTTGACCTGATACTTCTAGAAGGCTTGCAGTTACAGTTTTTTGAGTTTGCCTAAACATGAAGTTCCATCAGCTTTAGGTGAGTAAAAACCATTCAGTTTTGCATTTCAAAGTACTCTGAGGCCTTTCTCCAACATGTTTGAGAAAGGTTTAGTTCACATCTGTAAGCCCCATCTAAAGGGACATGAGCCAGACTGGGTGATGCAAGAGGAAGTACCAAGTGGCACTAATTTAGTGTAATCAGAGGGCTGCTTTTCCACACATCAGCACAACCCTGCGCAGGGACCAAGCCTTTCCCTTGATTTATTACCAATTCTCTCTGAAGGACACGCCTTCCCAGTCAGCAGAACACAGCTGGTTCCCAGGGCTGTTCCCACAGGCACAGGGTGGTCAGTGCCTGCAGAGCTGCCAGGAGAGGATCTCGTCTCCCCTGCTTCCACAGCTGCTCTCCTCTGTCGTGCCAGCACAAACCTCCTGGTGCTGGGGCGGGCGGATCTGGCATCTGTACTGCATGCCACAATCCTGCCAGCTGTGGCTGTGGGGAGAGAGAACAAAAGGTACAAATAGCTGCAGCAGGATCTGTGCTCTGTGAGAATTAACTCTGGGAACACCTTGCCACACAGGTGCTGGAGCAAGAGCTGGGAGATCTGTCACACCTGTGCTTGGGCTGACCAGGGGTTAACACAGCCCGGCACCCTGGGCCAGCAGCAGATATCCAGACAAGTCTAAAGACCAGCCAAGTACAAAGTGCTGCTCCCACTGAATGTTCCCCTGGCCTACAACACTTTCCAGATGAAGATTTCTTGGGCCAAGAGTGATGCCCAAGAGTGGGCAGTAATTGTTAGTGGATTTCAAGAGACTTGCCCTGTGTTCCTGTGAACCCAGACAGGCTTCAGCACTCACAGCCCCCTGTGACCAAAATTGCCACCAATTACACATGATGCATGATGAACATTATCCTCTGCTTTTATTTTGAACCTTCCAAGTGCTAGCTTTGATGGCCTTTGTTTCTTGTATGAAAGATCTGTTCACTCCCTCTGCCACCACTCAGGATCTTGCAGATCTCTGCACTACTTGCCCATAGCCAACCCTTTTTCACCCCAAAGCAGCCTACTTTGCTGAGTTCCTCCAAACATGGAAGCTGCTCTCTACCCCAATAGGATAGAGAGCCATTGAGAGGCCAAGGGCACCCACAGGTACTCTGTCTCACTGCAGCTCCTTGTGAGAAATTGCTGAACAAAAGGTGTGGCTTTTAAAAGGCAAGGTCCCAGCCTGCTACTCTCAGCCAGAGTGGGGCAGGGCCATCCTTGCTCTAATGAGAAGCAGCAGAGCCTGCAGAAGGGCAAAGGAAAAGTGTTCCTGCCGGGAGCAGGGTGCTGTCCTCTTGAGGGAATCCACTTCTAGCACAAGCAGGAAAAGTTTCTGGGTCTGGGTGGGATAGAATAAGAAGCATGCTAGACACTGTTAACAGGCTCAGGTTGAGTTATTTGGACACTGTGAGGGTCCTACCTCAGCAAGTGTTAGATAACGTACAGGCTCTGCTTGGGCACATGGAGCATGGTTTTGCTGATGCTGCATTCATGGCATTTGCCATGAAGTACCAACACCTGGAAGAGAAAGTCTGTAGAATGGGATAAACCAGGAGCATGATGTCCTTGTGCACAAGCATGTCTCTAACTGCAGCTTTCTTCCCCCTCAGGTGAGCAATATGAAGAAGAAGGACCGGTCAGGAGAAAATATTGTCTCTCTGTTAGATGACTTCAGAATGATTGGAGAGAGTGGTTTCCATATCCTTCCGCTGAGGGTGCTGCACCTCTGGGTCAACAAAGCCTAGGCTTGCCTTGGAGAGTTGGAGGATAGTGTAAAACTGAGCTCTGTGCTCCAGTGAGGAGGAGGAGCAGGACAACAGCTGGATTGGGGCACATGGAGGTGCCTGGAAGCGAGAGGCTGTTATAAAGAGGTATTTGGCTGCTCTGGTGAAGGGCAAAAGCTGGCAGTAGCATCTTCTTTCTGTTGGTGAATCCCTGACTCTTTCCCACATGCCTGCTTGGTATTCGAGGTGCTGGGCCCTTCCCTGCAATGTCTAATGAATAACTACAGAGCCCAGGGACTGCCTTTGCCATCTGTGAAAAAGTTTTTACAGCAGGTGAGAACTTAGCTGGAGCTGGGTGAGGGCACCAAGGGACTGCTGGCTGAGGGGCATGCCAGAGTCTTCATCCTAGGGTCATCTGCCATGAGCTTCATGACTGGGGCAATCCAGAGTGAGTGCTCAAGGTGTGCCTTTTTTAAAGGAAAACAGCTACTTCTTTGGGGTGTAAGGAGAGAAAATGTTAATTAAAATGCAAAGTGGGAAGACATCACATTTCCATGAATACAGGGGCACTGCATGTTACTGCCCAAGCCTGCAGCCTCCTTGGGTTTGGTAAGGAGTCAGAGCCACCAGCAGCCCACAGCTCTGTACTGGGGACTCAGGGGTGGCACTTGTTTTCCCACCATCTCAGTAATCATGGAATTCTCCAGAGGGTCTGCTGCTCACAGGAGTAGCAAGGGAACAACCAGCCTGCTTCTTGTGGGTACGCTGCATGCGTCTCAGTCCTCCTGCTGCCCTGGCAGCAAAGCCAGACTGCTGGCATTTGCTTCAGCATCCAGCCTCTGGCAGGTCTGGCAGCTGTCTGCAAGGTACCACCAAAGGCTGCTTGAGGTGTCCCTCAGTAGTGATGTCTTTCCAGGGCTTTTCTAAATTGCTTGGTTCAGTTGGCTGGTTCTCCATCCATACTGAGGTCTTCCTGCTCAGAGCCAACTCCTCCTTCATCCCCTGTAAGGATGGGGAGTGCTGATCAAACATGGTGAAAATGTGGTTTCTTATGCATCAGCTGGGAATGGCTGAGGAATGGGAAGCCTGAGTAAGGCCTCAGACATTTTGCCTCTCATGCTGAGATTTATCAGAAGTCTGCACGCTTGCCAAGATGAAGATTTGTTATGCTGTGTCTGTGCCCTTCTAGGGACACTAAGAAAGAAAACCACTTTCTCCTTTCTCCTATTTTCTGGAATAGTCTCTTCTTCCTTGGAACAGCCTCTTCTTCCTCCAAAGAAGCTCTACTAACACCTGAATAAGTTAGCCAAAAATGTGGTGGCATTGATCTCTGTGCCCCATTTCACACCCAAGCTTTTTGCTTGATTAATTTCCTTATCTGCTTTAATTGCAGAATCTCAGACTCATTTCCCCCCCTTCAGCCCAGCACAGGGGTAGTATTTACTTCTGATTCATTCCAGTTTAGCTGTTTAAATATTTCCCCATGTTTCACAGTTACCATTTAAGGCTGGTATTTCCCTGGGGCTGGTGTTCATCCCAGAATAGAATTTGATAATACAGAGGATATTTGCCAGCCCTTTATGACTGACCAGAGTGTTTAAAAAACAAATGTAACTCTCCCAGCAGAGGTTTTTGCTGTTATTGATTTCAGATAGCGACTGTTTCACTCTGGCAGGCATTGTTTATCTCTCCCCTGTGACAGGCCAGACTCTCCCCACTCCATCATAAGCTGCTGTTTCCCTACATGGCCTTCTTGCACTGCCTTTAAGTTCTCTCCGCACATACTCACTCACTCACTGCCTCCCCCTCCTCCTGCCTGGGTTACACTGCACCTCCTCGTCTTTCTGTGTGCCTCCCAAGGCTGTGTCACCAGCTGTGTAACCGACCCCCAGCTTCCGTCTGAATGAGCAGCAGCAGGAAGGCACGCAGACAGGAGTGCTTTTTCAGGAGGAAGGTTCAGCTTTGTGATCATAATGCCTCCTCATAGCTCCATGCCCTTTCTGTGTGCCTGAGCTTGCTCATTTAGGCTGATGCATGTGGATTTTCACACTGCCTCTGCTGCATGTCACCCCCACCTCCCAGAAGCAGCCCCTTGCCTACTAGGAAGGTGGGGCTATGGTTCCCACTCCTCCTGCCACATTGTGCAATGAAACCTCTTGTGCCTTCTCCCACAAGGCCACCTCAGCCAGCACCACGATTTTGCCGGCTGCACTTTCAGCAGAATGCAAGGCCCTCACTACACAGGAACGATTCATTGCAGATGATTAGCACCAGGGCACACTCCCTTCAATGTCAGAATGTCCACCCCTTGCATGCCTGCTGTGCCCGGCTACTGAGAGCAGCTGGGGCAGGGGCAGCAGTGAGGACCCTGGCAATGCTGATGTGATGTGCTGCCTACTGGCCCAGGTGCTGGCAGGCCTGCACTTCCTGCACAGGTGCTGCCACATCATCCACACGGACATCAAACCTGAGAACATCTTGCTCTACAGCCGTGACAAAAGCCTCCAAAAGCTGCAGCCCAATACGCTTGACTGTGGCCAGAGAACAGATCTGAGGCTAAAAGGACCAGGTGAGCACTCCAGAGGGTGTTTGATATGAAAACAAATGTGTATTTATTGCCAGGAGGGAAACAGGCAGCAGGTAGTGATATCTTAGCAAAGATTCCCATCTCCTGCAAGGCCCAGTACAAAACAGTACAGCCAGTTTATGCTTTTGAGAGATCTCTCTCCTATCTCTGCTTAATACAATCATCAGGTTGAGGGGCTACAGGTTACCCCAGGCACATACAGAAATGTGGCCTTGCAGGAAGGTTTGTGTGAAGGACAACTACGGATCAGAGGCAGCTGTTAACAGCCACACCACAACCTCAGAGCTTGCTCTTAAAGCTTTAGGTACAGGAGAGCTCCCTTGTCTCTGGTGTTCTCAACCATTGAAAGGTTTACATGCAACAGGGTTTGTTCAGAAAGCTGCAAACCACTTCTGCTTTTTATTTCCCATATTTCTGAGGTTTGTGGGTGATTTGTATTACTGCTAATCTTCAAGGCATTTTGAGACACCATTTATTTGCAGAGAATAGTGTGAATATCGAATAAGAAGCAGGGCTGGAGAGTTTCTCTAGGGAGCAGCTCTTTTCCTAGCAATGAGACCCTTTATGTTATCCTTGCATGATGTTCTCCCATGAGCACTGCTCCCACAGGGATGCTGTTTTGTCTCTCAAACTCTGGGGCAATCAGGGAATGGTAAATTAGTGACTTGAGTCTTTTTGCTTGGAGCACAAAGGCACAATATTAGGCACAGTCTGACAGCTCACTGCAAAGCAATGAACTAGAAATTACCCTTTTTGAGGTCGTATGAAAATGCAACCCTTTATGGTGCTTGCCAAGCAGGCTGTGCCCAAGGTCCACAGCAGCCAGGCCTGCTGAAGGCTAAGAAGGTATGGTAGATATTTTGTGCTTGACTAGTAGGTAGGCTGTGTTCTCCTGAGCCCACAGTACTTTTAACTGTGGTGCTAGAGGAACCTGGCAGCAGGACAGGAGTACATGGTCACACCACTCTAGTCCAAGATGCTTCTCTTCCTGAACATCCTCTTAGGTGTTGACTGGATACCACCTTCTTGTGTTTCCTCAAAAAAAATAGAGAGGGGGCATTTTATTGATGATATAAGAAATACTAGGATTTCCTAGGCTGAAAAACAGTAAAGGTAGGCATCTATGCCTTCTCTGGGGTAGTGGTGCTTGTTGGTTCAGGAAGACCTGACTTCTTATCCTTTTAGGTGATCTTGGCAGTCAGTTGGAAGAAGATGATTTGATGAACATAGAAGTGAAAATTGCAGATCTGGGCAGCGCGTGCTGGACGGTGAGTCTGCTCCCAGTCTCAGTCCCATGATGATGCAGGGATGCTGTGTGCTTCTTTCCACCCTGCCACCCCCCTCTCCTGTGTCTGTCCTTTTATAGCTGTCTGTGTGCTGCACAGCTCTTTCAGTGTCCCAGGATGGGAATCCTGGAAACTGTCAATTTTGGATGTTTCTTCAGCTTGCACTTAGTCCTTACAATTAGAAATTCAAGACCATGTCCAGTGTGAAATGTTGGGGGAGAGATGGTCATGCTGGTGTCAATGAGGCTGAGAATGTGCCAGCCAAACCCTGTGCAGTGTTTAGTGCATGCATTTGGTCCTGCCCCACAGTGTCCTACTCACCCTGCAGGAAGCTTGTGAGGGCAAGCCATGCTGTTACTCATTTATGGAAGCTAGCCAGGAGCTTAGCTTGTTTCTGTTTCAGTACAAACCTTTTTCCAAGAAGATCCAGACCCAGCCATACCGTGCCCTGGAAGTGCTGCTTGGATTAGACTACGGCACTCCTGCGGACATCTGGAGCACAGCCTGCCTGGTAGGACCGGGAAGTGACTGGAACCAACAGGCCAGGGGTAGCATGGCCTCAGCATTCACCTATACATGCTGCATGTGAAGAAAACTTCCTTGCTGAGGAATAAAATGGGGCTGTCTGCACTCACTCTGGAGCACAAGTATGCTGCTGATAGAATTCACTCTTAATTGGTTTAAGCTATCAAGCAAGTCACACTCCAAGTATGTTAACACAGACTGGACTGAGTCAGGCACATACTGCTTTCCACACTGATGGAGCTGAAGGTGCTGCTTCACCATGGTACAGATCAAAGCAGAGCATTTCCATATTTTAGGATCAGTTCTGTGTGATAGTGAGGGAAATTGGTACTGTCAGAGGTAAGGGGAATAAAAACTCCAAGTCAGTCACTGAATTAACAATGCTTCTTCACTTCCAGGCATTTGAAATGGCAACTGGGGAGCGCCTGTTTGATCCTCAACCTGGAAAGTATTTCTCCAGAGATGATGGTAAGACTTCATCAGTTTTAGTTATTTCACTGACAGAAGTGTCACAATCTTTGCATCTAGATGTGCTTTCTCTCCCTCTCTCTAGACCATGTTGCTCAAATTATCGAACTCCTGGGGAGAATTCCTCCTCAAATTGCTTTCTTCTGGAACAAGTCAACAAATTTTTTCAGCAGGCCAGGTAGGAACTAAGCATAAGGAACTTTACTGTAAACCACTGTGGATCTCTGACACACTCCTACTCAGCTCACACTGAAACCTCCCCCAAAGTTAGGTTACACAACAGAAGCTACAAGCAGGGACAAAAGACAGGCAGTAACACTCCCTGCCCTGCCTGCCTTTGCAATCCAAGAGCATTCCAGGGATGAATGCAAAATCCTGAAAAAATGATCATAGCAAAAACCCAACAGGGAAAATACTCCCATTCTTTCTCCTTTGGGAGACTGGAAATGCAGGTAGGAAACAGCTGCATGCCATGAAAACTAAAGCATATATAACTAGCTGGATTTCACCCATTCACTGCCGGTGATCAGGAATGGGCCACTCGTATCCTTCCAATGTGATTGCTGCATTTAGTTTTCTAACCCAACTCTTCTGTTCTATCCCCCCAAATTCCTTTCCTTTCAACTCATTAGGTTGGCAATTCATCTTTTGACTGCAAGGCAGCACAATTCCACCCCCCTGCAACTTACCCTAGCACCTTCTTCCCCTGCTTTCCCACTCACTAGCCACACAGCCTCAGCCTACCCACAATCCAGCGGTACTAGTCTCATGCTGCAGTTCAGCAAGCACCTTCCTGCACTTTCACATCCTGTGCTCACACTTGCTCCTTCTATGGTGCTCAAAGGGAATGAATCAAAACCAATTCTTGCTCTATATTCATTCTGTGAGAACCAAAGTGGCATGACCTGAATCACTACGCATACCCCATGTATCCCTGGGAACAAGGATAGCTTCTCAGTCAGTAGCAACTCTTCTGGGCCCCGACAGAGGTTGAAGGCACAAAACATACGAAGCATTAATGTCCTGTGAGCTCTGGCACTGAAATAGCCTGGCGCATTGTGGATTGCATGTGGAGAGGCAGAAGGAACAAGTGGCAAGGGCTTTGGCATGTTTGTTCTGCGAACACTTAATTCACTATCAGCACGTGCTCATTTAAGTACACATGAATAGGGACACTCTAAACAGGGGCTTGGAAAGATCGTTTCTGAGAAATGCCTGAGAACAAACCTGCAAGGGGGAGCACAGGCGAAATATTCGAAGGTGACAACAGCGATCCTTCAGGTTTTGCATTGTGAGAGCTGCAGCCTCTGGGACCTGCAAGCGTAATGAATGCACTACGCTTACACTGTCTTTGCCAGGCGCTCTCCTGCGGATCTCCAGGCTCTCCCCTCGCGACCTCCACAGCATCCTGGCCGACAGACACGGCTGGACAAAGCACTCGGTTACTCCCTTCACCAGCTTCCTCCTCCCCGCGCTGCAGTACGCGCCCGAGCGCCGCGCCACCGCCGCCCAGTGCCTGCAGCACGCCTGGCTCAGCACCCCGTAACCGGCCCCTCGCGAGAACCAGCGCCGGAGCCGCCCCTTCGCCTTCAGCCCAGCGGGCTGCGCCGCAGCAGCCGGAACCGCCCTCCCGCTGGAGTGTCGAGGCCCAGGGCTGGCTGCCGTGGCGGGGGGCGGCGGGCGCTGCGCACAAGATGGCGGTGGCACCAGGCCACCCCTCGGGCACTGGCGGCTCCTCGTCTCCCACGGCGCTGCCTGGCGCCCGGCGGCCCGCCCCACAACGCGTCACAGCCTTTTCCGAGCGACCTCGGCGGCGAGACCGTGGCCGCCGCCGTTCCCTGTGCGCAGCCTCCGGCTTCGCTCCGCAGTTCCTCCCGTACTCGGGCTCCATTCGCCTTTCTTAAGCGTCGGTTTATCATGTAGTCCGCCTGCGGCGCGAACTGGAAGCGGTAATTAACGTCCGGTGGTCTTGAAGCCTGTTTAATCATCGGGCAAGGTCAAGCGAAGGCTTTTTGTGGCCGCCCGCGACGGCTCTTTCTCCGGGCCCGCAGTTCCCTGGCAGCGGGAGGGGCCGCAGTCCGGCCAAGCAGGAGGGGACGACCGGTAGCTCCGCTGCAACATCCCCTGAAGCAGCGACGGGCCCGCTCCCCCTCCTCTCCATAGCGGCGCGGTACACAGCCACCGACACGGGGACAAGCTTCCCCGAGTAGGGCACGGGCCCTCACCCAGTGCCGCAGGGTCCCTCCCGCCCAGCTCAGTAGGGCTCTGCCTCCCGCGCCCCTCCTTCCTGCCGGGAGGCCGCTCCTCCGCCTTACGCAGCCGACTCCACTGTCAGCGCCCAACGCCCTTTGTCTGGGGCTCCGGGGACGGAGAACCAGCCAGCGCCGGTCTCCAGCGGTGCACCAGCACCACCTCCCTCCGCTGCCCCCGGTCTGTGAAAGGGTCCAGAAGGCGGAACTCCCGGCGCGTCCTGCCCCGCTCCCGCTTCAGGAGCGCCCGCCAAGGAGCGAGGGAAGCCACCAGAGCGGAGCAGATCAGCGAGGCCTGAGACGGAGGCGGCAGCAGCGGGGGGCTGGGGCACAGAGCTGCCCTCCCGGCCCCTCTGATGAGACCCCGACCTCGCAGCAACCCCCCTCCTCCCCCGCGGCGCGGACGTGCCGATCTGCAGGCCCCACACCTGCCTCGCGGCGCATGCGCGCCCCTCTCTCCCACTCCCCTTTCTCTAGTCTGCACATGCGCGGCGCAGCGGTGGCTGCCGCCCAGGAATCCCGGGCGCCCGCGCCGCCCCTTCTTTCTGCCACGTGTCCCGACGCGGGAGTTACCCCGCGGAGAGCGGCGCCTCGGCGGGGGCGGTGACGGGCCCCGCCGGCCCCGCCCCATGGCACGTAGCGCGGCCCGGCCGGCAGGCACTGTCGCAGCCCGCTCAGCTGCACCGCGTCGACGCTGGCTGCTGCCTCCCCCGCCGACTGGCAGCTCCGCACTCCAATGGGACGCCAAGACCGTGGTGCGAGCGGCAGGGCGGATGAGCAGCTCCCAATGAGGCGGGAGCGTGGGCGGGACCGAGCGGCGACGCCACCAATGGCAAGCGCGGAAGGGCGGGGCGTTGACGGCTACGGGAGGTCTGATGGGGCGGGGCATAACGCCGTGACAGCCAACGGTTAGCAGTAGTGGGCGTGTCTGGGGCGCCCCTGGCGCCGGCGCCGGGGATCCCCGTGCGCCCAGTGCCGTTTCCGCCCGGTCTGGGGAGAAGCCGCCGCTACCGCTGCCAGGGGGAGGGGCTGGTGCTGCGGCCGCCGCCGAGGGCTTGATCCCGCCGGCTGCTCAGGAGACGCCGTGGCGTTGAGCCGGGCCTAGTGCCGAGCGGGGGCCCGGGGAACGGGCCGGCCAGGTAGGCGCGGGCGGGCGGGGACCGGCCGTGCTCTGCGCCGGGGCTGGCGGGAGGGAATACCGAGGCGAGCGAAGGGCGAACGACTCTGGGAGTTCCTGGCGCGGCTCGTAGCTGGGCGCTTCTCCGTGCCCTGCTTCGGGGACCCTGACATCAGGACCTTGTTGCGGTGGTGGGGCAACGGCCCAGGAAGCCTGGCGTGACCCGACCCGGCGCGGGGAGGCCCGGCCCGGCGGCGCGGGCCATCATGGCGGTCCCGGTGGGGCGCGCCAGCTCGCGGCGGCCGGTCTTGGAACGGTGGTGGCAGGCCAGTGTGGGGCTGGGGACGGGCCCGTCCACAGGGCTTTGTCGGTGGAGAAGAGCGCCGGGAAAGCCCCGGTGCAGTTTGGTCTCTGTGCCCCCTTTCCCTCCATTATTGTCCCGGGGATTCTCTGGGGTCGTTGTCCGTTTCTAGGCAGCTTCCTCCGGGCCGCCTCTGCCTGCCACTGCCGCCGCCGCTCGCTCCTAGCCGGCGGCCCCTCCGGGCCTCGGGGGAGACGGTGTTTGACCTGTATTTTCTGCTTTCTCATGGTGCCCGTGAGGCGGCTTCCCCCTTAAGCCCCTGCTCCTGGCCCGCCGGCGCCGTCGGCTGCAGCACGGATTCTCCTGCGCTTCCTCCTCTGTCCGTCACGCGTGGCCGCTGCGGGGTGGGTTCCCAGCCGCCCTGGCCGCGCTCCGACCCCCGGCCGCCTTCGCTCCAACAGCAGCGGGCAAGGTCACTGTCGCCCGGCGGCTTGTCCTTGGGTGCCGGTGACTGGAGTTCACCGCCGGGTCTGGCGGAGAGGCGGCGGCGGGCAGCGTCTCGCCGTCCCCGGTGGGAAGGAAGGAGGCGAGGTGTGAGGCCGCATGTGGCCCTGGGAAAGCGGGGAGAGGGGTGCAGCGGTGGGGGGGAAACCCAGCACTTTCCCGGACCTGCCTTGTCGCGATCCTGTGCCCGAAACGCAGATCATCTGGTTAGGATTTTTATGGGGGGTGGAGGTGTGTTTCTGGCACGTCTGTAGAGGGCACGGGGTGCTGCAGGGCTGCGGTGGTTGCTGCGGGCTCTGGCCATGATGTAATGGAGTGTTGAGGGTATGGTCAGGCCAGGGCAAGGAGGTGAATGTGCCTCTCCTCGTGTGAAGGATGCAGCTGGGTCTTGAAGAACTTGCTGTTGGTGTCTCCGATGGTGTGCCAGTACATCTTGGATTTCAGACAGGAGCCTCCCCCACCTCCCTCCCCCCGCAGCCCTCGACTGGGTGTTACTGCCAGCACCTAAATGCATAGAGAAGGAATTTCCTATTTCTTCAGTAGAAATGGGAGATTTCCCTTTTTGCCTGGATGGGAAATAGTAGGATTATTTTTGTTCTTTTTGTGGTTGACCCAGGAAGTCGTCTTGTCACCAGCCTTCTGGCTTTTTTTTTTTTCCCCCTCTAGAGGTGCAGAGAGGAGGGTGTTGCATTGCTCTGGATCCTGTGGGTAAGCGTTGAAGGCAGTGACAGCAGCTGCTGTTGGCTCTGGAGCTCTGGTTGCTATGAGAGAAGCTTCAGTAGACTTGGCTGCTATCTCCAGGGAAGGACAGCAGAGCAGCCTCCATTAGTGTGGTGATGGTGGAGACATGGCTGGCTCACATTCAGCAAAGGGCTTTACTTTTTGGGCCACTTCCACAGGCCTAAAGCAGACGCAGGGGTGTGTTTTGGTCAGTGGGACAAAAGCCTAGCAAGTTGTTTTAATCGCTGTTCTTGAATTAATGGAATGGCATTGAAGTGTGTGCTGGAGACCCAGAGTTACCCTTTCCAGGTATTTTGGGCCGTGTGAAAAGTAGGACAGTGAGGATTGATATGATCTTACTGTTAGGTGAAGACTGCAGTCCTGTCTCATTTGAACTCCAGTCTCCTTTCCAGCCAGTAACAGAGCCAGATGCTTTTCTTATTGTTTGTATGTCTCCTTCCTCCCCTTCCATCGCCTGGGCCCCACTTGCCTTATTGACTGGAATTTCTGCTGTGTGCAGTGGGTGTGTGCAGCAGACACCAGCCTGCTAGTGCTGAGGAGGGATTTTCCATTCACAGACCAGAGAACAGTCAAAATAAAGGTCCAGCTCAACTTTGGGACTGGAAACAGAAAGTGGGGAGAGGAGTGTCCTTCTGCTGCAGAGTAAAATTTACCCTCTGTGCTTTTTACATGGTTATGTGTCAAAATGTATAGCAAATGTTGCTCTGCTGTGGAGTAGGGAGGTGAAACTCCTGGGAATAGTGGGGAAGATTCCTGTCGTTTGGTTGACTCAAATGCTTGATGTAGGAACAGTTTGCAGGAGGCCATTTTTGACGTGACTATGTACTGTGGAATCTGCCAGCTTCTATCTACACTCTGTCTACTTGACTGCAATAGCTTTTTTTTTTTTTTTCCCCTCTCTCTCCCTAAAGGAAGAATGAGTGTCTTTCTTATCTGCTTAACTAACCGTTTGGCACTGGCTGCTGCTGTCTGCATGATACTGAGTTGTGGGGTTGGAGCTATCGGCGTATTCCAGTGCATTCGTTAAAGATGAAACTGTTCTTTGAGGTATGCAGTATGGCAAATGGAAATAACGCTAGCATTAGAAAACAACTGCTGTCTTTGTGAGCTGACACCTATAACGGGGAGCCCCTCGCCCTGGTCTGAGTTTCCAAACTCAGAATTACTGTGAGCTTGCAGCAAAAATTCCAGAACTAGAATAATGTGAGAGAGATGAAAATGTGCCCTTAAATCCGCTTGACTGGCAGCAATCATGTGGTTGATGCCAATCCAAGTAGCTTTGGTATTTGAGGATCTCTAGCACCCAAATTGTTTCACAAGATGGGGTGAGCAACTTCTAACCCATCTAAAATGCATCTAGCACTGGGGCTGAATTTAGGACCTGCTGCCTGTCATGGAGGGAAATGGTAACAGCAATGAACTTAGTTTAATGCAATGATCTTCATGACCCCTCAGTCTTTGTTTACAGTCTCTCTGTGTGTTGTAATGGGGAACTAGTCTGCTGCCTTGCATCCTTTGAATAACTGGCAGTGCTTTGACAAGATGCTGGCTTTTTGTTTTACCATCATATCCCAAGTGACCTGAAAGTAATATTCCTTAGCTAATGTTGTCTGAGATTTCACCATACCAAAGTGGGGAGGTGAGATCACACACACACATTTAAATCCCTTTCTATAAAGTGGACTCTGTTACAGCCACATCCTACTTTGAAAAGTTGAAAAAGCCCATAGGAGAGAGATGTCTTTGATTGAACTGGCATCTTGGAACCTGCAAAAGTTTAGGCTCTTCTTTGGGGGAGGGAAAAGGCAACCAACAGCCACTTATTTGAAACTTCCAAATGTTCCCTGGAGTGGAAAAAAAAAAAAAGGCATTTCAAATTCAAACTTACAGGTGTGACGTGTGCAAGGGAGACCTAAATATGTGATGTCCCAGCCATGTAATTTATTAGTCTGACCAGTCTGTTCTTTCTCCCATTTTAGGATGATCTGATGTCTGCAAATTTGTTTTGAATGATGTGTTGAGATAACAATGTTTCTCTCTATTCTGGCAATAGTAAATCAAATGCAATCAGTATTCAAGAGCTTTGAGAATTCAAAAATCATTGTTCTCATGGCAGTGTTACTGTAGCACAGAAGCACATTTGTGCTCTTACTCTGGTGCTGCTTGTGTGTGTAACTCTGAAATCTTGTGCTACGTGCAGAAGATGAGAAAGGTTGCAGTAGGCAAAGGTGTTTCTCATGTATGCAAGATGTAGTAGCAGTACCTTGAAAGCATTAAATGTATGCTTAAATGTGTAGGACATGAGCTATTTAGTCTTGGTTGCCCCTATGAAACAAGCTACTATTTGATTTTAAAATAAAGGCTTTGTGGCATCTTACTTGTCTGCGGTGGTTGTTTTTTTTCTCTCTTCCAAATTAAAGGAAAAATACCTATGGATGTTAAAGCTGTTACAGATTCTACAGCCAGTCTGTGGCTTTCATGACTGACTTGTAGCAAGAGTTAGTGCATAATAAGTTTGGGCTTGCATTATTAAGAGATAATTTGGTATAAATTTGGCTTAGCCTAAACTTTTTCCTTGTTTAGATCATGGCTAAAGCCCCAGACCATCATGCAGCCGAGAGTTTAACATCTTGCAACTGTGGGAGCTGAGATTCTCCCCCCCTGCTTTTTCTCTTTTCTTAATTCCTTACTGAAGTTGCAGGGGGTTTCTTGTTTTTGTTTTGGTTTGGGTTTTTTCCACAGGATTTGCTATTTTGGGGGCAATTTTCCAGTATTCCTGTAGCAAATCAGCCAAGCGATGGCCCCTGTCCCTGCTGAGCAGGGAGAATGTGCAGTGCTTCTGGCCTCCCTGCTGAGCTCACGCAGGGGTGGGACTTGCTAAGCTGCTGAAATCGCAGCTAATGCCTACTGAGCATGCTGAGAAACAGTTTTTCAACTGCTCCTAGTTTAATTTTTTTTTTTCTTCTATAATTAGTAGAGATGCTCTTTGTCTCTGAGGACGATCTACACGACAAATCAGGAGATTCTTGTTCATCATCCCTCTTCTCCCCCACCCCAGCTAGTGGTGAAGTATTATTTTCCTGAAACAAAAATAGCTAAAGGGATTTTTCCCTCACTTCAACTGATGAGTCTGAACTTGAAAAGCTGTAGCCCAAAAGAAGAAATCTGCAATGAATAATAGCCTTAATGCTAGTTTTTGTTGCCACAAGCCCTGTAGGAGCGTCAGTATTGTTGTTTAAATTGTAAATCTGCAACTTTCAGATCCTCAAATCTAATTTAAATGCTTAAAGAGTAGAACAAACAAACTATATTCTTAAATAATACATTTGAGAAATAAAAGCTTTCTTGGTGAGTTTTATTTTCCTCCTACCAAACACACACAAACCCAAATTATTTTAATGAGCAATATGGGAAATGTTCAGGAAGGTGTGCTGATGTGCTGAGACTTCAAGGTGGAAAAATGTGGGAGGACTTGTCAGCAGTTTGAGTGGCAAGCTTTTAGTGAGCAGGAGCAGCGATTTCTTTTGTGGTCAGGAATCTAATAGTCCCACATTCACCAAACATGAAGGGGAAAAAAAGTGAGAACCACGAGAGAGGGACACAGAAGAGTGGCATTGGGAAATAGTCAGGAATTTGGCTTTTAGAGTGAAGTTTAGAAGTGATTCGTTGTTTATGCTAAAGTTTAATCCCTATAAACTTGATAATGTAGACAGGTCTTGCATTCCTCCCTGAGGGTCACGGAAGGGCTAAGTTTAGCAAAGGGGGAGGTATCCCAAGCAGTCAGATCTGTGCAGTTTTCAAGGCTGCAAACTTTTTGCTTATTCATCCTGTTCTAAATGAGCTTAGGGGGTTTTGTGTCTTTTTGGTTTTCTCCCCTCTATTTTTTTATCTTCTTTTTTTTCCCTCCAGTTACAAGCAGCCTTTTGAGACAGAATGTTAAGTTTTAAAACCAAAATGCTTAATCCCTGAAATACTTCAAAGAAATTTTAGAATAGAAAGGTCATGGAGCTTTTGATGTGTTCATATTTAGAGGGTGATTACAATTGCAATCATACACATTGACAAGAAGATATTGTCTGGATTTGGTAGCTGCTCATTTAGTGACTCAGACTTGTTCCTGTTGTATTTACAAAGCTCATACCAGGGTTTTCGTCTGCAGCCTTGCTGATTTACAGGACAAAACTTCTTCAGTGACTGCCAGCAGCCCAGAAAAATGGTTTTAAGTTTTGATACTGAGAAGAATTCTCTTGACTTTGAAGTGAGCAGTTTGAAATGCAAGTTGTTGATAGGGAAGGACTGCAAGGACCTGCCACCAAACCTGATGATGATGATTGAGTAAAAGGTGTGTGTGTGGGGGGAAGTTAGGATGCAGCTAGGAGTGTGAGTTTGTTAGTATCAGTGCAGTCTCTTGGATTTGCATAGACACTGAATTGTGAAAATAAATGGTCACAGGATCTTTGAGGGTTGCATTGCATGGAAATATTTGGATAAGAAAGCCCAATTTATGGCAGTGTTTCCCAGACTGGAGGAGGGGAAGACACAGCTTCTGGGAGCAGAATGTGGGAGATGCAGAGGTGATAGCTGGTAGGAGGATGGGATGGGGAAAAGAGACTTATCATAGTTCCAGGTAGTGCAGAGAATAGGAGCAGAAGAGTATTTTTCATTGTGGCCCTGTTTCCCAGCTCTGCCTCTGCCCAAATTGCACCCTTCTAACAATGATCTCAGTCACTCTCTAGGACTGGTACCCCTTTGGAATGCTGTTGTGGAAGCTGCTCCCAAGGAGCAATTCTCAACTGTTTTTATTGGAGAAAGTGAGGAGGTGAGTCTGTCCTTGCTTGTAGGCAGGAAGGAATACGCTGGGAAAAGTTTAAGAACCGGTGATTTAGGGAACTGAAGTGCCCTGGAGGTTCAGCGTGGAGCCCTTAAAATAGTTGGCATGTCTCAACCTGACTTGCAGTATCAATTTATAGATACTTGGAAGAATATGTGAACCTTTTGCATTCATGTGGCCTTGAACTAAAGACACTAAAACAAATTATTTCCTGTGTTTTGGTGGCATTAGGTTGAAATAACTTATAATCATGCTGCAAGAATGCTTTCAGTAATGTGGCTGTAGATTAACTTTTGCCTCAGCAAAGATCTGGTAGCTTCCTGTATGCATACAGCCCAAGTGAACCTTTGAAGAAAAGACGACTGCTTGATCAAGTTAAGTAGGCTCTGCCTGACTGTAGAGGAGACTGGCTTTCTGATTCAAAGTTGTCTTGTAGTTTCATGAATTTCAAGGATGCTGGGGGTTCAGGATGGCCTGGAGGTTATTAGGGAGCAAGGATACTTGTAGGGGGAAAGTCAGGTTCTGAGATTGCCACAAACGTGCTTTATTGTGCAGTTCATCTAATATCCGCCTCAGGGTTTGTTCATATATAGAAATGTGTGTGTTAAAGTGGCATGGGTGTTGGTGACACACTTTATAGTCTCTGCACAGCTTTGTGCAGGTTTTGGGTGCACACTAGTGATACGGTTCCATGGTAATTAAAGATGCCCTGATGTGCTGCTGCCACAGCCCTGCTCTCTTCCCGATTTTGGCTCAGTTCTGGCACATGCCTGCCCCACTAGTGAGCTGTTCAGGGAGGTTACTGTGACGAAAACAAGTGCATTTCATTTTGGGAAGTAAGAGTTTTCTGCTGGCTTCTGCCTGAACTGCTCAGCTGTGGGGTCAGATTAGCACCAGTGCAGAAAGGGATGGGGAGGCTGCACTGAAGCTGTGCCAGCTGAAGTCAGCCTGAAACTATTGCAGAACTGCACCCTGCGAGTGAGGTTACTCCGGGTGAAGTTACACAGACAGCTGAGTACATCCAACAGCTCTGCTGCTGAATGGAGGAAGCTCTGCTCCCCCTTCCTCTCCCACCCAGCGGGGAGTTCTGCCTTTTCTGTTTGCCAGCTCTGGTTCTGGCTGGATCTCTTCTCTGAACTCCTTCAGCTTGCTAACCCAGCAGAAAGCTGTGTTGGGGTTATTTTATGTTTTGGGTTTTGCTGGATTATTTTTTTGCCAAGATAGTGAGCTGAATTGGCTCACCAAGAGATTTGACAAACGTCCAGAGCCCTCACAAAATAAATAGGCGAGAGCATATGGGTGGAAGTGCAGAGGATGTGGTGGGGACCAGAGAAGGGGAGCAGGGTTCTTGCCTTTCAGTGGCTGCACGCAGTGTGGCCAGCTCAAACTGTCCCCTGGAACTTCATGCTCCTTTTAAAGGAGAGTGAGCTACCATCCATGGCATGATGAGCAATCTGTGAAGCACTCTGGGTTTGTGCCTTTGGTTGCTGTGCATGGAGTGCTTTCTTTAGATGAACATTCAGTTTTCTGCTTGAAAATTGGTGGTGTAGTCTTCCCTTCACCCGCTCTCGCTTGCGAGGGAAGCTGGTCAGACACGACCTATACTGTGACGCTGATCTGTGGTGGTGGCACGGTGTCACAACCTGCACATGTTTCCAAGTAACAAATTCGTGTAGGTATGTTTTTGCAGCCAGTAAATACAGCAGAGAGCCTAAGTGATGTTTTGGAAGGTGGCAGAATGTTAATTAGTATACAATCATTGTTTGTGTATATATAATATATATTTAATGTAAATAAGTGTACCTCACAAGATTCCTTACACTTTTTTATTTTTATCTGCTAATTAGAAAGTCTTTATTTTGCATTCACTTGCCAGTATTTATGACTTGCAAGATACCCAGGCATGCATAAAATGATGAATTACTGAGGATACGTTGTCAATCAAATTAGAAGAAAATACATTAGTAAAAATTCAAACAGAATATGAGTTCCATCTAGCTTTGCAGAGGCATGAGGGCACATGGAACAGCACAAAAATTTAATTCAGCCAAGGCCAGTTGCAACAGAAACTTGAATCCTGTTCCTTTAATGTGGAAAGCTGGTTTCTAGCAGCATGTATTTGGAATAGAGCAATTGTCTGCGTACTGCAAATCCCAGTGTGCGTTGCTCTGTCTGCTCGTTGTGAGCTCAGGCTTTTAGTTTTTGTACCTTGTGAGACTACTCCATCTAGTAGAACTTGAGGCAGCATTTTGGCTCTCTGAGTTTGAGTAAAATTATTTAAATGTTAACATGTCATGACATCTCCAAAGGCATAGTGCTGTGCAGAAAATTCACGTTGGGTGTGAGCGGTATGTCTCACAAGCAAGAACTCTCATCTGAGGGTAATCTTTTATTTAGTGAAAATCTTCACAAATGGTCCCAAATCAATCACACTGCAATAAAGGAACTAAGCAGGCAGTATTTGCTGTGTTGTGCTTCATGGCCCATAGCAGCTGGTCTGGCTTTGCAGTGTAGTGGCTGAATACCAAGGTGAGCAGGAGAGTAACGCATGTAGGTAGAGTTGCTACGTGCTTCATCTGAGCATTGTTTCCACCCTTGCCCCTGCACTCAGATAAGTACTCAGAGGTGAGACATTTCCTTTATCTGACAGTGTCTGGGCAGAAGCTGGAAAGTTTTACCAAGGAACAAATGCTGCATTTTGGGATATGCCATTCCAAACCTGTCTCTGAGTGTCTTGTCAGCAGGAAGATCTCTGCTAAGGTTAAAATTATGACTTGTGAGATATGTAAAAGAATTACCTGGATACTGCCCCATAATATTCCTATTTGGAGTGGCTATTCTTGGGTGCTCTACCTGAGATAGGAGGCACTTGGATGCCAAAGTCCCAAGCTGATGGTATCCTTTACACACACTTGTGGAAACTGCTGTAGTGCTGTTAGAAGAGCAGTGCTTGTTACCTTTTGAGCGTAGCTCCTGAAACACTTGGAACTCTGTGTGGGTCAGCTGGAGAAATTCAAGAGGCTGAGCACAGAAGTGCTTGCTTCTGGTGGCACAAATCCACTGTTGGATTCTCTTCACCCACTGCAGGTTCAGAGTACCCTTTAGAAAAAGTTCAGATATAGAGTTTGTTAGAAGGTGAAAAATTCACAAACTGGGAAAAGCCTTTCCCCACAAGCTGCCAGAGAACATGAGTGAAATTAATGTGTCACAGTTCCTGCTTCCTGCTCCTGTATTTTTAAGTCTTACATACATGGATAGGAGTTATAAATTAATAAAGTGCTAGCATGTTCTAAAAGTGAGACTATACATTGAAAGCTGCAGTCATTAGTTAAGCCTTTCATGGGCACAGCTTGGGGCTGTCTGCAGAAATTCAGTGAATTGCACGTGGAGAAAAGGGGACCTTGAAGGAGCAGTGGGAGTGAAATGGCATGTTAGTGTAACTGCTCTAGTTTTTGCAGAACTGTATGAAAATGTAGCCAGGATCCTTGTGGTGAAATCCTTTGACTAGAAATGCCTTCTTTCTTCTTCAAAACCCTATCACAGAGTGGAGATGGCTGGAGGTGATGGAGGAGCAGGCTGTTCTTGCAAGCAAAGTTTGTAGCTTTCTGTTGCTCTTCCAGTGTCAGAGTTTAAGGCTTCACTCCCTTTTCTGAGTGACAGTGAAGTGGGCTGTTCCCTTGAGAGTCACTGTGTTTGGGTAACATTTGCAAGGAATCCTGAAATTTTCAGTTTTACGTGAAGAAAAGGTTGTGAGGGAGGAAATGAATGGCCTTGACACATACTTGAAAAATGATGGAAACTTTGCAGGATTTTGTAAAACAGAATTACCTGACTTGTTAAGATAGATGGTTGTTAGTGAAATGGTATGTGGGTTTAAAATGTGAAAATTCATCTGGAACAATGGGACTTGCTGTGGAGTTCTGTTAGTACTGAGAAGGTGTAATTTCATGTACATTAAAATCTCTCCAGTTAAACCGATCATCCCTGCTTTTTTGGTGCTGCCTCTCATCCAGGATGTGGGGGGGTCCTTAGCCTGTACTCACCATGCATTAAACAAGCAAAATAACCATAGTGATTTAAATTTTTTCCTGTGTGTTTTCCATACAGTTCTGCCAGGGCAGTTTGTGCCCACTTCTGTTGTGCTTCAGTCTGTTAGTTTAGCTCTAGCTTTCATGTGCAGAAACACTGTGATATCTCAGAAGTGGTATTCTGCTTTTACTGATAGGGCACAAAGAAGGAGTTAGCTTGCACAAGGGCATCTTACAGGCAGTGTGGGGGTAAAGCATGGATTTCTTTGCCTCTTGATCTAGTGGTGCAAATTGCTTCTCTTGGGATTTTTGAGGTAGTTGCCTCACCCACAGCAGTCCTCACCTCTTCCCACATATCCATGTTCTGTAGTGCTGTGTTGCTTATGTATATGCTTTTGATTCCTTTCAGTAAAATAATCCATGGTTTTAATACTGCTAATAGGTGTGATGAGAAGCACATTATGTAGTGGATAAAGGTGGGGAGAAATCTTATGTGTGAGTTGTTGATGGGGAAGCTTGGTAGTGTGAGCCAGGGTATTTTTCCTGCTTGTTTTCAGTAGCTTTGTAAGGCTACAAGATAGTTTGGGTTAAGAACAATGCTGCTACTGATTTGTAGCCATCAGGACTGATAAACTATGTGAAGGGGCCTTCAGAGTATCTTGGCAAATGGTGTTTGGATGCTTAGTGCACACAAAGTCTATCTGCATTATTCAAGAAGATAATTCATTTCTGTGCTGTTTTCCTCCTGTGCTGAGATCATTCTCCCATCCAACTGTTACCCAGCTGAGGTCTTGATAGTTCTCAGTTTTTCCATAATGACAAAATCAAATTAGGCCTATGATGACTAGTGCATGTGAAATTCCTCTTGGTTAAAGCATGGTGACCTGAATATTTTCTGGCTATTTTTTTTTTTTGACTTGGGAGGAATCAACATCTCATGTTTGAAAGGGAAGGGAGAAAAGATGCAGATCAGGAAATGATGCTGTTTAAGATACAGGGAGGAGCACATAGCCTGCTTCTAGAACATAATCTGTCCAGCTGTGACTTAGTCATCTTCAGTCTTACATAAAATGTGTCCAATCTAAAGAGTTGAACATCTCCCTCCTGAATGCGGCAAACCAGCATCTTTTATGCTTACGTGGAGCTGTAACAGGCACAAGCTATCTTCTTAGGAGTGCCTTCGTACTTGTGAACCTGCAGCATCCATCATCCTGTCAAGCCTCATTTACTCATGTGATGGGATATTTTTCTTTTTTTTTTTTTTTATTCTATTCCACAATTTTTCCAAGTTTAAAGAGGTTCCTTGCTGTTGGCATGGAATACAGCACTGATAATCCTGGGCAGGGGAGCAGAGAATGTAACGTGAGAACGAGAGTGAGTCCCCTGGGTCAAACAGAAGATTTTGTTCCTCACTGACAGGGCCAAAAATTGATGCACTTGGAATAATGTAAGGTGAGAGGATCATAGGATCTTGGCTAACATGTCCAATTTCAGTGTAATTCATGCTGTTACATTAAATCCAGCCCTGCCCTTAGTTGCTTTGATTTCACATAGCTCTTCTTGAAGGAAAAGGGGATCACTTGACTATTGTGACATGCTTTTGTATGGATCAATATATGTCCACACTAGTCCTTTGTTTATATAATTACTCTTTTTTTGGAGGGGTGGAGGAGATTCTGTCTAGTTACTGAAGCAAAAACTGGTAAGCTTTGTAGGATCTGGCCTGTGTGAGTTGAGAGATAGCTGGTGCCAGTTAAGGGATGATGGACATCCTTATCTAGGTAGTCAAGGAAACGGATGCTGTGAGTGTGTTGTCAAATAAAAGTATCGATAAAGATAGCTGCTGATAAATCTTACCACTGTGGACATGGAAGATAGCATTTAAAGTTATATCAGTACATTTGCCATTAATATACGTTTCATGAAACTGGGGATGCTAACATCTCCAAGTCACCTATATATGGAGTGGAAGAACAGTCTCCTTGGGGGAGGGGAAGTTAGAGCTGGCGCTTCACTTTGGGTAGTTTGAAACATTCTTCAAAGGCTTCTGAGTAAGTGTTTGATGTACTTTTAGTTCTAAAAAAAAAGTTTTACACTTTTCTCATAAGAACTACAAATGTACTCCCTGTGAGGACTTAATGGCTGTGGTTGCTGCTGCCTGGAGACCTCTATGCTGCAGTCTGTTGCATGATTTTAAATTCCCCCCAAAGAACTGTGGTAAATCTGTACTTTTTGGGGGGGAGGAGGTGGAGAGGTGAGGGGGGCTGTGCTTGACAAATGTGGTCTACTTATTTGTAAGCTGCAGTGCCAAGTATAGAAATGACTAGGTGAGACTTTTCCAGTCTTTGTTAGGTGCAAAGTCAGATCATCAGAAGGTTGGTTTTGGCCTTAAAATGCATAGTTACGCAAATACTTAGTGGCCCTGTAGAGGAATGAGCAATGCCTTGAGCAACCTGATCCAAGTTGGCCTTATTTTTGGGAGGGGTGGGGGTTTCAGTTAACCTCCAGTGGTCCCTTCCAGTCTGGATTATTCTGGTGTTCTGTGTAAGGTGGACTAGGGGTAGGAAGGTGGGGCAGGGGAGGGCATGCTTGTTTTGAGTGGAGAGGGCAAGAGGCCCAAGGCAGGCAGGATGCTCTGATGGCGGAAATGGTTGTGCTAGAGAAACAGCATCAAAAGTGGAGGTCTGAAATATCTGGGATTGTAACTTGGAAAGGACACACCTAACCTTATACAAGGTTGTGAGATTAAATCAGTTTTTCATTTACTGCTCTTCAGAATCTTTTTATCTGGACAGCATAAAATATTTGTTAGAACTTCTGTCAGAGATGGGATAGTGAAGTCTGTTTACAGAGCTGTGACCTGTTTTGTCACATTTCAACGAAAGACACGGACCCATCCAGTTGCAAGGTGATGCAGTTGTTAGCAAAACTGCAAACCCACCTCTAAATTGTGAAACAGCATTTTGGGAAGCAGTAGCTCAGAGGGATTTAAGGTCATTACAGTTAGTTGCCTCTGCATGGTATTTCTGCCAGTATTCTGTTTAAAAGGGTTAATGCAGTTCTTCGGCATATTGCAGAGAAGGGGGAAAAAAAAGTGGGGGAAAGGAATGTGAAGCAAAAATAAGTAATCTAAATAAGTAATCTTATAAACTCAGCAGTGTTGAGACTGATACTGGAATTGAATTTTGGTCTCCATGCTTCAAGAAGAATGCCAGTGTATTTGGAGAGAATTCAAAGGACAGCTGCAGAAATGATCCAGGGACTGGAAAATACGCCTCATGATGTGAGGCTTAAAGGAGCTCAACTTACTCAGCTTATTGAAAAGACAATTGAGAGAAGACTTGATCTTTCTCTAAAAGGACTTTTGAGATTTGCTGACAAAGGCATGGCAATATCAACCGAGGTTAGACAAATTCAGTCTTGGAGGTACCTTTTCTTAGCAATGACAATGATGAAACATTGGAGTGGTTTACAGGGAAGGGGGAAGGAGCAAATGCTCATCTTAGCCTTTTAAAATAGGCCCAGCTCTTTTCTTTCCAGAGAAAATATATTTTTATTTATTTTTATTTATTTTTAAATGATGATAATATTTTTTTTCCTGACACTGGACTTGAAGAGCCTTCAAAGGTTTCGTGCCGTGATCAGTTGGCTTAAGCTCAGATACATGTGCTTGCAGTCAAAGCAATGTTGAATTTAGAGGAGAAATAGTTAACCTGGTTCTGGATACTGCCTTGACACATAGGATGCGAAGGGAACTCTGAAATTCAATGCTTTGTGGCTGGCATCATTGGAACTCGGTTCTTTCCCATACTGTGTCGCTTCAGATGTTTAAGATGCAGTTAAGGCTTTCTGAAAGCCTCTACAGAGAAGCCCTGATGTAACTGTGTACACTCACTATATTCAGATGAGCATTTCTGAATTCCAGTTGACCACAGCAGAAGTCTAAAATCTTTTTCATCCTTTTTTAGAAACAGTACGAAAAGAAATTGCACAATAGCAATATAATTACAGTTCCTCTGAGTGGCAAAGTAAGCATAAGTCGTCCTGATAGGTTTGGTTATTCAATGTGGGATATTCTTTATCTCTCAAGTTAACTGGACTTAGTTGGAATGTTTTTTCATGTTGAAACACTACTAAATAGTTACCAGAAGCAGTATTCTAATGGCATTTGTTTGCTGGCTTTCATGCCATACAGATGAGAGTACTTCAGTGAGTCTGCTCCTCCCTCACTTTATAAATTCACCTGGGGAACTGAGTGACTCAGTTTGGTAATGGCTACAGTTCACTCTTCTACTTTTCACTTGTGTTTGTCCATTCCACCACTCTCCATGGTTGCTGAGTTTCTGCATTTCCACAGATTACCTTTTTTCCAGATGCCTCTGCAGACATGCAGAACTATTACAGTCCTTTCTGGTAGCTCTCAAAATCTGCTGCTTTGTGCAGGTAGAGCTCTCCTGCTCAGCCCTGCCTGTGTGTGTGCTTGTTGTTGCCTGCACAGAGGAGGACGTGGAGCTACCTGCGCTGTTCTGCCTCTTCTGTGTGGCTGCATTCCTGCCTCTCCTCCTCAGATCCTGCCAGGGAGGAGCCCCATCGCTCTCATCTCTGCAGCTGTGCAGTAAACACTCCTGTGTTCTGAGGAAGAGGCAGCTCAAAATGCTGTAGCTTTTTGAATGTTGGGCCCATCCATACGTCACATAAATCGAGCTATTTCTGAGGTGGGAAGGAGGTTGTCTAGCAACTGCAAGTTTCCTCGCTTGGGGCTAAAGGGATGCAAGCTGCAGAAGCGTGTTGGGGCACTACATAGTGTAAAGCAAAGGCCTCCAGCCTTGAGATCTAGTGCAGCAATTCCTGCTATTCACCTTGTCCAGACAGCCCCATCTGTCTTAACCTGCAGAAGCGATTCGCAGAAAGTGCCACACATAAAACGGGTTTTGAAGGCTTAGCAGTAAAGAAATCTGTTCCCTTACATGCCTTCCCCCTCTGCTGTGTCATCACTCCCCTCTCCCCAGCATTTGGAGGCTGGTGGGGATGACCTGCTGGAGGAGGGTTCTCAGCCTCCTTACCATGAACAACTCTCACATTTCAACCTCTGGATTTCATTGTGTGGTTCTACCTACCTGAGCTTAGTTGCATTTGTCATAATCATGAAAACGTTCTCAACCCATTACTCTGCTCATAATTCAACATTCAAGAAAGGCAGTGGTTCTGGTAACATTTCCTTATTGATGTGTTACAGAACCACTCAGCATTGCTTTCGTGTGAGCTCTACAAAGATCATTCTTGGCCAACTGTTTGATGTCAGTACTCCTGCGTTACCACCCACAAGCAGTTAAGCTACAGCACTGGTTGGCTACAGCCTTATGTACTGAGAGAAGCTCTACTCAAAGGAAGAAATTACTAATTTATTTGCAAGTCACCAGAAATAAATCTGGTTGAAGTGACTTTTGCCTTTATTCAGTCACTGGTTGCAGGTTTTTGACTGCTGATTTCTGGTCATCTGCATTTACTTTGAAAATGTGTTCAACTGGCTTATCTGCTTTGCATCTTGTTAACAGAAAATGGGCTAGTAAAAAAAACCCAAAATGACCATGGCTCTCAGTGCTGTGTGTATCACTGAGCTTTGCATTTCTTGCCAGCAGATTTGGGAGCTTTGTGAGTAAGTGTTGCACCTTCATCTCTGTGGTTGCAAGAGCAAGTCTTTGATTATTTTGTTTCACCAAAAACTTACCAAAATAAACAACCCAACATCTGTGTTCCTTAAAGCTTAATGTTTGAGGCCATTGTCAGCTGCTGGCTTATTCTGTAAATCTGGCTCCTGTAATGCTGCAATCAGGTGAACGTCCACTGTGGATCCAGCAAGGAGAGCTGGGGCACACCCTGCTGCCCTTTCTGCAGTACCTGCATTCTGGAATCAGTACATATCCTGTCGGTGCCAAAATGAAATAAAACATGAGGTGCAAGTAAGCCAGAAATGTGAACCACAATAAAGAACATGTCTTGAACATAATTCAGCATCATCAAATGGGTGGAAGCCCCAGATGGGAAAGAAGGCTTTGAGACTTGCATGCTGCCTTTGGGCCTTTGCGATTGCTCTCCACCACTGTCCTAATGACTCTGTCTGCTGTCTCACAGGTTTTGTGCTGAGAAAAGCAGATCTACAGGATATGTGTGAATTTTCTAGAGGTTCCAGAACTGTCTGAAATGACCAAGACTGGCACTGGTGCCTGGGTCACAGGTGGTGACATTTCCTACAAACATGTCCCTGAGAAGGGGATGTGGTGGAACAGTGCAGCAGGCTGAGCTTTGAAACCTGTCACAGTTCTTGGAGCTTGCTGAAATCCTGTAAAATTCACTGGATTTTGATGCTTAACAGTGATTACATGGCTCAATCAGTAAATGGATCCGACTCTTGCTGTGTGCGGTGCAGGTTGCAGGTGTTTTCCTAGCCCAGTTTCCCACTCAAGGCACATTGGACCAACTGGTGTTTGTTGAGATGAGACACAAAAGCATTACATAAGCCTGGAGTAGCTTCCTTATGATACAGAGAAAAATGTATTTACATGATCTCAAGCCCAGTTGCAAGGCTGAAAAACTTGGCTGTCACAAACCGCAGAGGCCAGGCTGGAGCTGGGAGGGCACTTGGTGATGGTTCAGGCACAGGGGGAAGGGTCAAAGTGAGTTCTGTAATGGAAATCAAGGCTGAACCTTCGCTCGGGAGCTGCAGCTCTGTAATTGCCACACTGTGATGTTGCCATGGCTGCCCAGGCTGTCCCTGCGTAGTTTCACAGTGTGTGAGAGTGGGGCCGAGGCTGCCGGCGAGCAGAGAGCTGCCATACGTGTTTGGGGAGCTCAGGCGTGTGCTGGCAAGCCGCGGTGACGGCAGGATCCCCGTCGGGCAGATTGGAGGCTTTGAGCTGTCTCCCATCTCTTCCCTCCAGCAGATCAGGGGGATGAGCTGTGATTTTTGCAGTACCTTAAAATCTGCTTTTTCTTCTTCCTCTCTCACACAAGGTCCTTCTTTCTGCCTGAAGCTGTGGTCAGGGTTGGAGTGAGGTGGCAATGTGAAATGGAGGAACCTGGGGGGCACGAAGGGAGGCCGGGGGGTGGGGGCTCGCCGGCCCTGGATGGGCTCTGGCGTGTTTTGATCTGAGAGCTTTTGGCCGCGTTGCCATCTGCATAGCCTGTGAATACTTTTCTCTGGCACAGACCTTGTTCCTCAGTGTTGCATCATCTCTGGGAGAAAGGCCAGGTCCGGAGCCCCAGCACAAAGGCTTTCTGAAGCCGATGAAGCTTGTTCTGTGTGCGGAGCGTCTCTCTCCTTCCTGTCGTCCTTTCCACAAGATTCCTGAAGAGGCCTTCGTCCGAGAGTCCCTTCATCAACAGCTACTTTATCTCCCCCGCTTCCTGCACACCTGGCTGATGCAACGTCTGCCTCGGAAGCCGCTGCTGGAGTCTCCTCTGGAGCCGATTGTTTGCCCTGACTGGGAGTGGCCAGGCAGGCTGGGCCGCCTGCTTCACGTGGGGGCCTTAAATAGATGTATAAAGGACGTACAGCCAGACCTGTGAGGCAGAGAGTATTTAGTGGGATTATGGAGAAATCTTTTTTCCAGTTCTAGGGCTGGAGGTTGCAATCCTACTGCTGGCAACTTGTTTGCATTTAGCCTTCCACTGGTTGCAACTTCAGGACACTGCTCAGTGCCAGTAAATTCTGCTGATTCCCCTTCTGTATGCAGTGACTTCCCGTGACTCTGGATTGTCCGGATTCTCATGGGAACTGTGCTTCTCTGGGTTTGGATTTGAGCCTAGTTACTGCCCTTTATTGGTCTGGTTTTCTCTGACCTTGCATGTGGTACAGGCTTTCTCTGAAATGCCTTCAAACACAATTTCCAGGTCTAAAGGTGGGTTGTTTTTTCCTTTTTGAGGGAGAGGTTCTCTGACAACCTTTTAGAGTTTGTCTACTCAGGAAAGCTTAATATTTACACAGGTACAACCATTCGTGTGAATACTATTACATGCACAAGCAACAAAATGTAGAACAAGGAAACACTTTGGTCTGCTAAGATCAAGCCAGTGTTGTTACATTATTTAAACTAATTTAAGTTTTATTTTAACTATATATATATATATATCTCCATCCATTTTCTGGTGTAGGCAGGCCTCTTTAAGTTGAATGTGAAAACAGGATTTATATGGACAAGGTGTAGCTGACTGAGCAGTGGTGTTTCCAGTATTGCTGTCTACCTATCTGCTCAGCCCCATGGCAGAAGGCTATTACCCTATAACCATATCTAAAAGGGAATGTGTATTTTACCTGCTTCTGCTTTTAGTCTAGTCTTCTTGGCATCAGCTGCACTTGAGACATGGCAACGTTTCCTTCCTGCCAGCTGTTCTGGCAAAGGCTTAGAGGGGACAGTTGCAGCAGTAACATCAACTGTCACAGCTGGATTCACTGGAGGTTAGTTGTCAACCCTTTAATCTCAAAATATCAGTTCTGAACCTTTTTTGTTTGCATTTTCTTACTTTTGTGATATACAGACTGTTATCCTTTACTCTATGGGCAGAGAAAGTGACAAACTCACAGCAGAGATCCAGCATAGCAATTAGGATGTGTTCCCCTCGCTACAGAATAGTTTTCCCCTATGACTATCCCAAATCAAAAGTTTGTAGAACTGAAAGAGGAGGGATATTTTTCCTCTTTCTTATTTCATTCAGTTTAGTAGTTTTTGTATCACTTCTGTGGGGTCTTGTGTATAATTATTTATTTTTTTTCTTCTATATCTTTCAGGAAATAATAGAAAACAAAAATGAAAGTATCTTCAGGTGGTTGCCTTCCTTTCATTTTTGAAAATACCATTTTAAATGCTACAGCATTTGAGGGATTTGTCATCTTGGCCAATGACTTGTTAGGCTGTGAGACAGAGGCAATGTGAAACAATGTTTTTAGTGTAAAAGGAGCAACAATTACTCTTTCTGAGTCTGTGGGATTTTTCTGAATTCTTCACTGTTAGTATTATTTTTTATTACTAACTTTTTTAAGGTGTTTTGGCATTTTCTATAGGTTGATAGATTTTTTTTTCAAAGTATTCTTGTGAAGCTTGGTTGAAGATTTCCTCTGCTTATGGCCTGTAAAGTTGTGAGGACTTTGTTATTAAGTTCCTAGTTGGGTTAGTCCTGTTCCCTTTGGGTTGAGGTTGTTATTCCTTTAAAACATCATCTCTGTCACAGTCCTTTGTGTGCAGACCAGGCAAATGCAAGTAGGTTGCTTCTCATCAGTGTGGGGTACAGCAAAGTATCCTGGTGTCTGCCTGCCACCTCTCTGTAAACATGCCTCAGAATAGTTTGGTCTCCTGTGGATCACTGCTCCTCTGGAACTTACTTCCCCTTTCTAATTTGGTATGTATCTGTTAATGGAATTATCCTTAGGTATGCTCTTCAATCAGTTTCACATCTATATGAATTAAACCTTCCATGATGCAAATCAGATGTTTTAATAAAGTCCAAACAAACTCTTGTCTGATGTCTCCATCTTCAGAGTGTACTGGACTGTAAAGAATGCAGTTGAATTGTCCATTATAAGGTATTTCTGAATGCAAAGTCTTATCTGCTCTTCCTTTATCTCTTATTAAATTCCTCTTCTATTGCTTATCATAGTACCTGAAATCCTTAGTGATTCCAAAAGAAAATCACAGGATTTTTTCCTTCTTTTTGTTGTTTTTGTAGGTGGTGGTGGTTTTTTTGGTCCACAAAACAAAGAGGTTTTGCATAACTTCTCGACTGCTGAAGCAGCAGCATACTTTGGAGGTTATTCTTTCTGTTTTTCTGAGTAATCTTGGGTCAGTTGCTGAGAATACTCGACTGTGCATTTCATAATTTCTCTTCCTGATGGTTTCATTTCATTTGGTTGCTCCCTGTCATTGTTTGTAGTCCCTTAGGGTATAGTTCACAGAGGAGTTTAACTAAGCTTGATGTTTTCATCATCGGGTAAAATGATGTATGGATGTGACAGTTTTTGCCGTGGTTTCTTGGGGGGGACAGTGGGTGGGAACTGAACTCTCACCACCACAATGGGCATGATGAAAGTTGCTTTAAAATAACTTCAACCTAGTTTAATGGAAAAGATTTTTAGTTTCTCTTTACCAAGTTTTATAAAAATCAGTTTAAAATTGGACTTGAATCTCAGTTCTAAATGTCTCACATGCCTTTAGCTGAGCAGCTTTATCACACTGACTTCAGCTAAGTAAGTGTATCTGTAGACACATGTTGAGGTAGTTTCTAGTACTTCCATAAAATAAGAATCATGGGAATCAGTAATATGATTTCATATCTTGTATGGAGCAGCTTGGCTGAGGTATAGGCCCATGGCTACCAAAAGCTGTTTGAAATCACTGCTGTGCAGCGTGGTGAGCGGGATTAGGTCTCGCCAAATTGTTGCTTTCTGATGCTTAACTATTTTAAAATGTTGTTACTGGTCTAAGAGCTTCTCAGTGCTCTATGGTGGTTCTCCAGTGCCAGAGAGCAAGATGAACTCTGAACCAAATGTGTACATACAAGCATTTGTTTTTGTGTTGAGTTACTTATGTATCAATCAGAAGAGAGTCTTAAGAAAGCCCCACAGCAGATGAATCTTTAGCCTTTGCACTGTGTTTGTCAGTAGTTTGGTTATCCCTGTATGCATTTGTAGCTACCAGTGAATACTCATTTTGCCTGTTCATTTGATCCTTTTTGTTGACTAGGACAGAGCTCTCTCAGACCAAGTGGGATGGATAGGGTGCTGTGTTGCCTTGTCAGTCAGCTGGCAGGTGATACATGGTACTAATGGTAATAATAAATACTTGTCAATAGTTCCTTTTTCAAAACCAGCACAGTTGTTTCCTGGCTGGTTAGTGAACCCAGCTTGTTTTCAGAGCAGAGCTATGCATTTGTATTGGCAGACTGAGGCACAATTCAAATACTTCTAGGAATCTGTATTTTTCAGAATAAGTTGGAGTTAAATGACATCAGGATTTGTCTGCTCTGCCCCTCTCTCTGTAGGTGACCTTCTAGAACAACGTCTGAAATTCTGGGAATTTGATGCATTTTTTTGAGCTGGTCATTTTAAACACAACCCCCCTTGATCTGGTTCTGTTTGCAGTAAAGGTTCTTGCTCTTCTGCAAAGATCTGCCCTTGACACAGGGCTTTTGGGTGTGTTGGAAAGAATGGGCAGTGCTTGGTTGGACGTGGGTGGACTGCACTCATATTCGGGCAGCCCTGGCTGGTGAGCTGGGACTTTTCCAGTATGGCAGTTGAAGCACTTCTTGTTTACATTGGATGTTATCTAGATTTTGGCTACTCTGAAATTTTCAGGGGAAAAAAATGAATGAATAGAATAGTCAACTTGGTAACACTTTTGATACTACTTCACTTGCAGTGTGATTTGCTACTGCTGCAGATGACAGTGTTAAGTATGAACTGGTCAGAATTCACTGGCCCAGGCCCAGAGGAGGTTGATGGAGAGGATGCCAAGGAAGGTTTCATGGCAGAGCTACTTTCAGTTTGCCACCAGCTCTGGCCTTTGGCAGTGTGAGATGCAGGAGAAAAACATGCTGTGAATTTGATGTGACTAGTAGTGGCACAGAAACTTTAAGATGTTTAACTCATTATGCATGGAGTTCATCCTGTATAGGTGACCTGTAGGCCTGTTGCTGAGCATAGAGAAGAGGATCATAAGTTACATTTTGGATGCTAGTAATCTTGGGTTGTCAGGAGTTTTGCATTCATGTCCAGTTTGGGGACCTGAGTAAGTGGAGTCATTGGGAGGTGTGGGGAGCAGTAAAGGAAGCACTTGTTTGTCCTGTGCTATCTGTGATCAGGAGACATGTGAGAAGTGGTCACCCTCAGTGCAGGCAGATGGGATTTCCCTGTCCTCCCTGCCCTGGTACACATTGAAGTCACAGACAATCAGAAAAGGCTTGTCTCAAGTTTATCCACACTGTGTTTTGTCCCAGTGTTACTTTCTTACCTTTCTCAGCAGGGCATGAGATGCTGGATGCACAGTTACAATACTTCATGTCCTTGGTAGACACACAAATGCACACCGATGCTGCAGAGAAGCAGTGAATCTCTGTCCGTCCCTTGCTTGGTAACTGCCTTATGCTTGAGTCTGTGACCGTGGAAGGGTGTGAGGGGAGTGCTCTGTCCCCACTGAGACTGTGTAGCATCACTTGAGCTGCACTGAATGGTGACATGAGTCTGAGCATCTGAATGCAGTAACACATGCAGTCTGTGAGGCTGTGCCCAGGGGCTTTTGTCAGGGGATGGATTCTTTTCATGGCACTCACAAATACTTTGTAGAGTTGCACACCACAGGTGCCCAGAGGTATCTGTGAGACCAGGGCACCAGCAAAATGCAGACGACTGCATCTTGAAGGAGGAAATTTTAGTGAGCTATTTGACCATACTTGCTTGTCCCTGTTGATAGTGGCTTTTAACACCACAAATAATGGAAAGAGCTTCCAGCAGTAAATTTTCTGCATCTGCTTTACTTGTAATATGGATGGCAGCGATCATGGAAGTGAGTCAACAAAGTGTTGTGGCTGCTGCATCTTAAACAGAGTTTTGAAAATTAAATTCACTCTTACAGCAGGTGTTGCCTAACCTGTGATCAGCCAGCTTAGTACAGTCCTTATCATCAATATGGGATGTTACCTGAAAGAACTGAATAGCATGTGTTCACATTTTACCTAAAGCAACACTTAGAGTTTTGGTCTGAAGGTGGATGAGTCTCTAGTGTGTCACCTGTGCTGAGTGAGAAGCATGGATCCCAAAGCTGGGCTGGCTCTGTGGGTAGGTGCACCTTTGGGCTGTTTTGATGATGCTGGAGAAGACCAGTTATCTTTATACTGGTGTGACTGGTTAAGGAGGCAGGCATGTAGATGCCAAGCATGTGTGTGTGTGTGTGAATCTTTAAATCCTGCATTTTCTAAACCAGCTAAGTATTATTTACCCATTAGGCCATCGAGATTCCTGTTTCTGCTTGAAGAATTGTATCATAAGGGAGATAGGTTTGTGCTGTGGTCTGAAGCTCATCAAATTTGCATTAAGACTTTGAATTTGAGGAAGACTTCCCGTGACACTGGAGAGAACTCAACGTGGCTTTTTTCCTCCTGTACAGCTGTATATTTGTAGAGGGAGAGGTAGGAAGGAGCTCAGGGATTATATATACAGAAAATTAGTCAGTTTGATGGGTGAATGTTTTGATCTCAACCTCGGTATTTTCATTAGCCTATAGGCTAAGGTTTTGGATGTTACCAGACCAAGTTTCACGAGGACCAGACTGTAATCTAGTCAGAAGGTGGTACGGTCTTGGCCGGCACTTGAGACTGGTCTTTGCAGTTCGTTTTGAATGTGACATTGTCAGAGTTGAAAGTATACATAAAACAGCAGCAACAAACAGCAAAATCTGAGGGTGGCTGATGGTTGGGCAAGTCCTGCTGGGTCAACACAAAAGCAACTGAACTGGAATTTGTCTTGTCTAACCTTTTTGTTTGGTATTTCATGTTTCTCCGGTATCTCCTTCCTGAAAGTGGGACTTAACCAGACTGTTTCAGTGCAACAGCTTTTGTACATCATTCCTATGAGAAGTGACTGAAACTTGTCCTGGCTACCCCAGGACTGACCAAATGTCCTGTGATCCTCTAGTCCAGAAGCCACACCTGAAATCCTCTGGTTCTGCTGAGTCACACGCAGGCAGGAGGCTGGAATTTGTCCTAATGAAATCTCGGGCTGCTGCCAGCTGGGTATGGTCATGGCAAAAGCAAGAGATCAATAGGGAAAAAAATAAATCTAAGCAAGTAGTTTAAAAGATTGGAGGCTGCAGAAGTTTTCTGTGTCTCTTAAAAGTGCAAGGTGCTTCAGACACTGAAAAACTTGTCCAGTTTCTTTTAACCTTGTGCCAGAGTTTTATGTGACTCTGTGCTGAAGCAGGGATTGATGTCTGTGGCTTTTTAGCTGTATTTTAGCAGCAATTTGTCTCATCTGGTGTCAGTGTAGAAATCACAATTCTGTCACAAGCATGAGAAAAGAGTAAATGAGACACTTCCTAAAGGGCTTTTTATTTTTCCAGAAAACACACTCAAGGACACCTGGGCTATCTTGGGTTTGAGCTGCTTGTGAGCTTAGTCCTGGCTGTTTTCTTTTTCATCTCTCACCTCCCTGTGAGACCATTGCTTTGGGGCATAATAGGGAATTGTCACAGACCACTTAGAAATTGTTACGTGCTGCTTCTGTAATACACTGTATGCCTGTCATACTATCACAGAGATTTCTCTTAGGGATATATATACTGCAGAAGGAAAAGATTTCCTTGTGCTAAGAGAAGGGCCCTGCCTTTTAAGACGGGAGAAGGCAATACAGCGTGTGGTGTTGAAACTTTCTGACTCTCTCACTCTTCTTTCATTTGCCCTTGTAGTGAGTGTGTGTTTTGTGTTTCTCAGGGTTTTTGTGCGTTAAACAATGGCTGAACTGTGGTGTCCAAAGGCAGTTCCCTGTGAGAAATTCACTACCCGCAGGAAAACTTGGCTCACAGCCCTTCTGTAGCCCAGGAGGGTTTGCTGGCAGAGCCCCCGAGATGCCGAGGAGCATGTGACGGCTGGCTGCGAGGGCAGGCTGGCTCATCTGTGCTGCCAGAGCCAGGGCAGAGACTGCACAAAGTTGTTCAAGGCTGCCCTTAAAAGTTTAATGTGCAGAGAGCGTGGCTAAACGGTCACTGAGTTTCTGTGGCTTTGAAGCTACCTTTGCTATGTGTGGAAGTGCAGCCTTTCTCTGTCATAGGGGTGCTCTGTAGAGTGTGTAGAATAATAGCTCCTTTATGATTGTCGGTGTTATTGAGGTTATTTACATAACGAGGAGCTGATCCCGTTTCACCTCCGCCCGCCATTCGACCCTTGGAAGTCTGTGTTTGTGTGCTTTCGCTCACTGCCTGCCTTAGCAGGGCTCTGCGGTCGGGGGCAGCTGTGCCCCACCATGCTGCTGTGACTCGCCCTGGCTCCCTGCAGCCAGCCGATGGCCCCACCGTGTCCTCACCGCAGCAGCCTGTGTGCCAACGCCTGGGCGTCTGCCATGGCTCTGCCACGAGGAGGTGTCAGCTGGAATTTCAGAAGGTTGGCTTGCCGGACTGAGTAATCAGAGCGAAATCCAGGATGGCACTCGCCAAGTGGAGGCCGTTGGTGGCATAGGGAAAACAGCTTTGCTGGTCGTGCTCGCCCATGCTGTGGGCCCAGTGAATGCAAAACCAAGCTGTGGGTGATGGGTGACAGCTGCTGCTTATATGCAGGAGGAGCTAATGGACTGCTTAGCTGATAATTAGTCCTAAGTTTAGTTGGGGGGAAGGGGATCTGTCATTATCGTCTTCATGGCAGAGCAGCTCATTGCATGTCAGTCCAAGACTAATAAAAAAAGCCAACCCACCAAACTAGTACCAACTGCACCACCTCCCTGGCCCCACATATGAAAACAGTGTAAAAATTATATGAGATGTCACCAATGGAAATGTATTTCTGCTTTTCATTTGCTGTGAAGGCCTTCTTCAGACAGGAGGGAGGTCTCATCCTGTAACAGAGATGAAATGCTTTGTTTCTACCCTGGTAGGTTTCCCCATGTCCGTGACGTGTTGGCCGAGGCTCTGCGGCTCCTCTCCGCCCTCGGAGCGGCCAGTCGCTGCCCTCTGGACTCCGTGATCCCCGACGGGCGTCATGAGCATTGCAATCCCTCTGGGAGTCACCACACCAGATACGTCCTACTCCGACATGGCTGCAGGATCAGAGTGAGTGCAACCACATGGAGGAGGGAGGAGGAAGTGCAGATGTCAGAGGGCTACCGGGGAGTGGAGTTGCAGGATTGGTGCCAGTGCTTTCTCTCCTTGAGAGAGAGGGGGGTGTGCTGGTCCTGTGTGAGAAATGAATGCAGAAACAAACTGAGTGTTTAAGAAATGCAGTATTGTGGAAATTGGTAAGTTTGACAGAGGAGGTTGGGCAAAAGAGAATTCCAGCACTGAACCATAAGTTTTATATCAGTTTGGCTAGTAAGTTTGCACTGAAGTGGAGGCAGACATGTGTTTGCTGTACCCATGCTTGACACTCGCAAGGTGCAAGCCAACTCCTCTAAAAGCTGTGTTCTATGAGGTATCAGTGTGCTAAGCCTCCTAGTTCAGAGTCCATACCAATCGTATAGGTCTGATTTCCAGACTGTTTTGGAGCTTTGTCAGAGATGTGAGACAGCATCAGTCTGTGTAGGCACCTTTATTTGGCTTCTGACCTTTAACAGGTTCCAAGAAGCACACCTCAGTGGGCCATGCTTCAAGGTCCCTACCACAGGACTTTGTGCAGGGCTCTAACTGCAGTCCTATCTCTCAGGCCTGTTGGAGGGGATAAAGCATTTCTTTTTACAAGACACTGCTTCTGTTAGTACTCATGTGAGCTGACATCACTCTCTGTTTTTGTGGGAGCAAGAGGGAGGGCTCCAAGTTATCTGTGTGCTTCTGCTTCCTGCTTTCCTGTATCCTTTGAAACATGGAATGTAGCATCTCTACAAAAATTTACAAAAGACATTTTGGAAATAGACTTCCCCCATGTATTATTAAAAGGTACCTACTGTGCAAATACCTGTGTGTCAGATTGATCAATGTGGAATAGATACTGCTCCAGACCCTATTAATTTGGAGCTGTAAGAGCTGTGGGCTAAAGTACGAATCCTTGTTTTTCCCTTCCATCTTGCCCTGATTTGCCTATGCACGGAGGCTGACTGCACAGTCAGACTCTCTGCAGGACTGCTAGTGCTCTTTTTTATGTCTGTGTTGACACTGGCCACATCCTAGGCATTCTTTTTTGTGATGCTTCCTTCCATCCTAAAGCCCATATTTTTATATGTTTTTGAGGCAGTCAGAATGTAGTAAGTCACTCATCTGCAGTGGGGTGTATGATCCTTCACTTTTCAAGACTGAACATTCAGTGTTGCTTGTCACCATGCTTCTCCCACACCAGCACTGTAAGGCCTCAACATGCAGGAATTTTAAACTGTTTATGACAGGAGAGAGAGTGCTAAATAGTTTACTCATGTACTAGACACTTTGCTTTCAGAGCTGAGCATGATAGAGAGGAGAGCCAGATGTATCCACGCATGTCCCTTGTAACATTTAAATAGCAAAAAGACTGTCTGTAAACCTTATGCAAAGCGTTTTCTTTTTCCATGGTTATAAGAAATTTGTAGGTCCAACTTGAGGCTAGGCTTTTGAAAAAGTCTGCATTGGTTTCTGTTTTCTGAAAACTGGAAATGCCAGGGCTTTATTCTCCAAGCTTAGCATCAATGTGCTGTTATGTACTGCTGAAGTGTCCTTCATTAGTCAAAGTTAGGGCTGTCCTCCACTTCTTTGAAACTTTTACTAATTTGATGCATGAAGTCTGGGGTACATGAGCTTCCTGCCTCTTACAAGGAATTCATTTCAAAGATGTGCATCACAAAGGCAGTGGGAAGATAGAAGGAAAACTGGCTGGTCCTCTTCTCAGGCTGACCGTTTGCATCTTCCCCCAGCCTCTGATACAGAGCAGGAGTGAAAATGCTGAAGAGTGTTTGTGTTCATCTGAGGGTGACATGGATACTGTAGAGTAGTTCTGTTGTGTTAGTCTGAGTGTATGTTGGAAGTTGTTGAAGCTCCTTGGTGGGCTGCTGCTGAGGAAGCATGGGCTTCAGCATTGTTGCCCCTGGACACCATTGCACCAACAATCTTGAAGTCTAATTTCTAGTGCTTGCAGCAGCATTGCTGATGTTCCAGGCTGAGTGTAGCTAGGAATGTGGGTGACTTGGGCAGAGGATGGATCTACTGCTTCAGCTGTTTAGACACTTTTCCTTCTAATACTGGTTCTGAAAATATGATTCAACCTGAATGGATTTAACTCTGTACCAGTCTGGAAGTGCTGAGGGACCATTGCAGAGATCCAGCAAGGCAGGGTTGTGTGGCAAGCTCAACATGGTATATTTTATTAAGGAGTATATCCCCTGGGAGTGTGGCCTGCTGTATCTCCTGCTTTTAACAATTTAGCTGGCTGCAGTTACATTGAAAACCAACAGAGTTTATCATGTTAGGCACTTAAATCCTGAGCTACAGAAGTGCAGTTTGCATAGGTTTAGGGTATTCTACTTTCTGCGGTTCTTGGTATGATAAATTATTGCTCCTTTACATTGCAAAGAGAGATCCACCTTACTCCAGGATAAGGTTAGCGCATTGGAGAGAGTATATCAGGTTTAGTGGCAGGGTGGGGCAAACTTCAGTGCAGCAGAGATTTCAAGAGCTTATAGGAAGTCCAAAGGGCACAGGGGTTGGTGTTCTTGGGTGGTGCCTAAACACTGCCCCAAGCATGACCACTGACTGTAGTTGTTTGAGTACTGAATCAGGATTCATACTGACAATGTAGGACCCACTGAGAATCCTGTGAGATCTCACCAGAGCAGCAGGAGGTCTAAGGTAAAGTTTTCCTTTTCTGTATTTTTTTTCCTGCTTGCTCAGTTTCATGCTGTAATTTCAAATATAATTTCATCTGCAGACATGATTCAGTGCTATTCTGCTATATTCTGATATAGGCCCAGCTTCTGATCTCTGCAGAGGTTAGCTGATTTGTATCTTCAGCTTGTTACAGACTGTGTTTTGTTGCTGGTATTCTGTCTGTAGCCTCATTATCTAACATTCCCTGCATTGAACTGCAGCTGTCCCTTCCCTCAGTAGAGTTTCTGCAGCTTTCTGCTAAGGATATACCTTTCATTTTTTGCTGTTTTTTTTCACCACCATGTGGTGGAAGGGTGCATTGTACCTCAGCAGCAGATCTCTTCAGCACATTGCACACCATGTTGCTGCATAGAAAGCACAGGGCGAGTTTGATTTGTCTGTGGCCACTGTCTGTCCAGGTCATTAATTTTGTCTCCTTGTGACAGGAATCTCCAACACCTGGTAGTTGCTGTCAGGACAGCTTCAGGTTTCATGCAGACTTTATCACAGGACACTGGACACAATTTGTGTCTTGAGGGAGAGAGAAACAAGTGCAGATGCAGAAAAGCTGCTTAGCTGCTGTTTGGAATAAGCTGCTGCAGAGATAAAATGGCAGTACTGTTTAGTGGCTTTCAGATTAGGCTGGCTGAGCTCATCTGTGAATGTTGAACTAGACCCAACTTCCTCAACTATAAGGAAACTGAGCTTCTTACATGCTAATTATCTTTTTAACTTCCCAGATTGAGACCCAATTTAATGAGTTATCTAGGGTGGCCCTTACTCAGTTCTTTCCCTCTGAAAGCAGGTTCAGCCTGTACAACTTCTGCACACATGATGCCTAGTGAAGCATATAATAACACCTCAGTTTCATGCAGCTTATTCCTTTTGAGCTCATGTGTTGAATAGAAAAGGGCAGTGAAATACTGGCATTAAAAAAAAGAAAAAAAGATGTTGTATTGATGGGTTTTACTTCTGGCCCTTTCTGCAGCCCAGAGTCTGTGGAAGCTAGTCCAGCTGTCAGTGAGAAGAATGTGTACTCCAGCCACGGCTATGGGGCCACCCAGAAACACAGCTATCGCGGGCTGCCTTACGCAGTGAGTACTCTCTCTGCAGTGAATCAGCTCTTTACTGCCTACTTTACTCTTTTCTCCTTGCTCCATAGTTCTTTGCCTGTTAAGCCTTAGAAAATCTGGGTTGTTTATTAGGGAACACCAAGTTACAGCTGAGTTCTGCTATGCATTTTGCATTTGTGTGTTTATTGCTTGTGAAGTCTTGCATACTCTATGGCAAGCTTATTAGTGTTCCAGGTGATAGATTTTTTAACTGCAGCATATGAATGAAGTGTGAATATATATGAATAGCCAATATTTTCTTGGTGGCAATTCTATGCCCCATTTGGGTCATTGTGCACAATTTAAACTTGTTTCAACTGTGCAGATTTTCGCTTTGGCAACTTAAAACTATGAGAAACAAGCAACAGTCAGGAGGAGTGGGAGTATGGCTTGAAACTATGGGATGAGCAGGACATCACAGAGTTACTGAGGTTGGAAGAGGCCTCTTGAGATCATGCAATCCACCTGCCTTGCTCAAGCTGATTCTGCTTGAGCAAGTTGCCCAGGACTGTTGTCCAGTTGAGTTTTGAATATCTCAATGGACTCCACAACACCTCTGGGCGACCGGTTCCAGTGTTTGACCACTGATGCCATCTCAGATCATTAGCAGTGCGACTGTTAATGTTGAAATAGCCTGGTTGTTTTCCTAGGTTTTGAATTTAATTCATTGATGTAGAAGGAAACCATTCAGATCTTTCAGAGCCATTGGTTTGCTTTTTTGGTAGATTGAGGCATTCAGACTCTAGTGGTTTACACCACATGACATAGTAACATGGGAACTGTGGATTTGGGACTTCGGTTTCTAGGCACCATATCTTCACATTAAAAGTAGTACTGCAAATACTCATTTTCAGGATCATAATTATGGAGCCCCTCCTCCTCCAACGCCACCAGCCTCTCCTCCTGTCCAGACCATTATACCTCGTGCAGAACTGAACGGCCTGCACTCGCCTGATGAGGAGAACTCTGGGGACAGTGAGAGCTCCTCAGAAGGAGAATCAATTCCCACTTGGTGCCACTGCAGTGTCTCCCAAGATGGTTTCCTTCTCAAGTGTGAAAAGTGCAGGTAAGCTTTGGTGCAGTGCAGATCTGGACTGCTCCTTGTGTTAACTTCTCCTGCCGAATCATGTCACGTTTGGGCTGTGGGACAGACTTCCTTTTGCTAACTGGAGCATTCTTTCCAGTGCTTTACCCAGTATTGACCCTCCTCCTTTGCGTTGTCAGCCTGACAAGTGTTGGTGGCACCAGGAGTGGAGATGAGGATGTTAAATCGATGTTCTTATCATCCTGGGCCCCACTGAGGGCACGCATCTTGTGACATCCTGTTGAATTTCAAGTGACTTTACTCCTACAAACCAGCTTCAATTGTGCATTCTCCTTTGGCAGAGGAATGAGCAGGGGGAAGGTGATCAGACTTCGCCGCCGGAAGCAGGACAACGTGTCAGGTGAGCTTGAGGTTGTAATTCTGATAATGATGACTTTTGCTTTCTTTCCACAAGACCTTTGTCTTTTGGCTGCTCTAATCTAACTGTGATCAGTCACTGCTAATGTTCTTTGCCCCCCAGCCACTGGATTTTTCTCCTCTCTTTCTGCCTTACCTCTTGTTCTCGGGAAAATCAGATTATCTTGTGAACAGAAAAGGGAAATGTTCATCAGTGCAATTCTGTGAGACGTGAGACCTTTGGGAGATCTGTTCCCAGGTTGGGTGGGAAAACAGAGGCGGTGTAGTTTTCTCAGGGAAGAGCTATGAAAATGGACATAAGTGTAAGCTGTTCTCTCTGCAATGAACAAAAACATTGCTAACAAGGCACTTCTTTCCACAGGTGGGGACAGCAGTGCAACTGAGAGCTGGGATGAAGAACTGTCTCCTTCTACAGTGCTGTACACAGCTACGCAGCACACCCCTACAAGCATCACACTGACTGTCAACCGTGTCCGGAGAAGCAAACCTAAGAAGAGGAAGAGGAATACAGAAAAAGCTCGTGCCGCTCCCAAGGCCAAGAAAATCAAGGTATGTGGAGTGAGAGAAGGTTGCTGCAGTTCCTACCAAATGCTGTGTGGAGTATTGTTGAGAGAATGTTGACAAGCTGCCAACAGACAAAAGACTTTTGTCCTGTCAGGAATTGCTCTTTCTGGTGTAATAATGTGACGCCTTGTATTTGTGACCTGCTAGAACACGTGGCTGTTGGTTTGAAAATCACCTTACCAGAACTCCACCCTTATTTCCCAATGCTGTCTATTCATGCTCAGAGCTTTTATTCAATTACATATTTTCCTTCTTGCTCTGTTAAGTGTTGGGAAAATGACTTTTGGAGTCTGTCTGTTTGTGGCAAAGGGTCGGCCTGGAAATGGATTGAAAAATGAAGGGAGTGTGGCCTTTTTTAACAGGCTATGTTAAGGAGTCCAGGCTGTAGAGCTGCGTGGCACTGTTCTTCAGGGACAGAGATAGTGCCTGTGTGGAAAACTATGTAGGTAGTGATAAACATTTGTTGAGGGATGGCTTTACTGTTTATGAGGGTTGGGGGACATAATTTTGGATTGAAAGTGTGTGAGCAGTTGGTTCTTTCCCATCTTCTGCTATTTTTACTATGATTTTCCCCAGGTTTAGGTTTCCCTTGAAGTTCTTCTGGCAGACACCCTTTAAGTAAAAGACTGAGAGCAGGAGCCATGCAAAGTCTTCAGGCTTTTTGTTGTGAACCACCTTAATTGTTTTGCTGGTCTTCTGTCCAAGCAAGTGGGATTAGTCAGGACAGTTTTGGTTTTGATCTTGAAGTTTTTACTAAGTATGAGGCATCCCTTTTTACTTCAGAAATCCTGGCCATCAAGCTTGTCAGCAGTTTCCACTGGATTTGCATTGCAGAATCCTTTTGTTAAAGTCCATTGCTTCTTCTCTGGGTCCTCATGTAATTCTTGCCATCTTCTGTTAAGGGTTGGTCTGTTTGAGTAAGATCTAGTGTGGTTCTGGGACACTAATTCTTTGGAAATATATAATGCTTTGGTTTTTCTCTCCTTCTCTCCTTATTTGGGGGACAGGCCTTTCGAGAGGGCTCACGAAAGTCTCTGAGGATGAAGGTAAGTAGACCTGAGAACCTTCTGTGATGGTGGTGGTTTGTTTTTATTCTGTGTATTTTGTGCCTGTCTTGGTTTTCCTGGGGAGTTTATGGTTGTGGGAACCAGCCTCAGAATAATCTCAAGCCTTACCATGCACCACAAGCAGCCCTGTTCAAAAAGGTGTAACACCCCTTGAAGCTTGTTTTGGCTTCAGGTTGATTTCTGTAAGGTAATGTCATCCAGTTCCAAGAGATATGACTGATTCATGACACCTGGGAGTGGGGTGTTTGATGTAAGGGATGTAGAACTGGTTGTGGCCACTCTTCTGTGAGATCAGTTGTCATTTGATTGCATCAAAGCTATTTTAAGCCTGGGCATCAAAGTGTAGTGCACCAGCTTTACATTGGGAGTCCCTTGCAGTGTTGTCTTGTTTCTCTCCACAACCTCTTACTAGAGATGGATGGAACAATGCATTTGTCTCTGACTTTCTGCAGTACTGGTAGGTGTGGCTGTCTGGTAGAAAGTTTATTTGACCAAAAAAAAGTAGACCTGCACTTTCAGCTGTATGTGTTCCTAGAAACACAGGAGGTGCCCTAAAGTTCACTTGGTTCCATCTGACCCCATTATGTTGGACGTGAGTGAGCTGACTGTAGACCAAGCCTACATGAGATTTATTTGCTTTTGTGTGTTCCATTCCTTTGCTTTTTTAAAATCTGTGTAATTATTTTTCCAGAGTGACTTAAAAACCTTTTTCTGCTCAGGCACTGGCTTAATTTTTTTGAGTGTAGCAGTGTCAGGTACCGATTCTTAAGAGGTGGTCTTACTCCTGCAAAGAGTTCTCTGTGGATTCCTGAGTGGCAGCTGTTGTGCAATGTTCTGGAGGATGCAGGTTCTGAAAAAGCTGTCCCCATGACAGACATTGTCACAGCTTGGAATAGATTGGCTTTGTAGCATATTCATATGCTCAGAGCACTATGGATAGGCTTTTCCTGTGATGTGCTAGCCATTCACCCTTTGCTGTTTGGTGCAGAATTCCCCTTCTGAAGCACATGCCTTGGATGAAAACACAGCTGAAGGGTGGGAGAATCGAATCCGCCTCTGGACAGATCAGTACGAGGAAGCCTTTACTAACCAGTACAGTGCGGACGTGCAGAACCTGTTGGAGCGGCATCTAAACTCTAATAAAGAATTCGTGGGCAAAACTGCCATGCTAGACACAATCAACAAAACAGAGCTGGCCTGCAATAATACTGTTATTGGGTCCCAGATGCAGGTAAGGACCTTAAGACAGAAGCGGGGTAGGTCAGGTCCTCTGGTTTCTAGCCATAAGGTGTGGGTATGAGCGAGCAATGTTGTAGCTAGTCATCTAATTTCAGCCCAGTGGGCATAGGTTTGATATGAAAGGGAACAGAAGAGGTGCCAGTACCCAGACAGACTGAGAAGCACTCACATTGAACCAAATCAGTGTTGCTAAGTTGGGGATACTTTGTCCTGTGGTATGGTTGACAGGTGTTTTACTGGAAATACTTTTTGTCACTGAATGGCTTGAGGCAGAACCAGATTTATCGCTTGCTGGAGACAGGAAATTTCCTGCTTTCCAGATGAGTTTTCCTGTCTTCCCCCTCCCCCCCCGCCTTTTTTGTTGTTGGGATTTTTTTCACATTGTGTGGAAAGCTCTTTTAAAGTTAGAACCTTTCAGTATTATTTCAGTATCTTTGAAACTTGTTGGAACTCTGGTAATCTTCAAACATTGCACAACTGCAACTGAATTGAGGGTACTGTCTCTCCCTAACTTTTCTGAGTTGCGCAATGATTGATGTCTTGCCAGCTTTATGGAGTGCCTGTAGACAAGGAGAACAGGAAAAGGGTGAGTGTGGTGTGTGTCCTTCCCATTACTCTTCTCAGCTGGTGTTTCATCTGGTCTGTGCTTTACTGAACAGAGAACAGAATTCCCACTCAGTTCAGGCTTTGTGGGGCTTCCTTGTCCAGGAGAGTCGAGACAGGTGCAACTGAAAAAGATGAGCTGCAGAACAGATGTGGGACACCTCTTCTGTGGAAGGGGAGCAGAGTCAGAAACCTGAATATCAAGTATGTGTTTGTGCTTGAGTCATTCTTGTTTATATCAGCTGACTCACTGCTCTGTGAAGTTCACATGCTTACTGCCACCTTTCCCTTTGCATTCATGTAGGTGAAGCACATCACGCAGAGCACAGATACATACCACCAGTTAGAGAGAATAGAGAAAGTACAGAAAGAGGACTTGGGACCAAACTTCCTTCCACTCTTGCCTCTAGTTCTGCAGTAATAAGACTTCTGTGGGGAATGGGGAGAAGCACCTCTACTTGGCTCTGTGAATAGCCTTCCTAAAGAGAACTGAGGAAATACAGGGAAGAAAAAGTTCTACTTCTCTGGAAAACTTACTATTTTCTGAGTCTGAATGTAAGCTCTTCTGTCTTCTTCACATGAGTTTTTTGTCATCTTCATAGATTACAGCAGGACAGACGATTATAAGAGATATTATACATAAATGTGCTTGTTCTTGTCATGCTGTCTTGCCCTCTCCCTTCCCTGTACAGACATAGATTTTCCCACAGGGAAAAGTGGCCAGCATTCCAAATCGGAAGACTCCAAATGTGATATATCCCAAAGAAACAAAAAGATAGAAAGTTGCAAAACTTCATAGTGAGCTGCAGTTACTCTAAACAAGCTGTAGGTAGGTACCTATGGTTGTGCATGCTGGGAAAGTATAAAGGGACTTAGTGGTTTTGTGGTTCCTCTTGGATACTGAGGAAAGACCTGGTGGTTGTCCCAGGCTACTGCTTGTCAGCCCTTGTGTCCTTGTTCTCTCTGCTCAGCAGTTGGCTGTGGAATGCTGTGAGAAGAGATAGCCTGCACAGGTGTGGAGTGCATGGTCTCTCATCCTGTGCTTTATATTTTTTTGTTCCACTCATTTGTCTTATTCTTGCTGGACAAACTGAGAAGGCTTCTTGGTTTGCATCAGTTGTCTTTTAACTGGATGTCATTACTGGATGTAAAAACAGCTTTTCTGGGAGATAAGGAAAAAGGTACTTTGAGCTAGAAAAAAAAAAGTAGGAGGAGGTTGTGTCAGTATGCAGATAGCAGCTCTGTGCAGAAGATGGGTATCCTATCTGCTTTATTTGGCCATGAAGACTTCAGAGAGACAAGAAGGGAATAACAATGAAATGTTTTGTATGCCCTGCATGTTCTCACAGTTGAGAGAGTTCTTTGGCTTGAGTAAACAGTGATGCAAGTGTATCATATTAAAAAAAATTTAAAAAGGCAAGTGTGACCTAAAAGTTTTCTTAAGCCAGGAGGAATGAGGAGAGTTGGGTTAATAGATGTTCATGCAAGTGTATGGACTTCTGTTCGTTGGGATGTTTTGGATAAAGTCTTTCTCAGCTTTCCTAATGATGCAAAGGGAAACTTGTGAAAACATGAAGCTATTCAGTGTCATGAATAAAAAAATCATCTCGATGCTGGTTACTGCCAGATGCTTGACAAACTGAAAGCTGTGAATCACATTTCTGCTTGCTGTTGCCAAACCAAACCCAGGGTCAGTATTTGCCCTTTGTTGCCTCTCATAACTGCTGACTTGAGCTCAAACCCCTGATTGATGTTTCATTCTGAAATGAAGTGCAAAAGGGCCTTTATAAAATAAAGCCACTGAGTATTATGCAGATGTTACTCTGCAAACGTATCAGAACAGTTTTGTCTGATTAGCAGTCAGCAAACCCTGGGCTATGACATGAATCAAATCATTGGTTCTTTTCGCTCATGAAAGCATGGCAGTTAATCCTCTTCATATTTCTGAATTCAGAGAATGAAAACAAGCTGAGCTAGGGTCTTATCAGAAAAGCTATGAGATCATTCCTGTTGTACCAAACTCAGATAATTAAGTTTTACAGAGCTTCTTTCCTTCATGGGTTCTCTTCTCCTCCCTCCACTTCACCTTACCCCACGTGTGTTACCCATGCTGTTTTTCATCATCAAGTGAGCTGTACTGGAAAATCAGCTATGGGCCAAAGGTGGGAGTGAAAGCTACCAGACACTAACTGGCATCTCTGAAAGGCACTGAGGGAATTTGGTAGAGACAGTTTAGATTGGGGGGAACCACTGAAAGTCATCTGGTCCAATCCTTCCACAGACAACCAGCTTAGATAAGAAACTGATTATAACAGTGGTAGTACAGAAACAAAACTCTTCAACTGGAGATACGCTTGTGTCTCTGTCCTAATTTATCTACTAGCTTTAGATAATTTCTCCTAATGTCACCTGCTAACAAATTCAGTCCCATTTATTTATTGTGTTACACAGTTGGGTAGTACAAAGAGTGTCCAATGTTTTAAAAATTAATTCAGCCACTGCTCTGGGCAATGCAAACAGTCTTGTCCTACAGTTCACTCCTGTGAGCAGAAACAGGAGCCAGCAGTCTGGAAATAACATGTTTCTTTTATGCCAGTTCAGTGGACTTGGGGAATCCTCTGTGAGCTCCTGTCAGGACCCAAGACATGAAGAGATGGACAACACCCTGCAAGGCTTTTCAGAGTCTCCAAAACATACATGCAGGTTTTTCCAATTGACGGCAGATAGAGTGGTATGAAAAAGAGATATACCTCATAGGTATGATAAATGCAGCACTACTCTATCTCCAAGATGAGATCTGTAATAGCAAGGCCATTCCTCCCATCTGCTTAGGTTTCAAATTCATATTTTTATAAAGCTGTCTTTATCCTGGACTTGAGTGAGAGAAGTCAACAAATAGATCTTAATTCACTAGCTGATCCAAGACCATAGAGTTACTTTGGTTGGAAAAGTCCAACCATTATCTAAGTCCATCAAGTCTGGTGCTAAACCATGTCTCTTAGCACCACATCTTTTCATCTTTTAAACACCTCCAGGGAAGGAGATTCAACCATCTTCCTGGAGAAGCCTATTCCAGTCTTTGATAACCATCCCCTGGTGCAACTTGAAGCCATTTGCTCTCATCCTATCACTTGTTACTAAGGAAAAAGAGACTGACACCCATCTCAATGCAGCCTCTCAAACAGCTGTAGAGGGTAGTAAGGTCTCCCTTCAACCTCCTCCAGACTAAGCAACCCCAGTTCTCTCAGCTGCTCTTGGTAAGATCGGTTCTGTAGACACTTCACCAGCTTTGTTGCCCTTGTGTAGTATAATGTCATCTTAAAATAATGAAAGTCTTCTTCCCAAAGAAATTCAATTCGGGGCATATACAAGATACCGAAAACCCCAAAAAGTAAATGGTTCGGTGCTTTTGTATGGTCAATACAGAGGTTCTCATTTGGTTCCCAGTGCTGAGTGCTGCTTTAAGACATTGCCTTTATTTTCACGAGTTTTGAATGTCATGCCTTCTGTCATTGTCCAGACTGAGCCTCTTCTTAAGCTAATGTGATTTTTATCCATTGGAGCAGACTGTCAGCAGCTGTTTCTAACAAGAGAGTTTTAGCAGGAAAAGTCAGGAGCTTGATCTTAATAAAATCCTGTGGTTTACTTCTGGCAAGGTAGATGACTGTCATTAGTACTGAAGTTAGAACACTTGTGCCTCAATTCACTCTGCAAAAGTATCAAGACCCGGGTCCTTATGAGCAGTAAATAGCATGCTTAGGAAAGAGCAGGCACAGCTCTTGTGGTGAGGCAGCAATCCTCACATAATTGTTGCTTGTGGAGAGGTTCATTCTATTAAGTAAGAAAAGTTTGGGTTTATGGAAGAAGTCTTTCCTATGCCCTACTGCTTATAATATCCCTTCCATTACTCTGTAATATGTGTTGTATTTGGATGTCTGTGGTTAAAGAATGTTGTGGTTTCATACTGTCAAGGCACATTGCTGTGAAAATCCATTGTAATGGAGCTGTAGAAATCAACATAAAGAAGATACAGTAAACTGTCACTATTTAGTTAGAAATTTATTTCTTCACCTTAAAAATAAAAATCCACAGCACTAGCTGAGCTAGGCAGATGAAGAGAAGTTTGTGGATGGGGGTAGAAATTGCCAGTTTAAGTCTTTGGCCTATTAGCTTAGATTTACCATCCTCTGCAGAAGGAAAAGCTTGTGTTTTTTACTGCATGTGTGACAACCCACAATCTAGGGAAGATTTGAGTTATTCTGGCTGCCAAAGTGGCTGTAATTGCAGAGCAGTTCCCTGTTCACAGCAACTGATAGGTCTGGTTATGTCTCCTAGCCACAAGCCTGAACTTGGTCTGATAGATATCTGAGACTTAGTGTTGAAGAAAAGGAGTAAATACTCTTTGCTTTTCATAAATGTTATCATAACAAGATCATTGGTCATGGCTAAACTATTACAGAACAAATACTATATTTGCTTAGCAGAGTTTCTGTGTGTTGCTACTAGAGTAATTTTTCTTTTCATGTAGTTAAAACATTCTTAATGAGCTAGAGGTGTTTTGGTTTAAATCCTTGTGTTTTGCTCTGGTTTTCCTTACAGCTGCAGTTGGGAAGGGTGACTCGGGTACAGAAGCACCGGAAGATCCTGAGGGCAGCAAGAGACTTGGCACTAGATACCCTTATAATTGAGTATCGAGGGAAGGTTATGTTACGACAGCAGTTCGAGGTCAATGGGCATTTCTTCAAAAAGTAAGAGTCCTGTGAAGTGGTTAGTGTGAGAGCATCATGGCATGGAGAGACTAGTGTCTCTATGGGATAATGCACACTTGCAGGGACCCTTAATGCACCCTTGTCAACTGTGCCCTCCATATCAATGTACACAACCTCCGCTCGGTGCTTGGCTGCTGGAGGTGCATAAGCGTTCAGAGCAATGGCACGCATGGGAAGCAGTGCTTCCGGTGAAGTGAGGGATACCTGTTGTAAGTGCCACAGGAACTGGGTATTTTGGAATTGAGATGTTCTGTTGCTTCTGCAGGCCATATCCCTTTGTGCTGTTCTACTCCAAGTTCAATGGCGTTGAAATGTGCGTTGATGCCCGCACCTTTGGTAACGATGCCAGATTCATCCGGCGCTCCTGCACTCCAAATGCAGAGGTAAATTCCCTCTTCACCATCACCGTAACTGCAAATGCAAATTTTGCACAGGCTTAGCACATTCCTTTTTTATTAATGTTCAAACTTTAAGTGGAGTAAATGGGGTAAATTCTCTGCACCTCTCACGTGCTGGATGAGAAAGTCTGGGAACATGAGTTTTTTTCTTGGAAAGGAAAAGATTTCTCTTGTGGCTTTCCTCTGGCTCCAGGATGATAGTGTAAGCAGGTGGTAGTAGCTAGAAGTAGAAAAGCACAGGGTGAGACGAGCAGTGAACCAGGCTTTTCTCTATGGAGAATTTAGGATAATTATTCAGGGAATAGATAAGAGCTAATTTGCAGAAAGAGGCTTCCCTCTTGGAAGCAAAGTGCAACTTGTGGAGATGTTAGTTTCTCTCTACTTTGTTCAACAAGGTTCGTCATGTGATTGCTGATGGGATGATCCACCTGTGTATCTATGCTGTTGCCACCATTGCCAAGGACACAGAGGTTACCATCGCCTTTGACTATGAGTACAACATCTGGTGAGTCCTTCACCTCACCCAGGAGCTCTCCACTACCCTCCTGGACTGGACATCTTCCTCCAGCCCTTTCCTCGCATTCTACATTTTGCTCCGTTTTCTACTGAGTTGCATTTTCCGGCTATTCTGTCCAGTTCTGCTGGCATATTCTACAATAGAGGCCCTAAGGTAGCCTGCTGTCCTTGCTTTGGCACCTGGTGAGATGTTTAGTAGGAGATGCATTGAATGTCTCTGTACAAGGGTTGAGAAATGAAGAGTGACACAAATTATGTTTGTGTTTTGGAGCAGCAGCTATAAAGTGGACTGTGCGTGTCACAAGGGGAACCGGAATTGCCCTGTGCAGAAACGTAGCCCAAATGCTGCAGAACACCTACCTCCACCTGTTTTAGGCACACTGATGGGGGCAGAAACACGCCGGCGGAAAGCCCGGCGGAAGGAGCTCGAAATGGAACAGCATGGCATTGCATCAGATGAGAACAGCAGTCAACAAACAGAGGAAGTTCCTGAGGCACCCGCAGCGGTCAGTGACAATGAGGTAAAACCCTTGACACTTCGGTGTACCTCTTCTTATCGTACAGTGATGTGGAACCTGACCCGACATAGCACTATGATCTTCAGAGCAGAAACTGCAGCAGGCCTTGAGCTTCCTATGGTAGTTGTGATAACTTTAAAACAGTACTGGATTTGGAGCTTGGTTTTATAGAACAATTTTTTTTATATATAATTTGACATGCTGAGTCTGAGCTTCTCTTTCAGGTAGCAGAGAAGGAGGAGAAACAAGAAGAGGAGAAAGAGGAGCCTGTAGATGAACAGGGGGCCTTGGTCCACAGCCGACGGGCAAGTACCTTTCTCAGTCTGAGTATCATCCCCCTTAGGACTTGCTTCATGCAGTAACCAGCAGGTCCAGTCGGTTGGCTATTTCACTTGCTTCAACACAAATTCCAACCCAGTGTTCTTCAATAACTTGATTTTAATAAGCCTCAAAAAACAAACCAACCAACACCTAGGCTGACTCCACAGGATTCATGTTAGTGTACTGAGGATTAGAAGGTGTATGACAGATTTGTCTCCTGATTGAAAGGTATAACTGTTACTTTCAGGGCTATTCTATAGTCCATATCATACCATTAACATGACAGTCAGCACCAGATTCAAATAAGGTGATTGCACCCTTTTATGTTCCTGCAGTCCTTCCTTATTGCCAGTACAAGAATTTATAGAGCCATATAGTCATACAATCGTTTGGGTTAGCAGGGACATTTCAAGGTCATCTAATCCAGCTTCCCTGCAGTGAGCAGGAATATCCTTAACTGGATTACATGATGAACCAGAACCTGATTTTTCTTAAATCTTGGCCCTTTTTGCTGAGTTAGGTTTGTTAATGCATCTGTTCTCTGTGCTGGTTCATAAACATGTTGCCACATGTCAGAGTTAAGAAGAGTAGACCATTACCAGCAGTACTGGCTCAAGTCAACATCATTTGTGAAATCTTAAGTATGAAATCCCTTTTTGCTCCCAAATTGTTTTTGTCTTAATCAGTCTTCTTGATAAAAATAATTTTTAGTGCTTTCTCAGCCTTCTTCTCTATTGAGTAGAACTCTATTTTTTCTTGTACTTCTTGTGGCACCTGGGGTTGCTCCCTGGGTTAAAATATTTTATGTGTGGGATTGGACTTAGTTCGTGAGTTTATTTTTTAAAGAATAAAATTAAAACCCAAAACAAGACAAAAAATGAAACAGACCAAACAAACCAACAACTTTCCCCCCTGACCCCCCCCCAAAATAAAACAACCAACCAACTAACAAAATAACAAAGAAACCAAACACCCAAGGAAGTAAAAAAGAAAAAGTGCTTCCATCCTTCTACCAGCCAGTAAATTTATTGGAGTTAGAAGTTCCCTGGTTTGGTTTGTTCACCAAATACTTTAATCTTTCTCTAATCAGAGATAGGATCACATAAATTTCCTGCAAATGGTTTAAAAGTTAAGATAGTGCAGCAAATTGCTGAGCCAAGGGCCATCCAGCAGAGAGATCCTTGGATTATCTGATGGTTGGTTTTTTTTAGAACAGATAAGATAAAGCAGTCAAAGCAGTCATCCATCAGACTGGCCTTAAGCTTGAGGGAAAGACTTCATTTCAGTGCAGTGAAGCTGATCTCCTTGTGGGACAGTATAGTTCAAGAAGACTAAGTGAAGTGTTAGTTTCCCGTGCGCCTGTAAGCCCTGTTCCTGTACCTTGCACCAGTTAATCTCCTTTAATGAGATTCAGTTTTCTATACTTGTGTCACAGTCCCCATCAGTGGACACGTGATGGTTGGTGTGCTGTGATCTCAAAGTGCAAAAAAATTAAGGCATCAAGGGGAGTTTGCTTCAATCAAACAATGAAACTTCGTTGTTTTGCCCATAAAGCGGCGTGCAGTGGGTAGAAAGGATGACAGCAAAAGGAAAAAAGTGAGGAGAGGAGAGAGACTGGTAGGTAGCTACCACCCTTGGTCCAAAGGCAGCCCTGTGGTCCTGGGTCCAGGCAGTGTCTTGCTGGTCCTCTTTAGTGGGGAAAGCTTCCAAAGTTTGGTTGCTAAGAAGCCTTCTTTTACGCTTGGCAACACACCCTGCCCGTGGATCTCTGCCAGTCTCTGCCTGATCTCAAGTGAGGCTTCCACACATGCACAGGGAGGAGTGCCCAAGGCATGGTCTGCCCTGGAGGCGGGTAGCTTTTGACCAAGAGGTGTGTCTTCATATTACAATGATGTTACAGTGAGCAAAGTTCATCTGAAGTTCACAGTTTCCTCATCGATGCTGAGGCAGCAGTCAGTGATGGATCTTCCTGGACAGCCAGGGTGCGGCTCCTTGGTAACGGAGAACAGCAGGGTGCATTTCGTACCATGCAGTCCTCCCTCCCGGAATGTTTGCACCTCTGTGCTCAGGAATTCCATTCTTGGATCAGTAACTGCTCCTCAGGCAGGCTGCTGCAGACTCATACCAAGATACTGGCCTAAATTTCAGGGTACCTTTATTCTCCTGATGACAAAGTTGAGACAATACTGTTCTTCAGCTGACTCTTAGAATTTGGCATCAGGTAAATCCCTGTATCTGTAGTTTTTCCAGCTTCTAACTTCTTGTGTGTACTGAATATTTTTGATCAGAGAATTGTAAAGGCCAGGCTGCCAGTATTGAGTACTGCTATCTGCATCGAGGTACTTCCTTCTCCAGGACAAGCCTCAGAAAGCACTTGAACCTCCACTTGTTAAAATTCACTTGATTCTGCCTGGTTTTTGCCAGTCACTGAAGCATTATTGTACTGGGCCTTTTATATGCATCGTTACCATTCATTTCTTTCCTAGATAGGTGGTAAGATTTCCTGTCCTTTCTGTTTAGCTATTCTCTCATGTTCTGTTTTTCTTATCCACTATATAAGCTGCGTAGACAAGGGCTTTTATTTTTGAGCTGGGTCATCTCCTGACATCAGGGAAGGAATCTGGATCATTTCAGTCAGTTCATGTGGCGTGTTACACTTGCTGCAAATTACTGATTTACTTACTTCTCTTGCCTCTGGCTTCTGTTTGCTTCTAATGTTTTGTCATTAGCAAGTAGCTCTATTTGTTTCCAAGCCATCTCTTCACTCTATTTATTCTTTCTTAGGGTTTTTAGCTCTTCAAAATTATGCATTTCCTTGTGGCTATTTTATAAATATAACTCAATAGTATCTAAGTGGTCCTATTTAAGAACAAAGTCTATTTCTTCTGGTTACTCTGTGAACACATGATTATGTTGTTATTCTGGGAAATTTGCCATGTTGAAAAATGCAAATATCTGAAAAGAACTGCTTCTCTTTGTCCCCTTTCTATCTCTTGTCATTGCCGTTTGGCAGTTGTTCTCCTTCCTGCTCTGCATCCCATATCTGTTCTTTCCTCCTCTTCTTCATGTGTGTGATTTGCTGTGCTAACTTGAATTTACTCTTTATGTTGTAGACCCGGGAAGACAGGAAGGTGGAAGCCATCATGCACATGTTTGAAAACCTGGAAAAGAGAAAGAGGAGACGAGAGCAACCCTTAGACCGTAACAGCACTGATGCTGAAAACAACGTCAATTCTGATGCTCCTGAGGTGGAGGAAGTAAAAACAGAGACTCCAGAAACCGAAGATGGAAGTTTAGCACCGAGTGCTGCTGCTCCAAATGTTTCTAACAACAACAGCAGTACTGGGGTGAACACACGTCGGTCTTCACAAGCCGCGGTAAGATGAAGACAGGACTGTTTGATTGCTTATACCAAGCATATCTGATCATAAGATCATTCGGGTTGGGAGGAGCTTGATGGATCTCTAATCAGTTCTGTGCCAGGCAGGGTGAGCTCTCAGGACAGACCAGATTGGCCAGGATTTGCCTAGTCTTGTCTTGAGTACCTCCCAAGGATGGAGATGGCACAGCCCTCTTCCAGTTCATGACTGTTCTCATGGTGAAAATACTTTGCCTTGTATCTGGTCTGAACCTTTCATTTCAGTGCACATTGATGCACCACTGCATCTCCTTGGTGACTTCAGTCTGGATGTAGGAAGACTGCTCTTAGGTCACCTAAGTCTTCTCTTCTCTGGACTGTCCGAGCCCAGCTCCTTCACCAAGTGGACCTCTTCTGTACTGGTGTGATCTTAATTTGGATGCATAGCTACAGTGATTGAGGAACTATTTTTGCCTTTTATTTGTTTCTTTGGCTCAATCTACTTTGGGTGCATGTGTTCCCATTATACAGCAGAGCTCAGGTACTTACCTGGAATGGTACATCAGCTCGGATCAGGAGTAAGAACAGTTACTTTGAGACAAGTGGCAAGTTTCATACTGCTGCTTTCTTCCTTAAGACCAATGTTCAGGTTGACCCCTTTAGGAACGCGTCAGGCAAAACGGTTATGTGCCAGTGTTGTAGAAGGGTCTCCAAAGCCATCTTGGGAGCCAGTACAAGCAGAGTCCAACCAGACTTTGAGTCAGGTAGTGTCAATAAATAAATCTCAATCCTTGATCCCATATGCAGAGAAAAAGAATCCTCTTAAAGGTGCTCAGACTAATGACAGTTCATATTGCAGGAGGCTGTCCCTGAAAAGGCAGTAACTAAACCAGCTCCAGCAAAACCCTCCAGACCCCGACCAAAAAGTCGCTTCTCTCGATACCGGACCAGCTCAGCACAAAGACTGAGAAGGCAGAAACAAGCCAATTCCCAGCAAGCTGAACTTGCACAGGCTGTCCCAGAGGAAGGGAGCACTGCCAACTTGGTAACCGCAACAGATGTCAGCAACGTAGAAGGTCCAGGAGAAGGCAGACAGTTGACAGGATCTGACCCAACTGCTATCCTGACTGCGGGATCTCAGTCTAATCGAGCTGCAGTGAAGTACCCCAAGACTAAAAAGGTAAATATGATCAAGTCTTCAAACTGGAGAGAGGAAAAAGAGGTTTTGTGTGGCCTTTGGGGAAAAAGTTGGCTCAGGGAAAACAATTCTTCAAAATACTTGGAATGATGTGATTTCATATTTACTGTATTGTTTGCTCTGTAGTGGCTAAGAGCCCTCTTTGCGAGTCAGAATCTGACTGCTCAGCCCTGCACACACACAAATCAGAACAAGAAATCAGCTGATCTTTACAGCAAGTCTGTGTAGACCCTGGATACCAAAAGGTGGTATCCAGGCGCAGCAGAAAGGGTTTCACTTTTTGGGTATGGCAAAGAACCTAGAAAGAGGCAAATTACACAACTTTGGGGGGGGGGTGTCAGAAATTGCTCCCAGCTTGAGGGGCCCAGGGAGAGAAGGGTTGAAGGGACTTGGCAATATAAGGAACTGGATAATTTCTTATATTCCAGGCTGAGCCCCAGGTGAGGGAAGCAAAAAGCAAATGCTTCAGTACTGGTGTGGGGGGCAATGAGGGGTTTGGGAGATGGCTAGAAAAGGCCATGAAGGCCAAAAGCTGGTTTTGTTCCTGCAGCAGAGCAAGATACTAACAGAAAAAGGGGGAGAGCTGGTGTGTTTAGATCTATGCACAGTAAGGTATCAAAAGCTTTTGGCAGCAGTGTGCAAAAGTGGTTGTTACTACTCTGATGGGTTGCTGGCATTTAAAAACTAGATGCTGATAGTTTAGGAGAAAGCATTGGATTTGGAGCCTAAAAGAAAAGGTGTTTATTAGAAAAGGCTTCCTACATACAACCTCAAGTTTTTTGGGTTAGGAACTGGCTGGAGGGCCGAGCCCAGAGAGTGGTGGGGAATCCAGCTGGCGGCCAGTCACCAGTGGCGTCCCCCAGGGATCAGTGCTGGGCCCCATCCTCTTTAACATCTTCATTGACGATATGGATGAGGGGGTTGAGTCAGTCATCAGCAAGTTTGCAGATGACACCAAGTTGGGAACGGATGTTAGTCAGTTAGAGGGTAGAAAGGCTCTGCAGAGGGACCTCGACCGACTGGACAGATGGGCAGAGTCCAATGGGATGGCATTTAACAAGTCCAAGTGCTGGGTGCTGCACTTTGGCCACAGCAACCCCATGCAGAGGTACAGGCTGGGGTCAGAGTGGCTGAGAGCTCCCAAACAGAGAGGGACCTGGGGGTGCTGATTGACAGCTGCCTAAACATGAGCCAGCAGTGTGCCCAGGTGGCCAAGAGGGCCAATGGCATCCTGGCCTGTATTAGGAATAGTGTGGCGAGCAGGGAAGTCATTGTGCCCCTGTACTCTGCATTGGTTAGGCCACACCTTGAGTACTGTGTCCAGTTCTGGGCCCCTCAGTTTAAGGAGGACATTGAGACACTAGAATGTGTCCAGAGAAGGGCAACAAGGCTGGTGAGAGGCCTTGAGCACAAGCCCTGTGAGGAGAGGCTGAGGGAGCTGGGATTGTTTAGCCTGGAGAAGAGAAGGATCAGAGGTGACCTCATTGCCCTCTACAACTACCTGAAAGGTGGTTGTAGACAGGAGGGGGTTGGTCTCTTCTCCCAGGCAACCAGCACCAGAACAAGGGGACACAGTCTCAAGCTGTGCCAGGGGAGGTTTAGACTCGAGGTGAGGAAAAAGTTCTTCACTGAGCGAGTCATTCGTCATTGGAATGGGCTGCCCAGGGAGGTGGTGGAGTCACCGTCCCTGGAGGTGTTCAAGGGGAGATTGGACGTGGCACTTGGTGCCATGGTCTAGTTGTGGGGTCTGTTGGGACAGGTTGGACTTGATGATCCTTGGGGTCTCTTCCAGCCTTGGTTATACTGTGATACTGTGATACATATTCTCAGTGTCTTAGGAGCAAGGAGAAAAATACTCTCAACCAAGAAAGTTGTCTTAAATGGAGCAGCATAGAGGTGTAGTAAGACTTCCTTTAAAAAAAAAACACAAACACAGCAAAACCACCTTGATGCAACCAGGGTATTGCATCTTGTGAAGGAGTGAAGTAAAACAAAGGTTCTTTGTTAGTTTATACCAGCAGGAGAACAGAAAAAGTGGAGTTGTCAAGTAGTAAAGATTAGTTGGAATGTAAACCTAGACTGACATAAAAAGGTGTTCCATGTGGGAATAGGTGGCAGTATCCTTTGGGGATAGGGTGGGGTGGCAGGCTGGGGCCTGCTTGTTTAGGACAAGGCAGAAAAAGTTAACTTTCAGCTTAGAATTGAAGACCAGGAGGGAATGTGACTGTGGACCCTAATGTACAAACTGGAAAAAACTTGTAAGGGAAAGGAGGAAAAATTGCAGGAGCTAGCAGGCAGCTGCCACATTACTGGGTATGAATTAGCTGTTACCACATTTTGGCTTGCATCTGGAAACTAGTTTTGAACAAGATGATCAGGTTTTGGGAGAACCTTCTAGTAAGATGAGTGAAGCATAAAATTGGGCTATTTCTGTTAAACTGGATTACCTGTGTTTTGTGTCTGCAACGTGTGAGAACTGGGGTTGACACAAGGTTCCTTCCTGTTGAGAGGAGGAGGGAGGGTTTAGCAGGCATGCTGACAGTAGCATTGCTGCCCCTTTTTGTGTCAGACTGCCTGCCTTCTCCATCTGTGCTAGCTGCATTGACATGCATGTTCTCTCCTTCAGTATCTAGTTACAGAATGGCTGAATGACAAGGCAGAGAAGCAGGAGTGCCCTATTGAGTGCCCTCTGCGCATTACAACAGACCCAACAGTTCTGGCGACTACCCTAAATATGCTGCCAGGCCTCATCCACTCCCCACTGATTTGTACCACACCTAAACACTACATTCGCTTTGGTTCACCCTTCAACCCTGAGAGACGTCGAAGGCCCTTTCTGTTGGATGGAATGTACAGCTCCTGTAAAAAGGTACGTTTGCCAGTGTCTTACTTGCAGGGGTTATATACTCCCCAAGATTTTACTGGCACCCTTGTAAAGTTGTGGTGTCCTCTTTGAGCCTATTTCCATGTACTGCTGCTGAGCTGGCCTTGCCTGGCATGTTGGTGTAGGCTCTGGGCTATTGCAGCTGACCTTCTCCTAGCCAGTCTTCACGCTTGCCGTTACCACAGCAGAACAGCTGTTCTGTGCCTCTCCTCTTAGAAACATAGACCTTCAAATCTGCAGTGGCTATTTATTATCCAGCATGTGTGATTCAAGGAGAGTTGATTGTTGCCCTTAGGATGTTTTATGTTGCTACTTTCATGTCAGAGGACACTTAGCATTGTGGGGATAGGACAGTGTTGCAAAAGACCTCAAGAATACAGTGCCTCCCTCAGGATCCATTGTCTTTGGAGAGCCTTTGTTTAACAAAGCTTGGAGTTTTCCTGTTCACGACTGCAACCCCCACAGCTGGCTGTTTGGGATCATAGACTATGTACAACAGATACTTGTGACTGTGCAGGAAGCCTGAACTGAGTCCAGCTGAGGGCTTTGTTTCTCCAGCGATGGTATGTGGCCAGTAAATGCTATCACTTTACCCATCCAGAGGGAAACAGTAATTGGGGTTAGTTTTCTTAGTCAGATTTCTGTCAGAATCCATCTTGCCTATGGCCTGTGAGCTTTGCTCAGAGGCTCTTACAGTTTCTCTGTTATTACTTGAGAACAGTTTATCCAAATCCTTTCTGATCTTCCAGTCTTGGTATCTTTCAAAGTCAGGTACCATGTCCTCATTTCTTTGCCTTCCTTTGAGGGCATTTTTTTCAGAGAGGTGCTTTGGAGTTTAGAATTTCCACCTTCAATCAATTTGTTGTCCTGCCCTAACAGGCACCTACAAAAAGAAGCTAAGATCTTTCTTGGGCATTTCCTTCATACGTAAAGCTCTTGATTGTTCTATGTACTCAAGAGTAAAATTGACTTTGTTTCTGTGCCTGGACTGTCTCTCCACGCATCATGTAAGCTGAGACATGCAAAGTTCAAGCTACTTCTGTGAACCTTAACATAATCTTTGAGGCTCAGAGAAGAGAGAAGCATCCAGAGCAAAACTGGCAGAGCTACCGAGTTCTCTGCTTGGTGCATTTGCTGTGCAGTTATCCTGCAAACTCACAATTTGGTAAAACCTGTTGTGGAGTAAGTCTCCAGTGCTATGCTATGCTTGGCTGTTTCCTAGTCATAGGGTAACTTACTGCTGGGAAGGGGATGGACTAGTCCTGCTATGGGTGACTTCCATTTAGTCTACATCTTCCCTGAAGATGAGCATCCAAACCTGCATATTGTGCTGCAGCCAAGATATTTTCTAAGCAGAACGTTGCTCTGGTAGTCTACTCATTTTGTGCATTCCTGTCTGACAACTGAGTGTTCTTTGACAGGTTGATTTAGGCTTATTTTCAGTTTGGGATTTACTGTATCTATTAGAGTAATCCATTAGTTTTCTAACCTGTAATTTCAGCAGTGATTGTTTCTGTCTGTATATGGTACATTGTTCTGGCCTGTGCTGAGCTGTGTCTTGGTTTTCCTCCTGTATTTCCCAGTTTAGTAGGAAAACACTGAGTGCTGTTTTCTAGCACGTTCTTGTTTGTCCCAGGTTGACATCATCTGAAGACTTAAGTGCATTGCCTGTTCCATTACCTAAATAATTAATAAAATACTCAAAGCTTCTGTAACAGATGTTACAGAAAGTAACTTAGTAAATTTCTCTATTTTGAAAGGAAATAATCGTTAACTGTTCTAGTAAGGCCTTTCATCCACTTTGCAGGAGTTCCACAGCTTTTTCATGGGAAATGCTTGGTGGCATTCAGTGTTTGTGTCAGAGTCTGGAGATGCAGAAAAAGTCTGCTTTGCATATTCAGGAATGCTTAGAAAACTGTCCCAGGGAAGAACTCCTTTTCAACCAGCTGAGGGCTAGAAATGGTCCAGAACTTGATGACATTGCTCTCTCAAGACCTGATGTCTTGTCTCCTTCTGACTACACAGTCAGGAATGATGATTTATGAAGGTTGTTGAAATAGTCATCTATTTTCTTGGATTGTCAGCAGGCCTCTTCCTTGATCTACTGAGAACGATGCCAGAGAACCTCAGCTGGTGATCTCGGTTTGCATCCAAAGCATGCCGATGTCTGAACTTCACAAGGAAACTGAACTGTTAACCTGCTCCTGTTAATCATGCATTGTGCAGTGACTTGGCTGTCAGATCAAATGCTGCATTTGAGGCAGCAGTGCTCCAGACCGGCACTTCTCACTTTTCCTGGTGGCCGCAGTGGAATCCACCAAGTTATATTTGAACAGAGAAGAAGCATCTGCAGTACAGTAGTGAGAGCCTTCAAAATAGATCCTGTCACCTGCTCTTCATCCTCACGTTGTTTGACTTGGAGTGCAAAGGCCACTAAATTTCTAATGCACTTTGGTGGTAGCTTTGAGGACTTATAGGACATATACATGTATCTCTAACAGGATACATGTTGCTGGCATGCAGGTGAATTGTGGATTACTGAAAGGTAAATGTGATTTTAAACCTCTCTGGAAGAAGAGAAGTCTGGTGCAGTGAGTCCCTTGGGTGAACTACAGCAATGCAAATTACTCATGTTTTTTTCAGCAGTGTGCTGTTATTTTGCTGACTCACCTGGGTGTTCTTTCTTATATTGGAGCAGTTATTCTTTACAGTAAGAGTAAGCAGAGGTTTCTTGCCTGCCATCAAGATTCAGGGCTAGCACGTCCACTGCAGCAGCTGGTTGGCTGAGACTTCAATTCATGTTCATTTGTGTGAGATGGGAAACATTCTTTATTGTCCATGCTCAGAAGACCACTGTGAATTTTATCTCTCCTATTAGGAGCTAAAGAAAACATTTGCCTTTATTATTCTCTTCTTGGTTTAGCCCCCTGAAAAACCACTACTTGCATTTTATCAGATTTCTTTTCTCTCTTTGTCTCTGGCAGCAAGCACAGTCCTGCAGGAATCGTTGTGTGATTAAACTCAGCCATTTCTCTGCTGGAGCAGTTAGAGCAATATCTGTGTTAAGCTGTAATACACCTTAGTGGAGCAGGGGGACAGTGTGATTGTGCTTCCTGGCAGGAAACAGCTTTTTTTTTTTAACCAAAATTGGGAGGTTAAGATAATTCACTATATTTATCTCCCTTTTAATTAACAGTGCTTTTAATAGGTTGTAGCTGGCAGAGTTTTGCATTTTATCTATTTATAATTTGCTCTTATCTTTGTGTTACTGCTGAAGATTGCTGATCCCTAGAATACATCTCATCAAGAGCACATAGTCAGCCTCATCACAGTAGGTGGTAGACTCAGTGCTAACAGCTGTGTTCTAACGGGTTCCTGCCTGAGAGCACGCGAAGGAGGTAATATCAGTGTTCTGAGCAGTCTGCCCTGCTGCACAGAAGTGTAGGAGTCTGAGTGCATCCTGCAAGACTACATAGAAAGTACTGGAGGGGTTGGATGTTCATGCATTCTCATTCTGTTTCAGCGCTGGATCAAACAAGCCCTGGAAGAGGGCATGACTCAGACCTCACCAGCTCCGCCAGAGAACAGAACCCAATGTCTATACCAAAGTAACGAGAACAGCAGTTCTTCCAGCATCTGCAAAGATGACACAGGTAAGTGCTCAGCACCGTCAGGCCAGAGTGGGCACTTGACTGAAACCGGGGAAGCTGCTGAACAGCAAAGTCAGGATGACATCTTAATGTGTGCTGCTGCTCGGTGGCAGGTGAGAATGTCACTCTGCCACTCCGTCAGATGCCTGCAGACCCATTCCGGCTTAAGCCTGTGTAAGGTTTCTCAGTATTTTCCTGTGAAAAAGATAATCACCTGCTTCATCAACCTCAGTGCTGTATGATCATTTTTTCCAATAGAGGAGAGTTTTAAAAAGGCACAGTGTCATCTCTATTCAGCATGATGGTGTCAGATGGACAACAAAGTACCTCCTGACTCTAGGAAGATATAGCAGAGTCTCACAGGCACGTGTGTAATAAGCATATGATTAAGTCTCAAAGATGGAGAAACTAAAATCTGTGAGTAAAGCAGCAGAATGGTTAAATATTGTGTCTGAATCTTTCTACAGTGAAAAAGGGTGAGGATTTGTGCAGTCAGGCATTAGTTTTCCAAGGACAACAAACAGGAAGCTAGACAAGAGAAAAATAATATGGAATTGATTATTGAAAGGTTAGATGAATAGAAAGTGAGCAGAATACTGGAACCAATAAATGCACCTCCCTGAGCCAAAACCCAAAGAAGCAAACAACTGAACTACAGAATTTACTGTATCCCTTTATTTTTTTTTGATTAAAAAAACCCCAGGCAAACAACAACAACCCAAAAAAGACTCCAAAGCTAAGCATCAAAGAAGGATATTGTTTTGATTAGGGGCAGGCCTGAGGAGAAGACATTAATCCTTTGTGGGAGTGAAATATGTTTGGGGTGTATTGGAGTAACCTGCAGGGAACTATTTGATTCAGATAATGATAAGTGAGCTGCCTGTGGCAGGTTTGTGACAGTGACATGTCTTCTGACCCCTTTCCTCCAGTCCCCTCTCCTCCCTTCCTGTCTTCCTTTCTCCATGTTCCCTCTTGGGCTTAGTTCTAGCAGAAATATTTCTTCTCCTTGTTCACTGTATGTTTTCTGATTATATATTGTTCTGAGTATCTATGTGTGTCTCAAGACTGATATGGAAGTACTTCAGAGGTGTTTAACTTCTAGGAATCTTTTGTAGTCACACTGGAGGCTTAAGGGCTTTCTTTGGGCTGGGAGTAGGGGCAGGGAGGCAGCGTGTGGTCTGCACATGGTTAATGGATAAAGTTAATGGTTCAGCCCTGTTCTCAGCTCTGTTTGTTTTTCAGACTTGCTGAGTCCCTTGAAGAAATGGAAATCTCGCTACTTGATGGAGCAGAACGTTAAGAAGTTGCTGAGGCCACTGTCTCCTGTCACTCCTCCACCACCCACCTCTTCAGTTCCTGGCTCAGCAAGCCCACAGCTGGCTACCCCATGCTCGTCGCTGCCAGGAGAGGAGGAGAGTCGCAACGGTTACGGCGTGATGTTCTCACCCATTCCTTCTCTGGCTGCTAGTCGCTGCAATACTCCACTACAGTTCGAGGTAAACCTAGGTGGGGACTGGGAGTGCTACAAACAGATCAGCTAGAATATTTGCAGGAGATGTGGCAGTAGGGACACCTTCCTGATTTGAATTTGTGGCTGTGTTCCTGAGCATCGTCACCGTGTCAGACTCGAGAGCACTGCAATCTTTCTCCTCTTGTCCTGGCCAAATCTCCTGCTCTGCTAAATGTCAAACCTTGCTGCAGACCAGCCTCCCCTCGATTCATAGCTATCAGTAACATTAATCTGGTTCTTTTCTCTCTTTCTGCACAAGAGCTTCTAAATTTTGCATGCTTCTCAGTGCTTTTTAGTCATGTCTTCCACTTCAGATCTCTGTGTCAATGTGACTTCCAGTGTCTGCTTCTTCCAAAGAGTGCAGCAGTGCTCCACTCTGTGTGGCTGCTCTTGTGCCTGTGAATAGGAATCATGCTGTTTGCAGGTTCAGTTTTATTTTCTGGTATTGCCTATTTTCATTTTAAAAGATGGAACTCCTCAGCCAGCTGCTCACACTCTGCCAGTTCAAACCATTCTTAAAAGTTGAACAGGACAGACTGCTCCATGGTAGGGACTGGTGTGCAGGAATCCTTCATCTGCTTTGCAAAAGGGCAAGCAGTCCTTTGAGATATTTTTAGCATAGTGTGCTTTTGATTATTTTCTTTGAAAGCCCTTTCTTGTCAGCTGAGAGGCAGATCTGTAGAGGTTAGCAGGGAAGATCGTGGAGCACTGAGGAGAGAGATGAAAGTCTTGGGCACAGAGCTTGATTGTAAAAGATCCTTATGTTTGCTGTGGTTGAGATGGCAGATCAGGGCAGTGTTGCCATGGACCTCCACAGTCTAGTCACTGATTTTCTGTCTTACCTTAGTGGTAGTCATCTTCTGTTGCCAGCTATAAGACACGGGAAGCCTGGGTTTCACTGGGCATCTCTACCTTACATTCTCCTTTAATATATTTCTTTTCTCCTTGAAAGGAGTCTAAATAGCTCAGCAAACTACAGACTTCTTTGATCCAAGTTTTGTATTTCCCTCAGTGCAGCCCATTCATGATATCACTATTTTAATGGCATGTCTGTTTCATGTAGTTAGTGCCAGTTCTAACTTGAATGGATACATCTCCACACATACAAAGCTTTTTATGTCATTCTAGTGGCACTGTGGGTAAGAGAATAAAAGAAAGATTCTTCCATCACAGTATAACCAAGGCTGGAAGAGACCCCAAGGATCATCAAGTCCAACCTGTCCCAACAGACCCCACAACTAGACCATGGCACCAAGTGCCACGTCCAATCTCCCCTTGAACACCTCCAGGGACGGCGACTCCACCACCTCCCTGGGCAGCCCATTCCAATGACGAATGACTCGCTCAGTGAAGAACTTTTTCCTCACCTCGAGTCTAAACCTCCCCTGGCACAGCTTGAGACTGTGTCCCCTTGTTCTGGTGCTGGTTGCCTGGGAGAAGAGACCAACCCCTTCCTGGCCACAACCACCTTTCAGGTAGTTGTAGAGGGCAATGAGGTCACCTCTGATCCTTCTCTTCTCCAGGCTAAACAATCCCAGCTCCCTCAGCCTCTCCTCATAGGGCTTGTGCTCAAGGCCTCTCACCAGCCTTGTTGCCCTTCTCTGGAAGGGCAGCTTCACCAGCTTCCTCAGGCAAGCAGAAGATGCTGCTTGGCACCTTGGCTTGCTGTGGAATACATTTTTGAAAGCTGTGCTTTTCAAGAAATGCTGCCAATTTCTTTCCCAGCTGCTGTCTGAAGAGCTTGTATCAGAAGGTTCTGAAGCTCCGGTTGGTTGAGTTTTTACAACAGACTTGAGTTTTTTCTAACTCAGTTTAGATCAGAACCAAATTGGAGGGGGCTTAGCTCCTCTGATATGCACAGAAGTGACTAGCAGTGTGAGGGCACAAATCTCTTTTTTCTGTGGGGCTTGTCAGAAGCTTTTTTAGCTAAGAAGTTTTGGCAATTTAGTTTTCTGAGTGTTCCTGTTTCGCAGGGGACGGTGACTCCTGCCATATTTCTCTGGTGGCAGCATACCTCTGGGAACCTTCTTTCCTTTCCAGTACTATTTTAGGCCTACTCACTAGCATGAAAAGGAAAGTGCTTGGGAAGGAGGCCTTAACTGCCTTCCACTGATAGCTGCTCAGATGATGCGTTACAGCATTACATAAAGCTGTCCATTCACATCTGTTGACTTCAGGTGGGAAGGTGGCCTACAGTGGATTAAAGGAGACAGTTTTGTTTTCTAGTATAGTATAATGTCTGTGAAAGTTCACTGTAGTGTTTGCAGGGGGGTTCTTCATTTGCCTTTCGGGCTTTCCATCTTTCCCATGTTCTCAGACTAAATGCCATAAGTGGCTTTCTCTATATTCCATGGTGCAAACTCTTACCTGACAGCATCAGAAATATAAAGAATAAGATGCTGCTGTTCTTACCATTTTTGTGCTGTGTTTTGGCTACTAAGTTAGAGCATGGAACACAGTAACCTAGTCCTGTCTCTGCTTCCAGGAAGCTTCAGAAACCAGTTGACTGATGGAGTTGTCCATCTAGGCTGGGGTCAGTTCCTGGGGTAGTCTTTGTTTAGAATAGCCATTGCTAACCTCTGTGCTTGTGTTTTAATTGATTTTATTTTGCTTCTGGACTTTTTAAGTAGATGAATAACAAGATGCTTTTCCCTCCTCTAGAACGTGTCCTCCCCTGAGAGTTCCCCTGCGCATAGGCCTGAGTCCGTGTCACCTGAGGTAGTTATCACACCATCTCGATGGCATTTCAGAGTGTGTGTGTGTGTGTGTTTGAGGTCATGGTGGGAGGGAAGGAATGAGAAGTACAGAGGTGAGTGCAAGTAAGGGTGGAGTATGAGCCACAGTAAGGCTGAGGTTAGTTTTCAGGATTATCACAAGAAAGGAAACAAATTGAAGACTGGAATTGATTTTTCACTTGTTGACACTGGTGGGAAATAGGCAATGTGAAGACTTGGTGTCTCAGCTACTGTGGTGAAGGCAAGAGAGACCCTGGAAATACCATAATCACCTCCAGCCCTGGCCCAGCAGATAGGTGGTGTCTGGTATTTACTCAGTAGCAGCAAAATGACTGCTGGGGAAGGGAAAGCATTCACTACTAGTTTGGACTTAGGAGGACACAGTGGTGTACCTGATCTTCAACCTCGATTTATCCCCTCTTCACTTACAGACTTGCAATATTGAGATGCCAGAAAGGAGTATTTTGGTTACCTACTGATGTGTTGTGCAATATGAGATGAAGTACCTTGCTCAGAGGCTGTTTCATAGCAGAAAATATACCCTTGTGTCCAATGTGGCAGATAACTTTGAGCTGTGATACAGAAGACACTTTCTCAGTGGCAGCAGTAGGGCAGAGCTGGTGCTGCTGTCTTTTTCCCTAAGCACTATAGTCCTGCAAAGAGGATGAAATCTTGTCAGTTATGCTCATTGTTTGAGATCCTGATATATTAATGTGGTGGAGAAGATGATTATGCTGTTGCCCTGGAGGGTTTTTGGCACTTCAAATAGATAAATGGATATACTCTTGTGTCAGTGCCTAGTGCTCCAGAAACTGACAGTGCAAAGATAATGCCATTATGGTTTTGTTAGAGAATGTAAAATGTAGAAATGCAATAGAAATTAAATGAATGTACTATTGTTAGAGATTTTGGAAGCTCACAATAAATGAAAACAAGTGGCTTGGAGATCCTGGGCATTTTATTGTTTGGAAGTTAGAAGTGGCTGACTTGAGACAGTCGAGAATTTGGCTAATAAATGAGCAAACAGACAGCAGATCTTTTCTGTCCTCATAATGAACCTAGCTAGTATGATGTGTTAAGATCAACTTTGGGACATATGAGGCAATTGAAAATGCTGGGTTTTCTTCACAGATTGCCTGGGGATAGTGCTGAGCCTTACACTCTCGCTGCAGCATGACTGCTGAAGGAGAAAGGGCATCTCATGCTGCACAGCTCAGTCATTCACCTGTAGAATGAGCAAGACAGTGCAGGAAAAGACTAAAGGGGTAATCAGAAAGGAACTGGAAAGAATTAAGCCAGCATTGTACAGAGTGATTTCTGACTTAAGTTTCTCTCCCCAATCTTGCCTCATCCTCTTCCTGAATTCCCACCCTCCTATATCCTTCTTGGATTTTCCAGCTCTGCCTCCGATCGGACCTGGATTCCAGTGCAAACGCCTGCTCAGAACGGCCGTCGCTGCTCAGCTTTGGATCCTCTGATTTGGCTCCACAACCCTCCATAAACTCTAATTCAGAGATGAACTTCCCAGGGAAAAGTGGGGAAGCACAGATGCTGCTACGAAGCTCTGATCAGGCTTTTCGGACAGAGTTTAATTTAATGTATGCCTTCTCCCCACTGAACGCTATGCCACGTGTGGACGGGTTGTTGCGGGGATCTGCTCCTTCGGGAGAGAGGAAGCCAACAAATTCGGAAGCAGGATGTTGCAGCTCTCCTGCTGAAGGGTATTTCAGCAGACATGAGTCAGGGCTGCTCAAAGAGACAGTGCATGGATCCATGTCTCCCTGCAGTGAGAGAGCTTGTGAAGGTGTCAGATCTGCTCCCCAGAATCCACCACAAAGGAAGAAGGCAAGTATTGCTGTAAAAGAAACTCTCGGGTTGCAGGAACGCGAGTGGGAGCCAAAAGCACCATGGGAAAGGCTTACAGGCAGAACAGAGAGAGCAGAGTACAGCTAAAATACAGTCTGGGCAAGTAATCCAGGCATTCATTACCTAGATGAAAGCAAACTGAAAGTTGTTAAGATAGAGTGAGATACCCTTTTGGCAAGATTTTGATGTGAGAGGTGGAAGAAAAAGACCACAATGGAAATACCTCTTCTAGGAGCACAGAAAGGAGAGCATGGTGCTGGCAGCTTTAATAAACAGTTTTTAAACTGAGACAAGACTCAGAGCAGTAACACAATGCAGCTGTACTAGTTGGTGGAGGTGTTATTTATTAGGATGATAAATACTAGGAGAGAGGGTTTAATGTTTCAAAAGGAAACGTGGGCTTTTGGTCAGAATATATTAGAACGTTGCCATTAATACAGAAACATCATAACACTGAAGAAAAGTAGATGCAGGTTGTTGCTTAGGTTGTGGCTCTTGGAAACTAAAACCACAGGAATATTGTTTAAAGCAAGCAAATGTGTATTGGTTTCTAATAACAGGCCAGGGACCCACTAAAACTTGAGTGAAGTGACGTGGGGCTTTGCTACGATAAAAGTGGGCACTCACGGGACAGATGAACACACGCTGCTGTAAATGTGCCTTTTGTTTTGTATTTGTATGACATGTATGGTAACTCAGATCATCTGCATAGTCTCTAGCTAGATGGAATTTCTTATTTCCATTCCATTTTTGGATGGTTTTGCTGCCTTTCCTTTGGTTTTCCTTCATACGTTGAGTTACTTTGGGAAATACCCTGTTCAATATGTTAAGCATTGTAAAGCCTTCTGTACAGGCATTGAGTCAAAGCTGACACATTCTTCAGCAGAGCTGCCTTTTGTGAGTCCTTTATGGCTCTGTGCTTTGTAATAACTCTAAGGGGAAGGCACACTGAAAGGTAAGTGTGTGGTTTTGGTTCTGCTGTCCCTGTGTTACAAGGCTGCATTATCTGGGACTTTTTGGTGTGAGTCTTTGACAAATCTCAGACTGCTTTGCACAAAATACACCCTAATGTTGCTAGAAGTAGTTTGTTTAAGTGGGAGTGCTGGAAGCTTGTGCTACTACCACAGCAGCAACCTGCTCTGAGCAGGTTAAAACTCTGTGCAAGGCTTTCCCAAGTTTTTAGCATTAACAGGGCTAAACTTGTACAAGTGAACAGAACTCTTGGAAGGCAGCAGTTCTGTGAAGAAGGCTCTTACTGTGTTTTGGTTACTGTGTACAGGTGCTGGCAGACATTATACATCATGTCACAAACCAGGAGGAGTGAGTGAAGGGTGTTGAGAAGGAGCAAGGTGTAGAGGCTCCATGCTTGATGATGCAAGCATCTACTGAAGCAATGTGAAATCCCAAATTGCTAGAGGAGCAGGCTAGCTGGATATTTCTGCCAAAGTTTTGGTCATAAAAAGTGAAATGTGGGTGAGCATGGACGTGGGATGAGTGGTCCAAATTTGTAACACTTAGCTCTTTTTCTAGCGTGCCTACAGATTCAGGAAGATGTTATAATTCTGGTATACCTTCTAAAGTTTCATCTGCAAACCCAGGGAAAGAGATCTTTCAAATGGTGTGTAGATGTGTTCCTCTCTCTGGCCTAGTCCACAGCAGTCCTGGCTCATGGCTGTATCTTTCCCTCCAGGTGTCTCTACTAGAATACCGCAAGCGGAAGCAGGAAGCCAAGGAGGGCGGCGACTCGGTGCGCTGTGCAGGGACTCCTACCCGACAGGGCAGCACCAGTTCAGTGACTGACACTGATGGCAACAGCCTGTCGGGCTCCGTAGTACGAACCCCATCCTCCCCACAAAGTGGCTTCTCCCCTTCTCATCCTTCCCTGCCTCATGTAGAGGACATCAGCCCACCAGACTCGAGGGGTGCTAGTTCCTCAACATCACTCAGCAAATCCCAGGAGAACATCAGCAGTAGGTGGTGAGTGTTGTCCTTCCAAGCAAGCCCGAGATTGCTCCACAGAGAAGAACCAAACTCTCTAGGGAGTATCTCCATAACAATAAATGCAGTTGGATGGATTCATTCAGGTCTCTTGGCATTGTTCTCTTGTTTCATTGTTAAACAACCATGAAGGATACCAGCAAACTTTTCAGCTTGCCATTTAGTTCTTGGTTTGGGTATCAAAAATCTTGTCTTGAAAGAAAAGATGTTAAAAGAGTTTTCTCTCTCTTCAATCAGTTTTCTTTTAAAGTCTCAGGTGTAAAGGTCTTACTCTACTGATGATAATTGAATCCAGGTCTTTTCTTACTGAATCTCCACTCTTTTTGGACATGAGTGGTACTAAGTCAACCCCTGTTCAGAAGAAAAGCTAACAGAGCCCTCTGCATTTGGGAAGCTGGGACAGTGAAACAGCTCCAGCTTTCCTAACGCCTTGCACATGTGGCTTGAAGAGCAGTTACCAGACTGCAGTCAGTGGCTTGCCAAATGCATGGGAAAACCACACCTTTATTGTGTTACTATGAGAAGGTTTGATGAGGGGAAAGGCTGGTCTGCAAAAGCTGCTAAGCTCAATAATAATGTCTACTCCAAAAAGTTAAGTGCTGCAGCACTGAAATGCAAAGAATTGTGTTCTAGTAGCAATGCAGTGTTGTTAGCATGTTCTGCTGGTTGGAGCTGTGTAGTGCACTGGCTCTGCTATTTGGTTTTCAGGTTCTGTTCATGCTCACCACAGGCAAAAAGAGGTGCCTCTTAGTGTAGATTCTCCACAGGCAGCTGTGTCACTGTTGATGTAATGGCAGGGGAATGGCAAGAGAAGAGATCCTCAGAAGTGCTGAAGGCAGTGAGAGGTGTGAAATCTATGTTGCAAGTGCTTGAGAGACATTGTATTGGATGCATGTGCAGGAGTAGCAAGTTCTGTTCCCTTTTTCATCACTCTTCAAGCAGAGGTTAGTAGAAATAACTCGTCTTGTACCTCTCTGGCAGCACTCTTGCCTACCAGATGACCTTCTGCCAGATGCCGCAGACTGGCCGCAGCTGAGGCAGTCAGCTGGTGATTAGTTTACAATCATTATTTTGTAATCAAAACATTACTCTGTGCAAGCATTAATATCCCGTGCCCTTCTCCTCCTGTTGCACTCCCTTCTGCCTGTAAAAGGATGAAAGAAAAACCTAGCTGAACAAAACAGCTGGTTTGGGGTGAGGTGTCAGTGTGGCAGCCTCGCTCTAGTACCGTGGTTTATATTCTGTGAGCTTCGTCTGCTGCTCCTCAGCAGGTGCTCTGGCTGCAGTTTCTCACCTGGTTTCCTGAGTAAGTATTGTGTGGGAATAAAAACCATGCTGTTATGGGACACTGGATCTAAAGTTGAAACCATGCTGATAGTTTTTGAAATGGGATTAAGCAGATGTGCTGCCTTTTCAAGTCTTGTTCTTCTGAGTTTTAATGGGCAAGGCTACCCAACGGAGTCACCTTCTACTTTTAAAAGCTGTGCTAGAAACTGCATGTTACTGAGCTAAAGCTGTGACCCATTTTCATCTTTAACTCTGAGCACTTAACATTTCAGGTACATTTCCAGACAGTCACAATAATACAAGTTTAGGAACAGGAGGAAGCAGTGGGAATTACAATGACGTGCCTTGATTTTTAGAGCTGTCCAGATTTTTGCTAAATTCTGCAATAATTGCCAGTAGCTTTCATTGAAAAAAAAATCAAGTTTCTGTCTCTTTCAGTTGCCAAGATACAGCCATCACAATGTAAACAGATGTGCTGCTGCCCAGTAAACCCAGCCTTGCAGAAAACTGTCTCCAGCAAAACAATAGCAGCAGCGAAGGTGTGAATTCACCCCCTCACCCCATTCACCTCCATGAGGTGTGATCTCTGGCACCTTCTCCCTTCTGCTTTAGTGAGGGGTGAACTTCTTAATACTTTTTTTTGTGTGTTTGTTTAAGGCCAATGTAAAGCAGAGTTTTCAGTACATCTTTAAAGAGAAAACAAATGCAGAAGAGTGTAAAGAATTGTTGGTGTTAATCTGCATGCTTTACACGGTTTGCAGTGTGTTTAATATTATACTAAATATTTAAATTCAGGCATTTTTAAGGTGCATTTTCTTCAGTGTCTAGGGTAAAGGCATTGTGAATTCCTCTTCCAGGGGCTACTATCTTACAGGTTAAAAACAAGTGTTTGTAAAGACATTTGGATGGTCCTGTGCATGGTAGATTGAATATTGGCCCAAAGGGTCTGAGGTTTGTCTGTGGCTGTTTTTATTCTACAGGCATTGGGAAAGCCACTTTCCCTCTTTTCCACCCTCAGACCAGACACTTGTAGTGTATAATGGAACAAGATCTAGCACCAGTCTTGAGCAGAACGCTTTCACATTACAAAACCCAGGTCAAAGTAGCATTAATTCTCTTCTCTTCTAATGGACAAAATGGCCAAGCTAGCTCTGCTTCAGGAATGTTTCATTATCTGACTGTGCTGTATTACCATAAAGGTATTATTGGGTTTGCTTCTTTTTAGTCTTGGAAAAAAAGTAATTATGTAAAACATCTGCATCTAATCTTAAAACAATACCAGGATTTTCAAAATGCTGTTGAATCTCTAAACAGTTTTTCTGGGAGAAGGTGTCCTGTGATCTACTGAACTGGATATTTATACCATATTTTTGATAAGAGTAAAGATTCATTTTTCTGAGGGCAGTGCTATCATGGTAACCAGTGGCTGGCAGCCTGAAATCCCACAAGAGGTTTCTTTACATTGCAAAAGCAGTGCAGAATTTTATTCCTCATCTGTCTAGAGAGCTGGTGGTCTCTGAGCCCTCCCTTCTGTAGTAATGGTTTGCATCTGCACCAACATGATACCGGTAAATGTAAGCAGAGGCTTTAGACACAAACCTGTCTTGTGATCATTCCAAGGACTCTACAGCCCCCGTGTGTGTTGCTCATGTTACTCTCAGCTGTGTAGCAGCAGTCCTCATCTGCCCCTGGGTTTGTGTTGCAGGATGGTGCCAACGTCAGTGGAGAGGCTTCGAGAGGGCAGAGGCATACTGGAGAAGGTGCTGCGAAGCGGTGCGAAGGTATCGCAGAGAAACGAATCCTCACCCACCTGTGACAGTGCTGTCGAGAGAGATGCAGGTAGGAAGGTGACACTTTTTGGTGGGAAATGATGGGCTTGCAAACTTGTCTGTGAGGTTGGACCTTTAACATTATCAGTGTCTGTAATGGGTTGGGGCAGATCCCCTCCCCACCACAGGCAGAAATAACGACTCAGGCAAACGGATTGCAAAAAGTGATGGAAAGTTTAAATAGGAAAACAATAACAAACAACAATGAAAGTTTTACAGAGACCCACAAGCACCATGACAAAGAGAGAGATCCCAGAACATACCCAAGAACATCCCATCCCCACCTGGGGGTACACCCAAACCCCCCCAGGGCTCTTTCTCCCCCCCCAACCCAGCCTTGGGCCTGAGCAGGCCCAAGGGAGGCAGCTCACGCCATGTTACCTAGGCAGCAGCAGGGGACGAAAGAGGAAGTGAAGACCCCGCATGGCCTTTTTATAGGGGAGCAGGGCATTATGGGAATGGAATACCTGGTCCCTGTGACCACCCCCTGGGCTGGGCCCACCCCTTGGGACCTCCCAGGTGTGGCCTGCGCAGTGGCATCTGGGCCAGCACCCAGCCTAAACCACCACAGTGTCTTAAAAGAGCCCTCTGCAAACCATACTTTATTGTTATTCAGATCTTGCTTGAGCCTATATCCCTCTTCTGGAAGGCCTCCAGGTTTCTCCAGGGTTTGGATTCAAGACTACCTGCATCTTGGCTCTGTCAGGGACAGCTTCTTTGCCTTTGGGCAGATGGGTTAAGCAGCATTGCCTCAACTGCCCCTACGTACCAGGGATGAAGGTGCTATCATTTAGTAGTTCTAGTTGGCTGAACACTCAGATAAAGGTATTAGCACACTAAAATGCAGGTGTAGGCTTTAGGCAGGGCTAAGAACTAATTTAGCTTCCAAGCCTTACTTCAACTCTTTTTGAAGTTATGTGATTCCCTGTGTGATTACATCTATCAGGTTTGTGAAGTGCATCTCCTTCTGAGATCAATTCAGTTCTGGGTTGATGTTCCTTGCCAAGGAGCATGCAGGGTCGGTATTTGTAACTTGAGCTGAAGTTCTGCCTCTCTTCTCTCTGTCAGTGGTCTGAGGGCGAGATGTGACTTTTCAACAGATGGAAAGATCACTTCATCACTGCCTGATTTCTCAGCTGCAAGATGGAGTTGCTTCCCTTTTACATTGCAGTCTCTGTTGAACATGGTTGTTTTTCCCTGACAGACAGTGCCCCTCAGAGCTCTGATGGTGGTTGAGACTTAGAGTGGTGCATCATCATATTTTAGTAACTTAGTCTGTGTGTTGCCATCAGACCCTACTTCCTCCTAGCTGAGGGTTGTTAGAGACCTGGCTGATATGATTGCAGCTTGGTGATAATCTGTAGCAGACGTCTGAATTTCTGGAAGCCAGAACCTAGTTGTGTGGTTTTAGACATGGAAAAAGTAGTGCCTCTAACCCAGGCTGGCACAAAGTGCTCTTTGGGTAATTTAGCAACAACTGCAGCTTTTGCCTTTGGAGTATCTCATTTCTGAGCATTTGAGGCCAAGCATGTATTCCCTTCATACCAAATCCATTTGTGGTAAGGTGTATTTGAGACCGCTTTCTGAAAGCTAGCTTCTCAGCCGTGGTTTGCCTATTTTTGCACCCCTGACTGCATCTCTTATCAGTGAGTTTTCTACATCTAGGCTTGGAAAGGAATCCTCTATCCTATGAAATGTTCCATGGTTTTGTGGGATCTTTCTCATACCAGTGGAAGTGGCTTCCTTGGTGGTTATTTTTCAGAAGGGTGGCCAAAAGCCAGGTTCTTGGAACAGGCCTTTTGCCCATTGTAATCTGTATAGCTCTGGCTTTTTGGCCTCATCCAGTGGTTAGGCTGAGTTCAACTTTTACCTACATTGATCCATTCTTCTTTCTTACTACACAAAACCCACCCCACTCCCAAGTAGCAGAAAGGTAATGCTGTAGCTGACAAAAATATTTCCATCTCATTCTGGTGCAGCAAAATTGGTTTTTCTTCACATACCCTGGGAGTTCCTTCAGCAGCTTGTTTAGATTCTTGTTTTCATACTCAAGCCACCTTCCCCTCCCTCATCTGCTGGTCTGCTTCTTAGTAAAACTTTCAGTGAGTGGCTGAGCCCCTGCCATGCCTGGTTCCACCTGCAGGAGTTACGAAGATACACGTTCACTTGATGCTGTAACAGATATGAGGGCAACTAAAAAACTCAAAGTTGGATGGTTTGCTGATGAGGTGTGTAGGAATGAAATGGAGTCTTGTGTGTGTGCCACAAGAATTGCAGCTGCTCTCAGTTAAAGCTGTCACTTCATCTATTTTTGAGGTGGACGTGGGTCAGTACTGCCAAGAAAAGCAGTTCTTCACCTATCTTGTGCAAGGATTAATAAATGGGGGAGGGAAAGGTTGGTTTTGTCTCATAAGTTTGTGTAAAGCAAATTCAGGAAGGTTATAGTTCATTTGTCCTTTGTAGCTTAGAGTCTTTACCTTGTCAAGGGGTTTTTGTGAGGAGGCACTGACAGTAAATTGAGCAGCCTTGCTGGCGTGCCTGGCTTTAAAAGAAACAATTTCTTCCAGAAGTCTTTAGTTTTCCTCTGATTCTCATATTCAGCTTCTGTTAATCACAGGAGTCTCCTAGATTGAACAGTTCTGTGCATGACTGCTCAACAGAACATGCCCCGAACTTCTGAGTTTTGCCTTTCTACAGTACTTGGAATGACTCCTACAGCACACAGCTACCCGATGCATCCCATACCATTTCAGAAGATGGAAGGTAGCACAGGACATGCTCTGGAAGCTTCACGCCCCAGTCTTTGTGCAGATCCTGTGCCCTGAGGAAGAAAGCTTCTGGACCTCAACAGCAGACAAGACAACTCTATAACGGTTCCTGTTTAGCTAAGCCAGCAGCTGTGAGGTAGCACAGAGAAGACAACCACAGCAAAGCCATGGGCCCTGCTGATACTGGTGCTCCTGCCAGTGCATCTGGTGCAAAGCCAGACCTGTCTGGCAGAAGTCCGGAGCAGACTTGGACAGCGTGTCCCATTTCATGACTGAGGGACATCTGTCACACACATTCGATACTGATACCAGCACTCTTTCTCCGAGGCTTTCAAACACAGCTGCTGAGAATCCCTGAGATGCTGCAGATAAGCAGCTCTGTCTCATTAGATGGCAACATAACTCCAATTTGAAATCATCTAGTCCCACCACTTCCACTCCATCCTCTGGAAAGCATGGTCACCAGCTGAGCCCCACACTTACAGCAGTAGCAACTGAGAAATACACACAGCAAAGTTGCTGGGCACTGGTAGTGAGTGCTTTTTGCCTCCCTTGGTTCAGGTTCATTTCTTTGGTAGGAAAATAAGTCCACTCTCCCTCAGATGAGAGTGCTAGAAAGGCTTGCTCTGTTAAGGAGCAGCTTATTCCTCTTGATCTCACCTAACTAAAGTAGATGCATGTGTGCTGTGCTGCAGGTATCCTTTAAGCCTCAAAATATTTTCATCATCTTGGTCTGTTTCAGAAACAGGCATTTCTGAGTTCTAAGAGTAGCTCCATTTGGAGCAACTCAACTGATTTGTAATGCATAATCTCCAAAGTGGCAGCAGAGGACCTCAGTCTTCAGCAGTGTCTGCTTTACCTTTGAGGAAAACCTGCAGCAGGATCCTACTGAGAGCTGTCTTAGAAGGGACAGTTTTTGTCTCCCCAGCTGTAGCTGGTAGCCAGTGTGGATTCAGAGGCAAGTGGAGAATTGCCAAGTGTTTAGAAACTGTCTTCTGCCCCTGACATCCTTTCCAGGGAGCTAAGGGAGCCCATGCTGTGCCTGTGTGTTGCTGTCACCAGGTGTGGCCATCCTGGCCCACATCAGAAATAGTGTGGCCAGCAGGAGCAGGGAAGTCATTCTGCCCCTCTACTCAGCACTGGTTAGGCCACACCTTGAGTACTGTGTCCAGTTATGGGCCCCTCAATTTAAGAAGGACATTGAGACTCTTGAACAGGTCTGAAGAAGGGCAATGAGGCTGGTGAGAGGCCTCAAGCACAAGCCCTGTGGGGAGAGGCTAAGGGAGCTGGGGTTGTTTAGCCTGGAGGAGGCTCGGGAGACCTTACTGCTCTCTACAACTACCTGAAGGGAGGTTGTAGCCAGGTGGGGGTTGATCTCTTCTCCCAGGCAACCAGCCCAGAACAAGAGAACACAGTATCAAGCTGTGCCAGGGGAAGTTTAGGCTAGAGGTGAGGAGAAAGTTCTTCACAGAAAGAGTATTTGGCCATTGGAATGGGCTGCCCAGGGAGGTGGTGGAGTCACCATCCCTGGAGGTGTTCAAAAAAGGGTTGAATGTGGCACTTGGAGCCATGGTTTAGTAGTCATGAGGTGTTGGGTGACAGGTTGGACTTGATGATCTTTGAGGTCTTTTCCAACCTTATTGATTCTATGAAATAGGGTGGTCCAAGGCAGGTGAGCTTTGCACTAAACCAGAAAGAGCTGGTGGCAGGGAGGCAGCAGCTCCTAACACATGTGGCTGGTTTGTACGTGTGAAGGTTTTCCAGTTGCCTTTTGCTAGGGTTCTTCAGCTCCTGAAACTGATGGCTGGAGAAGCTGCTCTTGTCTTGGCTGTAGATGGATGGGGAGTGTGCAGGTGTCATTTGAGAGGGAACTGTGATGGCCTCGGTCCAGAGGGTGAGGTGTAACATCTTGCCTGTGCATTGCAGACACAGCAGGAGGAGACACTCCAGAAGCCCACAAAGGACCAGCAGTGTACAGTCCTTCACGATACAGCTACCAGGTAAATTTTTTCATATATTACCCACCCCCTCTGCAATAAAGCTTTTAACAGGATTAGAGGGGAAACTGGGTCTGGCTGCCAGGTATTCCCCACCCTGCTACACCAAGAACCTTTGTTGTCAAGGAGGTAGGAAAGGGGGAAGTCAGTCTGACATGCCTGTTCTGTTTTTTTTTCCTCACTGACTTGTTCAGCTCCTGCAGTCTGACAGTCCCCAGGCAGAATCACAGACCCTTCTCCAGCAGAGCTCCTCCCCCTACAGAGGACACCTTGCTCAGTCTCCTGGATACAGCTATCGAGCAGCAGCACAGAGGACAGGACACAGCCTCTCTCACAGTTCCTCAGAAACACCCCTCTCCTCCGCCCCGTACTCCAGCTCAGCCCACTCAATCTCCACAGACTCTTCTGCCCTGTTTGCAGGGAATTCGGGGTATTACAGCAGCCAGCAGCACTCTGGCAGCAGCAGTGGCAGCCTCCTGAAGAAGGGCTGCCCTGCTGCTGCCAGCCCAGCACAGCAGACGGCTGTGGACTCTCTCTCCTCTGAGTCGGGCTCCCAGCCGTGCACGGGCGCGTCGGGCTCCGCCTCTGCTCCCCCCAGCGCTAGGTCACTACAGTCAGACTTGCGGACTATCAGCCTGCCCAGCTCTGGGCAGTCTGTTCTCTACCAGGGCTCCCGGGGGGCAGTGATTTCCAATGCACAACACTATCCACACCGTGGGGGAAGCAGTGTCCATCAGTACAGACTTCAGCAGCTTCAAGGTTCTGGAGTAAAGACTCAAACAGGACTTTCCTAGGGCTGCCTGGACTCCAGGAGGATGAAACTGCCCATAGCTCCTTCCACTCACCTCTGGAAGTGGCTCCTGGGCCAGTGTTGGGAGCTTGCACCTGATGCTGGGGTGCCAGGGGTCAGAGGCTGGGGTCTGAAATGCACAGGTGAGATCTGTGAGCAGTATTGGCCTCTGGCCTTGTAAGAGAATGCAGATCTCTCTGAGGCAGAGACTGTAGCAAAGCTGTTCCCTGGTGCGTGGGTACATTGCAAAAAAAACCCAACCACAAACAAAACAAAACACAACACACAAAAGCAAATGGTTCAAGTGCAATGACTGTGGTGCAGCCTCTGTCTCTTGTCCGTGCCCATGGCCATAGTCACTCGTGCAGCATGGGCCTCATCTTGAACACGAAAGCAGATTAAAGAAAATGTTGGGGGAAGTTGAACTCCAATCCCAAAGTTCTCTTTATAGGTCAGGTTCTCGGTGCGTTCTGGGGAGGGCTTTAATCCGTTACGATCATTCCAGTCACGAGCAGACAAGCGCGCACCGCTGCCTTCGGGCCTGGGTCACGACTGCCGCGGTCGGAGCTTTTCCCAGGACCATGGAATCTCCACAAATGTGAACTAGCATGGGGGAGGGAGTTGGAGCATGCGTGTGCCTGTCGCTGCAAAGGATCTGGGATGCGCTGCTGCCTGCCGCTCTGGTGGGGGCCATCGCCGCGGGTCCGAGCGGGAGCGTTGCTGGGGCGGCTGCTGCCACGTGCCGCTGCCCTGCCGGGCGGTCCCTGGGAGCAGGCCGGGGCTGGGTAAGTAAAGTGATGCTGAGGCACGCAGGGGGCCTGGCTGAGGAGCTGGGGGGGCGCTGCGGAGGGGTTGGGTGCTGGGAGGGAACCCCGGTCTGCGCCACGCCAGAGGCTGTCCAGGCAGCACCTCGCGGGATGCGCGCCCCAGCCGCTGTCCCCCGCCGAGCGCGGCAGCAGAGCCGGCCCAGACGCAGTGCGCTGTCTGTCCGATTCCATACGATTGCCAGCTTCTTTCTCACTTGTTTACTGTAATATCGGGCGTGTTTTTATTTATCTAATTTTATATTCAGTTATAACCATAGTAGGTTAGCTAATATACGACAGGTGTCATCCCTGGTGCTGCAGTGGAACTTCTCCTTTCTCTTGGATAACATAATGCTGTGAGTCTGTCTCCCCTGTCCTTTCAGATGCACAGTCTTCTTCCTTTGGTTTTTTTTAGGACTGTTACAGGTTTCTCTAATTCACAGTTGAATCAGGTGTTTGTTCAGCCTAGGGGAGACTTTTAAATACTGAAACAAAGAGTAACTTTCTCACGCTGTCTGGCTGTGAGCGTGTTGGGATGGAACTTGTCACCCCGCAGCTGGGTGTCTGTATACTGTATAAAATAGGTGTAAACTTCACGCGGCTTAGCCCTGGGGGTGCAGCCTCCCCTTCCGTGCTCTGAGCAGCACGGGGCAGGCAGGCTCTGCCCTGATGGGCAGCGGGAGGGGGCCGGGGGGGGGCCCCTGCCCAAGCTCCAGCACCTTTGGCCACAGCAAGGGGACAGGAGGGAGGGACCCTGGAAAGCTCTTGGAAAGGTGGGGGCTGTAGCTTCTTACTCTAGTGGAGTTTTTACACCATGCTGTAACATTTGAACTTTCACAAGAGATGTAATAATTTTGATAATAAAAATACTTAACTTTAAAAACAGCATTTTTGAAAGTTTCTTGACATTTCCTTACCACCTTGGGTGCGGGGGGTCCAGGTTGTGGGGTGAGGGGAATGCACGTTGTTCTCTCTTCCCTGTCCCTTCAGGGGCAGCTCTGCACAGCTCCCTTTTGCCCGCAGTTTGGGTGAAGCCTGAGCTGACACCATTGTAAAACTGTGGCCTGCTGCTGCTCCTTTTGTTGTTCGAAGTTCATGTGGGGAGGAGAGGGGGTAGAGGATGTCCTCTGGTTTGTTGCATGCAGAGGCCAGGGTTTTTAGCTCTCACACTGTTTGTCTTTCCCTTAGGAAGTCTTGAGATGGGCCTAACCTGGTGTGGGGCCAGCACATGTTGCCTCCAAATGCTGACCCTCAAAGTTGGTGTATCTTAGGTACCCATCACCTCTGGTGTTCAGCCATGCTCACAATGAGGTTCCCCCTGACACCTTGTGGGAGTGTCTGTGGTGACTCATCCTGCACACCCCCACCCCCCACCTCAGAAGACTGTCTCCATCTCCTCCACACCTGCCCCCAAAGGAGCTGTGGGCAGCAAGCACCTCCTGGGAAGGTTGCTATGAAGACTCATGGAGAGGGAAAAGAGGGAACTGAAATGCAGGGATAGGTGGGACCCCCACCTGGACCAGACCCTCTCCCTCGAGATTTGCCCTGGGCAGAGGCACCCTCATGTGCCAGCCTGTGCAGACAGAGGTTCGGCCTCGCCGGGGCATAGGGTGGGATCCCCACCTTCACGTCCCACCACAGCCCTGATGCCACCTCAGGCACCCCCCCACCCCATGAGCTGTAATGGCTGATGCCCACACAGGGTTCTTTGACCTCCTCGCACCAGCAGCACGTGGAGGGGTCCATCCCCACCCCTCACACACCACAGGGCTCTGAGCTCCTGGTTTGATTTATATTTTTCAATAAGGTTTTGTGAAACACTGTATCAAACTTTGTACTAAAATACAGATATTTTACAGCTACTGTATTCCTTTCTCCACTGATTTGCTTGGTTGGTTTTTCCAATTTGGCCAGCAACGGCACTTGCAAGCTGGCAAGACCCAGGGAGCTCCTGCTGCCCCGCTCTGGAGGGCAGCTGCCGCTGGGCACGGGGGCCTCCTGCTGGTCCGGCTCTGGAGGGCAGCTGCAGGAGCGATGTGGCCACCACCAGGCTCGTGGCTAGCAGAGACCGTGGTAGGAGTGCCAGCACGCGTGCTGTCCCGGGTGGCTTTGGCTCCCAGACAGTGATTCGGCACAGCTGAGTCCCTCACCGCAGGGCCTCAGGGCACGACTTACCTGCTCCTGCCAGCCCCCAGCACCCTGGACTGGGCAACAGTTCCTGCAGAGCCCTTCATTGCCGTTCCTCGGCAGCCTCCCAGCTCCTCTGCCCAGGGCTGCCCATCCTGAGGCCGTGCTCCTGCTCTGCTCCCTGTGCCCATCCCAGTGCCTCTCCCATGCCTTGCCCAGCACCTGAGTCCAGCCCTGCAAACAGCCCCTGGCTGCTCGCACTGAGACATGGCCGGTGCTGGGGACTTTATTGCATTGCAGGGGCTGCAGCTACCCAAGTCCCCTGCAGCCAGGACTTGGGGAAGCCTGCCTACACCGGTCTGGCCAGCAGAGCCACAGCTGGATGGCAGCCGCCCGTGCTGGGGAGGGTGTCAGTGCCAGCTCTTGGGTGCCATGTGCGTGCAATTGAGGCTGGGGCGTGCTCAGAGCCTGCCAGGCTCAGCTCTGCCGCAGGCAGCTGCCACTGGCTCCCTCCAGGCCATCACCACGGGCCAGCGAGGTGCAGCCAGGGGACATGGCCAGGATGGTAGGTTGGGCACAGGAGCACCTGAGTCCCCCCAGGCCGCGCTGTGTGGCGGGAAGAGCCTTGCCGTCACCAGTGGAGATAAAGCACCGTATGGGGATGGGAAGGGAAGGTGGTTGGCAACAGCCCGCGGCCAGCTTGGGGAGGGGCCTGGTGAGGGATCCTCCTGCACCTGCCCGGGGTGGGGGGAGTTGTGAGTTCAGCTGCTCCCACTTACCAGGGCTTACATTCAGCAGCAGCACAAGTTGGGTGTCTCAGCAGCCCCGGTGCTGGGGGTGGGGCAGAGAGCAGCAGCAGCAGCCCCCAGCCAGATGCCAGGAAACACCATGTCCTGGGGCCAGGCTCCCAGGGCAGGGGGCGAGGGGGCTCAAGTCGCTTTACCCTGTTTAGAGAATATGAATTTACACATAAAAGTAGGGGTTGGGCCCTGTCCCAGCCACCGGGTCCCCTAGCTTGTGGAGACAGGATCACGGAGCTGTACAAAATGGGAGCAGGGAGGGGGCCAGGGCCTGGAGCAGCCGGCACAGGGCATCACTGGGCACGCGTTCAGGTGGGAGGCAGCAGGTCAGGAGTCCTGGGGATGTAGAAATCTGTTAAAAACTCCAAGACTGTCTTTTCCTTGAAACAAAACCACAGCTAGATGCTGTTCTTGAATGAAGCAGGCTGGGGCATCCTCCCCCGATGGCGGCCCGCGGGCAGCACGGGGTGTGGAACTGGCAGGGTGCGTGGGATGGTGGTGCCGGCATGGGCATGGCGGTGGCCGCAGATGCAGCGGGTGGCCAGCGCGGCCCCGGGGGCGGCGCAGGACACTGCATGGCCACTGGCAGCAGACGAAGGGCAGGACGGGGAGGGAGCGCCCAGACTGCTGACCGTGGGAAGAGGCTCCTGCTGCAGGCGCTCGGCCTTATATCCTCTGCAGGGAGAGCACAGCGGATCAGGGCTGGTGCTGGGCAGGCCCAACTGCACCATGGTGCCACCAGCACATGCCATACACATACCTGTCCCCACCTCTGCTGCCTCCCTTCCCTACCACCCACTGCCCCACACAACCAGGGTCCCCATCCCATCCGGGTCCACTCGGAACAGCCACACCCCAAGGCACAACGCAGCCAGGGCTAGGGGACAGGACGGTGACACTCAGGACTTACCGCAGTGCCGACAAAATCTGTGGAAACAGAAGAGATGTTGTCAGGTAGGGCAGGGGCTCCGCAGCCTGCTCCCATCCTGCCCTGCCTGCATCACTTTGCAGGCGGCAGTTAAGCCCATGAAACCCTCGCCCAGCTGCAGGCTGCCAAAGGGGCTGAGGCCCCCAGGCTGGGATCCCCCCAGGGCCATGGTGTGGGGCCCCAGGACCCCCAGCAGCACGGTGCTCACCTTTGCTCTCTGTCTTGAGCTCCTCGTGCAGCAGGTCGTTCTGCCGGTTGCCGAGGACAAAGGCCAGGAAGGAAAGGATGAGGGCGTTGAGGATGCCGATGATGGCCAGGATGTAAGCCCAGCGAACGGAGCAGTCGCCCAGGGAGTACTTCCCTGTCTTCTCCCCACACATGTCCCGTATGGTCTCTGCATCCCAGCCGTCGGGAAAGATCATGCACCCCAGCACCAGGCAGAGCGCTGCAAGGGGGAGAGGAGGGTGATGCATCAGAGCGGCCACCAGGGTGTCAGTGCCAGGTGCTGAGCCCCAGTCAGTGCATGGATACAGCCAGGGCCCGTCAGGGAACCCACCTCGGCTCCACAGCAGCCAGGTGACACAGCAAATGACAGACATCGCTGCTCTGACAGGGGGCTGTGTTTGCTTGTGGCTGCCCCAAACCTGGCCCATGCACAAATGGGGACTTGGCTTCTTCAAACATCAGCCACAGGATCAGTGGTTTCTCCTAGGCCTGATGACCACAGGCTCCCCACCTGCGGGCAGGACCTACTGCCATGCTGTAGGCAGGGATGCCGCCTGCCAAGAGGGTCATCACCCCCAGGAGCCCTTGCACCCAACGACCTCACAGCCTGTGCCAAGCAGAGAGACATCAGGGATTGACAGGAAGGGAAATGCTGTGACAGAGCCCATGACTGTCAAGGTAAGGAGGTGACATTTTTTCCAGTTACAGCAAGTAGAAAAGCTCCTCACCCCCTATCAGCTGGGAAAGCTGAAAACATTACAGATGTTGGAGAGCAGCTAGGGTGCCCTGGGGCTGTCTTCGTCCTGGGTTGGGGAAGAACCGATAGGCTCGTGCCTGTACCTCCCCAGCCCTTTACTGCTGAAGAGACACCACCACCCTGCTGGGCATGTGCTGCTGTGGCAGCAGCCTGCGGGGGGTAGCAGCTGGAGGTCTGGCTGGCAAGCTCTGGGGTGCTGACAGGCGCTTTTCACTGCTCTCAGTAAGGAAGGGAATGCCCAGGATGAGGGGAAAGCAAGTACAGGGCTGGCACAGGGCATTGCACTGGGACTCAGCACAGCCCTCACACCCCAACGAGCTGTGCCGATTGCTCTTCCCAGGGCAGGGGAGGGAAGAGCTGTTCTCAACAGCCTGTGCACCAGCACATCATACAGACCAGCTGCCACCCAGACTCTGCCTCCTCCAGCCACACTACAAACCCACCTGGTAAAAGGGCCTCTGCAGACAATGGCAAGATCTGTGAGCTGATTTACCACCGTGCACAGCCCTGGTGCCACCCTGGCACCACACGACTGCACAGTGCGGTGCATGCACGAGGAGCTGATAAGCTGGCATCTCCAGCACATCATCACCAGGGACTTCCCAGCCAAGAATGGCCTCATCTTGGGGAGCTCCCTGCCTGCTGGGATGAGACCAACCCAGAGCCATGCCCTCTGGAAGGAAACATATAATCAGCAGTGATGCTGTGTGCTGCACAGTAAATCACAGATGGGTTTTGGTTGGAAAAGACCTTTAAGATCATTGAGACCAACCACTAGCCCAGCACCACCAAGTCACCAGTAAACCGTGGCACTATGTGCCCTAGCTACACATCTTTTGAATACCTCCAGGGATGGTGACTCCTCCACCTCCCTGGGCAGCCTGTTCCAACAGTGAGAAGCAACCTGGCCTACCTGCTAACCTGGATACCTTCCAGCTAGATGGCATGAAATTCATCTGAGGGCCTGAGTTAAAGGTGAGGAGGAGTGGCAGACCTGTGCTGGGGACTCCTCCCAGGAAAGCAGAGACGTCAAGAGGATTTTAGGATCCACTGAGCTCTTGGTGCAGCACAGCTGTGAAAAAAGCCAAGGTGTCCTTTGGCCATCCTCAGTGAGGGGTGGTTTTGCTCTCACAGCACTGGTCAGGCTGACACAACTCAGCCTAGAAATGGGCATGGCTGTAACAGCTCTGCTGGCATTGGTGAGGAGGAGAAAAGAGCCTTGGGTGCATGCTTAGCCCACAGGAAAGCGTGGCAAGCAGCAGGCTCAGCACTCCAGCTGCTCGGGCAGGCAGTGGCCCTGAGCGACAGCCCCTCTCAGCCCAGAAGAGAACAGGGCTCTGCTCCAGGCTAGCTGAAGGCAGCAAACATAAGGTAAATGAAAATCAGGTGCCAATTTTACCTGCACCAGCAAGGGCTTGAAGGAGCTCCCACTTTTGTGCATGGCCCTCAGTTGGGCCTTCACAGGAGCTGAACAGCAGCCTTTGGGGTTTCTCTTGGGCTCTTCTAGTATCAGGATTTCCTCTGCCTTTCTGAGCATTTATTTGGGCTCTAGGTAGATCCAGCTGCCTGGGCAAAGCACTGAGAGCTTGCTCCTCTACAGTGCTCACTGTAGAAGAGAGAGGGTTCAGACAATAGCAGAGAGCAGCTCCAAAAGGTGCAAGAGAAACACAGAGCACGTGAGCTGGTTGTCACAACACAGCAGCAGGTTGTCATAACACAGGAAGTGATGGCCAATGACAGAACCACTGGGCAGGCTCCAGCCTGCATCTGCCTGCCCTGGTTCCTCCTGTCCCCATGTGCCCTCTCAGCACTGGCACCAGGGCAAGGGGGAGCCTGTGCCCTGGCCCCCAGGGCAGCTCCAGGATCTCTGCCCGAGGTCTCACAGACCCTGTTTGCCAGAGAGAATTAAACAACAGATTTACCACCAGGGCAAAGGAGCATGCCCAAGCCACTGCATGTACCCAAATGCCTCTGCCCAGGGGTGACCAGCCTCTTCCCCCAAGCCCCTCACTACTCTGCAGCTCCCCAGGAAGGAGCTGTGCCACCAAAGGCAGGTTCTCCCCCAGTGAAGAGCAGCGCAGCACTCTCTCCTCTGTCCATCTGTCCTGTATGTTCCCAGCAGCAAGCCAAGTCCTCTGCTCTGTCACAAGCAATTCCCTTGACTACATGTCCCCAGGCCGCCTGATGTCCTGGGAACACCTTACCGTGCCTGCAGCGAGGAGTGACATTGAAATGCAGAGCAAAGAGGGGATCCCTACGTGCTCGACAAACCTGGGCACTGCCCTTTCCAACAAGCCCCTTGCAGCAGGTCTGAGGGGCACAAGGATGGGGCTGTGCCTGCCCATCCCTCTGTCCATGGCACCATTCTGCCAGCATCTGCCTCCAAAAGCACTGAGGTCTCTTGCAGACCCGCAGGAGGAGCTTGGGTTTTGTTTAAAACAGCCTACTTCTGTGCCTTGCAACTGCATGAAAAATACCAAGTGATGACATCTACAAGAGCTGCTATTAAAGAGGACAAAAACCCAACCACACTCCTGTCCATTTAGCTTTTCATTCCTGTTGTTCTGAGGGTGCCACGCTGGTCCCCACTGCTGGTGGCACTGAGGACAGTCAGCTGCTTCATCACACCCCACAGCTGCTATGCCTTCCACAGGCCCTGGGCTCCAACTCCTTCTTCCAGTTTTCCCAGCTGGAAAGGCAGATTGGAGAAAGGGCATTTCAGTGGTCAGTGGGGCAGGGTGTATGTGGAGGGAGGACACAGCAGCTGTGGTCTGCAGGGCTGCCCCTGGGAGCCTGCTGGAGCTGGGGCTCTGGCATTTCTCAGCTTGGTACTGCAGCTGGTTCCTGACTGCCCATTCATTGGCACTCCCTTGTCAGGGTCCCTAAGAAATGAGATATGCATCTCAAGGGCTTTTGGTACCCTCACAAATGAATTGAAGGGAATTCAGTGTTATGGCTCAGGCTGCAGCAGTGGAGCAAGATCTTAGCTGAAAGCTGAGGAAGCTCCTCCTGGCAAGGTAACATCCACCAACAGATGCTGCCTTCAGCCAAGACTGAAGCCTGAGTAAGCCACGTGTTTGCTGAGCACCAAAGCTATCCCAGTGCCCCCCAGTCCTATGCAGTTGTGCCTGCAGGCTTCAAATCTGATTTTTTAATCACTTTGGCTGTCTAGTTTAGTTTGCAGGTTTGGATGAAGACTGGCTTTTATTGCTCTTGTCTGCCATGGGGTGGAAGGGGCTAAGGACAGGTCCTGCAGCTCAGAGATACAACCTCCCTCACAGGACAGGCATGCAGAGCATTACACTGCCACAGGACATACAAGGGACTAAAAATCAGAAAATGTGGGGGAAAACCAGCAACTGCTGAGTCTCAGAGGAGCTTGTTAAACCTAGCTTGGGGACAGTGCCCCATGGGCAGTGTCTCACCCTCCCTCAGGTTCAGCAAGCTGCTGTCCCCTGCCCTTACACGTATCACCCTGACCTTTACCACAGACGCATCTCTCTGCTGGGGATAGTTCAGTGACACACACCCTCATCTACCCCCTCACATCCACCTTGTGCTGAAGTGGAGGAAGCCCTGGGCGTCATACCCTCCACTGTGCCACCCTCCACGGCCACTCACTGCGATGCCTTGCAATCTGCACACCAAGGCTCCACGCTGGAGATCCCCAAGGTAGTGCCCCTGGGCGCTGCACACAAGCCTCAGAGGAACCCCCAAAGGACTACAGTCTGTGCTCCCACTTCGGGGTCTGGAGTGGCTGCTTCTCATTAGGAAACCTCCTGAGAGCTGAGTGCCAGAAGGAAAGGAGAAAAATACAGCCCCTCCACCTCCCAAAAATAAGGAGCCCTCAGAACTAAGTGAAACCAAAGGCAGTGTGCTCAGGACTGCTGGCACCGGCCATTTACACAGACAGGAGCTCCCTTACGGCGGTTTTCTGCACAGGCTGTTTCTGAGCCAAAAACTCAGCAGGATTCAGAATGGAGTTATGGGTTTGCATGAATCAGAACTGACAGTTACTTTATCTGGAACAACAGTGAAGGGATGTAAGCTCTAGGACACGAGCAGCTCTGAAACACCAGCTCAGCCTCTGCCTGCAGGTCCGCAGGCTACATTAACTGCCACTACGGGAGGGTTATGATGACTTCCAAAGCCCAGGGCCGGCCGCTTTGGAGCACAAGGTGCTGAAAGGATGTCAGGTCCTGCTCCTGTCCCAGCTGCACCACAGGATTAGCAGGCAAAGGAGAGGGGAAATCTTCAGGAAAGCTTTCTTTGGGGGCAGAAGCTAGAAGGTAATTCAGGAAACGCAAAGGTTTTCAGCAGCGATGTCTCCTTCTTGCGCCAAGGTCAGCAAGCAGAAGTGCTTCACCTGGAAGATCATCTAGGGGCAATATTCCCTCTGTGGGCAGAGAAAGGGCTTGAAGACTTCATTATCCTTCCCAGCAGCTCTTCCAGTTTTGATCCTAGCTGGTTTGGAGCAGTGGTGTCTCTCTCTCTCTGACTTTTTTTCATTAAGGATTTCCAGAAATGATTTATATCCAGGAAAAAGCAATGGTTTTGGAGGCCCAAACTCTCTCTGAGAGGAGCTGTCTCTCCAGCAAATCCCAGGCAGGAAGACAAGCCTGTCCTGACGTGGCTCAGCAGAGCCACCACACCACCAGCAGCACCAAGGAGTGCTTCAGGCCTGCGGCATTCACTCAGCCCAGACTCTGCTTTCACAGAACCACAGAAGAGGAGGGTTTGGAAGGGAACACTGCTCAAGCAGGGTCACCTAGATCACATTACCCAGGATCACGTCCAGCCAGGTGCTGAATCTCTCCACAGAAGGCGACTCCACCATCTCTCTGAGCAGCCTGTTCCAGTGCTCCAGCACCCTCAAAGTAAAGAAATGCCTCCCTTATGTTCAGATGGAACCTCATGTGTTCCAGCTTGTGCCCACTGCCTCTTTTCCTGTCATGGGACACCACCTAAAAGAGTCTGGCCTCATGCTCTCGACAAACACCTTTTAGACAATGACAAGCATTGATCTGGTCCTCTCTTCTCCAGGTTAAACACCCACAGCTCTCCCTGAAGGCTGCAGCCACACCACCACACTGTGCAGCTCAGCCATGCTCAGCCCTGCAGCTGGCAAAGGACTTCCTCACCACTCCTCTTCACAGGCATGATGAACAAATGCAGCCATGCAGCCACACCATGTGAGGGGTCCCTGCTCAGCCGGCGGCAAACACAGCTGGTGTGCAGAAGACGAAGCTGCTAAGGATCTGCTTCTCCTCCCAGTTCACACACTGGGTGGGAAGAACCCATCCTAGAGAGGGGTGTAACTCCAAAGGGGGTTCTCCCAAAGGAGATAAGGGCTGATATAGATATTATCACATTCTCCATCAGCAAAGATGCCTGGACACATCACAAATAACTTTGAGGGGCCACTGATAAAGACAAACCCCAGCCCCGTGGCCAAGGACATGGTCCCGGGTGGAAAGGCAGCCCAGGTGTGGTGCTGTGCCTGGCCTAAGGGAGCTGGAAGGCCTCAGCATACTGACTGCTGGACTTGAGGCGCAGGGCAATGCCTTCAGATGTGGGCAGTCACTTCTTGAGTGCATGATGCACTGTGTGCTCAGATGGCTGCCTGTCGACCCTCAGCAGATTGTAAGTACAAATCCAAAGCCCTCCTGAAAACAGAGCCCCAGGCACGCTCAGAGGGACTGTCCTCGCAGGAGGAAGGTGGATGTGGCTGGGGTTTCTCACTTCCAGGGACACCAGGACAACTCTGCTCAAAGCTCAAAGTTAACTCACAGGGTTATCACACCACAGAACTGTGAAACCAGAGGAAATGCTCAGGCTCCTGGGTAGCCTCCTCAGTGGCTGGTGGTGTACTCCTGTCCCCTGAGCTCCAGCAGATGTCTGCTGTGTGCTTGCTGAAGTGGAAGCATCCACAAAATCACTCCTGCTGCCTTCATCTCACTCCTGTACCTGCCCTCTATGGAGGAGGGATGACAGGGACCACCCATTTCTCTTCAAGCAAGCATCAAATCCCCTGGGACTTCCTGAAGGAGCTCCTCCACTAATTCTGAGGACTGCTGTGGTATCAAGGTGCAGTCAGCCATGCAGTTGTTGATGTGCTCATGTTTAAGACCCATTTCTGGTTTTGTAACAGAAGGATTTAGCAAAATCTCATTTTGCATTACTGGGATTTTGAGCAGGGCAGATGGCTACATTTCTATTTGTGATAAAGCAGAGTCTTTCCTCTTAATTAGATCCAGTTTCCTCCTAGGGGGGCAGTGGCTTTTGAGCTGGAGCTTTCTGTGAAGCTCTAATTAAACCCTCTCCTGATTATCGTCCACTAATTATACATTGATGATTTAAACTTCTTTTTTTTTCTGAGATACCAAATTCTTGATCCTCCTCCCCTCCTGCTCCCCCACCTTCCTCCTCTTGCTCCTTCTCCTCTGAAGAGCAGGTTTGTGCCCTCGCTCAGCAGCCCTGTATTCTGCACCAGCCATCCTGAAGGGTCAGGGTGGACCTTCCTCTGCCCCATCTCTCTGCCCCATCTCTCTTCCCCATCTCTCTGCCCCATCTCTCTGCCCCATCTCTCTGCCCCATCTCTCTACCCCATCTCTCTACCCCATCTCTCTTCCCCATCTCTCTGCCCCATCTCTCTGCCTTTTACTTGGTTTAGCTGGTTTTCACCAGTGAGACAATGAAACTTTGAGCCTCACTGCTGCTTCTGTCACAGTGGTACATGTCCACCAAGGCAGGAGGAATGCCTTTCCCTTCTCTGCCCCTCCAAGCCCTCTGCTCTGGCACAGCCCCCACAACCTCTCAGGCAGGTGAATCTCCTAAGTTTGCCACCATGTTGTGTCAGAGCCTGCATCAGGCCATATCCCTGTCCGACCCAGGGGATTTGGCCCATGGTGTCTTCTTCGTGGTGCCAGCTCCCTCTTCACCTGCAGCTGTCTCTGACATGCCTGGGGAAGTTCAACCCTGCCCAGACAGGATCTCTCTTGCTGGGACACAGCACCTCACCACTTCTCTCTGTTCTGGCCCTCCCTGATGGCAGCAACAGCCTCTCCTGCAAGACAGGAGCTCTCTCTTGCTGCCCTGTCTCAGGGCAGGGTGGATGGCCAGTCTCTGATAATGTTGCCTTGGACTTTCCCCAAGACAAGCCACATAGCCACAGTGCTTTGGGAAAGCTCTGAGACAAGAGCTGGGGTCCCAAGAGCTGGCCCATGGCCCCAGCATGCCATGCACACAGGGTTCCCACAAGTGCAGTTGTGAGCAGCACAGGTGTAGCTGCAAGGAGCAAGGTGTGAGCAGGGACAAGCCCCAAGAAGGGTAAGGTGTACCTAGGGGTGACAGCAGCAGGGTGCTGCTCTGGCCACCCAAGTCTGAGCCAGGGTAGGGCAGGGGGCACTGAGTAGGAGGCCTGGGGCTGCCTTCAGTGCAGTTCCTATGCCACAGGTCTCCCTGCACAGCAGCAGCACCGGCTGGGTGCTCCAAGCCTCTTGATTAAGCTGCTGAAAATCGGTAGGATTTGGGCTCTGAGCTTGCCTTAAACCGGTAAATCTTCGGGACAGGGAAAATTAAAGATGAAAGAATTCCCTGATAAGCCAAGGCAGCACCAGGTCTGGCTGTGGTCCTGATCTGGGTGAGGAGAGGTCAAGCTCTCCAGCCCAAGCCAGCTGCAACAGAGAGAGCAGGGCAGGCTGCAAGCCTCCACCATGGTGGGGCTGGTCCAGTCCTCCCACATTCACTGGACTGAGACCTTCTCCTGGGGCCCTTTCATTACGAACATGGGGGGCTCTGGGTCTATTCACACTTTGTATACAGTACAGGATGTCTTCTCTTGCACAGTGAAACTGGAGAGAGAAGTGAAAGCTCCCACTGCTTGGGGGAAGCTCAGCATCTTTTGTCAAGGTCTTTCTGCCACAAGGACAGACCCTCTGTAAGGACAGACCCTCTGTGAGGACAGCTTGGAGGTCTGTGCTCAAGGAGATACTCAGGATCTTTATCAATGTATGCAATAGGTCCCCTTCAGAGTGTCCCTTTGAGAAGTGCTTCTATGAGGATATTGGGGTACATCTGTGGTGGGGTTTCTTTTGTGGAGGGAGCTAAGGAGGCTCTACAGACTGGACCACATTTGCAGAGAATGGGCTTGAGCCTCTGGCCACTAGTGCAAAGCCGTGGAGGTAAATGCATGGTGTCCTGTGGCAAGCACTGTACTTGGGGTCTCTTTATGCAGACAGCTGGGGAAGGTCTGTCCCCACAGCCCTTCCACAATGCTGGGCAAAGGAGGCCTGGGCACAACAACTCTTTAAGGGGCAGCTGGAGGGTCTGGCTGTGAATAGGTGCTTTTATACCATTGTGGGCATCCATGCATTCCCCTAAAGCAGTTATCCCCTCGAGGCAGGCTTACTCAGGGATGTCCTTGGGGCTGGACAGACAAGGAGACTAGTCCCTGATGTGGGGTGCTCAGGGCGGGGTCTAGGTTCAAGGCTTCCTAAGGCATCCTTGCAGCTGGTCCTTGACTCTGTTGTCCCAAAGCTGGTCCCTGCCTGAGGTGTATTGGGGTGCCTTGAGGCAAGTCCCTGCCCTGGCTGTCCTGGGGTGCTCCAAGCCGTCCAGGTGCCCCAGAGTTGGTGTCTGTTCTAGGGCAGGTCCCTGATCCAATTTTCCTGCTGTATCCCAGAAAGCTTGTGGTTCCCTGGGGTCAGATCTCACCTGGGGATTCCTGGCAGCCAGTGTTCAAAACAGGTGCCCATCCCTGGTTTTCTCTCAGTACTAATGCCTGGCCTAAGTGTCCCAGAAAGCCCTGGAGCGCTCTGGAGACAATTTCTGGCTGGAAAGTCCTATAGATCCACAATACCTGTAACTAGCTCCGATTTCCTGGGGAACCCTGGTGTGCCTTGTGGCCAGAGGCACTGATACCAGCACCTGGAGAGCCCAAGGTGCCTGTGCCCTAAGCCAGTGCCCATTCCTGATACTTGGTCTGTGCTAGTGCCCAGCCTGGCTGTCTTAAGAAGCCCTGAGGCTGTTTTGTGAAACCAGGGCCCCACAGTGCTTTGACCCATGTGGCCAGAGGCACTGACAGCTGTGCCTGGGGAGCCCTGCATGCCAGTGCCCCAAGCTGGTACTCCTGAGTAGCACTTATTCAGTGCTATGAATGCTTGGCCTGGGTGTCCCGGGAAGCCGTAGAGCTGGCTCCTGGAACCATAACCCCGCAGTGCCTGGACCCAGCCCAGCTTCGTGGAGCAGCCCCAGTGCTCCCTGTGGCCGGGGATCCTGCTACCAGTACCTGGTATCTGCACATCGCAGTGAACCCCACATCCCCCACGCCCATCCCAATGCCCGGGGAAGGTCCGTCAGGGGTGGCGGTGGGTACCTGCCAGCAGCTGCATCCAGGCGCAGATCTTGTAGACGGTGGCGGTGTTGCAGAAGAAGAAGAGGGCGAAGCAGGTGATGCAGCCCAGCGTCAGCACCATGGAGAGCAGCACGAAGAAGGCCGCCGCCTGGAAGGCGCCCGAGGGGATGGTGCTGAAGTCGGTGAAGGAGCCGCGGCACGACAGCTCCCGGCCCGCCAGCCCGCTGCCCACGCAGTAGTGGAACAGCCCGAAGTAACCGGGCTTGGGCGTGTTGACGCTGTCGCCCACCCAGTAGGGCTGGATGAAGACCACCACGTTGATGATGGCGAAGCAGATGGTGAAGATGGCCCAGAGCACGCCGATGGCGCGCGAGTTCCGCACGTAGTTGTCATGGTAGAGCTTGGAGGCTTCCTGCGAGGGCAGCATCCTGCCGGCCGCCGCGCTGCCGGAGGTGGGGACGGGGCCGCGACGGCGAGAACCCCGCCCGGGGGAAGGGGGGGGGGGGGGGGGCCGCGGCCTAGGCGCGCCCGCGGGCTGCCGGCCCCTGCGCCACCCGCGCCGCCATCTTGGCTGCCGCCTCTGCGCCCCGCGCGCGCCCCCACCGCGCGCGCGCGCCCGCGCGCCCCCCCGCCACTGCGGAGCCGAGCCGAGCCCGAGGCGGCGGGGATCGGGCCGCTTCGGTCACCTTCGGCTCTGCCCGCCGAGGGCTTGGTAACGCTCGGACCGAGGCTCCGCGGGGCTCACCCCCACCTCGATGGGGTGCAGAACGCGCTCCGGAGCTTTCGGCTCGGGCCCTCTGGGCAGGATTCAGAACGGATTGGTATGGTGCGGGCCGGGGCGGCTGTGGGCCCGCTGCAGTAACACTGGCCCACCGGGGCCGCTCCCCGGCTGCTCGGTCCCGCCGTGCCGCGCAGGGCCCGCCTGGGGCAGCGTCTGGGCACAGACCCAGACACCTGAGGCTGCCCCGGTTAATGCTGGTAGGCGCATGAGTGGGAACGTTTGCCCGAAGCAAGGCCGCTGGGAGGCGGCCTCTCCCCGGCCCCTCCGCGACCTTGGGGGAGACCCGCGGGCTGTCAGAGCAGCCCCCGCTTCCCAGACGAGCAATGGGCCTTCCCGACCCGCTTGCCAGACCAAGCAGCAGGTGCTCTGCAAAATTGTCCCAGCAGCTTCATACTGGCTCCAAAACACCAGCAGAGACCAGACCATCATGGGCCAGTTTTCTTCTCAAGCCAGTAAAGCTGCGCTGTGATAGCTGTCACTAAACTCCACTCTCATTAAATCCTCCACAGGTCTCATTCATTTGCAAGCCTTATCAAGATTCACAATTTGCAAATTAGACACATGCAGGTGAAAACAACCTTTATATTCCCCTGGCAAAGGGGCCATTTGCGTTTGGTGCTGTACCGGTAATACCTATTAACCCGCTGCAAACACTACGAGCTGGCACAATCCCCATTCCCACCCTGGACAGACGAGCCACTGCCTCTCTGAAGCCCACAACAGCCACGCTCCAGTGCCCGCACTACCATACATCTGGTAGTTCCCACTGCGACTGGCTTTGTGTGTGTGTGGTCACACCCCGAGGGAGATTTCTTTAATGAACAGCCAGCTCAGGGTTCGTGACGAAGAGCAACGACCTGGGCATGCCTGTGCAGCGTCATGGGCAGACCCGCCCAACGGTCCCTGCCAACCTTTTCCCCTTCTCTCAAAAGGTGTAAACACGGCTTATGCAAAGCTTCGGCATCCCCCATCTCCGCTGCTGGGTAACGCAGCCTGCCCCCGAGGGGTGCTCCACGCCTCCGGTGCCGTGGCTGCGCCTGCCTTTGCGCCGGGCCCCGTTCCTCCCGCCGCGCCCTGCTTCGGGTTCGCACCGAGAGCCAGGTGGGTCCTCACCCCCTGGGGGCTCAGCGGGGGCCGCTCACGGCCCGGTGAAGAAGGGAAAAGCAGGGCCCGGAGGTCCGGAGCCGGGCTCGCCAGTCCTGCAGCGGGGAGCAGAGCGAACTCAGTACGTCGCACCCCGATGACGCCAGCGTAGCGGGCGGAAGAGGCGTGGCCTGAGCTCGGCGGTGATTGGCCGAGCGGGCGGAAGCGGCAGGCGGAAGCGGCGGGCAGGGTGGGGCTATGGGCCAGCGGTGGTGGTAAGCGACTCGGGGATGGCGGCGGCCCGCGGCTGCCCCCCGGCGGGCTCCGGGGACCGCGCCCTGACCGAGCTGCTGTTGGAGTTCTCCCGGACACAGTACCGCGCCAAGGATGGTGGCGGTGCGGCTGCTAAGGTGAGGGAGCAGGGACTAGGAGGGCCGGGAACTAGTGTCCGTGCGGTGGGCGCTGACCGATGGTTGTTCGCAGGTGGAGCGGATTGAGCGGCGGTGCCTGGAGCTCTTCGGCCGCGACTACCGCTACAGCGTGATCTCCAATGTGCACGGCGAGGTCTGCGCCCACTACCCGCGGCACATCGTCCTCCTGGAGCGTGATGCCAGCCGCGACCCGTAAGGCTCCCGCTCCTCTCCTAGTCTTGCCGCACCCTGTCCCGCATGGCCGACAGCCGGTAGAGGCGGCTTCGCGTTTTTGCCCAGGGAGCTTTCGCGTCTGCCGGAGGCCGCTGTCGCTCCGGGGCTCCCGCCGCCCGAGGGAAGCCCCACCAGGCTGTGTGCTGCGGCTAATTATAGCCGGCGGTGTCAGCCGCTGGGTACTCCGCTCCCGGGGCACTCCTTGCTGCCTGCCAAGGCTGCGCTTCGCCGGCGAGATCCCGCGAGGCTCCTCCCAGCTCTCCAGGTCTCTTGGGTTTCCGTGGTGTAAGCTGTGAAGCTAAGCCTGTAATTCAGGGGTTGCGGAGGAAACAGGGTGCTCCGGGCCAGTGCTAGCTCTGTTGCACACTTGTCCTCGAGTAGATTACTGTGCTACAGGTCACCCTGCTGTCGTGGCTGGGACCAGGGCTGTGTGATGCTCTCCCTGTCTTAAGGAAAAGTGCCTGTGGTCATGCTGTAAGATCTCTGATGCACGACACTTTAGACGGGAAAGCATCTTGGGGCAGAAGGGTTAACAGGGGCTGGACAGAGAAGACAATCTCAATAGCAGTAGTCTGTGTCACTTCATGGTACCTGATTCCGTGGTGCTGAGGTTCAGTGAGTTAACGGGAAACTCTTGCTGGCGGTTTAGTGCAAGTCCAAGCTAGTGTGTTTCTGGACTTTGACCCACAATCACATTGGCTTTGCTTCTGGCTGAGCATTAGCTGCTCCCCGCAGCCCTAATGACAGCCTCTCTCTTTGTGTTATTTTCCAACAAAACATAATGCAGTTTTGCAATCTAAGCTGTGCCTGTGACAAGAGTTACAAGTTCAAAAGGATGGCAGTCACAAAGTTTTTCTTGCGTGTCCTACTGCTTTGGCTGCAAAAGGCAAACTGCCAGCTGCACACTGGTAGGTGGGCCAAGTGCTGTGGGAGGGGGTTGGTTGTCAGGTGGGAGAGTGCCTGCCTAATGGATAGATCAGATTAGAAAAGAGGAAACCCCCTTAAAAGGAAACTGAAGTCTGAAGCTGTACTTGTAGCTAAGAGTGTCTTTAAGGAAGAGAAACTGAGGACTTCTGCTTTTCCTGCCCTTGCAAGAGGAAAGGATGTGTCGTTTCTCTGATGAGAATTCAAGCATGCTTGCACTCGATGCCCTGTGTTCTTACAAGACTTGTGCAAGCCATCAGTGGTCATTTTAAATACTGATTCCTTTCCAAGTCTTGCTCTGCTGACCTAGGAGTCATGGAAACAGACTACCCTTCATCATTCCTCTTGTCTTGATTTCTGAGTGTAAAAGCTGCTTAGTGATTGTTGTTTGGGGTGGGATTTTTTTTTCCCCACACATTTGGGTTTTAGTTTCATCATAATTGTTTTTGTGAATAATCATGAAATGGAGACTGTTGCACTTGTGGGGGGGAACGTGAGAACTTCTTCCAGTGAACAGGACACACTTCTGCTAAGACGAAGTGTCTTTGGGTGCCTTTCATTTTTGTAACGTTCTTAATCAGCTGGTGGGGCCTCCTTGAAGCGTGCAGGATGTTTCACACCTCTGAGGATACCAAGGCTTTTGGAAGCACTTCTCATTTAGGCAAACTCTGCACCTCCCCATTGGTTCAACTGCTTCTGAAGCTGTGTGGGGAAACCAGCCAACCCCAGATGTTTTTCATCTAGCTCAGTTTCTTGGTCCCGTTCGTTCTGTGAATGGGCAGCTGTGGAAAGAAAGGATGTTGCTTCATCAAAGTTTGCTTACAGTACTCTAAAGTCCAGGCAGGTTCAGCAGGAATTTTCTGTGTGTTTTTTGGCCTATATGCCCCCTGGTCAGGTGGTTTTCACAAGGAGGCACAGAAAGTGGCAGAGCATGTCCAGCAGCCAGGAGCACATTCCCTGTGCTTGGAAATTTCTGATGTCCCCACAGAAGGAGCGGGCAGAGGCTGCAGGCAATGGAAACAGAGGGATGGACTCAGTTCTTTACTTGCTATCTTAAAGGTGCTGTGACTATGCTTAATGAAAACATCCAGATCTCAAACACAGGCCAGTCTTTGTCTTTGGTTTCACCTGACACTTCTGTGATGTGTCTGCACTCCACACAAACAGAATCACTGTTGGCTGTATTCTAACAATGTGCAAGGAACACTTCAGTTCCAGTGCTGTGATGTTTAACCCAAAGAGAAGCATCTTTGCTTCAGACCTGTCTGGAATATACAGTTGCTTGCTCTTACAGGAAGTGTTTCCCACATGTTAAAGAAGGTGTTTGTGATGTGATTTTTAGGGGGAGGGTGGGCAGGCAGGCAGGCCATTAATTTAACACAGAGGAAAGGTTGCCCAGCAGTATCTTCTGGAAGAACTTCTGAAAAACAAAATCAACCTGAAAATCCTGGGAACTGAAAAAATAGATTTAAGGTAACACTTAATTTCTTCCACCTCATTCTCTGCCCTGTGCCAAGCGGGCCTTAATGTTGCTCTTCCACAGTGGTGTGGAGGAGTGCTTTGTTTTCTGAACCTTTTCCAACAGTTTTTGCTCCCATCTCTGCTGCATTTGATCACTTGTCTTGGTAAGAGCATTGCATCTGTTCTTCAGAGCAGCCTTTCCCCTTACTGCAGTAGTCTGTACAGTTCTGTTTACTTACCACGTTCGTCTCTAACTTCACTGACAATGGTTCTTGAGACAAGAAGGTCCACCAGCCAGGTTTGTAGCACAGTAGGTCTCTCCACTGCACAGGCAGGCTTCTTCCTAAAGAGCAAGCATGGGAGCCTGGCAGAGGGGCTTATTCTTTCATGTCCCCTGCAGGGCACTGGGCTTCCTTTGTACCCCATGTCCCAGGTCCCTGCCATGCTGCTTGGACTTACTCCCCAGCACTGCAATGGCTCTCCAAGGAAGCGTCATTAGTGTTCTGAGAGGTGAAACATGTTGTCTTGTTCCAGCTTCTGAGGAAGTGCTTCTCTTATAATTTCTGATCTTCCTGGGCATTTGATCTTTTTTTCTGAATCCCATCTTCTGGGCTTGGAAGCTTTGCCACAGAGCTACTCTGGTAACACCATATTAAAGTTGTTGTATCTCAGTTGTATTTGCTCTTGCAAAGGAAACTTAAAGACAGCTGGAGCAGAGTGCAGGATGTGTCTCCTAACTGAGTGCACTCATTTAAAAACAGCCCCACAACCAAGTCTCTATCACAGAATCACCAAGATTGGAAGAGACCTCAAAGATCATCAAGTCCAACCTGTCACCACACACCCCAAAATCTCGCAAAATTGAAAGTAGTTTGGTATTTGGGATAAGGCAGGAAGGCATCACCTCCCACACTGCTCATGGGCTGTTCCTGCAGTGTGTATTGTTCAGGTGCACTCTGAGGAGGGAAGAGGTGGTGGAGTGGAGCTCTCAGGGGTCTGCAGTGAGGGCAGTGAGCAGAATCTGGGCTGCTTACCAGTGTCTGCGGTGTGTCCGCTTCTGTCTGTGTGCAGTCTCGTCTGCTCCCATGTGAAGTGCTTTGTGTTAGCATTTGCCTGTCTTGATGCACTTAGCACCTTCATGGCCACAGCATTTAAAGATTAGTTTGTGTTCTTTACCTTTTGGTGTATATCAAAGGTTCTTGGAGCTGGACAGCCAAAATGGTTGTGTATTGTAGGGAAACACATGGAAAATCCTAAGCCTCCACTATGAATTCTGAGAACTGAATCCTTTGAAATGCAACAAACAAACAAGAAATAAAACCCCACAACCACCAAACAACAGAGCAGGATTTGAAGGTCTTGTTTGCTGTTTTCCTGCTTCCACTGGCACTACCTTGTATAACCTTTGCCTTAAACAGATCAATTTCCATGTTAACAATAGATTGTTTTTCTTATCCTTTTCAGAACGGCAGCTGCAGGTAGGTTGCTCCACACTCACTGGTTCTGAAGATTAGCCACTGTCTTTTAACTTCCAGTAGTAGATCCTAATTTGTTCTTAGGCCAACACTTTCCTTTGCCTTGGAGTTTTTCTCCCTCTCTGCTGTAAGTTCTATCCTTCACCCTAATGCATATACTGTTGTGCCCTCGCTTCATCTGCTCTTCCAGTTAATCCATTGTGGTTTCTCTTGCAGCAGATTGTCCCTTGGCCATCCTAATTATCACTGGAGAGTTTCTCATGATCTTACCTGTCCCTTTTTACAGACTTAGCACATCAACAATATACAAGCATCCAGAGACCAACCAGTTCATCCAGGCTCTTCCACTGAGCTTTGCTGCTGGAAGTCACTAAGTGCAAGGCCATGCAATTTTTGTATGTCCATACTTCATATGGTTTTACTTGGGTCAGTCTGGATACTTCTCAAGTTCCTTGTGGAATCTCTAGTCCTCCCTGCACTGATGGTTCCTCCTAAAGGTCCATGTAGTTCAGAAGTCAGTGTGGATTCCTCTCACATGTAGAGTGGTACTTGGACACACTGCAACAATTTTTAACTTGTCTCCAAATTGGAACACATTTCTGGTTTAACTTTAACCAGAAGATCAAACAAAATTTAGGTACACAGATGGAGATGACATCACTGTAACTACCCTGCTCAGCCCAGTACCTGATTTAGACAGTTGTCTAACTAACCCAGCACGCAAACGTCCAAGTGACCAGAAGAGAGGTTCAGTGAGTGTTCTGGTTCTGGTTCTTTATTCATTTTTCCTTGCAAAAGCATTACTCTGACAGTGAGTGCCATCACTCCAGTGGTAGTGCTGAGCTTCTTTTGGATGGAAAGATGGTGGGGAAGAAAGCAGAACATGTTTTTGAAGGCACTGGCTTACTCTGCTAGTCTTTCGTTAGCGCTCCACATTTTAAACCATTCTGATAGTGCTTGTATTGCCAGTTCCTGAAGATGCTTGCTGGTCATGTCCTGTGCTGCTGGTCCTTTTCCAACTAAAGAAAAGGAGAGAGGAGAGTGTCCATATGCATTGTATGCTGCAGAAGCAATTCTTAAAGAAGTGTCCTCTCGTTTGAGAGCTTCACAGCTGGCTTATAGGTGAAAGGGCTGGGGATTGCAGCCTGAGGTGTCTGTAGCAGCTTTGCTGAAGGATCTGTGAGAAGATGCTCTGTGTACTGAACCAAATCTCTGTCCACTAGGTTTGAGAGCACTGTGCAGGTTGGCAAACTGCAGGACCTTATCAACCGAAGTAAGATGGCGAGGTGTAGAGGACGATTTGTTTGCCCAGTCATTCTGTACAAGGGAAAGGTAAAGCTTCATGAGTTACCTGTCTTAACTTAGAAAATGATCTTTCTCTCTGCTGTCTGAACTGTGCAGCCACATCTTCAGTCAGCTGTAAAACTGTTCTTGGGTACAAGCAGGCAGCCTGTAGCAGTAGGTAGCATTTGCTGCCCAGGTTGCATAAATCATCTATGGGGTCTTCAGACTGATTTACCCCACTGTGGAGCACTGCACTAAAGAGCTAATATTTTCTCCACATGTGTGTCACTTCTAAAGGACCAAAGACATCTGGTCTCTGGGAGACAGCTATTGTCACTTTCTGCCCCTGATTCTTCCCAGCAGTGAGCTCCCTTTGAATAACTTTTCCCTCTAAAGAGAAGTTTCCCTTGTCTGCTCCCTGGGGAGGCAAGATTGCATAAATGGTCTTGTGAATGCGTGGGCTTGTCTGCAAGGGGATTTGTTAAAAAAGTGAAATTAGATTCATTTTCATGTGGATTACTTAAACTGTACTGAAGCCCTGTAGGAATAGTCTCATTTAAGTATCTTAATTCAGTTTTCTTAGTTCCATTTAGAAATGCTGTGAATTGCAAAATCGTACCTGTGACAGTTTTAATGTAGCTTGACTGAAGCTCAACCCGATGGCCTTTTCCTGCAGGAGGGAGCTGCCCAGAATCATACTGGGACTATCCATAATCTTACCCACAGGAACATGGAAATGAGACTCAAGCAGGGTATGAGCAGAGTGCAGCCATTGCTGGCTAGGCAGGAGTTGACTGTATCAGTGAATTGGAGAACCGGAGATGTGAAAGTGCAGTTTAAAAACTAGCTACAGGTGAAGGCACTTGGGACTTTGATGTGCTTGGAGATCTCAATCTGGACCAGGGTTGTGGGAGAGACTGCTGAGAGGCACTGGCTGTAGGTACTGACAGTTCTGTACAGCATGGAGGCAGAGGCCAGAGCCCTGATAAGGGACAGACTCCTGGAGCTTGTGTGGTTAATAATGAAATCTCCCTCCAGCACATCTGCAGATCGGCAACGCTGGCCGGCTGGGGGGAGCTCTATGGGCGCACTGGCTACAACTACATCTTCTCAGGTGAGTGAGGACCCATTGTTATTGTCTGCCTGGTGAGGCTGGTCAGTGCTAGAACAGTGACCTACACATGAGAGCAAGCCCTTCTCGAGAGCTGATGCAGAGCTCTAACATAGACCTCCTTATGTCAGGCATAATAAAGCAAAGACTGAAATCTCTTTCTTGTCCATGTCCAAGCACCATATGAGAGGACAGAGCAACATGGCTCTTAAGAGTAGTGGCAAAAGAATTCAAGGGTGAAGTGTGACTTATGAGAAGCATGTAGGCAAGTAAGGCAGCCCAAAGGATTCAAGGTGGGTGGGAATAATGGAAGAAAGAGGGTAAGATCTTGCTGTCACTTGATCACTGTGAATCAAATCCTGCTAATGGTTAGGTATGCTGGACTCTAGGGAAAGCTGTTCAGCAGAGTATTGGATATGTGCAGCTGAATTCTGGCTTAGCAAAGCTCTGTGTAGCACTATTGGGGTGTCCATCTGGTTGGCATTAATGGGTTTGACCTGCCTAGATCCTTTGCAATGACAAGGGAAGAGTCTGCTATGTTGAAAAATGGGCTTTTCAGGAAGAGGAGATGTAAATGCTCTCAGGAGAGAGGCCACCAAACCATGCCCTGGGGCACATGCAGGTTTTGTCAAACTGGGACCAGAGTTGGTGTACACAGGTTTCAGTTCTTAATGCCTTCCTTTCAGGAGGTTCTGATGATGCTTGGGCAGATGCAGAAGACATATCAGAGGAAGATCCTGCACTTAGGTTTGTATGCATCACTGGGCTGGGGAAACTGGAGTTTGGACCAAAGCTGTCTATTGACTCAGCTACTTTTCTGGGCTGGGCTTTGGGTGCAGGCTTGAGACCATCACCAAGCTTGGGGTCTTCTTTTCCTTACTGTTGGAAAAGAGTCTTGAATTCCAATGTAACTGAAGCCTGCTAATCTCTTGCCAGGGGGAAGGGCTGGAGACAGGAATATATAGAGCCATTTAAAAAGGTGTTTGAATTACACAGGCATGTGTCAAAAAAATACATCAAAGTACTTCATCAGAAAGTACATCTCCAGGCTGGAGAAACTGTTCTATATTTTACATGCTTGTTGCAGAACAGCGTGAAACATGGGGAGGGACCCTGAGCACAAAGTCTGCAGTATCAGCTCATTGCAGAGTCTGCCTCTGACCTGTGGAGAGAATGCTTGTGCTGTGCAGCTTGTGGCTAGAAGCAGCTCAGGGAAGAGCTGTGGCAGTGTTGTGCAAAGAATCAGACTTAATGCAGGCTGCCTTCCGTGCTCATCTTGCTTTGCCTTGCTCTGCCTTGCAGAAACGCAGATTCCCAGCTGTTTGACAAGGTCAGAGGGCATGACATCAAGCTGCTTCGGTACCTGTCTGTCCGGTATATCTGTGACCTGATGGTGGAAAACAAGAAGGTGAAGTTTGGCTTGAAGTGAGTCTGGGTTCCTTTGTTTTTCTGCAGGCTTTGGGTTGCAGCTAGTGTAGCCCTGACGTGTGAATTGCCACTGGGCGTGCACTTAGCCTCCTAGGAACAGTCCCTGGGAGCATCCTACAGCAGCGTCAGTTAGTTGATGCTGTAAAGAGAACCCTAAGCTTTTAAGCCAGAAAATGTTGTATCAGTGGGAAAGGTAGCTGCTTTCATCTGTCTCCTGCAGCCTGAGTATGTTTTCTCTGTAAAGCCCTCTGTGATTTGACAGTCACCCTTACAGAAAGGGGAGAGGGAAGGAGCCTGTGTATAGGAACAGAGGGAGATGCTTCTCCAGGTATTTCTCTCAGAGGAAAGCTTTAGTGCTTTTGGAATATACCTGTTGTTTGGATGTGTTGACGAAGTTCTGCCCCTGCTTGCCTACTGAGTGAAGTCACGGTGCAGGGAGATGTGACAGGCAGCTTTTAGAGTGCTAGTATCCCTGTGAAAAACACTTCACAAATGTCTGCTGCTTTCCTCTTGTACCTTGCAGCGTGACGTCTTCTGAGAAGGTGGACAAAGCTCAACGCTATGCTGATTTCACACTTCTCTCCATCCCATATCCAGGTATAGGACTGGTGTCCAGAGGGACTCCCAAGGGACAGGTGACAATCTGTTTCTGGGGACTGGGACCTACCCCTGTGTGTGTGTGTGTGTGTGTTGAAATGACTGAGGCTTTCTGTGCTCCCTCTGAAGAGAAAAGCTCTTTTAAATTGAGAGCACTGTAAGGAGTCTGGGTGCTCTGGTGGAGTGAGTCAGCATTAGGCACTCTTTGAGGTGACAGAATCATTTCTCTAATCATTTCAAGCATGGAGAAAAAAATCCCAGAGGTGGAGCTGGGGTTAAGGTGGCCTTTGACACCCATACAACTCCAGACTACTACTTGATGCAAAATATATGCCTTGCTTTGAGTTATGTAAAACCCCCAATTCTGAAGAGTGTTTTCTATTCCTGCTGTTCCAGAGCACCGCTGTAAGATCTCAGTGCCAGGCAAAATCGTTAACCCGAGCCTGCAACACGCAGCTGAGAGGCAGACCACTCCAGCCCATCTCCCTGTCTATATTAGTCCCTGTGCCTAGCAACCACTGCTGGGTCACTTGCTGCACTCTTAAAGACAAGCTGAATATTGCTGCCTGCCTGCTGATGTCAGGCTCTGTGGTAGGATTGGATGTGAGACTGTCTGCAGGAAAGGAATGTTCTTTTTCCTCTGCACACAAAGAAACGGGGGGGGGGGGGGGAACAACAATAACACATTGTGGATGATCCAAACCCAGATTTTCCCTTGATTACTACTTGCTGCCCTTACACATACAATCCTTTTTCTTTCTTTTTTATATTTTTTGAAGGATGTGTTTCCTTTCATGCAGCAATTAGTGGTGCTTCAGAGAAACTGTGTGAAGATTTCACACAGATTGCATTGGATTGGAAGGGACCCTCAAAGGTCATCTTTGCATGTGAGCAAGGACACCTTTAACTACATCAAGCTGCCCAGGACCACATCAAGTCTGATCTTGTATGTTTTCAGGGGTGGCACCTCAACCACGTCCCTGGGCAACCTATTCCAGTATTATAGCACTCTCATTGTAAAGAACTTCCTCCTTATGTCCCACCTCAATCAATCTAGTTTGCCATGCAGATTGAGATGTCCAGAAATAAGGATGTTGCTGGTTTCTGTGGCATGTGGCACAGGTGTGTGTTGCTGCTGTATGCCTCACCAAACTTGGAACATGAGAGAGCCAGTCTTCACAGGTCTTCTGCAGGGTTTGTAAAGAAGGAATCACAGAATGTTTATAAGGGCTGGAAGGCACCTCGAAAGGTCATCTATCCCAACCCCCCTGCCAGAGCAGGATCACCTATACCAGGTCACACAGGAACACATCCAGGCAGGTCTTGAGTATCTCCTGAGAAGGAGACTCCACAACCCCCCTGGGCAGCTCATTACAGTGTTCTGTCACCCTCACAGTGAAAAAATTTTTTCCTCCTGTTTCCATGGAACTTCCTATGGCTCAGCTTCCATCCATTGCTCCCTCTCCTGTCATTAGGCATCACCAAGCAGAGCCTGGCTCCATCCTCTTGGCACTCACCCTTTACCTGTTTATGAACATTAATGAGGTCACCCCTCAGGCTCCTCTTCTCCAAGCTAAAGACATCCAGCTCCCTCAGTCTCTCCTGGTAAGGAAGATGTTCCACTCCCATAATCATTTTCGTGGCTCTGCACTGGACTCTTTTAAGCAGTTCCTTGAGATCCCTCTTGAACCAAGGGGCCCAGAGCTGGACACAATGTTCCAGATGCAGCCTCGCTAGGGCAGAGTAGAGGGGGAGGAGAACCTCTCTTGACCTACTAACCACACCTCTTCTAATACACTCCAGGATGGCATTGGCCTTCTTGGCCTCAAGAGCACATTGCTGGCTCATGGTCAAGAAGAAGTGACTCTACAGAGCTAAGCTGTCGAGTTGTTACTGTATGAGGATCTGCATATTGTATGCAGCATTCCATGATGGTCCTTCCCCTTCTGCCATCTGGGAAAGATGCTTTCCTTTAGCAGCTCTTCACTGCCACACTAGAGGTAAACCTTATAAAACTGGAAATTCTCCCTGCAGATGTTGCCTGAATTTAGCAGTGCTGGTCCACAGGGAATGTTGTCATTCTGTGAATCTAAGACACACATCTAAGGATCAGCAGCCCCTCTGGTGACTGGGCAAATGCTGTGAGGCATTCTTAATGACATTTCTAGGTTTGCATTAGAAGAATTTCAGTTTTGTAATTTGTCTTTAAAGTTATTCCAAGATCCTCTTATCTTAGGTGAATGAGGCAGTGTCCAGGCATAGAATCATTTAGGTTGGAAAAGGCCTTTGAGATCCTCAAGCCCAGCTGTTAACCCAGCACTGCCAAGTCCACCACTAAAGCATGTCCCTGAGCACCTCATCTACATGTCTCTTAAATAATCCCATCTCCAGGGATGGTGACTCAACCACTTCCCTGGGCAGCTTGGTCCAGTGTTTTGCAATGCTTTTGATGAAGAAATGTTTCCTAATGTCCAACCTAGACCTTCCCTGGCACAACCTGAGACTGCTTTCTCTCATCCTATCATTTGCCACCTGGGAGAAGAGACTGATCTCCACCTCTTTACAACCACCTAGTTGTGGAGAGCAAGATGATCTGCCCTGAGCCTCCTCCAGACTAAACAACCTCAGTTCTTTCAAGTGCTCCTTATAAGGCTCGTTCTCTAAGCCCTTCACCAGCTTTGTTGCTCTTCTTTGGACATGCTCCAGCACCTCAATGTCTTTCTTACAGTGAGTAGCCCAAAACTGAACACAGTATCTGAGGTGTGGCCTCACCAATGCGGAGTACAGGTTCTCAATCACTTCCCTAGTCCTGGCCACACTATTTCTTACACAAGCCAGGATGCTGTTGGCCTTCTTGTGCACCTAGGCACACTGCTGTCAACCAGCACCCCCAGGTCCTTTTCCACTATACAGTTTTCCAGCCACTCTTCTCCAAGCCTGTAGCATTGCAATGGAGTTGTTGTGACCCAAGTGTAGAACCTGGCAGTTTGCCTTGGTGAACCTCATACAACTGGCCTGGGCCCATTAATCCATGCTGTTTGGATCTCTCAGCATCACCAAGGTTGGAAGAGACCTCAAAGATCATCAAGTCCAACCTGTCACCACAGACCTCATGACTAAACCATGGCACCAAGTGCCACGTCCAGTCCCTTCCTGAACACCTCCCAGGGGTGGTGACTCCACCACCTCCCTGGGCAGCTCTCTGTAGAGCCTTCTTAGTCTCGGGCTGACCAACCTACCCACCTAACCCATTCAGAGTGTTCATGAATGCATTAAATAGATCTGGCTCCATTACTGAGTTCTGGGGAGCACCACTTGTGGTTGGCCACCAATTGGGTTTCGCTCCATTCACTGCCAATGGGCCCAGCCAGGCTTTTAAACAGCCAAGAGCAGTGACTGTCTAGAGTGAAAAACTTGGGTTAGAACAGGCTATCAGCAGAAGTTTCTGTGCTTTCAACAGTGCAGAAAACCCCTCTTTTCCATTTGACTGGGAGTTGGCATTTGTAAATGCCAATACTTACTGCCATAATCCCCTACTCTCTGCCTCTGTTGTCTAACTGGAGTTAAATCTCAGCTGACAAATTGCTTGCTTCCTGACTCTGCACTTTTGAGGGCTGCTCCTGTTCTTGCACAATGATTGGTTGTTTTTTGTTTGGTTGGTTTTTGTCATTGGAGTTACTTGTGAGTGGCAGGGTTAAGAATCATCACCAGTGTTCAGTGGCTGGCACAGGGGTGTCTTGGTAATGTGGGCAGTGTGGCACTGCCAGGGCATGCACAGTACATTGGGAGGGGTGTTTTGTGTAGCTGCAGGCAGCCGCAGTGCTAATGGTGTTGCTCAGCTGTGACTAAGTGACTGCAGTTTGCAGCAGCAGGGACTTCAAATACTTGTTTGAGAACAGAGCCATCGAGAGGGGAGGGCTTGGAGGAATGCTTGGAAGTGGTTATGTTCCTTCTTCTTTCACACAAGGCAATTCACATGTTTGAAAGAGGAGACTTGACTGTGAGAGAAATCACAGCTGCCTCTGAGAGAGCCCTTTCTTGTCACCTGCAGCAGATGCCCTGTGAAAGTTGCCTTCCCTCAGGCTCTGCCGTCACCTCCTTTTGCTGGTTCATTCTCACTTGGCATGTCAGGTTGATGCCACTGTGCAAAATCCAGTGGCCCTGAAAAGCATAGCTCCTTGGTGAAACCTCTTGTTTGTGAAAGAATCAAATCAGTCCCTCCAGTTGCAGGTTTGCCTTGTGTTTGGAGTTTGCCCTTTGCTGTGTGATTGTGTTCACTGCTGAGTGCTCAGGGTTGTTGCTGTTGGGGGGCCATGCTCCATGCTGTACTGATGGTTGCTGCTCTTCACTTCCCACAGGCAGGAGTTGTGATTGGTTTGGCGCTCTGGAGCCCGGGGCTGCCGCCGCTGCAGTCCCACGGGGCGGTTCTATTGTTAGGTATCAGTTAGCTGAATGGTTGTTCATTACTGCTTTGTCTTGCAGGCTGTGAATTTTTTAAGGAGTACAAAGACCGGGATTACACAGCTGAAGGTCTCGTATTTAACTGGAAACAGGTATGTGGATGTTACCAAAGGGAGAGCTCTGGGCTTTACTGGGCTTAAGCCTTGCCTCAGAGATCCTGCCTAATGTCATAGAATCATAGAATGGTCTGGATTGGAAGGGACCTCTGAAGGTCATCTAGTCCAACCCCCTCTGCAGTCAGCAGGGACATCCTCAGCTAGATCAGGCTACCCAGAGCCCGGTCAAGACTCACTTTGAATGGGGCCCCAGCGATGGGGCCCCAACCACCTCCCCAGGCATGCACTTGTTTCTGATCACAAGGAGGAAACCAGCAGTACAAACAAAACAGATAGTGAAGGTCCTAAATTGCTCATTATGAAATTCATATGTAAAGTAACTGCATCATTTTCCTGGAGCATGGATACCTGAGCTCTCCTGGAGGGTGTGGATTGGTCCTGGGTTTTAATTTGATATCTTGTTGATGGCCTTTGTTCTCAGTTTGTTCATATTCTGTCTCATCACATTGTGATGGTTGAGTGGAGCAGCCCTACAGGAATTCAGGGACAGGCCTTGTCCCTGACTTTCATCACTGGGAGCACAGAAAAGCTCCTCTTGTCAACTAGACCTTCCAACAGGCTGTGAGTTAATTCTTAGTACTTCAGGTTTTTGGATCCAAAGCTGCTTTGCTGAGATGTTTTCTTCTAGATGTACCACTTGGCATTTGGGGGTGGGGTGGTTTTTTCCCTGGGATTTACTGCTTTCAAAGTAATGGCTGTTCTTTGACCAATGGTGTTTGGGTTTTTGCAGGATTATGTAGATGCTCCATTAAGTATTCCAGGCTCTCTGACCCAGTCTCTGAATATTGATTGGAGTGAGTACCAGGTGAGCAAAGCAGATGACTCTCTCAGAGGTCAGAGATTCACTCAGGAGAGATTAGTAAAAATCTGAAGTCTGACTTGCTCCTGTTGCTGTGCTCTGCCTCAGTTCATACCACCCCAGTGGGAGTGAGGCTGCTTACTTGGACTGTTCAGAATGCAGTGGAAATCCTCCACGTCTTGGTGTGTCCTGAGGCAGCTGCCTGTAACGTCAGATCTCTCCTGCAGCTTACTCAAAACTCCCAGTCCTTGAGGGAAATGTGGTGCTGGGAAAGGTGAGGGACATGCCAGGAAATGGAGAGCAGTTACGTGCTCTCAGGCTTAGCTCAGCATGGGCCTGCAGCGATCAGACTTCCCTGGCCGTGGAGAGTCTTGAGAGAGCTCAGCCTTCCCTTATGTGAGCAGTATCCAAGTGACTAGACACCTTCCTCATGGGTGTGCAGGGTGCCAGCCCTGTGGGAAAAGAGTAGAAAATCAGAACTGACTGTAGCATGTCTCCATTCTTTATTGCTATGCCAGCATTGCAAATGGTAATTGACCTCCTGTGTTTGCCCAGGCTTCAAGATTTACCTTTGTTCATACTAGGGACCATCACTTTATGCTGATGATTAGTGTGCTCCACTTCACACATCAGTGGGCCTATCAGTCCCCCCAGGCTTTGTGATGATTGACCTGTCATACTCCCACGCTCTGTGGTTGGAAGCACCGCAGAACTAGCAGAAATCCCCTTGCTGGGGCAGTGTTTGTCAGTCGGTGACGTTAATAATGCTTAAGTGGCAGCAGAAGCAGAATGGGGGAAAAGTAGCTCACAGTGGTGATGCAGAACTAACAGGACCACAGCTTGTTTATGGCTAGAAACTCGTTCACTAGAATATTGAGCAGCCAGCATTTTCAAAAGGATGTTAAAAATTGAAGAGGGTGTAATAAATAGATGCAGAAATGATCTGAGGCCTGGGGGAGGTGCTTCGCTGGAAGCTGAAGTTCTCCTCCTAGTCGGCTAATCACAAAGGTGATGGAGGGTTGACTTGATTAATGTGCAAGTAGATTTGCAGGGAGAAAATACTGATTCTAAAGGACTCTTCAGTCTGGAGAAGGGAAGCTGCACAGGGAGCAGGAGCTGCAGTCTGAAATACTTTAAATAAGAAAAAGCTGTCTTGCATTTTATTTTTGAGGGTGATCTGTTGGAACAAGCTGCCAAAGGAGCGATGAGCTGTCACCCCTAATTGAGGTGCCTCTCTGAGCAAAGATGCTGCCAAGTACAAGCTGTGGGCTGTATTTGGGGCAACTGAACAAAACTTTCTGGTTTGTGCTATAGAGAGATGAGACTGGATGATTAAGTGATTCCTTCTGGCATAAGCACAAGGTTGGGTTGAATTGGGCAGATGAAAGACTTTGGAAGTATGTGTTTTTTCTGCCCCAGGCTGAGTGTGTTCCCCCTCTCCCTATTCTTTCATTGCTGTGCAGGCTTCATGGCAGAGCAATATGTTCATTGGCTGGCAGTAGTCCTCACTGTGGTTACGTGCACACAGCAAGTGGTCAGATGTCACTTGCACTACCAACACTGTCATAATGAAACCTGTGTGCCTCTCCTTGCCTTTTCATTGCCAGTGCTATTCTGTATTCCTTCAGCTGGTGCTGGCTCTGATCAGACCACTGAAATTCCCTGCATCTTCTTACAGGCCAGTGATCAAGAGTGGCAAGCTGGGGGTCATTTGTGAGGGCCAGAGAGTTCTGAGCCAGAGCGCTTGGCTTGTGGGAAAGGGCTGCTGACCTTGGCCTGCTCACCTCGTTGTGCTATTTTCATCCTGTGCACAGCTGTAATGTGGCTACCTGAGGTCAAGTGCAGGCATGCAGGGAGCTGCAGAACTGGGTCAGTGCTCTGTGGTGTTTGCTGGCTCACGTTAGTCTCTCTGAGCGTGGTCTGCTTGGAGCTTTGGGGCTGCAAGCAACAAGTTCTGTGCCAGCCAGGCAGACAGCAGAGATGGCCTTTTGGGTTTTTAACTTTGTTTTTCCAGTCTGCTGTTTTGCCCCAGAGTACCTTTTAGAGAGGACAGGGGGCTTGATTAGAGCACCAAGGGGCAGGTCTGTCACTCTGAGGAATGGCTGCAGGGTTATTTCAGCTTTGTTGTTGTTCTGGATAGAGAAGCCAAGGCAGGCCCCAAACTGTAGAGCAGCCTTTTGCTGTGGGCAGAGCCTTACCATCAGCATTTCTGTCTGCAGAGCTGGGACCTCGTACAACAGACGCAGAACTACCTGAAGCTGCTGATCTCCATCATCAATAGTGATGGTAAGGCAATTTCCTTGCTCCCAGCAATCTAAGGGAAAGCAGTTGCTCTCTCTGGAGGATCAGCTGATGGTATGAGTGCCACTGTGGATCAGTTCCTAATACAGAAGAATCACTTGATAGTTTAATTTCTGTCTCTTCAAAACAGTGTAGTGGTCCTGGTGTGTTGGGGCTCCACCTTCCCTCTTAGAGAGGGACATGCTGATTCCTTCAAAACTCTTTCCTTCTGGGGTTGAAGTGATCTCTGAAAACTGTACCTAATGTTTTACTACTTTAAATCTGAAAAGAAATACTCATGCTTCTGATGATTAGGGGTCTAGAATATCTCTCATATGAAGAAATACTGAGGGACTTGGGGCTTTTTAGCATAGAGGAGACTGGGGGGGGGGTCCTGTCAATGCTTATAATTACATGAAGGGTGGGTGTCAGGAGGATGGGGCTAGTCTTTCTTTTTTTTCAGTGGTGCCCAGTGACAGGATGAAGGAATGGGCACAAACCTGAACATAGGAAGTTTCATGTAAGCATGAGAAGGAACTTCTTTACTTTGAAGGTGGTGGAGCACCTGAACAGGCTGCCCAGACTGGAGTAATTCCAAACCCTTCTGGATGCCATCCTTTTCAACCTGCCCCAGGTCAACCTGATCTGACATGAGGGTTGGACTATGTGATCTCCAGAGGTCCCTTCCAACCCCTGTCATTCATTCTGTAACTCTCTGCTTATTGACTCTTGCTTTTATTTTGCTGGGTACCTGTGTTTTATCCCTCCAAGGCAGGGTCTCATTAGGTGCCTCTTTAAGAGCCCCTTTCATCATCTGTCATCACAGCCACCCCAACTCCTAGAAGGGTATATGCTGTCCTGTGTTGGCATCCCATTCCTTCTGGGCACTGTGACTTTGTACCTAGCACTGCTGCATAGATGGAGCACAGGCAACTACAGACTCTCCCACAGTACTTCTCTTGGAATTTTCTGGAGAGCATAGCATTTGTGCCCTGCATGTGCCTCTGCCCAGTGTGTGTTAGCAGGGAGGTTGGTGAGACTGAGGGAGTGTTCAGTTGGAGCAGGTTTCCCTTTGCTAAGGGGATAGATTATGGTAGTGGATTGCAGCTAGGCAGGTGTGCGTTCTGGGCAGCAAAGTGATGTTCATGACTAGTGACTTCATGTCCTGAAGAGCTGTCAGGACCAGGACAGCACATCAGCCAGAGCTGCTGACAGCCCAGGGCAATCTGAGCAGTTTGTTGGTGATGTATTCAAGACAGACCATTCTGGCTTGGTAGCTGGGTTCTGCTCTTGTGCCTGGGCTGTGGGAAGGGAGAGTAGCTTGTCTCTAAATTTGGCATAAAGAAAAGTCATTGCTCTTGTTATAACATCTCTTTTTTCCCCTCTCCTTCCTACCCCTGCCTGGAACAGATGACAGCGGGCTCCTGGTGCACTGTATATCTGGCTGGGATCGAACTCCTCTCTTTATCTCCTTATTGCGCCTCTCCTTGTGGGCTGTGAGTACCTGACTGACCTGCTCTTCTCTTGGGGGTGGTTCTTGGAGGACAAGTGGGTGGCTGTGTCACCAGGAAGTGGTGGTGGAGCAGTTAATGTTCCTTTTGACTATCTTGGCTTCAGAGGGGGTGTGGATTGCCTTTGCTGTGGAGCCCAGCGTGCTTTCCTGTCATCAGACACAGTATCGCAGGCAGGTAGAGCAAACTGCGTGTCTTGGGTCCCTGTGAAAGCTTCCAGCACATCATGAAATCCTGATCCCCAGTGCTGCTGCCTGAGGGCTCTTCTCATTTACTTTGCAGGATGGGCTGATCCACTCATCCCTGGAGCCATCTGAGATTCTCTACTTGACAGTGGCCTATGACTGGTTTCTCTTTGGGTAGGGCACACTAAGTTGTACTCACACGTGCATCCTGCGCAGCAGGAGAGGAGCCTTCAGGGGGTCATCTTTGGTGTTTGCTCACAACCCATGCTCATACCCTGTCCCTGGAGGTGCATGCCCCCTCCCTGGAGGTGTTCAGGGCCAGGTTGGATGAGGCCTTGAGCTGCCTGGTCTAGTGGAAGGTGTCCTTACCCACGGCAGTGGGGTTGGAACTAGGTGATCTTTAAGGTCCCTTCCAACCTAAACCATTCTATGAATCTATGAACCAAAGGGGCATATCTGGGCAGCTTCCAATGTGACAAGAGAGGCTGATGCCTTTTTTTTTTCACCTGAAGGCTCAGGCATCTGGCCATTCTTGGCACCTTATGCTCTTCTGTTGGTTCTGGCTTCCAGTGTGTGACTGAGCTTCCCTTGCTCTCTTTCCAGGCACATGTTAGTTGATCGACTCAGTAAAGGAGAAGAGGTGAGTGGTCTGGAGCAGTGGCTGAGCACTGCTTTTGTTCTCAGGGCATTTGTTCATGGTAGCAGCATTTACCACCTCCTTCTGGTAATACCCATGGTCTGGCTGGGCTCTGAAAGTATTATTCAGGCGCTGGTAATGTAAGGTAGGAGCCTTGTTCCATCACTTCCTGATGCATAAGGTGTGGAAAGGCTGCAGTTTGATGGTGTCAGTCCTGCCGGTTCCCTGCTGTGTGTTCATTAGTGTTCAGGCCCCTGCTGAAAGGAGTCTAGGACTCCTTCCTGAGCTCTTCAGCTGAGCTCTTCAGCTCAGCAGTGAGAAGGGGTGCTTAAGGCACGTGACTCCTGGGAGCTTGGAGATAAAGTTGTATGGTCTTGTGTGCCTGTTCTGAGTGCCAGCCCTCCTGCCTGGGTGCTGCAGCTGCATGTGGCTTCAGTGTCATCATGGGCTCACAGAGCAGCTTATGCTGGTTCCAGTGTGTATCTGTGGGTGCACAGATGGGTCTGAGAGGCAGTTAAGATTAGAGGAACTAATTCTCTTCAAAACTTTCACTGTTTAACTGCAAAAAACTATTACTCTGACTATAGTGTCAGTATACTGCAATATCACTTTTGGACAGAAATCAAGAGGTATGGGGAGTGTATTTTAACTCTTCTGCTACTCCCCTGTTCCTCAGACTCTCACCTCACTACGGAATCTTCTGCTTCTGAACAGCAGAGCCTGGGACCCTGACCTATTTTTCATCTTTCAGGGGTCCAGAACCACTGTATCAGTATTGCTCCTTCCCTTCATTCTTTTCTCAGAGTTTTGCAGGTTTGAGGCTGGCAGTTCAGCTCTGGTGCCAGCTTTGCCAAGTAGTTGAGGGGGGGTGCATGGCTGCCTCAAGCACTCCCTGCTCCCACTGCAGGAGGGAAAGGGCTCAGCTCTGGGTGGGTGGCAGGGGCACAGTGGGGTGAACGCTGCAGGGCAGACTGGTGCATAGCAGGGCACGAGCTTGGGACCATAAGTGCTGCAGGTACTGTGTGCTCTAACCCTGCTAGTCCTGCTGGGTTTGCTGTTTCCCTGGATGTATAAATATCATCTGGGGGGCCATCTCTTTGCCATTCTGCAGTGATGGCATCAGTACTGCCACATGCTTGAGGCATGTGTGCAAAGCACTGATAAGGAGACTTGCACACCTTCCTTTCTGGGCCTTCCCCTGGCAGGGGATAGAAGGTCAGTAAGAAAAGGCCCAGGAACGGGACGGTGGCAGCCCATGGTGCATCGCAGGCTGATAGCTGCAGATTTCTCACTATCTCCTTCCTGCCAGCTCCTCCCCACCAAGATAAGAGGCTGCAGGCAGCCTCGGGTTCATTCCTGAACCACTCTTCTCTCTCCCTTTGCTCAGATTTTCTTTTTCTGCTTCAATTTTCTGAAGCACATCACCTCTGAGGAGTTCTCTGCTGTGAAGTCACAGAGGTAAGGAGCCTGTGCCTGCTGCTACATGGGCTGCAGAGCCAGGGAGCTTGTTAGTGCTGTTTCTTTGGGGAGATGGAAGCCCTGGTGTCCTGGCCCAGTTTTCCTTAATTTATTCTGCACTCTGAAGGCTGCAAAATGGGGCCGAGGCTTATGAGGTGCCATGTTATGCTCTGAAAAACTGTCCATGCTGAAATGTGCTCTCTTCTTAATGACTGTCCGTGGCTGCTGTAGCAGGGGTGAACCCAGAGCTCTGTGCTCAGGCTCAAGCAGGTTCCCTCAGGTGCTGCTGCGGGGGGCGGGGTGGCTGCTTTCGGTCAGATCGCTAAACCTTAACCCCTTCCTGTTTCAGGAGGGGCAGAAAGAAACAAAGGCCACCTTGGAGGCTCTTAAATAAGCACATCTGCCTGCAGCCTGTTGCCACCCTCTCAGAGCACAGGGTGTGTGGGCTGGGACTGTCAGGAAAGTCAGATACTGCACAACTGCCCCATCTTCTACCCCTGCACAGTGAACTCCCACTGCTCTGATCCACTGTATGCTACAAGAGATCTGGCTGTGGCCAGCTTCCACACAGCCCTGAAGCATGGCTGGAGTAATTTTGTCTTTCTTTCCCTAGAAGGAAGAGTTTGCCAGCTGGCTTCACCCTGGAAGAGATCTGCATGCTCAGTGAGTGCTGCTGCCAAGCATCAGCACCCCTGGGTGCTGGTAACGGTTGATCGCTTAGGGGCTTGGGTTTCCAGCATCAAGGTGACTACAAATGGGTATGCTTCCCTTGGGGTCTCTCAAGAATGCAGCCCCAGGGCATGTAGGAAGTGTGTTGCTTGAAAGGAGAGAAAGTGAATGAGACCAAGCTGGCCTTCAGGTAGCTCTGTTTGTATTTTTTTTCCTCCAGAGCAGAGAGACCGAGGCAGCACCACAAGTCTGAGCAGTGACTTCTCCCTGGGGATGGAAAGTTCCCCTGGAGCAGCTGGGAGCTTCACCTATGAAGCAGTGGAGCTGATGCCAGCAGGAGCACAGGCTCAAGCAGCATGGTGAGGAGCTAACCAGGCAGTGGGCTGCACAACCAAAGGGGCAGGCTCTGAACACAGTAGAAAAGATATTTCTGAAGCCCCTCATCTTCCAAGTGTGCTTTCTGTTGCATGTGTCCCTTACAGTGGAGGGTGGAATTTGACTGTAGGAGGCTTTGCTGCAACTTGTGCCACAGAACTTCAGTGCCAAAAATTGGAGACCACCCCATGTCAGAGAGTATCAAGCTACTGTGGAGCTGAAATTTGTCCCCTGAGAACAGGAAATCAACTTTATTTCATTTTCACCAGTTTCACTGTTAAACTTCAGCCAGAAAGGATTTCATTACTTTAGAAAGATGGTTCCAAACTACCAGCAAAATTACATTTGGCAGGAGCCTCCCTAGGGAAAAATGGAAACAGTTTAGCTGCCCTAAAATGAGGCTTAATCAGTTTATGGAAGAGATTAGACAGGGGAGTGTCTGCGGTGAGCGAGTGGCCTGGTGGCCAAGAATCCCCTCTAAATCTTAGCCCCTCCAACAGCATGAGGTATGTGAGCTGAAAGCAGGTTGCAGTCTGCAGTGCTGCTTAGAGATACTGCTGGGAGTGGGGGAGAAATTAAATTCTCAGTGCTCCAAATTGGTAGAGGGTCACATAGGACTCACCTAGGGATGCAGGTATCTGTCTGGAAGTAGGGACTGGGGAAGGTGTCTCTGTTCTGGGACAGGCATTGTGTCTGCTGGTGGAGCTGGTGGTGCTGTTTGGGGATTTCAAAACCTTGCTGTAGGGTTGCCCCCCTCAGTTTAATTTTTCTCTCCTCTCCCTCAGCTCATGTGAAGGAACTATTTTATATTGCAATTATTTTAAATTAAATCTAGGTTGTGCTGGAGGCAGTTGGAAGTCCTCTGGGACTGAGCCTGCAGCCATGCTAGTGGCAGCAGCCTTTCTAAAGCATGTTGTGATTCAATTTATAAAATGCTGAAGAGGAGAAGAGAGACTCTTCCTGCAGAATCATAAAGTAGAGATGGAGAGTTCCAAACTGCTTGCCAGGTGAGCAGAGCCCTCTTTACCACACAGAGCTCACCTATCCACAGCAAGATGACAGCAGCAAGTAGAGAACAACTTTCCACTTGCCTGGCTGCAGGGTAGTAAACTGGAAGCATTTGGGTTGCTCTGAGTGCTTGGGACACACAGAGTAGATCCTGCAGCACAACCCATGGTTTTCACAAGATGTGAAAAGGCCAGAGTGTGCTGGGAGAGATCTGCTGCACTTGTGTGGACTTAATTTCATGATGTGTTTTCTGACTCTGGTTTGGTCTCATTCCTGTTAGACGTCAGGTTGTGTTGCAGCTAGCTGCTGCTACCACAGGGGTGGTTTGGGCCCATGCTGTGGGCATAAGCTTGGGGAAGGGAAGGCTGTGACATGAGTCTTTAGTGAGGAAGCTGGGTACAGGTGTCTTGCTGCAGGCTGTTGTGGCTGTGTAGTCTGGAGAACAGGTAGGACTTGCTACAAGCTAGGTGAGCTGGGCTGTGCATAGCATGAGTGAGGAGAGGGGAGAGAGTGCTTCATTGTGTTGTCCTGAAAACCAGTGGCCCTGAGGTCGCCTTGTAGGGAGAGGCATTTGGGTTTTAGCTGTGCAAGTCTGTTTCTGCAGGCTGTGCCTGGAGATGTTGGCAGCTATGATGACATGCGATGAATAATGCTTGAAAAGGGCTGTGGTGTGATGCTTGAGGGTGGACACACTTCAAGCAATGACATGAGGATATCGTGCTTCCCACAGTACAATGAACCTGTCTGAAGCTGCACTTAGTGACAGTGCTCAAGAGCTCAGTCAAAGCTGAGATGCCTTCCCAGATTCCAGGAAAAACATCATCTTTATTCCTCGAGTTTGCTTGCTTTATACTTTTCCTTTTTACTTGTGTACATAGGGAGGTCTTCATCCAGTTCACTGTGGTTTTGGGAGGGGAAAAAATCTTGGGACTCTTCCAGAAGAGGGGAGGGGGGAATGTAAGAAAGAAAATCTGAACATGAAGCAGCAGTGACATGGATTAGTTCCAAATGCATGTGTCTGTTCAGCACCTGAGCTAAGGCCTGATGCAGCACTGGACAGTGAATTGCCCCCAAGTCTGAATGTTCTGGCTAGAAACAGCCAGAGCAGTTCCAGGCTGTCAGCACAGACAGGGAGAGAGGACTGAAATGCACCTATATCTGGAGTGACTGTCAATTCTGAGCATGTGGTCAGAAGTGTGGTCACTGGTGCCTGGAGAGCGTCCCTGAAAGGGAAAACAAGAGTGGTGGTGTGTCCCTGTCGCCCTCACCAGCATGCACAAACACCTGCCTGGGCTGAGCCCCTTGACTCATACACTCTGTAGAGTTGGAGCAGATTGACATTGTCTGTCCCTGCTGGGAGGCCCCTTGCTTGAGGCTTTTTTACTGCTAGGCTAAACAAAGCAGTGGTTGTATGTGTGTGGGCTGATACATTCTCCCAGCTCTGATTTCCAGGTCACGTGGATGGTGATCTACAAAAGAAAGGGCTGAGCTGAGTTGAGCTCAGTGTACCCCCACATCACATTTGTGACTTAGGGCTCCTTGGGAGGGAGGAGGGCAGTTTCACTGGGAACAGGAGCTTGTAGCTGCTGGGGTACAATCCAGCCTGTTGTGGAAAGGCTTCCCAGGTGGAGTATGTGGGAAAGCTAGCTTTCTCACCCGAGTCCTCCATCCCACAGGAGGAAGAGCTGTGCATCATCACCCCAAGCAGTGCTCTGGAGCAGGGCACAGCAGTCTGAAGACAGGCTGCCTTCTGCAGGGATGGGTGAAGTCAAGTCCTCCAGCTCTTCCTCATCAACCCACTCTGATAACTTCCTGAGGATTGGAAGCAGCCCACTGGAAGTGCCCAGGTCCAGGTGAGATGGGACAGAGTAGAGCATTTCTCAGCAAAATGAGTGTCTGGTAAAGAAAGCTTAGGGCTGCACATGTGTGGCTCTGAGAATGCTGGAGTCCTCATATCTGTATCTACAAGCAAGGCTCAGGAGGCCTGTTCCTCTCTAGCCTGACCTTGTGTGAAATGCTGGCCATTAAACACAGAGACTCCTGCCTTGGCCCATTTATTGCAGTGAGGAACTGTGCCAATAACTGCTGGGTGTCTGTTCTGCCTGTCCTCAGCATATGCCTCAACTCCACAAGCTCTGGCATCTCTGCATCTTGCGTGCTTGGAGCTTACAGCACTTCCTCTGTCAAATGCATCCTCAGGGGTTTGAAATGGCTGTCTTGTGGGGGGGAGGAAGCCTTTCAAACCAAGCAGACCTCACTCTGCATCTATCCTGTCTGCCTTTCCACCTGCTGACCTTCCTGACACTGCAGGGCAAAAAAAACCCACCTCTGGGTGCTGGTGGCAAGCAGAGGTAGAATCTGCTGGGAGCAAGCTACCAGCACTATGCCAGCACAAAAGATTTCACCCATAAGGCCGTGTGCTCCTGCTGGGCAACCGGGAAATGGGGACCGTGGACCTGAGTCTGATCTCACACCGTAACAAAGGGTTTTCCGGCACCCTTCTGGGGTCTGGTGCTGCAGTAGGGCACAGCTCAGTGGTGAGCTGGGCAAGGGAAGAAGGAGCAGATCCTGTGCAGCAAACACCATGTGTTTAGGCCAACAGGGGATAAAGAGCCTCTTAGATAAGAGGTTGCTGCTAACAGCATCAAACACTTTGGTATTCTCTGCAGGTTTGCCGATGAGTCTCGTTCTAACGATCCCCTTCAAAAAACAGCCACCGGCCAAATTTTAGTAGTCTCTCATCACATGGAAAATAAAATGACAAACAAGTGAAGTACTGAAAATTTATAAGACTTTTGTACCAAGTTTCTTATTTCCAGAGCAAAATTGCTCTGACAGTTTTCATAAATGATGCTAACTGCTGTCCCTTGGGAAAGAGATCATAGGATGGGTTTGAGCTGTTGCTGAGACCCACCTCTACGTTCCCTGTAAGATGAAACAAGTCTCCCAAGAGAAGAAAATACTGGAGAGAAAGCAGCTTGTCATGGGGGCTGCTTTTGTTCACAGCAGCAGTGCCACAATTCCCATGTGTGGCTGTTCAGCACAGGGCTGGTGGCAAGCTTGCAGCAGTGCTGCGCAAGCAGCGGTTCATAATGCTTCAAACAGAGCGAAGAGGAGTTGGCAGAGGAGCACCATGGGAAGAGGCTGAGCACACAGTCCCTGGGATTTGTGTTCCAGCTCAGAGCTGGTAAAGCCAGCAATTCTCTTTCCTCTGGCTATGTTTGGATGAGGTGTCTGTAAGCTTTTGAATGACTAGTGCCCAGCAGTGTTGAGAAGTGGCACCCCCAGGGCTTGAGGCAGCAAGTACAGGCATGAGGGGGAAGATTTACTTTCAGGCCAGAGTGCCCGTGGGTAGCTATGCCCTATGCCCAGTAACTAACCCTGAGAAGGATTTGCTGTCTTCTGTTATTGTAAGAGGTAAACATTCTGTGAAATCCACTGTAAACACTTTTTGGCCTTTGGAGTAGCTCCTGCCATGGCACAAAGCCTTTATAACCCTTCAAAGCAACAAGACTGCACCAGCCCACTGCCAGTCCCTGATAACTTCTGTGAACAAGGCAGTGTGAAGGGCTAAAAAAAAAAATACAGAATGGGGGAATGGGAGGTAAAAGGAGAGCCCTTACCTGGGACAGGAGAAGGGAGTCAGTTGTGAAGCTGAAGGGGTGAGGGTGGCTACATACAGAGATGGTTAGCCTGCTGCACTCATAGTGGGTGGAGACTGTATGCCTGCCTCTATGCTCTCCATCTCCAGTGTCACCAGGTTTGCCCTGCTCCACTCAGTGTGCAGGCTGGAGGAAATAAGCCTAAGAGACCCTGCAGGACATGGGTGGAATTGTCAGGGCAACAGCCGAACTGAACTGCTCTTTCAAACCAAGTCTTTTGGTACATTGATGCTCCTTTGCCTCCTAGTCCATTGCCAGGTCAGTCAGAGTGTGCCTTGCCTGCTTCCCTGGGGTAGCACTGCTAACAGCTCTGCTAGCTAAGGACTTGAGCAGTGCCTTGCCTTGTCAGATGCTGACATGGCTTGCACATTTTGGAGCCTGAATGTGCTCTTTTCTCCAGAGAGAGGAATTATGTTGCTCCACTTGGCTTTGGTCTGCCTGATGTTAGTCTGAATTTGTCTGGTGAGCTCCAGGCAGGTAATGGATAATCACAGTACCTTCAGCCACCATTTTCCATCCTGAAGGACAGGGCAAGTCCCAGTATGGGTGGAGAAGGACCTGTGATGGAAGGGAGAGGTAAATTGTGTCCCTTCCCACCCTGACAAATAGTGGGACTAGTGATGGAAAGGCTGGAAAACTTATCAGGATGCCAGAAACACCTTTATCTCTACAGTGCTGCTGGCAGGTTAACACCCAAGGCTCTCCAGATGAAGAAACTACTGTGCTTGACTTCCTAATCTTCTGGTTGTGTGGCCATAGCAACAAAACACTTAACCACTGCAGCAGCAGTTGGGGGAAAATGGTTGCTTATAAAATGCCAGCAGGCATCCTTCAGGTAGTTCACGTGAACAGTCCAGGTGCGGGCAGGCAGGGGAGCTCTGGAGGGAACAGGAAGGCAAGCAACAGAGAGGGAGGAGCAGAGCTTGGGGTGTGCTGGGGTGCCCTGAAGGAAGGGATCATGAATGGTGAGTCAGACAGGGGGAGCCAAGCCCCACTTCTGACTGGGCCATGTCTGCAGGCTGCAGCTGACGTTGCCTCACCAGCTTGTCTCCTGAGTCCTACTCTCATCTGGAGGTCCTGGGTACCCAGAAATCCTGGGATGGTTCCTATTAGGAAAAGCAGTGCAAGACAGATGCCTTTGTCTAACTCTTCCTAGCTTATCCCAACACATCTGCTGAGGGCAGGCACACAAAGATACCACTTAGATTATTTGCAGAGTAGGACAAGGTGCTGCTAGCTCTACAAAGAGGGCTCCGAGTGTGGCAGACGGTGTGCATTGAATCGAACTCCCTGTGTGTGAGTGGGTAGCTGTTTGCAAGCTGTGTTCTGTGTTTGCATTTGACACTAATAGTCTGAGTGTCCCTTGACACTGCAGAAAACCCCTGTGTCTGTGCTGGGGATTTGTGTGTGTGTACAGAGCACTAATGTGGATTAGTGGCTGGATAATCTTTGGGTGAACGTGCTTTTACTAAGTCAATTAAACAAAACCCAAAGTACCACGATCTCGAGTCAAGGACTTAAATCACAGAATCAACAAGGTTGGAAAAGACCTCAAAGATCATCAAGTCCAGCCTGTCACCCAAGACCTCATGACTACTAAACCATGGCTTCAAGTGCCATGTGCAGACCCTTTTTGAACACCTCCAGGGACGGTGACTCCACCACCTCCCTGGGCAGCACATTCCAATGGCTAACAACTGTCTCTGTGAAGAACTTTCTCCTCACCTTGACCCTCATGGAGGGTCTGCTTTGGTCAGCAGCCACAGAAAACTCACTTCCTTAAAGGGCTGCAGGTGATTCAGCTGAAGGACTGGAAGGGATGCAGTGAACACAGAGAGGGATGGAGAAGCTGCTGTTCCTTGGCTCTGGGTGGTTTGTCGATAGCGATAGGACTGCACGTGTGCTGTGTGTCTTGCTCCTTACAGCCACCTGACTTGGAAGCTGCATCTACAGTGTGACAACCTGGGATAGCAACTGCAGCAGGACAGGAATTGTGTATGGGAATGGCTTCTGGAATTGTTGTGCCACAAAATGGCCTTGTGGGCCAGCACGTGACTGTGCTGCAACTGAAAACGTACTTGCAGAGGACTGGCTGCTCAGGCTGGTACAGCTCAAACACAGCCTGTAGAGAGCTGCCTGGATCCAGCCAGGGCTCTCAGCACAGCTCTCTGCCAAGTGCTCCCTGCCAACATTTCCCACGCAAAGGTGGGAAGGGCTGCCCTTTCCTCCAGGTTGCCACAGTCTGTCTGCACGTACGGTACCTGCCTAGCGCCTCGCTCTGAGGCACAGAGCAGGTGTTGGTAAATAAGCTGCTTCCCCACAGCCCTGTGGCAAGTGAGTGGGGGCAGCACAGGGCAGAATGAGAGCTTAGCTGTGGGCATTTGGCACTCGTCTTGGTTGCATATTAGGAAAGGGAAAGATCCCTGACTGCTGCTTTGCCTCCAGTATTGCCTCTCCTGTGGTAGGCAAGTGTCCCTGTGCTCTGAAATACTCTGTGTTGTGCAGCATGTTGCATGGGAAGCACTGACCTAATTAAAAGGAACTGTTCCAGGCTAGGAGTTGCCAGTTACAGCCTGGTAGAGGTCCTTCCCTGTGTGAAGGAACAGATTGCAGCTCATCTCTGTTTTGCTAATCTAATTTTGTTAATCTTGCACTTTTGAGGGAGTTTCTTCCCACTCGTGGACCTGAAGAGGTGGGTGTGTGAAGCTCACTTTCATTCTCTTTCTGTCTGCCTTTAGATGTCTGTGGCAGAGACACTGACTTGAAGACTTGGTGTATCTCATCTCCCCCAACCATGTCAGATTTGCTGTTGTTGTCCAGCTAATTCCCAAGACCCTGTGCACTGCCCTCACAGCTAGACAGCCTCTGGCATGGCTATAATGTATTGCAAACCTGTTGTTCTTATAGACATGGAGACCAACCTCTGTGTGCCAGCAGCCCAAACTTGCTCTGGCGGTCTCGCTGAAGCCCTTTGTGGGCCTCTGCAGCAAGACTTTACAAGGAGTCTTGAAGAGCAAAAGTAACAAGAATACTTTCACCTCTGCACTGGAATACAGATACCCAAAAGATTTGGTCTTGGTCTCAAGCCATGCTCAGCTGTGAAGCAGCTCTGCTGCCCTTGCAGTGTAAATGCATGATTTCCCCTGCCATGCCTTCCCTGCCCGTCTCACCCAGCCTTGGACCTTGCAGTCTCTTGAGCCTGTTCAAGATGCTCGTTGGTTGTGACACTTCTTCAGGAGTCTCCCTTGGGGACAGAGGGGAAGGTCTGCCATAATGTGTTTGCTCTGCTGGCTAGGCTCAGACATCTAATCCATGAGAGGGATGACCTGGACTCATTGCAAAGTCAATCAGTTTATTCAATTAATTAGCAAGTGTTTATTCTGCTGCCTGGAGGCAAGATACAGAATTGGCTGCCTTAAACTCCTAGACTCCTGCACTAGGAGGTCAGATGTAACTTTACTAAGTTTCCATAGCTGCTTGACAGCGTCAGGGCCACCAGGAAGGGTTAAGAAGACAGCCACTGAGAGCCCATCTTGTGGGAGGTACACAGTGCTTCTATCAGCCTGTCCAAGAAAGGATTCAAGAGGTGACTTGATCCACCTCCAAGAGGTGGTATAAGACAATCTAATCTTAGCTGCCAACCATGGATGGTGACCAGCAGCCTGAAGCTGAGGCTGTATATATATTCTGTTCTTCTCTAGCACAGACTTATCTGACCAGTGTGGTTTGTGATTCTGTGCAGAGGCACATTTTTACTGTCCCTGGGGCCCTACTCCTTTGCTTGGCACATGGGCACAGTCTTCTAAGCAGGCTCCTGATACCACTCTCCCTTTGCAACAACTGCAGAGCTCTGCTTAGTTCTTTTCACTTCCACATGGAGGTCCTGCTCTAGCCCAAGCCCACCCATGCCATCCAGACTTGTTCTCTTCAAAGCCTTTGTTTCTGTCTGCTCCCAAACCTGTCCTCTATTCAGCAGCTCATTACTTTTCTGACAGAATTGTGTCCCTGTCTACTTTCAGCCCAAGCCCACTGCCTATAGACCTCTTAGCTGCTTTAACTACAGTTGTTATCACTGCTTGTGACACTCCTGTCTGGCTGTGCTATGCTCTCAGGGAGGTGACATCCTCCCTTCTGCACTGAAGCAGTGTTCCTCTATGTTTCTCCCTGACTTCCTGCACTGTTCCCACAGTGCTTCCAGCATGACACTGTGCTCTGGGCCTAAATTTCTTCAGCTTTACCTTCTGAAGGTAAAGAGGGATAGATGTTACTGAACAGCTGCTTTCTTTCCCTTATGAATTCCTTGCTTCCCAGGAAAAGTTATCACTGTCTCATCTCCAGAAGGTGCTGCAGTTCCCCTTTTAGTGACATGCCTTTGTTCATAGTGTAGTGCTCTGTGTCCAGGGAAGATACCTGCTGGTAAGCAGGGGTTCTCCTGATACCCTCAAGCTCACTCTTCTGTTCACTACACAGAGAACAACAGTTGTACAAGGCAGGTGGATCCCTGCTCTTTAAATGTTGTGATGCCCTTCCAGAGAGTGGTATTATCCTAAGCTGCAGCTGCAGGAGTGTCAACACTGTGACAAAAAGCTGACATGCAAGGAACTGCATGGCTTCTCCTTCTCTACTTGTGCAGCCAGCTCAGGACCATGCTTCAGACTTCTCAGGCTTGGCCATATTGATCAGACCAGTTAAATGGCAGCCTGGGAGTTAGATCGATATTGCAGATTCATTTACTGCTGTGCACCTCTCCCCACCCTTGCCTTCCAGTCTCACTGAGGTCCTTCTTGCTGTGGGAGATCCTGTCTCTGTAACTGTTCTCCTGGTCTCTTGGGGAGCAGCTGCAGTGCGCCACTGCTATTCTTAGCTGTGAAGACAGCATGCAAGTACCTGGCCTAGCAGAGCTGTAGCTGGTGCACTGCTATCTGCCCAGCAGATCTCAGATAAATTATCCAGAAGATCTCAGTAGTGTGTAATTGAGTAGCTCTGTCACAGGCTGTGCTTCCAGCAATGTACACTCTGCTGTGCAGCAGGGCACAGTAATTGCTTGTTCCCTGAAAGCCAAGAGCTCTGGGTTCATCTGAAGTGATTGTGCCTCCTTCTCTGAGATTTTGGAGGGAGTCCTCAAATTCACTTACACAATGTCATGCTTCCTTCTTTCCTGGTGGGAGGTTGCATACATCAAGCAATTACCATCCTTTGTCTGTTTTTCCTGTCCTAAAGATATTTTGCCACCTGATTTCTGGCACAGTCCATTCTTCTGACACAGGAATGAAAAGATCTTATGATGCTGGGAGGGGGAGCATGTTCCAGGGAAACATCTTGAGCAGTGACTGGCTTTGTTCAAACCAGGTGTTAATGCTTTGGAAGTGATCTGCTTTCTAACAGCTGCTGGACCAAGGATCTCTACACTAACCAAGTCGCAACCTTGATTCTCCATCAGCCCTTGCTGCTGCCCTGGGATGTGCTAACAGCTACAACAAGCAACAGGGGTATGCCCCTTGTACAGCACAATGTCTGCATCTGAGAGATTTGGGGCAGGACGTGATGCTGCATCTCACTAATGGGTTTCACAGTTCTGCATGGCCATCTGCTTCTTGCTGGCTCTGTCCTGTCCAGCTCTCGGTGCGCTCCTGCTGCTTTCTCAGCCACAGCCAGCTTGGCTCTCCCCTTGCTTTCAAAGGAAAAGCTTGTCCTAGAGCCCAGCCAGAGCTGCATGGTGCACCCTGGTCCCCGAGTGTCAAGGCTGCTGGCACAGGCGCTGCTGGCAGCCCGCCCAGCGGGTCCCTGGCAGCGGTGTTGCAGGAAGGCATGTGGCAGGATGACCTGACTGATCGTGCCGTCTCCCTCTTTCTCTGCCCCAGATCGGCCGACCATTCTCTGCCCGGATCTTCCGTTTCCACAGACTTTGGCAGCTGGCAGATGGTGACAGGGTGTGGCAGCATTCGGGAGCAGGCAATCCTGAGCGCGGACGCCGCTCTCCCTTGCAGCTTCCCGGATGAGTTCCCTAGCACTTGCCTGTAAGTGTCTCAAATGCAGGGCCTCTCCTTGGGTCTCTCGACTGGCTGCAAGTGCTGAAATTGTTATCAGCCTGGCACTTTTGAAGAAGCCTGCGAGGCCGTACCATAACTGTCCTGTCTTCTCTGCCTTGATGTTTTCCATCCAAAAATTCAATCATAGAGCACTCTTTGCTTATGCTGAACTCAGAAAGAAAACAGCATTTCCTCTGCCTAATGATGGGGGGCACTTTGCTTTCTGTAGGAAGAAGAGGCTTTTCTCTCTTCTCCGAAGACGCTGCATTTGGGCATAATCAAGTGTGTCTGAGGATGCATGCTTGTCAGGACAGGCTGGTAACCCAGTTTTTCTTGCTTTTGGATATTGCTTATCTCCAGCTCCCCACTGGGGTCAGATCCTTGCTGCAGTGAGAGAGGGGCTTCCCTTCCATCAACCTGATTTTCTCTGACCGTGTGCAGCATTATTTGCTGTCACTGTCTGGCCGGTGCAGAGCAGCAGAGACTCTGCGTTCTGCCGCATCCTGCCTTGTAAAATGGCTGGGAGGCAAATGTTCCACTCCAAATTGAAAGCCACCTTTGTGGAAGCTTGAAAGACAGGAGGTGCACTTCAATTGCTGTTAGAGGAGAATCTTGGCTTGTACCTTTAAACTGCAGACTCTCAATCAAGGAACTGAAATGGCAGGCCAGGGGCTGCCGCTAGCTAGTTTTGCTGCCAGACATTTGCAGTCCTTTACCAAGATCTGAGTGTGTGCTTTGGAGACAGAGAGCAGGCAATGTGAAAGCTAATGTCTCCTGAGTGACAGGCTAGCAGCCCTGGCTTGCCTTCTCTTGTGGCTGTGAGCCGTGCCAGTGAGCAGAGTGGAGCAGCTGCCCCCAGATTGTGGTGAAACTAAAAGACCCATGAATTGGTAGATCAAAAAATCAACAGAGGTGTCAGATGTGGCCTGGCTGGGATTTGCTTTCCTTTCCTGAGGATACACCGAGCTGTTCCTGCAGGTGTTTGGAAATGGGTGAAGAAGCAGAAGGGACTGAAGGATGGGTGTCTGAACTAGGAACTACTTTAGTGTACTCTGAACCTGGTTGTACTTGGTGACTGTTCATTAGCAGTGAGTTGTTGCTGTCCTTGGAGTTAGATCTAATGTCAGAACAAGGAATTCAGGACACAAACATGATCTGCTCTGGATCCTCCTGTGTTGATGTGTTTTGGCTCATGTGGTTTGGAATCTGGCTGCTGGGGGCAGCCAGGTTCAAAAGGAGGGGCGCAGCAGCAGCACTTCTCCCTTGGGTATGCAACAGATGCTGCAAGTGCTCTGCCCTGTTCAGCTCTTCACCAGAGCTGTGGGGTAGTCCAGGGCTGGGGACTGCTCAACTGCAGGTGCTGGGACCAGGCAGTGTGCAAAAGGGATGAAGAGTTCCCAAGAACATTGTGTTGAGCTTCACTCGGGACCTCCACTCTCTCTGCTCTGCCTCAGCTCCGTTTGCTCAGGAGCCCATTGTGGTTTTAGCCCAGTTTTTCACAGCCCAGCACAGTATGAGTTTTTGGAAAACTAAATTCTGTTTAAGTTCCCACTTTACATCTCAGCTGGCAGCAGCTCGATGAAGGTACGCTTTTCACAGCCTATTTCTTGTGCTTGTGTGCAGCTTGTCAGGGCTTACTTTGAGCTGGGGCTTTGACAGCCTCCTCTCACCCTGCACCCTAAGCTGCAGAGGAGCTTGCAGGCTGTAGGAAGTGTAGCAGGGCAGAGCATCAAGGGTTTGGCAAGGAAGCACAGCCTGCCTCGCTCGTTCAACTGCTCCGAGGGAAATGGTACAGCTGTTCTGCAGGGTTTGGTGTCAGGCAGTGGCCAGCAGTTTGACCCTGTGCTCTCACTCCATGAAAGAAGCTTAAGAGTCTAAATACAAAACTTGCCCTGGGAAGAGGTGTTGAGAGCCAGAAGACCCAGAACCTAACTGCTGCATGCCCTCACTTACCTCTGTGTGTGACATTTAAGATCACTGCAAGGAAGTCCTGCTTTCACACACTTATTTCTAATGCTAGCAGGTCTGTGAGTTCCACGTCCGAATTAGACTACCAAAAGCATCTTTTAAATGTGGTTAGGTATGTTGCCTTTTTCCTTTGCCCTCTGGCTTCTCTTTATTATCAGGCACCGTAAACAGCAGCCCCATTGGCTGCCTCAGCATCGCTTGCTGTTTATAGGCCTCCCACCAGATCCTCTTGCTGCTGTTTCCGGACCGAAGCTGTTGGCTGTGGGTGGTTAACACTTCCATTCAAATGAGCTGTGCCAATTTATAGCCAGCCCAGGCACTGGAGAGATTAAAGAGAATTTTTTATGGGGAAGGTTCGTGCTGTGCCCTTGAGATGACCTTTGAGGAATGTCTTATTCTCTCTGGGAACCACCAGCACATTGCAGAGGAACTGCAGCAAGGACCCTTTCAGGCCAGAGCTGCCCCTGAACCCTAGTCTTGCTTTCCGTCTTGCTTTCCCTTGCTCCCTTGGCTGAAATACCTCCTTCCATCTGCTCTCTTATCCCCAACCCTACCCAGTTGCATGGATCAGCTGGAGAGAAGAGCAGGTCCTGGGGGAAGCCATGCCCTACTCTGCAGACAGCCCCCCTGCTTACAGAGAGCAGCCCAGCCAGAAGTAAAACACCTCTCTGCTTTCCTCTTTCCATGCCTGGAGCACTCCCTGGGGCTTCTGTCACCTTGTCTGCCCCTTCTCACCCCCACTCCCTCAAAGCTGTCTGTGCTGGCACAATCACCAGAGGCTGGGCCCTGGGAAAGCACAGGGGACAATCATAAACAGATTGGAGGCAGCTGTCCAGGCATGGCACATGTGGACAGGCTCCATGTGGGAACACCATACAAGGAGGGGAGGGAGCCAGCACAGGGGCTGATGTCAGCCAGCACCTGCCTGGCAAAAGCTGTGCTGAGTGATCCATGGCCTTGTAAGCACCATGGTGGTGGGAAACACTGATGGAGTGAAGGTGGAGATGGAGAGGAGAGCCTGAGGCTGGGGATGGGAAAAGGCTGCACTGGAGACTGCAGGGTTAGGCTACTGTAGCTGGAGCCTTTGGGTGCTATCACTGCCTCTGGCATTGGAGCCCTCTAAAGCTCCACAGCCATCCTGGTGCCATGACCAGAGCCCCACCAATGCTGCCAGCCTCCTGCCCTCCATCAGGGGTGGGAGCTGGGCTGAGGAGCAGGATGGCAGTAGTTGCTGACCTCCCTCTTCTCTCTTCTAGGCTAGTGTCGGCAAGTGACCGTGAGTCCCGGTTGGAAGAAGTGCGTTCCGCGTTTCTGGCCAGCTACAGCAGGACCATCGGTCTGAAGGCCGTGCCCCCCAGCTCCTCGGGGGCTATTGGTGGCCTCCTCGAGCAGTTTGTGCGGGGCGTGGGACTGAGAGGCAGCAGCACGCTCTAAGCACTGGCTGGAGAACGCGGGTTGGTGCGTCCCAGTGGCCGAGCCCCTGGACTGCCTTTCCCGGCGAAGGTCCCCAGCGCCCACTGCTGCCCACCCCTGCCTGTGGCTGGAGGAGCGTGGTGGGCTCCGGCAAGTCTCTACAGTAAAGACACCCGAGCTGTGCCCTCTCCTGTCTCCTGTCTGAGCTGCGGGGCTGAACTGGGGGGCGGCGGCGGCGGTAGGAGCCGCTCGCTATAAATAGCCCGGCCCACTCTCCGGGAGCGGCGGCACAGAAATAGCACCGAGCCGGGACCGGGAGCCTGGAGAGGGTAGCCCCCGGAGTCGGGGCTGAGCCTCCGTCGCACCGGAGCTGAGTCCATAGCCCAAAACGGGAGGTCCCAGTGGGGCTGGGTCTCCGCTGCCCCCCGGGGTCGAGCCGTCGAGAGTCGGGCCAGTCCCCGGGGCGAAGCTTCCCCGGTGCCCGGGGCGGTGCTGCCAGCGGGGTCGCCGTGCCCGTGCCCGTGCCGCGCCCGCCCCCGGGCGCGCCCGCCTCGTCGGCGCGGGAGGAGGCGGCGCGGAGCAGCGGCGGCGCTCGGGCGGGGATGGCGTCTCCGGGAGCGCTGGAGCCGGCGACCAGCAGCGTGCCGGGCACCAAGGTGGAGCTCACCGTGTCCTGCCGGTGAGCCGGGAGCCGGGCGGGGGAGCGGAGTTTAGGCGGCGACCGGGCGCCGATGAGAGTGAAACGCTGTGGGGTGCCCGCGTCCCGCGGCATCCCGCGGGGGGGAAGGGTGGGCTTCGTGTCCCCTTCGTTCCTCGGGTCCCACGGCGTGTGCCCAGCGCACCTCTGCCCGGCTGTAACCTGCGGGGAGAGATCCCGTCCCCTCCGCGGCGTCCTGGGGAATGTTCGCACCGGGCACGGCTCTGCGTGTCGGAGCGACTCACTGCCCTCACTCAGGGCTGGGGCGCGGGGCGGCCCCTCCTCGGGGGGATGCTAAGGTGATGCCGGAGGGGTGCGGTAATGCTGGGGCGTGTGGGGTGCCGGTGCTAACGGCAAGTGGGCTTCTCGGCGCTACCCGGCTCTGTGAACCCCCTGCGAGGCAGCAGGGGCAGAAGCCGATCAGCTCTGGTCGGGACCGGGACAATGGGAGCGGTGCTGCTTGGTGCTTCTGATTCTTATCAGAGCCTGAGAGGCAAGAAGGAGATGCTGAGTCTACTCTGTCGGTGGTTAAATCTAGCCTGGCAGAGGCACCGCTGCCCTTGTTGCCCACGGCCAGGGAGTCCCTGCCCACAGCGACCAGCACCAGCAGCCCCCTGGGCAGCAGCATCCCTGTGCCCGAAGGGAAGGCAAGCCTCTGGTCCCCCAAACCCCCCTGCCTGAGAGGGCATCTTTGGCACATCACTGAGCCCTGCAAAGTCCGGTTTGGTCCAGGGGCTGCTGAGCTCACTCCCTGCAGCCGAGCCCTTGCCCTCCCATCTGTGGGGCCTGGCAGCTCTGGGCAGAGTCCGGGATTCAGTTCAAGAGAGCCCAGGCTTCAGCTTCACAGCCTCCCAAGGGCTCAGTACTGTCCAGAGCTGCTGGGGCAGCTCTGTGGGGAGGTCTCTCCCCTGCACACTGAAGATAGGGAAGCTGGCTGAGCCCCACAGCTCCTGGCCATGCCCCAGCCCACCCTCTGCTGCCTGCCCGGGGTGCAGGAAGGACCCCAGCAGAGCCCCCAGCACGTTCTGCTGTTGCACCGTGCAAACGATGATGATCAATCACTTTGCAGTGGCTGTGTTGAGGTCATGGAGCAGGTCCCTGCTGGCTACCCAGCCCCTGCTCTAAGTGTCTCCTTTCTTCTCAGTCCTGTGCCCTGCCATTAGCCACACTCCTGCCGCCGGGCTGTGGCAGGCACTTGGCCTTCGCCGGCAGCGTGCAGAAAGATTCCATCCTCTAAATGGGTTCCTTGTCATGTTCAATCATCGTCAGCGTTGGCGACGCTGCTCCCTGCTCATTGTGCTGTCCCACCGAACCTTGTGGTGGGAGCCAGCCTGTCCTCCCAGGCTGCTGGGACTCTTGGCCTTGGGTGCCAGCGTAGCCTTCTGGCATGGGGGAGGACATGGGCACCTGCTGCGGGGCGGCATTCTGAGTGGCTCATGCTTGGCTTCATCTCTTCAGGAACCTTCTGGACATGGACACCTTCTCCAAGTCTGACCCAAGTGAGTGGTGGGGCTGGGCAGGGGACACAACATAGCGTGGTATGGGCACAGCATGGCACAGCATGGGAGCCTTGCTCTGCTCTTCTCTCTGCAGTGGTGGTCCTCTTTGTGCAGGGCTCAGGAAGCAGCGAGTGGAAGGAAGTGAGTGCAGTCCGTCTTACCAGGTCTCTGGGGGACTCCCCAAGGAGGTTCCCAGCCCTGTGCCAGGGGTGCTGTTGCCTCCAGTGCCTCCACTCCTGGCTAATCCTCCTGGCTGGGTTAAATGGGCCCATATGGCCACCCACATCCATGCTAATGATCCTTTTGCATCCACGCTAATGATCCAGCCCCGCCAGCAGCATTAATCTCCCCACTGGGATTAATGCCAGGGCAGCAGTGATGGGGAAGGGGCCTGGGGAGGGGTCCTGGGGGGTTCTTATCCTTCTTCCCACAGTTTGGGCGCACTGAGGTGATTGACAACACTCTGAACCCTGATTTCGTCCGCAAGTTTGTCCTTGATTACTACTTTGAGGAGAAGCAAAACCTCCGCTTTGATGTGTGAGTAGGGCATCCAGGGAAGGGCTCAGCCTCGCTTGGGGTGGAACAAAGTGTGGAGTCAGTAGTAAATAGCTATAATAAATAAGTATACAGCAATAAAAAGCCCAGAGAGGTGGGGAAGTGGGGCTGCATGCTGGGGCACCCCTATGGGCACTGGATGCTCAGGGCTCTGCTCTCACACCGCCAGCTACAACGTGGACTCCAAGACCTGCTCCATTTTAAAGCAGGTGAGCTCAGCACGTGCCCAGGGGACGCGTGGTGATGCCCCCATGCGATGCTGCAGTGGGGCACCCCAAGGCCCCCTATGTGGGTGCTGCTGGGGGTGGGGGCGGGGCAGGTGCTTCTTGGAAGGCTTTAACCTGCTCTTCATCTCTCTGTGCCCCATGGGGACTGACAGAAGGTAGGTACCACTAACCATCAACTCCTGCTTTGCCCTTTTAGGGGTGCCTGGTGGGGCAGGGTGCAGACTGGGGCAGGGACACACCTTGGAGGGTTGGCTTTGGGAGTGCAGGATGAGAAGAGGGTAGCTCAAGAGGTGCAGGATGGGTTCAAGGCATGTGGGGTGGTTCTAGAGTGATGAGTCTGGGGCTGTGGGATGGAATAGGGGGCACAGAGTGGGTGCAGAGCGCATGGAGTAGGCACCTGTGGTGGTCCTGGGGGGTGTAGAATGGGTCCTGGGCTTTTGGGGCACAGGGTGGGTTCAGAATACTTGGGGTGGCCCTGGGGCAGGGTGGCTGCAGGGTCCACAAGCATGAGTGTGTTGGGAGTGTAAGGGCTGTGCGTGGATGGTGGAACACTGCAGCCCCTGAGGTCTCATGGTGCTGTGCTTGGGGTGCAGGACTTCCTGGGGCAGGCGTTTGTGGCACTGGGGGAGGTGATTGGCTCCCAGCGAGGCCGCCTGGAGAGAGCCCTCACGTGAGTCCACACCCCATGGTAGAGACCCCCACATCATGTTCCCAGCCACCCAGCCCATGGGCCCCTTCCCCGCACGGCTCCCTGCTGGGGACACCCGCCACGCTGCCAAGTGCCAGCTGTGGGGTGTAAGGCCCCATCCCAACCCCGTCTTCTGCCCCTGTCTTGTCCTCCCTTGTTCTCAAGCTGACCAGGTGCCTCTGGTCCCAGGGGGGTCCCAGGGAAGCGATGTGGGACCATCTTGCTGCTGGCTGAGGAGCTGAGCAACTGCCGGGTGAGTGCCCACGTACCACCAGCAGCAGGGCTGGGGCTGAGTGGCCCCCAGGTGTAGGCAGCTGCTGGGGCCAGCAAGCAGGCAGCCAGCAGTGATGGTCCTCATCCCCAGGACATCATCACCATGCAGCTGTGTGCCAACAAGCTGGACAAGAAGGACTTTTTTGGAAAATCCGACCCCTTCCTTGTCTTCTACCGCAGCAACGAGGATGGCACGTGAGTGCGGGGGCCCGGCGGGGTGGGCAGCATGCCAGCGCCACTGTCCAGCAGCCCCCAACCCTGCCCTATCCCTACAGCTTCACCATCTGCCACAAGACAGAGGTGGTGAAGAACACGCTCAACCCAGTGTGGCAGCCCTTCACCATCCCCGTGCGTGCCCTCTGCAACGGCGACTATGACCGGTATGGGGGTGGGGACAGGGACAGGAAGAAGGGCAGCTGTGGGGCCAGAGCAAGGCAGGAGCATTTCTTTGCTGTTTTGACCCTGCAGTGTCAGGCAGTTCAGTTGTGTTCTTATTGGCTGGGGGTTTGTTGTGGTTTTGGGGGGGTTTTATACTGTTCCAAACCCAAATTACATAAAGACATCCCCCTCCTTTCCAGGGTCCCTGCCATGACCCAAATTTCCTGCTTCCCTCCCGGCAGAGGCGTGGGCCAGGCAGGCGGGTGGCTCTGCTGGAGGGCAGGGTGCTCGCCGCAGGGTGGGCTGCAGGGGCTATGTCCCCACCCCAGGAGAGCCGGAGGCAGCCCTGCCAGCCAGGCTCATCCTCTGCCCACCTTCGCTTTCAGGACAGTGAAGATAGATGTCTACGACTGGGACCGGGATGGGAGGTGAGGCTGTGCCCGTGCAGTGCTGCAGGACATCGAGGTGCTGCTGCCACTTCCAGGGGTGCCCCTTACCAGGGTGCCTATCCCTGCCGACCCTGTGCTCTTCCCGCAGCCACGACTTCATTGGGGAGTTTGCCACCAGCTACCGGGAGCTCTCCCGAGCACAGAGCCAGTTCACAGTGTATGAGGTAGGGCAATGGGCCAGGGCAGAGGACTGGAAGGGGGGACCACGGACACCTCATGCTGGGGACTACCTACCCCTGTACCTACAGGTGCTGAACCCCAGGAAGAAATGTAAGAAGAAGAAATATGTGAACTCTGGCACCGTGAGTGAGGTTCTGGGCTCCTGCCTTGTGTGGCAGGGCTGGGTCTGACCCATCACTGTGCCCGCTGCAGGGGGTGGTCTGACCACCCCGCCATGCCCACAGGTGACGCTGCTGTCCTTCTCCGTCGAGTCTGAATTCACCTTCGTTGACTACATCCGGGGCGGGTGAGTGGGGGGCTTAGTGCCCCCCGGCTTGCTGAGACCCCCTCACGGGCGAGGGTCTCGGGGAGAGGACAGTGGTGACAATGCAGGTGCAGCCTGGGTTCGACAAGGGGATGGCTGGGCTAGGGAGGGAATACAAGGCAATGGTTCTGGGCCGTTGGGCTGGGGAAAGGAGGGGCCAGGCGATGGGTCCCAGGTGGGGGAAGGAGACACCATGCCGTGGGTCTGGAAGTTGGCATCCCCCACACCATGGGGCTGGCAGACTCCCTCGCTCTCCCCTCAAGGACACAGCTGAATTTCACCGTTGCCATTGACTTCACGGCCTCCAACGGTGAGTGCAGACAAGGCGTGTGAGGGGTCCCTGGCCGTGGGGCCGGCCATGGGGTAGGTGTCGATGGGTGCTGTGTCGCAGGGATGCCGTCACAGCCCACTTCGCTGCACTACGCCAGCCCCTACCAGCTGAGTGCCTACGCCCTGGCACTGAAGGCAGTGGGGGAAATCATCCAGGACTACGACAGCGACAAGCTCTTTCCTGCCTACGGCTTTGGCGCCAAAGTCCCACCTGATGGCAAGATCTCCCACCAGTTTCCTCTGGTGCGCCTTGGAGCGGGGAGGGGAATACTGGGGCGGGGGTGCCCACGGCAGCTTGGCAACAGAGAGACGCACTCCAGCTGCATCTTGCCCTGGCATCCTGCAGCCTGGAGGGTCACGCTGGGAGCTACAGTTCCCCTCCAAGCACCCTTCCCCATCCCCCAGAACAACAATGTGGACAATCCCAGCTGTGCCGGCATCGAGGGTGTGCTGGAGTCCTACCTCCAGAGCCTGCGCACCGTCCAGCTCTATGGTCCCACCAACTTCGCCCCTGTCATCAACCAGGTGGCTGGGTGAGCACCAAGGCACTCTTCCACTTTGCTGTCCCCAAATGCTACAGGTCCCACAGTGGGGCTTGCTGCCCACACCAGTGGGACTGCTGGAGGGGCCCCATTCCTTGTCCCCATAGGACGGCTGCCCAGGTGACTGATGGCTCACAGTATCATGTCCTCCTCATCATCACTGATGGTGTCATCTCTGATATGCTGCAGACCAAGGAGGCCATTGTCACCGTGAGTGCACCTTCACTGCCATGAGTTCACCCCATGCTGGCTGCTGCCCCAGCTGCTACCTTGCTTCTTCTCCACAGGCTTCTGCCTTGCCCATGTCCATCATTATTGTGGGAGTTGGTCCAGCTGAGTTCGAGGGTGAGCTGGGGCTTTGGGACATGAGGGCAGTGGGAAGGAAACACTACCCCTTCCTCTGGTACCTCAGAGGAAGAGGTGGTGTTTCCATCCCATACGGCCACCTTTCATGGGTGACAAGCCACTGAGGCTTGGTGACACCAGCTGTCACCCCTCAGCCATGGAGGAGCTGGACGGTGACGATGTACGGGTGTCTTCCCGGGGGCGCTACGCTGAGAGGGACATCGTACAGGTAACACTGCCATTGAGCCCAGTCCCACCACGGGCAAGAGATGCTCAGCGCCTCGCTGATGCTCACAGATGCAGGATTGCTTCCGACTGTGCTGTACCTTCTTTCCCTTGAAGTTTGTGCCCTTTCGGGATTATGTGGATGACTCAGGAAACCAGGTGCTGAGCATGGCCCGCCTGGCCAAGGATGTGCTGGCTGAGATCCCTGAGCAGCTGCTCTCCTACATGAAGACCCGTGACATCAAGCCTCGCCGGGCAGACCCTCAGTAGTGGACCCCCAGTAGCTCCTCCATGGGCCCTGGGGCCAGCTGGTGGGGCAAGGACATGTCACCTTTCTCTGGCAGTGGCCAGGGTTAGGGTTAGGGTTAGCGATGTGGTCCCTCCAACGGCAATAACTGCAGCTGATGAATGGGGCTGGGACTCTCCTCTTCTAGCAGTGACATCACGGGGCTAAACGTCCCTGGACACAAAGCCCCAGCACAACGGGGCCGTCTCGGACTGTACTGTCGCTCAGCCGCGGCAGCTTGGGCAGGGCCAGTGCCTGGGTACAGGCTGTTGGGATGCCACGTTGTGTCCCCCACGAGCGGGCAGCCTGGCTCCCTGTCTTGGCGAGAAGGAGGATAACTCTAGGGCTGGGTGCATGCCGGGGGTCCCAGCTCTTGGCAGCTCCTTGGCGCAGGGGGCTTCACCCCGCTCCTGCCTGCACCCTGTTCCTGCCTGCAACCTGCTCCTGCCTGCATCCCGCGTGCTAGCATCCCGGTCCTCTGGTTCTGGCTCCCCGCAGCCTGTCCCACAGCTTGTCCCGCTCCGCAAGACCCTGGCCCCATAGCCCAGCAGCGCCACAGAGCTGCCACAGCTCGAGTGCCACAATCCGGGGGTGACACGAGTCTGAGCCCCATAGCTATGGGGTCCCACAGCCGGGAAATGCCAGGGGTCGGGCTCTGTATCGCATTACCGATTGTAAATAAACCGCTCCAACCACGTCTGCGACCGTGCCGGGTCCGGGGTGGGGGGCGGGAGGGACTGGGGCGGGTCTCCCGAGCGGTGCGGCGGTATCTGTGATTCGGAGCGGCAGATTCGCATCACCCGGTGCGGCGCAGTCCGGCCCCTGCCGCCCTCCCCAGGTCTTCCCGCTCCCGCCGCCCTTCTTTCTGCCGTCCCCGCCGCAGCGTTTCCCCCGCCCTGTGCCAGCTCCGCCACCCCTTTGGGCCGTGCCGAAAGTGCGGTTGCTAAGGGCGGCGCGGCGCTTTACCCAGCGGCCGTTCCGCGCCAGCCGCCGCCGCAGCCGCCTCCATTGTTGCGGCCCGGCCCGGGCCCGCCGCCGCTGCCGCTGCCGCCCATGGAGCCGCCGCCCACACCCGCCCGCTGAGCGCGGCACCGGGGCCGGTGAGCGCGGCCAGAGGGAGGGGAGGGTGGGCCGCCATCGACAGAAACTGGGAAGGGGGCGGCGGGGCGGGGGGCCCGGCCCGGCCTGGCCTGGCCTCACCTCAGCTTCTCGGTCCCCCTCGTCCCCTCAGTTCCCCTCAACCCCTCGTCCCCTTAGCTCCCCGGCGCCTCTCGGCCCCTTGGCCTCCCTTACCCCCTCACATCCTCCCACAGCCCCCCTGAACCCTTCAGCCCTCCTCCCCCCACCCCTCAGCCTTCCTCAGCTCTTCGACTCCCCCCCAGCCCTCACCTTCCCTCATCCACTCTCGATTCCCGTCTGTGCCCCTCAGCCCACGTCGCCCCCTTAGCCCCTCACAGCCTCCCTTAGCTCCCCTCAGCCCCTCTCAGCCCTATTCAGGTGGGTGACGCCATGGGTGTAGACTTTGATGTGAAGACCTTCTGCCACAACCTGCGGGCCACCAAACCCCCCTACGAGTGTCCGGTGGGGACCTGCCGCAAGATCTACAAGAGCTACAGCGGGATCGAGTATCACCTCTACCACTATGACCACGACAACCCCCCCCCACCCCAGCACACACCGCTGCGCAAGCACAAGAAGAAAGGGCGGCAGGCCCGTGCTGCCAACAAGCAGTCACCCAGCCCCTCGGAGACCTCTCAGTCACCAGGCCGTGAGGTGATGACCTATGCACAGGCCCAGCGCATGGTAGAGGTGGACTTGCATGGCCGTGTCCACCGTATCAGCATCTTCGACAACCTCGATGTGGTGTCTGAGGATGAGGAGGTTCCTGAGGAGGTGCCCGAGAACGGGAGCAATAAAGAGAACACGGAGACCCCGAGCGTCCCACCCAAGTCCGGCAAGCACAAGAACAAGGAGAAGCGCAAGGACTCCAACCACCATCACCACAACGCCTCGGTTGGCACCACCCCCAAGCTCCCTGAGGTGGTGTACCGGGAGCTGGAGCAGGACACCCCAGATGCCCCACCTCGCCCCACCTCCTACTACAGGTATTGTCTGTGGCCAGGGCAGAGGGAGGCTCCTGAGCATCTCCGGCTCGTGCCCTGGGTCTGGAGGTGGTATTGGCTCTGCTCTGTACATGCAGTTTGTTTGTATCTGGTGGAAGTGGCCTCTGTCTGCCTCTTCCAGGTCCCACAGAGCTGGACAGCCCATGGCTTCAGGCTCTCCAAGCTCTGTCTGGCATCACATTCCAGCTTTGATGGGTCCTTGTGCCTGCCGAGTTCTCAGCTGCTTTGGTTGTTGGTGACAGTTGGATTGCTGTACTTTTTCCTTGCTGGGACAACATGTGTGATTGTAACAAAAACCAAATTGATTGGGTGGTGTTGGATGATAGGTTGGACATGATGATCTCGAAGGTCTCTTCCAACCTGGTTTATTCTATTCTATTCTATTCTAAATGTGTCTTCCTGTCTTCTATACCAGCTTTGGGAGGTGTGCAGAGACAGCTCCAGAGCTCACCAGGACCATGGTGTATCCATAAGATGTGTCAGTTTGTGGGCTCAGTTCTCTGTGTTGTCCTTCAGTTTTCCTTCAGTGGTTTTGTGGTGCAGTTATCCAAAAGAATACCTTAAGCAAGGAGTTAATGCCGAACCAAAGTAATGCTTGTGCAGCTACCCCAGCTGTCCCAGTCACCACGTGCCCTGAGAAGCTAGCACTGTGTCTCTGGGATGGGATAATGACATCATTTTGTGGCAGGGTATTAGAAAGGAAACCTCCTTCTGAGGTGTCTGTGGTGCTGCTCCCTACACTGGGTAGGGGGTGGTTACTGTTAGTTGCTGGGGCAGCTGCCTTGGAGTTTCAGCTCCTTCCTCTAAATAACATCTCTTCACCCACTGCTTAGGGTGAAAGAGAGGAGGGTGCAGCCAGCATTAACAGTGGCAGTGCCACCATGCCTAGTTACTGTTGTGTCTTGGGCTTGAGGCCACTGTCTCCAGAGCATCTAGCACCTGCTCGGTGTTCATGCAGGCTCCCAGTCTGCACTGATGTGTCTCTGAGGCCCCTTAGATAAGTGTTTTGTTTGTGTCGTGCCCAACACGCTGTTGTGCTGCTGTGCTGCTCAGGATACAGCAACACCTCCTGCTTCTGCACCTTCCTGCCTTGTGCCTTATGCTGTAGCATTGTCAGTAACCATCCTTCAGCTATGCCCTGCAGGAGCTAGGGTTCATCAGCTCCAAGCTCTCACCAGCTGTGCCCTCACCTTCCCGTACTGTCCTTCCTTCCAGGTACATTGAGAAGTCAGCAGAGGAGCTGGATGAGGAAGTGGAGTACGATATGGACGAGGAAGATTACATCTGGCTGGACATCATGAACGAGCGGCGGAAGACTGAAGGCGTGAGTCCCATTCCCCAGGAGATCTTCGAGTACCTGATGGACCGACTGGAGAAGGAGTCTTACTTCGAGAGCCACAACAAGGGGGATCCCAATGCCTTGGTGGATGAGGATGCTGTCTGCTGCATCTGCAACGATGGGGAGTGTCAGAACAGCAATGTCATCCTCTTCTGTGACATGTGCAACTTGGCTGTGCACCAGGAGTGCTACGGGGTGCCCTACATCCCAGAGGGACAGTGGCTCTGCCGACGGTGCCTGCAGTCACCCTCACGAGCTGTGGACTGCGCCCTCTGCCCGAACAAGGGGGGGGCCTTCAAGCAGACAGACGATGGACGCTGGGCACATGTGGTCTGTGCCCTCTGGATCCCAGAGGTGTGCTTTGCCAACACCGTCTTCCTGGAGCCTATTGACAGCATTGAGCACATTCCACCCGCACGCTGGAAGCTGACCTGTTACATCTGCAAGCAGCGTGGCTCTGGGGCTTGCATCCAGTGTCACAAAGCCAACTGCTACACTGCCTTCCATGTCACTTGTGCCCAGCAGGCCGGGCTCTACATGAAGATGGAGCCCGTCCGGGAGACAGGGGCCAACGGTACCTCCTTCAGTGTGCGCAAAACTGCCTACTGCGACATCCACACTCCACCAGGCTCTGTGCGCAGGCTTCCTGCCCTCTCCCACAGCGAGGGGGAAGAGGAAGAGGAGGAGGAGGAGGAGGAGGGCAAGGGCTGGAGCTCTGAGAAAGTCAAAAAAGCAAAGGCCAAGTCTAGGATCAAAATGAAGAAGGCACGGAAGATCCTGGCCGAGAAACGAGCTGCAGCACCCGTGGTTTCTGTGCCCTGCATCCCCCCCCACAGGTACAACCCACTGCCCTCCCTTGGCTGTGGAGAAGTTTCTCCCTTACTCTCTGCCTTGTGTCCCACTTTTCATGTGAGTGTTACCTTGTTCCTCACCGTAGCTTTTTGCACAGGTACTTTCTGTTTTGTTCTCACTGAGGACTATGGTTTCCTCTGGGAGTCCTGCAGAGAGGCACGGTGATGTGCTGCCTACGGAGGTGTCCAGGCCCTTGATGGGGCAGGAAATAGCTGCTGTTAGTTTAGTGACAGAGAACAAACTTGGCCAGGCATGTCAGGAAGCAGATGGGGGTTCCCAGTACTCATTTCCTGTTGTGCTGACCTCACGTGCTGGAGTAAACCAGGGTGGGAGGAGTGGGCTGCTCTCCTTTCTGCCAGGGTTTGCTCTCTCCCAAGGAGAAGATGGAAATGTGGGAACGATTCAAGCTTGGGAAATGGGCAAATCCTAGGAGTTGTCTTGGCTCTGGAGCAGAGAAGTCTCATCAGGATCCCTGTGCTCTGCTGAACCCAGCTCTTCCATCCTAGCAGCTGCTTAGCCCTTGCTGGGCTTCCTTGTTTTTTTCATGCCAAGCATAGGCAGTAGCTCTGTCCAGTGCTGCCTGTGGGAGTGAAGCTGGGCAGCAGTGGGGCTCAGAAAGCCTTGGCACATCTGCCTGCCAGGGGAGGCTGGAAAGAGCTGGGACTCCTGCTTGTACAGGGCACAGCTGTCTTCACAGCATGAGGGCAGCATGGCACTATCAGGACGGTACTGGAGGGTTGTGATTCTGTTGCATCTGGACCCCTCAGGCTTATGGGACACTACAGGTGTAAGCACTGCGTGTCTGGGCTGATTAGTGGGCTGATGTGCAAATCCTGAAACAAGCATGTAAGAGCCTCACTGGGATTTGTCAACATAGTTTATGATTCTGGGTGTCCACAGCAGCACGCAAAACCACAAAGAAGAATCTTAGGATGGCTTTAGATCTTGCTATCCCCCTGCAGCAGGCATGACTTGGTTGAAACACAGGTTTGGGACAGGAGCATTTGCTTTCACGGTTGTGAGCCACCCCCTCGAGCTGCTGAGCTCTCCTCCTCCCTGCAGCTGAAGCTGTGCTGGAGTGTACCCCTGTGATGCCATGCCTGCTGTCCCATTGATCGTGACTGTGACAGAGCAGGGAAATGGGACTGCCACTTCTCTGTGGACCCTCACAGCCATCTCCTGTGTGGGAAGAGAGGAGCACATGGAAGCCATAGGCTTTGCTCTGTGGCCAGTGTTCTGGTGACTTGGGGAGGCAGAACTCTGCTTGAGGCTGCTGGCTTTTTGCCATGGTCTGTGTCCTGACCATATGTTTTTGCTCACTCGGGGTTTGCTCTGTGGCTGGATTCTCTTTCCTTACATGTGGATGCATTGGGAGGCAGTTCACAGGGTCTTGCTGCTATCATTGCCCTCACAGTGACACCCATACTGAGCCAGAAGCTGTTAACCTCTCCCCAGGCCTTCCTGTTGGGATTAATTATTCTTCAAGAGCTGTTGCCAGAATGCCAAATGCCTTCCTGGGGGAGCTGTGCTTGGCTGGTGGTGGCACATGGAACTGCTCTCCTCAGGCTCCTCAGCCGAGTCTTCTGATGCAGGTTGGGCCATCCCCTGTGGAGACCTGACCCAGCAAGACATGGAGCTGCCAAGGGTTCCTCTCTTCTGCCCTCTGCTAGCAAGGCATCTTTCTCCAGCTCTGCTGACCAAGGCTGTCCCAGCCCCTCTAGGCTTTCTGCTGTTGTGAAGAGCAGGAAAATCCCTTTTGTGGTGTTTAGCTAGGGGAGGAGTTCTCCTGTGCTCATGTCTCCTGTTCCCTCCTCACATTTTGCTGGGTTTGGTCAAGTTAAGGGCTTTCTGGGGTTCCAGTTTGTCTGGTAACATTTGGCCAGGGCCTTTGTCCCCATGAGTGTCCCTCCAGTAAATAATGATTTGGGATAGCAGCACTATAGAGCAAGCAGTTTCAGGGACCATGGGAGCTGTTAAAGGCCCAGCACCTGATGCAGCTGTGTCGAACCATGATCTGGTGTAGCCTGCCCCAGGCTTTTGCCCAAAAGCTGGCAGAAAGTAGAAGTGAAAGATGTGTTTTAGAGAGGCAAAGCTGGATGTTTCCCGGTGCCCTCCATTGCAGCCGACTCGGGGAGGTGGTTGGCCTGCATGACTTGGTGCTGCAGGAATTCCTGCCACAGGAAAGGGTGTTCTCTGCCTGAGGAATTCCTCAGTCGGCCTTGCAGACATGTCCTCCACATCCAGAGCTTCTCCTGCCATGACCACACTTCTTTAGTTGATGCGCTCTGTGATTCTTTCCCATCCTTCAGGCTCAGTAAGATTACAAACCGTTTAACCATCCAGAGGAAGAGCCAGTTCATGCAGAGGCTGCACAGCTACTGGACTCTGAAGAGGCAGTCCCGCAACGGTGTCCCCCTGCTCCGCCGCCTTCAGACGCACCTGCAGTCCCAGCGGAACTGCGACCAGGTGAGGGCAGCTCGCTGGCGTGCTGGCTGTGTGTGGGTGCTTCCTGTGCCTGTGGAGTGGTGGGTTCAGAGCCTTTGCTGCATGTAGTGCCTGCAGGCGTGCAGAAGGCAGGCTGCAAGACCCTGGGTGAAGAAAGGACAGCCCCAGCTGCTTTTACTGCTTCACCTTCTCTGCTCTTGGCATTCAGAGATCCGCCAGGCAGCAGCGCCGCTGGCAGCTTGCCACAGGAAGGGAATCCTGCTGTCTTCTGCTGCTGTGCAGACATTAGCTCCTTCGTCGTGCTTTAGCTGTTGGCAATGGCAGATCTGTCAGAAATGGCTCTAGTCTAGAGGCTGTGCTGTCAGCTAGCTTTGAGAGGGAAGGCTGGAGATCTCCAGAAAGTCTGGAAGGAAAGAAGGCCTTGCTTCCACTTTCTGAAACCGATCCAGGAGCACTCCTTGTGGATGCTGCTTCCAGCCCGCTGTCTGCCTCAGCCTTCAGTCAGTGCTTCACAGATGCGAGGTCTCTGGTGCCAGAGACCTTTTCTTCTGGCTCCCTGTCTCAGCCTTAAATCATTCTTTCTGAGCCCTTTGAGGGCTGTGACAGGCAGGGGTTTCTCCTGCCTTTGGCCCCTCTCATTTTTATTTGCTGTAGAAAAGCTGAGACTGCTTCTGCACATCTTTGGCTATGGCAGAATAAAACTCAGCATTTTTATGTGCTCTGGAAGTGAAAGCAACCAGAGCTGGGTTCTCTTTTTATCCTGTTGTCCTTTGCCAGAGCTCTGAGCAGTAGCACAGACCCTGATACTGTTGATCTGTGCTCTTGGGCAACTGCTGGTGATCAGTCATGGTAGGAGGAGTATTTCCACAGATGGAGGGATGTCTGTCTCCTGGCATCTTGAGGGCTTGGTGACCAAGGAGTATTCATCTCTGGTCAGAGGCTAGACTGTTTCTGAGTTACCTGCCTAGGTCACAACAAAGGAACTGGGACCTTTGCTGAAGCAGTGGGTCAAGCATGTTGGTTCCCTTGCCAGAGGAGAGCCCAGCACATGGTCAGGAAGGTGGAGATGGGAATACATCTCCTGTCAGCTCATGACCTCTGATGTTCCTGCAGAGAGACACTGAGGATAAGAACTGGGCCCTGAAGGAGCAGCTGAAGTCATGGCAGCGCCTCCGCCATGACCTAGAGCGTGCACGCTTGCTGGTGGAGCTGATACGCAAGCGGGAGAAGCTCAAGAGAGAGACGGTAACATTTGTTTGCCCCTCTGTGGGGTGCTGCTGGGGTGGGCATGAGCATGAGCTCTTGGGAGTGCTGCTGGGCGTGTGCCAGGGTCCCTGTGCTATGCTGTGCCCTGCCCTGGTGGTTCTGAGCAAAGGGGCTGTGCTGTGAGGCTGAGCGGAATGTGCAGGTGCTGGAGCGTTGTTACACCTCCACTCCCCAGAGACAGTGGGAGTGAGGTTTGGCCCCTGCCCTTGGCATGAGGAGAGGTGTCAGCGCTGCTGCTTTGCAGGGACTGCCCTGGCTGCTGGGCAGTGGCTCAGCTCTGCTCCATTTCTCCATTTCAGATCAAAGTGCAGCAGGTGGCACTGGAAATGCAGCTGACGCCCTTCCTCATCCTCCTCCGCAAGACTCTTGAGCAGCTGCAGGAGAAAGACACAGGCAACATCTTCAGCGAGCCGGTCCCTCTGTCTGAGGTAACAGAAATCTACGAAGTAAGAACCCCCTCCCCCAGATTTCTACTTCACTCAGATTTGTTCCTTGCTGGTGCCAAGGACTGCCCAGGGCACTGTCTGGTCTGGAGGCGCCCCCAGGCAGCCTGGTGCTGGCTCCTGCATCCCACCACCACTCAGCCATGGGGGGTTGTGCAGCAGTGCCCCTCCTGTGTGAGCTGAATGCAGAACAGCTTTGTTGGGAGTGCAGCACTCAGCAGTTCCTCTGTGCATATTGCTGGTGCCTTCCCTGTGTCTGTGAGCAGCTGGGGAGTCCTGCAGGGAAAGGCAGAATGCTGGCCCTTGATTGGTGGTACACTCCTATCTGTCCTCTGGAGAAGGCCTCTGCTAGATAACAGACTGAGCAAAGCACAGGAACGGGTTTGACCCTCAGACTGTCTCTGCAGGGGATAAGAGAAACAATTCCTGCAATCATGGTCAAGTCCCTGCCTGGGGAAGAGGGGAAAGGCTGTGCTGGCTCTTTCTGGCTCTGGCAGCAGCTTGGCATAGAGGTGCTCTGGCAGAGCTGGGGAGGAAGCTACGTGGTCTTGTCTGCAGCCACTGCTGCTGCCTGGGCGCTTCTGTTCTACCTGTCTGCACTCACCCTCTCCCCCAGGCTGCACTTGTGGTTTCCCTCCCTGGGAAATGCCATGCAGCATACTGGATCCCAGCTGCCCACAGACAGGAGGAGAGGATGGGTGCGCTGGAGCCATAAAACTTCTTCCGAGCGTGTATTTGCTCTGACAGGTGGAGCACAGCACATGGGCTCTCTAGTCTGGAGGCGTTACTGTTCCTCAAGCTGCAGAAGCAGACGGCATTCCCCGATGTGCATTTGGGCAGAACACAGGGAGCAATACCTGTTTCCTCTAACAACTGTTTTCTTGGAGCAGATGATGCTAAGTGATGGCTCCCAGGCCCTTAGCTCTGGCTCTCTCCTCATGCAGGTCCCAGACTACCTGGATCACATCAAGAAGCCAATGGATTTTCAGACAATGAAACAAAATCTGGAAGCCTATCGCTATCTGAATTTCGATGACTTTGAGGAGGATTTCAACCTGATTATCAACAACTGTTTGAAATACAATGCCAAAGACACAATCTTCTACCGGGCAGCCATCCGCCTGCGGGAGCAGGGAGGCGCCGTTCTGCGGCAGGCTCGCCGGCAGGCAGAGAAGATGGGCATTGACTTTGAGACAGGCATGCACTTCCCTCACTGTGTGACTGTGGAAGAGGCTCCAGTCCAAGATATCGAGGATGGTGGGTATTCATTCCCTGGCCCAGATATGAGGGCTGCTCAGAGGTAAAGCCCTGGCAGAGTTGGGGCTTTGCTGGCTGCCACACAGCTTCCAGTACTCCCCAGCCAAGTCTCACTGATTCTGTGCTTGTAGTTCTTCTTGTCTGTAGGCAGTAGGGGGCACGGCCAGGAACAGTTTGTCAGAGAAGGATGCTTTTAGGTTTTCCCTCTCTCTGCTCTAGTGCAGGACAGGCTCAGAGGAACTTCCCTGCTGCGTAATGTTTCAGGATCCTGTTTCAGGACTCTTGTTTTTCCTGTTAACATTCTCTTTCTTTTTCCTGCGGTGTCTGTGCCCTAGATGATGGGAGCCCTGGTATTCTCCAAGCTGCTGATCTGCCTACTTTCTCCAGCAGTCCCAACTAGTTCTTTCTCCAGATGTTTTAGGGTAACTTCCCATGTTCACAGGTGTTCAATACCATGTCAGCTGCTTCCCTCATGCAGGGAACCCGGATTGCCTCATGCCCTTTCAGTCAGTGGAGTTCCAAGGAGTTCCTGATTTCTTTCATCCACCTGCTCCTCTTTGTTCCCGCAGAAGACGTACGGCTACTGCTCTCAGAGAATCAGAAGCACCTGCCCTTGGAGGAGCAGCTGAAGATCCTTCTGGAGCGGCTGGATGAGGTTAATGCTGGCAAGCAAAGCATAGGGCGGTCCCGCCGGGCCAAGATGATCAAGAAGGAGATCACAGTGCTGCGGCGGAAACTGGCTCACCCGCGGGACCTGGGCCGAGACGGACTGGAGCGGCACGGCTCCTCTGCCAGGGGAGTCCTGCAGTCACACAACCCCTGCGAGAAGGACCTGCAGACAGACAGTGCTGCAGAAGAGAGCAGCAGCCAGGAAACTGGTAAAGGTACCGGTCTCTCCAGAAGACTGCTAGTTTTTCACTCTGGAATACTGCTGGTTTGGGAGACCGGTGGAAAACCATCTTTGTACAGGCCCGTGGCAGGAGGGCAGCTCTCTGCACGTGCCTTACTTCTCAGGAGCAGAGCTGGCAGCCTCCTGGCGCTGCCTTGTTTCCCACTCCCTGTCAGGGATCTCTTGTTTCCCGTAGTGCCTCTGTAGGTGTAGAGTGTAAAGCCTGCACCTCCCCTGTCTCCCTCCCAGTGTACCCATCTAAGGATAGCACCCAGCAAGGTAGTATGGAGTGAGTCATGCCAGCCAAGCCAGTGGAGATTTGCAGCAGAAGGGGGACACCTCCTGCATCTGGAGCAGCTGCAGCCTGATGTGTGTTTGCCTTGAGCAAGGGTCAGCAGGTCACTGGCATTCACAGCTGTGGTCAGTGTTCACCCAGTGAGCTCACTTCTGTGGCCAAGGAGCTGGATGTCATTCCAGAGACTGAGAGTTGCAGCTGTGTGATGTGGGGCACAAGATGGATTGTTTCCTCCTGCCAGACTCTACCGGCTCTGCCGCATTGCCTTGTTTCTCTAGGGGCATTATGGAGCAGGCTGCCTTCAGTGTCCCTCTGTAGGAACACAGGAGGGAGTTGGAGCAGCACTGCCAAGCTCCAAATGTCCTCTTGGGCTACCCACCAGCTCCCTGGCCTGGACAGAGATACTAAGGTGGGCTCTGTGGGGAGCACACCAAAAGCTCCAGGCAGAGCTGCCAGGTGTCACTGAAGGTTTGCCACCTCTACATCACCTTAAGACACCAGGAAAAGCAAGCTCTTTTTAGTGCCTTTGCCTCTCAAGGGTGCAGTGGAGCTTCTCAACTGCTGCATGTCAGGGGGGTCTATTCCTGCTTGCTTCCTATTCTGTACTTCAGTCTCTGTGGGGCTGCTGCCAAGGCAAAAGGAGGGCATCCCTGACTGGCTGAGGGTTCTCTGGTGTCCCCATCTAGCTTTTACTATCAGCAGACTGGATAATTTGACCCTGAGGGCCTAGTTGTGGCAAAGCTCAGGATGGAGAGTCTTCTGAGATAATGTTCCTGAGAACTAAAGCTCTTCATTGATGCTGCTGCCACGTAGTCCCACAGTCTGCAGCTGACACCTTCTCCTCCCTCTTGCAGGTCTGGGTCCTAATTCTTCTTCCACGCCAGCACATGAAGTTGGCAGGAGGACCTCAGTACTCTTCTCCAAGAAGAACCCTAAAACTGCAGGCCCTCCAAAACGTCCAGGACGCCCCCCAAAGAATCGTGACAGCCAGATCACTCCAGGGCACGGGAACAGCCCCATCGGCCCCCCCCAGCTCCCGATCATGGGGTCCTCCCAGCGGCAGCGGAAGCGAGGGCGAAGCCCACGCCCCAGCTCCAGCTCAGACAGTGACAGCGACAAGTCCAACGAAGATGCTCCCATGGGTGGGTGCAGCAGCTGCCCTTGTGCAGCTGGGTAGCTGCAGTCCTGCCAGCAGCACTTGCTGGGGTCCTGCATGGTGGTGACACTCTCCTGGTGGGCTGTTTTGCAGACCTTCCAGCTAACGGTTTCAGCAGCGGTAACCAGCCGGTGAAGAAGAGCTTCCTGGTGTACCGCAACGACTGCAACCTTCCCCGGAGCAGCTCTGACTCAGAGTCCAGCAGCAGCAGCAGCAGCAGCGCCGCCTCAGACCGTACCAGGTACTGCCCCAGCACAGCTCTGACTCTGCTGTTGCTGCCCAGGATAGCAGCAGGTGGCTCTAAGAGCTTGTTTGGTGGTACTCTGGTACCCAGCTGTTGGATAAGCCCCAGAAAACAGCAGGGTTTGTGCTTTTTAATGTAAACCCCCAAGGTGTGAGTGTGCAGCAAAGGGCTCAGAGGGAGAGTGAACCAGGGAACTTCCTCCTGGCACAGCAGCTGCTCTACACTGGGCCTCCCAGCGGGTTCTTGCCTGTGCCTCTAGTTCAGATCTGTGCCTGTCTTCTGGCTTGTTCTGGGTAAAACCAGTTGAGAGTCCAGCCATTGCCCCAGCAGAAGCACCATCCCACCGTTCTTCTTGGTACCTCAACGAAACCTTTTGTGGTGCTGAGGCTGGCAGTTGCAGCTCACTATCCCTGGTGTGTCCCCCTCTCAAAAGCTTTACATGGCTCTTGCTGCTAGTTTTGCTCCTTCTCTCCACAGCACAACGCCCTCAAAGCAGGGCAGAGGGAAACCCTCCTTCTCCCGAGTGAACTTCCCGGAGGACAGCAGTGAGGACACCTCAGGGACAGAGAATGAGTCCTACTCCGTGGGCACAGGGCGAGGCGTGGGGCATGGGAGTAAGTACAGCAGCCTCGTGGCAATGCAGCTGCATGGTAGGGAATGCAGCTGACTCCCCTCTCCTTTGGCACAGTGGTGCGCAAGGGCATGGGGCGCGGTGCAGGGTGGCTGTCCGAGGATGAGGATTCCTCCCTGGATGCCCTGGACCTGGTGTGGGCTAAGTGCCGGGGATACCCCTCCTACCCGGCACTGGTGAGTACCGTCACCCCCTGTCAGGGCCTCAGAATCCATGTCCCCTGCTGTACCTGCATGCTCCCACCGGCTGTTGAGGCCTCCAAAATATGTGTCCCACTCTGGCTGCGCCCTCCTACCTGCCGTTGGGGTCTCTGAAATCCCACAGAGCAGTGCTCGGTGTCCCCATTTCCCTCTCATCCCTCCCCCGCTCTCCGGGCAGATCATTGACCCCAAGATGCCGCGGGAAGGCATGTTCCACCACGGAGTCCCTATCCCCGTGCCCCCCCTGGAGGTGCTGAAGCTGGGGGAGCAGATGACTCAGGAAGCACGCGAGCACCTCTACCTTGTCCTGTTCTTCGACAACAAGCGCACTTGGTAAGGCCGGGGCACCCTGCGGGGGCTTTGGGCAGGAGGGTGTCTGGGAGACGATTGTCACCCTCAAACGAGGCGGCCCCCTGCTCCCCGCAGGCAGTGGCTGCCACGGACGAAGCTGGTGCCGTTGGGAGTCAACCAGGACCTGGACAAGGAGAAGATGCTAGAGGGCCGCAAGTCCAACATTCGCAAGTCGGTGCAGATCGCCTACCACCGCGCCATGCAGCACCGCAACAAGGTGCAGGGCGAACAGAGCAGCGACTCCAGCGAGAGCGACTGAGCCCCGGACCCCCGGCCCTGCCCCTGCCACCGGCTGCTCCCCTGCCCACCCCTCGCCACCACCTCCATTCCCCACCGTATCTCAGGGCAAACGGGGTTGGGGAACCCCCGTGCAGCTGGTCTGCATCCACGGGGGGACACAGAGGGGGCCGGGAATGGGGGGGCGGTCCCCCTCGTCCCCGCTTCGCTCTCACACTCCCGGTGCCCGCTCCCCCGCCCGCGGCTCCCCGGGATGCTGTGCTGGCGGCCCCCCGTACTGCCCCGGGGCCGGCTCTGCCGACCCCGCGCTCGGACGTTGTTTGTATTTATTTTGAAGGAAGAAAAAAAAAATCTATTGATTCTTAGGAAATAAACTTCCGCTGCGGAGCCGCGGGCGGGGAGCGGGCGCGGGGCGGGGACGCGCTTCCGGCGCCGGGCGGGCTGGGCCGGAAGTTGGGCAGAGCGGCGGCGCGGAGGGGGCGCTCTGCCTGCGCGGGGGGCGTCTATGGTGGGGCAGCGGCGGGGGGGCCGGATAAAGGACTGGCTGGGTTGAGGAGGGGCTGGGGCTGTGGGGCAGGGGAGCTGGGGTGCAGGGACGTGTGGAGCCTTGTAGCAGAGCTCGGGGCAAAGGTGAACGTTGGGGTGGCGATAGGCTCGGGTAGCCGGGACAGGGGTGCAGGCGGTGCGTGGCCTCACCGCCTCCACGGGGCAGGGGGAAGCAGCCGGCCCCGCCGCGCCTCTCACTCCACCCCGCCATGAAGCTGCGGAAAACACCCTCGGCCTGCCCATCCTTGTGGCGCTCCCTGCCGTGCCCGCCGGCCGAGCTGCGGCTGGACCTAGTGCTGTCGTCCGGACAGACGTTCCGGTGAGCCAGCACAGGGCGCCAGGCCTCCCACAGCCCATCCTGGCGGGATCAAGCCGAGCCCTCATGTCCCCATGTGCGGTAGGTGGTGGGAGAGCAGCCCAGGCGCCTGGACGGGTGTGCTTGGGGAGCACGTCTGGACACTGAGGCAGGACCGGGACCGCCTCTGGTACACGGTGTACGGCAAGGAGGAGAATGGGCATCCTGCCGAGGCAGCGATGCTCGATGCTGCCGAGATGGAGCAGATCCTGCGCGACTACTTCCAGCTGGACGTGGGGCTGCCAGCCCTGTACCGCGCTTGGGGTGCGGCCGACCCCCATTTCTGCAAAGTGGCCAAAGACTTCCCAGGTGAGGTGGCGCTGGGCCACGGGGTGGTGCCGTGGCACCTGTCAAGCACGACCCTCACCGCGTCCTGCTGGCAGGCGTGCGAGTGCTGCGGCAGGATCCCGTCGAGTGCCTCCTCTCCTTCATCTGCACCTCCAACAACCACATATCCCGCATCACTGCCATGATCGAACGCTTCTGCCAGGCCTTTGGCCGACGCCTCTGCTACCTCGATGACCAGGCTGTCCACGCCTTCCCTCCCCTCTCAGCACTCACAGGTCTGCCCTCATCCTGTCACTGCCAGCTCACCGCAGGCTCGCCTGTGCCCACCCATGTCCCCTTGCTGTCTCCCTGCAGGTGCCGACACCGAGGACCGGCTGCGGGCTCTGGGCTTTGGGTACCGGGCCAAGTTCGTCAGTGGGACCGCGCAAGCCCTAGCCGAGGGACTCGGTGCTGAGGGGCTGCGGGCACTGCGTGCTGTGCCCTATGCTGAGGCCAGGAGGGTGCTGTGCACCCTGCCGGGTGTGGGTGCAAAAGTGGGTGCTGGGTCGCGGTGGGTATGGGGAGTGGGAACCAGCAGCAGGGACTAACAGTGCTGCCTGGTGGCAGGTTGCTGACTGTGTCTGTCTGATGGCCCTGGACAAGGCAGAGGCGGTGCCGGTCGACACCCATGTTTGGCGCATTGCACGGCAGCGCTATGGTGCTGTACTGGGTGGCAGGAGCCTGACACCCCGGGCCCACCAGGAGATTGGTGAGGGCAGGGCTAGGCCCTGACATGGGACACCTCCTCCCCTCCCCAGGAAGGTGCTAGTGGTCCTAGCACTGATGCTCATCCTCTTTCCACAGGCAACTTCTTTCGAGGGCTTTGGGGCTCCCATGCGGGCTGGGCACAGGCAGTGAGTACTGCTCTCCTGGGCACCTTGGGGCTCAGCCTTAGCTCTGCCCTCTGGATATGCCCACCCCATCATCGCTCGCTGTGCCAGGTCCTCTTTTGTGCCGACCTCCGCAAGAATCAGGAGCTAGCCAGCAGCCAGGATCGGGGAAAACAAGGCCAGGACAGCCATGGAGATGTGACCCACTAGGAACATTCCAGGAGAGACAGAGCCCTGCTGAGAGGGAATGGCAGTACCTGCTCCAAGTCTGGGAAGCACAAAGGTGGGGGCAGCTTCTTGTCCCTGGCTTACTCTGTGTTTGAGGTGCTGCCCTGGGCAGTTAGGCTGAGGAGGCCAGGAGTGTGTCCAGCTGGCCCTGGGGCAGAGTCAAGCCCAGCAGCATTGGCCTCTTGCCTTTATTACAAGCAATAAAATAGAAACATCTATTTGGAAAATTCTCCTTGAACATGCTGTGGAGAGGTGGGTGTGGGTCACTGCTGTGCCAGGGCAGGCGTGGAGGGCAGGAAGGGAGCCCAGGCCATAGCCCTGAGCCGGGTGAGGGGTGAGAGTTCCTGGGGGATGCCCTTGCCCCAGTGCAGAGCTCTGCTGCGAGCCTGTGGTGGAGGAGAGTCCCGGGAAGAACAGGGCAGGGAGCCCCTGCACCACCCCCTCTGCTCCAGCACTACAGGGGCCGCACCCCCTGCTGTGCTCACAGCAGGGCTGGGACCCCCGGCCCCTTCCCCAGCACTCCCAAGATGTGGCCATGGGGGGGCTGTGCTCAGTCTGGGGAGAGGCGCTGCGGTCTGCTTGTGAGTGAGCGTCTGCAGTCCGACCCTGTGGGGAGAAGCCAGGTGAAAGCCTGACAGCAGCCCCAGAAAGTAGGAGATGGGGACAGGTGGGGTCAGGGCTCACCATTGCTGGTGTTCCCCACCAGCCTCTCAGAGGGGCTGGTAGGAGCTGTCTGCCCAGGGCCCTCCTGGCTGGTTCCCAGCTGCAGCTTCCGCATGTGTCTCACCACCGCCGTGGCATTGAAGGCTTGCTGCCAACCCGACAGAGTCCCTCACCTGGCACAAGGTGCCTAGGGAGACCCCTGCACCACCCTGACACCTCTGGCACCCCACACTCTCCCAGCACCCCATTCTCACCTTCCATTTGCTCTTTGCAAAGTTCTTTTTGATCTGCTCGCTCACTGATTGGTGGATGTTCTTGTCCAGAGCCGTATCCCCAGCAATCCTGGGGCAAGAGAGGGGTCAGCAGGGTCTCCCTTACCCCACAGCTGCCATGAGGTGAGCAGGGGTAAGACCCCCCACCCTTACCAGGGATGCTGCAGGGCTTGCTCACAAGTGAAGCGTTTGCTGGGGTCCTTCTCCATCAGGTGCTGGATGAAGTCCTTGGCTGGGACAGGGTGCAGACCAGCCATGAGCACTTCCACCCACCCCGCACCTACTGCGATGCTGCATCAGCATCCCACCCCACCTTGGTGGTCCCAGCTCACCTGAGTCCGAGATGTCATCCCAGTAGGGTGAGTCAAACTCGTACTCGGCCCGCAGGATCTGCTCGAAGAGCTTGGCATCATTCTCATCATAGAAAGGAGGATAACCACAGAGCCTGGGGGTTGGCAGGGAGGAGGATGCTGGCCCCAGGCAGCCCCAGGGGCCAGACCCCGTGGAGAAGAGGGGGCTGGGAGTGGAAGGTACGTACAGGATGTAGGCGATGACCCCGATGGACCAGCAATCCACTGCCTTGCTGTAGGGCTTCTGTGCCAGCACCTCGGGGGCTGGGGGCCAACAGCAGGTGTAAGTGGTGAACCCAGCCCAAGAGGAGGACCCCAACCCAGCACACAGGCCAGTGGTAGTCCATGACAGGTGCTCACCCACATAGCCAGGGGTGCCACAGGCTGTGGACATGACGCTGCCGCAGCCCTCGATCTTTGACAACCCAAAGTCACTGATCATGATCTTGGAGTCCTCCTCCAGGCTGTAATAGAGCAGGTTCTCGGGCTGCGAGGAGCACAGGGTCAGGGAGGAGTGATGCTGGGTGTCCCCTCCCCATCACAGCAAGAGGAGGCTGCTTGTGTCTCCGTGTGTCCTACTGCTCACCTTCAGGTCACGGTGGACAATCCCCATGTCATGCAGGTACTTGACAGCATCGAGGATCTGCCGGATCAGGGCGCTGGCATCCCGCTCGGTGTAAAAGCCTTTCTCCACGATGCGGTCAAAGAGCTCTCCCCCTGACACCCTGCATGGATGGACAGCACTGTTCAGTATGGCTCCTCCCAAGATCCCCAGACCCCTCTAGACTTCCTGTGCCCCCCAACATCACTAACAGCTGCATGATGAGGTAGAGGTGGGTGCTGCTCTCGTAGATGTCATCCAAGGCCACAATGTTAGGGTGCTTGATTCTGCAGGGAAGAAGCACAGGGAATAAGGCAGGCTCCTGGCTGCCCCCCAGCCCCCACCAGACAGGGCACAGCCAGACTTGGCCCCTTGGAGCGTCATGTGCTGCTGGCTGGTTTGGGGGCTGCTACTAACACCCAGCAATGGGCACTGGCAGGGGGAAGGTGTGCTGGGGCAAGGGGCACAGAGCAGGACACCCCCCCATCCCCATCCCTGGTGTTGGGACAGCCCATACTTGTGGAGGACGGCGATCTCATTCTCAATGCTGGTCTCCTTGCCCTCCAGCGCCTTCTTGGCAATGCATTTGATGGCCACCAGTTTCCGTGTTGCTTTCTCCTCCGCCAGGACCACCTCAGAGAAGGCCCCCCTTGGGGATCGGGAAAGACAAGGGGTGAGCAGGCAGGAGGGACCAGCAGCCCCAGCCAACACTGGCATGCCACTGTTGCCATGGCAACGGGCAGAAAGTCCAGCTATTTATAGGACAGAAACAAGTGGGCCAGACAGACATGGGCCCTGCCAGGGATGGAGTGTGCCCAATGTCCCCTAGTGCAGCTGCACTGGCCCCTTATCAGGCAGGATGAGGCCATGGCACTGTTAGCAGCCAGAGTTATGTCACACTAGGGCTAGGGGAGTATCAGTAGCCCGGTGGCACCCAGGGCTAACAGGGCCACTGGTGCCCAGCTGAGCCATCGTAGGAGCCCAGGTGGGGCAGGTGGCAGGCAGCCTGCTGGCATCCACCAGGCCCTAAGCCCTGCTGTAATTAACCCGATAATCCTGCCTAAGAGCTTTATACAGCATTGGACATCCCTCTGTCAGCCAAAGTGGACCCACCATCAACCACCACGAGTGGGTTGTCACCCGTGTCATGTGCCAACCCCCTCAGCGCCCCCCCCAAACTCTGCAACTCACGTGCCCAAGACCTCTCGGAAGTCGTAGATGCGACGAATATCCTCGGTCCTCTTCTTCCAGCTGGGTCCATCCTGCCCCAGCGGCATGGCGCCCCGGGGTGGGGGGGCACCCACTCCCACCTGTGACACGAGTAGGGAGGAGGAGAAACACACGCCGTGGGGCCCCTCCCGTTGCCCACCCGCCTCGCACCCGTACGGGCAGGCGCGGGGCGAGTGGGCAACGGGAGGGGCAAAGAAACACGCGTGTGTACAGGGCTGGACAGTCCTGGGAGGGGCTCCACGCGTGGGTTACCCCCGCCCCGCCCTGCCCCGCCCTTACCGGCTGCGGCCCCGGCCCCGCGCGGAGCAGCGGCGACTCCTCCCGGCGCGCCAGGCGGCCTTGACGTCACAGGGAGGGGCGGGACCGTGACCAGCAGTGGCCAATGGGAGTTAGGTCGAGGGAGGGGGGGGGGAAACACGCGTGACCACAGGAACATGCGAGGGAGGGGGAAAAGACATGCGGGGAGCAGGGGAAGGGGAGGGGTGTAAGGGTCTGTGTTGGAGGCTGTGAGCCACAGCTGAGGCCCCTGTGGGGGCTAATGGCATCCTTGGGTAGACAAGAGTGGGTGTCTTGGGGACACGAGTGGAGGCTGCGAGGGCACAAGTGGGCCCCTCGGGTAGACAGGAGTAGCTGCCTTAGGGGGCACAAGCAGGGCACCCCACACTGAACTACAAGACAGTCCCAGCCCTGACGTTGCACCCAGAGGATCCACGCAGCTCACCCCCCACCCCAGCCTGGGCTCAGCAGTAGCAGAACCCACACACAAACACCCACCCCACGGTGCCCCCAGGCAGACCACACCATTGTTTGCACTCTGTCTTTATTGCCCACGAGCCCACTGCTGTGCTCCCCACTACAAGCCCTGCCTCCCCTTTTCCCTCCCTCCCCCTGAGAGCTGGGATTGCGCCCTGGGGCGGGGCAGGGGATCGTGGGAGCTGCACAGCAGCAGCCACCAAATCCACCCCCTGTGCAGGAGCCAGGCTGATGTCACCCTCCTAGAATAACCAGGGGAAGCAGGACAGGCCTCTGGCCACAGTGAGGGGAAGCCGCTCCCAGGAGGGACCCCTGCCCTTCTGCAGGGTCTGCAGCCCTCTGCAGAGAAGAGAGAGCAGCTGCGACCTGTCACCCAGGAGCAGACTCTCCACCCCATTCCCTGCCAGCACCCTGTGTGACAGGGGTACAGCCACCACCCCCAGAGTACCAAAGTCCACAGCAGAGGAAGGGGTCCTCAGCTACCCATCCAGCAGCTTAAGGATGCTTTCCCGCTCCTTCAGGGTCTTCCAGGCCTGGTCTTTCTCTTTCTTGGTGGGCGTGCGCTTCTTCTGCCGGGCAGCCATGATCTTGCGGAAGGCATCCATCACCTCGTTGTCAGCCATGCGGACACGCTGCCGCAGCTCCTGCCGGTGCAGCTCCTCTTTGGCCAGCCTGGGGGTACACACAGGATGGAGGGACACACAGCATGTCAGTCCCCATGGGGCAGCCTCCTGGTCTGTGCCCATTCCTGCCTGTTCTCACCGTAGCAGTTCGTGCTTCTTGGCACGGTTGTGTGCGCTGAGGGCCTTCAGCTCGGCCTGCCTCTTGCGCAGCTCAGCCAGCACCTCGTCCTCCGAGTCCTCAGCTGGCCGGTCCTCTGACTCCAGCAAGCCCTGAGCCACCAGCTCCTCCTTGATCCGCCCCTCCAGCGACTTTGTGTGAGGAACACTGCCAGAGTGGGAAGCAGGTACTGCCTACTGCACGCCCTTTACTCCCTGTGAAACACCGGGGCAGGGAAGCCACTGGTGCAAGCAGCACCAAGCCCTGGGCCCACCTCAGCTGCTCACCTGAAGGGCTTGTTCTGGCTGCGGGGAGATGTGCCAGCACTATCAGCTCCCGAGTCCTTGCCAGCAATCTCAGGGATGGGGGAGTCCTCAACAGGAGAGATGATGTTCTCCTAGGCATGAGAGCGCAGAGAAGGGTTACTGCACTGGGCCACAGTGGCACTGCTCCCCCAAGCCAGGCTGTGGCACTGCTCCACAGAGCCAGGCTGTGGCACAGCCCTATGGAGCTGCTTCACCTCAACAAGGGCCTGCAGGAGGCGCTGTGTCAGGGGCCCAAAGGGACAGCCATCCTCTGGCTGCTCATGCTGGGCTTCTGACTTCTTCAGAAGAGCATCAACATCTGGAAGAAAGCAGGAGGGGGAAAAGAACCCCAACACACAGAGGTGAGCAGCAAGGCAGGGCAGCTGCTACCCTGGAGGCACAGGACCAGGCCTGAGGTGCAGGTGCTGAACAGTCCCTTTGGTCAGAAAGGTGGGGGACAGGGGCACCTTTGGTGTCCAGCTCAGTCAGTGGCCCCAGGACACCTTTCTTCTTGTCAGCAGCAGCCGCCGCCCGGGCTCCATCCTTCTGCTCCTCCAGCAGGTCCTCCTGGGCCCAGCGCTGGGAATAATGCTTCCCCAAGGGTGGGATCTGCAAGAGCAGGTCTCAATACAGCTTCCAGAGCTCACTCCCACCCAGCACCACAGCATCATCCCCAGGCAGGAATGCTCACTGTACGGCATCAGATGGGAAAGGGAGAGAGAGTTGAGGACATGCAAAGGAGGTACTTGGTGGGCTTGGGATTTGTTCACCTTGTAATGCTCGGCCTCGTCCTCTGGTGGCTTGAGCAGCTCCTCCAGGACTCTGACCTCCTCGTTGGTGAGATCAGCACAGTATGGCTCCACTGATGCCCAGAACCTGTGAGGATGGAGGACCTGTGGAAGAGCTGCACAGGAACCCAACCCACAGGCGCTGGTATCTCCCACCCCCCACCCCTGCAAGGTATCTCCTCCCTCGGGCTGAAGGCAGCCTTTGTGCTTTGGTGCTTCAAGGAAGGAGACAGGTGATCCCCCAACACCCCCCAACAGCCACACACCTGTTGGGAGCATCATTTTTGGGAATGCGGGGCACATCAATGGGATCATCTTGGAACTCATATTCCTGGATCTTGGGCTGCAGGTTCTTGGACTTGGGCCGTCCAGGGCCAGGCCCAGTCCCATGGCCCCCTTTGCCCTCTAGCTTCTGCTTCTTGGGCTTCCCATGTTTGACAGAGGTGCTCACATCGTGGTCCTTGCTCAGCTTCAGGAACCGACGGTCACCCTTCTTGTCTTGCCAGTCCGTCAGGATCTGGAAGAGAGGAATGCCCTGTTGGGTTCTGCACCCAGAGCTGGGCAGAAACAGACTTCAGGCAGCCCCTTTGGCAGGAAGGCGTGGGACGGGGAGCTACCGTATGAGGAACCAACACACAGCTGCGGCCCGCACCTGGGTCTCGGCCTCCAGGACACGGAGGCGGCGGCTGGCAGAGGAGAGCAGGGTCTCCAGCTCCAGCTGCAGTGTGTCCAGCTCCTCGATGCCGATGCCGTCGTCCTCGGAGCGGGCCAGCACGGCTGTGTACCGGGGACACACCTTCACGTGGTCCACCGATTTAAAGTCGTGAAACTGCAGCGGGCAGTCCTTCAGCTCGCTCATGGCGGCGGGGACCGGGCGCTGGGGTCTATGGGGGAACCGAAGTGCGCGTGGGGTGTTATGGGGAAATCGGGGGGCTATAAGGGAACCGAGGACAGGGAAGGCTAAGAGAAAAGGGAGAGGAGCGGAAGGCTACGGGGAGCTGGGGAACATGGGGATGCTGAAGGGAACCCGGGGCGGGGCGGGGCGAGGAATGACCGAAGACCTGAGGGGAACAAGGGAGGGGGGAGGCACTGGAGCGCTGAGGGGAGCCGGAAGTGGGGGAGAGGGTCACCGGGGAGGCCCGAAGAGCGGCGAGGCCGCGGGGGAGGGAGCTAGGAGGGGGTAGGTATGTGGAAGCTCGGCACGCCGCGGGCCCGGGCCGGGCCTAGGCCGCTCGCCCCTTCCGGCCGCTATAGGCGGCGGGCGCCCCGCCCTGCGCGCCTCCCATTGGTCCAGCCGTCCCCGGCACCCGCCGTTCATTGGTCCGACCCTCTTTCCATCTCCCTTCCCTAATATGGAAGGGCTGACTAGCGCGTACCAAGCCTGGCAGGGTGCGGGGGGTGGCCGTGCAGGATCCCGCCGCCGCGGGCCGCTGCCAACGCAGCCGCTCCTCGACGCTCCCGTGTTTCCTTTCCTGTGGCCCGGCGAGGCCGCTCCGCCGCTGTCCGGGCTCTGAACGCGGGCGGGAGTCTCCCGCGGTCCCCCCTTTCACCGCAGTGGGAGTTCCCGCGCATCCTGGAAGAGGGGACCGGCCACTTCCGCCTACCAGGACTGGACCACAGCCGCCACCATGGTAGGGTGGGGGGCACCGGGCAGGGTCGGGTTGGGGAGGCAGCGGATGAGGATGAAGGGCTTGGGTGCGAAGGATCTGGGGACCGCGGCGGTGGCGGGATGAGCGGAGCCTGGGGCTGTGAATGGAGGGGCAGGGCGGGGGGTGGGGGCTGGTCCCGATCCAGGGGCTGATGCCGCCGTGTCCCTGCAGACCGCCACGCTGCGCCCGTACCTGAACGCGGTGCGCGCCACGCTGCAGGCTGCGCTGTGCCTGGAGAACTTCTCCTCGCAGGTGGTGGAGCGGCACAACAAACCTGAGGTGGAAGTCAGGTACGGGAGTTGGGGGGTGACGGACACTCAATGAGGCCCTGCTCTGTCCGGGCTGCCGGCTCTCGGGGGTACGTTGGCTGATTCCTGCCGCTATTGGCGGTCCCTGCCGGTTCTCTGGGCAGCGCGGGTGCAGCCCGTCAGGTCTCCACACCCACCGGCTGCTGCCTTAGTCACAGAGCTGGTGTCGGCCGGAAGACGAGGAGCTACAGAGAGGAGAGGAATCTTACTGGGGACTCAGGGTGGCTGTCCTGTGAAGAATATTTTCCTGTGAGGACAGGTTGAGAGAGTTGGGTTTGTTCAACCTGGAGAAGAGAAGCTTCCGAGAATACCCAGTAGCAGCTTTCCCGTACTTAAAGGGGGCCTGTCAGAAAGATGGGGACAGACTTTTTAGGAGGGCCTGCTGCAAGAGGACAAGGGGTGATGGTTTAAAAATGAGGAGAGATTCAGACTAGGTAGAAAGAATACATTTTTTTGTACTGAAGGCAGTGAAACACTGGCACGGGTTGCCTAGAGAGGTGGTAGATGCCCCATCCCTGGAAACATTCAAGGTCAGGTTGGAGTGGGCTCTGAGCAACCTGATGTAGTCATAGATATCCCTGCTCACTGCAGGGGGGTTGGACTAGATGACCTTTAAAGATCCCTTTCAACCCAAAATATTCTATGATCTGCTTTGGGGATGGACAGTTCCAGGAGGCAAAGAATGTCCTGTGGCTGCATGAAGCAAAACCTCCATCACTGTGATCTCAATAGCTCCCTGCTTGTGCACTCCCTATCCTGTTTTCTAGCTGGTAGATGCTTTCTTCTGTGTCAGCCCTGCCCTTTCTCTGCTCACAGGAGCAGCAAAGAGCTGCTGTTGCAGCCAGTGATCATCAGCAGGAATGAGAAGGAGAAGGTCCTCATTGAGGGCTCCATTAACTCCGTGCGTGTCAGCATTGCAGTGAAGCAGGTAAGGTCAGGGGTGTGGGCAGTGAGCTGGCAGCTCATGCCTGGTGCAGGGGAAATCTCACTTCCCTTTCCTCTCTCCAGGCTGACGAGATCGAGAAGATTTTATGCCACAAATTCATGCGCTTCATGATGATGAGGGCTGAGAACTTCTTCATCCTGCGCAGGAAGCCTGTGGAGGTGAGGTGGTGGAGAGGGGCAGAGCAGCTTCAGAATCTGTTCTTGTCAATGGAAGGGTCTCCAGTGCAGAACTAGGATGCAAGATCATGTGTTTGATGCTATGAATGCTCATCCTCAAGGCAATTCTTTCTTCCCCAGGGCTACGACATCAGCTTCTTGATCACAAATTTCCACACGGAGCAGATGTACAAACACAAGCTGGTGGACTTTGTCATCCACTTCATGGAGGAGATTGATAAGGAGATCAGTGAGATGAAGCTCTCTGTCAATGCCAGGGCCCGCATTGTGGCAGAGGAATTCCTCAAGAATGTGAGGCTCTGAACTGAGAGGAGAGGGGTCCCTTATTTCAGGAGCAGGGTGTAGGGCTCCAAGCCAGCATGGCCTTCATGGCCAGAACTCCCCTGTGCTATCTGTAGGGATGGTGGTGGTCCACTCAAGGTACCCCTTGAGGATGTGGGTGGGGAGAATGCCCTCAGGGGTGAGCAGCAGTCATGCGAGATGCAGCCCTTTCAGGCTGCCCAGTGACGAGGTGAGGTGATGGGAGAAGCTAAGCTATGGCTCTTCATGAGTGGCAGGAACTGACAGCTATGTGTCTTCTCCTCTCACTTTCCAGTTTTAGGCCGTGGTGCAGGACCCCGTGGCTCCCTGACGCTTGTGCCCGCCGGGCACCGTGCCTGTGCTTGCTCCCTCCGCGGCCAGGAGGCCAGGCCTCACTGCCCAGCGCCGGGCCGGGAGCAGCCTCCGCTTGTGGCAGGGCGGCCCCGGCCGCTGCTGCTGCTGCTGTCTCGTCTCGTTTTTTAAACGGTCTCGTTTGCTGTAACCGCTGTCTCTGCCTCCTCCCTCCCGCCGCGGCGCCTGCGGCACAAGGGGGGGGCGGGGCCTGCCGGGAGGGGGCGGGGCGGCCGTCATGGCAACCGCAAACAGCGGGGGATGGCCCCGGCCGTGCGGGCAAGCCTGGGAGCAGGGAGGGGGTTAGAAGGGCTTGAAAGGGGGTTGGTGGGTACCAAAGAGGCTCGGGGGTGTCTCTGGGTCACGAAAGAGTGTGTGGGGTGGGAGGCTGTGGGGTTTGGCTGGGGGTCTTGTAGGCAAGGGGTACTGCATGCCTGGCACTGGGGCTCTGGTGTCTGTCCTCACTTAAGGACAGTGGAGCCAGCGTGGTGGCCGGGCCTGGAGCTCTGCTTTCACAGCGGTGCCAGGCTTTGGAGGCTGTCTCCTACATCTCAGTTTCCAGTGGGGTGAGGAAACAGGACCTCTGTTTGGCACCTGGAGTGGCAGAGCACCTCTGCAGCCACTTTTGCCCCCAGACTGCCCCTCAGCCTGCCGTGCTGGGAACAGGGACACAGCAGAGGGCATACAGAGCACTGGCATGAAGCGGTTGGTGAACACTGTGCCAGGGCCCCGGGGCTCACTCAGGCCGAGGCAGGCAGGTAGGCAGGCACCTCACACCTCCCTGCCTGCTGTGGGGACATGGGGCCAGCAATCTCAGCTGAGGTTGTTCTTGCAGGGCAGGCAGCACCTGCCACCACTGGCCACCATGGTGACCACCATCCCTTGCTTGACTCTGAGCAGCTCAGAAGAGCCAAACTGCATGTGAAGAGGGCCATCAAGGTGAGGGGCCCAATTTCACACACTCCCAATAAGCCATGGCACCTCCCTTTATTGTATTTATGGTTCAGGGGTGAGAGTTGAACTGAAGGGACCAGTCACAGGTCAGGCTGAGCTCTTGGGTCCTTCCCTAGGAGAAGAAGATCTTCACTGTGCAGGGCCCCTACCCTGTTATCCGCAGACTACTGTGGGCCCGGGGCTGGGTGGAGAGGAAGCTCCACAGGGCGAGCAGCCAGCCCCAGCAGCAGCGTGGCATACAGAAGAAACTGCAGAAAGAGGAAGTAGGTGATGGTGCTAAGCAGTGGGAGGCAGTGTTGGACCTGCATTCAGAAGCAGCACACTGTGGGGAACAGCAGCCTCTGGGGACTACAGAGACCTTGCATGCCCGATGGCCACCTCAGGAGGAAGAAGAGGAGCAAGAGCAATGTATTGAGGACCTTGATGGCAACCATGACCTCATGGTTAGCTGAAAAGGCCAGATGTCAGCCCTGTCACAGACCCCAGCACCCTTCACCCAAGACTCCCAGCTGCAGGGAACAGCCTGGGTCAGGGGGTGAGCTTAGGATGTAGGGTGTCCATACCTCAGCACCTTGCCCCCCTCTCCCTTCCAGTCTCACCTGGTGCAGGACCAGGTGCCATACTTCATCTGGACCAACCACTGCAGTACCATCAACTGGCAGCTGTTGCGGCAGGACCAGGTGGTGAACCACTACACCCGGGTAGACGCTTTTGCCACCAAGGTGGGACCCTGGAGACCCTGGCTGGGAGGGAAAACAGTGGGTTGCAGGGGTCCAGCAGGGTCTGCCACCTTTTTCTAAACAGGATGGGCTGTGCCGAAACCTGCGAAACCTGCCCTGGTTTGCTCAAGCTGACCCTGACTCCTTCTTCCCTCGGTGCTACCGGCTGAGGGACGTGGATGAGCGGCAAGCTTTCATCGGTGAGCTTGGGGTTGGCAACCCCACCGTGCTCCAAGTACTCCTCTGTGTCCTGCTTGGGAGCAGGCAGGGATGATGCCCTCTCCTTTGCAGAGGACTTCCGCTTAACAGCAGCTCGCAGCCTGCTCAAAATGGCACTGCAGAGGCCTGGGGACACACTGGCAGGGCCCGCGCAGCAGCGCCCAAAATCCAGCAAGCAGCTAGGTGAGGGTGTGGAGCTGAGCTTGGGGCCAGGGAATGGGGAAGAGAGGTGATGGGGAGCTCAAGGATGTCTGATTGGAGCTGTGGCTAGGGACCCCCAGCTCCTACCCACCAGCCTCCTTATCGGTGCTCTGCCACCCATCCCACAGGGAGGCTCTTCTGTGACGCCAAAGGTGGCAAAGCAAGTGCCCATGAGTCAAATTCATTACTCTATGACTCCCACAGCAGGGCCAGTGTCCTCCCTGGTGGAGGTGGCCCTACAGATCTGTGGGCAGCACCTGGCCATCCTGAGGCACCAGGACATTGATGGAGACCTCACATTCCCCCGCATGACGGGCACCAACTGGGACCACTTCATCCAAGACTACTACCGTGTGGTACAGTGAGTGCCAAGCAGGATGGAGCGGGGAGACACCACAGCAGGGCCAGTGCTGAGCACCCCCCCCCCGTATCTCCCTGCAGTGAGGGCGCTGGGCTGGCACTGAGCAGGGCGCAGACAGAGCAGTGCCGGACCCTGCTGCAGTGCCTGGCAGAGCATCTGCCTCAGCTCGGCATGGAGGGCGACCACAATGTCTGGATCCTCAAGCCTGGGGCCAAATCCCGTGGCAGGGGTAAGGTTGGGGGACAGTGGGGGCGCAGGTTCCTTGCCAAGAAGGGGTCCCATCATCGCTGTGTCCCCCAGGTATAGTCTGCACAGACCGCCTGGAGGAGGTGCTGCGGCTGGGCGGGTGCTGCACAGCACCTTTGGCACAGGCGAACAGGTGGGTGGTGCAGAAGTACCTGGAGCGGCCGCTGCTCATCTTCGGCACCAAGTTTGACGTTCGGCAGTGGTTCCTGGTGACTGACTGGAACCCCCTGACCGTCTGGTTCTACCGAGAGAGCTACCTGCGCTTCTGCTCCCGGCCCTTCTCCCTGCGCTGCCTGGAACAGTGAGTGTCCCCCACCCCAGCATCCCCCACCCCAGCACCCTGGCACTCCACTGACCTGGCCCTGCTCTCCCTGACTCAGTTCTGGGCACCTCTGCAATGTCTCCATCCAGAAGCAGTTCAGAGCGGCACAGAGCCAGCGGCACCCACAGCTCCCCCCTGACCTGATCTGGTCCTGCCACCAGTTCCAGTCATACCTGGCACAGGCAGGGCAAGCAGGTGCCTGGCATGAGGTGATGGTGCCTGGCATGAAGGCAGCAGTGGTGGGCGCCCTGCGCAGCACCCAGCACCTGGTGGGGTCCCGCAAGAGCAGCTTTGAGCTTTATGGGGCTGACTTTCTCTTTGGGGAGGATTGCCAGCCCTGGCTGCTGGAGATAAATACCAGCCCCACCATGGCCCCCTCCTCGGCAGTGACCAGCCGGCTGTGTGCCAGAGTCCAGCGGGACACACTGCGCGTGGTCATCGACCGCAAGAACGACCCTGCCTGCTCTACTGGTGCCTTCGAGCTCATCTACAAGGAGGTGGGCTGTGGGGGGCTGGAGTTGCAAGGCAAGCACCAGCTAGGCACCCTGAGCCCCCACTGAATCCGTATTTCCCCATAGGCAGCTGTGCCCACGCCCCTGTCCATGGGGCTGAAGCTGATGGTAGAAGGCCGCTCTCTGAGGAAGCGCCAGCCGGCTCAGCACCAATCCCAGGCCAAGCTCCCCACTGCTGTCCCCACCATCCTCCTGCCCCCTGTGCACTCCAGCCGCTCGGGCAGAGCTATCCATGGCCCCCAGCCAGGACCAACGCAGGAGAAAACCGCTCTTCTGGGACGATGCAAGTGCCACTGCCTCCCCAGCTCTGCCACCCCAGCACCACCGCAGCACCTGGGCTGGTGTGCTGAGTGCCACAGGGTGCTGCAGCAGCTAAGCACTCCTCCAGACACCTCTGCCCGAGCTTCCTGTCTTTCCCCTGCCCAGGGTGCCTGTTCCACCACTCCCAAAAGCCCCCAGAAGCCCCACAGGCCAGCTCTGTCATCCTCTCCTGCCAGGGTGCTGTGCCTACCTGGGCTGGCACTCAGCACCTGGATCCCAGGGCAGCTGAGCCCCATTGTGGGAAGGAAACACAGGGCAGCTCCCAGGCGTATATAGAAGACAGCAGGGGACATCATCCTATGTCAGCTGGGCTAAAATGGAGACATCCAGCTACCCATCACCCCAGCCAGTCCCCACCGCTGGGCAGGGGCACCCACCAGTGGGGCTGCAAAACACGTCTGTGACAGGGAGCCTGGCTCTATCTCTCTGTGTGTGGGAGGGTTGTGAGCACAGTGGGGGCTGCACACAGGATGTGGCTGTGGGCAGGAATTGAGGCCACTGTAGTAGTTCCTCTTCTGGGGGCAGAGAGTGGGCAGGAAAAGATGCCTCAGCTCCTGCCTGCCAATGCTTGCACCTGGCAGACAGAGCCATAGCAGTGGTGACACCACCACAGCCCAACACTAGGAACCAGGTCAGGCATGGAAGCAATAGCACCACCTCTACTTGAGAGGTTGGTGGTTCCAGCAATACCATGGAAACAGGGAGAATGCATGCCAAGAAAAGAAACTGGCACTAAGCCACCCCTGTGGCAGGTGGGGATTTAATGGTGTGGCAGAGGGGAGTGGGTTGGTGGGTCCTCCTATGGGTGCTAAGGCTCCTTATAGCCAGGCAGCCCTAGGCACTGCAGGGTGTGCAGGAAGTGGGGTGGTGGTGGGGCACAGAGTGGGCCCTGGGGCAGCACCAGCTGCTGCAGGTGAAGGTGCACTGGGAGATGATGGAGCTGCTGTGGGGAGAGCCCCAGCCGGCCCAGCAGCTCCTCATCCAGCACCTGTAATAGAAGGGGAAATCTCAGTAGGGTGCACAGGGGCCATGCTGAGCCCCACCCAACATCCAGCCCCTCACCACATACCTGTGTGCGGGTGGGGGTGGCCTCAGGTGGCAGGAGGAAGGGCACCCCCAGCACCCTGCCCACACGGGATGAGTATTGGTGGTCACCCAGGGCAGGGCAAAGCAGCAGTGTCAGGTGCACCAGGAGCTGCTCTGGGAAGGCTAGAGGGAAATGGGTTGGGGAGTGGGATTGTGCCGGTGAGGGGCACAGGATGAGGAGGTATTTGGGAGGGCACTCACCTGTCTTGGGCTGCAGCTGGAGGAGGGCACAGCCCCCTGCAGCACCCAGCACTCGGTAGCGTGTCAGGGTGCTCTTCACCTCCTTCCTGGCCAGGCTGCGAGGCCCTGGGACTGGCACTGGCACCACCTGCAGCAGCACTGCCCTCAGCTTCCCCTAGTTCACCTTTCTGCAACCCTCAGCACCCCAGCCCCCACTTACCGTGGCAGCATCACCTTGCTGCTGCCAGCGCAGCCCCGTGCGGATCTCACCCTCTGCCTCTGCTGGTACTCCCACAGTGACAGCGCTGTGGGGAGAGGGGGTGATGAGGGCATAGGTGATGCACCCCCCAAGCTGGTAGGGTGGGGTCCCAGGGACTCACTGGTACGTGGCAGGGTACTGTCCTCTCCGTCGGGCATCAGTGAAGAACTGCTGGAGCTGCTCAGTAGCACGGTGGCAGCTGGATAGGAGGATGAGGCCAGAACACTCCCTGCAGGACACAACAGCTCTGAGTCCTGGGGAGCTGGGGGCCTGGTACCCCTTTGATTCCTCTCCCCCAGGACATCCCAACCATACCTGGTGGGGGCCTTCACCAGGTGGAGCTCAGCAGTGAGGCCCAGGCGTCGCCTGAGTGACGGCAGCAGCACCGACAGGCTTAGCTCCCCGGGACGGCCTGGGGAGAGGTGGTGTCAGCACCCACCAAACCCCACTTTCCCAAGACAGATCCCCACAGCCTCATCCCACACTCACCCAGGATGGGCAGACCGGGGGGCTTGTTCAGCGCCAGCAGGGCTCCTGGTGAGGGGACGCCTGATTAGGATGTGGCCCTCCCTGCTGTCCGCCCTCCCCAGTGCCCCTGCCTCCCCCGGTACCTTCCCGGTGCACCACGGAGGCCTCCAGCAACCTCAGCACCTCCTCGGAGCTCAGTGGCCGCCCCCACCTGCAAGGGATGCAGTGCGTGGGTCAGCCCTTTCCCGGCAGCGGGTTCGTCCCCAGCCACCGACCCTGTGTGTCCCCATAGCCCAATGCGTGTCCGTATATCCGACCCCACACCCACCGACCTGCCTTCCCATGCATGCCCCTGTACTCACAGCCACTGTGCACTCATCTGCGCACCCCCACGCTTGCCCTCGCACGCCCCGCACTCGCCCAGCCCCTCCGTCCTCACGCACACGGACCCCCACGCGTGTTCCCCCCTAGAACCGCTCTGCCCCCAGCCATGTGCCCCGAGCGCGCGTACTGCTCCACGACCTGGCCCCGCGCGCCACCACGCGCGCAGCCGCGCGCCCGGACGCCATGGCAGCACTGCACCTGCGCGAGGAGCGCCCCGCCGAGGCCATAGAGCCGAGCCTCCGGGCGTGCAGAGCGGCCGCTCGGGCAATCGCAGCCGGCGACCGCGGCCATAGATGGGCGGAAGTGGGGACAGAGCGCCCCGCTGGCAGGTTGGGTACTCCGCGCCGGATCGGCGGATTCCCGGGGGGTGTCAGCTGTGGGGGCGCCCGGGGGCTGACCCGGGGGTGTCGGGCGGAGGCAGGGCGAGGGTAAAGGGGTTCTGGGGCTGTCACTGTGGGAAGGAGGCTCGGGAGGACAATTATAGCCCTCAGCTGCGGGGCCGGTGCTTGCCCCGGAGGAGCTACCAGAGGACCGCTCTCACTCCTCAGGCCGCGCCTTCCCAGGATAGCAGGATGGCCTCCCGCGGGGGTCCCCGCGCCACTGGCACAGATGGCAGCGACTTCCAGCACCGAGAGCGGGTGGCCTCGCACTACCAGATGAGGTGGGTGTCCCGCCACTGCGAGGACCTGGCAGCCCCCCTGGGACTCTGGGGAGGGGGGAACGGGGCCACGTCCCTCCTTGGAAGCACTGACGGCCCTGCGCTCTCTCCCCAGTGTGACCCTCAAGTCGGAGATAAAGAAGCTGATCTATACCCACGTGTGCATCTGGCTGCTGCTGATGGCCCAGATGTGCGTGGGGCACCTCAAGCTGCTGCCCCACGACCAGGTGGCCATGCCCTACCAGTGGGAATACCCCTACCTGCTCAGCATCCTGCCTTCCCTCCTGGGCCTTCTCTCTTTCCCCCGCAACAACATCAGCTACCTGGTGCTCTCCATGATTAGCACTGGTCTCTTCTCCATGGCTCCCCTCATCTACGGGGCTATGGAGATGTTCCCCATGGCACAGCAGCTCTACCGTCACGGCAAAGCTTACCGCTTCATCTTTGGCTTCTCAGCCGTCTCTGTCATGTATCTGGTGGTGGTGGTGGCTGCCCAGGTGCATGGCTGGCAGCTCTACTACAGCAAGAAGCTGCTGGACTCCTGGTTCACTAGTACACAGGAGAAGAAGAAGAAATGAGAGAGGGATGGGTGACCTCTGTGACTGCTGGAGCTCCACAGCTGAGGCCAGGAGGGTGGCTATGGTGCAGCTCCGGCAGGTGGGGGGATCGCCGGGGACCAGCGGGGGTGTCTGAGCCATGTCACGGCTCCAGGCTCGCATGCAGGGAAGAAAACCCAGGGATGAGGAGGGTCCTCGGAGTGCCGTGCTCCCTTCTCTGCGTCTGTGGAAATAAAGTTTATTCCGCACTACCACGCGTGTCCGCGCCGCAGGAAGCACCGCCTGCCGGGGGGAGGGGGCCCGTGGGGCCACACGTGCCAGCGGAGGAATGCGGCGGGGCCGGCCCGGGGCGTGGCGGGGCGCGACGGTGACTCGGCCATGAGGCGCCCGGTGGTGCTCGGCGCTGCGCTGCTGCTTCTGCTCGGGACCGGGATGGCCGTCACCCGCTTTCGGGTCTCCGCCAACTTCGTGAGCACCGGTGGGGAGGGGCGGCAGGGACCGGGCGGGGGGCGGGTGACGCCGCGCTCACCCTCGTTTACTTTGCTTGCAGGAGTGCCGGGCCACCGGTGAGTAGCGGCGGGACCGGGATCGGAGCAGGAATGCGAGCCCGTGGCTCCTGTCTCTGGCTTGCAGAGTTTTGCAGGGTGCGGCAGCGGGATGGCGGGGCTCGCCCTCCCCGCGGATACCGGAACCTGCAGGGGTTCCTGATCTTTGAGGCTCTTGGGGTTACTCCTTCTCGGGACTCTCCCCTTGCGAAGATTCCCGGTCCCTGGGGCTGTCCCCGCCCGGGCTTATAGTGTGAAGGGCTTGCCCTTTCCAGCTACTCGCGGTCCCCAGGACTGCCGGTGTAGGAGGCTCCCAGCGTGCAGAGCTCCCCGCTTCTGGGGACTCCCAGTCTCCTTCTGAAGAGGCTCTGTCCCTGCAGCGAGCTCCCCCTGCCTGGGACTCTCGGTCCCTTCCACGCAGTCCCTCCTTCCAAGGGCTCCCTGTACCTGGGTCTCCCGGGGTACAGAACTCCCAGTCCCAAGGGGCTTCTCCTTCCGAGGGTTCCTAGGGCTCCCGGTCCCTGGGACTTCCCCGTTCAAGGACTCCCACGGTGGTCTGCGGGACCTCCGGCGCACGGCCGCCCCTCTTTTCTCTCTCCGCTCCAGCCGACAGGACACTGAGCCGCACTCGCTGCCACCGCCCGGCTCGGCCCGGGCCCCCGCTGCCGCCCCCCGCTCTGTCGCTGACCCGGGCGCGGCTGTGCCTGCCTGCGCAACCCTGCCAGCCTTGTGTGCGGGTGCGCCTGGCCCTCCCCGCCGCAGGTACGGGCAGGGGCAGCGGGACCAGGCACCTCCGGCTGTGTGGGTGGGGGGAGTCGCGTCCTCCCACTCGTGTCAGCACCGCACGCTGGTTTCTCGCAGAGCTCGGCGGTGTCCGTGGGCTGCAGCTCAACTTCCTGGAGCTGGGCTCCAACCGGGCCAGCTGGCTGCAGGTGTGGCGGCGGCACCAGGCGCCAGGCAGCAAGCCAGTGAGTTCGGGTGTAGCGCGGGGCTGGGCACTGGAGCCGTGGGTGTCCCGTCCTGATGACACTGCTCCCCACAGTGGCAGGTGCAGTTCGACTGCTTCCCGGCCGAGAGTGGACAGCAGGTCCTTGTCTCCCTCCACACCATCCCTGACAGAGGCTTGGCCATCAGTCGCAGCCACCTGGTTGCTGCTGAGCTGCCCGGTGAGGCTGGGAGGGACCCCGGGGGGATGTTCCAGGGGAGCGCTAGCAGCAGCTGACTGCCCCACACCTGCTCCATAGGGCCAGCCTTCACCCACACTTGGGTCCCTGAGTTGCATACCATCAAGGTGTGGGTGCCTGAAGGCCCTGCCGTGATGGTGCGGCTGTGCCACCAGCTGGCTCTGGAGTGTGAGGAGCTGCCCCAGCCCTTTCATCAACAGGTAACAGCTCTGGCCCTGCCTCTGCCACCCCCATCCCCGGTTGGGGACTGTGTTCCCTGCCAGCTGAAGCTGCCTCTTTGCCCACAGGTACTCGTGCCTGGGGGCCACCATGTTTCACTGCGATACGAGTTCCTAGTGCCCTGCTTGTGCATCGAGGTGTGTCACCCACCCCTGCAGCTGCTTGGGCCCTTCTCTGGGCCCATCTCTGCCCCTGCAGGGAGGGCAGGCACATCCTGCCTTGACTGCCCTACTCTGCTACCCCAGGCCTCCTACCCACACCATGACAGCCCACGCAGCAAGCGATGCCCCTTCCGTGACCAGCCAGCTGCCTGTGAGTGCCTGTGTGAATGAGAGTCAGGTCCCAGGGCTCCCCTCAGCTGTCCCACTCAGCCCACTGGTGCTATGCTCTGCAGATGGCCCCGAGCTGTGGTCCTCAGTGCGCTTCCACGACTACAGCACCAGCAGCAAGGACCAGATGGCAATGGTGCTGAGCACCAGCTGCCCCCTGCACCCCCAGGCCACCCTGTGCTGGAGAGAGATGGCAGCTGAAGTCTCAACTTGCCATGACATCCCCAACTCCACAGCCAGTGAGGAGGAGCAGGTGAAGGGTCCCAGTCTTGAGGTGCCATGGGGCACCAGCCTGGAGGGGTGTGGGACCGTGCATCTGACTGGAGCACCCACCAGACCACAGGGCAGGGTCCGCTGAGGGCAGCAGGGGACCCCTATGGGCTATGAAGGCTGGAGGTGGTCACATGCCCTCTGCTGGTTCCAGGCATACACGCTGGATGAGGTGGATGTGCACCCGCAGCTTTGCTTTCGGGTAAGCTCCTGTGGGCAGGCAGGCCCCAGGCAGGAAGGGACCAGGGGGCAGTGGCAGGCCGTGGTGGCTCACCCAGCCCCTCCGCTGATCCTTGTTCCCCTCAGTTCTCCTATGGGAACAGTAGCCACGTGGAGTGTCCCCACCGGACAGGTGAGCCTCATAAGCAGGGGGCACCCCTGGGCATTGGGGTCCCTAGCACCCCTCACCCTCTTGGGCATCCTGCATATCCCACACCTTCCTCTCTCTGATGGTCGCAGAGACTGCCTGGAATGTCTCAGTGAGCGTCCGGGGGCTGCAGCTACACCTGCGCCTCACCTCCAGTGTCCCCGCAGCCTTCAGTGCAGCCCTATGCCAGCACCAGGGTGGGCAGTGCCAGCCTGAAGCACCCTTCTACACTGTCACAGGGGTGAGCAGCATGGGGCTGGGGGGGGAGTACACAGTGGGTGCTGACCTGTGCTGACCCTGCCATTGCGCTTTGCAGGCAGAAGGCTCTGCCCCAGGGGAGCTGGCATTGCTGCTGCCAGTACAGGTCCTGGGCAGCTGTGTGTTGGTAAGCTGACCCCTACACTGCTACCCACACCATGGGGGAGACCCTAACCTGGCCCCCCCCTCACACAGCCCCCTCCCCAGGTGTGGCGCTCAGATGTGCGCTTTGCTCGGAAGCAGCTGCTCTGTCCCGATGGTGAGTGGGGGTCCTTGGGGGCGTGGCAGGGGTGGGCAGACACATCCCCCCACCCCCCCCATTCACTACCCCTCTCCCAGTCTCCCGCAGGCACTTTGGACTGCTGGGGCTGGCACTAGCAGTGGGGCTGCTGATGATTGTGCTGCTTCTCAACTGCCGTAGCACCTGGAGGCCAGCTGATGGTGAGAGTGGGACTGGGGAGGCACTGTCCACAGTGGCTATGGGGCTGGGGGGCTGGCTTCCAGGTTGCAGAAAGTCCTGGGGCAGTATGGCAGATGCCCCTAGGGGTTGCAGGAGTGTCCCCAGGGGATGCCAGTGGCACTTGGAGCAGCGCTGTCACCACTGTCCCCTTTGTCCTGCAGGTGCCCTGGGTGGGCGCCCTGTGCTGTTGCTGTACTCACCGGACTCAGAGGAGCACCTGGGGCTGGTGTGCACCCTGGCTGAGCAGCTGCGTGCGGGGCTGGGCTGTGATGTGCACCTTGACCTATGGGAAGCAGGCAGTGTGGGGCAAGTGGGTGCCCTGCCCTGGCTTTACGCCCAGCGGGGCCATGTGGGCCGCCAGCGTGGCACTGTCCTTCTCCTCTGGAGCCAGGGCAGCGCTCAGCTCTTCCACCAGTGGCAGGTTGGAGTGGTCAGCAGGATCCCTGGGGATGCCCATGATGTTTTTGGGGCAGCCATGGCCTGCCTGCATGGGGAGATGGGTGCAGTGGGCCATGGCAGTGGCTGGGTGCTGGCCTATTTCAGCCGGTTTTGCAGCTCCCGTGATGTCCCCAGGCTCCTCCGACCCCTGCCCACCTATCGCCTGCCCCGACAGCTACCCGGGCTGCTGGGCGCCCTGCGGGGCAGCCCCCCAGCCCTGCGCTGCTGCCGACGAGGCAGGGTTGGGGGCCTCCTGCATCAGCTGCTGGAGGCAGGGGCCAAGGAGGGAAGGCCCCCACCCCAGCCCCCAGAGGTGGCCACTGGCACCTGAGTGCCCACACTGAGGCTGAACTGGGCATTGCTGTGGGGCCAGTGGGGCTGAGTACAGCCCTCCACTGAGGGCAGGAGCCCTGTCATGGAGGTGCAATGCTCAGCAGAGTGTGCTGACCACGGTGAGAGGAGCGGTTCCTGTGAGGTGCCCGTAGGTGCCCTGAACAGGGATTGTGGAGGCCCAATCAGGGCTGACCCTAGCCGTGAGATATGTTGTGGATGCCAGGGCAAGAATCCGGTCGAGCCCCTGGGACCGGGAGTGGAGGTGCTGTCCCGGGCAGGGGCAGCTTTATTTCTACACAGGGGCCTGCTCCAAAGGAGAGACAGGACTTCAGGGACGCCAGAACTGGGCAAGAGGCCAGAGCAAAGCTGGAAGAAGCCAGGCAGTGGTGGAGCACCCTGCCCTGCTCAGGGCATGGGAGGCCAGCAGGGACAGGTGCTGGGCACAGGCTGGCTCAGCTCCTGGCTCCCACGCTTCCGGCAGGAGCTTGTCTGGCATGGAAGCAATAAATGCAGCATTTCACCCGTCCCTGCTGTCTGTCAGCTGTGCTGGGGTTCTGATGGTGGTCTGCGGGAGGTGGGGACTACACAGTGTCCCACTGCAGTGCGGGGGTGAAAGGACACAGCCCATCCTGGCACAGGCGCCACACTACATCCTGCAGTTAGGGCCAGCCTGGGCACGGTGCCCAGACCGAGGAGCATGGGCAGGCTCTGTGCCCGAGCCGTGGGGCCACGCTGATCCCGGTAGGGCTGCTCTGATTCCCATGGGACTGCCCCGTTACCCGCTGGGGCTCGAACGAAGCGTCCCGGTGGCGCCGGAGCGTCGAGCCTGTCCGCGGCTTGGTGCGGGAGCAGGAGCGGGAGGCCCCACCCCGGGGCGGTCACCGGCGCCGCTCTAGGACCCGGGTGTCCGGGATCGGAGCAGGAAGCGGGAGCCGGCGGCAGCGGAGGGGCTGGGGAGCGGGGAGCGGGGCCCTGGGGAGTGAACGACGTGGGGCCGGGGTGCCTGGCAGCCCCGGCCCCGCCATGCAGCCACTGGGGCAGCTCCTGCTGGCGCTGGTGCTGGTGGCGGCTGGCCGTGGGGCCCCCCACGACAGCCTGGCCTGCTCCCAGGTAGGTCGGCGTCGCCAGCACGCGGGCGGCCTGGCACCCTGGCACTGCCACCCTGGCACTGCCACCGGCCTCACCCTTGCCTCCCTGCAGGGCCTCACCTGTCGCCTCCTGGGTAAGTGCCACTGCCGTGGCCCGGGACCGCCTGGGGCGTGGGATCCCACGGCCACAGCCACCCTCCATCTCCTTGCTAGACACCGACGTGCTGTGCGGGATGGAGCCCCCCGGAGCCGCCCCCGGCCTGGCTCTGTCTCGGCTGCAGCTGCAGCCGGCGCTGCGCTGCAGCGGGCCCGCGGCCTGCTCGCCCTGCCTGGAGGCACGCCTGCGCCTGGCACTGCCGGCTGGCAGCGCCACCGCTGAGCCCTACCTCCCGGTGCCATCTGCCATCCCTAGAGCGGAGCACGGTGGTGAAGCAGGACAGTGGTCAGCGGTGGGTAGGATCCCCTCGTATCAGCCCAACGTCACTGGGCTGCTGCTGCTCTCCGGGCACACGTACACCTCTTCCCGCTGCGTGGTCATGGAGGTGCAGGCGACCCTGACTGCTGCGCTGCCTGGACGATCCCTGGTATGTACATAAAGGATGCCATGGGTGGGTGTCCCTGGCATTGGAAGTCCCCACAGTAGTGCCTGGGATGTAGTGCTGGCACCAGTGCATCTCAGCGGCACGGTGGTCCTGTTCTCCGTGCCTGAGATGGGTACCTGTAGTGCTGGTGCCTCACCACAGTGTGGTGTTGGTTTTCCTGCCCAGGGCTGGGTGACCTTCCGGTGCTTTGAAGCGCCTCTGGGCTCTGAGCTCCATGTGATAGCATACACCAGCTCACACAGGAGGCTGAGCCAGCGGCAGCGGGTGCCAGGTGAGCCCCCAGCATGCTCTGCTGTGGTAGCTCTGTGCCTTCTGCCTACTGACCCTCTGTCCTCACAGACTGCTCATGGCCCATTGCACAGAATGCCGTCCCGCAGTGCCAAGGTAGGTGCTGGCATCCCATGGCTTCGGCAGTGCTAGGATCCCCCACCTTGGTGCACATGCTCTGGAGAGAGCTAGGCGATGCCTTGTGCCACAGTGCTGTGCAGGTGGTGCCAAGTGCCTTGACCTGCCTCTGGTGCAGCCCCAAGGCTGCAGGTCTCCTCAGGGCCAAAGGAAGTGGTTGTGACGGTGCAGGGGACCGCAGCAGGACACAGCTACACCCTCCGGCTCTACCACAACCAGAGCCATGGCACCAGTGGGACAGGTCACACGGTCACCGCAGTGAGTATGAACCCCTTCCCTTACCCTGCAGGGCCAAGCTCTGGCCACTGGCTTCATCTACTCTCTGGGGAGCCTTGTCTGTGTTACAGGCAGGGTGCTGGGAGAGGGTCTCCTGTGAGAGGGCCTCCCCAAGCGGGGTGACCCCAGTGGTTTGCCATGAGGTGACCCATGTCTGGTTGCTGGTGGCAGAATAGCCCCATGAACTACAGTGTACCGGCCAGCGAGGTGCTGCCCTGCCTCTGCCTGCAGGTGGGTGCCTGTCTTCTGGGCATTGAGGGGTGGCAGGGCACAGCAGAGGGGCTCTGTGCATCCTGTGATCCCCCCCCAGCATCCCGAGGAAGCTGTCTGGGTCGTGCTCTCAAATCTTTCTCTCGCTCCCTTCCCTAGGTCTGGCCAGAGACCCAGGACCCACTGCGGACCACACTGTGCCCATTTGCTCATGGTACCAGCACCTTGGGGCTGGACTGAGGTGCAGGGTTCCAGGACACAGAGGGACCTGCAGGACTGACACCCCTCTTCTGGTGCAGATGCTGAGGCCTGGGAGCATCTATGGGCACACAGCCAGCTGGTCCTGCACACCACTGGGCAGGCACTGAGCTGTTCCCTCTTGTCCCCCTGCGATCTCTCAGCTGAGCTGGTGCCCTGCTGGCAGCCAGTGCCTGCTGGACCCTGCCAAGCCCTGCCTGGCCTGGAGCAGCCTGCTGTCAGGCAGGTGAGTGGGGCTCTGTAGGGTGCCCATGGCTCATGGGGCAATGGAGAAGGCACTGATGGAATATCTCTTCTGCTCACAGGGACCTCAGGAGTTTGGAGGGCTGCAGCCGCACCCGAACCTCTGCATACAGGTAGGACACCCCTCAGCTGCCCTATGGCTGCCCTGTGGACAGCCCCAGGGATTGCTAACCCACTGTCTGGGGCAGGTGTGGAGTGGCGGGCAGGTCCAGCTGACCCAGTGCCTGCGGGACCGTGAGTACTGCTGGGACAGGAGGGCAGGGGCAGCCTGGGGTCTGGCTGGTTGGCTGAAGCCCCATTTCCTCCCATCTCTATCCCCCCCACCCCTGTGACACATCCCCAGGAGCGCTGCCCGGCCACCCCGATGACCTGCTGCTGCTGGAGCATGGTGGAAACACCAGTGCTTCACTGTGTGCCCTGGAATGGGGTGCCTGTACACCCCTTTCTAGCTTCACCAGCAGGGTAAGGGGAAGAGACCCACATGTCCCTGCAGCAGTGGCATTGCTGGCACAGACAGTTCACCTCTGCCACTGTTGCAGGGAGCGGGGCATCCTGGGCTGCTGGAGCAGGAGCTGCAGCGGGACGTGGCAGAGGGGCAGTGCAGGCAGGTCAGTGCAGGCAGCTGGCGGGCAGTGGGTAGGGACAAGCAGTATGTAACATGTCCCCATGCCCACAGATCTGGCACTCTGAGAACAGCACCAGCATCGTGCTCTGGGCCTGTCCCCTGCACAAGTGTGAGTGTCCCTGGGGCCGCTGTAGGACTGAGGAATGGCACTCACCCTGCGGAGCCACCACGCAGGCAGTGAGTTCTGGGGACGCTTGGTGGGTGCCAGGGGTCCTCAGTAGACATTGAACCCTGCCCTGCAGACCTGCGCACTCACTGGGCACTGGTGTGGATGGGAGTGTTACTGGGGGTCGCCGGCTTTCTGCTTCTGCTGCTGTTGAAGAAAGAGAATGTGAAAGGTGAGCAGCGCCCATCTGAGGGTTGTGCCTGGCCTGGGACTGCCCCCCAGGACCCCCTCTCTCTGCTCTTCTCCCCACAGGCTGGCTGAAGTCCCTGAGGGCTGGCTACAGCTCTGAGGGTGAGTGTGGGATGAGCCTGGGGTCTGGGTAGGGACAAATGGATGTTTATTCTCTTCTCTTAGGGACACAGCGGGGGTCTGTCTTATCAGGGCTGGTTCCTGCTGGCTTCCCACCATAGCTGCCCCATAGGGTGGGTGGAGGCGTGGGGGACAGTGCAGGGGGTGGGAACTCTGTTGTGGAATGTCCCAGCCTGCCTTTCAGTATGACTGTCCTTTAGGTAAGGGGATTGAGGGGCTGAGCAGGGTGTGGGTCCCACATTGGTGGTGGTTCCAGCCTGCTTCCCACCATGGCTGTCCTTTAGCTTGGGTATGGGGAGTGTTGCAGCAGTTGGGGGACAGTGCCAGGGGATGGGACCCATCATCGTGGGTGGTCCTAGCTGGCTTTTCTTTGTGGTACCCCTGTAGGGTGGGTATTGAGTGGGGTTTCAGGTACTGAAAGTCCTCCCTCAGGCCCGCTGCGAGGCCGGCGGGTGCTGCTGCTGCATGCTGCGGAGCCGGTGGCAGAGCAGGTGGTGTGTGCCTTGATGGCAGCTCTGCACCCGCTGGGGCTGGTGGTGGCAGCAGCACCAGGAGGTGGCAGCGGAGTGGCAACACTGGGGCCACTGCCCTGGCTGCATGTCCAGCACCGCCGAGCACTGCGTGATGATGATACCATTGTCTTCATCCTCTCCCCGGCAGCTGTGGCTGCTGCACACCGCTGGGATGCTGAGGCCAGGGCCATGTCAGGGGCTGAGGATGCTGAAGGTGTCCCCAGCCCCTGGCATGGCCCTGGCCCCAGGGATGTTCTCACTGTAGCACCCTGTGAGGCGTTTGCAGCAGCTCTATCCTGCGCCATGCCAGCACTGGCATCCGGCAGTGGGCGCTATGTGGTGGTCCGGCTGGAGGCCTTGGTGCCGGTGGTGCCACAGTCACTGCAGGCAGCCCCAGCCTTTGCTCTGCCCAGTGAGACAGGGAGATTCCTGTGGGCACTGGCAGGGCCAGGTCAACGGCAGAGCCGGCAGCTGGAGCCCTATGTGGCAGCGGTGGCCAAGGGGCTGCAGCAGGCCCTGGGGGAATAAAGCACTGATGGTGGCTTTGCCAAGCCTGAGTTCAGTCCCAGTGATGTGGAGGGAGAATGGGGACTGGATGGCCTGGGGAGAAGTGATGGGGAGGTAAAAGGGGCTTTGGGGGCCAGAAGAGGTACTAGGCTGGTTGAGATGATGAAGGGCAACAGGACTGGTTTGATGGGAGGGTGGATGAGGAACTGGACCAGTTCAAGAGGGATAATGGGAGATCTGCACCAGTTTGGAGTGGTGAGGGGAAACTGGGCTGAAGGGGAACTGGGCCAGTTCGGGGGAGGACAAGGGGGAACTGGGCAAATTTAAGCAGGTGAAGGGAAACTGAACCAGTTTGGCTGGATGGAGAAGGTGACCTCCACTGGGTGATGGGGAGCAGCCCAGTCGGGTCACAAGCTGCGAACCTCGTCCAGGCATGACAGGAGCGGGGCTACCACATTGTGGGGAGCCGTTGCCGCTCCCGCTCCGTGCGAGGGTCTCCGGGTCTGTCCCTTCTGTCGGGTGGCCTCTGGCCGTGGCCCCTTTAAGAGGTGGAGAGGCGGGGCCAAGCGGGCGGTGCGGATTGGCTGGGAGTGGGGTGTCGGCGGCGACCGGAGCGTAGCCATTGGCGGGGGCGGCAGGCGCTGAGTCAGCGGGCGGGGCGGGGCCCATGTGGTGCGGGCGGGGCGGAGGATGGCGCCGCGGGCGGGCGCCGGGCTGGGGGGGGCCTTGCTGGGGTTCGCCCTCTTCGGGGGGGTCCTGCTGGGCACCTCCCGCTCCCATCTGGACCCGGACCCAGACCGAGACCGGAACGGGGCCGAGCCTTGCCGAGCCTGCCGCGGCCTCGCCGACAGCTTCAGCAGGGTGCGGGGCAGGGGGAACACGGGGGAGGGCGAGGGGGGACCTGGAGGGGGAAATGAAGCCCAGGGACGGGGGTACACTGGTCCTGCGAAGTGGGGGGGTCACGGAGCCTGGGGTGGGGGGAGGATATGAAGAAGCCTAGGGACGCCCGAGGCCTGTGGCATAGGGATGATGGTGCCTGGGGTGGTATGGAGTGACACAGCCCTTGCTGTGGCAAGGATGAGGGACATTGAGGTGATGGGGGCCATGGGTGACGGGCGTGGGAGACACGGCCTGCGGCAGGTGAGGTCTGATGTAGCGCAGGGTGACACACTCTAGGGGTGACAGGCGGTCAGGGACAAAGGGGGTCTCGGGTGGAGTCATGCGGCTGGTGGGAGGCAGGGGAGCACAGTATGGGGGAGGGGGCGAGGAGGTAGCACTGCCCGAGAGAAGCCGGTGGCCTGCGGGGACAACAGGTGAGATGAGAGGGACTTCCCACAACATCCCTAGGGAGTGAAAAGGGGTATAGCAGCTGGGCTCTGGAGCAAAGAGGGGGTGGCTGGTCCCTCTTGGGCAAGAGGGTGTCATGGCCTGGGGGTAGCCCTACCAGGAGGGATATTACTAGGGACTCCCACACCCCTGCCCACCCCCCACCCCACCATTTGCACAGGGTCTGGAACGAACAGAGCATGAGGGCTTTGGCGGGGGCAACACAGCCTGGGAAGAGGAGAAGCTGGCCAAGTACCAGCACAGGTGAGTGACCCCAGCTGTGGGGCTCTGGAGGGCCCCAGGGACACACATCTCTACACCAATTCCTCCGTCCCTACAGTGAGACTCGTCTACTGGAAGTGTTGGAGAGTGTCTGCAACCCCTCAGACTTCACCTGCCACCAGCTGCTAGAGCGGAGTGAGGAACATGTGGAGCAGTGGTGGTTCCATGAGTGAGTCTAGGGACAGGGACGTGATGGGTCAGGGGGATGGCAGAGGGCTGAGCACAATGTCCTTCACTCTCCAGGCGGCACCAACAACCTGACTTCTTCCAATGGCTGTGCATGGACAGGCTGGCACTCTGCTGCCCACCTGGCACCTATGGTCCTGACTGCCAGCGTGAGTAGCTGCAGCGTGAGCAGGGTGCCTGTGGGGTGCTGGCAGTGCCACCTGGGCTGGAGCCAGCTGGTCTCTCCCTGTGCAGCCTGTGCTGGTGGACCCCAGCAGCCCTGCAGTGGCAATGGGCGATGTGATGGTGATGGCACGCGTCGTGGCACCGGCTTGTGCGTGTGCAGCCCAGGCTATGGCGGCCCTTTCTGTGCTGAGTGCGGTGATGGCTACTACGAGGCCTCACGGAACAAGAGCCACCTGGTATGTGCTGGTATGTAGGGGTTTGTTCTGGCAGGGAGGGGGGCTGTGTGGCCAGGGAGTTGCCCTGATGCATCCCTGGTATCAGATGCAGGCAGCTTCCCCCTGCCCATGCCTGTGCTCCCCTGCCTGCAGAGTGCTACCGGGCATGTGGGCGCTGCACAGGGCCAGAGGACTCCAGTTGTCTTCGCTGCAAGAGGGGCTGGGTGCTGCACGACCACCGCTGCATCGGTGAGGGCCACAGTGGGATGGGGGGACAGCAGCTCAGGGCCATGGGGACTGTGTCTCAGGAGCTGTTGCTTAGTGGGTCCATCCCCCCTCTCTTGCAGACATAGACGAGTGTGGCACGGAGATGGCACACTGCCGAGCTAACCAGTTCTGTGTCAACACGGAGGGCTCCTATGAGTGCCGAGGTGAGGCAAAGGTGGGGCAGCTCCCCACTGCTTGGGGCCTTCCCCTCCAGGGGTAGGAGCAGGCTCCAGCAGTGACCGTGGCTCCTGTCTCCATGACAGACTGCTCCACGGCTTGCATTGGCTGCATGGGTGCTGGGCCAGCTCGCTGCAAGAAGTGCAACAAGGGCTACTGGCGAGACGGAGCCAAGTGCCTAGGTGAGTGCCTCCCACAGACTGGGGGGGCACCTCAGCCCCCTCCTTGCTGCCTCAGCCCTGCCTGAGTCCTGCCTCGCCTCCAGATGTGGATGAGTGCGTGAGCACCGAGGAGCCGGTGTGCACCGGCGCACAGGAGGTGTGTGAGAACACAGAGGGCAGCTACCGCTGTGTCTGTGCCCGTGGCCACGTCCGGCGGGATGGACAATGCGTGGAGGACAAGCCCCCTGGTATGGCCTGGCGTGGGTTGGGGTGGGGTGGGAGATGTGTGTGTGGACTGCAGGCAGGGGTTGTGGGGAGTGGCGAGGGCCTGCTCAGCAGTGCCCCACCACAAGCACCGTACCTGCAGACGCCCCCGAGAAAGGCTTCTTTGATGACGTGACAGAGGACGAGGTGGTGGTGCTGCAGCAGATGTTCTTCGGTGTGATGATCTGTGCCCTTGCTACACTGGCGGCCAAGGGCGACATGGTCTTCACTGCCATCTTCATCGGTGCCGTGGCTGCCATGGCTGGCTACTGGCTCTCTGACCGCAGCGACCGCGTCCTTGATGGCTTCATGAAGGGCAGATAGCTCCGGGGCTGTCAGATGCAGGCAAGGGAGGGCAGACTCAGCCTGGGGTACAGGGTACTCCTCCCAGCAGAGGGTGTGCCAAGGCCAGATCCTGCACATGGTGCTGTGCCCTGCATGCATCTCCCAGCCCTCCATTAGCGTAGGGTCTTGTCCCCTCCCAACAGAATGAGCTGGGGATTTCTGATCCCCAGGGGCTCCCTCACAGTCACCTCTGGACAAAGAGGCGGTGCCAGGCAGTGTGGCACCATGAGGGGGGCACAGCATGCTGCCCCTGGCCCCTCATGCTCTGGCACCGTGGCAGGTGGGAGAATGTGGGGGCAGGCTGCGGGGTGCTCTGGCGCTGCTGTGTGCTGCAGCAGTGATGGTTGGCAGAGCTTGGCCCTGCAGCCTGCCTGGTGTCACCAAGGCTGGAGGCTGCCAGCCCTGCAAGATCTTGTGTTGTGGTTCCCCACATGAGACCGTTGCCCTGAAGCAATGAGCTGTATCCCCCGCTCTGCCCTGAGCCATGGAGCTGCCCCCTCACGACCCCTCCTTCCCCCATCCATGGGCAGAGCCTCTCTCTACCCTCACAGGCTGTGGGGGGCTGGGAGCTCCCATGGGGTTGGGGGTCTCTTGCCGCTCCCAGAGTACTGTGCCGGTAGGGGAGCCCTGCCAGATGCATGAGCGCGACTGTTGCATTTGTCTGTGGTTTGTCCGTCAGGGTGTGCCCATCTGTCCGTGTGTCCATATCTCAGGAAATAAAGCTCTGCACACCTAACTGGCTTGCTTGGAGTGGGGGGCTGGGGAGAGCTGTGGGTGCTGCTGCCCAGTGCTGCCTCTGCACACCAACGGGGCTGCCTCCTCCCAGCATAAACCTTTTTATTTCTGTTGTTTGGCACAAACGGAGCTGGCCCGGCCCAGCTCCCCTCCTCTCCCATCCAGTCCTGCAGGGGTACAGGATCTGACCCTTGGCCACCCACTCTGGGCTCATCCCCACCGCCCCCCTCAGTCTCTGCTTATCCTTGTGTCTCCCCCGCTCAGAGGTCAATGGTGTCGCTGGAAAGACTGCGGCTATCCAATGCCTTGCCGAGGGCAGGGAAGCTGCGGGGGCCTTCACGCTCCCAGCTGGGAGGCACGGCGGGCACCAGAAGAGGGGCCCGGCTGGGTGTCTCATCCAGGGGTAGGCTGTCGGGTGAGGAGAGCCCATGGCGCCAAGGGTTCCAGCTGATCTTCAGCGAACTGCTCTCTAGTGAGCTGACCGAGGCTGTGACAGTGACCGTGACGGTACCAGACGGCTGCCGGACACCAGGCAGCTCTGTCAGCGAGCTGCAGCGTACCATGCGCCCCAGGCGGGGGGTCTCGACGGGGGCCAGGGAGCTGTGCAGTGACGTGCCAGAGCCACGGCGGGGCCGGCTGAAGAGGCTGTCATGCAGGAGATGACGGCGGCAGAGTGCCTGGTCGATGCTGCGGCGCAGGTCGATGGGGGACGGTGGGCGGAAGATCAGCTCCCCCAGCGAGGGGGACGAGCCCTGCTCGAAGGTGGCGCAGGACCGGACAGCTAGCACGTTGGGGCACTTGGGGCTGAGCCCTGATATCCCGGTGGTGTTGGCGGCAGCTGCCCAGGCCTCATTGCTGTCCTTTAGGGCCCGCAGGGGCAGCTGTTCTGCCGGGTTGCGAATGAGGCTCTTGGAGATATCATTGGCAGGTGCACGCTCTGGACCAATGCCACCGGTGCAGCCGGTGCTGCTACCAGCCCAGTCGTAGCAGTTGTTGGGGTATTCAGGTGCCTCAGCTTTGCGGCCGGCACAGAAGTATTGCAGCGCCTTGGCCCAGCAGGAGTGGCTGGCAGGGCTCCGGCGGCAGCACCGGCGGCACAGCGGCTCCGCAGCAGCCACAAGAAGTGCCAGCGCCATGCCCAGTTCTCCGACACGCAGCCAGAGCTGTGCCACCCAGCCAGGTTGGGAGAAGTGCACAGGGGGTCCCAAGACCTCCCGCTGCCACAGGGCACTGTACAGCTGCAGCCCACACACCGGCAGCCCCACCACCGCTGCCACCAGCAGTGCCCGGGCCCCCCACTGTAGCCCTGGCACCCCAGTACCCTCTGACCCCTCCTGGGGTTCTTGCAGCACCCGCCAGCACCCCCAGAGTCCCCCCAGCAGTAGCAGGGCCCCAACCCCGCAGCCCAGCGCCTGCAGCCCCAGCGCGGCAGCGGGGCCCAGCCGAGCAGGGAGTAGGTCAGCAGCCCCCAGCACTGAGCTCTGCAGGGCAGCAGCAGCCCCCAGTGCCGGCAGCCCCCGGAGCCTTCCTGGCAGCAGCCGGAGCTGGGACAGGCGCTGGAGCCGCTGGAGCAGGAGAGCAAAGGTACTGAGCAGCAGAGGGAAGGGGACGGTGCTGAGAAGCAGCACAGCCCGGGGGTGCAGGCGCCCCCGTATCCCATAGGGGTCCAGGAGCAGGAAGGTGGCCCGCAGCAGGCAGGCGGCCAGCAGCTGTCCATGGGCCCCTAAAATATGGGGCAGGTGAGTGGGACGCAGGGCAGCTGCCCCTGCCAGCCCGGCCAGGCAGCCCAGCACCAGCAGGAGGAAGATGGCAGCTGCCCCGTAGACATGGACCTCCCAGGAAAAGCCCAGCCGGTGCCGCAGCTCAGCCCAGCGCAGCTCCGTCCCGTTGGCACCTGGCACTGGTGGGACGTGGCTAGGCTGCAGCTGCGGTGTGGATGGATGTCGAGGCGCTGGCTGCGGTGTCGGTCCTGCCCGCCGCCATGTCGCTGAGGGGGTCACGGTGCTGTGGGCAGAGGGCTGCGTCCCCAGGGGGTCTGCGGGCAGGAATGAGGGGGACGATCAGTGGTGAAGTGGGGGGTGGTGGTGGCTCCCAGCCCCCGCCTTCATTCCCTGCAAGGATATATCGGCTGTGGGACTGAGCCCACTGGCACCTCCCAGAGGTATCTGGCAGGACCCATGGTGCTGGGGGTCTCATGGCCCCAGCCAAGTCTCCTACACCGCTGGGAAGCCACCACCTGCTGGGCACTTAGCACTAATCTCTGCGGGCAGGAGTAGATTAAGGCTGTCGCCGGGCACAATCCTGATTGAAGGTGTCACCGTGTCCTGCCCGGGCAGCCCAAGATAGCTGCCATCCCCACTGCCAGCCCCAGCACCCTGGGGATGGGTTCCCATGGTATCCGCAGAGCGGAAGGGCTTGGACACAGCCCTGCATCACCTGAACGCTTGGTCCCAGGTGTCCTTGTGGCAGGATGCACCGTTGACCACGGGGTAGCCTCACTGGCATTTGGGACACTCACAGGGCCCACGGCACCCCGGACCCGCTGCGGGGAGCCGACATCCTCTTCAGGCAGCAGTTCTGTGAGAGAGGGCACAGCTGGGTGCTAGCAGCTACAGGGGCTCACTCCACACCAAGGGATCCTTTCATGCCATGCTGGCTCCTACCTGTGCCAGGGAGGTCCATGCTGGAGGCAGGCAGTGACGCAGGGCTGGTGCTGAGGGCAGCCCCTGGAGCAGGCTGGGGCTCCTGCTGGCCCTTCATCCCAGGGTGTGTGTGAGGGGCCATGTACCCAGGGCTGGCGGTGGCATGGCTGACTGGGGCTCTCCGGGTGCTGCGCTGGTGGACTGGGAGTAGCCGGGTCCAGGTCTCAGCCAGCCCCCAGGATGGAGCTGTAGGAGCCAGCTGAGGGGCAGAACTGGACACAACCAGAGAGGGGCTGGCAGGCCCCTCCAGGTCCCCCAGTCTGCCTGCTGGCTGCTCAGAACTGGGGCTAGTGTGGGGACCTCGGGCTGGCACTGTGCCGGTGGGGTGGGAGATGGAGGCAGTGTCCAGTGGGATCACCTCACTGCTGTCTGGAGTGAGCAGTGTGCTCTGAGGGAGACCTGGGGCTATCATGGGTGTTCCCTCAGCTGACTGTTCCCCTGCATGGGAGTCTGCTTTCCCTGTCCCTGTCCCTTCTGCAGGCTCGGGGGTCAGGACAATGGTAGACACAGTTTCCTGTGGGCTGGGGGTACTAGCTGGCCTGGTGGCACTCTGTCCAGACAGGGTTGGGCCCTGCCCTGCCCAAGGTGGCCCTGGGGAGCCTAGATCAGTGTTTGTAGACCCCTTGGAGTCTGGTCTCCCTGATGCAGAGCCATGCAGCATCCAGGTCATCCCCCAGGGGCTGTCCTGTTCTCCAGCCTCATGTCTTTGCCAGGTGATGAGTGGCTTCTCCTCCATGGCCTGGGCTGTGCCACTGTCCTGCCAGGCCCTGGTTTCCATCTCCAGGGGTGGCTCAGTGGTATCCCCCAGCTGCAGAGATGAGGACCAGCGCACAGGGTTGCTGCCCCTCCAGTGCTCACTCCTGAGGACCCCAGCACCACTCGGATCTCCTGATGCCTCCCAGGTGGGGGACAGGCCCAGCCATTGCTGTCCCCAGGCAGGGTTATGTAGTGGGTCCCTGCCCCGCTGCAGGGTCCCATTGGAGGACAGCCTCACTGGCAGCATCTCCCGGGCCCCAGCGAGAAGGCTGCCGGCTAGGAGCAGCCCGCAGGTGACAAGCCGTGCTGCAGCCATGGTGAGTACCCAGGCGGCCCTGTGGGGATGGTGAGGGGGGGCTTGGTGAGCTGGAACCCATGGCTGCTGCCCGAGAGGCCTTCTGCCGCTGGCCGTGGGGCTGCTGTACCCCTTGCAGCCCACTGCCTGGGGCCAGTCAGCGGCTTGGCTGGTCCTGTTTGGGCTGGCCCTGGGCCCTCTTCCCAGCTGTCCCCACCCCCAGTGTCACCGCGCAACTGGCCCCATTCCCGATCTTCCCCGTCACAGTATCCCCAGTGCTGCCGATCCCCATCCCAGCGTCCCTGTGCTGGTGGCTGTTGGCGCTTAGTGGTCCTTACGCCCAGTATCGTCGGTGTCCCCATCCCAAGTGTTACATCCCCGGTGCCATTACCGGTGTTCCCCTCCCAGGTGCCCCTCCTGGGTGTCTTCCCCCTGCTCCATCCCCAGTGGCCCCTCTCCGGTGCCCCCCACAGTGTTCCCGCTGCCAGCCCCGCTCTGGCGCACACCGTTCACCTTGGCACGTCCCCGGCTACATCCCGGTGGGGATGCCCGGCCCGGCGCGCTCCGCCGCCGCCGCACACGCGGCTCAGCCTCGCCGCACTGGGGCCGGGAACGCGACCGCCCGGCTGCGGCGGCCCCGCGGGGTAGGTGCGGAAGCCGACGGGGCTGCGCTGCGGAGCCAGCGCGACCGCCGCATCCCGCGGATCCCGCCTGCTCGGGGCTGAGTGCCTGTCGCCCGGGCCGCGGTGCGGCCAGCCCCCTCCCGCCGCCCGTCGCAGCCCTGGAGACCCCGGTACCGGTGCTGGCCGCAGCCCCCCCGCTGACCTGCCGGTGCCGGTGGCGGTGCCAGGGCCGGTGCCGGTGCCGGTGCCGGTGCGGGAGGGCCGGGCTCTGCGGAGGAGCAGGCGGCGGCGGCGGCAGCCGGTCACGCGCCGCCCCGAGCCGCGGGCACCCGCGCGGAAACCCGCCCGGCACCGGGAGGGGGGGCGCCAGGCGGCCGGGCACGGTGGGGGCCGGTGTGCAGGAACGGCACTCATGGGGCCGGCCAGGAGTGCGGAGCGGGTCCCGTAAGGTGAGTACCCGGTGGGGGTTCCACCGGGGCAGATGCCCCGTGGGGCGGGTCCATGGCGCACCAGGAGGAGTCCCCACGGGACAGGACACGATGAGTATCCGTGAGACAGGACACACAGGGGCAGCAGAGGGGATACTGCCTGTGGGGCAGGCAGTGCAGGCAGGACACCCCCGAGCACCCCAGCCCCGGGAGCAGGCAGCCTCCAGTGAAGGGCTGTTGTCGAGGTTGGTTCCATGGCAGCTGTTGAGCAGACAGGGTGGGCTGCTACCACCCTCTTAGCAGGGTCCTTGGGAAGGACCATGGGTGGCCCTGGCACCCTTCTGTCCCACAGTTCCTGCCCATACTGTCCCAAGCATGCAGCAGTCTGACAGCTGCTGGGCTGTGGGGCCCTGCCAAGGCAGGTAATGGGTAATTGTTCCACTGGAGAGCTATCCACTCTGCCAGGGCTTGGGCTGGCATAGGCATGGCAACAGCGCCGCAAAGTCACACTGGCTCAGGGCTCTGCCCTGCAAGGACATGCACACCAGCTCTCTGCTTGTTTTCTGGTTCCCTGCCTGCACCACAGCTCCCTGCTTGCACCCCTGCCTCCCTCAGGCAGTAACTGAGTTGTTACAGCCTTGGCAAACCTCTGTCACTGCCATTGCTCTCCTCTCACCCAGGCCAGTGAGGACATGTGGCACTTCAGGTCCCCATGGCAGTGTCACGCTCCTGCTCCTTGCCAACTTAACATCCCTGGGGCATCATGCCTGGGCTAGGCTCTCCATAGGCACATGGAGCACTTCTGAGCCTCAGTCTGCACAGGGACCAGGGAATTTGGGCAATGCTGGTGCACTGGACCCCACAAAGCAGGCAGAGCAGGCAGATAATCCAGGGATTAGTAGTGGGGAGGCCGCATGCAGGGAGAGACAGGCAGCGTCAGAGACCAGGGGGACTGCTGGTGAGCCTGCACTGCACTGGGCACTGCCAGCACTGGGGTCCACCACAGGCAGCTGGTCTCATCCTGTGGAAGGGGTGGCCACAGTGCTGAGCATGCAGCAGGGCTGTGAGGAGGGCAACGGCTGTGCTCCACATTCGGCAGTCATCAGGGTGCCTTGAGCACCAAGCAGGGGTGCAGCAGCCACCTCTGCATCCCCCGTGCCACCAGTGGTTTCCTCCTCTGCCAAGTGACTCAGCAGCAGATGAAAAGATGAGCAGTCTGCTGCCTGCCACCACAGTGGCTGCCTGTCTGCCTGTGCAGCTAGGGACATGGGGCAGAGGATGTGATCTGCGCTCTCATGCCCCATGCCCATGGATGCCTGCATGTTGCTGGCTTCTGGCCATTGTCCTCCCCATTCTCCCAGGCTCTCCCTCAAGGAAACAGGGCAAAAACCCCAGTTTAGCAGAAAATTGCCCCAAATAAGTGCCCACAGACAGCCTGGAGTCCCTCTTGTCCGTGCTGCTGCAGGGATTACCCCTGGTATCTTCCCCAGGGACCTTTGGCAAAGAGTGGGATGAGACACCACAAGCACAGGTGTTGGCAGCTCCACGGGGGCAAAGGCTGCGAGAATCTGCATGTGCAGGGCCCTGTGTGCCTGGCAGCATGTCTGGTTCTGTCACAGAGACAGTGAGCTTGGCAGCTGCATACGCTGAGAGAGAGGCACCCGCTCCTGGCTGGGGCTGCCCGCCGCGGGCACGGGGTAGAGCCGTCAGCACACGTTTCTGGTTTTTGTCTGGGAGGCTGGGAAAGGATTAACCATCATCACAGCCATATTGGGACAAATATTCTTGCTGGCAGTGAAAACTGTGGTGGCGACCCCAGGCAAGAACTGGTGTGTTCGGGGATGTTGTGTGGGAGGCAGGGTGACACCCCTGGGGTTCCCCCTGCTTCCCTGGAGACATGGCTGGTGCCAGGGGGAAGCACTGCCGGCTGCCGTGGCCGTTCCATCTCCTTTTTCCGGGGATTTTGCATGCGATCCTTCTGTGTGTGGTCGTGTGTGTACGGTGGTGGCAGCGTGGTCCCCAGGGCAGCCCGACATTGTACTCCACGGCTCCGGTGCTCCATGCTCGGGGAGCCAGGACCTGCTCTGGCTCGGCACGGGCTTGCAGCACCACCTCCAGAGGTCCCTCCAAGCTCAGGGATGCCTGCCGAGCTGGGGTGAGCGTCCAGGCCCGGGTTGCGAGAGGGTCTGTGCCTGTCCCCTTCACCCCAGACCGCGAGGCGTGAGAGTCCCACGAGCAGATTTTGCCCAGAACAACTGTGAAATGAAGTTAAATGAATGGCCGCTGCTGGCGGCAGCCATCACCCTCTGCTGAGCTGGGAGGTTCCAAGGTGCTGGGGGCTCCCCACACCCGACCCCACATCTTCTCCGTGCTAATTAATATCACCAAACCACTGTTGGACTGGAAGGGTGGAGATTTCCTTCTTTAAACATCAGAAAAGTGCGGGGCAAAAAATGAATCCTCCCAGTTCTACAGTCCAGGGGAGTTGAAGAGCTGAAAGGCACCCGCCCGCTCACCCACTGGGACAGGATCCTGCCTCTCCCAAGAAACAACACAAAGGCACTGGCTTTTGGTGAAGACACAATGCATTTATTCAAGCTAGGAAAAAAGGATCCTAAGCTTCCTCCTTAGGACAACGAAGCTGGACCAGTGTTATTTGTGGCAATAGACCTGTTTTGTCAACAGCAAAATGCTTCTTCTGCCAGTAACATCTCAGCTCAGAAACCAAACGTGACAGCTATCTGGGGCAGTGGAAGCTACTGAGAGACACAGCTGGGTACTGGGAAAGAGCTGCTCTGCTGCTCAACACTTTTGCTGCTGTGTATGCCAGGTTAGGTAAGTAGGCTGGTCCTTTCTAATGTGAAAATTTTGGAGCAGACCCTCGCTAGAGAGGTGCAGGTTTCTAAAGGATGAGAATTATCCATCTGTGACTCTGAACATCACATCTTTCTGATTCCGTTTGAGACCCACTGCCCTTGACATTGCCCTTAATCAGTCAAGAGGTACAAGAGACAAATAAAGTACAAACTGAATAATTTCCTGAAATTTCTGAAACCAATAAATATCAACCTAAAAGGAGAAGAAATGCAACAGCTCATAACCTGAGACGCTGGGATTTGGTTTTCCTCAACTAAACTTGTCCCTGTCTAACATTCACAAACTCCTGGGACAAATCATAACCTTATGAAAACCAACCAGAGCAACACAACAATAGCCTCTGGAGCCAAAAAGCTGAACTTTGAGACATACAAATGATTATACAGAAACTATGAGTGAGAAACAGGGTCAAAACTCTGGCCACAGAGGTGCTAGTTCATCTGTCTATTTGAGAAGTTTCAATTAGATCTCAGTGCTCAGTCAGACTGAGCTACCTGCCTGTGCTCTGCCAGCTCTCTCCTCCCTGGGGAATGCTTCAGCAAACTCCACAGGTACCATTCTGCTGGCTAAACGCGATGGTAATTGGAGTCTGTGGCACCTGTGGGATCCAGGGGATAAAGTAATACAGATGCCATCAGCTTTCATAGCTATGGGAGGGCTTCCCCTCCAACTGCTCAGTCCTTTACAATAGATCCAAGCGGGCACTAATACTTCCAAGCATCCAGGCAGGAGCCTTGTCTCTGAGCAGGTAACATATTTGGAGGAATAAACCACAATGGTGATGGCCAAGGTTGTGCTGAGGGTTGGGAAAGTGAACCCAAGCCCTTCAGTCGGAGTAATCACTATCCAGAACGAGAGAGCAGCAGGCCGTGTGCTGCTGAGCCAGCGCGGTGGCAGGGCTTGGTCTGCCGGAGGCCGCCGGGCTGCGCAGAGTGACGCAGCTCATCTGCTTTGCACCTGTGGTGCAACACAGGGGAAATACATTCTCCTGAGGAGAGGAATCCCAGATGTTCCTTTTGATGCTGGACACATGGACTCTTTCCTTCATTTCCAAACTTCTCTTTTTTTTGTCTGCAAGTTGTGGGAAGGGCTTCACAAGCTTCTGCTGAGCGCTGCTGAGGAGCTGCTGACTGGGAGCTGCGTAAAGCGGGTCAGAGCCTCCTAAATCAGGAGCAGCCATGTGTCTGGGAAAGTAATGCTTTCTGGAGTTTTCTGACTCCATAATCCAATTTGCCTTCCTTTGATTCAGTCGACTGTCAGCACAATGAGAAAGCTTCTGTTTCCTCCTAGCAATGCATGCTCTCTTCTTTCCCACTGTTTTATTCCAGGGGATCCTTCCTGGCCTTTCTTTTGCTTTGTTCTCTACAGCTGCACTCTCGCTGTCTGTGACCCAGTCTCTTTGCCCAGGCATATCTTTGTGTACAGGAAGGTGGCAAACTTGAGGTTGCCTCTGTTGTAATGGTGTCACATGCTGAAGTCCTTGAGTGCCTCTCCTGAATGCCTTCCTCATTGGGGTTGGTAGAGGCATTGGAGTTGGTGGAGGCATCTGCTGGGATACAGAACTGTTTTTCTTCTGACTATCCCCCAAAAATTGACTGTTAGTGCAGTACAAGCAAGGGTGGTTAGCACAGTTCTGTGTTTCCAAACCATTCTTCACCTGCAAAGAGGTGTCTTCTCTGTCACATGTTGCTGAAGCTGTGTTTAAGACACCTGTAGATGTGCCACCCTTAGTGACCTGATTCCTCAGGGAGGAGTCTCCATGCTGCTCCCCCACCATCATGCAGGGGGACTGAGACTGACTCAGGGAGCTGCAAATCCTCCTGCCTTGGCAGAACAGCCAGTGTGAGTTCTCATCACCCAGAACACGGTTTTGGCACAGGCCAGGGGAGGTCTGGCAAGAGTTATCTGTTGTGTGAGGGGGCAGCTTTGCACTGGAAATGGATGTGGGCAGCTCCACTAAGGTGTTGGGGAGTTTCAAGAAGCTTAATTCTTCACAAAGCTTTAGGTGCTGGTTACTCAGCTGAGCTGACAATGACTCCAGACCCTCTTTCAGCAGTTGGACACTGGATTTCACTTCCAGAATCTCCACATCTTTCTGAGGAAGCATCACATAGGAAGCAAGACATTAAAAGGTGCAGTAATAGTATCCAAACAAGAAAGTTTTAGGTAATTGTGTATCAGTTAGACTTCTTAAGTCGAGTATTAAACTGAATATCAACAATTTTATCTCCCTGTGTAATATTTAATCTCAAACTGTCCCACAGAAGTGAGAGGTTTGGGACTGGGGCATACCCCTGATCCATTGTGTGCTCCCCCTCCAGGTGTGCTGCCTTCTCACACACTGGAGTGACACATGCTTGACAAATGCAATTCCTGCAGCAGGGCCTATGGAGAAAGCAGACCTGTTCGGGAAGTCACTCTGAAAGTTCATTCTTTCATCTCTGACACCCACTTGTTCCTTTTTCACCTGTTTTTTACTCTCACTGAGAAGCCATCCAGCAGCGGGGGCAAGGTCCTGGACTTCTGTGAGATGCTCTCCCTTCTCAGGCTTTGCTGCACCACCTCCTCCAGGAAAGGCATGTGCCAGCGTGAGAAAGCAGTGCTCACTGTGGGCTGTCACTACAGGGCATTGTTGGGTTCCCTGTTTACTGACCAGGGTTTCCTCAGAGCTTGCAGCACTGTTACTCAGCACTTGGTTAAGCATCAGTCAGTATCTGGCCTAGAATTAGCATTTTAATATGCCTTTCCCCCTTCATTACAGCAGGAGCTGTCTACTTTATAATCTGCCATTCATAGGCAATTTAATATCCAGTTAATATTTTACAGAAGCAGGAGAAGTGCAGAGTGAAGATCCAGAATAAAAGATTAATTTCTGCACTTACGGCTGCGAGTCTCCTCTCCGTCTCCAGCAGCGCCTGCTCCGTTTGGCTTTTATCTGTGAGGGCTTTCAGCACCGAGTCACAGTGACTTTGAAGAGCATCTTGCACTGAACAGGGAAATCAATAAAAAACACAGTCAGTCTTTCATTTGTAAATGTGATTAAAGCACTACCAATACTGTTGCAACTTCCTCCACGGCTTGGCACGAAATAACTCATTGTGCTGTGCAGCCCTAGTGATTTGCCCGCTGAGATCTCCCTGAGCCCCAAGTGATGAACAATAAGGTGGATGTTTAATGCAAAGCACTTGGGATTTAGAAGATGCTATGTGTAGCCAAACCTCATTTACTCTGCTCTATTAATATGGCAGCTGGAGATAAAAAGCTATGCAAAGCTACAAAAGTTGGTTAGCTCAGTGCAAGGAAGGCTGAGGCTCAGCTGTCCACCAACTGCACAACAGGCATGGCCAGGGTAGAAAAGGTCCCACTATGGCTGACTCATTGCAGTATAACCTACTCTCTTTTCTAACCAGCTGATGGGAAACAGGGGCTTGAATGTGTGGTGGGAAGAGTAGCATTGCTGGTAATAGGACAGAGATGCAAGAGGTTCTTGGCTAAAAAGCACAACCAGAGACTGCATGCCACAAAGGCACAGGAGGCTGGTAACTGAAGGAAAGCTGTCTGAAGGGATACTGTGAATTTATGAAGAAGAGTGCAAAGAATTTGGGTTTCCAGTTGCTAGGCACAGGAAGAGATGGGGCCCAAACCCACCTGAACTAGGCATCTGCATCCAGTGCTTGGTCAGCTGCAGCTGGAACAGCAGCAAGTAGGGGGCCCCAGCAGTGTCCTGCAGGGGCATGGACACCCCAGGAGGGTGTTAAATTGGAGCAAGATCCTCTTGGCTTCAGTAAGTCTCATTGAAAAGCTGATATAAAATGTGGTTTGTGTTATATGACAGGACAATAAACTTATTCCCATGCAGCTGGAATAATTTTTATAGGAACCACTGCTGTGCCAAACACGGTATGTATGGGAACACAGTTTGCAGTGGATGTGGCGATGAAAAATCCTCCACAATTGCACAGAAATCGCCCTTTAAAATGGTAAATTAGATCAGAGAGAAAGAGCTGTTTGCTAAACATGTCTGATCTTCCCTGTGCATAGTGCAGGCAGGTGTGTACAGATGGTGTAGCTAGGGCAGAACATGCAAAACACTTCTAAACACTGCAGCGTATTGCCAAGCCAAGGGGCTGGGATAACAGAAACTCTGGAGTCCTGGAGTAGTGCTGTGCGCCTGAGAAGGGTCAGGAGGAAGCCTGCATTTCAACAAGCGGCTACAAGAGCTCTGCAATTAATTAATCCTCTTTTGCTGCAGATCCAACACATTTGATTGACTCTGGTGTCAGCTGAAAGCCTGGCTGAAGCTATTTCTGCCTGCAGAGTGCAGCACCTCTTGCTCCAGAGAGGTGTGCGTGCTCACAGGCTGTAGAGTTGCAGGGCATTTGGGATCTCCCCTCCTGCCCAGTTATTTCATTAATCTTGCAGAGATTTAATTACCTCAGTGAGCTGCACCTTTCTGTCAAACTCTATCTAGAACTGGTCAAAGAGTTAAAAACTATTAGAGTGAAAAACAGGCGGGCAGGAACTGATTGCACAGGCTTCCCCCCCCCCCCCGCTTTAAAAGCTAGGGACATTTCAAGAAGGTACATTTGGGAGGGAAGAAAGGGAAGAGATCTGAGCAATTATGGGCTAGTTCTCCTATTGTCAAGGTTTTAGAATAAACCTTAAGGGAAAGAGTGCTCAAAGACACGGGAGGAAATGGAATACAATGGAACAAGACTTTATAAAAGGCAGATTGTGCCTGACTAATCTAATACACTAGGATAAGGTAGGTGACTTAGACAAAGGCAACACAGTGGCCTTTCTGGAGATGCATAGAAAGCTTTTCAGTATAAGTTGTCACATACTGTGGGGGGAAAAAAAATGATAGAGAAGTCAGTTGGATAAGCCTCAAAAGGAAAACATCACCTTTTGAGAGGAATGGCATGAAGGGACAAGGTCACTCTGGAAGCTGCTCCTCAAGGCCTGCCCAGGAGCCAAAAAATTAAAATCTCAAAATCTGCTGTACTAACTTGGGTGCAAAAGCCAGTGGGCATTTAGCTCACTGGCAGGTGACACAGAGATGCAAATGGCAGCACCAGGGAGTACAGGGGAGGCAGGGCGATGTGGCATGTGGCTGTGTGCAGGCTCTGGCTGGTGGGAATTGCAGTGCACCCCAGGCTGTCCTGGCTGTCTGTGTGAAAGGCAAAAAAGAGATGGAGGTGGGACACGTGCAGAGACAAGCTACAAGGCAATTAAGTGCTTAGACGATAATCTCCTCTTATGAAAGGAGATTGAAGGCGTTTGGCTTCTTCAGCCACGTAAGCCAGAGGTGTCTGGTGGCTGAGGTACCAAGGCTGCTGTCGGAAGGGTGGGGAGCGTGCTGAGAGCTGCATCCTGGCAGCAGGGAACCCCTGTGCCAGGCTGTATTTTTAACTGGTTTTGCCTTTCTGTGAATGAGCAATGCTTGGGCACAGGGCACCCTGCTGCCATTTGGGAGAGGGAACCCTGCAGTTGCCTTGTCCGTGTGTTTTCCTCATGGGCATCAAGTTAAACCGCCTCCCAGACCGAGGCTGCGGGGATTGTCTCCATTTTGTCAGGATCCTCGTTACCACACAGCTTTGCCTGTTCTCTGGAGGAGCGTGGCTGATTTCTGAGCACTTTTTGCACATATTTCAGCTAATCAGCTCTCTGCTGTTGCAGGCAATTTGGTTGTCCCTGCTCTCTCACTGGCATTTTAAAGCTTTTCATTTTTTGTTCTGACAGATTTACTTCTTTTACAAACTGCTGGGGGAAAGCTATGCCTTGCAGAATGTGTTTGTAACAGAGTGCATGAGCAGGTCTTTTAGGCCTCTCTGGCTAGACTCAAGGGCTACCTGCAATCCAAGGGCGCCTGCCAGCCCCCTCCCATCCTGCAAGCCTGTAAAGAGAGGAAAGCAGCAGCAACTGAAAGAGGAAACACCTTTCACATCACTTTACCTTCCATTTCTACACAGGGAGTACACAGGAAGGCCAGCATTAGCAAGCTTACCTCAGCTTGCTGCTCTTCCCCACCGGCTTAATTTTAGTTCAGAATTATTTTTAAAACTTTCTGATTTCCCTAGTCTGTCTGCTCTGCCACAACATGGTATCCTCAGCCTAAAAATAGCACTGCATCCACTGGGCTTGTGATCTGCACATACGTTTGACTCAGCACAGCGTGCTGCAGGCAAGCAACTGACAGCTCGTCTTTGGAATGCATTTCATTCGTACGTGTAGGAGTAGTCTGCAGAAAAAGCCCTCAGCACAGAGGAGGGGCACTCTCCTTCCCTCTCTGGCTCCCATACCAGAGGAGTGTTCAGACTTGTCAAACACAATTAAACAAAATTTAAAAAAAAACAAACAAACAAGTGTTAATAAGAAAAAAAACCCAACAAAAAAATATAGGCACTGAGATGGCCAAATCAGCTCAGCTCTAGGACCCTGTTTGTCGAGTCTCTTGTCTTTGAAATTTATCAGGAATGGCTGCTTCAGAGAAAGTTTGATTCAAATAACCCTCTCAGCAGGTTACTGTTCAATAACTTGATCATAAAGGGAAAATCTTTGCCCAATGGGTGGCACAGACTCGTGCTTCTCTTAAGGTATTTTAATCCAAACAAACCCTTTTTTCACAAGCTGGAGTGTTGCTGTGTTTTGATTTGCTGTACCATTGTCTCCAGATGCTTCTGGTTTACATTGATAACATATGGAATGTGTGATCTGGCATGAGATTAAAGACCAGAGGAGCTCGTGGTAGATCTGCCACCCTGTGCTGCAGAGAGTTCTCCACAAATGCCTGCCTGCACTCTGGTGTACTCCCAGCAGCTGAAAACTACAGTCTGAGCAGCCAAGGGAGGGAGCCCAGCCGAAGAATATTAAACAGCAACTGCTTCTGATGCCCATCTGTGACGCAGCTCATCCTGAGACCAGCACTGACAGTGCAGAGGCTTTAAATAACACTATGGAGGGAGGTTGGTACCCCCGCACTCAGACTCAGTAGGGGAAATAGGAGGTGGTATTAAGCTGGTGAGGCATGAGCAAGGAAGACAGCAATGGAGCTCAGCAGAGCACTGCATTCTCTCCCTGGTCAGCATCTCAGCTGTTGCCAGCAGGCAAGACATCTGGGTTGTCACAGCTGCATCTTGCTTAGACATAGCCGAAGTAGTCAGCTGGCTGCCTGCTTAGCCTGGGTCCCTTTCTGCAGCATGGACGAAGGGACCTGCATTCGGGAACTATGGGATGAGCAGCTCCCAGTCTCAGCCTGCTCTATGGCAGCAGTGCTGCAAGCCCTGAAGTGTGACAATGAAGGTTTCAACATTCAGCGAGACAACCACATACCCTCATGCCATTCCATGCCGAGGGGTTTTGGAGTCTGATTGTCACACCTCTCAACTTTCATTGCCAGTCACTTCATGGCTGGTTAGCAGCTGCATGGAAAAGGCATTTCTGTGGTCAGTTTTAAACCTTTTGACTTTTAAGTCCTCACATAAGGGAGCTTGAACTGAGTGCTCCAGTCTGAACCATACTGTTCACAATAAACGAGCTCAAATCCCCCTAGAAACCTGCTTAGGCCTGGGGAGCCTTGAAGCAAGTCATGTTTGAAAATTGCCCACTAGGCACTGGATTTTGTCAGGGAATTGCATCAGCTCCTATCTCTGTAAGGGACATACTACACATTATTTTGTCATCCTTGCTGGCAGGAGCATCAGAAGATTGCTAGTGGTATGCTGGCTGGGAATATGCGTTTCATTCGCACTGAAGTCAAGGTTGTGCGGAGGATATGGCTGTTGTGAGATGTCACAGCTGGAATCACCAGAAAAGCAAAGCAGTTCAGAGAAGGCTGAGTTGTGAAAATTGGATTTTGTATTAAAAAAAAAAAGGAAAAAAAGCAAAAGTTTTGATAGAAGTGTGGGTATATAGATAAAAATGAGAAAAGTACCAAAAGGTGTGAGTTACAGGAGCTGAAACCAGAAGCAAAGAGCAAATGATGACTATGCAAGATGCAAGTCAACTAGAGAAGCTCTCTCTAAGGTGGAAGAACTGAGGACACAGAGTCTCAATGTCTCTTTCCATCTCTGTGCACAGCTCACTGATAAGTCAGCAAGCAGTAAAGCAGCTGTGCCCCTGTGGAAGCTGCTCAAGCAAGTGTTGTCTGAACTCCAGTGCCAGACACAGCTCTATGCCCTGTCTACAGGCACATGTGGACAAACACTCGGGAGGGAGCAGGTTTTTTTTCTTGCTGCATAGAGCATGCCAGCCCAACAGGATTTGTAAATGCTTTAGAAATCTATTTTGAAAAATATTTTCTGGGTTTTTTTTGTGTTTGTTTATTTTTTTTTTCTCACCCAGTGGCTATGTAGACTGTGCCAAATGTGCTTGCTACCCACTGATACAAGTGAAGCTCCTTCTAAGACTTGAAGTAAGACACTTGATTTCAAGTTCCATGTTTCTTTGCTTTTCAGAGCTGTTTGAATGTCTTGGTGCACTACTTATCTCCTAGAAAACAACCTCCTCATCATCTGCATTCCTCTCCTTCATGTGAAATCCTCCACTGCCAATGATTTGCCATGTCTCCACCATGTCACTGATGCCCTGAGGTACTGTGTCATCAGCCACTGGCATTCAATTCATTATGAGCTCTGACTTGAGCTCTTTATCACCTGAGTTTAGGAATTTTATACTGTTTTTTTCCAAGGGAATTGCCTCAAATGGGATCTTTTCAAGGCAATAGTGCATGTATTTATTTAGTGGGAACTTAATTATCCATCACTGTGGTGCCACTCAAATGTTAGTATTTATCAGCAATTAAGCAGTGACAGAAGAACCTCCCAGATATACCAAAAGAACAGCATTGTGGAGCGTGAGATGATTTGCATTATATATTCAGCACTCTGCAGCATGATACATTACAGAAAGTGCCAATTTTTCTTTTCAATTGCTTTGAAAATCTAGCAGCAGGCACCTCTGGGAGGTTTCTCATTTCATTCAAGGCACATTTATTTAAAATGAGTATGGAGAAGAAACAGGACAGCTGAGCAAATGGTATGGAATGAAGAGGGGGAATTGTGAACAACAGATTTGATTTTCAGTGCCATGACAACAGTTTCTGTGCACGAGTTAGATGAAATTAGACAAAGTCCTGCTGCAGAGTGGACAAGTTGAGGCATTGAAGCAATCAGAAGATGGGCAAATGTCTAATAGGGAACTTGTTGTGCTGGCCAAAGCAGATTCTTGCTTATATTAAGGTCCCACCAAGAACACTTGCCAAGCACAGCAAGGGAGTGTTCTTAATATAACAAGATTGGTATTTCAAAATTATGGGCTATCATGGCTCCCAGCAGAATGCAGCAGACTCCATGCTCTTTGCCCTAGAGGGCTGTGCTGACTTAAAGGGTATCTGTCAGAGCTGTGCTTTGTGGAAGCCACATTTTACCACGCAATAAATATTACAGAGCTTTTGTGAAGGTCTGCTACGTAGATTTCACAAGGTATAACTCACTTCAAATTTCTTGCACGTATTGAAACTGGCTTCTTGTTCTTGCAAGGAGCAGGGCAAGCTGTGAGCAGTCCTGACAGGGTGTTGCCATAAAATCATGGCAGCATTAAAAAATAATATACCCTCAAAGGCCTAGATCTAAGCCACATGAGAAACAATTTCTCTGAAGCACTTTCCTTAGTAAAGACTGCTGTGAGTAGCCACTTCAGAGACAGCTCTCCAAAAGTGTTTTACATTATTGTGGTTTTTTTTGGAGATCAGGTTTTCACCAGGGCAACAGCATGCTTCACTATGCAATTCTTACTTAAGAAATTAGCAGAATTGCTCATATCTAAAATACAATCACTTAAAGCACAAAGGAGTGCTGGAAGACTTCAAACCAACATGCAAAAATCTGAGAAAGCCCTAAAAACTGAAACTGGATACTCAGGATATAAATATCAGAGTTATTTTTACTGTGTATTTCATTAGTGCTCCAGATAGTCTAAAAATGATCATCCTGCAGGCAGAACACAAAAGCATAGAGGCGCATTTATTTGTGGTGCCTAACCACGCAGCACCCAGGTTCCTCTACTCAGTACGAGAGAGCAGAGAAAAGGGGAACACAACAGAGTAAGAATGGAAAATAACAGGAAAGTCCATAGCATGGGTAAGTCTTATTTGCTCTTCTCCCTGCTGAGGAGCAGCTGTGAGCTGCATGACTTGCCTAGTTCACCTCAGCTTGAAGACAACGCTGACATTAAGCAGTTTGACTGTGCCCTCTGCTGTTAAGAGGAATAGGGAAAGGACTTACGTGTCTTGGAAATGGTTTCTAGGTGAACCAAAATGGATTTGTTTCTTGAGTCAAGCGTTTCCTCAAACTTGCCCAAGCATGCTTGCAGCTGCAGAAAGAGAAAAAAAGAAAGTAAATGAGAAGGTGAATGCATTGCCCTTTCTTTGTTTGAAAGAACACAGCCTCAAACAACACTGAACAATGACTGCAACACGTGGAATGGAACAGCCTGAAAATGGTTATTTATCTGTCGCTCAGAACAAGTCGTCCAGCTGTGGTTTGCAAACCCAAAGGATTTCTGCAATGGCTCAAAAAGCTCATGAAACATTGCAGACATCTTAACAGAATCCAAAAGAGAGATACCAATCTGTAAAATAGTGTTAATAATGGCATTAATCAAATCCACTATGAAACTGTTAGGGGGAGAGGTCTTCACCTTCAGACAGTAAGACTATAAGTAAGGCCAAACTACTCTTTTCAGGCAGAAGGCATAAGTAATTGATATTTGGAGACAGCCATAACAGCTTTTTCTCGCTTGTGAGACCCAGAGAAATTCCACAGCTGACTCAGAGGCAAGGCCCTAAAGACCTTGACCCTAAGGACAGGCCATAAAGCCAAAGGTATACGCAAAAACACCTGGCAACTGTTGATTCAAGTAGTCAGGATGAACAGTGTAATAATTCAAATATCAGCACAATAAAGGAGAGTAGGTTAATATTGTGTAGCATTGCTAGCTCTTCATTATTTTGCACTCTGAATTTGGATTAACTTACCTCTTGAATCTTGTCTTTGATGCTGGAAACGGAGGTGCTTAAAACCTCACTAAAATGAAAACAAGTATAAAACAGGCATGTAATTTACTGAAGTATACAGATATTGAAAAGATCACAGTAAACATGACACATCAAACACTGCAAGACATAGAGTAGTGCAGAATGTAAGTACAGAAATGTGCTTACTTCAGGGGCCATAACCCTTTGAAGTCACCTTACTTGTTTTAGGAAAGGATGGATTCTGCTGTGTAGAGTAGGAAAAAAAAATAGACATACACATTGTTGTAGTTTGAGCTGGGTGCCCCCCTGGTGCATTCACTTCCTGTGTCCAGAAGTCCAGCCCAGAGGGATGGACACAGGAAATTGTGTATTTCCTACCATAATTCTTTGCACCACTATAAGATCCAGTGCGGAGTCTGGCACTTCCTCTTTCCTTCCCTCTCCGAGACTTGGTAACTGGGGGAGAGATCTCCCGGCCATGGGCCTGATTGGGCCCAAGGCCACAGGGGGATGGGCAGTCTCAGGCCTGGCCAGCTGAGACTAGCCCAGCAGAGGGAGGGGGAAGAAGGAGCCCTGGGGGTTTTGCATGCACCCTCAGGTGGGGATGGGATCTCTCTTTGTCACTGCGCTTTGGGTTTTCTGTAACATTCACTGCTTTCTATTTAAACTTTCATCACTTTTGCAATCCGTTTGTCTGAGTCGTTATTTCTGCCTGTGGTGGGGAGGGGACCTGCCCCAACCCATTACACACATGCACATATATAGCATATACATGACATTCCTTTCTTTCAGCTCTCCCATTTTTGGCCTTCTTGCCTTTCAGCATTCATGCCTCTGTTGTAAGTTTTAGTTGGCATTTACACAACTGTCCATGAGCTCCTGGGATGCTCTTCCCATGCTATCTGCTCTGGAAGGACCCAGCCTTGGCGGCCGAAGTGATGTGCCTGTTGCTGGGATACATGAGTATTGTAAAATACTGCAGGGAAAATATAGGAAAGCTTCAGCATTCACAAAGCCCAAGCCAGGAAGAACAAATCTTTTTCTCCAGAGATTATGCCCGTGGTTTCTGTTATCTGTGCTTTTAAGCTCAGCAAGCCCATTGGAAACCAGGCTATACTCATGATTGTCTTATCAAACTGAAATGCAAGGGTGGTTGCTAAGCAAAGTGGCAACCTATTTCCTCTCTGAAGATCTGCATCCTTTAAAAATCAATCATTTAGTGGTCCAAGTTGCAACAATCAAAAAGGTGCAGGCCAGGTAGAGTCTAGGCTATGAATACTAGGCAGGGCCTCAGAAATCTTTCTAGCTTTATGGAAAGAAAGATAATAATTTTATTAGTCAAACTTGTGGGGGATACAAATGGATAAATTACACGTTTATCTTGGTAAAGATAATATAGCTACTTCTATAAACAGGCTTCTAATCTGGGAGTGAGTCTGGAGTGTGGGAAGGAGCAGAATTAATTTAAAGATGAAATAAAGGATAATTAAGAGTTCTGCCTAAACATTTGAAACTGTTTGTTCATTCCTCATAATTCACTTACAAAAATTCTCCTCTTGTCTAACAGGCATTAGAGAATCCAGGTTGGCCTTATCAGGAGTACAGTGCCCATTGCAAAAGAGGAAGAAGTACAAAGCCTGATTTGATCAAAGGCTTGTAATAAAAATGTCTTTCATTTGGATGTTACACTACAAAATGTTCAGCATTAAGAATTATTTATAGGGGCACTGGGAGTCTGACATCTTTCACTTTAGAGCTTCGAATGGTTAGCTTGTTCCTTAAAATCCTTCAGGACTTACAAATACATTTAACTCTTAACACCTGACAAGAGCAGGTGTAAATTACATTAGCAAATTATGCTTGTCTGCTAACAGAAAAGACATCAAAATCTTATATATAGGTAAAAATCTAGAGATCTGTGCAGGTTTGTAAAGGTGCAACCATTGCATCTTCCACTGCACACAGGTACGCTTAGCTATCTCCTCCTCTGGCACAAATGTGAAGGCTGTCCTCAGAGTTCCTGGGATCAGTTCCAACACAGTCTGTAAACTGTTGAGAAATAGGGGCTTTTGCAGGCAATCAACACAGGAGAAAAACCTGCTGATTAGATCAAGAATGGAAAATGCAAATTCCAGTTGGAGTTTCGTTGTTCCTTGTGGCTTATTGGCTGGGGGGGGGGGCGTTACATAAATTGCATCGCAAATAGACCCTTTTCTCTTCCGCTGTGACTCTTTCCAGGCAGACAGTATTGAAAACCTGGAGGAGTATGCAGCTCTGTCGTATATGACTTCTTAAGAGGGAAAGAAGGAGCTGCAGGGAGTGATAAGCACCAGCACAGAAAAGCATTCCAGTGGATGCCTACCTACCGATCGTATTTGTCCTTTATTTTGCTCTTATTCGCTTCAAACGTCTCGAAAACGTTTTTCCCTCTTCCTGGGCCGGAGGTGCTCAGCAAACCTTTCTCCTTCGCATCTTCGTCAAATAGCCGGGGTTTTGCCTGGTATTTGCTAAAAATACTGGGCTTGACCTGTTACACACACACAAAACAAAAACCAAACCAAGAACAAAACAAAATCAGGACATTCATTAGGAAAAAAACCCCTGTGACCGTTTGACACTGTGCCTTTAAGAACAAGCAGCGCTGAGACACTGGCTAAATGTTTTCGGTACTAGAACCAAAACATTCTGATATTCTAAACGAATTTCATTGGTTGATAGACAAAAATGCAGCTTTAGATTGTGAAGCAGTTGGAATTTTTTTTTTTTCCTCAGTTCAGTTCGGTTTGGGGAGTTGGGGGAGTTTGGGTGATCGGCCTGTTCTCCCTGTCTGCTTCGCTGCGAACTGCTGGAGTTGGCCTTCAGATAAGCAAACACTAATCCTGCATGGGCTTTTGAAGCTTACTAACAACTCTTTTCCTTAGTAACTTGCCTTTCTTTCTCTCTAACCCCCTTTTTGGGGAAAAAGGGAGGTAGAGGGGGAGAGAGGGGGTTCCAAGGAGGGGATCCCTCCCTCGGGGAGGGATTTTTGTTGTGTTATTTCTCTTTGCTGTATATTTCTGTGTATATATTGTAAATACCTGTGTATATTGTGTTATATATAACCTGCTTTCCATATATGCTTGTAAATATATAGCTTGCTCTTTGACTGGGTTAGCTGTGGTTTCTTACTCTGTGGAGGAGGGAGAGCTAAGCCCTCTCTCAACCTACCACAACCCCACACCAATATTAGTGCACCAAGAGCTTTGCAGATAGAGAGCACAGTGATTGGACATGACAGATTAGATTGGATGAGGAGATTAAGAATTTCATCAGATTGTGGTTCACTCAGGGTGCCCGGTTAGATTGGTTCCCTGTGGAACTGAGGGCCAGCCCAAATTCCACCAGACTCAGGCTTTTCTCTCATTTTGAAGGTTTTCAATTAGTTTCAGTCATCAGATGTGCAGATTTCTCCCCTGTATGCTCAACACAGAGACTATAAATGAATTCCAGTGTTTGTGGAACTGTGGGAAAGTTAAAGATGTCAGTGGGAGCTCCCTGCACAGGAATCTGCAGGAAAAAAAAACCCTGTTGAATTTCTTGGTGGATGACATCACCTTGCTGCCAACTAACAACATCACCAGACTGTAGATGAGTTTTTTCACATGTTTCAATATACATTTCAGAACAGGAAATGCAATATTAATATGAAAGCTGAAAAGATTTTCTTCATCATGCAAACTTCCCAGACGCTGCGTGACAAAAATGGAAATGCCTTTTCCTTAAAGCATAGGGAAATGCAAATCCCATTAGATTTTCTTCTTTCATTGTGAGGAGTGAATGTCCTGTTTTGTGCCTGATGAAAAGCTGCCACAGGACAAGATCCTCAGCGAAACACAGAGGACAGCTGATAGGATCTGGAACCGAAGTACAGCAGAGCTGCCACCACTGTTCAACCCTCATGTGTGCTCCCTGCTCCCCGTTAGCATTTCAGGAACTGTTTTGGTGAGGCTGGTAACATCAGAAACCACGTGCTGTAGGAGAAAGATTTTGAGTGTAGAAGGTCTTAATTTAAAACCATGCAGGCATCTGCTGTAACAACACCACAGCAAGATAATATTCAGTCAGTGGAAGTAAACATTGAACACCTTCGTCATTCCTGCAGAAAGCTAATGAAGAACAAGACTGTTTTTCAAAGAGGAGTAGATGTAATGTTCCACCTTGGCTAGGCAGTCTAAAGACACTAGCTTCAGACTAATTTCATATTACTTCAATAAGTATAAAAATATGATTAAAAAATAATACCTATCTCATTAATAAGTTCTAGTAATCTGCTATAAATCTGTTTTCACCTGACCAGGCTGCTACTTTCTCTAGTCACAGTAAATATGTGTGTATCAAGAAGATAAGATGATTTCAGCAGCTACTGACACTTGCAAACGTTATCACCTGGTTTCAGCATTTTCCATTAACTCTGAATGGTGATTGTGTGCCTGCACAGGCCTGAAAGAGAGGGAGACTCACATCCTTAGAGCTGTGCTGTGCCAGCTGCGTGCCCTGCTCCAGCGGCGCTGCTGGTGACTGCACATTCTCTGGGCAGAACTGGGAGCCAAAGAGCAGCTGAGAATCGCTCAAACTTGAGTAGTCGCTGGGAGCACTGCTCTGGCTGGAAAACTTGTTAGGCCTGAAATGGAGCAGAGTGGGTTGTCAATAAATCTTGAGGAATTAAAGAGCCAAACAGAATTCCCTGTTGGGGAACCGTTCTGCTCGAACCATCCAAGCGTGGCCCACACCAACAGGCTCATGTTCACTCTCTGCTCAGAGGGTACCACTGCTGTGACTGCATCATATTCAACAGTGTCTGGTTTTGCTATGGGAAGCCAACCTGCTTAGCTAAAGCTGCCACACCTGTACGAATGCAGTGCAGTAGCTCCGCATTCGCTTTGTGAGAGTGATGTTTCTCCAGCACGTCCTGCAACCAGAAGACCAAAACCAGGGCTGGCAAGTTCAGTTCATCCTACCTGCCTTGTCATGAGAGACACCTTGGGGTTTGCTCCTAGCAAGTGCTGGGTCTCTCACTTTTCACTACTGTGGATAATAATTTCTCTTGTTACTCAGACGTTGCTTGGCTTATTTAGAAGGCAGTTCCAACAGAGCAAACCTTCTGACTCCAATAGAGTAAACCTTTCTGACTGAGAACTATAGCTTCTTTGGCATATATTCTCCAGATGCCTAAAGACTGACACACTAGAACAACAAATAAACAGGAAGCATATGGCTGGGCAGATTGATCTGAATTGTTAGACATATTTCAAACATAAAAACACACTACTCAAAAGTTCTTTTTTTTTTCCCCCTGTGTGCCACCCAGATAAATCTTTCTTTGGCTAGCCTTGACTTTGTGCTGTGCTGCTCTGATCTGACTGCTCTTCAGAGATACAACTTCTGCTGCTTTGTGGACTAGGCTCATGGCACTGTCCCAGCTTCCCTCAGACAAGGCTTGCTCTGTACAGCTGCACCACTGCTCATTGGTTGGAGGCTGGCTTCAGTTTTTTGTTAGCAAAGATACAGAGGTTTTTTTTTTAGTTTTCACATGATCGCTGTTCCATTGCTCCATGTCCACAAAGTCTGATGGAGTGCTTAGGCTAGGTCCAGACATAAGAAAAGCCAAGCCAGGTTTACACTCTCAGCTCTTGCTGGTTTTAAGCTGCCAAAATGGATAGATGTGTTACTGCCTTTGGAACTGGGAATTACAGATCAAAATTAATGCAAACACTCTTAACCCAGAATTTTCCTTCCACGTCAAATCATATAAGTGAAGGAGAAGGAACGGGGTGCTAATTTGTGTGTATAACAAAAGATGATCATCCCAACATTTATTAGCAGTGACATGTTTGGTTAATTCCCAGTTTTGGAAGGAACCCAAACATCACATACACAAGAGGGAAGGGATTTGGCCACAGTTCTTGAACTGCTCAGTCTCCCTCTTCATTATATAGTGGTGCCAGTGACAATATCATATGAATACTTCAGGCTTTAAGCTCACTGAGTACACTGAGCCGCAGGCAAAAGCAGCTGAGGTATGGGTTTCTGGATTCTCACAAAGCCTGATAAATCTGTCTGATTTCAAACCTGTCTCTGGACCCCAAATCCACTAAGAAAGAAATCTGAATACAACTTTCACTAGTACAGCTTCTTGTTTCTATCTTAGCTAAGCTTTGTCAGTAAAACAAACAAACAAAACCCCCAAACCAAAACCAACCAACCAAAACAAAATGAGACGAAACAAAACAACAAACCCCAAACTTCTTTATCTTCAGCCTGCACGTCTGGGAGAGATGTGAGCACATGGGCTGCCACAAACCCACACAGGCAGGACCCCTGCTTGCAGTGTGAGTATCACATCTCCTGCACCAGTTTTCTAAATCCTCCTGTCTTCTATCCAGAAAAATCTCCCTCTTAGTTTAAAAAAGGGGTTTTTATAATCCTTAAGTGCTTTGCTGTCTTGTCACCCCCCCTTTGAATGTGCCTGGTATAACTGATAAATATCATATTCCACAGTCTGCTCATTTTCATGGTCCCTTCATACTGCTTAATGCCTGCAGTAAAAGATTCCTATTAAAAAAAAAAATATTCTGACCAGTGTTTTGAGGAGTGTTGAGCTGAGGGGACTTTATGAGCCATGTGACTTCCCCCACTCACTCTGCACTATGACCAAAGCAGCTGTTGATTGCTCAGGAGCCTCATTTTTCTGTCTGAAGTTCACTACTGCAGTGGTTGGTTTAGGAATGATGCCACTTCTGCACATTATGGTGAGGAGGTGAAACAGATGCCTCTCTTGAATACATTCCCTTGGGCCACAGAATTCTTTCCCCCTTGCTTAACACTCCTGGCAGTTCATTTACTAACCAGACCATCTGGGCAAGGCATCAGCCTGGCCACACTTGGCCCAAGCCAATCCTTGATGGTCAGGTCAAAAACTGTGGTTAGATCTGTGATCAGTTCTATGATCAGGCAGTCACAGCTCTTCTAACCACCTGACCATTCCCTTCAGGATGCCTGAGCTGCAGGGATGCATGCTCCATCCTAAATATAAATTCTTCCTTATAAACAGCCAGGAATCATCTCAGCTATTTAATGCCCATTAGAAGTCCCTCCTAGATGATACAACAGTTCATCTCAGGAGAGTTGCTAACACAAGCCATTCTCCAAGTTGTTCATGCATTTGTGCCCATAATATTCCTATGACATTGGCACTAGCATATGTCTCCAAAACCAAAACAGCTCAAGGCATGTAAACCAGGTTCTTGTTGGGTCCAAAAAAATGCTAAATGATCCTCTGGTGACCAGTGGAGCAATTTCTTTTTCCCACCTAACTTTATGTAACTCCAGCTCTTTCTGTAATATGAGCATGATCTAAACAACCTGTAGCCCTCTGCATGTCTGGGGAGTCAGCTAGCTCTTCACAGCCTCAGCTTCCATGTTGTCAGTGGGCATCTGCCCTCCACAAGAGAATTTGTATCTTCTGGAAGCTTGTTCCAGTTTTCTAAGTTCTGATTTCCACTTACAAAGATTTTAGCACAGCCATATGCCACTGTCTACCTTTCATTCCAAGGTTCTGCCTTGACCACAAACAGGTAACAGCAACAGATCCCCTACAACACAGTATGGGATAAATGCCCTCTTCTTGTGTTTCTGACAAACTAAAAATTCATGGCTATAAATTGCCATAGGCTTACAGGTCTTGTTTAAAAATGGTAATTGTTATTTGGGTCCATCCTTACGAGCCAACACCAAGGTTTAAGAACCATTTGGAAAAGCCAACTGATTTGTCTACAGTTTGTAAAATAACATTTATCCATGGCACTGCTGTGGGTGATTTTACTTAGTTTCCTCATCCTCACCAAACCTCATGCCAACATCTCACTTCTTCCCAAGCACTGTGCTTGAAGCTCATTTATGTTTTCCTGACACATTCCTTCAAGATGTAGTAAAGTCTCTTTCCTGAAGAAGATCTCTTTTTCTCCTGGTAGTAATCATGAGTAGGAGCAGTGACATAAAGTTCCTCTTCTTCTGATTGCCCTCTAGAAAATGTCCCAGCCCTTTCTGCTCCCCTTCTCAATTACAGACTAGGGCTGCATAACAGCAAATCCAGTTGAAATTCTGGGAGCTGCTGCTCACCTGTTCTTCCTCCTAGCTTTAGTCTGTGTCTGTAGGAACTCTTTCTCTCTCTGCTATGCTGCTCTTGTTGTCACTATTTGCTGCCTGCCAGTGTTTTCAACAAATGAGCAAGGATCAGCTCTGGATTTATGTGCAGAGGAACTTGAGTATCCAGGAGCCTGGAGGAGTTTAAATTGAGTTTCAGCAGTGATTGCCGCTTCCAGTCATTTGTCACCTCTTCACTTGGAATGGCCACAACATAAAATTATTATTTTTTGCTGTCTGTCCTTTGGAACAGCATGATCTCCTTGCTACAAATCATTTGTGCCATATCCTAAAAGGAATTTCTACAGACAGATTTCTGGCACTGGCCTTAATGCATTAATCACTATGAAATCCCTCTCGGTTATTCAGCTCAAACACCATCTCCCATTTCCAGATTTCAGGCTCAAAGTGATTGTTTTAATTCCTCAAGGTCACTTTTGTTTCCTATGAGCCACTCCATTATTCATTGAATTGTGATTCAATACTGCTCAGAGGTTCCTCACCTTGGAAACCATGTCAGCCCTTTGTCCTAAGCCAGCTGCGGGGCCTCACAGAGTTTTTTTCCTTAGGAAAAGGCTGGGATTTCCATGAAGCAACACTGTTCACTCACACAAAATGTATCTATGATTACATTAAGAATTAGACATCTGGAGACAGGGATGTTTTGCCCCATTGCAGTCTGAAGCCACCTTCCAGCCTGCACTTACAGCCCCAGGTTCTCATTCCTCCAAGGCACAGGGATTTTCTAATTGCTCTCCAAGTCTTTGTCCTGGCACTCTACTTCATTTTCTGCTTATTCTGGGACCTTAAGGCAGCTTCAGAGTATGTGGCCCTGATACGTGGGATGGAATTTTATGGGATAATGGATTGAATGAGGTTGTTAAATTTGGAAGTTTTCTGTCAACAGCAGAAATAAGCCACAGATAGCAGTGGCCCAAGTAGGCCTTAAATTATAGCATCACTTTTGAATGCCTCTTTAATGCTTTCACCATAAATTGGCTTTAAATACTCTCTGGTAGGCTTTCTGCTTCTGCTGTCTTTGGAAGGTATGTTAGTGGCTTTTTTGCCTTTAGCAATTGACAGCTTTTCATGTGGAACATGAAAATTCTCATAACTTCAATTTTAAACCATACTGTTTTCTATTTTGCTATTTGTTTTTGTCTTTCATTTCTTGAAGTATGCCTTTTCATTTTCAGTAGTCTCTTTACTATGCCAACTCAGTATTGGTCCTTCTCACATCTGATCTGATAAACTGGTATGCATTTGTTCTGAGCTTCCACATGAAGTCTAAATAATCCCTAGGCCTCAGGCAAGCATTTAACCCTTTTGGCTATTCAGATTTCTTTTTAATGAACTTCCTTATTACTGTGTCAGTATCTCTTTTGAAATTAAACAGTAGTGGATTATTGGCTTCTGTTGCTCCTGCAGAGATGCTGGCTTCAATTCACTAGTGTCACTCTAATGGCAGCTTTACAGACAGGAATACTGCCCTGAACACGAATGCTGTGCTCATCTCAGGTCCAAGGCAAGATGCATCCCTTCCCCAGAGAGTTTCCCAGCCAAGCCAGGTCTTTACAGTGTCTGGAAATGTACTTTCAGCATTACATCCTGGTGAAACTTACCCAGTCGATAGAAGGCTGATTGAAGCATTGCTGCTTTGCAGCTGCAGTTCTCTCATTCTCTGTGATCCTTCTTTCTTTGCCTGCCCTTCGGGCTGGGCAGACAGCAGCACTGCTTTAACACAGCACTTTCCCTAATGAAGTCTGGCATTTCCATCCACAAAAATTGTGTCATTAGTCAATACACTTAAATTGATCCTAAGCTTTCTCCACTGTAGAGCTGTCATTTTATCCACCTGACCCACTCGAACCTTCTTAAATAATTGGCACCCTGATGTTACAGCGTTGAACAAGATCATCTTCCCTCTGCTGCATGTATAGGATCTCTATTAGTCAATATTGATACATAAACCCAAGTGAAACAGGGACTTTGGTTCCACCAACCTATTTCTCAGTCTACTAGAAGTTACAGAGAAGCACATATGTGACTGACAGGGAGATAACAAATAAAACCCAGAGCAATTCTGGGCTTGTGCAGACCCACTGCCAGGAGGACACTATATCACTGTAGCTCTCAGGGACCTGGTGACAGCTGCTCTCAGAAGCAGCACCCTGACTCAAACTAGCGAAGAGCTCACTGTATGATTCATACCCTGCCTAGATTATATGCTGATTTCATGTTTCATTTTCAAAGCTCCTTGAAAGGCAGTAGTCTGGGGATTACAGAGTATCCCCTGGTGTGGAGAGAAAGGTTTCTAGTAACAGAACTGAGACAGGGAAAAGTAAGCAACACCTTTTCTCCTATTTCAAATGCATACACACACATGCACCTGAGTAGCTCTTTTTTTTTTTTTCCTTTGGAAAAAGTGAATTCCCCTCCTAAGAAAGAACCTTCTGCTGCTTAACTCCTCCAAAAACTCAGATGCATTTTCAGTAATGTTTTATGCCCTGTTTGATCCTTCTGAGCTCACTTGCAAAAAATGTGGAATGCTGGAGAGTGGGTGGTAAAATCTTGGCTGTATTTTCTTCCTGCATTAATAAATGAGTTAAAAGGAAAGACTTTGTAGCTGACAGGATACTTTGGAGGAAGGAATTCAAGTGATCCCTTTCCAAAAAGGCAACTTTACTTCCTCTACTCATTTCCTTGCCTATTGAACAATTCCACAGAATGATTTATGTACTTTTAAAAATACACATTGTATATTAACACAATTACATAATATTATATATATATATTATTATATATTAAGTGGTGAAGGTTAATATATTCTCTAAAATTCCCCTGCTCTGTCTCTGGCCAGAAGGAAAGTTATAGATTTTCAAACTACTTAGAAGCAACCTATTGAGAACAAAATTAAAACAAAACAAAAAGCAAACAAACAAACAAACAAAAAGCAAGCAATAAAATCTGGAGGTACCAAGAAGACAATAGAATTCTGCAAGGCCTATTTATAATGACAAAACCATGACAGATATAAACATGTTTTTCCCTGAACTGGCTCCCCTTTGACCCCTGCATCTGCACAAAATTCAATTAATTAATATACATATGACAAGTATTTTTATAATGGGCAAGGAAACTGCTATTATATTTTCATCATTATCCATTGTTGTGGTAACATCAGGCCAAAAAGACAGTATGACTACAGCTGTGAATCTGAACAACAGTTAGTTATGTAAGTGGGTTATTTAACTAAAAGAGGCTCAGAGGACCAAATTCATCAATTGGCTTCTCCAGAGTGAAAATAAATCTCACTGTATTTTTCAGCCATGTGATGCAAAAGGTGATGCTCTGCTGTAAAAAAAAATGCAGCTTGTCTTGCTCTTCAGATGCTTACATCCAAATAATATTTGTTGGCTCACTATATACTGTGGATGAGGGGAGTTCTAGCTGCTTTTTGACTTCTGCAGGGAAAAAATTAAGCCATGCATATAATTGCAGGATATGGAATAATTTTAAAGTTACATAATGTGCAACAATATTCCAAATCATGATTCATTTTATCTGCTCTCTGCACAAGGCAAGAGGGAGCATTTAACTTATGTAATTAGACGTAGATAGGACTTCCCTGGATAAAGCAGAGCAGAGCTCTCAGCTGATGCTGGCTTCTAAGTTTCCAGCAGTGGTGGGTCTGTGGTGGTGCCTGGCAGGCTGGGAGCAATGCAGGCACAAACAGGAGTAGGCTAAGTAACCACCATTAAGCAGACTGTAAGCATAGGTCAATTCTGGAGGTGTTTCACCCCAATGGCTCTCCAATACCACAAGTGTTTAATTAAATACACAAATTGCTCACTCTCCTCCTTCCCCACCCCACAGCCCCACCTTACCCTGTGGGTGTTGGTATGCTCAACATCTCCTTGATATTCCAGACGTTGAAATTCATGGTTTTTTTTCCCACAGCTGACACCCTCACTGGAAGCTGTCAGCCCTCACCATGCCCTGGCATGCATGGCCTCTGCCACCGTCTCTCCTACCTGTCTGTAGCCATTCATGCAGGGCCTGCTGGGAAGAGAGAAATAGACAGAGGTGAATGAGTGAGCCTGGCTTGGGAGAAGCATCCCCTGTGCTCCCTCACTGTGGGGAAAGCCCAGTTTAGGGGAGCATCCTCCTGCGCCCCCTCACCGTGAAGGGAGCCTGGCGCTGTAGGCCCGGCGCAGACCAGACCCACAAGGCCACGCCAGGGCCTGCAGGGCCCGGTGGCCCTCCGCAGTGCTGGGGTGCAGCTGCCTGCTGGACCTGCCTGCCCCACGGGGCTCCACTGGGGGCTGGGGGGGTGCTGGATTTCACCCAGGGCTGTTGATCAGCTCCAATGTGTTCCCATGGCAGGCACCTGGCCAGGCCGCGTCCTTCTGCTCCAGCCCAGAGCCCTGGGCAGACAGGGCATCACAGGGAAGAGGCAAAGAGGAGACAGGAGGAAAAGGAGGCTGCGAACCTGATGTCCAGGGCTGCCGCCATGGTGCCTGTTTGTTTCACTCCAGAGGCTGTGTGGTCTCTTATGTAAATAACTCCTGCGGAATTGCAGAGTTATTTCATTCCACCCATCAGGAGTGTTGAAGAAATAACCCATCACCTAAACACTCCCTGGAGAAAGAGTCTCAGATGCAGTTTCACTTGAATTTCTCTCTTGTGTATGTCCTGTATCTTCCCTCTTCGGGAATGGAAAATGGGCACGCTTACTTGTTGATTTTTTCCTCCTTTAATTCACACCAACTCCAATACTGGTTAAAATGATTGGTTGCTGGTTCCAAAGATACTCCATAAACACTAAAACACTGTAAAAATAAGGTTGATATAAATTCATGGATGGATTAGGGGAACTACTTAGATTCCCCTTTATGCTCTTTTGTCTATAGTATTAAAGGCAGCCTGGAGCTCAGAGGTGTCAAAATAATGGCTTTTCTGATGTATTTATCTGGCTTCCTAATCAAATCCCACAGAAATAAAGCTTTCATGTTAAAAAACAAAAACCCAACCAACCAGACAAAAAACCCACCACAGTAACAATTCTGGACTTTTACACATAAAAGACTTCTTGGACTGACTTTGTTGTGTTGTTTTTGCTTGTCCCTACAGTGCTAGGGCTGGTATAAATAGCTCAGATTTATCACAGTTGCTTGTTAACTCTCAACTGCATGGTGAGACTCTTAACAGGTTGATCTTCTAGGAACAGAATGGGGAATCACAACCTGGATTGTATTCCTGCTTCAGGAATGGGATAATGGCCAGGTTGTCCAAGGCAGCTGTGGGCTGGAAGGCAAACCTTCTTCCAGAGAGCTGTGCTGATGGAAACATTAATGTTTATTGCACTTGTTGAGTAAATAAAAGCCTTGTTCTGCTCCTAAACTGCCTACATCTCCACTGTACAGCATGGTGCTGCCAAAAGCCTTGCTGTGTTTCCAGGTTCTATACATCCCTACAACATAAATTGTGATTTTCCACAATTTTATTGCTCATAATTGCAAATCTGGCCCAGAACTCCCTTCAGAAGAGACTGTAGAGCCCTCTACCCATATTTGCAGCACTTCCACTGCCTTTAGGAAAGGATTTGATGGTGCTTTGCACACCACTGATAAGGCTTGGCATGTTATTTTAGGTTATTATACAGAGCTATTCCTATTTCTGGTATGGTGGAGCTTCCTGTTTTGAGTGTCTACCGAGTTTGTGGAATATGATAAATGAGATTCTTGTATTTCCATCTCTTCTGACTATGGAGAGAAATTTCTATGAGAAAAACATGGGGGTTTAATTATAGGTCTGACAGCTACCTTCAGTTCCAGGCTCCCCCATCCATAACACGCTCTGGGGAGATTAGCCATGTTGCCAGGAGCTGGCTCGTAGCTCTCCTTGTATCTGAAGTAACAGACTGCTTCTAATGTGTTCAAGTCTCTCATTTAGTAAAAATCAGCAGAAGCTGCCAGAAGATAGACAGCAATATATTTGGTACGTTCCTCAACCTTTTTCCTTTGTCACTTGTTTCATTAGAATCTCACTAGAGGTCTTCTGTTAATAATGTGTCAGCCTTCAAGGGTGGTCAGGACCATCATCCCTTTGCCTGAAGATCTCTCCATCTGCCCTCACTTCATCTGGATGGGATCCTGGTCCTGTGCCTAAAAGTGGAGATAGAAAAGAATGAGAAATCCACACGGTCATGGATTTCTGTTCACTTCAGGTGGAAGAGAGAAGCCAAAAGGTGCTGTGGTGGGTTGGTGAGCCAGACAATCCCATGCATGAAACAAGAGGCTTCCAAGAAAGGGGTAAACCCCTTGTGGGGCAGAGACTATTTGCCCTACTGCTGGAAACACTGCAAGAGCAAGGGACTCACAAGCCACGATTTCCCCCACTGGCATCTCCCGGCTCTTGCAGCCGGCATCACCTTGACTTTGGAAAAAGCAGCACTGGCCACCCCACCAGCAGCAGGGAAAGCTGAGAAGTTGGCACCTAGGGATGCAAATCTGCTGGTGACTCAGTGTCTGATTTATCCCACCCATGTGATGCTCCTGCAGGAAAAGCTTATTAATCAGCTCTGCATTTCCAGTGCAGCTCCATGATTTAGGGTCCCTCATGACTAAAGTTTTGGTGAGAGTGAAGTTGTTACATACCTTAGTGGTGTCTGGAAAGGGTTGGCAGGTTGAAAAGAGGTACTGGGGCAGCACTGGAGGGGGTCCATCATGTCACAGGACCCTGGGAAAGAAAAGCCCACCAAGGCACAGGTCAGGGACCACTGTGAAATGGAGCACTGATGCAATATTCATAGGTTGGAGCCACGTCATGCTCAGAGGAGGGGTTCTTCTGTCCAGCACCCCCAGCACAGTGGGAGCCACTGACCTTCTCCAGCTGCTGAGGTACAGATCAGTCACTAATTCGGGGCTCCCTGTTGATGCTGGCTCTGGCACAGTGGTGGTTTCTATGGCAACTCTAGAGGCAGATGCAGGGATGACTCCAGCTGAGGTACAGCCAGCCCAGCTATCCCAGGATGTTCCTCCCAAAACGCAGATGGCACACTGGGACAGATCCCCTTTCACCGCGCTGGGCAGGCGGTGGAAGCAGCAGGGCAGTGACACTGAAAACATCGTGCGAATGCTCTTCTCTGAATCATTTCCAACTATCCCCACGCATGATGCCCCTGGCAGACAGCACAGCCTGCCCCAGCAACGTGCCAGATGCTGCAGCACTCTGCCAGGATTTGGCCTCCTGCCTCTCTGGCCCTGATACCCATCTGAGGATCACATCACTGTCTTCTTGGAAAGGTCAGGCATCCACACTTGATATTTACCTGGACATGTGAGATCTTGCTAATGTATCAGTGAAAGATTGACTCCCTTGTCTGTGTCTGCTGCCACTCTTTGCTTTGATGTGCATGACTCTGCATGGAGCCAACACCAATGAGGCTCAGGGCAACTCACAGCACCAAGCAGCTGGAGGGGTTATCCCCACAATGGTCTTGCTGTGCACCCCTAAACATCATTCAGAGACACCACTGATATGGAGCTTACCTTCTCTTCCCAGCATCAGTAAGTGTGAGAAGTGGTGTTCCTGCCTGGGGGAGATGAACACAGTTGGATCTGGCTCTCCCAGGCACCACCTATGCTCCATTCTTTGAGATGGGGCTGTGGCACTAGATTTGGCCCAGGAGCCCCTGGCATCATTAGACATCTTGTATTATTTCTCGGCCATTCCCTGCCCTCTCTTGCACCCTGACTCCCCCACAACAAAGCTCCTCTCCTTCTGCTGCTTCACCTGCTGTAGTAACTTCACTCGCAGGAGAAGCTGAGCAGAAGCAAGGCTGTATTGAGATAGAGGGGCCACTGCTCAACTCTCCCTCTCTAAAATGAAAGCTGGATCCCTACAGTGCATTGCTTTGCTCTCCCTGGCAGTAAGTAAAGAAGCAAGAGCTGTCCCAGACCCATAGCATGCTGGGGAAGAGCTCACTAGGCTCTCTCTTGGGAGGTTTCCCAACAGGCTACAGCAGGCTACAGTCCCAGCCCAGAGCAGGATAACCAGAGATGACACAACTCCAGTGGGGTAAAGTTCCATGTCTTTCATTTATTTGAGGTGCTACATCACCTCCTAGGCACTGAGCTACAGGGCACCTCTGTGCTACATGAGACATCAACTGGGTCTATGACGACACAGCACTCACTGCTACACACATGGCACGGACACGCTGCAGCATGGCAGGGCCAGACAGGGCAGCATGGCCAGTGACAGTCCTGCCGCCACTGCTCCCTCCATGCTGCCAGCCACAGCCCTTCCATCAGGCAGGATTCTTGCCCTGGGCTCCATTATCACAGCAGTGCAGGAGCCAAGAGGAATTTCTGAAGCACGGTGAGGAACCTTGACTGCTTCTGCACCCAGCGTCACAGGATGGTGGCTCCCCAAGGCCAGGTCACCCGCACACACAGGTGCTTACACACCCTGTCCCTGTCTTCAGGCACTTGGTGCTCGGCCAAGGCTGGTCCTCAGGGCCCTGCTCAGGGTGCTTCACGCAGGCATAGAGCCTCAACAGCACCACTGGGACCCTGGGCTACCCCGCCAATGATGAAGAGCAGGCTGGGTGCTGGACAGCTGGAGCAGGAGCAGCGGCCAGTGGGCATGGGGGGCAGTGGCTCCCACTTCTTCTGCGAGAGGCTGAACCCTTCCACTGAGACCAGTGGGCAGGACTGGTTCCCTGTGGGAAACAGAAAAGCATCAGCCCCTCAGCAGCCCTCCCCACAGCCCATGCTCTGCCTTTCCCCCTACACACGCCTTTGGGCCCCCAGCAGTGGTCAGTGTTTGAGTACTCTGCTGCAGAGGTCTGCGATCCTAGAGGCAATTAGCAGGGTTGCAAGAGGATTAGTGGAATTCCTACAGGGAGGGCTGCTGGCACTGATGCTGCACTCTGCCCTTGTGCCAGCACCCCACAGCCATCACCATCACCAAGGGGGCAGCTGCAGCTGCTGCAGGGCTCAGAAGCAATGCCATGCTGCAGGCATCCAGCCAGCACCACTTGCCTTCCCCATCACCTCCTCCAGCCCTGCAGCAGGAGGTCTGGCTCGCCTTAGGCAAGCTTGGCAGTGTCTGGCAGCCCTCACTGCAGGGCTAGGGAGCTGCAGCTGGAGCCAGGCTCTCGGGGTAGCACTCCCTGCTGTATCCCTACTGCTGAGTGACAGCACTAACCTTTCCCCAGCTCTCTCGGGAAAGGGATGCATTGCTACAGCCCTGTATGATGGGGCTAAGCCGGTGTGGGCTGTGTGAGCTGCACATGAGTTAGGGAAAGCCTGGCCAAGGGGTGACAGCAGCAAGTAGGCAGCCTGTGAGGCAGGGCAATAAAGTCCCTCCAGCACTTGGGGGGCACAAAAGGGACACAACTGCAGACAGTGTTGAGGTACCCCTGTGGTTTTGCACAGCCAACCTCCTCACTGTCACATAGGTCACTAACGTGCCACAAAGGATGGGGGTGGGAACATGGCCACACGCCTATCCCCTGGTATTACCGAGGCCACCCACAGCCACCACTCTTCCTCCCAGGCAGCCAGCCACGAAGTCAGCTCTCTTCTCCCTCATGCGGACAGCACGGCTTGGCTTGCTCCATGCACCTGGGAACAAGAGGGTGTGAGCATCCACCACAGAGGCTCCTCTCTGCACACTGAGGCCCAGAATTCCCTGGGCTAACAGCTCCCTGGGGCCAGGAAGTGTAGCACAGGACTCACCACGGCTGCAAGGGGCTGATGCTCAGAGCCTGGATGAACTGTGCACCTCACAGACAGGCACCCCTCACCAAGACCCAGGGAGGCATCCTCTACCCACAGGGGATGCTTCCACCCCACCCAGGGACACAGAGCTCACCCTGCGTAGGATCGAACATCTCCACTGTGTTGACGAAGTGGGGGCGGGAATAGAAGTTGTGGGGCCCCGGCTGCTGCAGCCCTCCAAGGCTGAAGATGACGCCGTCAGCCATGGCACAGGCAGCGAAGGCGCGGCGGCTGGGGACACTGGGGTAGCGTGTCCAGCTCCTCGTCTCCAAGTCAAAGGCCTCAAGGGCAGTGACAGGCAGCTTGCCCTGCCGACCCCCTGTGCACAGACAAGATGCTGTAGCAGACGGCACCTTGGGCTGGCACCATCAGTGTGCTCAGCAAGCAGGATGGGGCCCACCGGCTGCAGTACTGGGGTGGGAGGGCAGCACAGAGCCACGCAGGATGCACCAGGTCATTCCCTGGTCTGGGGAGGCAGAGGAGGTAAAGTGCAGGGGCATGAGGGGCTGCTCAGCTCACCCCAGTGGCACCTACCCAGAACGAAGATCTTGTTGCCCTGCAAGAAGGCGGAGGCCCCATAGCAAGGAGTGGGCATGGAGGGCAGGGGCTGCCAGTGGTCCTTTGCCGGCTCATAGACGCGAACCAGTGCCTGGGGAGAGGTGTCTGCACCCATTCCCCCCAATGCATAGACAGCCCCATCTGCAAAAGAGGTGGCAGTGAGCTTGTGGGGACTGTGGGCAGTGCCACAGGGCTGGGAGTCTGCCCCGTGCCCTCCAGGGCAGACAGCACAGGCACTGCTAATCCCCACAGCCAGCTGCTGTTCCAGGGTGGCTGGAGGACAGTCCTTGTGACCACACCTGTGTCCAGCAGTGTTGTGACCCTGCTGGAACCCTCTTGGCCCCCTCTCCACCCCATCCATCAGGCTCAGAGTGGAGCATAAGGCCACTGGCTCTAATTATTCTCAGCAGTACAATCTCCCTGGAGACACCATGGCAACACAGCCATGCTGCCAAATCCTGCTCCCGATGCGGCCAGCACCCCTGTCCGCTCCCACCACTGCCCTGCTGTCTCCTCTGCCTGGCCCACCCTGATACAGCCTGGGGCCATGCCGTGGCATTCTCAGCTAGAGAGTACACATGGGCACCTCATGTGGAGGCCAACCCCATCCCCTGGCACATGGGCTGCTGGGCTGTGCCACAGCTCAGAGGTTGCTCAGCAAAGTTTGGGCAGGAATCACGGCATGTTCAATGCACAGTGTATCAAGCTGGGCTGGAGCAGGGTGCTCAGACGCCCCAACACAGCTCCCAGCCAGGGCAGCTGGGAAAGGCTCCCATGCCTGCCAGGTCTCCACATAACCCAGCCCGCAATCGGGCTTCTGGGGCAGGAGCATGACCTTGTAACTAAGTGGCAAATTCAGCTGCTGGGTGAAAGCCTCATTCAACATCCCAAACATTAGTGGGACTCAAATCATTGCCAGCCCCTGCATCTCTGCTTCTCTGGACAGCAGAAGTACCTGCATCCTCAGCCCCATTCCTCACCTCTCTGTACAGCCGAGATGCCCATGGAGGGCTGAGCCAGAGCCGCCTTCTTCTCCCACTTGCCCTCATCCACGTGGTAGACCTCGACAGAGGCGAGGGGGCTCTGCGCCGCATCCACACCACCCACGACCAGGATCTGCTTGCCCAGGGCGAGGGCAGCGGCGCCAGCCCGCGGTGTGAGCAGTGGTGGGAGAGTGGTCCAACGCTGTGCCAGGAGGTCGAGCACCTCGACAGCACCCAGAGCTCTCCCGCCGCCCCCACAGCCGCCCAGCACGAAGAGCTGCCCATCGCGGTGCGTGGCACTGCAGTACACACGCCTCGTGGGCATGGCAGGGAAGGTGGCCCATGCGAAGGCGCCGGCACCTGCCGCCATGGGCCGGCTCAGCCACCCCGGGGATCCCCGGGCTCTGGCCCTACTGTGCTGCCCATCCGGCCGGGCTCAGCGCTGACCTGGTTCTGCCTCCTGTGGGAAGAGCACCCAAGTCAGCACCCAGGCACCCACCACAGCCCCCAGTCCTGGCAAGCCGGTAAACCCCGGCAGTGTGACAGACCCCCTTCTCCGAGGCTCCCACCTGCACCCGCTGGAGCTCCTGCACCCCAAGGCTCCCCGCCTGTAGCCACCAGAGCTCCTGCTTGCAGGAGCTTCCTGCCTGCACTCACCCAGATTCCTAGTACCCAGGCCTCCTGCTCGCTGGGGCTCTCTGCCCATCCTATCCTGGCTCCCCCTCCCAAAGGCTTTCTGCCTTCACCTACCTGGGACTCCTGCACTCTGAGGCTCCCTGATCACCTTCTCCGGCCTCCCACTCCCCGGATCTCCTAATCTGCACCTACCGGGCCACCCACTTTCTGGGCTCTCTGCCCGCATCCACCGGGTTTCTATTCCCCGCGGTTCCTGCACACCGGGCTGCCGCTCTATAGGGCTCTTGGTGCACGATTTCAACGCATGGAGATTCTCGCACCCCAGGACTCCCTGCCCGCAATCACCGCGGTTGTCAGTGCACGGCTCGTACCTCCCCGAAGCTCCCACTCCCCGGGGCGCCCGGTGCACAGTCCGGACCCCCGACGCTCACGCTCTCGGCTCGCAGCCCACAACCGCCGGACCGCTGCTCTCCGCGGCTGCTGCTGCACAGCCCGCACCCACCGGCGCTCCCCGGGCTCCTGCGCGCAGCCCTCACCACCCGACTCTCCGCGCCGCACCGCCACCGGTAGCGGGGCAGGGACCGTGGTCGCGCTCACCTCTCCGCCCGCTCCGCCGTTCTCCGCACCGCTCCGCGATGCCGCTCGCGCCGGGCCCGCCCGCTGCCGGCGGAGGCGGCGCCGCGCCCGCCCAGACCCCCCCGCCGGGTCCCGCTTCTCTCCGCCGGCCCTCCTGGGGCCCTCGCTGCTGTCGGTTACCCTGCCAGGACGGAGCTGCAGCAGGAAGAGGGGCTGGAGAGACCCCCCGACACCGCACTCCCCTGCTACACGCTGCCAGTGCGGCAGCCGCCTCGGCACACAGCTCACGGCGCTGAGGAAGGCACCATCCTGCCCTGGAGACAACTCCCACTGAGGGGCTGCTAGGGACAGGATGTGAACTTGGCCCTGCTCTGAGCACAACCAAATCCTCTGCTGTCACTTTTATCCCCATTCAGATGAGCCCTGCAAATTAACGTGCCAGGAAATATGCTTTCCACCCACCAGCACTGGCAAAGCCGAGGGCAGGCAGAAAACACACCGGAAAAGAGCTAGAAAGAGTTGCTTTAAAATCGGGCAGAAATGACACGACATTGCTAGCTCTGTCAGGGAGAACACCATGGCGTGAATGGCACTGAGGCATCCCACCAGTAACACTGTGCTCACCCCAGCTCCACACCAGCCACTGGGGCAGGAGCAGAAAGGGAGGCATGAAAACTGTGTGGCTGCTTGTGCTGCTGCTGCAGCCCTGCCTGGCAAGCAGAGTAACACAGCCAGCTCCAGGTGCACACAGGAGCTGGCACAACAGGCAGTGCTGTCAAGTCAAGCAGGCAGCTCCCCACCATACTACCAAGCGAAGGAAAGCCACTTCCTCCAGGGATTCCATCACACAACTTCCCAGGAGGCTTGTGTTTGGGCATGGAGGCTCCTGGTAGGACTGAGCATACACATCACTCATCGGAGAGGGGACAGGTTGAAGCAGGAGCACAGTCCAGGAGTTTGCTGTGTGCAGTAGCAAGCAGAAGGTGTCCCAGTACAGAGTTCCTCAGCTGCACAAGGTGGAATCACTGTCCATCCCATTGCTGGTCCAGGGTGTCCTTCTCCATGCAGGCCAGGTAATGGTCATAGCTCTCCTCACATCTCCTCACACAGTTCAGGAAATAGTCCTCATTGGCAATGGCCTCCAGCAGGTCAGTTTGCACTAGGCACACGTTGTACAGCTCTGAGGTGGGAACACACCTGGGGCTGCTGCTGCCCTGCTTCGAAAACACCTGCAGGGAGAGAATGGTGCACAGAAGCACTTGTACTCTCTGTAGGCAGTGGTGCTAGGATGGTGCCTGGCACTAGTACAGAGTCCTGCAGCAGCACTGGTACCCAGCCCTCCTCCTTGGACAGGCACTTTCACAGTGGCTGTGGGTCAGTGGTAGAGAGCAGGGGCTCTTGTTTCTGCTCCAGCAGTAGAAGGTAAAGTTTCTCCAGATTTCTCCTCGCTCCTAGAAAGTGCCTTTGGCTCCAAACCACCTTGGCACCATGTGACTTGGGTTCCTCTAAGGAAAAGGTCACACCACACTGCTTAAAGAAAGTGGCTCTGTGAAGCAGCCAACCCCTGGAAAACCTCTGCCAACAGCTCTTCCTTTGGCTTCCACTGCATCACACAGAGGAGAACAGGGATTTCACCTTCTAATCTTTAGCACAGCTCTGCCTAAGGCCACTTGGCAATCTGTTTCCCTCCCAGTGAGGCCCTGTCACTGTCACCAGCACAAGGACAGCCCTGCAGAGCTGGCAGTGCAAGAGGAAGGTAAGATGACATCCAACCTATGGATTCTGGCTGCAGGACAGCAATGTCCTGGCAGCAGGGATGATGCACCATGGTTTGATCCTACCTGGCTCACATGGTGTCGGGACAGTCATGGGGTCTGGCTGCATGGCTGCCCTGAGACAAGCCAAGCAACCTGACTGACTAGTTATGCTGGCTACAGACTATGAGAGGAGGAACTCCTTGATCAGGGAAACAGCCTGAGGCTGAAATGTAGCAAAGGTACTCTGTGAACCATGTTCCAGCTGCTGAAGATACACAGGCAGCAGCTGGCTGCAGGCTCTCAGCACAGCCTTCCACAGTAACTCCCCCAAATCAGGCATGGCACAGATCAAAGGCTGTTCCTGACAGGTCCGCTCCAGGCAGTGACAACTGACATCTGTTACAACTCTATGAGCTGAGAAAGCTTGTATGGAAGGGAATATCCAGTGAGGATCCCATCCCTCACCGTTCCCTGGGTGTCTGGCAAATGCTGCTGACCAAGTTTCCTCCTCTCCCTGAGCTGTTTCCTCTCAGATGGAAATGGGGAGAGGTTCAGGCTTGCCTGTGATCTGCAGCTCTTGTTTGAGCACAAATAGTTGTCCAGATGACAGGCATAATTCTGCCTGCATGAACATTCCCTTTTCCATGTGTAATCCACCAAAAACACTGCCCTTGTGATTCAGTACCACAGACAAGGCACAGCCCAAGGCTGACTACCACCACAGTCGCTGTTACTGGCAGCAGGCACAACTCACTTGGTAGAGCAGAAGCGCTCGGCAGCAAGCGCAGGCAGCCAGCACCTGCAGTTCTCTGCCAACTGAAGCTGGTGGCATGGGGTGCAGCGACACCAAGGCTATGCCTTGATCTCCCTTTGTAGGCTTGTGTTTGTGCAAAGGGGACAAAATGTGTCTGACCCCAGTGGGGACAGCCCCCAGCTCAGGCCTTCAGTTGCCTACCTGGGGACGAACGATGGTGTCTGCGTCATCCAGACGGATGTTGTCATCAATGAAGATGTGATGAATGTCAGGATCATGAGGGTCAATCCACAGGGGCTTCCCACCCCGAGAGGAGAACTGATTTCTAGCCCACCTGAAACAGCAAGCAGGACAAGAAGCAGTCAGGGAAGGAAGAGACTGACAGCTCTCAGGTAAAGGCAGCCCAGGCTGCGCTGCAGGCTCAGAGCAACCTCAGAGCCAGAGACGCAGGACAGAGATCACCCTGTGCCTCTGCCTGCTTCTGCCTCCTGGGAAAGAGGCATTTTGGAGCAAGAAGAAAATCAAAGGGTGCTTGGAGAACAGCAGGAGGTACACCAGGGGATGGGGACTCGAGGAAAGATGCAAGAGCCCCATCACACTGTCCACAGGCAAAATAAGGAGCATTGAAATGATAGGCGCCCCAACAATGTAAAAACCTCAACACTATGAGCAATCTCAAAGTAGGAGAAGCTCAGAGAATCACAGGAGAGAAGAACATACTCTGTCCACTTCCTTGGTGCCCTGTTTCTCACCAGTCATAGTGGTCTTGGAAGCCTCCAATTCCCTCAAAGGAGCTGAAGTAGTCATAAAGTTTTCTTCTATTTTCCCGGGTGGCCATCCGCTCTGCTCCCTTTGTCAGCACCACCTCTCGCTTGCTGCAGCGTATCTGGCCAGGAGTGAGGTCCACGGGGAGCTGCAGGATGGCAGGAAGCAGAAGAGGCAAAATTATCAAAGCAGAGGCAAAATTATCAAAGGCTGTTTTGTGCACTGTCAGAGACACCAAGCAGCAGGGTGGAGACTCTCCACCACTGCAGACCAGGAGGACAGTGCTGGAGAGAAGATGAGAAGATGTGGAGTCCCTCCTACCAAAATTCATTCCCTTCCCACAGGTGGTAGGAAAAAATGATCTCCCAGTTGCATGCTGCCCCCATTTCAGTTTCTGTTCCCCATCAACACTCTGAGAACAACTGAATCATCTTCTGAAGATCATTCCCAGTGTTCCTGACTGGCATATGGCACAGTGGAGAGCATGGCTGTAGTCAGCTCTGAGCCAGGGAGACCCACTCTGCTGCAGCAGTCCCTCTCTGGGAGAATCACAAAGTAGTTTGGGTTGAAAGGACCTATAAAGGTCATCTAGTCTCTCCCCTCTGCAGCAGGCAGGGACAGGTTGTTCAGAGCCCTGTCCAATCTGACCTTAAATGTTTCCAGGGATAGGGCAACCTGTGCCAGTGTTTTACTGTCATTGTAAAAAAATTTACTGTTTACATCTAGTTTAAATCTCCCCTCTTTTAGTTTAAAGCCATCACCCCTTGTCCTGCTACAACAAGCCATGCTAAAAGCCCTGTCCCCATTTTCAATGGCCCCTTTGAAGTACTGGAAGGCTATAGTGAGGTCTCCCTGTAGCCTTCTCTTCTCCAGGCTAATTCAACCCTAATTCTTTCAGCCTGTCCCCACAGCAGAAGGGTTCTAGCCTTTGGATCATTTTTGTGTCCTCCATGGACCAGCTCCAACAGGTCCATGTCTTTCCTGTGTTGAGGATTCCAGAGCTGTACACACTGCATCCAGAGAAGGGATGCTCTGTCCAGTCTGGGACATCCCAAGGAGAGACCTTTCCCACAGAGGATACGTGCACACACACGTTACTGCCTTCACCCCAAGGTGTATGAAAATCAGGCCTGCTGAGCAGCTCAGGGCAGCACTGCTGCAGGCCGGGCCCTTGGGGTGCCACTCACTGCCACATCCCGCAGGGCTGGGAACTGAGGGTGTTGCCCGGCCAGGGCGCAGCTCACAGCCCGGAGGGCACGAGGCAGGTCGGTGCCGAAGGTGCGGAAGATGACGGCGAAAGTCCTGCCGTCCCGGTGCAGGGAGTCGAGGAGACGAAAGAAGGCAGGCAGGATAAGGTGGTAGCGCTTGCTGTGTTCTCCCTGCACCGAGAAGACGTCATGCGGCCGGCCCGGCCACTCCAGCAGCTGCAGGTGCCGGTCGTGAAGGCTGCCAAAGCACCGTCCCGGGCCCCGCTCCGTGAAGGCCGGGTCCCGGCCGTGGTGGTTGTAGTAGCTGATGGCGCCGGGGCAGGGAGGAGCCAGGGAGGGCCGGTCGCTCGCCCACTGCCATTCGCCTGCAAGAGAGGACAGCGGTCAGCCCTTGCCACACACCCGGAACCCCTCAGGCCCCGGCCCCGTCGCTCACCGGAGGCCCCGGCACAGCCCCAGGTGACGGTGCAGAGGAAGCTATTAAGGGCGGCTCGCGGGCCCTGCCCCGACACCGCGTCCGCCACCACCACCGTGTTGTTCAGGTCCACATGTAGCACCAGCCGCCGCCGCCGCCCGGCCCCGCCGCTCATGACCACCGGCCCCGGCCCCGGCCGTGCCGCCGTTACCTGGAAACGGCTCCGCTTCCGTCCGCTCCGCTTCCGCCGCCCGGCGCCCCCTGCCGGCCCGGGATTGCGCCGCTCGCCAGCGGCGCCCTCACCACGGTTGCCATGGGCACCGGCAAACGCGGCGCAGAGTCAGAGGTAGGAGCCAGGGGGGTGTGACCGAACCTGCGGTTGTGGGCGTGGCCCGGCCCGCGGACAGGAGGCCGGAAGCGGAAGTGGGAGCTGCTTCCGGCTGCTCCGCGGGCGGCCATGTTGGAGCGGCGGCGGCAGCGCAGCGGCGGGTGCGGGTCTGGCGGCGGCCGGTAGGTTGGGGCCGGCGGTGACCGGGCCCCGCGCTCCCGGGCGAGGGCGCTGCCGAGCCGCCTGGCGGGGCGGCCCCCGGGCGCTGAAGGCGGAGCCGTGGCGCCGAGGGCCCCGCCCTGGCCCCCGCCCCCCCCTCCTTACCCCGGGCCCAGGAGCCGGCGCCGGCCGAGCTCTGGGGGGCCGCACCCGCTGTCTGCACCAATCACCTCCCTACAGCCCCGCTGGGAGGGTACCGGCACTGGGAGGGTCTGTTCGGTCCGGGGCTCTGCCAGCCTGTCCAGGTCTCCCGCCGGTGCCTTCTTACCGGACTGGGCCTGGGGGTGTGGTGCGAAGGACGGGCGCTCGGAAAGGGGCATCTCCTCCACCGAGGGGTGGGCTGGGGACGAGAGGCCAGGCCGAGCCGAGGGACTGGGCCGCCCCAGCGGCCTCCGGCGAGCCCCCTCGAATCTCCAACAGCCGCCATCTCCATAGGCTACTCCAGACCTACGTCTGGGCCAGTCCAGCAGCCGGCTTAGTGCAGAACCCTTTCCTCCAGCTTCACTCCCGGAACACCGGGCAGCTAAACTCGCACTGGCATTGCTCGAACCTCATATGAAGGTTTTGCCAGCACAGTGCTTGCTCCCGTGCTAGGAACACTGTGGGCCTGTTGCCCTGTGGCATGTTAGCCGAGGCGCATCCTCCAGTAGAATATTCAGTGAGTGAATTCCTGTCGGGTGGGCAGACTTGGGGCATGCCTGCTCATTGCCAGCTTCTGTTTCTACTACAACCTGCATCGCACGAAAGGAGACAAAGTGGATTGATGTTGAGCTCTCCTGTCCCCATTGAGATGTCACAGCCTCTCCATTCAACATCAGAGTCCCCCTTCAGGCGTCCCAGCTGTTCCTGGGCTCTCTGCAGCCTGTAGATGATCTGTTTTACAGCCTGTTGAGTGCACATTGGTGCTTGTGCTTTTCTGTTGTTTGCTCCCTCTCTACTAGATCAGGATTAAGCTTTGCGCTCTTGCCGGTTTCACTGTGCCTGCTGCCGTTTGTTCACTTTGGAGGTGGTTGATGATGCTGTCCAGGGCTCTGTCAGAGCACTGCCCTGCCTGCCTCCCCTCCTCTGTGGGAGATCCTCCCGCCTGTCGCAAAACAACTGCATTATCCTCCTCCAAATCCCTCTTGTGCTGTGACGTCTGCAGAACACTTGACTGAGATTAGTCCGTCATGTGTAGGCTCTTACCCCCCACTGCTGACCTGTGCTTCCCCTTCTCCAGCTGTTTTTGGCTCATATTTCTTCCCTGTTTGTGCTGCCCTTGTCAGCACCGGCAGCCCTTGGGGGCTGACTCTCCTGTGGCTGTGGTGAAACCAGTTCCGGGAGGAACATCTTGTGTGTTCCTTGCTCTGCCTGCTCATGCACTGAGTTCTCCACCACAGCTTTCTTGCCTGTGTACTGCCCTCCCCAGCAGTGTCTCCAACAACTTCTGCATTTCCCTGAAAAGGACTTTTCACTGAATTGTCATTATATTTATGAGAGTTATAAATGAAACTAAAGGTTTTCTGTCTCCACAGTGCAGTGTCCAGCTGCAGAGCTGGCATGGCTGCTAGCTCAGTGTGAGAAGACTGGAGTTCTCCTGGGTGCAGAGAAAGTCCTTCCTGGAGTGCTTTTCAGCCTGTATTTTTTATTTAAAGCTACAATTTCTGGGTTTGTCCCAGGCAGATGGCTGTGCAGTGCCCTGAGCGTGATCCCAAAGTTGTCTGTCAGGCCATTGTACACTTGGCCCTGGTGATGTGTGTTTCCTTCTTGCTGCCCTGCTTGAATTTCCTGCTTCCTCCTCACTTGGCAGTGAGTGCCCTTGGATCAACATCAGTTTGCTGTGACAGCAAGTTGCAGACCATTGTTTAAACAAGAGAACAAGGAGTGATGTTGCCTTGCCACAGTGTTTGGCATCAGTGAAACGCAACTGAGACAGCCTCTGGCTCTGCTGTCAGGTATTCAGTATTCAGTATCACTAAGGTTGGAAGAGACCTCAAAGATCATCGAGTCCAACCTGTCACCACAGACCTCATGACTAGAGTAGGGAGGACACTAGTGCCCACTGCAGGCTTGAACTCACGACCTTCCCCATTAAAGGTCTTATGTGCTACCAACTGAGCCACACCAGGGGGCTCAGGTCTTCAGGTGGAAGCTGCTGCTTTGGCAGAGACTTGGAATCAGTTGTTGATTAGAGTCAAGTAAGAAGCTGGAAAATGCCATGTGGTGCAGGGATAGACTTGAGTGTTGAGGCTCAGTTTTGAGATGGCTTGATCGTGGTTTTCTTGGTGTGTGCACAGGGAGAGAAGCCAGCGAAGGACACCTTTACCAAGGGCAAGGAGAGTTGGTTACCCAAAGGTGCAGTGTGTCAGACTCAAACTGGAAACAAGCTGCAAGATTTTACTGAGTTAACCATTGGAACCCTTCATCTTGGGACGGGTGGGATGGGATTGCCTGAAATATTTCTTTAGCTTTGTGGATGTTTTTGCGAGAGATCTTTTAGTTCCGCTTCGGAGATTAATGGGGGATGGGATTTTCTTGGTGATGCTTCTGATTTGGGTTATGCCCAGAATCTGACCTGATGTTTGTAAGTGATCACACCTAAGCTTAATGATTTCAGCTTCCCGCTTAAAAATGCAAGATGATTTCAGTTGCTGTAAGCTAACTGTTTTCTCTCTCCTTTTGAGGTGTCAAGGCTTGTTTTTCCAGTAATTTGGACCATTTTGAAGCACTCACTTGACTAATGCCATGAATATTGCAGTGAACAATGTGGAAGAAAAAGCAGTCCATTCCTGGTCAAGAATTTCCTCTGCAGGACAGAAAGTGCTGGAGGAATCCCTCCGAGTCTTTAACCCAATGTCCAAGGACCTTTCTGACACAGAGACCCAGCTGGTGGCCTTCATTCAGAGCCTGAAGGAGGAGGGCTACCAGCCCACAATCCTGAGGAGTAAGGATGTGTATGGGTACAGCTCATGCACAGCAGACACACCCAGTCTCACAAAGGAGAGCATCCAGCACAGCTGCACCGATGCCGCCGAGCCTGCTGAGGGGCCGGCTGGGAACGCCGCGGCTGCGGCCAAGCGGCCGGCTTCGCCCACCCGCCTCTCGCTGAACTCTGCGAAGGTCTCTGCTCGGCCAGTCTCGAAAGGGGATTCCACAAATCTCCTCTTGAGCTCCTTGAAGCAGAGAAGATCTGGCACATCCAAGGCCGCGTCAGGGGGCTACCCTACAGGCACTTATCCTGACGTGTACCCAGCCATGAGACTGTCAGTGGTTCTGGAAGCCCTGGTGCCGCTGAAAACTACCACGCCCTGTGTGGAGTCCAAGTACACACGAGGGTGTGTTGGGATCTCGCCTTCAGACCTTAAGCTCCTCAAGGCTGCCAGTCCACCAAGGCAGTTTTCTTCAGGCAAGACCGCTAAAGTAACAGAAGGTAAGGGGTACAGGCATTTGATAAAGAAAGCACCAGATCCTGCCACCCTTGCTTTGAATCTTCTGAAGGGACCAAAGGGTGGTGTGCTGCAGGAGAGCAATGCTTGCAAAGCCTCGGGAGTCCTCAACGGGAGAGTCACAGGCAGCTCGTCCCAAGGCTGCACCACAGCACAGCAATCCCGGGCCTTGAAAATCAAAGATAAGGAAGCTCTGGTGGGGAAAACTGAGTGGAAGGACAGCAGCACGTACCGGGAGAGCGTTGGGCGAAAGAAGAGAAGAGCTGCAGAGGCAAGAGAGGCACCACAGAGGAAAAAAGCAAACACCGTTCCTGTCAGGAGCAAATCTCGACGAGCTCAGAGCACTTTGAACCTGCTGAAATTCCAGGCCATCAAGGTGGGCAACTCTTCCTCTGATGATGAAGTGAGAAGGAAAGCACAGAAGATCCTTAGGGTCAACCTGTCCCCTGTGATCCGAATTCAGCCCTTGTCCCACGCTCACAGCGTCCCCTGAGTTTCTTCACTCGGTCACTTTTTTTTGTGAGTACATAAATACAAGCCTGGCACCAGAGTGTGGAGACGTTTAAGAGCGAGTCTGGATCTCTGGTGCCTAGTGATGATATGTCAACTCACCTGCAGACAGAGCAGCCTGCTCTGATGCTGTTTCTGCCTGTCTACCACTGCTCTGCAGAACTGACTGCAGACCTGCAAAGTCTGCTCAGGAAGGTGGCATGGTGACTGTCACCCACGGCAAGCTGAGCAGGCCGGAGCGCTCGCTTCCTGCAGGCACCCTCTGTAACGTGGCAGGCTGCACTCTTGTGCAGGGGGAGGACATGGGACTTTTTCATGACATTGATGCACTGTGATATTGCTCTTTTTCAAGCTGTACATTTACTGGGTTTATTTTGATCAAATTTTATAACTTTATATATCTATATATCCATAGATGTGCATATAGCCCAGGAACTGTGGGAAGATGCACTTCCTTCATCCTCTGGGATTGGGTTTGATAGCTTTTGTGCCCCCTCCCCTTCAGCCAGTCTTTTGTTGGAAGGTGCCAGGATTTCTTTGTGATTCAGTGTTGTGACAGCCTGTTCTGGGCTTTCTGGAGCAGCTCAGGGGCAGGCAGAGGTATAGCCACTTGTTTGTCTCCAGAAACTCCAAGCCATTTGGAGAATTACCAGCTGATCGTTTTAATCATACTTTCGGTATTACCTCTGCGTAAGAGCGAGGGACTGTTACAAGGCTGTTGCCTGCAAGTCTGCCTGATGTCTCTAGGTGCCTCCACCATTCGTTGTAGCAGAAGCTCTGATCTCATGGTAGAGGTTTGCCTCCAAAGAGCAATTCCTTCTCAGCACCCAGCGTTGCTCAGCTCTCCTGTACCCCAGGTGCAGGTGTAGAACATGACCTGTGACTGTTAGAGCCAAAGGGCTGGAGCTGTTAATAGGAATGGGATAAGTGTCCTGCCCACCACTTAACTGCTTTGCTGTTGCTGGGTGTTTGAGGAGCAGGTTCTAGGTGCAGGTAAAGAAGACAAAGGCTGTCTTTGAATGTATCAGATACATCCTGCTGGTCCCAGAGCTCACTGGGATAGTTGAGCCCAAATTAAACAGAAAATCAAAAGACTTGAGAGGATATATGCCAGTACTTAAATGTAGTGAGTTTCTTTGTGTTGGTTTGCAAGGGTAAAGCAGTAGGAGGGGAGATCAGCACTGTATTGTGCTGGGTGTCAGCTTTGGGATGTTGTGAGAAGGTGTGTGGCAGGTGTGAAAGCTCTGGGAGGGCAGGCAAAGCTCCTGGAGGGCAGGCTCTGCCTGTCCCCAGGAGGCACTGTGGAACTGCAGATGGCTGCATTGGCCTTCCTGCGCCAGGGCATGCTGTTGGATGTGAATACAGACTGTGCACTGCTGGAGTGGAGAACGAGTCTGCTCTCCACGGGGAGGGATCTGCAAGCCACAGGAGAAATACCGTGCCGGAGCTGAGTGCTGCCACTGTCACCTTGTGGGGTGGTCTCCAATGAGACATCTGCATTGGGATACTGCAAAAGCAGAACCTGGTGGCTTGGGGAGAGGAGGAAGCGTCGTCCCAAGCATGAGCCCAGCTCTGTGTGCTGCTGTACGTTCAGATTTCTGCAGCAGCAGCCCAGTAATCCACTCATTCTCTCACCAGCTCAAAATACCAGTTGTGTGACCTAGTAATCTCTGTGGACATTGGCTGAAGTGATGAGCTCCCCTGGGAAGCCCCAGCTCTTACGTTTCAGTCCCTCCCTAGCACTTGGCTGGCTTTCAGCACTTTGTAAAAGGGGTCAGTGTCTAATCCTCAGCTCAGAGAGGAAAAACGTGGCACAGAGGAGGTTCATAAGCGAGTGAGAGTGCAGGGAAGCTGGGTGTCCCATGGCACAGTTGGGGTTCTCCCCACCGTTGCCCAGCTAGAACAGGGTGGAGGTTCTTCCTGAAGGGGTGGTTGCAGGTTCTGAACCACATGCTCAGGTTCTGCACGGTTTTACTGTGCCTGTCTGCACTGCTGTCAGAGATCCGTAACTTGCAGCATTGAGACTGAGCTGTGAACGCCACTGGCTGACTGCAGAGGAAGGAGAAACATTTTCTTCTGCTTCTTGTGTTTTAAAATGCCCTGGCAGAGAGTTCCCTGTCCTGACATGATGCTGGATGATGCAGAACCCTCCATCACTGTTCACTGGCCAAATATTGCTTTGTCCCTTTTGTTCCCAATCCTTCAGACCTTTCTTATTCCCACGCTCTCAAATGCCAGGTCTCGAAGTCTTGCACTGGAGTTTCTCTTTTTGGCTGCTTCCCGAGGAGGGCTCTGAACTTCTGCCTGTGGTATCACTGCCTGACAGGCTGCTCAGCAGCTTCCTCTTTTCCCAGCCCCTTATAAGGGCACTGAGAGCTGTCTCTGGAGCCTCTTCATGCAGTACAGACATCCCAGCTGAGTGCCTGGCCTCCAATGGGAAAAACAGCCATGCATCAACAGGACTGAATTCAGGTTGCTTTTCCTCCAGCCTGAGCAGGAAGATGAGCAGCTGAAGCCAGCTTATCCAGCCACATTCCTCTTCTTCATTGTGTTTCTTCCCCAGCTGTACTGCTGCCTGCCTCGTCACTCTTCTCCCTCATTTGTTATCTTTTGCTGCTTGGGTCTTTGCCAGTCAAGGACTTGGTTTGTACTGTTGGCTTAACACATCCAGCAAAACATATTGCCTTAGCTCTGCCATGCCTTTCCTGGCACCAAGCTGAATGCTGCAAATGTTTTGTGGTGGCAGCTTGCCTTAGGTCCTGCCCAGGCCACCAGCAAGAAGTCTTCTGCTCCACAGTGAGAGATGAGCATCAAAACTGCTTCTGTGCCACTGAGTTTTCTGCCAGGGAAGTGAGCAAGCTCTGTGCTCAGGACCTTGCTCATCATCAGCCCAGTCTCTTGTCAGCTCTTCTGCACATCTCTAAGACTGCAGGGCCCCTGGTCTCAATTCTCTACCCTCTGATGTCTCCTCTTCATCCTCATAGGTTATTAGGAAACTTGGCTGGAAGGAGTGCAGCTTGGGGTCTGGAGAACAGGTCTTGTGAGGAGTGGGTAAGGGAGCTGGGATTCTTTAGTCTGGAGAAGAGAAGTCTGGAGGGAGACCTTACTGCTTTCTACAACTACCTGGAAGGAGTTTGTAGTGAGGTGGGTGTTGGTCTCGTCTCTCAAGTGATAGGACAAGAGGAAATGGCCTCAAGTTGCACCAGTGGAGGTTTAGATTGGTTATTAGGGAAAATTTCTTTACTGCATTGGCATTGGAACAAGCTGAGCAGGGAAGTGGTGGAGTCACCATCCCTGTAGATGTTAAACAAACCCCATGAGATGTGGCACTTTGGGACATGGTTTTAGCAGTCATGGTAGTGTTGGATTAACAGTTGGACTTGATGATCTTAGAAGTCTTTTCCAACCTTGATGATTGTATGACTGTTATTCACAGAGAGGCTGTAGAGCCCCAGTGCCCATGTCAGCAAGTGCTCCTGGTCATCTAGTGCTGGCAGACCTCGTGCTGTGCAGCCTGCTGGTGGTTGGTTCTGCCATCCTCTGTGCAGGTGCTCCTGGCATCTTGGCCCTTCAACACTTGATGTTTAGGAGGCTGCAGAAGAGGTCTGTTGTAGACACTGCAGTCTGGTGTTAGGGAAGATGAAGAGTTTGATCAAACCACACGTGCCCAAGACCTGATCTCACAAGATCTCACCCTCCAGAGGTCCCTTCCACCCCACGCTATTCTGTGACAGCAGAATAACACTTGCCTTCCAGTGATCTGGGCAGCAGTGACTGGCAGGGCACACAGAAAGGTGTTGCCTGGAGTGCTGTGGTCTCTGCTGATTATGCTCTATGCAGGTTGTTCAGACCTGTTTCTGAATTAGTCACTTTGAATTCATCCAAGTGCCTAAGCTGGTCTATGCTGTTCCTGGGCACTGTGACAAGCCAGAGCTTTGGAGATTCTTAGGAATGCTTTTACTGCATGGATGTGTGCCACTGTCACTTCTAGAAATGATTCAGCCAGTGGTCAAAGGGCTGTTCTTCCAACTGATTTTGTGGAAATAATTTCTCCTTTTATTCAGCTGCCAAGAAGCAAGAGTTTATGCTTTGCCTCCAGCAGACAAAGTCTTTGAGCTTCCTGCATGCTTCTGATATCCATCAGCAAGGTCTGTGGGGAGAGCAGCTTGTCCCCAGGAGGCTGAGGGGAAGCTGACATCAGTTACCAGTTGAAATCACATTGTTAGTTGGTAGAAACATTTTGAGGCTCATGTCCACAGTGATCAGATTTCACCATCTGCCACTACTTTTAGTTGGAGAAGTTTCTCCTTGGCCTTCCTCCCTGCAAGCCTTGCAGTGTGGTGCTGCTGCTTACAAACTGTTTACCTCCCCCATGCAGAGACAGCTGCCATAGTGAGCCTGGTTCAGAATTTTTTAAGCACTTTTCTGCAAACTCAAAAGGGATTATTTTGTTACTTCTGTTTTGTAGCTCACTAGTGGTATTTCAGACCAGGGTGCAGCACCCACACTTGCAGGGCCAGGGCGGCAGTAGGCTGAAACCCCTCATTGCCTGGTGCTTCCTTGCACAAAGTTCAGCTGGTTGGCAGCTGAGAGCATTGCAGGGAAGTTGGGAGCAGAGCAGCATAGGTGGGTGATGCTGTGTACCCAGCTTTGCAGCCCTGCAGGGTTCTGCCACTTGTTCTCTGGGCTCCCCTCATGCACCAGCAGCACCGCTCTACCAGTGGAGCTGGTGGAAGTCTCCTGAGTCCAACTGTGACAGGAGGGGCTGGAGGGATTTGGGGTTTGGGCTTGAGCACACAATTTGTGCCCTTTTTGTTGACTTGTGCTGTGTCCACAGCCAGATCTTGCCAGCATGCAGGGAAGTGCAGCCCCTCCAGCTGCTCTCCCTGTCGGGTCCATGTTCCCTGCCCTGTCTGGGAGCTGGGCCTTTGGCCAGAGCACAAGATATATGGGAGTATGGAGAGCAGGTTTGTCTCTCAGCTGCAGCTGGACAGTGTGCTGGGCACCTTCCCAGGCAGGTTTAGGTGGGAAGGTCCTTGTTTTGGCTGTGATTGTCAGGGTCAGTGCCAATCAGTGTGGAGCTTAAGCAGATTGGTTTGCATGGAAGTGGTGATTTCTCTTTCCGTCTTCTAAACGGAACTGGCCTGCTTGCTCCCGTGGTCAGATGGGGATGGCTTTCTGGTAGCTGAGGTAGCCTGAGGAGAGACCAGCTGGGGCACCTCACCCCTTCTGAATGCTGCTGCAGCCTGTGGCTTTGTGAGCTGGGTGGCCTGGTACCACCTGTAGAGAGAGCAGCAGGAGAGGTTACCCCAGGCCCCCATGTTCGGGACTCTGTGCTAGAGAGCACCGTGCTTGGGTTTCCCGCTCCTTGCAGCCTGCTCCTGCGTGGAGCTGATGCTGATAGGAAGGTGCCAGGTGCTTCACTGACCCGTGGAGCAGAGCTCTTGCCCCAGAATGCAGGAGAGCCAGCCCTCAATACTAGGTCAGTCACGAGTGTCAAGTGAACCCTGTCTGTAGGTGTGACACTGCTGGTACTCACGGCGTGGCCAGCTGCTGGCTCCAAAGCCATGGTGCTGAAGCCAGACCCCTCAGTTTGCTGATGAAGACCAAGGAAGTCTGGTGAAAAAGCAAGAAGCTGAGATTAGGGGAAACCAAAGATGCCATCAGCATCAGGCCCACCAGCTTCTGCTGCAGGATGGAATCTGCAAATGTAGCACTGCCTCCTCTCTGTCCCTACCCAGGTGACGGAGCCTGTCCTGCCCTGTCTGGCAGCATCGCTCAAGTGTTGGTGCTGCAGGCTCTGGAGCATGGGCTGGGGGCAGGTCTCGTGGAGGTGTCCCTCCTAACCCTTGGTTTCTGTCCAGTTAGTTGCACAAACTAGTCCTGCTCTGGTGGCTGTGGGGGAAGTGAGCCTCTCCCTGGCTTGCAGAGCTTTCCACCCTGTGCATGCTGACTTAGACCCACTGGGTCCCCGTGCAGGGGGTAGCACTTCTCCAGTGAGCAGCCAAAATACCATCCCCTGTGGGGACAATTAGGCCTTGCCCCAAGGAATCCCTTAAAGGTCCCTTACCGTCTGGGACTCTCCTCATTGTCTTAATTAGCCCTTTCTAGCCCTTTCCTTTCCAGTTGCTACAGGCAGACCCTGTGAGAGTCTGGTGATTCCCACAGTGCAGTCAGGCATGCAGTGCTTTGGTAAAAGAGAAGGTGCTGGAAAGCCACCCCATGAAATACCTCCCCTTCTGCCCCCGTTCCACCACGCTGCCCAGGCCTGTGACGGGACCAAAGGAGCGTGGGTGGTGGTGGGGAGGGTGCGGTGTGTGACACTGTTCCCTCCTCCTGCTGCCAGCGCAGCGCTCCTGAGGAGCAGCCTTTCCTGAGCAGAGGCACCGCAGCCTCGCCGAGGGACGTGGGGCTGCAGGTGGGCACCGCTTGGCCCCTCGCACTCGTCTCTGCCAACTGTTGTCTATAAGACATCCAAATCCATGCCTCAGCATGATACCCACCTGCTGCAGCTGGGACCAGTGCTGCTGGCTCAGCCTTGGGCAGCCCCTGGGGTATGGGGATCCTGAGTGGCAGCAAGGGAGCAGCACCTGCAGCCCGTGGGATGGCGAGTAGCAAAACTTTTGTATGGTGAATTTACAGCAACTGACCATCTTGTTCCTGAGTGAACTTTTTACTCTTTCACTTGCCTGTGTAGAATGTTTCCGAAGCTATATTAATATTTAATGTTGAATATGTGGCTGGGCTGCTCCACACTCGGTGTTGTATATTTTGGAATGGCATTGTTTGGTGAGAAGACAGCGTCAGTGTTATTCTGCTCTTTGGAGGAAATGGGACAAAACCCAGGCTGTCTTTTTCTTAAGTGAACTTTCTGTTATAAAGTCCTAGCTGGTGTCCAGCCCTGCAGTAAAATGGTGCTCAGAACCGTTTCGTGTGTCCAGCTTTTCTTCGGGCCCTGCCAGACTGCTCCTCCCTGGAGTCCTGCTCCCAGCACCATGTGAGTTCTCTGAAGTGGTGTCTCCTGTGTGCCCAGCTGCTGCGAGGGGCACTCTTGGCTGGAGACCACCACCACCTCCTCAGTTCCCCTCAGTGAGGTTTGGAGCTACTCAGGCCCCGTTAAGGAATGCCTGGCTCAGGATAAGAAATGCTCCAGAGAGGTGGCACTGGCGCTGAACTGGTGTAAACTGGCATAAATCTGCATTCCAGGTTAGCTCCCAGAAACGCGCCGGGTCGGCGCTGTGCTGGCCGGCACTCTGCCAGCTCCTGCCTGCCCGCCCGTCCTCTGCCTCCTCTGCCTGCTCCGCAGCCGGGACCCTCTGCCCAGCTAATGCCACAGAAGTGCCATTGTTAGCCTGTGTGTGCTGCAGATCTGCTGTGTGCTGCGGGGCTGCTGCACTGACCCGGCACTAACGGCACTGGGACCGTGACCCCTGAGCGGGCAGCGGCTCCAGTGCTGGAGCTCATTCCTCAGGGAGGGAAGTGGTTAAGTGATTCTCCTGCTTACTGAGGATGTTCAGGGAAGTGTTGGCTGCCTACTGAGCCCACTGAAGTCAGTCCAAGCAGGGATAGCCAGGCATAAGAGGCTGCCCCAGGAGGCCAGGGGCTCTGCTGAGTCTTGGCAGGGGGATCCTCTTCTATGTGTCCCAAATTGAGGAGCACTGCTGGTTCCCACTGCCATCCCTCCAAGCCGTTTGGTCTGTGACCAAAGTGCTCTGACCACTGCTGAAAGGTGCTGGTGGAGCTGAGGCCATGGGTACCGGAGGAAGCAGGGGATGCTCAGCAGTTTTAACATGCTGATGACAGAGGGCTGCAGCAGAGCTACTGGCACATCTCCAGACAGCACGACTGCCCCCAGACTTGTGATCTCAGGCAGACACAGGCTACCCCAACATGTTCAGCTGTGGGGCAGCTGAGGGGATTGCAACTGCCGGTGGGAAGTCAGCAGTGTTCAGGACAGTTGGGAGATGCCTGATACTGGGCTGAGACACCTCGCTTGTCCCTCGGGTCTGGCTAAGGATCCCTCCCTCCTGCGTTTACTTTGCTTTCCGAGGCCGGAGATCCTGTTACAGTTGCCTTTATCAGGCCACTTTCTATCTTCTCGGAGCAGATAAGGTTTGCTTGGCAAGATCCCTGCGACACAGACAGGCTGGCCAGTGGGGATGGCTCTTTATCAGCTCATCTCCTGCTAGTTGTAGCTGAGGAGGTGGTGGTTCCCAGCCACCACTCTGCACTGCCAGAGGCAATCCAGACACAGCCTTCACTTCCTCCAAGCTTTCCAGCCCCTGCTGAGAGCACAGCCATGGAGAGCTAGCAAGGCTCTGTCTACATCATCCCTTGTCCTGCTGAGGTGTGTGGCACCAGCCTGAGCTGTTGGGGTGTCTCTGGGGGCACAGGGTTTGGCACCCCGATGGGCAGCAGCCCAGGGAGCTGCTGTTTTGCCCATGACCTTGCTCATCGGCAGGCAGCCAGAGCATGGCCTTGGTGTGGAGAGCACATGGCTCCTCTTCCTTCCTTCAGCCTTGACTAATAAAAGGCACCATGGCTGTGTGACAGCGAGGACTCTGCTTGAGCTTGGCCCCGGTGCAGGGCTTTGCTTCCCACAGGACACTGGGGCTGCTGGCTGCCAGTCCAAAGGATCCCAGGTAGTGCTGACCTGAACAGGGTGAGTGGGGTCCTGGCTCGGGGTAAAGTGGTGTGCATGGTACCAGAATGGTGTTGGGAGCAAGAGCTATCCAGCAAAGGTGCAGAGGGAGCGTGGCTGGCTGCTGTGCTGCCCTAAGGCTCCTGGCACTGCTGCTGGAGACGTGCTGTGAAAAGGCACAGACAAGCTTGTGCCATGCTGGGTGAGTCTTGTCTGGGCTGCCTGTCTCTGGCCCCACATGCACAACTGGGCACAACAGCCCTGTGATGATGCTGTGCCAGCTTCTGGCCAGGCTGGGCACAGGGTACTACCATGTAGGCCACTGCCACCGTGTACCTGGCCTCTGCCTCACCTTGGCTGAAGCTGGGTGCGGGCAGGTCCCTCCCCTCGCCTGGCACAGCTACTGGAGGAGGAGACAGGCGCCGTCTACCTTCCTCCAGGAACAGCAGCAGGGCCCAGCCTGAGCCCAGCAGGGCCAAGCTGGCCAACTCTGCAGCCCACCCCGGTCATCAGCCACCTGTCCGGTGCCCCATACCCCACGGGCACAGGTAGGAGCCAGTGTGTGGCAGGGACCCCCAGGGTACAGCACAGCGCTTGGCACCGGTACAGCCCCGGGACACAGGCTGGGTGCTGGGAGCCTGCACGAGGTGGCACACAAGGAAAGGGCCACGGGGTTCCTCGGAAGAGATGGGCCGGGTTCCCTCCGCACCCACAGGGCACTTCCCAGGGCTGGCAAGTGCCGGACTTTGCTCGAGGAGCCGTGACGGTGGGATGGGCCAGGTCCGTCGGGAGGGACGTCGTGGTGGGGCAGAGGCCCGGCACGGCTCCACCCTGCAGTCGAGACACACCGGTGCCTCCACCGCGGGGCATCCCCAGGTGGGGCAAAGCCCGGTGCCGCGGCACCCAGCGCCGCCGCGCTGGCTCGTTCCCAGCACATCGGGCACCCGTCCCGCCGGGCCGCCCCGTGTGCCTGTCTGCAAGCGGCGGCGGGCGCGTTCCTGCCGCGCCGTGCCGGGAGCCCGGGGGACGCGGCGCCGCTGGCTTGCTGGCCCACGAGGTGCCCTTTTGTTCGCCGGCGGGGCCCGCCGTGCCGCACAGGGGCCGGGGCGTGCCCGGGCTGCCGACGCCTGGCCGGGCTGGCCTCCGCGGGCGGGCGGTGGGGGCCTCCAGGCAGAAGGAATCGGCAGTGACATTCCCGTAGCCTGGAGACCGCCGTCCCTTTCAGCGGGCAGCACATTTGAATAAGAATCGTTCACGGGGAAGGGGGGCCGCCAGCCGCCGCCATCCCATTGCCGCCCTCGCCCCGACTCATTTCTGCAAGCCCAGCCCGGGCGGCAGCAGGTCCCGCGTCGCCCTTGGCCTTGGCCCCGCCGGACGCCGCAGGACGCCAGGTACCGGGGTCTCGTGGGGCTCGGGGACCCCGGTGCCAGCACGCGGCCCCGCACCGCTTTGCCATCCGCCTTGGCACGGCTTCGAGCGGGGCCGGGGTCGGGGCATAGCCGCGGTTCCTCTGCCGACCCGATCCCCCCTGCCTGGGGCTGGCTCCTGCGTGGGGACAGGAAAGATGTGTTTGGGCAGCGACGGTGCCAGGCTTTGATCCAGCGACTGCGACGCTGGGAGCGGGCGGTACCGGGACGAAAGAAGCACAAAAGACAGCTCCAACCTAAATTTAACAGCGGGACCCTGGCCAGCGGCAGGGACGACCTTGCCCAGCCGGCTCCGACATTCCTGGCTTCCCTTCCCGGCTGGCCCTGGTCCGGCCCTGGGACCCCCCAGGGACAGCAGTGGCACTCATAGGGATGAATCTACCCTGAGCAGGGCAGGAGGGTACACGGCACAGCTCCTGCAGCGTCTGGGGGTGTAGGGCATGGCTGTGTGCCTCGATCTGGGGCATTGCCACGAAGGTTGATGCTAGGTGATTCCCCACGAGGGACTCTGTGACCCTGATATCCCACCCAACCCTGCTTCCCAGGGCTGGCCCTGGAGTGCAGAGCTGTTGCAGAGCTGGGAGACACTTAAGCCCAGGCCGCTCTGCTCCCCATGCTGTACCCCATGCCCTGCTGCATTGCTCTCTTTGTGTCTCCCCAGGCAGAGCTCACAGCTGCCCATGGACCTCCTGGCATTCGCTCTCCTCCTGGGTAGGCACTGGCCTTGTTGGGAAACCGTGCATGGCTGGTCACCCTGTGTACCCGTGGTGCCAGGGGCTGTGGTGACCCTGGGACTCCTGTCCAGGCGGAGGAGATGGTGGTGATGATGATGCTCCCTGACTGGCAGCAGCCAGGGCCTGACTGCCACAAATCCCAGTGGGGAATCTGGACTGTGCTGAGCCTTTGTGGGATTAACAAGCGCCTGACCTGGCTCCTGACTCCCTCTGCCACCACTCGGCCCCATGAGGCTGACTGGCCCCCCAGGAGCATAGGCAGATCAGCCCTCTGCTCACCCCCACTGCCTGCTCAGCCCAAATCCCTGCCCCCCGGTCACGAGGCCCTGGAGCTGCTGCCAGCACCTTTCTGGGTCACAGAGCTTTGTGCTGCATCAGTGGGTCAGGTCATGGGGATGGGACAGGATGGGACGGATGGATGGGGGTGGGGTGGGTGCCAGACGGGTATGTAGGGTGCATAGAGGATGCAGGGGGCATACAGGGGCCCTGGCACAGCTCCCAGACCATGCCATCATGCTCTCTGCAGCAGGGGTGCCAGTGGCAGGGAGCTGGCAGGAGCCCAACCTCAGCCATGGCTGCTCCCATGGCAGCTGCTACCCAGCCACTGGGAACCTGCTGGTGGGGCGTGCCTCCCGCCTGAGTGCCACCTCCACCTGCGGGATGGATAGGCCCCAGGAGTACTGCATCGTCAGCCACCTCCAGGTGAGCCCATCCAGCCCTGGCATGGCTCCAGCACAGCACCAGCAAAGCTGGGCACTGCTGCAGCCTCCAGCTGCCTGTCCCTGGTGGTATTGCACAGGACTCAGAGAAATGCTTCACCTGCGACTCGCGGGACCCATCCCTGCCTGAGAGCCACCGCATCGAGAACGTCATCTACCTCACCGGCCCCCAAGGCCAGCGGACCTGGTGGCAGTCAGAGAATGGTGAGGCTGGAGCAGCAGCAGGGTTGTCCCCAAGTGCATGTGCCTTGGGGCTGTGTGGCTCGGGCATCCTGGCGGGGGGGTGTCTTCACTGGCCTCAGCCATCACCTCTCTGTCCCCCTCAGGTGTTGAGTATGTCAGCATCCGTCTGGACCTGGAGGGCGAGTTCCACTTCACTCACCTTATCATGAAGTTTAAGGTGGGTCCCAGCACATGAGTGCCTGGGATGGAGTGGGATGAGATGACATGGGGTGGGCCCAGAGGGGCTGCAGGGCCAGCCCCCATCCCAGCTGGGTGTCCCACAGACCTTCCGCCCTGCGGCCATGCTGGTGGAGCGCTCCTCTGACTTCGGGCGCAGCTGGAAGGTCTACCGCTACTTTGCCTACAACTGCTCCAAGCTCTTCCCCTACGTCCCCGTCCAGCCCTTGGGGCTGGTGGATGAGGTGCTGTGTGACCAGCGGTACTCCGAGATCGAGCCCTCCAGCCATGGGGAGGTGCGTGCAGCTGGGGCAGGGCACAGCTGGGACCAGGAGGACAGGGAGTCTGGGATCACCCATCCCTTTTCCCACCAGGTGATCTTCAAGGTGCTGGACCCCTCCATCCCAGTGGCAGATCCCTACAGCCCGGAAATCCAGGGTGCGTGGCCAGGGGTGCTGTGGCAGCGGTGCCAGTGGGTGGCAGGGTGGGTGTTGATGATGCCCTCCTACCTCAGACCTGCTGCGTGTCACCAACCTGCGGGTGAACCTCACCAAGCTGCATACTCTGGGGGACAACCTGCTGGACACACGGCAGGAGGTGCTGCACAAATACTACTACGCTGTGGATGAGCTGGTGCTACGTGGGAGCTGCTTCTGCCATGGCCATGCTGCCCACTGTGCCCCAGCACCTGGCGCCCCAACATCCTCCATCCCTGGCATGGTGAGTTGCATGCAGCCATCAGTACAGCATGGTACCCATGGGACCTGGGGGCAGCCATGCTGAGATGGGTGCTCCCCCACCAGATCCATGGGCGCTGCGTCTGTGAGCATCACACAGAGGGACTGAACTGCGAGCGCTGCCAGGACTTCTATCATGACCTGCCCTGGCGTCCGGCCGAGGGCTCCAACGCCAACGCCTGCCGCCGTCAGTGCCCTGAGCTGGCACCAGTGCCATGCTGTGCCTAGGGGCTTGGGACCCTACACAATGGGTTGGGGGAATGGTGGTCCTGCATGTTTTATGCGGAGGGTTCAGCGTCCCAGGGGCTGTGGCTTGGGGCAGGGGGCTGAGGGTCCCATGTGCCATGTGCTGTTCTTTGAGGCTGGGGATGCTGCATGCATGGATGTGGCTTGGGGAGTGGTTAGGGTGCTGCAGGCTGAAATGTGGGGGGCATTGTGGTGCATCCTGCTGGGGTGTGGGGCTGCAGTTTCTGCAGGCTGAGGCTTGAGGAGTTGGGGATGGGGGAGTCCTGCAGGCTGGGATTTGGCCCTGGGAGTGCTGCCTGACAGGACTGGGGTGCCGCATGCCGTGTCACAGTGCTGTCCCCATAGGCTGTGACTGCAATGAGCACTCTCAGCAGTGCCACTTCGACATGGCTGTCTTTCTGGCCACGGGGAATACCAGTGGGGCTGTGTGTGATGGCTGCCAGCACAATACCATGGGCCGCCGCTGCCACCTCTGCAAGCCCTTCTACTACCGGCACCCCCGCTCCGACATCCGTGCCCCAACCGCCTGCGCCCGTGAGTGCCATGAGACCCCAGCCCTGCAGCTCCCAGCGTCGCCAGCCCTGGCCCCTTGGTTGCTGGTGCCAGCTGCAGCTCCTTATGGTCTCCCTCTCTGCAGCCTGTGACTGTGATCCAGCTGGTTCACTGGACGGAGGTGCCTGTGATGGGCACACAGATGTGGCACTGGGCATGATTGCAGGGCAGTGCCGCTGCAAGGAGAACGTGGCCGGTCCCCGCTGTGACCGCTGCCGGCATGGTGCTTACGGCCTCAGCCACGGCGACCCACAGGGCTGTCAGCGTGAGCTCAGACCCAGGGATGGGCATGGGAGGATGTGGAGTGGAGGGATGGGGATGATGGGATGGGATGGGATGGGATGGGATATGATGGGATGGCTGAATGAGGATGGAGTAGATATGGTTATTAGTGACATAATGGACCTAGCTGTGCTTAATGGTTAGACTTAAAGATCCTAATGATCTTTTCCAACCTAAACAATTCTATGATTCTATAGAAAGATGTGGGCTGGAGGGATGGGGGATGGTGGCATGAATATGGAAGGATGTGGAATGGAGATGGTGGGATGTGGATGGGGGAATAGGGCCAGAGAGATGATGGAGGGGGACAGGGGATGGGTAGGGAGAGCAAAGAAGTCTGTGGGCTGCCTGCCATGTGGCAGCCCCTCACATATGGGGGTTTGTGCATGTGTGGAGGCAGCATGTAGGTGTGACCCACGGGGCACAGTGGCAGGCAGCTCCCCCTGTGACCCCATCAGCGGGGACTGCTACTGCAAACGCTTTGTGGCCGGGCGCTCCTGCAGTCAGTGCGTGGTGAGTCTCCCAGCCTGCTCTACAGTCTGCCCATAGCCTGCCCCACACCATGCTCCACAGCCCTGACTCTCCCCAGCCTCACAGCAACCCCCAGGGCCAGGCTGCCCCCACACCTGCCTTACATCCCCCCCTTCTCACTGCAGCCTGAGTTCTGGGGCCTGAGCTATGATGTGGGGGGCTGTCGGCCCTGTGCCTGTGACTTCGGCGGAGCCTACAACAACCGGTGAGGCCCAGCACAACACCCAGCAGGGCACAGGGTTGGGGGGTTGGGAGTTGGGGCTGGGGGTCACCCATGGGATGAGGGAGGGATGAGGACAAGGCTGGGGAGATTAGAGGGGGGTGGGATGGAGGGATGGAAGGGTCTTCATCTCCAGAGATGGAGGGGTGGAAGGAGAGATGGATGAGGACAGTGACAGACAGATGGGCAGATGGATGGACAGGATGGTTGCCCTCAGGTGTTCCATGGAGGATGGGGCTTGTTCCTGTCGTCCCCACCTCATGGGACGGCAGTGTGACCAGGTACAACCTGGCTTCTTCTGTGCCCCCCTCGACTACTACACCTATGAGGCTGAGCAGGCCACCGGCCACAGCCATGGCAACCCCCAGCTCCCGGTAAGTCTCCTGCTGGGGTCCCTGTGCTCTCAGTCTGGGCTTGTGCATGGCTGTCACCGTGCTCAATGCATGGTGGTCACCTTGTCCTGCATGTGGCTGTCACTGTGCTCTGTGCATGTCTGTCCCCATGCATGGCCACCCTTCCCCTGATCCTGTCCTGGCAGGGTGCCATACGTCCTGAGGTGCCCCAGGACTGCCTGGAGTATGACACTGGGGAGCCAGGGGAACAGAAGGGACGCCCGCAGCACCAGCGCAGCCCCTTTCATGCCCCTCAGCCCCGTGCTCCCTCACGCCGCATCCGCCAGCAGCCCCCCAAGGTGAGCCCCAGGGCGTGGGGCATGGCAGAGTGCTGCGGTGTGGGATGGATGGGGAGCAGAGCCTTGTGAACCAGGACCTAGCTGTGCCTGTGCCCTGCCCAGCCGGATGTGGAGGAGGTGTTGCGGGATGGCACTGGGCGCATGGTGACGTGGACGGGCTCAGGGTTTGCCCGGGTGCGGGACGGGGCTGGCCTGACCTTCCGCGTGGACAACGTGCCCTACCCAATGGACTACGAGCTGCTGCTGCGCTACGAGCCTGAGGTGAGCACGGCCACGGCCACGGCCACGGCCACGGCCATGGTGTGTACTGCATGGCACTGACACCACCTCCCCTGTTGCTGCAGTCAGCTGAGGACTGGGAGGCTGTGGTCAGTGTCAGCTCCCAGGTGCTGCCCACCAGCCCTCGCTGCGGGAACCTGCTGCCCTCTGAGCAGATGTACCGTGAGATCCTGCCCCACAGTCAGAGGTGGGAAGGGGATGGGAAGGGAGGAGGGTGGGATGGGGATTGGATGGGGATGAAGATGGGAATGGAGAGGGTGTGTATCGAGACAAAGAGCAAGACCGGACAGGGATGAGGACAGCCCTGATACACTCCCAGAACTGAGGCATGGGATGGAAACAGGGATAGTCTTACCACAAAAGCAAGAGATAGAAATAGGGACAAGGGATGGGTCCTGCTGCTGTCCTCTAGCTGTCCCTAATTGCCTGTTGTGCCTATGCCTGGACACCTGCCTCTGCACAGATACGTGCTGCTGTCACGGCCCTTCTGCTTTGAGCCCAGCACCCCCTACACGGTGACAGTGAGGCTTCAACGAGCTGGTGTCACCCAGCGCCACCCCAGTGCCTTCATCCTCATTGACTCGGTGAGGGGAGCCCTGCTCCACCCCATGCCTGGGGTTCAGCGAGGATGGGGTAATATGCAGGGTTGGGGGACCATGGGTTGGTGTGGGAAGTGACCCCTGTTTGGACTGCACATGGGGCAGAGATGGGAAGATGGATTGGGAGTAGGGACAGGATGATGAAGGAGGTTGGAATAGGAGTATGATAGGAATGGGGATGGGATGAGGGTGTTGATGGGGATGGGATGAGGGTGTTGATGGGGATGGGAAGGAGGATGGGGATGTTGATGGGGCTGGGGATGTTGATGGAGTTGGGGTTGACCTTAGGGATGTCAGTGGGGATAGGGACAAGGAAACTTGCAAGGATGTCACTTTGGGTGGGAGTATCAGTGAAGGTAGGGATGTTGATAAGGCTGGGGCACTTCAGACAGGTGGATCTGGCCTGGGAGCAGGGGCCAGATCCCACGGCTGGGGGTTGCTGTGCTTCTCCAGCCCCATTTCCTCTTCCTTGCTCACTGCCCTGCGCAGTTGGTGCTCCTGCCACAGGTGCTGGAGCTCCCAGGCTTCCATGAAGCAGAAGCAGCAGCACGCCGGGAGGAGCTGGAGCGTTATCGGTGCCTGGAGGCATTTCGCATGGCCCCTCCACACACCCTGGCCCAGGCCTGCACACGCCTGGTCTGCAGCGTGTCAGCCCTGCTGCATGGCAGGGCTCTGCGTGAGTAGGGCACCCTGATGGGGTTTGGGACGGTGGGCAAAGGTAGAACTATGCCAAATGGGGCCATGACCATGGCAGGGTGGGCAGGAGTAACGGGCAATGGGTTGGGATGGAGCCACACCCATGGCAGGGGTGGAGAGGGATATCCACATAGTGGGTCAGGATGTGATCAGGGCTGTTGCAGTGAGTCAGGACAAGGTCTTAACCATTGCAGGGGTGGGCAGGGTTACCTAGTGCTGCAGATCAAGATGCGGCCATGCCTCGTGGCAGGGTCAGCCAAGGGAGTAGGGGCACGGTGCAGGCAGGGTGTGGGCAGGGCAGCCCTGGCCCCATGCGGACCCTGCTGCCCACAGCCTGCCAGTGTGACCTGCAGGGCTCCCGCAGCAGCGAGTGCCAGGTGCAGGGAGGACAGTGCGACTGCAAGCCCCATGTGCATGGCCGGCGCTGCGACCACTGTGCTCCAAGCAGCTACGGCTTTGGGCCCCTGGGCTGCAGCCGTAAGTAGTGGCATCTGCCAGGCATTCCTGTCCCTCCTGTCTGTCAGTCCAGCTGTGTTCACTGGCTGCCCGTTCACTTGTCTGTCTGCTCATCTGTTAATGCATGTGTCCATCTCAGCCTCACTGTCCTGCAGCCTGTGGGATGGATCCCAGTTCCCTCTCTTTCCATGACTTTTCATCTGTCTGTCCATCCGTCTGCTCACCTGTGCACCCACATGAGCCCTCCTGTGCTGTAGCCTGTGGTTGGGTATGCCCTGGGTGTTGGACCCCTGTCTGTCTGTTTGTCTGTGTCCCTTCATCCATGTGCCTGACCCAAGCCATCCCACCCGGCAGCCTGCGCCTGCTCCCCAGAGGGCTCAATGTCACAGCTGTGTGATGCGGTGAGTGGGCAGTGCCAGTGCCGGCCTGGTGTTGTGGGCCGACAGTGTGACCAGTGTCAGCCTGGCCACTGGGGCTTCCCTGCCTGTCGGCCCTGCCAGTGCAATGGGCATGCCGAGGAGTGCGACCCCCAGACAGGCAGCTGCCTGCACTGCCGTGACCACACCACTGGCCGACACTGTGAGAGGTGAGTGGTCAGGAACGGGGTAGTGTGGTGTGGCATGAAATGCGATTGGATGTGATAAGGTGGGATGCAGTGAGATGGTGGGATGGGTTATGGTAAGATGGGATGGATATGATGGGTGGGATATGATGAAGTGAGATTGGATGGGACAGTACAGTGGGGTATGATGGGATGGATAAAATGAGATCGAATACCATGCCATGGCATGGCATGGACAAGATGAGACGGTGGTGTGAGGTATGATGGATGGGATGAACCCCCAGGACATTCACCCGTCATCCTCACAGGTGCCAGGATGGCTACTATGGGGACCCAGTGCTAGGCTCGGGGCAGCAGTGCCGGCCCTGCCCCTGCCCCGGCTACCCTGGCACACGGCACTACCATGGAAGTGCCTGCCATGCCGATGAAGAGACCCACCACATCGTCTGCCTCTGTGCACCCGGATATGCTGGTGAGGGGCAGAGTGGGCACCATGCAGTAAGGACCTCTCAGCAGCAGGACTGTGGGACAGCAGCACCCACAGCCTCCATCTCTTTGCAGGGCCCCGCTGTGACCGCTGCTCTCCTGGCTACTTTGGGGCACCAGCCATGGAGGGAGGTGTGTGCCGGCCCTGCCAGTGCAACAATAACATCGACACCAGCGACCCAGGGGCCTGTGACCCCCAGACGGGGCACTGCCTGCGCTGCCTGTACCACACCAGTGGGCCCCGCTGTGCTCACTGCCAGCCTGGCTATTATGGCAATGCCTTGCAGCGCAGCTGCCGGCGTGAGTGGGACAGGAGGGCTGTGCTGGGGCTGTGGCTGTGCAAGGGTTGAGGGATGTGGGGGGATTTGGTGTGATGCCAGGTTTTGGTGTGGGGGTGAGGCTTGGGGCTGCATTGTGGGATGGGGCATCGGGTTCGTAAGAAGGAGTTGGGTTGGACTGATTTTTGGGGTGTCTGGGATCTGGACTTGTCAGGGGACAGGGATCAGGGTTGGGGGCTGTGGGGGTGTTGGGGTCAGGTGGTTTGCAGCTGTTCATGGGTTCAGGGCCAGGTGGATTTGGGATGTGGGAGCCAGCTGCCAGGAAGGCATTACCTGGGTGGGGCATATAATCTGAGCCCCACGTGGCCACACACTCTCCTGCAGGCTGTGGCTGTGACCCGCAAGGAACCCTGGCCTCCCACTGCACTGCTGGCACCTGCACTTGCGACCGTGGCACAGGTGCCTGTGCCTGCCGGCCCAATGTGGTGGGCAAGAACTGCGACCGCTGCATACCTCACTTCTGGAGACTTGGGGGACCAGGGGGCTGTGAGCCCTGTGGCTGCCACCCCACCCATGCTCTGAACCCTGCCTGTGACGTGGTGAGTCTCCCCAGCACCCTGGCATGACTCTTCTGCCGTCCCAGTGCCTGGAGAGCCACCTGCCTGGCTGAGCAAGCCACTCTTGCTGCAGGTGTCAGGGCAGTGCCAATGCCGGCCTGGCTTTGGGGGACGTGTCTGCTCCCAGTGCCTGGAGCATCACTGGGGAGACCCTGAACAGGAGTGCCGAGGTGGGGCCATGTCCTCGGGACTGGGGACACAGAGGCTCTGGGAACATGGGAAGTGTGGGGCCCTGGGTACAGGTGGGATTCTACGGACATGGGGGGCCATGTTGGCATGGTGGGAGACTCTAAATGTGGGGGCCCTGGGAAGACAGTGGGACACTGGGGACTCAGGAGATCCTGGAAACACGATGAAATCATGGAGACATAGTAGGTCCCTTCAGACGTGGGGGAACCTGGACCTGTAGTGGGATGCTGGGAACATGATGGGACGCTGAAGACATGGGGGCCTTTGGAGACACAGTGGGATGCTGGGGACATGGTGGGTCTCTAGCCACATGAAGGACTTAGAGGATCCTGAGTACATAGTGGGTTTGTGGGAACATAGGAGGGCCTGGGTACGTGGTGGCACACTGAAGACACAGTGGGATATGGTGGCACTCCAGGGACAGGGGAGTCTCTAGGGAGGCTGGGACATGCTGCTGCCTGTCTCCACAGCCTGTGACTGCGAGCCACTGGGTGCTGAGAGCCCACAGTGTGATCAGGCCAGTGGCCAGTGCTGGTGCCGGCCAGGCTTTGGGGGGCTGCGCTGTGACCGCTGTCAGCGTGGCTACCAGGAGGCCTTCCCACACTGCTCTCCCTGCCACCCCTGCTTTGGGCGCTGGGACCCAGCCCTGGGCAGCATGCAGGATGTGCTGCGGCGTCTTGGGGCTCAGGTGCGGACACTGAAGGAGGGAGGGTCTGCACCCCAGCTCAACCCCCGCCGCCTGCGGGCACTGGAGGAGGCCCTGGGGCATGTGGAGCAGCTGCTGGGAGAGCAGGTCAGCCCTGGAGGCCCCCTCCTTGATGGGCTACCCGTGAGGCTGGATGGCACCAGGCAAGTGTGCGAAGTGGCTGGGGTGAAGGGGAACTCCCTTTTGTCACCCAAAGAGGATTGTGACCCCTCTTCCCCCACAAAGGATGGAACTGGATGACTTCTGGAAGCAGCTTCAAGAGCTGGAGCAACATCTCGATCAGTTGGCACAGGTGGATGTGAGGCACCTGGAGCGGCTAGCTGGGCTGAACCGCAGGCTGGGAGATCTCAACCGAACTGCCTCCCACCTCCAAACCCTCCTCAGCACTGTAGCAGCAGCTGGATTCGGTGGTAAGAGCATTCAGTGAAGATCTGGGAGCTCAGTGGCAACCACCCCAGCGAAACGCCAACGTGACACTGTCGCCTGCAGAGTCTTACCGTGGCATCCTGACATCAGTGGAGGGCTCACGGCAGGCAGCGGCGGTGGCCGGCGGCACAGCCGGTGAGCTGAGCAGGTCCCAGGCGACACGGCGGGCAGCCGAGCGGGTGCTGCGCCGGCAGGGCAATGCCTTCCGGCGTGGCACGGCTGCGGAACAGAAATCCTTGCGGGAGGTGCAGAAACGCGTGATGGGGCTCAGTGTTGCCAGGATCAATGAGAAGGTGAGAGCGGGACCACTGTGGGGCCAATAGGCACGCTGGGGGAGCCACGGGCAGCAGATAGGTTCTCCCCCTGTGTGCTGATGAGCTATCTTCTCACCCCATTGCATCACTGCAGATTTGTGGGGCACCTGGGGACTGGAGCTGTGAGCAAGCACCTTGCGGAGGAGCCCTGTGCCGGAACGATGCAGGGGCACGGCACTGTGGTGGCACAGGGTGCACAGGGGCACTGCCCATCTCAGCTCGAGCTCTGGGCAATGCCCGCAATGCCTCGCAGCATCTGGAGGTGGCATTGGGGAAGCTTGGTGTTGTGGCACAGAAGGTAGAGATGGTGATTTCGTAGTACTTTTTGAGGTCCCTCTGTATTCACTTTCATGACCCACTTATGCCCTTTTCATCTCTTTGATGTCCCCTTGCACATTGCACTTGTGCCCTTTCCATGCTCCAAGTATATTCCCTGCTGTATGTCACTCTTATGCCCCTTGTGCCACTTGTCTGCTCCCTTTGGCAACTGCTGCACCCCCTTGCACAACCCTTTTATGTCCAATTGCACACCCCTTTTATGCCTCTGTGTACCCTATTGCACACCACCTCACGTTCCCTTGCATGCTTCCATCTTATCCCTGTGTGTCCCTTTGTATCCCCTGCCCACCTCCCACACCCTTTGCCAGGGCTGCCCTGTGCCCCCAGCTCACTTCATGCCCCCCAGACACAGGAGGTGCAGGAGCTGGCACGAGGGGCACGGAGCCAGGCAGAGGAAGCACTGGGGCACTCGCAGGCTGCCCGCAGCCGTGTGGAGAAGGCAACGACTCAGCTTCGGGACTTCATCCGCCGGATCAAAGCCTTCCTGGCAGGTAGCATTGGCATGGTATGGGCACATGGGCATGACAGGGCTTAGTCTGCCCACTCTGAACCCTGACCCCGCCTTGCTCCTGTGTCCCTGCAGAGGAGGGAGCTGACCCAGGCAGCATTGAGCTGGTGGCCCGGCAGGTGCTGAACATCTCCCTGCCCAGCAGCCCCGGACGGATCCAGGAGCTGCTGCAGGAGATGCGGGAGAGCATTGGTCAACTGGAGGGAGTGGATGCAGTGCTCAAAAGCACGGCACAGGGGCTGGCTGCAGCCAGGGGGCTGCTGGCACAGGGGCAGGATGCCAGGCAAGTGGCAGGTGATAATGCTGGGATGGGCAGAAGGTTGGGGTCCATCCCCTGGTGGTGGCAGGGGCTGAAGCTGCTCGTGCTGCTGCAGGGAACGAGCAGAAGGTGTGAGGGATGAGCTGGCCGGGACACAACAGGCACTGGAGATGGCACAGACACAGGCAACGGCGGCAGGGAACGCCTTACGGAGTGCCAGAGATGCCATTCGGGCAGCTGAGAACAGAGCCAAGGAGGTGAGGGGCACTGGAGCTGTTGGCACAATGGAGCTCAGAGGGTGGAGCCAGTGCTGCTGGCATGACTGGGAAATGAGAGTGGTGCTCATCTGGGTAGCTGGGTGCTTTGGGCATTTTTGTATTGGCAATCCTGTGTCCAGCAGTAGGCAAGTGCTTATACCTCTGTACTCAGCACTGGTGAGGCTCCACCTCGAACACTGCATTCAGTTCTGGACCTCTCACTATGAGAAAGACAAGGCAGCAAAACTGGTGAAAGGGTCTAGAGCACGAGTTGTGTGAGGAGCAGCTGAGGAAACGGGTTGTTTATTCCGGAGAAAAGGAGGCTGAGAGGAGACCTTATTGCTAACTACCTGAAAGGAGGTAGTAGGGAGATGGTGTCTGGTCTCTTCTCCCGAGAAACAAGCAATAGGACAAGAGGAAATGGCATCAAGCTGTGCCAGGGAAGATTTCGTTTGGACGTTAAGAGAAATTGCTTCACCAAAAGGGTTGTCAAGTACTGTAATAGGCTGCTAAGGGTAGTCACCATCCCTGGAGGTATTTAAAATGTGTGTAGGTGTAGTGTTAAGGGACATACATGGTTTAGTGGTGGACTTGGCAGTGTTAGGTTGATGGCTGGACTCGATACGAAAGGTCTTTTCCAACCTAAATAATTTTTTGATTCTATGCTAGGGGCAATAAGGTTAGTGCTGTGGGGGCAGTGGGAGTAAGGGGGTTGGTGCTGTGACGAGCACGGCTGATGCCACAGCAAGGGTGCCAGGGGGACATGGACTGTGTAGAGTGGGTGCCATGGGCTTGCCAAAATGGTGGGGTTGGCACCATGGGCACGGTGGTCGCCGTGCCCACCGGCAGCCAGTGCCCATGCCTGCCCAGGCGGAACGCAGGCTGAAGGCGCTGGAGGGGAAGGAGTCACGAGTGCAGCGGCGGCTGCAGGAGCTGGCACAGCGTATCACCACCCTGGAGGAGCAGGGCCGGGACACTCGCCGTGTGGCCCAGCAAGCCAAAGACAGGGTGCAACATGCCACTGCCACCTCTGGGACACTCACTCAGGTAAGTCCTGGCCTCGCCTGGCTGCAGCACGGCGCCACAATGGTATGAGGTGCTGGCAGAAGACTCAGCACCGCTGTGCTCTTGTACCGCCAGGACCTCGCGGAGGTGACACAGCGCTATGTGGTGCTGAAGACACGGGTGAGTGGGCTGGATGGGGTGTCTGGTGGGGCCCTGCAGCGTGTGACGCGGCTGACAGCAGAGGCCCAGGACCTCTTGGACAAGGCCAGCAACAGCAAGAGGAAGTTGGAAGGTAAGCGGGGTGCATGTTGAAGGCATCATCCAGTACCAATCCGACCCTGCTTAGCGCTCACCTCCCCGTGTATGTCTCCCCTGGGCAAGTCCTGCCTGGCGCCCCAAGGGTAACAGGGGATGGTGACATGGCAGGGGTCTGCACCTTGACTGTGACCCCATCTTGCAGAGCTGGAGCAGCACTTTGGGGCCAATGAGCGAACGATGGCAGCAAAGGCAATGCGACTGCAGGCGTTGGAGCAGCGGGTCTGGGGGCTGCTGGAGGAGATCCAGGAGAAGGCCAATGCTTATGCCACGTGCTAGGGACTGGTGGCAGGGCTGAAGGCTGGTGTCTGCTCCTTCCTTGCAGCCCCCCAAGTCCTGGGGTTCTCCTCCCCTCCGTGGGTGCATGTAGCACAGCTGCACCTGCAAATAAAGCCCTGAACAGTGGCTGCTGCGTCTGTGCTTCCTGCCTGCTTGCCCTCCTGCCTACCCTCCCGCCTGCCCGCCTCCTGGCCGCTGCTGGCCGCGCCCGCGCTCCCCGCTCCGGATCCGCCCCGCGCTTTCCGCGCAGCCCCGAGCTCGGGGGGGTGGGGGGGAGCGGGAGGGACCGGGACTGGGACGGGGACCGGCGGGGCGAGACGGGAACGGGACGGGACGGGACCGTAGGGCACCTGCCGAGCGGCCACTTTGCGCCCTCTTTGCGCTCCTTTTGCGCCCCCTTTGCGCGCCCCGGTTGCGCCCCGCCATGCAGAGTCCCGGCGCCCTCCTGCTGCTGCCGCTGCTGGTCGGTGAGTCCGCACTTCCCCCCCCCCCCGCTCCGGTCGTCGTTTCCCCCACTCCGGTCGTCATCCCGGCCCCACCGCCACGTTTCCGGGCGGCCGCGGAAGGGGCCCCGGGTCCCCGGGTCTCCATTCCCACCCCCACCTCAATCGCCCGCTGCCCCCGCAGGGCTGGGGGGGGCCCTGGCTCCGGACTCCCCCCAGGGCTGTGCTCGCGGCAGCTGCTACCCTGCCACTGGGGACTTGCTTGTGGGACGAGCCCCCCGTCTGAGTGCCACCTCCACCTGCGGAATGCGTCGGCCACAGCACTACTGCATTGTCAGCCACCTTCAGGTGAGTGGCATGTAGACCAATGTGAGGGCCCAGGGGGACTGGGTGGGGCTGGGGGCACAGGGCGGTGATGGGGGGACACACCACCAAGCCTCCCGCTTGCAGGAGGAGAAGAAGTGCTTCATCTGCGACTCGCGGCGGCCCTATGATGCCCGCACCAACGCCAACAGCCACCGCATTGAGAACGTGGTCACTACCTTCGCTCCCCGCCCCAAGAAAGCCTGGTGGCAGTCAGAGAATGGTGAGCAGTGGGTGGGGGCAGTGAAGTGTCCCGGGGGGCTCTCCTTCCTTTCCTCCCACGCCGAGGAAGTGTGACTCAGCCAGTGGCTGCAGACGCGCCCCTGGACGGCAGCCGGGTGGGGAGGTTGAACCCCGGAGACCCACGTCTGGGAGCTCCCCTCAGTTGTACATGCCGTCCCCAGGCATGGAGCATGTCAGCATCCAACTGGACCTGGAGGCCGAGTTCCACTTCACGCATCTCATCATGACTTTCAAGGTGGGTGTTGACACGTGAGTACCCAGGCTGGGACAGGACAGACCAGGACAGGATGGGATGGGATGAAGTCCGTAGGGCGTGCAGGGATGGCCCATGCCTCAACTGGGTGTCCCACAGACTTTCCGTCCTGCGGCCCTGCTGGTGGAGCGCTCAGCCGACTTCGGGCGCACCTGGAAGGTCTACCGCTACTTCGCCTATGACTGTGCCACTGCCTTCCCCGACATCCCTCGTGGGCCCCTGCGCCGCATTGACGATGTCATCTGCGAGTCCCGCTACTCTGACATTGAGCCCTCCACCGAGGGGGAGGTGAGGCCCTGACAACACCCCAGGAGGGCTGAGGGATGCCTGTGGTCTCCCCTCATCATCTTGCTGTCCCTCCAGGTGATCTACCGGGTGCTGGACCCTGCCATCCCCATCCGGGACCCCTACAGCTCTGCTATCCAGAGTGAGTCGTCTGCCTCAGGCTCCTGCCTGGCTGCTCTATTTTGGGTTCAGCTATTTTGGCTCTCTCCCTGCTCTGAGCCCCATGGCAGGGTCAGGGCTGGGCCAACTCTCTGGAGGCTTGGGTCCCTTCTGCAGTGCTCACCCCCTGCCACCACTGTGGGAGCAGCTAAAGTTTGGGGTGACAGAAGGTGATGGCTGTGCCAGAGCTGACCTCAATGCCAAGTAGTGGCTGTGGTGCAGGATGGTGTCAGGGTAGAGGAGTTGGGCTGGGTGCAGGATGCAGTGGGTTAATCAACCAGTGCTAAATTTAGTCTGGGAGCAAGAGGGAGGGATCTACAGGGTAGGGCTGCTGGGAAGCTGCAGTCCTGGAGAGCTGTGTCCTGTCCTGCCAAGGCCTGGGCAGAGCTGTACTCCAGGCACAGCTTGAAGCAGTAGGTGCCCCAACACTCAGGAAAGTGTCCTTGCCCAGGGCACTTGTTCTGCACTCGTGGGGTCCCAGCCCACATCTGCTGAGGGAGGCTGCAGGGCCCCAGCCTGTGCACAAGTATTGCATGGGAGCCAAACCACTGTAGTTCCATGCAGCCCAGCCTGGCCACGTGCAGCCACGTGTGTGTGAGCCAAGCCATGCTCAGCCTGATGGTGCAAGCCGCACCCAGCTCCGTCGAGTAAACTACAGCCTCCATGGCCGTGCACAGTCTGTCCCAGATGTGCCCCACAGAACCAAGCTGTGTGTGGACAAGCCCGGCTGCCCTGTGCCAATGTGGGTCTCTCCTGACTCCAGACCTGCTGCGTGTCACCAACCTGCGTGTAAACTTCACTAAGCTGCACACACTGGGGGACAACTTGCTGGACACGCGGCGCGAGATCCAGGAGAAGTACTACTACGCACTCTATGAGCTGGTGATGCGTGGGAACTGCTTCTGCTACGGGCATGCCTCTGAGTGCGCCCCACTCGATGGAGCCCCTGCCACCACTGATGGCATGGTAGGGCAAGCTGGCCCCCTGTGCCCTGATAGAGATGAGTAGCTACGCTGCCCCATCCCACAGCCCCTCACCGTGGTGTCCCGGCAGGTGCACGGGCGCTGCGTCTGCAAGCACCATACACAGGGACTGAACTGCGAGCGCTGCCAGGATTTCTACCATGACCTGCCCTGGCGTCCAGCTGAGGGCACCAGCACCAATGCCTGTCGCCGTGAGTGCCCCACAAGAGCTCCTAGTGCAGGGATCCTGGTGCCAGGGCTGGTGGGCTGTGCCATGCTAGGGGTTTGGGGATGCTGCACGCTGGGATGTGGTTAGATGGAGAATGGCATCTTGCAGACCATCTGGGGGTGGGGTGGGATGCTGCAGACTGCAGTTTGGGGAGGTTTGGTGTTGGGGTGCTGTGTATTGGGATAAGGGAAGGCAGGACTGGGGAGGTTTGGTACTGAGGGTGCTGCCTGCCAGGAGAGGGGTTAGGGCACCATGTGCCATGTTGTGATGCCATCCCTGTAGGCTGCGACTGCAATGAGCACTCGCGGCGGTGCCACTTTGACATGGCTGTCTTCCTGGCCACTGGGAATGCCAGTGGGGCTGTGTGTGATGGGTGCCAGCACAACACCATGGGCCGCCGCTGCCACCTCTGCAAGCCCTTCTACTACAAGGACCCCAGCAAGGACCTAAGGGACCCCACAGTGTGCCGAGGTTGGTGCCAGCGTCTGTGCGGTGCTGGACCAGGCATGGGGCCATGAGGGTGCTGACCCTGTCTTCATCCCCAGCCTGTGACTGCGACCCCGATGGCTCTCTGGATGGGGGGCTGTGTGACAGCGCTGATGATCCAGCCCGGGGACTGATTGCGGGGCAGTGCCGCTGCAAGGAGCACGTGGCCGGCCCCCGCTGTGACCGCTGCAAGCCTGGCTTCTTCAGCCTCAGCAGCGCCAACCCACAGGGCTGCCAGCGTAGGTACCGGGGTGGCTTCTGCCAGGGACGGGTGTGTGGCTTGGCCCCAGCAGACACCTCTGGCTCTCCATATAGGTTGCCAGTGTGACCCCCGTGGCACGGTGGTTGAGGGTAGCCGGTGTGACCCTGTCAGTGGCGAGTGCTTCTGCAAGCGGCTGGTGACTGGGCACAGCTGTGACCAGTGCCTGGTGAGTAGGGCTGTGCCAGGGCCCACACAGAATGCCCAGGGGCTGTGCATGGTGCCTGGGGCTGTGGCACTGCCACCATATGCTTCCTGACACCCTTGTCCTTGGCAGGCTGAGCACTGGGGGCTGAGCCACGACCTGCCAGGCTGTCGGCCCTGTGACTGTGACATAGGCGGTGCCCACAACAACATGTGAGTCTTTGTCAGAACTCGGGGAGTGAGTGGCTTCTTTGCTGGCACTGGGGGTGATGGTTCTGCTGGGGTACTAGGTGTTCCATGGAGACAGGGCAGTGCCCGTGCCGCAGCCATGTGGTGGGACGGCGGTGTGATCAGGTGGAGCCCGGCTACTACCACATCAACCTGGACCATTACATCTATGAGGCTGAGGATGCTCGGCTGCATCAGGTAGGGGGCATCAGACAGAGTAGGGCACCGAGTGGCTCTTTGCAGGGTCCCCAAGACAACAGGAACTGCTCCAAGGGGGCAGCAGGTTGGAGTGGTGCCTGCCAGCCACGGCAATTTCTGGGGTCTCATCCTGCAACCCCCTCACATCAGGGCTTGGTGGTGGAGCGTGAGCCCCCCACAGACCACCCGGCTTCATGGACGGGGACAGGCTTTGCCCGCATGCAGGAAGGTGGCTGGTTGGAGTTCCATGTGAGCAACGTGCCTTTCTCCATGGAGTATGATGTGATCATCCGCTATGAGCCCCAGGTGAGCACCAGTGATCATGGTGAAGCCATGGGACACATGGGATGTATCATCAAACTGGGAGGTGGTGCTGGGGAGCACTGGATAGTGAGACTGTTTGACACAATCCCTTCTCTGATGGCAGCACCCAGAGCCCTGGCAGGAGGTGAGGGTAAGGGTGCTGCGCCCCAGCCCTGTCTCTGCCAGCAGCCCTTGTGGAAATACCATCCCAGCTGATGACCAGCTTTCCACCAGCCTCCCCTCTGGTGCCAGGTGAGTGCCTCAATGGGACTGGGCTGTGCTGGGGCTTGTGAGAGGCACCTGGCTACTTGTGCTCCGTTTTGTACCCCCAGGTATGTGGTGCTGCCCCAGCCCATCTGCCTGGAGCAGGGCGTCTCCTACACTCTTCGTCTGGAGCTGGGCTGTGCCACCTCTCAACAGGATCCTACTGCCAGTGTGCTCATTGATTCGGTGAGGGGCAGCTGGGCAGTGGGGTGGAGAACAGCAGCCATTCAGGAGAGCAGGATATGGCTGTAGGGAACATGAGGAGAGACAGGTATGACACCCTACTGACTTGCCCCTCCAGCTGGTGCTCCTGCCCCGTTACTCCTCACTGGAGATGTTCATTGCGGGTGACCCTGGATCCATGGAGCGCAGGGAGACCTTCGAGCGGTACCGCTGTGCCCAGCCCTTCCATGCTGCAGGGCCCTCGCCTGTGGCCGAACCCTGCTCCAGCCTTCTGCACAGCCTCTCTGCCATCCTGCATGGTGGAGCGCTGCGTGAGTACAGCCCCACACCCTGTCCCCTGCCCCATGTCTAGTCCTGCACCCTGTTCCATGCTCCATCCTGTGTGCCACAGCACCTGTTTCTCACCCCACTCTCTGTTCACAGCCTGCCTCTGCGACCCCCAGGGCTCAGTCAGCGCTGAGTGCCAGCCCCAGGGTGGGCAGTGCCGGTGCAAACCCAATGTCATGGGACGGCGCTGCCACCTCTGCTCCCCAGGAACCTTTGGTTTTGGGCCCAGTGGGTGCCAAGGTAAGGGTGATGAACCTATGCCAGACCAGCTGGAAAGGATCTGGGGCACCTTAGAGCTGGGGGTGCTGGGGAAGGATGCTTTTTGTGACCTGGAATGAGACACTGTGGGTGCCTTGTCTTCCAGCGTGCCAGTGTAGCAGCGAGGGCTCAGTGAGCACTGTCTGTGACAGCTTCACAGGGCAGTGCTCCTGCCGTGAAGGTGCCCACGGTCAGCGCTGTGACCGCTGCCAGCCCGGCCACTGGGGCTTCCCCATGTGCCGGCCCTGCCAGTGCAACGGGCATGCTGAGAGCTGTGACCCCCAGACGGGCAGCTGCCTGCGCTGCCGTGACCACACGGATGGAGAGAGGTGCCAGAGGTAAGTGGGGTGTGTGCCCAGACCTGGAAGGTCTGCTGCCGGCAGGTCTGGACCGGGGCAGAGCACTACTGGCAGCTCTGGCCGCTGCTAATTGCCTGCCCTCAGATGTGCAGCTGGGCACTTTGGGAACCCAGCACTGGGCTCCGGGCAGCACTGCAGGCCGTGCCCCTGCCCTGAGGGGCCCAGCAGCTCCCACCATTTTGCCGCCTCCTGCTACCAGGACAGCCGCACTCGGCAGGTTGTCTGCCACTGCAGCCCCGGATACACAGGTGGGTGCCCACAACAACATGCTCAGTGCCCTCAGGGATTCCCCCTGCCCCAGGCACTGTCCAGCTCTTTGTTCTGTCAGGTCCCCGTTGTGATGAGTGTGCTCCCGGGTACTATGGGGACCCACTGCAGCCTGGCGGGCGTTGTGTGCCCTGCCAGTGCCACGATAACATCGATGTGACGGACCCAGAGGCATGTGACCGACGCACAGGGCAGTGCCTGCGCTGCCTCTACAACACAGCAGGGCCCCACTGTGCCGAATGCCAGCCTGGATACTACGGGGATGCCACACGGCACAGCTGCAGGCGTGAGTACCCACAGACCTGCCTTCAGGGCCCAGCATGTTCCTGGGGACCATGCACACCCGTGTCTGCCCTCGCTCATGCACACCACTGTGGGGTCCCTGCAGTCCTGCCCTGTCCCTTATGCCCACCCCTGTCAGTGTGATGCCATCCTTGTCCCTATGCCAAACTTGTGCCATTCCACCTACATCCTCATCTCATGCCCATTTCTGCCCCTATTGCTATCACATCCCCACTGCTACCCTGACTGTCCTGGATTCTATCCTGCCCCTGCCCCATCTCCATCCCATCCACATCAGTGGCCCTTATGCAGTTCCCATTCCACCAGTGTCCAGTTTCTACCACATCCCTGCCCAGTCTCTATCTCCATCCTGCATTGACCATCACCTATCACCATCTTAGTCCCATCCCTGCCTCTGTCCCCGTACCATCTGCACCTCCTCCCATCTCCATCCTGTTGCTGTTTGTTCTCTATCCCCAGATCCCTGTCCCCTTTCAGCACCCATCTAATTTCAGGTTGCTCCTGCAATGCACTGGGCACCATTGCCAGCACATGCGGGCCACAGCACTGCCAGTGTGATGGGCGCAGTGGGCAGTGCCATTGCCTACCCCACGTGGAGGGCCAGAGCTGTGACCGCTGCAGCCCCAACTTCTGGAACTTGGGCAGTGGGCAGGGCTGCCAGCCCTGCAGCTGCCACCCCCAATATGCCCTGACACCTGCCTGCAACCAGGTGAGACACAGCAGTGACAGAGGATGAGGGGACAGGACTGGGGAACTGTTGCAGCAGTGCCAGCCTTGGCCATGCTGTGTCTTTCAGTTCACAGGGCAATGCTCGTGCCGACCAGGCTTTGGGGGCCGGACCTGTTCTGACTGCCAGGAGCACCACTGGGGTGACCCACGGCAGCAATGCCGAGGTGAGAGCTGGTGGTGCCAGCTAGGGAACTGTGGCAGGCCCCACAGTGCCCTGACACCACTCTCCCTGCAGCCTGCGACTGTGACCCCCGTGGTGTTGCCAATGCCCAGTGCCACCGTAGCAGCGGCCACTGTGACTGCCGGCCTGGCATCTCTGGAGTCCGCTGTGACCAGTGCGCCCGAGGCTTTGCTGGTACCTTCCCTGCATGCCAGCCTTGCCACCCCTGCTTTGGGGACTGGGACCGTGTGGTGCAGGACCTGGCTGCCCGCACCCAGGCACTGGTGCAGCGTGCCAGCCTCCTGCAGCACACTGGGGTTGCCGGTGCCTTTGGTGGTGCCTTTCAGCGGCTGGAGGAGAGCCTGGCCACCGTGCGTGATGTGGTGGCTGCCCGCAATGCCACTGCTGCCACAGCCACCTACCTGACACACGCCATGGAGGGGCTGCGGTGAGCACCCGGCGTGGGGCGTGGCTCCCAGGGTGTCCTCGGTGGTGGGTTGTGACCCTCTTCCCTTGCAGGCAGCAGATTGGGGCGTCGACGGAGAGGCTGACACGGCTGGAGGGTGAGCTGACAGCCACCCAAGATGCCAACTTCAATGCCAGCCATGTGCTGAGTGCAGTGGACCGGGGTGCTCGTGCTCTCAATCACAGTCTGCAGGACTTGGAGCAGAGGCTGCATGCCCTCAAGACCTCCAACTTTCTTGGTGAGCTGCGTTGCAGAGCCAGGCTGGGGCAGCAGGGTCATGGCTGGAGGTCTGATGGTGCTCCTGCCACCCTCAGGTGCCTATGACAGTTTCTGCCAGTCCTATGAGGAGTCACGTGAGGCTGAGCGCTGGGCAGATGCCTCCACCCGCACTGTGCCCAGCCCTGTCAGCACCTCAGCAGCTACCCGGCGCCACACTGAGCAGCTCCTGGCCAGCCGGCGGGATGACTTCAATCGTCAAAATGCAGCCAGCCGGCGGGCACTGATGGACCTGGCAGCAAGGGCACAGGCACTGAGCCTTCACCTACTCAATGAGAAGGTGGGATATGGGATGGGCACTGGGAGTGTGGTTCCTGGAGCTGTCCCAAGCCTGCACTGCTTTTCAGGTGTGCGGTGCCACGGGTGACGTGCCCTGTGCCGAGAGCCCCTGCGGGGGAGCTGGGTGCCGAGATGAGGATGGGGGACGGCGCTGTGGGGGTCTGAGCTGTGGTGGGGCCGTGTCCACGGCTGACAGTGCTCTGGACCGGGCACGCCATGCCCAAGAGGAGCTGCGGCAGGCTGCTGGTGACATGGCTCAGCTCTCCCACAAGGTGCGAGGTACACAGACGCTGGTGGGAGTGAGTGGCACAGCTGTGCCCTCCAGTCCTTGGGGATGACACTGAGTATCTCTGACCCTGCTCAGGTGGCTGAAGCCCAAGGGAAGGCAAATGAGGCCCGGATACGAGCACAGGCAGCCCTGGACAAGGCAAACCAGACCAGGGCCCGTGTGGAGAGCTCCAACAAGGAGCTGCGGGAGCTCATCAGCCACATTAAGGCCTTCCTGAGCCGTGAGTGGTGGTGTGCTGGGGGGCTTGCCACCCCTGCCTGGCATTGTGGTTCTACACCTGCACTGCACCTTCACTGCACCTGCACCACACTGCCCTGCACCTGCATTGTGCTGCATTACATGGCCCTTGCACTGCATTTGGGCTGTATCACCCTTCCACCACACAATCCTGAACCATGCTGCATTGCACAGGCCCTGCCCTGCCCCTTGATCATTCCAAACATCCTTTGTCATGCCCCACACTCCCTCCCCATGGCTCCCCTCTGCCCTTCCCCACCCCTTGGTCTGCCTGTCCCCTCTGCCCCAGAGTGCCACAGGGGACAAACTGATGGCTCCTGCCCACAGAGGAGGGAGCTGATCCCGAGAGCATTGAGGTGGTGGCCAGCCGGGTACTGGAGCTGTCACTGCCTGCTGCGCCAGCCCAGATCCACCGCCTGGCTGAGGAGATCAAGTCACGGGTGCACAGCCTGGCTAGTGTTGATGCCATCCTGGAGGAGACAGCTGGTGATGTGCACCAGGCCAGGCAACTGCTGCAGGATGCCCAGCAAGCCAGGTGAGCCAGAAGACATGGAGATGCAGCCCCTGCACAGTGATCCCCCCAGGTCAGTCTGGTTCTGAGGCAGTGCTACCCTGGTTGCAGGTTGCGGGCCGAGGGGGTGTGGAGCACAGCCGAGGCAGTGCAGCAGTCACTGGAGGAGGCACAGCAAGCCCAGAGCATGACTGAGCAGGCGCTGCATCATGCCACTGGTGACATCCAGCACAGTGAGAGAGCCCTTGGCACTGTAAGAACCCCATCTCTACGACCCTAAGGATGGGCAGGACCCTGTCTCCACTGTGTGGGCACCTAGACCATGCCTATCTGCCATGCTCCCTAGATGCAGACCCAGACAGATAGTGCAGAGCAGCATCTGGCGGGTGCCATGGGACGGATCAGGCTCCTGGATGGACAGATGGACACCCTGAAGGTGAAACGTGCCAACAACAGCCTGGCAGCCACTCGTGCCCAGGAGGCAGCTGGTGCAGCACGGGACCGAGCTGGCGAGGCGAAGCAGGTGGGTGAACAGGGAGCATGGAGGGCGTGGTGCTCCTGTAGGGGTTGTACTGACCATACCTGCTGCCCGGCAGGTGCTAGAGGGGCCGCTGCGGGACCGTTACCGGACAGCGCAGGAGCTAGTGCAGCACAGGGCGCAGGGCGCCCAGCAGGCAGGCAGCCGAGCGCAACAGCTGCGAGACGAGGCTGCTGGGCTGCTGCGGGATGCCCAGGGCAAGCTGCAGCGGCTGCGAGGTGAGGCCCGGGTAGGGAGCCTGGGGAGTGGCAGTGGTGAGGGGCTGGGCTGACCCCTTGTCCTCCCTGTCCTTGCAGTGCTGGAGGAGGAGTACGAGAGGAACGAGCGGGTGCTGGACGCCAAGGCAGCCCAGCTGGGTGGGCTGGAGGCCAAGATGAGGGAGGTGCTGGCCTCCATCAACCAGCAGGTCCAGATCTACAACACCTGCCAGTGATGTCCTGGAGGGGCCCAGACCCCCGAACACCCTGCCCCCTGCCTAGTCTGCCTGCCCCAGAGCACTGGGCAGGTTGGGGCTGCCGGGCACCTCCCTGTGTGAATAAAGTTACAGAGCAAGGCTGCCTTTCGTCTGCCTTGTGTCATGGGGTCCCATAGCTTCCCCGGGTGGCCCCGTGGTCGCCTCCCCGACCCCACGGGATGGGAGCTGCTTGCTCTTGCTGGTCCCTGGATGTAGGACACTGCGGGGCTATGGGTCAGCTGTGGGGTGGGGCAAACGGCTGTGAGGCAAAGGGCTGGCCCAGTGGGCCCAGGACAACCACCCACAGAGCGGGTCTGGGCTACAGACAGACTTGCAGGCTATGGGGCCAGGGACCGGCTGTGGGGCAGGGGGGCGCTGCAGGTGGCATGATGTGGGACAGATGGTGGTGCATGGAGCACCCACGGAGCAGGCCCGAGACAGAGAAGCGGCGCGCCCGGCCCGTTGCCGTGGGAACGCCATGGGCCGGGTCGTGCCCTTGCCCGCCCTTGGGGGCGGGACGTCCCTCAGGAGCCGTGATGACGCCAATGCGAGCGTCGTTGCCATGGCGCCGTCGGGAGAGGGAGGGAGCGAGCCAGCGGCAGCCCTCGCGTGGCGTCACGTGACCGCTCCTCCATCGCGCTCCCGTGTCACGTGTGCCCGTCCGCCGGTTTCCGGAAGTGCGTCACGGGCTCGGCCTGTCTCCTGAGTCGGCCCGCTCGGAACTTCGGCACCAAACAAAACAGACCGGAGCGGCGGGCGGGGCCGTGAGTGCGGGGCGGGCGCCGGGCCGGCCGGGCCGGGGCGGGGGCGGCGGGGCCCAGTGGGTCGGGCAACGGTGGCGAGCAGGGGCAGCGCGAGGTGGGCAGCGGCGGTGGCTAGGGGCAGTGCGGGATGAGGGCCGGAGCCGTGGCAGCGCGCCGGACCCGGGGACAGCGAGAGGCCGGCATGCGGCCCGGTGGCGGCGACGTGAGACGATCCCAACTTGGGGGTGGGCGGAGCTGGGAGCACGGCGGAACGGGCCTAGCGCGTCGGCGTCAGGCGGGAGCTGCGAGGCTGGGCCGCTGGCAGTGACCTGATGCACTGTCTGGTTCTGGGACTCAGGGATGGTTGGGTAGGAGCTCCGTTCCCCGTCCTTTTCCCAATGTCTGAAGCCGGGCAGCAGTGCAGGAGAGGCCGGGGCCCGTTGCTGGCTACTCTCTGGACAGAGTCATCTTCCCTCGAGACTTGTCAGGGCCTGGGGGAGAGCAGTATGCGCTAGTCTCCTCCACGCAGCACAGCGATAAGAACTTGCTGCTGTTACTGTGCTTTGGGGACGTAGTGATTTGATATGGTTTGGAAACTGTGTGGCAGCGCTGGGCCAGGTGCCTGCCCTGAGTGGTTCTGTTTGTCCTGGATCTACCTGTGTGTCAGGCATGCTGAGAAACTGAGTCGACAAGCTTGAGTCTTGAGACTTCTGATCCCTTGAGGCAACAAGGAGCAGAAGGTGTTAAAAGTACTCATGCACACAAGAAGAGAAGTATTTCTGTTGGCTGTATTTGGGACATGGAGAAGCCAAAGGTCCATAGAATGCTGATGCTGAGGGATCACAAACTTCCTACAGCCACCCCAGTAAAGACTTCTGGACACTGCAGGCAAGAACCAGGGACCTCTTCTGCCAAATGTGCCCCAAATACAGGAAGCAATTTGTGTCTTGATGTGCATTGTCTGCTGCCATTCCCAGAACATTAATACTAATCCAGTTTGCCATGGGAAGGAACAACCTTTTCCCCAGCCCCTTGTTCCTTTTCCCTAATTCTCCCTTTCCTTTGGCCCATGGAAGCGTTTGTGCAGCACCAGCATGAACTGGAAAACTGCTCTAGGGTAAGACAAATGAGCAAAGAGCAGCTTAACTCTGGCTGGTGTCTCAGTCCAGTACATGCTGCAGCCACATGGGTGCACACACTGGCACAAAGGCTGAGAGAGCAGAGGGCAAGGAGACACTTCCTCTCTCAGCAGCATGGCCAGGCTTTTCCAGCTTGGAGAAGGATTGTGTAAGGTTTTGTATGAGTGCCCAGTCCATTGGGTACTTCTTGGAGGTACACCTGGCATATAGCCAGGGCAGCCTGTCACCATCTCTCACCTGCAGTGGCTCCTACAGTGCTGACATCAGCATTGACAAAACCTCTGTGCCCCTAAACACCTGGGGGCTAAATGTCCTACCTGACTCTATGTTTCCTGATGATAGAGAGACAGAAAGCCTCAAGAATTACAAAAGATGAATGAGAATAACCTGTGCTTCACCTGCACTCCTCCAAAACCCAGTGGTACCTGCAGCAGCCTCAGGCTGCCATCAGTCTAGCAGCTGGAATTAGGCAGAGTTCCAGCCAGGCTTGGTTCCTGCCTGCTGTTAGGAGTAACTGTCGTCAAAGTGCCTGAGGGACCCGAGCTGTCAGTGAGGTGTGAGAGTAGGAGGCTTCTCCCAGAGGCATGATAGCAGGCATCAACCCGGGCTCTCCTCCTCACTCCTCCTTGGGCAGTAGACAATCCTTTCTTAGGACCCTTCTCAGAGGTTACTGTCACCCTGCCCAGCAGTTATCCTGTGCTACCACTTCAGAAGTGTAAGACAGAGGTGATAGAACCTTGCCCAGCCCTGTACAACGCAGTCACTGCTTCTTGTCTCCTGCTCCTCCTGGGACTCTCAACCCAGAGGCAAAGGAAATTCAGCAAAAAAATGCTTTCCTGCGTTTGTCAAGCCCAGGTTTGATTTCTCAGTGCTGGGAAGAATCTGTAGCTGACCGGTTTTGGTGTCAATGGGGACTGGAGCTGAGCAGCAGTATGTGGCCAGTGTCAGACACAACTTTGCGAAGCACAACCATGTTCCTTGCTGCAAGGAGCCCTTCCCATTCCCTGTGCAGCCAGATGTGTTGCTGCATCCTGGGGAGGTCCAGTCTATAGAGCAGTGAGGGGTGGTACTGCTGTCCTTCCATGTGCTCTCAAGCTCTCTGGGGCTGATGCTGGGCTCTGTGCAGCATCTCTATCTCCAGGGTGTTTTAGGTCCCTCCACCATGGGTGGCAGGAACTGTCTGTGTCAGGCAGCCCAGCTGGACTTGGCACTTGAGCTATTTGCTTGCCTTTGGTGTCTCTTGGTTATGAGGGTGGGTTGGACTTTGCAGATTGTAGTTGTGACTCCAGGCTTGCAAATATTCATTGCCCCAAGCACTTCTAGAGCGTGAGGTGGGCAACACAGAGCTGCCAGTGTGCTCCCTCCAGCTGAGCACCTCCCTTGGAGGTGCTACCTAACCCTGGCCATGCCTGAGCAGGGCTGTGAGGTCTGTGTTTGGTACATGAGTGAGAGCAGAATGAGGTGTTCCAGAGGGCACTGCCTGCCTCCTGCAGAGGGAGAGGCAGGCTCAGTGGAGCTGGGCTAGGGGAAGATGCTGTCAACCTCAGTTCTGTGTCCTCAGGTGGGAGCAGCACCATGTGATGGGGTGTGAATTAGCACACCAGGAGCTACTGCAGGTTGCTGGCACCTAGGGATAGGTGTAGCTGGGCATTCTCCCCTGCAGCAAGCCCCTGCAGACTGGTGAGTGCTATGAGGATCATGCAGTCTGGGCAATGAGGGAGGAAGCTGTCCCAGCTTCCTGCTTTCACTGCTGCCACAGATGCACTTGGAGCGGGCCCATTTTCAGTGGGTTCTTACAGCTCTCTATCAAAGCTGTGAACACCCGAGGGTGGAACTGGAGAGCAAGGAACTGAGACCAGCCCATGGGCAGTCAGCTCGCAAACCCTGGAGGGGAGTTGGCTCTGCCTGTGAGGGCATGTCTAAGGGGGCAGGGGTGAGTGCCCTGCCTGCCCTGCCTTCTCCCTGGGTGTCCTGTTTCCAGGCCAAGCACTGCTGCCGCTGTCTGTAAACCAGCAGGGAGATGAATATGCAAGGTGGTGGTTAAGCTCCCAGCTGGTGGGCAGAGGGGGAGGTACTCTCCTCTTGCCAGGGAGCTCTACTCTCATCTGTCTTGGGAGACCGTCCTGGGCCTGCTCCTCCTTCTCCCTTTTCTTCCTTCTTAGGGCGTTCCTTGCTCCTGGTTGCTGCCCTCATACATGGGGCACTGTCTGACTGAAATAGCTGTCTGCCCCTGTCAACCCTGCAGGCTTGAGTTTTTTGGATCAGAGCCTCCCTGTGTCCTTGCCCTTGCCTCTGCCTCTGGGTGTTAGTGCTGGCAGCTCCTCTGGGCCAGTGTTGCTGTAGTGGGAGCCATGAGCATGACAATTGCTTTCCAGGTTTTTAATGTCTGCTACATACAGAAGACCCCCGGTTGTATCTTGGGAGCTCTGACAAGCCCATGCTTTTGGCAAGTAAGAGTTGTAGCAGCTGTGATGAGGTAGGTTTCCTTACCCGGTGCTGTGTGGGGCTTCCCATAAACACCACAGTGAAGGTCACGTGAGGGCACTGGCCCTGGGAGGGCAGAGAGTAGATCCTGATGCTGTTTGGCCTCCTCCACCCACTCCTCCTGCCATGGTTGCTCTCTCCTCTCTTTAGGCCACTAGTTCCTTGCCAGAGAGTTTGACCACAGAGAGTCGCCAAGATAGCTGGGCCAGGAAGAAAACGTCGCACCCCTGACCCAGACTCCATCACCGACCCCGGCGGGCCGTTTGTGTCCTCCAAACGGCTGAAGATGTCCAGCAGCACTAATGCCCCTGGCCAGAGGAGAGTGTCTCGGGGCTTGGATGATGCTGCCAACAAGAAGAAGCAGAAAGATCGAGCCAACCAAGAGAGCAAGGAAGGTGAGAGCCTCTCAGCAGTGCTGTGGCAACCAGGCCCACAGTTTCTTGGGCCCCGCAGGGTGGGAGCCTCGCAGCCATCTGCTGCGGCATAAGCAGATTTAACTAATCGCTTCCTGCAGCTGATGGTAACCCCTGTAATGTGGGATCCTCTTCAGCACAGTGTCCTCCCTGGACCTGTAACCTTCGTGCTTTGGGTGCTGCTTAGCCCTAGCTATGTGAGGAAGGTCGGGCCTGTGGCCGCGTTAGCTGAAGACTGGAGCTGACTTTCTGCGGTTGTTTCTAGACTCTGCTTTTGGCTTTGTTTGAACTGCCCCAATCCTGAGGCAGCAGGACTGAAGCCTGTGGGTGCTCTTGCAGCTGACAGTGCTGCTCCTTCTCTGTTCGTTTGCTGAGGCCACATGTTGTGAGGCAGCAACTGTGTGCTGGAAGCAGCTGCCTGAGTGTGAGACCTGTGGGTGGGGCCAGTGCGGTAGCTTCAGTGTCAGGCTAAGGTGTGGCTCAGGTGAAATAGTTGCTGTGGAGTAATTTCCTCTGTAGCTGCTCTGTATCCAGTGACAGAAATAACACTTCAGGTGCAAGGAGTGCCTGCAGGCAAGATAACAGTCAAGAGCTCCTGAAGCCCTGGAAAACTGCTTGGTTTCTGTGCTGCCCGGTTACAACTGTTGTAACCTCAAAATCACAAGTGTTTTATAGGCCAAGTAAAATGAGCACTTGCTAAGGTCTGTGCTGCACTGGTGGCTGCAGTCTCTGATTCAAAATCCCACACTGTGGAGAGCGCAGCCTTGCGCCTTCTCTCACATGGGATCTGTGCTGTGTGTCTGGTAAGGCCTGACCCTCTGCACCTCCTGATATGGGGAGCTTCTGCCTTCTTGAGGGCTGCTGTGCAGCTGTGCTGCCTCCATCCCCTCTGCACAGGGGTGGCAAGCTGCTGGAGCAAGTTCTAGATCCTCCAGGCAGTGTTGCTGCAGCACTTCTCACACTGCCAGCCTGAACGGTCCCGCTGCACCAGCGGCTGTGGTGGTCAGCAGAGTGTGTAGCTGGTCGAGAGAAGAAGTGACAGCCCTCTGAGTACTCAGGTGTAGACTGTAGTTGCCATTGCAGCTGTATCTCTGCTCCAGGATAAGGTGCTATGGTTCTGAGCCCCTTGCATGGCAGAACTCACTGCCCTATGAGGGTGGAGCAGGCCCCAAGATGCTGCTGGCTCTTGGAGGTAGCCCTGTGGGGAGTGAGGATTAGGTGTCAGGTCAGTTTGGTTCCCTGGTGTCATCTGAAGGAGGTTTTGGCCACAGACATTGGCAGCTTGTGCAGGAATAGCAATGTTAAAGAGCAGCTGGGCCACATGGTTCTCTTGTTACAGCAGAATTGGTTTGAGCAAAGCCAAACATCAGGTTCTTGCTATCAGATGAAAGCAAAACTCCTCTGTACAGCTGAAGTTGTGAGCCTGGTGCACTGAGCAGGGATGTGCAGCTTGGTTACCATGAGCTCCACACAGAGACATGCCTCAAGGCATCACTGTCTGTGCAGTGCAGTAATGTGCTGCTTGCACTGTAGTGCCTGTTAGACTGGAATGTGGTGATGTGGCCCAGAGAAGCTGTCCTGGGGACTGCCTTGCTCTAGTGCTGCAGGCAGGCCTCTGGGGAAAGGAGAAGTGTGAGGAAGCAGAGAAAGAAAATGAGTAGCATGTACAGAATGAAAGGGCTGGACAGAAGTCCAGGACAGAAGGAGGTGGTGTGAGAAATTTTGGGTGTCAGTGTGCCGGCCCATGCCCTGAGGTGACACAATAGACAGACCTGCCCACACTCTCCTTCTCTGCCCACCAGTGTCTTGCCCTGAGCTCGAGCAGGCTGAGACTGCCCGGGAGAAGGACTTGGAGGAGGGTAAGTCAGAGTGTGTGCCAGCTGTGAGTGCATGGCCATGGAGTGCCCTTGCCAAGGGAGCTGAAGTTCTCACCTTGTCATTGTCCCGTGCTCTGGCACGGAGCAGAACTCACCTGAGTGCTTCCTTGCCCCAACGTTTGGCTGAACAGGATGCAGCCTTCTCAAGGTGCAGAAGGGTGCCCACGGCTGGCTGGGAGGAAGAGTCTCTGGCCTGCTTTCAACTTGTGTGTCCCAGTGCCACTGAGCACAGCCCTGGGACAGCTTGCTGCCAGCATCTGTCCTGCTTGTTTCTGGCCAGGGAGCTGTGCTGGGTCAGGAAGACCCTGAGCGGTGTCACTCAGTGGGCACCACTGGGTGTTTTCTGCCTTAGTGCAGACCTGCTTTGAGGACAGAATAGGCTATCCTTGTGCCACAAAGGATGAAACAAGCCTGACTGAACTTAAGGTGACTGAAATCACCTTTTTACCTTGAAGACTTCAGGACAGCACAGGGCCAGATCTGGAACCTGTCAGGCACCTGGTGGAGGTTCTGCCTGCAGCACAGTCGTGTTGGTGCACTGCTTTCTTCCTGGGCACAGTGTTCCCGTGTGGCTGGTGGGCCTGCCCATGTTTCAGCCATGTTATCAGTGCTCACCTGGCAGAAGTACAGTGTTGTGATTGCAGCTGGGCTGCTTGATTCACGTGTGCAAAGGGGAAGTGGCAATTTCTGATTGTGGTCCCCTTGAATCCCCCCAGAGTAATTCTGTGGCTTCCTCATTCTCTGGGAATGCAGCAATTACTTTGTAGTTGGCAGGAGCCACCTCTTCTTCCCCGCCACTGCTGCTGCACATGATGGGTTTGAGAGCAGGGCTACTTTCCTGATTTCCCTTGTTCCCACCAGGATTCACTTGTCCTCCTTCAACATATGCTCTTGTTTGTGGCTTACCTGATGATCGTAGTTTGCAAGTGTCCCTTTTAACTGGCATGATGTGTGTCCTCTGCAATGGTTTCCTCAAGCCGACTGTGCATTCAGGCCTCTGATCCCCCAGCCAAGGAGTGGGTGCTGTGGGCTCGTGCCCCAGTGAGTGGGTGACACTTCCCTTACCCTTCCTAGAGCTGCTGCTGGACTGGAAGCAGAATGCAGATGAGATCATCGTCAAGCTGAACTTGGGCAGTGGCGGTCTGAAGGTAGAGGATGTGGATACATTTTTCACCGACACTGACTGTACGATCAAACTGCCAGGTATGGGGAATGGAGCAACTGTTGCAGCTGTTTCTCCAGCAGGGCTTGGCACAGCTCTGGGCTACACATGAGGCTGATCCAGGCTGGCATAGAATTTTTCCTTCAGAGGCAATGCCCTGCTGTAAGCTGGCACAGCTTCAGCCAGCAGACAGGGCTGATAGAAGAACAGTGTAAAAGAAGAGCCTAGAGCTGGGGAGAGGAGCTGGCCTCTGCACCAAGTGAACAAGTGCCTGCTGGGGTGTCTCTGTCCACAGCTTGCTGGGATGACTGAGTAGTCCCTGGGTATCCTTTGGAAAATTGCCTGTGCCCCTGAGGACTGGGAGGCCCAGGGGCTCTGGGAAAGAGGCCAGCCAACTGTACAAAGCGAATCGGGGGAAGCTGGCTGAAGCTCTGAAGGCCCCTGGGATACTGTGACAGTCTGCCTGCTTTCTCCTTGGCTCTGGATGAGTGTTCCTGGATCCTTGGGGCAGGTGAAAAGTTGCTGTGGGTTAGGTGGCAGATACCTGGAGCACTGCCTAAGGTGCTGGTCCCCCTCTGCTTGCAGACGGGCGCCAGTGGAGCTGTCAGTTCTTTGAGGAGATTGAGGGCTCCTGCAGCAAGGTCCAGTGCAAGAAGGGCAACTTGCTACATCTTGTGCTTCAGAAGAAGATCCCACTCCATAACTGGTCTTCGCTTCTGGTGAGGAGGGGAGGGTCTGCCTTTTAAGGGAGCTTACAGAGCCATGGGGAACTGGTCTGAGGGTTTCACTCCCAGTTCTTGAGCTGTCCAGGAAGCATTCTGGGGCACGTCCTGTATCCATGTGTTGCATGAGGGCAATGAACCAGCTGCCTGTCTGAGGGAGTGGGGTGTCATTGCACCCCTGTTTCTGCCTGCAACATAGTATTCAGATTCTGGAGTAGAACCCCAGCATGCTCTGGGAAGGGAGAGTGAGGGTGAGGGGCTGGCAGAGAGCATGAGAGGTGCTGCTACCTGGATTCTTTGCCACTGTGCTGCACTGCTATTCACAGAAGAAAAGGAAAGATGGATCCAAAGAGCCAGCCAAAGGAGCCATGTGCTGGGAGAACGGAAAGGAGAAGGCTGCTTCTGCAGAGCTGGCCTCTGAAGAGCCAAAGGCTGAAGGTGCAGAGCTGACCAGGTCCCGGCGGGAGCCCTCCAATCCCAAGCGCGCTCCAGGAAGGAATGAAGCCCTGGGAGGGAAGAGCCCAGCCAGCCCAGGGACGCAGAGCGGCCCCAGCGCCAAGCGGGCAGTATACCTCAAAGTGGCTCCCACTGAGGAAGAGCCACGTGCCAGAGTCACCGGGAGCATGGAGCCCAGCAGAGGGCACAGTGGGAGGGCAGGCAGCCGCCGCAATGGCAGAACCAGCCAGGTCGATGTGCCCACAGCCCTCACAGACCTCACACCGCCGTTGGAGAAGGTACCTGAGGACCTGGCTGAACAGGGCACTCCCTGTGCGGGGAATGCTTGCTTGTACTGGGACCTAGTCCTTACGATGAGATGGGCTCCAGGGTCCCACGGGGGGTGGTGAGGGCTGGTGTCAGTGTGGCTGTGGTGGAGGAGGGAACCTTGTGGTCACTGGGCTGTGGTGCTAACGGGGCTGAGCTGAGCGTTGGCTGTGTAGGGGCAGTGGGTGCCTCTCAGCGTGGAGCCGTGCCTTCCTGTCTGGCAGGAGTCACAGTGGGGGCAGCTCAAGGGTGATGGTGACTGTTTTTCACTGTATCCCTCTGTCTCAAAAGGCTGCGGTTTTGGCCAAAGAAAGCGTTCCTGTGGAGATGCCGCCTCTCGCAGCTACCACAGAGGTGTTCCCCCACCGTGTTGCCACCTGTGTGGAGAAGAGAGTCCTGCAGCCAGGCAGCCCTGCCGAGGCCTTGCGAGGCTGGGACTGCATGCCTATCCTGGGAGAGAACTCTAAGGCTGTCCCAGTAGCCACCCCTCCGCTGGGCAGAGATGGTGAGAAAAGGGACTGGTCCAAGGATGATGTGGCTCTGGAGGCAGCAGCTGATGGTGAGTGGCTGCAGATTAGGGGTTGACCTGGTCAGGAAGGACCATCTGCTCAGGACCTCTCCTGGGTCAGCCTGTAGCACTGCCTCAGCATTCCAGGAAGGTAATATTTGTCTCTATGGCTTTTCTCACTCAGAGCCAGAACCTTTTGTGAGCTTGAGCTTTGTCAAGAATGACTTCTATGAGAAGGGCAATGACCTGGTGGTGGTGCATGTCTACGTGAAAGAGATCCACAAGGAGATGTCCAAGGTGTTGTTCCGGGAGCAAGACTTCACGCTGATGTTCCAGACGAGGTACTGGCTTGCCTCAGGACAGTGCCAGGCTGCTGCAGAGTTTCTGGCTGTGCTTGGGCTACTCATTTGTTCACTTCTTCTCAATTTCTCCGAATTTCTTTGTAGTGATACAAACTTCCTTCGCCTCCATCCTGGCTGTGGGCCCCACACAGTGTTCCGGTGGCAGGTGAAGCTCAGGTACAATTCCCATCCTTCTAGCCCTCACGGGGCCAAAGGAGCTGAGGGTGCAGAGCTGGAGCAGGAGCCAGTCCAGGCTGGAGGATCTGTGCGGGGAATGCTTATTTCTGCACCTGAAGGTCTCCCTTGCACTGCACTAATGTCCCAAGTCCAGTCTGCCTTGGTTTTCTGTAGTGGCTTGCAGGGAAGGATGTCCCAGTGTCCATAGTTTGCCCCCAGCCTGTTCCAGAGCTTTTGGAGATGGAGCCAGAGCAGTCTGTGTGTACTTTGGGCAGGATGTCCAGCAGGAAGAGGCATGGGGAGCCAAGCAGAGTGGAAGGGGGCCCTCTCAGTATGTCAAGACTCAAGGGTTTCCTCTGCTTTACCAAGTTCACCTTTGGATCAGTGCTAGATGGGTTCTTGGTGCTTGGAGGCCGTGGCCCTGCCTAGCAGAGACTTTGGCATGTCTGGGGCATCCCTGACTTGCTGCATGTCTTGCAGGAACCTTATTGAACCAGACCAGTGTACATACAACTTCACAGTGTCTCGCATAGACGTCTGCCTGAAGAAACGCCAGAGCCAGCGCTGGGGTGGGCTGGAGGCTCCAGCTACACGAGGTCTGCACCCTGCCTTCTTGTGTTGCCTGCCCTATCCCCGTGGGGTGTGGGCTCTCCTCACCGCCGGCAGCTTCTGTTTGGTGCTGGGGTTGGGAAAGAAAGGGGCTGAGTGATTGCAGGCAGGAGGGTTGTGGGAAAGGGCATTGCTGTTCCACTTGCTCCTGGGGAAGAGGAGTAAGGGAGAGAGACTGTGTGTGCATGGACTGAGCAGCTCAGCCCCACCCACAGTGTGGGGTGCTGCTAACCACAGGCCCACCCTTCCCCCTTTTTAAGGTGCAGTGGGTGGTGCAAAGGTTGCCATGCCTACAGGCCCTACCCCTCTGGACAAGAGCCCCCCAGGCAGTAACCAGCACCCCCTGTCCAGCAAGGAAGAGGCCCGTGCTAATGATAAAGAGAAGCCACGTGTGGAAGATGGGGGTCTGGATGGTGTGGCAGCCCGTACAGCCCCGGAGCATGTGGCAGTGAAACAGGAGCCGCACATCCCCTCGGTGAGTTGAGGATGCACTGACTTTGATCTGGGTGAGGGGAAGGTGGGGCCCACTAGTCACTCTTGTGGAACTCCACCTCACTCTGGGGACTGGCAAACTGTCCTGGAGGAGGAAGCAGCACTCTTCAGTCATAGTTGGCAGGACTGTGGGCAGCAGTTGCTCTGTCTATCCCAGTCCTGGTGGGAGATGGTGTCTTGGCTCCTGCCTGTCTGAGTGATGCTTGGGGCTTTTGAGGTGCCCTGGTGTTACCAGAGAGCCCCCCCTGCTAAGGGCAGCAACCTCACACCTGCTTCTGCTTTGCCAGCCCAAACCAACATGCATGGTGCCACCAATGACACACAGCCCGGTGAGCTCTGAGAGTGTGGAAGACGATGAGGATGAGGATGAAAAGAAAAAGGTCTGCCTGCCTGGCTTCACGGGGTTGGTGAACTTGGGCAACACTTGCTTCATGAACAGTGTCATCCAGTCCCTGTCCAACACCCGGGAGCTACGTGACTACTTCCATGGTGAGCCCGTGCCAGGAGCCCAGCAGAGCCCTGCCGCTTGGGTGGTGCAGCTGAGAGCCACCCTCACTCTCCTCTGTCTCTTACAGATCGGTCCTTTGAGTCAGAAATCAACTACAACAACCCTCTGGGGACAGGAGGACGCCTGGCCATTGGTTTTGCCATGCTGCTGCGAGCGCTCTGGAAGGGCACTCACCATGCCTTTCAGCCCTCTAAACTGAAGGTAGGACTACAGGAGCTGCTGTGCATCCCCAGTACTCCTCTGTGGGCACCTGTTTGTCCTGCTAGTGCCATGGAGAGCGGGGTGGGTGGGTGTGACCAGGCTTTGTGCATGTGGCAGATGGCACTGCCAGGGGGCTGCTGGCCAGCCCTGACTGCTGTGCTTCTGCCAGGCAATTGTGGCCAGCAAGGCCAGCCAGTTCACTGGCTATGCCCAGCACGATGCTCAGGAGTTCATGGCCTTCCTGCTTGATGGCCTGCACGAAGACCTCAACCGCATCCAGAACAAACCCTACACAGAGACTGTTGACTCAGATGGGAGACCTGACGAGGTGAGGATGTCCCTCCCCAAAGCCACTGGGGAGGCAGCCATGGCCTGGGTAGTTTAGTGTAGTGCTGAGTGCTTTCTCCCTGCAGGTGGTAGCTGAGGAGGCCTGGCAGCGACACAAGATGAGGAATGACTCTTTCATTGTGGACCTCTTCCAGGGCCAGTACAAATCCAAGCTGGTGTGCCCAGTGTGTTCCAAGGTAGGGGCAGCCCTGGAGGCTCGAGCCTGGTCCTAGCTGCACAGCAGTAGGCTCTTGACCCTCAGAGAGCGCAGGTCACAGGGTAGAGCTGGATCTTGAGTCCACTGGGGCTGCTGCCCCGCTGGTGTCATCTGCAAGCACTTCCTGCAACTGTGTTCTCTCATGTGCAGGTGTCCATCACCTTTGACCCCTTTCTGTACCTACCTGTGCCCCTTCCTCAGAAGCAGAAGGTTCTGACTGTCTACTACTTTGCAAAGGAGCCACACAAGAAACCCATCAAGGTAGAGCATGCCATCTATTCTCAGGAGGGAGCCTGACAGGGCTCCTGGAGGTGCCCCAGGCAGCCAGTCATATGCCAGGCTGAGCCTTGTGTTAAGTAAAGGCCTGCATGCTTTGGTGCAGTGTGACTGACAGGCACTTTCTTGGTGGCAGTTCCTCGTGAGTATCAGCAAGGAGAACTCCAGTGCCATGGAGGTACTCGACTCGGTCGCCCACAGTGTGCGGGTGAAGCCAGAGAACCTGCGCCTGGCAGAGGTGAGAGCACTCAAGCTGAAGAGCAGGGTGTAGGCTGCTCTGCAGGCAATAAGGACACTAACAGTCATTTGGCTGTATCCAACATGTCTGTGGGTGGCACTGTCAGGCACAGAGAACTGCTGGGCAGCTCCCTGCCAGGAGGGCTGTGCCACCACAGTAGGTCAATGTGGTGAACTGGGCATAGCATCCCTGTGGTGCTGCTGTCCCCACAGCTCACTGTGAGGCTGAGGCCTCTGGGTTCCTCAGGAGAGGAAGCTTGGGCTAGCCCTCTCACAACCCCGCTCCACTCTTTCCCTGGCAGGTGATCAAGAATCGCTTCCACCGCACATTCATGCCGTCCAACTCACTGGACACAGTCACCGCCACGGACCTGCTGCTGTGTTTTGAGGTGCTGTCCCCAGAGCTGGCCAAGGAGCGAGTGGTGGTGTTGCAAGTCCAGCAGGTAAGAGGGAATATTTGAACTACTGGCAGGCATGCAGGGAGGCTGAGTCTGCAAGTGGGGGCTGAGCAAGATGGGGAGAGCTGTGTGCAAGGGTGTGCAAGGGTGCTGCTGCGAGCACGGGCACAGATGCCCACCGAGACTGCCTGGTCTCTTCTTCACCTGATGAGTTCTTTCTTCTGCAGCGTCCACAGGTACCCAGTGGCCCTGTTGCCAAGTGTGCAGCCTGCCAGAAGAAGCAGCTGCCAGAGGATGAGAAGCTCAAGCGCTGCACAAGATGCTATCGAGTTGGTTACTGCAATGTGTGAGTTGGTTTGGTGCCTGGCAGTGGGGAGCGCCTTCTGTCTTGAAGGGCTGGGTGGGAGAGCTCAGGCCCCTGGGAGGAGCTGGCTCCCTCCCAAAGGTCAGGCCCAACCCAATCTGATTTATGGTGTTCCACTCACCCTCAGTGTACCCCTCTGGGCCTGCCATGCTCCTGCCCAGCTGATCCTGGGTGCTGGGTTCATCAAGAGCTGTGTATGTTACAGGGCATGTCAGAAAACACACTGGCCAGACCACAGGGCTCTGTGCCGCCCAGAGAACATTGGTTTCCCCTTCATCATCAGCGTGCCGGAGTCCCGCCTCACCTACGCCCGCCTGGCCCAGCTGCTGGAGGGCTATGCCAGGTGAGATTCCAGGGAAGGAGAATGCTTCTGCCCCAGAGCTGAGTTCAGCCCTGTGCCTAGCCAACTCTCACTGCCACCTCCTTGCCCAGGTACTCAGTCAGCGTGTTCCAGCCTCCATTCCAGCTGGGCAGGATGTCACCAGAGCAGGGGCTGCAGCCTCTGCTAGAACCCTTGGCCAAGAGCAGCTGTGCAGCAGCCACCTCTGCCCCTGAGTCAGGGGAGGGGGACAAGGCTTCCAGCCTCCTGCAGGAGCCCCCGCTCTCTCCAGCTGTGCCTGAGCTGCATCCAGAGGTGGGTGATGCCAGCACTGTCCGGAGCAAGGTCCTGGTAGCCAGGAGTTCCCTGCTGAGCTTGGATTCAGGCTTCTCTGAGCATGTGGATTCACAAGGCAACAGCTGTTGTGAGAAGGAGCCATCCTATGAGAGGGCCCTAAAGCCAGAAGGTAAGAGGTGCTGTGGTGCCAGCCATGCCTGTGCTAGGAGCCTGGGCAGCCGTAAGAGAAAACAGGAGCAATTCTTCCTTAAAGTGACCTTCTGGAACAGCATCTGTTCTTCCCTTGGGAGCTCGGGCTGGGACATCAATTGAGGCCCTGGAAGCTGTGTTTTAGCAGTGCTGCCCCACCTGAAATTCCTGCCAGCCCACGCTCTGCCTTGCCCTGGCAGGGCCTGTGGGGCAGAATGGAGGCCTGAAGAGGAAAGAGGCTGGAGTGTGGTGGGGAGGGCTGAGAAGGCAGGGGCTGGCAGCAGCCTCTGAGTCCCGTGGGAGTGCTCAGCCCCTCGGGGCTGCAAGGGCTTCGTTTCCCTCGCTCTGACTCAGCTGCACGAGAGCAGCAGCTTCTCACTCGGCTGCTTGGCTGTCACGTTTCCAGACACTTGTCTCAGGATGGCAGCAATGTGCAGCGAAGGGGCAAGGCAGGCAGAGGAGCACAGCTTGCCAGGGGCAGGCGCCTGCTAAAAATAGTCAAGGACATGGGGCACGTGGTTGTGTCCCTGCAAGGCCCTAGCATGTGAGGTGGGGGTGGGGGCACTGCAAATTCTTGGCCCCTACGCAGGGCAGACAGGCAGTGCCACCACAGATCTGTCCCTGCCTGTCCACAGCTGCCATCCCTGGGTACCAACACACTCCAGATTCGCTGAGTGCCCGCGCCACGCAGTTCTACATCAATAAGATCGATGCTGCCCAGCGGGAGCACAAGCTGGAAGATAAAGGTGAGACCAGAGCCCTGGAGAACACCACCTTCATTTTGCGTGGCCTCTGGCCAGGGTGTCGGGGCTGCCTGGCACAGGTGAACCCAGATGTGATCCTGGCTCCAGGCTGGACAGTGAAATCTGCATCTGACACAGGGGACAGCAGGGCTTGATGCACAGAGTTGCTCTCTGAAAGCTATTCTTGGTTATGATGTTCCTGCTCCTCTCAGCGAACAAACCAATTCCCTTCAACCTATTTTAATCACAGAGGGTCTGTGATCTCTGGGTCACCTCTTGTCTGAACAGGATGCCTGCATCCATTGCTGATTGTATAGGTGTTACTGAGGGGGGCTGTGCCAGCTTTACCCCTTGCTGATTGGAGTGCTCTGCTGCCCTAGGGTGGTGATCCTGGCCTCGGGGCACTTGTCCCTTCTTGGCAGCATTGCATGATTAAGTTATATCAAGCCAGGATGAGAAAGACTTCTCCTAGCCCCGGCAAGGTGGCTTGGCCCGTCCTGGTGGAGCAAGTGTGTGAGGTGTGCACCCCTTTGCAGGTGACACACCTCTGGAGCTGACAGATGACTGCTCCCTTGCCCTGGTGTGGCAGAACAATGAGCGCCTCAAGGAATTCGTGTTGGTGGAGTCCAAGGAGCTGGAGTGTGTGGAGGACCCAGGCTCAGCCAGTGAAGCAGCCCGGGCTGGCCACTTCACCCTTGAGCAGTGCCTCAATCTCTTCACAAAGCCCGAAGTCCTGGCCCCAGAGGAAGCGTGGTGAGGAAGGTGGTGGGGTGGGTTCCAACCCATGGGCCCAGGCAGCAGCTGGGGTTTTCCAGAAGCTGCCCAGGCCTGCATTCTGTTTCTTCCCTGTGCACTGGGGAGGGAGGGCATAAGCCAGCAGGGATCAACGCCAGCGCTCTGCAGGACTGTGCTGGCCTGGCCCTGGCAAGAGAAGCTGAGACATCCCACATCACCTCTGCCAGCTGCATCTGTATGGGACTGCTGGGCTGGGCTGCAAGCTACGAGGTTCTCCCCATTCCAGTAACGAGCATGCTCTTCCCCCAGGTACTGCCCCAAGTGCAAGCAGCACCGAGAGGCCTCCAAGCAGCTGATGCTGTGGCGGCTGCCCAACGTCCTCATCATCCAGCTCAAGCGCTTCTCCTTTCGCAGCTTCATCTGGAGGGACAAGATCAACGACATGGTAGACTTCCCTGTCCGGTGAGAGCTTGGCGGATGAAGTGCCTGGGTTAGCACCGCCTGTGCCGCACTGTAGCCTGTCCTCTCCCCGCCCGATGCTGACCGCTCTGCCCATGTCTCTCCACAGGAACCTGGACCTCAGCAAGTTCTGCATCGGACGAAAGGGCGAGCAGCAGCTGCCCATGTACGACCTATATGCTGTGATCAACCACTATGGAGGCATGATTGGAGGGCACTACACAGCATATGCCCGCCTGCCCAGTGACAAGAACAGCCAGCGCAGCGACGTGGGTGAGGATCTGCGGGCCCTGCCACCCCCCTCTCCTGCAGCGTGGGCTGGCTGCTTGCTTAACCCTGCTCTCCTCACAGGCTGGCGGCTCTTCGACGACAGCACAGTCACCACCGTGGACGAGAGCCAGGTGGTCACTAGATATGCTTATGTCCTCTTCTACCGCCGGAGGAACTCTCCTGTGGAGAGACCCCCGCCAGGGCACCCCCCAGACCACCGAGCCGAGCGCACCCCTTCTGCTGAAGCCACTGCCAGCCAGGTGAGAGCTCATGTCTCTTTAACCACAGAGCCTTGAAACATTCCCAGGTGCCCCCACACAGGGGCTGTTCTGCCTCTTCCAGCACCCATGGAGTCTGGCACAGCTGCGGTGTGGTGCCTGCCGCTCTTTGATACCAAAGAGCTTGCACAAGCCATGTGTTGGGGCCTGTCTTGCTCTGTTCTTGCTGTGAAGTTGGGCTGGTTCCTGCCCTGAGGGACCACAGAAGAGCTGGTTCCTGTTGTCAGATTGGGAGTGCTAGTGGGAGGGCATCAGAGGCAGGAGGGGCCCAGCTTCACAAGGGCCTGCACTGGAGGAAGGCTGTGAGCAGTGCAGTAGGAGCTGGTTGTGCTAGGGAGTGGTGAGAACCTTCTCTCCACAGCCGCTCTTAGAGCAGGGTGGGGGATGCTGTCTGCTGGGGCCCAGCTTGGGGCCAAGCTAGGTGCAAAAAAGGCAAATGCCAGCACTGAGCCAGGAGCCTGGCAGCCTCTCCAGGGTGCTGAAGAGAAACCTGCCAGAGCGAGCTGTGCTGCTGGGCCATTCGAGAGGTAGTGGTGGGCCAGCTGGCCGGGTGCTTTTGGAGTGCACTATCCATGAACGAATGGGCTGACCTCTGCGTGAATGTTGGGCACGAAGGCCCAGGCTGGGACACAGTGCAGTGCCCACCTGGGCAGTTCCTCCACATCGCTGTGGTGCAGCCCTTGCCTCTGCACTGGGCACCCTCACAGCCCTAAGGGGTCCAAGGACAAAGCTCAGCTCAGCTCTGGCACAACTGCATGTGTGTGTCCTATAGGGCCTGTCTGGCTCACACAGCCCTCGACCCTGTGGTGGTTTGGCATCCTGGCTCTGCCCTCTCAGCTGGGGAGAGCAGCTTGCCTGCCTCTACAGTGAGGGGGTCTCCAGCATGTTGGTGTCTGCCTGCCCGGGCTGTTCCTGTCCGAGGGGGCTGTGCGTGTCCTGGAGCAGTCCCCTTTGCCTGGGGGTGGCCCGGCCACCAAGGCTGTGCTGCTTGTCCCTCACCAGTGGTGTGAGCCTTCAGGAGCACCAAGGTTTGCTGTACACCCCACAGTACCAGGGTCTCTCAGATCCCCTTACGGCATCAGGGCTCATCAGACCCCTGCAGCAATGGATCCCCCACAGCAGTGGGGCACAACGGATCCCACCAGGGCTCATCGGGTCCCTGGGCACTTCGGATCACCTGCACCCTCCCCTGGCACTGGGTGCCCTCTGGAGACCTGCGCCCAGCTTGGCTGCTCTGCATGATCACCGGCACAGTGAAGGGCTGGGCTGTGATTGGCTGCCTGCCAATAACCCTCCTGGAAGCTCAGCTATGATTGGCTGTTGGAGCATCCCCACCCACCAAAGCAGAGCTTTGACTGGCTGTGCTGTGACCGTGCCTCCTGCTCCTGCCACCCCAGCTGGCTGTGGATTGGCTGTCGTCTGAAGGATCCTGTTGGGATCACAGAAGCTGGGCTATGATTGGCTCATGCCTGCCCCCTGGCCACCTGGACCGACCAATGCCAGCGCATCGGCTCCACTGCATTCTGGCTGCCCAGTCCACTCTCTGCAGCCCCATGAAGACCCTGTCTGGCAGCTGTCCACAGTCTCTCCTGCAGAGCCGTCCGGCTGCGCCCCGCGCACCGGAGACCCTGAAGAGTGGCGGGGGCGGGCGTGACCGTGACGGTGCTGCATGGGGAGGCGGGCTGGCTGGGCATGGGGCTGGGCACACAGGCAGCTGCCCGCCCCAGGGGATGGCAAGGGGTGTTGCCCGTTGTGTTCTTCAAGTGCTGACGCAGGTTTCCACATCGCAGGCTTCTCTGATCTGGCAGGAACTGGAGGCTGAAGAACAAGAGCTGCAACTCGAGGCGCCTCAAAGGCTTGCAAGAAATTCCTGGAGGCCCCGTGGCCAAAAGCGGAGTCCAGGCACCCCACAGCACCCAGACGAAGGCTGCATCAGATACTTTGTCCTGGCCACTACAGCTGCAATTGTGGCTCTCTTCCTAAATGTCTTCTACCCGCTCATTTACCAGACCCGTTGGAGATAGGCACGGGCACACAGCCAGCCGCAGGAGCAGGGCTGCCCAGGCACGCGCCGTCCTCGGACACTACGCAACGAAGACAGCGAGTGGCAGGACAGAAACTGCCAGGAAGGACTCACCAAGGGAAGCGTGGGGCCGCCGGCTCCTGCTTGTCTGCTCCGGCATCTTCTGTGCCAGCTGGCAGGGATGCTTGGCCAGCCCGCTGCCTTGCCAAGGCACAGCCCAGAACCAGGAGCCCCTTTGCCCTCCCTTCATCCTTGCTGCCCACTGGGAGCAGGACAGACCTCATGGCTACCTGCTGTTCAGGAAGTGATGTTTCTGCTGCAGTGGGACCAGGGCCTGGGAACCACCCAGGATCATCAAACTGCCTCTGCTTTGCTCCCAGGAAAAAGGAGGAGACCTGCCAGGAGGTTGCAGCAAGGGCAGGATGCCCTGACACAGTTCCTGGTCTGGTCACCTCTCCTAGCTGTGCTGCTGTGGGATCCTTGTACTCCCCAGAGCTGGCACAACCTGCAGCTCCTGGGCCAGGGCAGTCCAGTCCTTCCTGCCAGCCTCTTCCTAAGCCTCCTGGTGCCAGCACACCCATGGTGGGGACAAACAGGCTTCTCACCAAGGGTTTGTGTGCTTCCATGCTCAGCCAGAGGCTCAGACCCACCACAGCTCCCCTCCTCTCTTGTGAGCCTGGTAGTCTGGGCTGGCGTGCCCATGGTGAGCACCTGCCTCTGTGGGCTGCTGGCTCTTCCCAGCCCCCAGTGCTGTGGGGCATGTGGGCTGTTCCCACTCAGCCCCAGCTGGCAGTGTCTCGGAGAGCTAAGTCTCTGCCAGGGGAGGACAGTACAGCACCTTGTTTGCAAGGGAATCAGTTGCCTGTGGGGTAATGGAGTGCAGGCAGGACCTCAGTGTGTTAATAAAGCCAGGTTTTCCAAAGAGATGCAGCATCACTGTCCTGTCTGATGGGACCTCCAGGCAGGGTCAAGGACCCTCTCTGTACTGGGGCTGGTGGCTTTCCTGTGCCTGTGGTGACTATCCCAGCTGCATGGGGATTATCATGGGAACCGTGCCCTAGGCTCTGTTGGGTGCCTGGCACACCCTGTGTGGCAGCAGACTTGGGACAACTCTGCCTGCCTGTGCCAGGGGGTATGCCACAGGGCGGCATCCCCAGCAGGGCACGTGCAGCGGGGCTGGCAGTGTGCCATCCCCTGGGGTTGGGACACGGGCGACAGCTCTTCTGGTGTCTGACATTGAGACATGTTGCCCTTGGCTGAGCCTGGCTCAGGCTGTTCTGACGTGTTTGGGTGCAAGAAGTGACTTCAGAGCCCTGTGACTTCCTTTTCTGTCTCTGTTGCTTTCCTACCATCAGTGCCCTTGGCTGGCTCAGGAAGGATGCTTGGCAGGGAAGGGGCTCACCTGTGTTTCAGGCTGGGGTTCGAACTGGACAGTGAGGAGCCCAGGCTTCCCCACCTCAGTTTCCTGCACATGACACAATGTTTTCCTTGACAAGTGCGTCCCAGCTGGGGAACCCAGCAGGGTCGCGCTGCAGTCATGAGGTGCCAGCCCTGGAACAGTCACCTCATTGTCTGCAGCCCTGAGGCTCGGCAGCTTCTCCCACTCACCCACGGCGCTGGCCTCGTGAGGCTGACTCAGTGCCCAGCGCCGGTGGGGTGACCTCTGCTCCGGCTGGCGCTGATGACCCAGGGTTGAGACCCACAAGCTGCTGCCTGCACCTGCCTGCTCAGCCTTGCCTGAAGTGGGTGGCCAGCAGCAAGGCCCAGGCTAGGCTCTCTGGGCCCTGGAAATCCCCTTTGGTCCTGTGCTGTTCCTTAGGCCCTAAGAGGCACTGGCAGCCTGGCTGGGTACCCATTGTGAGGCACAGGGCTCTGCTCACAACAGCCCTGGCCACAGCAGCCCTATAGGCATGAATGCCAGGCTGGGGAGAGGTGGCAGCAGCAAAGCTGGGATGAGTGTGCTGCTGCTGGGGTCCCTGGCATGCTGCCTTCGCCCTGCCCTCTTGATGGGGCTGGCACCAACTGCTGCTCTCCAGACCATGGAACTGCACATGTTGCCAGGCTCTCTGTGCTGAGGGGCTGTGTCTCCCCAGGTATCCCATGGCCCCTTGGCCATAAGAAAATGGGTGGGCAGGGTGCTGGTCTCCCTCTTGCACCCCTGCTCCCCCTCTCACACCTGCCTTCTGCTTGCAGGGTCTGCCCCCCGTGCCGTTCGGATCTGGCCTGGCCCCTGAAGGAGCCCCAGCGCTGGCCGCGGAAGGCCTCCCCGAGCGCTTCGCCAGCCCTGCTGAGCACCCGGCCCCCTCCTACAGCAGCATGGAAGAAGTTGACTAGGGCGTTGTGGGGCACCAGCCCCAGAGGGTGTGGGCTGGGCTGGGCACTGAGGGTGGGGGTCAGGGGGGTCGGGGCTTGTCCTGCGCTCATTAAACTTGCTGAACTCCACTTGCCTCCACTGCCTGCTGTCCCCTGGAACCTGCTGGTGCCTGGTAAGCCTCCCTTGGGCACCATGTCCCCCAGGGTGTTATTGAATCCCCAGCACCCTACTGCCCTGGGTGCCCTCATGGGGCATCCTTATGTGCTTGTGGGCCTATGTGCTGCATGCTAAACTTCCACCAGGTTCCTGCAAGTCTCCAGGTCTGGTCCTGTGTGACATGTCCGAAGTCAAGGCAAGAAGGTGATTTGGGTCGCCTTAGGTTCAGTCAGGTCTGTTCCATACATTGTGGTACAAGGATGCCTCTCCAACTGCCTGAAAGGAGGTTGTAGTAAAGTAGGTGTGGGTTGCTTGTTCTATTAACATGTCCTAGAATAAGAGGAAATGGTCTCAAGTTGCACCGAGGGAAGTTTAAATGGGATATTAGAAGAAACTTCTTTACTGGAAGGGTTATCAAAGACTGGAACAGGCTGTCCAGGGAGGATGTTGACTCCCCATCCTGGAGGTGTTTAAAAGATGCAGAGTTGTGATGCTGAGGGATGTGGTTTAGCACTAGACAGGGCAGAGTTAATAATGGTTGGATCTGATGATCGTAAAGATCTTTTTCAACCATAATTCCATGTCCTATGCTGTCCTCAAGGCAGAAAACACCCAGTGGTGCCCACTGAGTGACACCGCTCAGGGTCTTCCTGACCCAGCACAGCTCCCTGGCCAGAAACAAGCAGGACAGATGCTGGCAGCAAGCTGTCCCAGGGCTGCGCTCAGTGGCACTGGGACACACAAGTTGAAAGCAGGCCAGAGACTCTTCCTCCCAGCCAGCCATGGGCACCCTTCTGCACCTTGAGAAGGCTGCATCCTGTTCAGCCAAACGTTGGGGCAAGGAAGCACTCAGGTGAGTTCTGCTCCGTGCCAGAGCACGGGACAAGTGACAAGGTGAGAACTTCAGCTCCCTTGGCAAGGGCACTCCATGGCCATGCACTCACAGCTGGCACACACTCTGACTTACCCTCCTCCAAGTCCTTCTCCCGGGCAGTCTCAGCCTGCTCGAGCTCAGGGCAAGACACTGGTGGGCAGAGGAGGAGAGTGTGGGCAGGTCTGTCCATTGTGTCACCTCAGGGCATGGGCTGGCACACTGACACCCAAAATTTCTCACACTGCTTGCTTGTACCCTGAAACTTCTGTCCAGATCTTTCAGCCTGTGGGTGTTGCTTTGGTGCCCTGTAGTTCTGTGTCCTCTGGTGTGACTTCATACTGGCTATGAAGTGACTGCGAGCAGGTGCTCCCTACAGCAACAAGAACTCACCCAGTGTCCCCTCATGTGCATTAACAGCTGGAGTCCCCTGGTGCACCTTAAGGCTGGCTGCATCCTATTTCCTGGTGTTCCCTCCGTCAGGTTCTGCCACCCTAGTGCCTTGTGTACCCTGGTGTACCTTGGTGTGCGATGGAGCTAGTGCAGCGGTGCTGCAGGTCCGGTGTCTCCCACTGTGTCCTGGTACCGATGCAACAAAACAACCCAGTCCCAGTGCCCTATCGCCCGGTGTACCTTGGTGCTGGCTGGTGTGACATGACTGCAAGTACTGGTGCTCTAGTGCCCGGTTTACCCCAGAGAGGCCTCTTCCCCGGCGTCCCCGGTCTGTCTAATCCTCTAGTGTCCCCGGCGCCCGGTGTCCCCTGGTTACATCCCATTTCCCCAGTGGTCGCCGGTGTGTCGTATCGCTTGATGTCTCTAGTGCCTGGCATTCACCATGGTGACGCCCCGTCCCCTGCTGTTCCCCGGTATGTGTCATCGCTTGATGTCCCTAGCGCCCGGTATCCCTTGATGCCGCCCCGTTTCCCGCTGTTCCCCGGTGGCCCCGCCTCGCCCCGGTGCCGGTGCGGCGGGACTGCAAGTCCCATCAAGCCGCAGGCGGGCGGCGCATCCAATAGTGTTCGGGGGGCGGTGCGGCCGGTCGCTGCCTTCGCCGCCACCCGGTGCCGCGGCGCAGAGAGCCCCGGAGCGGCCGCGCGGCGCCGGCCCCGCAGCCCGGCTCTGAGCCGCCCGCCCGGCCCGGCCCGCCCCGCCGCGCCCCGCCGCCCTCAATGAGGTTCTTCCGACTCACCTTCAAGTGCTTCGTGGATTGCTTCTGAGCCCCCCCCCAACCACGGCCACGGAGCCGCCCCCGACCCGCCCCCGCTCCCCGGCCCCCCGCGACATGCCCCCCGTCCCCGCCGACACGGCCGTTCCGCAGCCGCCCGCCCCCCCAGGACGAGACGCCGCTCCCGCCGCTCCCCCCGCGAGCTCCGGTAAGCCGGGGGAGCTGGGGAGGGCGGGATGAGCTTGGGGGTGTTGAGGGAGGTCGGGGGAGCCCACGGCCACGCGCGACCGCGGCGCGCCCCCTCCCGCCGCCGCGAGGTGAGTCACAGCTCTGCATTGTGACGTCACGTGCCGGCCTGACATCTGACGTCACGCCCCCACGCGCGGAGAGGGGCGTCCGGGGGGGGGGAGGGCTTTCCCCCTTCCCCTCCCGGCCCCCCCCCCGTGCCTCCGCGGGTGCGCGTGACGGCAGCGAGTGTGTGTCCCCTCGCCCCGTGTCTCAGCAGCGGGGCGCGGGGAGGCGGAGAGTACGGAGCCCCCCGCGGCGGGCGAGGAGCGGACAGTGACGGCCCTGCTGGTAGGATCCCCCGTCCCCCCGAAAGCGGCCGCCCCCGAGCGGGAGACATGGACCCGGCAGATGGATTTCATCATGTCCTGCGTGGGTTTCGCCGTGGGGCTGGGCAACGTCTGGCGCTTCCCCTACCTGTGCTACAAGAACGGCGGAGGTGAGCCCCGCGGTGGCCCCGGGGCGCGCGGCAGCACCCCACGGCGCGTGGGAGCACTCCGCTTCTCACTCCGCCGTGTCAGGGGGGTCACCCTACGGCGGGCCAGCCCATCCTGCATCTTATCCCGGGCAAGGGGGACGCCCGCGGGGCTCGTGGGCCACTTCCCGAGTGTCCGATGTCCCTTAGCGGGGCGGGGGTCCGTCGGGAGCCCCCGACCACCTGCCTGTCCTGACCTACATCGGCGGCACGGGGAGGGGAGGGCGCGGAGGAGCTTTTGCCATTCGCTGTGCCCAGGCGGGCGGGCGCGGGGAGGGAAGGGGGGGTCCGGGGGGGCCCGGGGGGAGCGGCTGCGGCTGAGCCGGCCCTGTGCGGGTCCCCTCCCCGGTTCCAGGCGTCTTCCTCATCCCCTACTTGCTCATCGTCTTCGTGGGTGGCATCCCCGTCTTCTTCCTGGAGGTGGCCCTGGGGCAGTTTATGAAGCAGGGGGGCATCGCTGCCTGGAACATTGCCCCCCTTTTCAAGGGTAATGCCGCGCCCTGCCCGTGCCCTGCCCGTGCCCTGCCCACGGCCCTTGTCACCCTGCACCCTGCCCAGGGGCCCCAGCGCCCTGTGCTGGCCTGGCTGCACCCTGCCAGCACTCTGCTTGGGGCACCAGCTGCCTGCAGCCTGCTGGGGCTGGCAGCACCCTGCCCACACCCTGCCTGCTCCCGTGCACCTTGCCCATGTTCTATTGCTGCCCTACACTGTGGCCAAGGGTGGCAGCTGCCAGCACCTCTGCCCTGGTGTGCCCCTGGAGCTCCCTGCCTACGTGCTGTTGGGTGCTGCTGGCTTCCCTTGGGGCTGCTGGTGTCCTGGAAAGGTGGTGGATTCCCACCTTAGCACTGTCTTGCTGCTGTCCTTGTGCTGTGTTCCACTGGCTCCCCTATGTCCTGTGCCATGCTGTCAGCTGTCCCCACTCAGTCCTATCTGGGGCTGCCAGCTCCCCCTGATTCATCCCTACCAGCTCCCCCCTGTCCTGTCCTGTCCTCACCAGCTCCATCTTGTCCTGTTCCCACAAGGTGCACTCTGTCCTGCCTAGGCCATCCAGTTCCCTACATTCCCACTGGCTTCCCCCTGTCCTACTTAAGTCTCCCCACATCCCTGTCAGCACCCCATGTCCTGCCTCATCCCTGCCAGCACCTTGCATCCCACCCCAGGCTGCTGCCTCTCCTGTCCTGCCGGGCTGCTGGGTGCCCACGAATGTCTGTGGGCTCTGATCTCCCCATGCTGCAGGTCTGGGCTTGGCCTCTATGGTGATCGTCTTCTTCTGCAACTCCTACTACATCATGATCCTGGTGTGGGGGCTCTTCTACCTGGTGCACTCTCTGACGGACACCCTGCCCTGGGCCACCTGTGGCCATGCCTGGAACACAGAGCAGTGTGCTGAGCTCTTTCACCTGGAGCTCTGCCACAACAGCAGCACCAACGCCAGTGCTGGTACCGGGACCTTCAATTTCAGCTGCACTGACCTCGCCAGCAAGCGCTCGCCTGTCATTGAGTTTTGGGAGTGAGTGTAGGGACCAAGGGGGTTCACCTGGGGCTGGGTGGTCATGCCAGTGCTTCTAACAGTCCCACTCCACAGGAACAAGGTGCTGCGGCTCTCGGGGGACCTCAGCGAGCCAGGGGAGATGAACTGGCAGATGATCCTCTGCTTGGTCACCACCTGGGTCATCGTCTACTTCTGCATCTGGAAGGGTGTCAAGTCAACCGGGAAGGTGACACTAGCGGTGGGGGGACATGCCTTGGGGCCACCAGCATGCGAGAGCAGAACTGGCACACAGCACTGCCAACTCCTGCCCTTTTGTGCTGCAGCCCACGGGAGCGCAAGACCCCATGTCTCACATTTGTCTGGGAGGTGCCACTAGCTGCTGGGGACATCCCCAAGCTCTGGTCCTGCTGGGACACCGTGGCATGTGATGAAGAACCCCAGCCTGGAGCCAGGTCTCACTGCCATCCACTCCTCCGCAGATTGTCTACTTCACGGCACTCTTCCCCTACGTGGTCCTCATCCTGTTGCTGGTCCATGGAGTGACACTGCCTGGAGCGCTGGGCGGCATTGTCTACTACCTGAAACCTGACTGGTCCAAGCTGGCTGAAGCACAGGTGAGGACAGTAGGGAGAGCAGGAGGTGGCTGGGTGCTGGGTACTCCTCCCACACTCCCCTCACCCTCCTGACGCCCTCCCTTGCACCTCAGGTCTGGATTGATGCTGGCACCCAGATCTTCTTCTCCTATGCCATCGGGCTGGGTGCCCTGACTGCCCTGGGCAGCTACAACCGCTTCCATAACAATTGCTACAGGTAGGGCCGTGCTGGCTGTGCATCAGCTGTCCTCCCTGGTGTGTTCCCCAGTGTGTCTCTCGGTGCGTCCCTCCGTGTCCCCCTGGTGTGTGCCCCCTTGTCTCCACAGCACCCCCGACCCACTCTGCCTGCAGGGACGCCTACATCCTGGCTGTGATCAACAGCTCAACCAGCTTCTTTGCGGGCTTCGTTGTCTTCTCCGTGCTGGGCTTCATGGCCTCCGAGCAAGGTGTAGATATCTCCAAGGTGGCCGAGTCTGGTGAGTGCTGGGCAGTGGGTGGCTACTGGTGCTGTCTCCTGTGTCCCTATCTGCAGTGGAACTTCTGACCCTGCTCTCCCACAGGCCCTGGGCTGGCTTTCATCGCCTACCCCAAAGCCGTGACACTGATGCCCTTGTCCCCACTCTGGGCTACGCTCTTCTTCTTCATGCTCCTTGTGCTGGGGTTGGACAGCCAGGTGCAGTGGTGGGCCGGGGTACAGGGATGGGGAGGGAGTAGGATGGCACATTCCCACTGAGCCCCACTATCTGCTGCAGTTTGTTGGTGTGGAGGGTTTCATCACGGGCATCCTGGACCTGTTCCCCCAGCCCGGGGCTGGCTCGCTGCGCCGTGAGCTCACCGCTGCAGTCTGCTGCATTGTCTGCTGCCTCATCGACCTCTCCATGGTCACGCAGGTGGGGGATGTGGCAGGGACACTAGCCAACCGGTCCCATGCAGTTGCCCATGCCTGACCCCAGGATGGCACCTCCTGCTGGGCACCAGCATGGGGCGGGAGTTCCCTGGGGCTGCTGCATCCGTGGCAGTGGGAGGTGCCCACGGCATGGGTGCCTGTAGTTGTGGAGGTGCCTTTTGCTATGGAGGTGGGAAGCACAGGGTGTCCTTGGCATGCAGGACATCCATGCCTGGTGGGGCACTGATGCTGGCAAGGCTGTGCCTGTGTAGAGGTGCCTGTGCCAGCACGGAGCAGCCAGGCAGAGCTCCGGTGATGTGCATCACCATCCTGGCAGGGCGGCATGTACGTGTTCCAGCTCTTTGACAACTACTCAGCCAGTGGGATCACGCTGCTGTGGCAGGCTTTCTGGGAGTGCGTGGTCATTGCCTGGGTCTACGGTGAGGCCAGGGGGATATGGGGTGGGTCACACAAGGGGACGTGGGTGCCCCACAGGGCCTGGCTGATGCCCTTCTCCCCGCAGGTGCTGACCGCTTCATGGACGATGTGGCCCGCATGATTGGCTACCGGCCCCTGCCCATCATGAAGTGGTGCTGGGCTGTGGTGACACCGATGGTCTGCATGGTGAGTGGGGACACGAGTGTGCTGGCGTCTCCCTGCCCCAGCTCCATGCCACGGGCACCGGGCTCCCCCCGGCGGCTGCTTTGGGCATGGCAGCCATGGGTCGACGCACGTCAGGGACGTGTTTTGGCACGCATGTGAGGGTCGGAGGGCGACACGTGTTGGTACTGTGGGGTGATATACATGGGGTGTCTGGGGCTGCTAGCCACCTACCCTGCAGGACCTCACCCTCCTCCTTCTATTCAGGGCATCTTTGTGTTCCACGTGGTGAACTACAAGCCGCTGACGTACAACAAGACATACGTGTACCCATGGTGGGGGGATGCCATCGGCTGGGTCCTGGCACTCTCCTCCATGCTCTGCATCCCCTGCACCGTCCTCTACAAGCTCCTGCGCTGCAAAGGCTCCCTGCGCGAGGTGAGGGCGGTGTGGCAGGGGCTGTCTTGCCTCTGTCCCCAGACCAGCTCAGCCATTCCTGTCCCTGTCCCCCTCTCAGTCCTGTCCCCAGCTCAGGCCTGTTTCCATTCCCATTCAAATCCCAGCGCTGTCTACATTGCCATCCCAGTCTCATCGCCAGCCAAATGCTATCCCTGCCCCTATCCTTGTCTCATTCCTGTCTCTATCCCTGATTCACTCCCAACCTCACCTGAATCCTGTCTTGGCTTGTATCAGTCTCAGTCCCATCCCCATTTGAGTCCTGTTGCTACCCCCATTTCCATCCTTCTCACTCCCAGCCAAATCCTGTCCCTGTGTCCCTGTGATTGTCTCAATCCCATCCCCATCTGCTCCCTGTTCCCATGCAATCCCTGTCCCTCCTTCAATCCCATTTCAGTCCTTTCCCCATCCCAGTTTAACCCCATCCAAAACTCGTTTGTGTCCCCATTGCTTTCTCCCAGCCTCACCCAACTCCACTCCTTGCTGGCACTGCTTTAATGTCATCACAGTCTCTGTCCCATCTCCATCTCATCCCCATCCCTGTGCTATTCCTCTGTCCCTCACTCAGTCCCATTTCAATCCCTTCCCCATCCCAGTCCCACATCTATCCTCATCCAAAGCCCACCCTTATCCCCACCTCAGTCCCATCCCAGTGCACAGGGGAGATGCACCATGCCAGATCCAGGCAGTCCCCAGTGCTGCTATCCCTGGGTACTGACATAGGGTCCCCACAGCGCTGGCAGCTCCTGACCACTCCAATCTGGGGCCACCATCACCTGGAGTACCTGACACCTGAGGCAGAGGCCAAGCTGCTGGCCCCGGAACCCCCCAAGGAGAAGGCGACACTCTTCGAGACTGTGATCTGAGTGTGGGGAGGGTCGCGCTGCTCCCGCCCGCCATAGCAATAATGCCAGCACTGCCTCCCACCCATGCTGCCCTGTGCCCCCTGCGCTGCCCTGGCCCCGCACTGGCCTCGTCACAGAAGGGGTGCAAGACAGTGAGGTGGAGGGTCACTGGGGGCTGCGGGGCCGGGGCAGCTGCAGGGAGCAGGAGGGCTCCCCGGCACTGGGGAGCATGGGGGTCCGGCAGGGAGGCTGCGGGCCAGGGGAGCCAGCAGGACAGCCCTTCTCCGGCCCCCACCTGCAGCCCCTGCAGCCCCCCACTCACTAACTGCTTCCTGTAGCGTTTGTCTGGTGTAACCCTGACCGCCCCGACATCTGGCAATAAACTGGGAGACCCTGGCAGCCCTGGCACTGAAGGCAGGGGGAGGCGGGCACTGGCGGTGGGCAAGATGTGGGGTGACATCTGCCTGTCAGGGACACAACTCAGGGATGTAGGGACACCTGGGTTCCTCTCTTGGGGTGATTCAGTGGGGAGCAGGCTGCTAGAGCAGTTGGTTCTCCCTCTTACTCCACTGCAGGATGTGGATGCCTGCAGGCTGTACCAAAACTCTAGTTCCCTTGTGGGACTGGGGCACCCCATGCAGGCAGGGCTGGCCCTGCTTCCTGGCCCTGCACCTGCCCCAAGGGGCAGATTTCAGCCCAGAGGCTTTGGGGGTCCTGGGTGTCCTCAGCCCAGAGCAAGGGCTGAAGGGGTTAGGTCAAGATCCAGCTTTACCCTGCTGGGAGCTGCTGATGTTGACTTACAGGCTTTCTGCTGTGCTGTGCCAGAGGGCTGGGGAGGGCTGCGGAGATGAGGGGATGAGGCAGTCCCTGGGCCCAGGCATGTAGCTAGGAGAAGTGAGATGCTCAACCTGCCCCAGCCCTCTTGAGCTGCCAGAGCCTGGCGCCAGTGTGCTGCCAGACAGAGGGCGCTCTGTGCCTAGCGCTGGCAGCTCCTGGGGAGGCCAACTCCAGCCTGTGCCATGGGAGGCCCTGGCATGTTGTGCTTGGGGTGGCTGCCAGCCATCCCTATGCCCTGCCACGCTCAGGACTAGCATTCATCACGCTCCAGCAATGCCATGGTGGCCCCGAGCAGTCTGTGGCTGTCCTGCCTCTGGAAGAACAAGGGGGCAGAAGTGCCACCACCTGTGGTCCTATCCATCCTCGGGCATGAAGTTTGGATAGTGGTGCCATGCCAGGGTGGCCATGACCCACACCCAGCCAGCAACCAGGGTGCCGGAGGAACTTGTCTGGGGACACCATCTTACCCCACCACGATGCCCTCTCACCCCTTCGGGGTGAGCTGGCAGTTCCTGCCCCACCGGCAACGCAGACTGTAATTACCGGGGCAGGGCAGAAGCATCAGCGATAATTGGGGGTGACTCGTTTGCTCGGGAGCACCATGTGCCCTGGGTGTGGCAAGACTTTCCGGAAGAGCTGGTCTGCAGGGCCAGTTGGCATCCCCGTGTGCTGGCTGCTGTGCAGGGCCTGGCTGACTCCACCACTGGAGGCGGGCTGGGGCTGGGTGTGGGGTTGAGCACCATCATCGCCTTCACTTCGTGCTGTAGCACACCCTGGCCCTACCACCCCCATAAAAGGCACAGCAGCAGCAGGCTGGTGGCAGGAGACTTGACGGCGCAGACGGTGAGAGTGCAGGGACCGGACAGAACTGCACAAAGGAGAGGCAGAGAACAAGGGATAAGGAGGTACCAGGGTCCCCTGTGCTGGCCAAGCCTTTGCCATGGGTTTCCCGTAGCATGCGTAGGACGCCACACAAGGGGATTTGACACACGTGCCCTGGCAGGGGCAGGCTCCCGCGGCACCATGAACCGGATCACGGTGTACGAGCGTGACAACTTTGAGGGGCTGAGCCGGGAGTTCACTTGTGATGTGCCTGACCTGCATGAACTGGATTTTGGGAACTGCATCGCCTCCCTGAAGGTGGTAGGGCAGCCCTGGATTGCCTACACAGTCTCCAAGTATGAGGGGGAGTCACATGTCTTTGAGGAGGGTGAGTATCCCTCTGTTGAGCGGCCGAACAGCTTTTCAGCACTGCGTCTTGTGCACCATGACCTAGGGGACCCTCAGATCATCCTCTATGAGCAACCCAACTTCCAAGGCGCCTGCAAGGTGGTGACAGAGGAGACCAACTTGGCGTATGGATACTTCAATGACCGGGTGGCCTCTCACGTGGTGCAGCGGGGGGTCTGGCTGCTCTACCAGCACCCTGGGCGGGGTGGTTGGCACTGCCTGGCATGGCCCGGTGAGCGTCTCGCTGACTACGGACCTGAGTTGAACTTCCAGTATCGGTTGTCCCACCTACGCCCACTACAGCCTGGGCAGCCTCTGGTCTCTGCACAGCTCCTCTGGGAGCAGAAGAGGGTGGAGGCAGAGCGGGAGGTACTGGTGGATGAGATTGAGGGGGTGAACGAGACAGAATCAGAACAGGTCCTGGCGGCCAGCAGCAGCCGGGAGTACAGCACCACGCTCTGGCAGAGCTTCCATTTCAGCAACGCCACCAGCCTGAAAGCTGGGCTTTCATTCACACTGACTGTGGAAGCCTCCAATATCTTCACAGTTCAGAAAGGACGCAGCGAATCCAGCACCCGCCGGCAACGCGTGGAGGTGCAGCTGCCGGCTAAAATTCCTCCGCACACGGCACTCAGCATCCATATCTTGCGGAAGGAAGTGACACTCTCCGTCCCGGTCCTGCTCACCATCACACAGAATGAAGCTGTCAGTACGGAGATGGGCGAGTACCGTAGCGTCTCTGGTACTAACATCAGTGCCCGATACAGCCTGAAGCCTCTTCCGGCTGCAGGCAGGGAGCAGACGCTGAAGGGACAGAGATAGTTCTTGGCATGGGGATGGAGCTATAGCAAAGTCTTTTTCAGTGGTGTGGGACCCACAGGGACACCAGTGCTGCGTGCCAGACTTACCCGTGGAGGAACCAACACATTCAACCTGATGGTGCTTCCTACTGCCAGGTGTTGCCAATAAACCACCTTCCCCAAACCGCTTGGGTCTGCTGCTGCTGCTGGAGCCAGAGTGGGAGTGGGCTTCGGGAAGCTGGGAGACACTGGGATGTGGGGAACATGCGACTTAGGGGAACCGTGGACATAGCTGGGGATACCAGGCTGGGAGAATCAGAAGAATACTAGGCTTGGGGGGGACAGTAGAGGAATTGGGGAATACCAGGACGAAGGAGCAAGGCAACATTGGACCCAAGATACATCAGCGCCGGAGGACACTGGGCTGAAGGGAACAACAGGTGTGGGGTGCAGGAGGACACTGGGCTGGGGCGGCGGGAAGGACAAAGCAGGCAGGGAAGTGGGGGAACACCAGGCTGCGGCTGAAGAAAAGGAAACAAGGCAAGGGGAGCTGGGGAACACTGGGCTGACCTGGCCCTGCACACACCATGTTGGGGAAACTGAACATTGGACTCAGGGTAGACCGGGCCGGGGTAGCAGAGACTGGGGCAGCTGAGCAGACGCCAGTTTGCAGGAGCCGGGAAGACACCGGACCAGCCTGGCCACACACACAGGGCTGCGACAGCCTCTGCGAGTGCCTGGGGCCGTCCTCGGGGTCACATAGGGGCGGTCAGGGACGCGGGAGGGCGAGCCTACCGGTGTCAAACAGGGCGGGCTACGGCGGCCGGGCAAGGACAAAGCTGGTATGGGCGTTGAGCGCACGGAGGAGAGGCCTGGAGCTGGCAGCGAACCCGCCCGCGAACCCGCCCGCGAACCCGCCCCCGAGCCTGCCCCCGGCCACGCCCCCCACGTGGCTCCAGTCGCCATCGGTCCCTTTAAATGATGCAATCGACCGCAGGCTTGTCCCCGCCCCCTACGCTCCTATTTGCGGAGCCGACGCCGAGCTCCCCATTCTATTGGCTCAGGCGGGCCCTTCTCACTGTCGATTGGCTTAATCGGTGACGGAAGCACGCCCTCACATCTCCGATTGGTCGGGCGCAGCCCCGCCCCCCAAGCGGGCGCTGGCGGCGGTGGAAGCATGGCGGCGGCAGCAGCAGCGGGGACTATGGCGGCGGAAGCGGAGGAGGTGCTGGGGCTTTTCACCGGCATTGGCCTCAGCGAGGCCAAAGCACGGGAGACGCTGCGCAACGGGGCGCTCAGCGCACAGCTCCGTCAGGCTGTGCTACAGGTGCGCCCGCCACCGCCCCCCCCCGCCCCCCCGATCTCCCATCCCTCGGTTACCCGGACCCCCGATTCGGCGGCGTAACTCCCCGGGACCCCGCCCCTTCTCTGGGACCCCATCCCCTGCCACGTCTCCTCTCGCCCCCGACAAGCATTCTCATACTTTGGCAGTCCCTCCCCCCACCGTGCGCCTCCCTGGGGCCGCCGGTTTGCCGGGGTTGAGCCCTGGCTCAACCCTGACACTTCCCCGGGGTGGCGGCAGGCTCGGAGCGCGCTGGGCCCTGCACTGGACAAAGCCACCGGGACACTGCTGTACAACGCGGCTGCCCGCCTCAGGGACCCAAAGCACCTCAGTTTCCTCGTCGGCTACATCGCCCGTCGGGAGATCCTCACTGACCTGCAGCTCAGCGGTACTGTGCGGTCCTGGTACTCCCCTCGGTCCCGGCGAGGAATGAGGCCCCGCTCCTCACTTCTGCTCTGTCCCCAGCTGCGCTGGAGTACGTGAGGAGCCACCCGCTGGAGCCCCTGGACACAGCAGACTTCGAGCAGGCCTGTGGTGTGGGGGTGTGTGTCACCCCTGAGCAGATCGAGGAGGCGGTGAGTGGGATCGCTGGACGGGATGAGCTGACAGCCCCTGGTGTCACACTCCCTACCTGCCTGGCTCACGCCTGTGTTCCTGTCCCGTTCCCCAGGTGGAGGCTGTGATCAGCAATCACCGAGCAGAGTTGCTAGCAGAGCGCTACCACTTCAACATGGGGCTGCTGATGGGTGAGTGTGGAGCATCGAGGCAGCCCCAGCCTGGCACTCCTTTTTCTCAGTGTCCTGCAAGCTAGCCCCCTGCCATGGGCTGCCCTAGCTTCAGCTGCTGCATTGCTGTGCTGCAGACCACCCAGTGCAAGGGAGATGCTTTGCCATGTGCCAAATATGGGAGGGCTGTGGGTGACAGACACCTGTGGTGCCCTGTGCCAGGGACAGCCCTGGGACAGGGGCTGCCTCCAGCTGCTGCTCACAGCGTGCTTCATCAGCAGTCCTAGCTGAAGCCCCTGGGCTGGGCTGTGCCCCTTGCCCATAGGGTGCCCTGTCTGCAGGGGAGGCGCGGAGCCGGCTGCGGTGGGCAGACGGGAAGACCATCAAGAATGAGGTGGACCTGCAGGTGGGTGAGAGGGTGTCACTTGGGGTGATGGTCCCTATTGGTGCCATGCTCTGTGTGGGAGCTGGTGGCCTGTCCCATGGGAGGGTCTGACTCTGTGGACAGCCTGCCCTGGGCAGATGCAGGCAGGGAGGGGAGGGTAACAGCTGGACTGGACCACCTCCAAGCCTTGGGGCACTGGGAGCTTCCTCTATTCCTGTGTTTCTTTTTTTTCAGGTGCTACATTTGCTGGGCCCAAAGACAGAAGCTGACCTGGAAAAGAAACCAAAGGTGAGACTGGGAACTGGAATGGTGTTTCCCTGATGAGTGTCCAGGCAGGATCCCAAACACCTGCTCTGTGCCCAGCTGCCACCATGAGCATGGGCCCAAGGAAGCACTGGGGGCAGCTGGCTAGGCCAGGAGGGCAAGGTGTGTGCCAGGGCTAGGCACTCAGGATGCTGTGCTGCTCCCTGCAGGCTGCAAAGGCCCGTCTGATCCCAGCAGAGAAGCAGAAGGTGGCTGTGGTTGAGAATGGTAAGAGACTGTCCTGCAGACAGCTTCCTCAGCCCCTCAGTTCCTGGCTGGCATCTGCTTCTGAGCTGGGCCTTGGGAACTGCAGTCGGGCCCCTGCTCAGCCCTGTCTCCCCCAACAGGTGAAGTGGGCACAGAGACACGGTCACTGCTGGAGCAGCTGCGGGGAGAAGCCCTCAAGTTCCACAAGCCAGGTTAGTGCAAGGAGCCACTGCTGTGTGCAGGGCTGCTGCACTGACTCTGTGCCTGGCCACTGGTCTCCATGCTGTGAGGCACTGGTCCGGCCCCATGTCCACCAGCTGCTGGCCTTGGTTCAGTCTGGGCAGTGCTGCAGCCCTGAGCATTCTCTGCCCACAGGCGAGAACTACAAGACAGAAGGCTATGTGGTGACGCCCAACACCATGGCTCTGCTGAAGCAGCACCTGGCAATCACGGGTGGGCAGGTGAGGCCATGTCCCCCAGATGAGTGGTTCTCTGTGAGGGTGGTACTGCTGCACCAGGCTCCATCTTAGTGGGTAGGGTGGCTGGGGACACAGCCACAGCTTACCGGGGGCCTGGCCAGAGGTAGTACCCATGTGGCACAGGGGCCTCTGTAGGATCACTGGGGACTTGTGTCAGTGCACTTGCTGTCAGGGAGAGTCTCAGGTAGAAGGACAACAATGTCCCTTTTGCCCCCTGGAGGTGCGGACACGGTTCCCTCCTGAACCTAATGGGATCCTGCACATTGGCCATGCCAAGGCCATCAACTTCAACTTTGGTTATGCTAAGGTGAGCAGCACAAAGCCCTGTTGGCACATCCCTCCGACCCCTGCCTCTCCCTGCTGCCTGGCCACTGGCCTGGCCCTGCAGTCCTTCAGGGTGTAGCTGCTCACTTTGCTCCCATCCCCAGGCCAACGGTGGTGTGTGCTTCCTGCGCTATGACGATACCAATCCTGAGAAGGAAGAGGAGAAGTACTTCACAGCCATCCGGGATATGGTGGAGTGGCTGGGTACAGCTCGGGCTGGGCAGGGCAGGGCTGGATCAGGCCAGGCACTGCTGGGCATATCCTTGCATGCAAGTGCTGCTGCTGGGCCCTGGGGGTGTCTCCAACCCTCTCTGTCTCCCTCGTCCATGCAGGCTACCAACCCTATGCAGTAACCCATGCATCAGATTACTTTGACCAGCTCTACACCTGGGCTCTGGAGCTCATCCGCAGGTGAGCGTGCCAGGGCAGTATGGATGTGCTGGGTTGGTGCAGATGTCCTTCATCATGGCTGGGTCTCCCTCCCGCCCAGAGGATGGGCCGTTTGTGTCTGCTGACAGCGTTTGCCCTCTGCAGGGGACAGGCATATGTCTGCCATCAGAAAGTTGAGGAGATCAAAGGCCACAACCCACCACCCTCACCATGGCGGGACCGGCCTGTGGAGGAGTCACTCCTGCTCTTTGAGGTACTCCTGGCTGGGGCCAGGCACTGCATGACTGGGGGGTCCAGGTTCATGGCTCAGCCAACAGCTTCCCCCCACTCCACAGGACATGCGAAAAGGCAAGTTTGGGGAGGGGGAGGCCACGCTGCGGATGAAGCTCGTGATGGAGGATGGGAAGATGGACCCTGTCGCCTACCGTGTCAAGTTCACTCCACACCACCGCACTGGGGACAAGTGGTAGGGAGGGCCTGCGGTACCCTGGCATGTGTTGTGTGTGTGGGTCTGTGTCTCCCAGGAGCAGGCAGCTGTTGGGAAGGGAGCATCACTGGGCTGTGTCCTGACCTGACTCTTTGCTTTGCAGGTGCATCTACCCCACATATGACTACACGCACTGCCTCTGTGACTCCATTGAGCACATCACACACTCCCTTTGCACCAAGGAGTTCCAGGCCAGGTGAGCAGGACCTGAGCCAGGGCTGAGCCAGGACCTGGCAGGGCAGCTCTTGCAGAGAGCAGCTGATCATGCCCCAGGGAATGCTGAAGTGCAGGGAGGGGACAGTGTGTTCGTGGGGTGGGGCAGGTGTGAGGCTGAGCCAGGCTGTGTCTGTACTCCCTTGCAGGCGCTCCTCCTACTTCTGGCTATGCAATGCGCTGGATGTCTACTGCCCTGTGCAGTGGGAGTATGGGCGCCTGAACCTGCTCTACACTGTGGTCTCCAAAAGGAAGATCATCCAGCTGGTGGAGACGGGTGCCGTGAGGTAGGAGCAAGGGCCAGCAGCCAGGGTGGGTCTTGCCTGGGGTGTGCCTGCCTGTCATCCTGATGTTTTGTCAGGGACTGGGATGACCCACGGCTCTTCACACTGACAGCCCTGCGCCGTCGAGGCTTTCCTCCTGAGGCTATCAATAACTTCTGCGCTCGGGTAGGTGCCAGGGACAGGACGGGATGCGGCAGGTGGATGCATCCCCTGGGCGGTGTGGTGACACAGGCTCTCCTGCAGGTTGGTGTGACAGTGGCCCAGGCAACAATGGAGCCACATCTGCTGGAGGCCTGTGTACGGGAGGTGCTGAATGAGCAGGCCCCCCGCACCATGGCTGTTCTGGAGCCCCTCAAGGTCACCATCACCAACTTCCCTGCCCCAAAGGTGAGACTGCTGTGGGCTGGGGTGGGAGTGGAGTTGCCCGAGGTCAGCATTCACCCACTTCTTCTCCTTAGGCACTGGAGGTCCTTGTACCTAACTTTCCAGCTGATGAGAGCCGGGGTTTTCACAAAGTGCCCTTCCAGTCCACTGTCTACATCGAGGAGACAGACTTCAGGGAGGTAAGCTGGGCCCGCCACGCCATGCTGCCCTTGCTCTTGGGAGCTGCAGCTCAGGCAGTGGGAGTCTGGCTGAACTGGGAGTGGCACTAGTGCTGCATGGGACACAGGCAGGTGTTAGGCACCCACCTGCAATTCTCAAATATGCCAGCATCTCTGATGGGCACCAGAGAAATGTTCACTGCCCTCAGCCTGGCCAGGATATGTCCAACCATTGGTGCCCACACCTGGTTTGTGTGCTGGGGAATGTCCAGCAGCAGTGTGGGAGTTGAAACAGCCCTGGATGCACAATCTCAGAGAGGGCAGGAGTGGGTGGGGAAACAGAGTTGTGGGGACAGATATGTGCTGGAGTGAGGACCAGTTGCCCATACTGAGACCCCTCATGCAACCATGAACTCTCTCCCAGGAGGCGGACAAGGGCTACAAGCGCCTGGCCCCAGGACAGCCAGTGGGGCTGCGCCATGCTGGCTATGTCATTGCTGTGCAGAACATCATCAAGGTGGGTGGCTCTGGGCACTGGTGATATGACATTGAGCTGTGGGATATCAAGACGTAGCTATGTTCCATCATGGAAGGGCAGCAATTGTCATCTTGGGTCAAGTGCTGCGAGGACAATGTGGCCATGGGGCCTGTGCATCAGTTCCCTGCCAGCCCTGTTCTTTGCATAGCAGGGAGCAAGGTGGCCCTGAGCTGCTCTGTGGGATGGGACTGGTGTCTGACTGCTGCCTGATGGCTCAGCTGTCTCCTCTCGCCCAGGATGCTACTGGGCGTGTGATTGAGCTGGAGGTGACCTGCGCCAAGTCAGATCTGGCAGAGAAGCCCAAAGCTTTCATCCACTGGGTATCAGAGCCACTGGTGTGTGAAGTACGTCTCTACGAGCGGCTGTGAGTACCTGGCTACTTGCAGAGGCACAGGTGCAAGCTCAGCAGTGCCCTGCTGGGGTCTGCCTAGCTGCTTGGTGGGGAAGATACTGCTGTGGGGTTCTGTGGGCCACTGCCCCATAGCTGCTACAGGGCCTCTTGTCCCTTCAGCCATTAATTTAGTGATGAAACTCTGTCTTATGGCAGGTTTTTGCACAAAAATCCTGAGGACCCATCAGAGGTGCCTGGTGGCTTTCTGAGTGACATCAACCCTGTGAGTAGGGGCAGGACGTGGGGTTATGGGCCTGGGGGGACCTGGGGAGTGGCCTCTTGTGCTCACCCCCCAGGCACCAGCTTCCTTGTGAAACTCTACTCTGCCCTGTTGAGGGCCCTACTGTGTTCTGGTGGGGAGTGTGGCTCCAGAGGGGGCAGAGGGGCTGGGGAAGCTATCTGAGCTGGTTTCCCTGCCAGGACTCCTTGCGTGTGGTCCGCAATGCCCTGGTCGACAGGTCCGTCCTCTCTGCCCAGCCCTTTGACAAGTTCCAGTTTGAGCGGCTTGGGTATTTCTCTGTGGATCCTGACAGCAAGGAGGGGAAGGTGAGCCCGGGGGAGGGGGTTGTAGGGCTCTCCTTGCTTGCTGTAGGGCTCCGTGCTGACACTCTGCCTCTCCCCAGATGGTGTTCAACCGGACAGTGACACTGAAGGAGGACCCTGGCAAAGCCTGATGGAGCCAGTGCTGCCACCCTGCCGTGGTGCTACTTCCCTAGGGGTCTCTGCGTACCTCCCATGCCTCGGTGCAGCCCCCTAGGGCACACCACAGCATTGCCTCAATAAACAGAGCATCCCAGCCCTGTCCCTGCACTGTCACTGCCTTGGGATGCAAGAAATGGGGCTCTCATTAGCTGCCGGGGGCTGGGGATCTGCTCCTGCAGCTGAGGCAGGGCTGGAGTCCCCGCAAGAGCTGCACCTGCCCCCACCCAGGACCGTGGGGCCGGGCTGGTGGGGTTGAGGGTGCCAGGGTGGGATGGAGGAGCGTCTGCAAGGCCTGCTGTAGGCCGTGGTGAGTGCGGGCAGGGGAGGGTGTGCACACTGTGTACAAACAGCGCCGGAGCGCCGGCTCCCCTTAAGGTGGACTCGCGTGGAGTGGCCTCTCGCCGGTCCCGGAACAGGATCAGGGGAGAACTCCCGGGGAACCGGCGAGGCCTCCCTGGCCTGAGCTTTGTGGCAGGGGTCCCAGCCCTGCCGTAGGTGGGGGTAGGCTCTGCGCGGCCTCACGGGCCACCTTAAGATGCAGTGGGGACAGGGGGGGGCCCGCGCCGAGCACATGGGCATGTTAAAGTAGCCCCGGCTCGGCGCCACCGTGCGAGCGCACGCTGCGCCGCGGGTGCTGGGACAGACCGCAGCCCCCGCCGGTACCAGCCGCGGGGGACCCCAGCGCCAGGAACCGCTGCATCGGGGTCTCGTCCGCTCGTATGGCGGTGCATGTTTCGACCCGTTTGCTGCGTCGGGTTCGCGGCCAGGTCGCACTCGGCTGGCGCGGAGCAGCGGGGAGACTGCACGGGGACCCCTTGGCTGGCGGCGCGACACAATCACGCGTGCCGGTGGCGCCCCGCGCCCTACGGCCGCCGCCGGCGCCTGTCCCTGCCGCCTCAACTTGTCACCCCACCCCATGCCCCGGACCCGTCAACACCCAGCATCGCGGACCGCCCCTCTGCGGAGAGCGCCCCCAAGCGGCCGCCCCCGCCCTTCTCCCCGCCCCGGGCGCAGCCCCTTTAAGATGCGGGGCGGGGCCGCGCTCGGAGCTCTCGCGGGACTTCGTGGGCGCGCTCTCGCGAGGCTGGGGCTATGCGCTGATTGGCTGCGAGGGGTTGAATGTAAGATGGCGCCCAGGGAGCTGTGAGGGGAAAAGACTCGGGGCCGAGGCGGCGACGGCGGCGCGAAGCGACGGCGGCACCGGGGCCGGGGTGAGGCGGAGCCGGGCCGGGCCACGCCGCAGTGTAGCGGGACCGCCGGGCCGGGAGTGGGTGCGCAGCGGCGGTGGCGGGGCCGGGCGGGGCCACCCGTAGGGCGCGGGGGGAGGTGGCGGCGGCGGCGGCGGTGGTTCCGGGGGCGGCGCGGGCCCGGCGCGGAGGGGGAGGGGGTGGGGGTGGCCGCACCCGCGGGGACGCGCGCAGTTTGGCCGTGTCCATGTGGGGCGCGTTCCCTGTACCGGGCGCGTTCTCGGCCCTTCCTTCGGCGGGGCGGCCCCATCCCCGCGCGGGCACGGGCGGCGGCAGCGCGCGCCGGAAGGCGCGGCCTGCTGCTCGGCGCGGCCCTTGGCGGCCGCCGTCCCTGGCGGAGCCCCCAACATGGCTCCTGCGGCGGGCGGGGAGGGGGGCGCGGCGAGGCGCCACCCGCCTGCCCGGCCCGGCCGCCCCGCCATGGAACAAAGGCTGCGGGGAGCGGTCCGGGTAGCGCCACACTCCCCGCGAACAGGGGCCGTAGGAGGAAGCCCTATGGGCTCTGCGTCCCCTTGTCGAGCAGAGGAGAGGCCGAACCGCGGCCGGTGATCTCAGGGTCTAAAAATGGAGCTTCGCATCGCCTGGGCTGGGTGGCAGGGTGGTCTCTGTCTGTCCCGTCCGTCCCGGGCCGCGGGGCAGCCCTGGGCCGGGCGCACCTGCGCGGGGAGCAGAGGGGCACCTCTGGATACGGTCACTGCTGCTGCCTTGTTCTAAGTTCTGTGTCTTCAGTAACTCCGGTGTCACCGGCTGCGCTGCACCTCTCGCCGCACGGTGAGAGCGCTGTGACAAATGTCCCCACACACTGGTTCCTAAGAACACTTGTCAGGCTGAGGGACACAATGGTTAGGAATTGGGCACCTTGCAATTCCGCAGTAGGAGCTGCTGGCTGCGTGGATAATCATCTGTCTTTCCTCATTTTTTTTTATGTTCTTTTTTTTCTTAATGGAATACTTATTAAAAATAAAATGGCTTTAATAAAAAAAGAGGAACTGGGGATGGAAAGGGCTTCTTTGTTCTGTCTTCTCCAGAACGTTACAAGTCTAAGAGCTCAGGACAAGAGCAGCAGAAATACATGCAACATGGTGACTGGTGAGTCCAGATTGTCCACATGCTGCAAGTTCTGTGTGTGTTTTCAGTAACCTCAGTCTAAGTTTTATGAACTAACCGTATGTGCTCATGATCTTCAGAGAACTTCTCGAACTTGCCTCCTCAGGAAAATCTGCAGTTGTGTTGAACAGAAAGGAATTACCTTGTCTTATCAGAGAAAGCTAGTTGCCTGAGTGCTCTTTTTAATTTTTATAATGTAGTATTAAAAAGATGCTGCCAAGATCTAGAGAGGATGGCTGCTGTGTGTCTACAGGATAAATGGAACCTGTAAATTAGTATGCTTTAATATCTAACGGTCGAAGTGGTGATTGCAGCAGAAAGCTGCGTGTGTTGCCCTACAAGAGCCTGCTGAATGCCTATTTCACTCTTGAGGTTTGCTGTCATAAATGCAGGTGGCTTTTTTTCTGGGAGTACAATGTTACTTTCCTGAATGTTCTTGTAGATCTGGTACCTTTGCAGATGCACAGGAGTTTGTGAGGCGCAGTTTTATTGAGTTGTTTGGAGCCTTTAGCTAAATAACCTCAAGCAGCCCTCAAACTGCCAGTTATGACTCTGGCAGAAACTTAGTCCAGCTCACACTGTTACCTGTGCCTTCTTTAGATTCATTCTGCTTGCCAAAGTTGGAGAGCTATAGAGGGAATCAATGGAAACTCCTGCTGCTGTTCCAGAACAGGAACAAATACCATGTGGTGCAGTGGAGTTCTGATCTGTGCTTGCAGTGCTGCAGTGGCTTACACCAGCACTTAGCTGTTTTAGGCCATAGTGATTTTCAATGTAGTACCTTCAAGTACATGTAAAGGAAGATTTTTCCATACTAGAAGAGAGAAAAAGAGAGATTCCCTCTGACAGGTTGTGACAGAGGAAGGGGAAGACTGGCCTAGTAGGCTCTTTATTTTCATGCTAAAATGAACTAATGAAGATGGAGCAGCTGAGCAGGGTCAGAGATTTGTATCTAAGAAATTAATTCTGTGTTTGTTCTGCTTCCTGCTGGTTGGAAGAGGTTGGTGATTATTTGGTGGTGGATCTCTTGGTCTTTGGGCCTGCTGCGTATGCGTCTGGGTTTCTGGTGGCTTCTAGTCTCTGCTGTACAGGAGCACAATGTACCTCTGAGCAGCTCTTGACAGAAGGGTTGGAGTTCCATAAGTAAAAGTGAAGGCTCACAAATAGCTGCCATTGAAAACTAGTGGTCCTGCTGATTTCCCAGCTCTTGCCTGTGACAAGATTAACAGAAGGTGAATAGGAATTGCCTGAGTCGTTGCAACATAATAAGCACCGGTGCAGGAGCAAGGGAGAAGGCAGGACCTTTGCTGAGAGGTGAGCTCATTCCTGTTCAGCAGCAACTAGCTGTCAAGGAGCGCCTGTAGTGTTCGTGTCTAGGTTCCCAGAATGGCATCCTTGAGGCTTGTTCCTCAGAAGTGTCTTCCTTCTGTAAGTGCACTCAGTGGATATGCAAAGTGTTGCTCTTTTGAAAGTGAAATGTTTGCAAGCTCTGAATAAAAAAATCAGGACAACGTAACAGTTCAAAATCTTTTTTCCGGCTTCAGAGTATGAAACAGAGCACCTTACAATTAGGTGTAAGATAGATGCAAGATGTCTGGTGTAGTCCTGTCAGAGCCACTGAGGATGCATTAACAAGGTTCTCTGTTGGTTTAATTCGGTTCATACAGTCACTTGGGAAAGGGTTAAGGATGTGTCCTGTAGAGCAGGATGTGTCCTGTAGAGCATGAATATGTAGAGCACTCCCAAGTGGCTTCTGGAAGAAACCTCACTGAACAACTAAGAGAATAGCCTTACTGACTATCATGCAGAGCTGTCTTGAAAATATATCTCACTGGAGTCTCTGAAAGGCAGGAGCATTGTTCTTCTGTCTAGTTGTGGGCTCGACGGGATCTCCTGTATACTGACTTTTACAGAGCTGTTGAATTTACTGAGGGAACACTGCAAGGTGGTGCTTTTTGCTAAACATCGATGCATGTTTTAAGAGTATTTTCTGTAGCAGTCTCATGCAGCAGTAAATGTTGCTTAGTAACTCCAGAAATGATAGATAATAACACCAGTTGCCTCACGCACGTTTCCCTCACCTTTGCTTTTCATTCTCTTGTGAGCCTGGTCCAGCGCAGTAGCCATGAACCTCCTCCATGTAAACAGAAACTTGTGTGTGTTTAGACTGATGTCACGTAACACTGAAGAGCGGTTAGAATTTGCTCTAGCTCTAATTGATTTTTGGTGAGAATTGGAGCTGGGCTTGTGGTGCCACTGAGAGCCTAGAACTAGCTGGTCTTTTCACACAGGCTGTTGCAGTCAAGTTCAACCACTTATTTCTCTCTTGGTTCCACTTTGTAAAGTAAAAGGTATATAAAAGGTTCTTCTCTTGCACCTACTCTCTTTAGAACTACAGCTGTAATGAAAATACAGTGTCCCTTTTTCCTCCTTTTTGCAGCTTGATCTAGTAGTACTGAATCACCTTTTCTAGTCCTGATCTGCCATTTGACATATTTTCAAAACCTTCTCGGTATCTGGTAGTGTTATAGCTCAAATCTGTTTGTGCTTTATCAGGACTAATTAGTGCCTTTGAAACAACCAGTCTGCTCACTGCAGAAACAATTTGTGGGTTTAAACAAGATAAGTCAATCAGAGAAGAATGCTGTCAGAATATACCCTGGAGCTTTCTAATGTTCTCAGGTGGAATTTTTTTTGGTTGTTGTTGGTTGGTTGGTTTTCCTTCCTTGCTCTCAGTTCCTCCCTGATCATCTGATTTCTTTTTCTGTCTCTCTTTTTTGTCTTCATACATGGCATGTTTCACGCTAACCTCTTCCTATATGAAAAGGACATCCAGAACTGATGCTGCTCTTGCCTTTGCCATTTCCAGAGCTCTGCTTCTTCATGTGTGTATTTCTCCATTTGAGGAACACCTTCCAGCACTCTCCTTATGCTTGCTTTGTTCAAATCGATAAGGCTGTCCTAGCTCTAATAGCAATGGGCTGAATGCTGCATCTGTTGCTCTTCCGTTGTGCTTCCCGTTAGCTGCCTAGAATAGAGCTGCATGGCCTGACAGAACATGCTGCTCGGTTCTCCCACTTCTGTGGTTGCAAAGCAGGGCCACAGATATTGATTTCTAAGCTTCTCTCACTAATACTGCATGCTGCAAACGAAATTAAATGTATGACATGATTTCCTCTGCTGTGGGACTTGCCTGTTCTGGGTGAAGTACAATGCTAGAAGATTTTACGTGGCAGTGAGCTCTCCGAGTAGCACCTCAGTGACACCTGGTCATCATTCAGACTTCCCTGAGCTGCAAAGGGTTAATCTGAGGTGTGTAGTAGCACAAGATGCCTAAAAATCTAGAGCATCTGCTGGGCATGTTTTCCAGTTTACAAATGGTACTCAGTATGAAAAATTAGTTACTGGAGTTAGGAATATATAATACAAGAGGTGTGCTGTAGTTAAGACTTTCACTTTCTCTTTCCTTTAGGAACCCTAAGGACCTTGCAATATGAATAATTCTCTGGAGAACACCATTTCCTTTGAAGAATACATCCGTGTGAAGGCAAGAACAATCCCCCAGCACAGGATGAAGGAGTTTCTGGACTCCCTTGCTTCCAAGGGGCCGGAAGCTCTGCAGGAGTTTCAGCAGACGGCCACCACCACAATGGTCTATCAGCAGGGTGGCAACTGCATTTACACAGACAGCACAGAAGTGGCTGGGTCTTTGCTCGAACTTGCTTGTCCTGTGACAACCAGTGTCCAGCAGCAAACTCAGCCAGAGCAGCAGATACAGGTTCAGCAACCCCAGCAAGTCCAGGTAAGCATCTTAAATCATCTTTGAATGTGTGTATGACTTGCTAACCTGTGGAGTAGTGTTCGGAGCCAGCTACTGTTTAACCTGAAACCACTGCAAGCACTTAAGAAGTAGGGCCAATTAACTTTATATAGAACAGCACTATTTCCCTTTCATTTAAGGAATTTGGTAGTAAATCTTTCTCTTGACTGTGCCTCCATTGAGCCCTGCTGTAGGAGGAATAGGATACATAACAATGTGATGGTGTAACCTCTTGGAGAAATGGTTGACAGATCTGGCATGTACGCAGCTCCCCTAAGCCTTGCTCTGTGTGTGAAGCTGCTATAAATACCACCTCCCTCTGCTGCTCTTACTTTATCTGGTTGTTCAAAGTGGCCATGGGATCTAATTTGCCTTCAGGATTTTTTTTTTTTAAAGAGTATTGATTTTATTAATTGGTTTTGCTTGAACATTCTGAAACTTGTAGTTAGTTGTCAAACTGGATTTTAAGTGAAGGGGAAATAGAGGGGGGTTCAATTTATGAGATGAATGAGGGAAATACACCTTTCAGGAAAGGAACGCTGAAAGATACATATGTGTCAAGGTAGAGGATCCTTTTGCAAAGTGGAATGAGTCTTCTCTGCCTTGGTTGGTTGGTTGGTTTGTACCAATAGGTATTAAAGAAATTTTTATTAAGTATAAAATGGGCAAAATCCAGCCCCAGTATGTGGGGGGGTGGACCTCCAAACGTGTACTTTAGGATAGCTGCTTTGGTCCTCAAGCACATTCTATACTTTGAAGAGTTTATAGCTGGCAGGGCATTTACTGAGGTTTTCTTATGATATGTCTCCAAACATTTGCTTTCAGTCTACAGCTGTGACTGATACACTTCAGATAGGACTACTTCTGCTTTCTGTAACATGAATGTAAAGTTGTGAACTTTCTTATTGCAACATAGCGGTTATGGAGATACAAATGACTGGAGATAAGGTGGTGTGAACTTGGTGTAGTGCAGTAGGTTTGTGCCAACATTTCACTTGCATGCTTCTGTCCTAGAGCAACTACAAACTTCTGTCTTTCACAGTGCAAGCTGTCTCCAGTTACTCTATTGAACAAATGAATGCTTAACTGGGACTTCTGTAACCTGTTGCCCTACAGTAAATTGTGTTGCAAGGCTTTTGAAGAATAAAAGCCTCTAGTCTCACAAACATGATTTGGATTTTTGCTTGAGTCTATTAAAACTGATCAAGGGTGCTTTTGGTTCTGCCATCCAGCCATTTTTCTGGGGAGAAGCTTCATTAGAAGGATGAGGAGAATCAGCTTTTTTTGGGTGCTTCAGCCTTGAAGAAATGAAAGCACCCAAACCCAACTATACAAGTCAGAAGGACTCTCTTCCTCTTATTCTCGTGCTGGTACCTTATATCAGAACTATTCAAAGTTCAGGCTTGACCCTTGCAAGATCTTCTAGTAACAGAGGTAGTGAAATAAACGTGGAGTTGCTGCCAGAGACTGGTTCTGGCCTGGACCCTGGATGTGAAAAATAATTACTGAAAGTCAAGATTTTGGCAGCTTCCTTGAAACATGTTGTCTGCTCTCTCCCTCTTGTTTTTTATATGACTACATTAAAAGACTTGCTTTCACATCTGTCAGTACAGGTCATAATTAGTGTTTGTGTTGCCTCCTGTGCTGCTCACTTCAGGATGTTACAAACCCCTAGAACACTTGGGTGGCACATCTGGTACTAGGTATGGCTGCAGCTTTTGTACATCAGCAATGCAGCAATTCATGTGTGTGTGAACAGCTAGCTCAGAATTATCTTGACCTTTTTTGCAAAGATGGGGTGGAGAAGAATATATTTATCAAGAGTGTTTTGCTGTCATTCAAGATTTCTTCTCAAGAGGTGATTTATGTTAAACCCATGATTTAGTGTTCACCTGTCTCAAGACTCTCACTGTGTCAGCAGCAGAGCAGGGTGTCTGAGTTTTGGGGTGCCTGGAGGTGACAGTGCTCCATTAGAGGACTACACCAAGTCCAGCTGGCTCACTTTGCTGAAACACTGCTTGTGCTGTATTGTGAGAAATTTTGGTCATCTGCTGAAGCCTCTTAGCTTTCGATCAACTTATGTCATCCTGGTACTCGACCTGATAATCTGTTTAGTTCTTGCTAATCCAATTGAGAATCAGTGGCAGACCCTTTGAATGACTACACTTGTGTCTGGCAGTGTGACAGTGGCGCTGAAGGTGACTAATAATGTGACCAGTCAGATGACCTCCCAGTTGCAAGTGCTGCTGACAGCCTCAAGATCATAAAGATAGGCACACGGTGCTCACGTTTCATCCTAGATTTTACCTGCTGTGAACAACCAAAGGCAGTGTGTGACTGCTTGCTACTGTTGTTTATCCTGGCAAAATAAATTTCCTGTTTGAAGAAGTTGCACCTTAGGGTTTTTATTTGCCTAAAAGGTTCAACAAGTCGTTGCCAAATGTTTATTTTAAAGGCTGAGTAGATGCAACTGTTGGGTCAGTGCTACAGTACAAGTGTCTTGGAGTTCCCTCCATGCCTAGTGTTGCAGCAGTGCCATTAGAGTTTAATGTGTCAAGTTGTCATACCCAGTGATGCATCAGGGGGTGGCTGGAAAGGGCTGTGCTTTGCTCCTGTCAAATAAGATTTTTATCAGCTCAGCCTTTGGTCAGGTTGTTGTTGCTAGTTGCTGCTGCTCTCTGTTGAGGCCATAAAACTGATGATGCCATCGAGGTGTTGGCACTGGTTGCTTGCTGAATATGGCATTTGCAAAGGTCAGTGAGCCTCCTGCATCTCTTCCTGTTCCATGAGATGTAACTGGAAGGCTATCAGAGGACAGAAAGTATTTTTGCTCAGGATATGTACGCTGGGGAAGATCCTCGCTTTCAGCTTTTTATTGAGACAGTCTGGTGGCTAGGTAGCAAGAGCTTCATGGAAAGGACTTGAAGGGAGGTGAGCATGGTTGCAGAACTGTATAGGAAATGATTGAATGCCAGCCTAAAATCCCTTTCAGTTAAGGCTTGTGGCTTTCTAATTGCTCAGTTCCTTATATGTGTGTTGTTCAGCTTTTTCAGTCTTCCCCCAGTCCTTTCTGTGACTTGAGACCAGTATAGGAAGCTGGGCATTATTAATGACAATAGGCAGGGAGTGATGCCCTTAAGTAGCTCAGAAGAAAATCTTACCTCTGGCTCTGCACAGAATGCATTTTTCCTTCACTTACGAGGCATGCAGTTTCCTGCTGCCCTAGTCTTGGTTCTAAAGTTCAGCCTGGAGGTAGGGCTCCTAGCCATGTACCTTTGGAAGGCATCCCAATAGGATATTAGTGTAGCATCTAGTATTAATTAGCATTTGCTAGGGCTGAGTGTGCTACTTCAACTAATGGTTGTAGTCAAGGGTGGTGTTTTCAAGGTAGCACTTTCTTGTACACGGAAGTAGGCTGCTCTTGGAGAGGTGAGCTGTTTTGTTCTCCCTGATTCATGTGTTTTAACTGTCTTAGGCCTAAATCCTGCCCCAGAGTACAGCTTGATAACAATCTTGATATTGTAACTGTTCAAATATATGCAAGGCCTAATTTGGCCTATGGAATTCTCTCTTAGATGTTGATGAACGAGCAGAGGAAAAACCTGGAGTGAGTCTGTCTGGCAGTTGTTCTGAGAAGCTGACTTGTACACTCCCTGTAGACCTTGTTTACTTAGATAGCAAAGGACTTCCTGTAGAGTACTTGAATAACAAGTTCCAATGTTTCCTGCTTCTTCAGTGATCTGATCAGTCTTTTCACCTACTCCATACTTCTGCTTTGTACTTGCATGTATGCTTTCTGGTGTAACCTTAGAAAGAACTTGTTATGGTCTTGGTTTTTAGTGGTGGAGCCAATTTAACTTGGGACTGTTGTTGAGAAAAGTGTGGCTTATGTCTTTTTTCCTTAAATTTGGACAAAATAATTATGATGTTGCTTTTCTTCTACTTTCACTAGTTTTTTGTCTTCTAAGTGTTTTGACTTCTGTCAGCTTAGTCAGGTGTGGAATTTTGAGGTGCATTTGCATTACTGGGGGAGGGGGGCATCTGGAGCATAATTCCTGCAGCAAGTTTGCCACCTGCTGCCACTTGCTGTTATAGGTTTGAGCTTCTTATTTGGCATTCCCTTCAGATGAAACTAAGCCAGACAGATGCAGTCTTGCTACGCCTAGGTGTTCATATCACTTGGCTAGTGGGCAAGACTTAGACCTAAGTCTGAAATAGTCTTCTGGAATGTATAATGTGGACATCTTAGTAGGTCATCAGCCTGCTCTTGGCATATCCTACTAATTACTAGTGTAAATGTAGCTTCAGAAAACAACATATGTTTTAGCAAAGAGGCATTTAAGAGCTTGTCAGGTGCTTCAAAGCAAGCTAGATCTCAGACTGTCCACACCAGGCAAGAGTTGGTATGTGTGATCATTTGGAGTTAGGCTTTAGGAAATACTAGGTAATCCCTTAGAGGTAATAAAATCTCACAGATGGAATTTTTTCACTGCTTGAGAGTTCTTTCACCTGAATTGTTTCAGAACTGCAGTTGTGCAAGTCTGATTCCTTGTTGGGCAGAGAATCTGCTCAGGGCAGACATACTGTGAATCCTTCTTGAAAGATTGTTGGAGTTAGTCTATCAACAGTGAGGAAACCACCCCAGCTTTTGGGACCTGGGCTTCAGCTGTTCTCATGCTTGTGGAGTTATTTAAGTTCTCTCTGCTGGTGCTCATTTCTAGACAGAATGTGGTTTTGAGCTTAATGTGATGGAACATTTCCTTTCAGAGAATCTTAAAAATACTTGATCTGCCCTCCTATTACAGTATAACCAAGGCTGGAAGAGACCCCAAGGATCATCAAGTCCAACCTGTCCCAACAGACCTCACGACTAGACCATGGCACCAAGTGCCATGTCCAGTCTCCCCTTGAACACCTCCAGGGACGGCGACTCCACCACCTCCCTGGGCAGCCCATTCCAATGACGAACGGCTCGCTCAGTGAAGAACTTTTTCCTCACCTCGAGTCTAAACCTCCCCTGGCACAGCTTGAGACTGTGTCCCCTTGTTCTGGTGCTGGTTGCCTGGGAGAAGAGACCAACCCCTTCCTGTCTACAACCACCTTTCAGGTAGTTGTAGAGGGCAATGAGGTCACCCCTGAGCCTTCTCTTCTCCAGGATGCAGGATTACGATGCAGGGCTGACTTCTAATGCTTTTGATTCTTTAGGCACCTAACACTTGATACTAGCTAGCTTATGGTAAAACCACCTTTCTTCATGATGCTAGCCCCCTTGAGAGATGATTCCTTTCATGATGTTAGATCCAAACTTCTTTCAATAAGCAGTTTTTCAGTGGTATGCTCCTCTCTTGCACCAGTATAACCCAGGAATTCCCAGCATAACATGTTCTTACTTTAATCTTCAGCATAAGGTGAAGATTTAAAGTCCTGCCTGTTGGTCTTGGTCTGAAAATTTCAAGCATTCTTCAGACTCTCTAAAAAGAAGTCAACCCTTTTATGGGGTTTAGTGTAATTCTTTGTCCTTTTTTCCTCACAGAGCGAATTGGACAATGAGGTCGACTTAAGAAGCTCTGGTCTCAGATTGGGTTGAAGTAAATCTGAAGTGAATGCTTGCAGCACTCCTGCATACAACCTACTTGAAAATAGGAAGGGATCTAGTGCAAAATACACTTGTTAAAAATGGGTGTGTAATTCACAAGGGATGCATAATTTATGATGGGTAGAACTCCAGTATGCTTTTAAATAGGAGCAGTCTCCAGACTGCAGTGTGATGTCTGTAGTTAGCAGCAGAGAGAGCTTCCAGTGATTCTGCAGTCTGACTTCTTCATCTTGATTAGATCTGGAGTCATTCTTTGGGTGTTTACAATAATGCTGTGTAAACTCCGAAGCAGAACCAAGACATCCTAGCTGTGGGGTTAGGATTTAGTCCTGAGAGGGTATTGTAGGGCCACAGGTCATGATTGCTCATCTGCTGAAAGTGATAGAAGTCATCCATGCTTTTAAAGACATTAGGCTTAGGCTCAGAAATGGTTAATGGTTCAAAGCTGCACCAGGGGAGCTTTAGACTACATTAGGCAGCATTTCTTTACTGAGAGGGTGGTCAGATAGTGGAACAGGCCTCCTAGAGAGGTGATGGATGCCTCAGGCCTGTCAGTGTTTGAAGCGTTTGGAAGATACCCTTTATGACCTGCTTTAGCTTATGGACAGCCTTGGAAAGGCCAGGCAATTAGGCTAAGATGATAATTTGCAGCCCCTTCCAACTGAAATATTCTGTTCCATGAAAGTGGAAGGAAGAAAATACAATGTTTTGTTAGGCCTTTTCTTAGACTGTGCCTCTTTTGCTGACAATGTCTTTTGCTTAAACCTACTTCATTACCTTTCTAATTACACTTATGTGATAAAATTGCTTTGGTGCAGAAGTGGACTTCCAATTCTTCACTGCTAGGAAGAAAGAGATTTAGTCTTTACTTTGTTTGTTACATCAGTAACAGGAAAATTTTTGTATGGAAAAACTAAGATGTTCTTGGTCAGCCTGTGCAGATTCTGAAAGCAAACTACAGTAGCACAGGATAAATGACATGTTAACCTTTTACCTGTGACTTGATTTTTGAAAGCAACTGAAAATATATTGATGCAATGACACATTTTAGTTTTCCAGTCTTGGACCTTTGCCTTGCAAGTAACCTTTTGCATAAGGACATAAATTAATGCTAAGGATTATATTAGTGATTTTTAAAGTTGGATGTTTGGGAGAAGGCTTGCCTCAGAGGTGTAACTGAGCTCTTAACTGGAATCTGTGCTTGGGCCTGTTTGCTCAAGGCAATATGATAAGACTATCAATTAGAACTGAAGAAGCATCCCATAGGTGACTTCATCTTTTTCAGTTAACTGCCTCATCAAATCACTCATTGATGCAGCTTTTTAAACTGTCATGCTGGCACAAGGTCATAGGTGTTTTGTTACCTTGCAGGAAATTATTATACAAAGTCCACGTCATCTGGGTTACTGCATATAGCTCCCAGTAGGAACCTGTAAAATAATCTGTTCTTCCTGGAAGCAGAAATAGCTCTTAACAGGAGGTGACTTGTAAAACTGGTCTGCAAGTAGTGCATTTTGCTATCTCGCTTTTCCCTAGCAACTCTTAATTGCATGCAAACGAATCCTTAACATTTTAAAAGAGTTCTTAGAGGTGATGTTGGGAAGTGAGACTTTTGTCTGTCTTCACCATGCAGACCTGCTTGGTAGTTCTTTGAGTATTTTCAGGCTGGCAGCGTGGAGTCTCTCTGGAAGTGCTGCCTTAGTGTGACTGACTCTAGAAGGTGAGGTAGAAAAGGGTGAGAGAACATGAGTAAGAAGTTTTGTGACTAGATAAGTCTGTGTTGGCTTCAAACTTCATATGGCCCTCAAAGGTGCCCCTAATAAAGCTCTGTATCTCTCAGGTTGAGTAGCTAACTTCCTACCCTAAGATACAGTGTAAAGCTTGGAACAGCAGATGGTCATGGGAACCTGGAACATCCCTTCTAGGACAAGGCAAATGCAACAAAATGGCTGTGTACACAGGGGTGACAAAATGGTGGTGTCTGAACAAGGAGAGGAGACCTCACTTGGTGCCCTGAAGGTACCAGCTGGGCTGGGTTCAAGGCCTAAAATGGAAAGTTGTTGAGACCTGAACTTTGTTGTGAGCTACCTCCAAACCCTGGCTTTAAGTCTGCTCCTGGACTGCTGCTAGTTAGCATGACAGACCTTGGACAAATGAGCATTGATGTGATCTGGTATGATCTTTCTTTCTTTCTTTGTCCCTAAAATAAAAGGAACTATGTTTGTATTCAAGTCTTAACATGTTTTGTCCATGTTATTCAGTATTCACTTACATAAGTGCATGAGCAAGAAAATACAACTAAGTAATTTGGACAACAAATTGAATTAAATGGAATAAATAAATAATAATTTTTAAACAAAACCAAACCAACAAACCACACATTGATTTTTTTAACTGTCACTGCCAAGAAAACTGTTCTAAAAACGTGCTGCAGTGTTGCCCCTTAGCACATGACAGAGATTCAGGTTGAACTTGCAGCTTTCTGCGTTGACACCTGCCTGCGTAGTGTTGCTATTAGTGGGGGGGTTCAGAACATTTCTGTGCTTTATGTGGAAAGAGTCAAGTGCTGGTTTCAACTTACCCATATTTCTTACTGCCTGTCAGTTACAAGTGATCCTGTGGCCACTTGGAGCGCTGGGATTGAAAGCAGTAATCTGTAGAGTAAGAATGAGACAAGGCCCTGCGTTTTGTAGCAAGATAAATTTAACATCAGAATTGTAATGTGTGTGACCTTTAAGCCTTGCTATTGCAAGACCTGTGTTGAAATAACATTTTAGCAATGCAAATAGCTCTGAGGTCTCTTTTGGCTTCCAAGGATGCAGTCTGTTGGCTTGAGCCCACAGAGCTTTGAGGATGGAGATGCCCCTCACGCTCTGTTCTATCTGGGTTGAGAAGCGTGGTCATGTGCGGCGCCGAGCAAACACATCACCTACATTATTGCTGTTATCAACAAGGCACTTTTAGAGTAACCTGGTTTCATTTTTCATGAGATCTTTACTAATAGATTAATATATGGACTCATAAAACTGAGCATGAAAGACCTGGAGCTTAGATCTCCAGTGATGGACCCTCTCTGTTGGTGGTCCCCTGTTGAATCGCTGAGGCTTGCTGATGCCTAACCACTGAACTGGTGTCATTGCAGGTTCAGGTCCAGGTCCAGCAGTCACCACAGCAGGTCTCCGCCCAGCAGCTCTCTCCACAGCTTGCTGTCCATCAGGCTTCAGAGCAGCCAATACAGGTCCAAGTGCAGATCCAAGGCCAGGCACAGCAGCAGGCATCGCAGACAATACAGAGTCAGTCTCTTCAGAGCCCCAGCCCATCTCAGCTGCAGGCAGCTCAAATCCAAGTGCAGCATGTGCAGACTGCCCAACAGATCCAGGCTGCGGAGATACAGGAGGAGCATATACAACACCAGCAGATCCAGGCCCAGCTCGTGGCAGGGCAGGCCATTACTGGTGGCCAGCAGATACAGATCCAAACGGTTGGGGCACTGTCACCTCCACCTTCTCAGCAAGGCTCTCCGCGAGAGGGAGAGCGACGGATCAGCACCGCTAGCGTCCTTCAGCCGGTGAAGAAACGCAAGGTGGATATGCCTATTACTGTGTCGTATGCTATTTCAGGGCAGCCAGTTGCCACAGTGCTGGCCATTCCTCAGGGCCAGCAGCAAAGTTACGTCTCTTTACGGCCAGACTTGTTGACAGTGGACAGTGCCCACCTGTACAGTGCCACTGGGACCATTACTAGCCCCACTGGAGAGACTTGGACCATCCCTGTTTACTCTGCTCAACCACGTGGTGACCTTCAGCAGCAAAACATAACCCACATTGCCATCCCTCAGGAGGCCTACAATGCCGTCCATGTCAGTGGCTCGCCAACGACACTGACTACCGTGAAGCTGGAAGATGACAAGGATAAGATGGTGGGAAGTACTTCAGTAGTGAAGAACTCTCATGAGGAAGTGGTGCAGACTCTTGCTAACTCGCTCTTTCCGGCGCAGTTTATGAATGGCAACATCCACATTCCAGTGGCAGTGCAGGCTGTGGCAGGGACATACCAGAATACAGCACAGACAGTGCACATATGGGACCCACAGCAGCAACAGCAGCAGCCCACACCCCAAGAGCAAGGGCAGCAGCAGCAGCAGCTACAAGTCACTTGCTCAGTAAGTTAAAACTATTTCTCTGTCTCACTCCATGATTAACAACCTGTGACTGTTGTGGAGAGAGAGGGAGAGGATGTCAGCAGTCAGCTGATACCTAGGAAGCAGAGTTGCATGTCTCGGTAGCCTGGGTGTGACACAGGGCATTTGACCTTTGATAGGTGTAGGCCTACGATGTGTTAATGTCGGTTTGTAATTACAGGACTCAGAACTTCCCAAAATAAAGTACAGTCTTGCTCTTTGTAATGTAAATGGAGAGGTACTTGTAGATACATGCTCATTTCAATAGATACACGCTCATTGCTAGCTGCTTCACAGCAGATACTCCAAAGTCTGCAGTCTTCTGAGCTGTTCTAGGGGTTGCAGTGGGCAGGCAAGGATGATGGCAGCAAAGTAAGGAGTGTCAATACACTAGTCACCTAGTTATCAGTAACTTCGTGTTATGCAGCACGTGGATCCACAGCAGATCCAGCTGGCCCGGGTAAAGTGTCAAAATCTGACTAGTTGGGAACAAACCTCATGGATCATGTTACCTGTCTGTAACAGCATGTCCTGCTTCTGGTGAATGCCTGGTGAGCCAAGAGCACAGTAACCAGCCTAGGCAAGTAAGCACTTCAGAGTGCTTGGCAAACTGGCAGCCAAATCTGTTGCTGCTGTTTTTAAAGGCTTTGTTACTAACTTTAAGGCATAGATTACTTAGAATTGTTTTTTTGAGAATAACTGGGGCTGTTAAAGACTTGTCTTATATGTGCAAATGGATGCAATTTATCTTTTACTACCAGAAAGTGAAAAGTGATTGATTTGTCAGAGCCTGTGTTTTTGCTGAATGGAAAGAGGTAAAAAATATCCACATCTGCTAGCATAAATATTGTTCTAAATTCTTTCCAGTTTATAAATAACACTGCTGACTTTTAAAACTCTATATGCCCTCTCCATCAGTGGGCACTGAGAGGAGGCAGATTACTTTCTATAGTCATGTCTGATGGTTTCTGAGTGGCCTGTATCCTACCAAGGTCTTCAGTGGAAAGGGTTCCCTATGTTTCTAGATAACTTCCAGGTGCTGGATGCCCTCTTTTATAAAGCTGTACCTTAACTGCAGCTTATGGGTCTTGTAATACATGGGATTTTGTTTGGTTGGAGTTTTATTGTTTTGTCATGTTCAAAGAGCCTTCTGTAGCTCATCTTTTCCTTATATTGGTACTTCAGAGATTGTCACTTCATCACTTTCCACTGCTTGAGCAAACTAAGTTGATAGGACATTTGGCTTTTCTGCTGAAAAAGGATTTAGACTCATTCCAGGCTCTTTTAAGAGCAGGAACCACATTCTTGGGATCCTTTCTGAGGAGTTAATGCTGTATTTTCTTTAATGGTTTCTTGTAAAGCTTCTGCTAGCACTGTATTCCTGTGTGCAGTGGTCTGCAATTCTTGCATAGCAGTTTTCTGATCCCAAGTTTCTGGAGTACTGGGTGTTTCATGAGATACAGGGGCAAGTCCAGGAGGGATGCATTCTTCCTCTAAGAGGGTAGTGAAGCTACTTTAGGTGAATCTCAAACTTCTGGGGGTTGTCCCTCACAGAATTGTGAGACAGAGAAGGAATTTTCCTGCTTGCCCTGTACTGTTGTCTGGCACCGTGCTGCTGTGGAATCTGGGCAAGTTGCAGCTGTTTTAATCTGTTTGTGAAATAATTAAGTGAGTTAAGAAGGGCGTGCTAGTTCAGTGAATGAACTGCCTGTGTGCCTGCCTTCACACTGGACAAGGTGCCTGAGAGGGCAGGGCAGAAGATTGCTGCTTAGGTTAGTCTGACACAGGTGGCTGGCTCTGGAAGGCTTTTTGCTCTCTGGAGAGAAACAATGCAGTTCTGAGGAGGAGAGTGGAGGTTCAATCCTAGCTCCTGCGAAGAGGTATTGGTTCACCCTTGGACTCCTGTCCTCTTTCAGGCAGAGGCTTGCTTGACAACTTAAAACTTCGTTGCCATCTGCCTTGATAAAAGCTGAGCCCTTTCTATTATAGGGTCCTGATGCTGCTGGTGCTGATAAGCAAAGAGCTACTAAGAGTTTATGCAAAAAAGGGGGGGGGGGGGAGGGGGGAAGCTAAACAATGGCAGCTATGAAGCTCTGGTCTGAGGCTCTTGCAGGCTGCATGTGGTTACATGAAATAAAGTGCACGAATGACTGAAGTCTCTGTGCTGTTTTCATTATGGTCTCTAGTAGTGTCAGAGCAGCTTTCACTGATTGACACTTGACTGTATCCAAAAAAAAGTTACTCCATTTTTACAAAGTCTGACTTTTTGGGAGGAGGAGAAAGCAAAACTGTTTTGATGTAAGAATTGCTCTCTCTAGAACACTCGGGGTGCCAATGAGAATTTGACTAAGAGCTGTGAAGCTTCACATTAATCATGGTAAATTTCCATTTGAGATAGTAATTCTTGGTGACTTAAGGTTTTGCTGCAAAGCAAACTTCCAAGGAGTCTAGGGAGAGCCTGAGTCTATGGTAGGTGATACAGTAGCTCTCCACAGAATAGTAGCTAATCTTAATTAGCAGTATTTGGTAGTTGGAGAGCATTGCATTGCAACTAAATGAATGTTTTGATGCTGACATTCTAGTCTGTTATTTTTAGAACCTCTTACAAATGAATTAATTAACCTTACCAGCTGTTAAGAACAGAGTGTGTCTATTCTGCCTTTTCTGTACTGAACAATGCAGACAGCCTGCCCTCAATGGGCAGGGTCTGGGGGGAGGGATTGCTAGCGGTATACAACACACAATCATATCCAGAACCTTGCTCAGGGCAGTCTAGGTTTGGAGCAACAGTGGCTGCAGCTGATGCACCTTATTGTTCTTCCCTGCTAGGGGCTGGTGGTCTCTCTAGCTGCTGTGTCTGAGGAGCTTTGGGCTGCTCCTGTTGTAGTGAGGTGATGGATTTCAGTGATGGTTCAGAGTCAAGTTAGCTGAAGCCAAGAAAAATGCAGTGGAGCAAACAGGGCTCTGGAATCGATGGTGATCTATTTCAGTGTTCAAAAGGAGACCAGACATCTGTTGTTGAGAGGACTTCAGTGCTGTGAAGGAAGGTCCTTGCATTTGGTAATGGCTAGCTTCTTCATGGCATTGCAGCATGAATGGCTTGTGTCTGTTAGGTCTCCTCTATGTTGCTGGGAGGATTCAGCCCTCCAAGTAATTAAGAAATTGACCACATTGCACCCTTGGCAGTCTATAAAAGGAGTCTTGCTACAGAGACATGTTTGTTGTCTCTTCATGCAGCCCGGCAGTCATATCCTCTCCCCATGGACTGGGACCTCATATAAGGACTCCTCCTCATCACTTTTGTGTGTGTACTTGGTAGGCAGGACTTCTAAATGCACCAAACTGCAAGTAGTGTGGTTTTGCTAAAGGGCTTATGGATATGTCCATTCAAACTAAAAGTGTTCTTAGAGACAAATATTCTTCCATGAGCAGCAGTTTAGGTTACACAGCAATAGTTGTGTTCCTTGGATTAATTTCTTGTTAGAGAGGAGTGTGCAGAAGGCTGATGTCCTGTGCTAGAGGTACTGCAGCATTACTTTATCTTCTTGTTGTTTTTTTTTCTTGAGCTGATGCATGTGGAGCTGTGTATCTGTAAACTGAAATGTTTTCTTTCATAGGCTCAGACTGTTCAGGTTGCTGAAGTTGAACCACAACCACAGCCACAGACTTCACCTGAACTTCTACTTCCAAATTCTCTGAAGCCAGAAGAAGGGCTTGAAGTGTGGAAAAGCTGGGCACAGACTAAGAATGCAGAGCTGGAAAAAGAAGCCCAAAATAGGCTAGCACCTATTGGAAGTACGTGTCATGGCAACATGGCCTGCCTTTCCTTTCAAGCAGGATTAGGACTGCCTAAAATGTTAGCTACTACAGCTCTGGAAAACACCTTTCTTTAATTGGTGACTGTTTGTAAGTTTGAACTGATTTGGGCTGCTGTGCTTGTTACTGCACACTCCCACTGCCATAGGACATGTTCCAAGGGAGGTATTAGCTCTGTGCTGAGCCAGCTTGAGCACCTAGGCTGGTAGCAGGAGAAACAGGTAGGGTATGACTGTGGTGCATGGACAAACGAAATGGCTGTGAATGCCGGCCAGGCCGGCACAGTGCTGCTGTTTTCCTGTTGCTGCAGGGCAGCGTTTCATTGTGGACATGGTAAAAGAAGGCAGTGATCATGCAGCTGGCAGGGCAGAGTCTGTCAGATTCTTGCCTGGTTATCTTCTAGCAGGTCTGACAGCCTGAGATTGTGATTTACTTCAGCTTGCTTTATTATACTGAGACAACTAGGTGCTGCTGGACCTGCCAGGTAGCGTGGCGGAGTTGGAGGTCTGGGAAGTCGTTCTTGAAGGATTGGGAAATAACGTGGCTTTATGGCTTAAATAACATGGCCTTGTTCTGCTTTTCCAGGGCGTCAGCTGCTGAGGTTCCAGGAAGATCTCATCTCTTCAGCTGTGGCTGAGCTGAATTATGGTCTGTGCTTAATGACACGAGAAGCTCGAAATGGCGATGGTGAACCCTATGACCCAGATGTGCTCTACTATATCTTCCTGTGTATTCAGAAGGTAGAGGGAGAATGATTATATGTGCAGCAGAGCCATGCATGTTGGCAGCATGTATAGGGAGGATTCTGTGTTAGAAAAATGGAGACTGTCTTCTATTCCCAGCAATTTCATAAGAAAACCATCTTTGCTTTAAAATAAACCAAACCAAAACACACACACACACACAAAACAACCCTGCACACAACCAAAACAATAAAACCCTGAAACACCACCCCCCCCCAGACAAAAATAAACCCCCAAACAACAACAACAACAATAAAAACAACACACACAAATGTTAAAGAAGGCAAACCAGGCTAAATACCATTGACACACAGCAGTGCTTTTATCTACTGAGTTAAGATTGTGAAGAACTGCTGATAACTGAGTCCAGTATCATAGTGAGAGTAAGTTTTAAGTCTTTGGAGGGGGGGCAGGGTGGAGAGTTGGATAATGTTTGAGGAAATTGTCAATGTCAGAACTTGATTGAGTCAAAGCTTTAACAGGCAGGAATGTAGCTCTGTGATGTGGGAAGTCTGAGCTGGTAATGTTAGTGTGCTTTCTGGAAGGGGCAGGAACAGGCCTGCTCACTAACAGGAGAGTCAAGCATCTCCTTAATCTCAAAGTAGTGTCCAAAGGACAGTCACATGAAATAACTTGCAGTTATTTCACACCTGAAATAAAAGGTGGAATCCAAATAGCTTTACTTTCTAAGACAGTTTTTCCTTTCTGACTTAGCATTCCCATGATAGTAACTGAAATTAGTTACCTTGTACTAGCCTTGGTGCAAGGGTCCATGCTCATCTGTAGAGTGTATTAGTCTGTAGTGCCTTGCTGTAAAATGCTGGAGCTCTCAGGATAAGGTCTGATCTGAGGAATGTAGTTGCTACCACTGGACTGGAGTGTGTTGTGAATCTCTTGCAGTATCTCTTTGAAAACGGTCGAGTCGATGACATCTTCTCAGATCTCTACTATATTCGGTTCACTGAGTGGCTGCATGAAGTTCTTAAGGATGTACAGCCTCGTGTTTCCCCTCTTGGTAAGAAGTTTTGTTTAAGAACTTGAAAACTTTCTGGAGCCTGAAATGTTTGAACTCCAGTGCGAGGGCAGCCTGAACAGAAATGCTTCTGAAGTACTTAATGCCCCAAGGATGGCTCATACTGTGCAGGGGGGGGGAAACCCAAACATACCTGAGTAAATGCTGGGGTTACTGCATGTGTTGGGCTCTAGTCCTTGTTGTTGAGGATTAGCTGTGTATCAGTTGTCACCCATCAGAAGGCAGGGTGTTGGGACTTTATAGCATCATGAGAGTGGCTTGGTTGGAAGCCTGATGATGCTTGATCCGAATCAAGCTTCCACATCTGAAGGGCTAATACATCTTGCCCCTAACATGTATTGTTACTTTGGGAGATAACACAGCATTGTCTTGTTGCCATGTATCCAGATGGGTACAGTCTGCAGGGCCAGCTGAGTGTCAAAGGTAAAAAAAAACATGTGATGAGAGTCTTGAATGCTGCAATCAAATGCAGCTCAGCTCAGCCCTTTGTTTAGAACATGATAGCAACAGGGGTGGGGGGAGCAGTTCCAGAAGCAGATTTTGACACAATTGTGTATGAGAACTAGATCAGGAATTGCACTTTCAGAGCACAGAAACCTGGATTCTCATTACTTCATTCCCTTTGATCTGATTAGACGTCAGTGGAGAAGCTATTGCTTCTGTTCAGAAACGTAGCTGATGTTACAGGCTAGATGGCTAAGCAGCACTGTGAGTTTGGGAATCCTTTTGTTTTCACACTGGCTCTTTGATCTGTGCTTTGTCATTCCACAAGGCCTGGAGTTCATACTGCTGTCTGTTTCTCTGTTTATCTGTCTATTTAGTGTATAGTATTTCTCTTCTCACAAAGGGGGGGAAAAAAAAAGCCCTCAGAATGAAAGGATTACTCCTGTGTCCAAATACATCACTTGGCGCTGGGTGCTGACTAAAGCTGCACATGGGGCCAAGAGCTGATTTGTTACCCTGGCCTGCCTGCTTTCACATATTATTGGATTAGGAGCATCTGCATTGGAGTTGAGCCATTAATTAAAAGCTGTTTAAGTGCATATTTATTTCTCTCTGGGCTGGGAGGATGTGCAGGCATATTGCAGAAGCGTGCTCTGCAGCAAGAGGTTGACGTACGTACACAAGTGTTTCCTGACTGTACCTGCTCCTTAAAAAGCTATTTGCACAAGAGTGAGTCTAGATGTCAGTGAGGATCTCCTTCTCCTCTTTCCTTTAAGAATTGGGTGTTCTCAGGTACTTCCAGACCATAAAATGCTGCATATGCTCCTGCTGTGACTGTCTCCTACTGTGGTGCTGACTTCTGATCATTGCAGGTTATGTCCTCTCCAGTCATGTAACAGAAGAAATGCTGTGGGAGTGTAAGCAGCTAGGAGCTCACTCCCCTTCCACCTTGCTCACTACCCTGATGTTTTTTAATACAAAGTAAGTACTTAAGTCTCTGGGAATTTGGGGGAATAAAAGAACTTCAAATGTCTTGACAGGGTTGGTAGGAAACAGCTGCACTGGATTATGGCAAAGCCGTGGATTTGGGATGATGGCACATAGAGGCCTTTTGCAGCCCCATCAGGCAGAGCAGATGCAGTGCAACAAGGAAGTGAGCTAGCAAAGGGAAACCTGAACTTGTGGTTGTTGCCTGCACTGCTGCTGGAGTAGTCTTTTTAACTTGGTGTTGATTTGAGTTTTCAGCTGGGTCGTAATGAGTAAAGATAACTGCCTCACTGCTGTGACTATATCCTTTACTTGACTCTGAATGTCCTGTGTTCTTTTCTTTCTGTGCAGATATTTCCTGTTGAAAACAGTAGACCAGCACATGAAGCTGGCCTTCTCCAAGGTATTGAGGCAGACCAAGAAGAACCCTTCTAATCCCAAGGACAAAAGCACGAGTATCCGCTATCTGAAGGCTCCTGGCATGCACCAGACAGGACAGAAAGGTAGTATCTGGAAGTGTGTGTTTGTAATATTTACTTACTGGGATTGAAGGAAGTGGATGGACCTGGAAATGTCTGCAGGTAGGGCCACGAGAACCCAAAGCTCTGCCAACTATCTGTGCGCTCTCTCTGTGAGAGGGTAGTACCTCTTGATAACCAGCCTGGGGACATACCTTACCTGGGGCATATAGGGCTCATCAGGAGCCAAGGATAGCTTTTTTTATTGTTGTTCCTTTTGGTTTGGGTTTAAGTAGGAGAAATTTTTTTGAGGACTTCTCTTATCTTGCCTTGTAAACCCATAATAATAGAATCCATATACAAGTACAGTCTGTCCTCTGTAAGCACACACCCAGGATTTAGCTGAGGTATTGCAGTCTCAGTAGTGGGATTTCACTCATGTGGGGCCCAGGTAGAGGGGACATGGAGAGAATGGTGCAGTTGAGTTGTGTTCTTGCAGTAGTCTTGGGATAAAGCAAGCTCCATGCAGTGCTTTGAGGATTTGTAACCCTGGGACAGCCGTGTGTCTCTTGCCAGCTCTTGCACGGTGACGAGGTGCTGAGCCTGTGTGGCACCATTCAGTTTGCTGTGCTTACACAGTGTCTGATGAACTTCTTGGGGGGGTGGTTTGTAGTTACAGATGACATGTATGCAGAGCAGACTGAGAATCCAGAGAACCCCCTGAGGTGTCCGATAAAGCTGTATGACTTCTACCTCTTCAAATGGTGAGAGCACTTGTTGTGTGTATGGCTGCTTGTCTCCTGTGACTGTTAAGCTGTATCTTGTGGCTGGCCTAGTTTTCAGGGCTGTGTTTTATTGCTGGCACACTTTCTATATTTGCATAATTTTACTTAAGTGGGATGGGGTGTTGATGTGGGAGGGTAGGATTTACTCTGATGGCATGAAAGTCAAACTTCTGTGGTATTTAAAGAGACAAATCCTGATTTGTGAACTGGCTGTTCTGAATCTCATACTCTGGAGGTCTGCTGTGTTGGCAGGAGCTCGCTGTCAAGCCTGTGACTTGCAGGCAAGTCATCTGGAAGCATCCGCTGCTTGAGATGAGATTAGGGTCCTATTCAAATTGGCTTCTGAACAAAAAAGAGGACTTGCTGTGGAGGGAGCCTTGAAGGACTCTCCTCAAATTATGGTGATTCTGGTAATTAATGTAAGCATTCCTGTGCACAGCCTGGATGTGAAAATTCTTCACCCTTCTTTCATTCTGAAAGACCCCTGGAGCCACGCTTACTACTGTGAAATAAAAGCTATTTTCTTGCAGTCATCATTATGGCTTTTTAACCTTGGCGTGGCCTGAAACCTTCGGGACCACCGTTTCCCCTAGACGTAACTCTGTTCCTTTGTGTCTCATCAGCCAGATGTTCACTGTCAGGAATTGTGGACCTGGGGTGAGGACAGTGGTGGCCTCTCTCTCCCAGGACATCCTGTTAGTCTGGTTATTTCTGATCTTCCTCACGCAGCCCCCAGAGCGTGAAAGGCCGGAATGACACCTTTTACTTGACACCGGAGCCAGTGGTGGCCCCCAACAGCCCTATCTGGTATTCCATCCAGCCGATCAGCAGAGAGCAGATGGAGCAGATGCTCACCCGGATCCTGGTGATACGAGAGATTCAGGAAGCTCTTGCCGTGGCTAACGCCAGCACCATGCACTAAGGCATCCTTCTTGGCTCAGAAGGGGTGGGGCAGGGTGACGGGGGAGGGACAAGCAAAGATAAATTGTACAGACTTTTACACTAAAGGAGATGCCTAAGTTTTTGGTTTTTTATTGGTGTAGTTATGAAGCCCTTTTAGGCTTCTTCTCTTTAAAAGAATCTAAAGGAAAACCTACCCATTGTGTATCCTATCCTACACACCAAACTGTTGGAACCATTGGAGGCTGCATATTCCCTGCGAGCTGGGAGCTATGGAAAGCTGCTGGTTGACTCTGGTCTTTTTTATGATGTAGAAAACATGGAACTACAGGATTGGCCTGGATGGCTGGGGCCTCTGTCTCCTTGAGCACATGCAGCCTAGAGGGCACAGAATGATGGATGGACCTGCTCAGCCAGTGGAGGAGAGGCAGGCATCTTCTTTCCTTGTGCTTGGACGTTAATTTGCTGTTATCTTGGAAGGAAGAGGAGAGAGTGAACTGCAATTGTGATTTATACAAAAACACCCAACCCCCCAAACCAACGATTTCTATTCAAACCTTTAAGTGACATTTTTAGATGTTAAAAGTACAAACTTTACCACACTCTTCTTTTTTGGCCTAACATTGAGGCCTTAAACCTTGAGGCTCCTGTGCCTGATGGAATTCTTGTAACATACACTTGTGTATCATATAAAGATACCACCCTGTTTCTCTTATGTATTCTTACTCTAGTTGTTTATTAAGAATGACGAGCACGTCTTTTCAACATGCCATTGAACAATGTGTCTTTATTTGGGGAAGAGTGAGCTGTGAGGGTGGGGGGGGGTCATTATACAAAGATCAGTATGCAAACTGGTTGTTCTCATCCCTGTTTGTGCTTTCCAGCGCCACGCCGCTGGACTTTTCACCCCTGCAAATCAAGAAGGTAGAAGGGGATTAACTTCTGTTGAAGGACCTGAATGTCTGCTTGCTGATGGAAGCTCATTGTCAGGCTAGGAACATGGGGTCTGTGAGACCAGGTCAAACTGTCCTAATGTTCTGTGGCCAGCCTGTGAGGCTTCACCCCGAGGCAAATCCCCCTCTCCCCACCTTTACAAAAGCATCACACCAACGGCATGATTGGAGGGGTGTTGGAGGGAAAAGGCCTTCCAGGAGCAGCATGTGGCTTACTCCTGCCTTTTCACTGTTTCTAACACAGCTGTGTAGCTTCTGGCATCATTCATGATCATAAACCCCAGCCCTGTAGACTTGCCTTGCTGCATCTTAAATGGTTGCTGTATTTTATAACATTAACAAGTAGTCTGCTCTTTTGAAGCCAGCAGGTAGCCACCCGTGCTTGAAACGGAGATCACTCTAGCCAGGCTTTAATTTGTGCCACCAGCTTCTTGGGTGCAGAGGTAACTCTGCTTCTTGAACTTGTCTTCCCTGCTTCTCCATCTCCTATTCCTTCCCTGTTTGAAAATACAAAAAACACCTCTATCTATTTAAAATATATATTACAGTTAAAAAAAAAAACTTGTGTACAGGCAAGCAATTTTTCTGAAGCTTCTGTTGGCCAGCACCTGTCTCTATTGAGAAGGAAGGTCTGCTCTCTCTGTCAGTTGTCTACAGTGTAAACAAGACAGTATTCCCTGTCCTTGTGCTCCTGAGCAGTGCTGAGGTGGGCTTAGAGACTTCAGGTCTCTGATGCTTCATATTGACATTGGTGTCCATGAGGAAGCAGATGTGCTTGGGCTGGTTGTCAGTATGAGAAGCTTGTTCCCTGTATAGGGCTCTGTGCAGAGAGGTGGGGTTGTTCACTGGTACCTGTACTCTAAGGCAGACTTTTAGTTCAGTGTCTGCCCTCAAGAGTTATGCCAGGGGAAAACAGCCTGGGATTGGTGCCCGGATCCCCATGGGTACATCGAGAAGGTAGTACCTCAGTAGTGTGTAGTGCTAGCAACACTCAGTTCAGCCTTTGGGAGCCAGCAGCTGCTCCTGGTAGGGTGGTTTTCAGAATTGCTAATACTGCTTCAGCTGTGAGAAGCCTGTAATGCCTTTACCATTTCTCAGTGACTGGAATGGCCACCTCTGGCCCTGATTTAAGTACATAAGGACATGATTAGGGACAAGCTCCTGCTGTTTCAAGCCCGCACAGATTGGATTTCCCATTCTTCTGGGCAGTTTGTCCTGTCTTCTGAACAGAGTTGCAAAGACGTGAGGAAAAACTGCAGACACCCGTGCTTAAGTCCTGATGTGTGCTCTGCAATGCTGCATGGGAAGCTAGTTCCAGCATGCCTGCATCTCAGCAAGAGCCTGCTGCATTGTCTGTCTCCATTCAAAGTGCAGAGGGTGTTGAAGTCATCTGCCAAGCACTCAGTCACTTCATTAGGTAGTCTTGGGAGTCACCTCTTGCTCTAAAAACTGCCAGAAGCTGGAATAATTTGACAGCATATTAGATCAGTTCCAAGTTGGGGGTGAACAAATACTTCAGCTGAGCTTTCTGGGGAAAAAGAATTCCATGTTACCTTCAAATTCTAGATTGTGGAAAGACTTTTCCCTACTACCCTTAACTGCAGGATGATCTACACTCTTTGTAGGGGAAGAGTTCTCCATCTTGGAGTATACCACTTAGAAGCAGGGGAACTTGGACACAGTGAGGTGTAGAGATCTCCTGATGATGGGCTTTGTCCTGACTGAAGTGTTGCCATTATTTTCTCATTCTTTGGACATACCAGAAGAGAGATTTACTCACAACAGAAGTGGACTGCCGTACTGTTCTGTACTGTCTCATTGATGTCCACCACGTTAACTTCATCCCCTATTTCTAGAGACAATCGATATACTGTGACTTAAGGATTATTTTCCTGCACCTGGCTTCTAGTCTGGCTCTCCAGAGCTAGTTTCAAAGGTACAGTATTTCTAGAATACAAATACTATGTTCTTTGATAGTGAAGAACACAATCTGCTCCCTTTTAGGGGCTCATAGGCAGATGTGCACAGAGTAGCACAGAAGAGTGCTGTGGCTTAGGATTGCTATCCAAGTTCTGGGAAATGTTCCCAGTCAAACATGTAAAATAGCTTTTTAACACTTTCCTATAACCAGCTTGACTGCTGCTTAAAGGGCATTTCCCCCTCGGCTCGGAGTGCCAAACCGCCAGCTCTTGTGCGTGTGTGTATATTACAGGAGAGCTCTCCATGCCCCATGCCTATTATGAGACAGGTTGAAAATGCATCAATTTCTACATGAATGAAGCTGAGAAGTTGTTCTAGGGACCCTGCATTGCTGGTTTTGAACTCTGCCCATCTTGTCCCCACAGTGTGAAGGGAACCATAGAAAGCAGTGCATGACTGACTACTGTAAAGCACCTCTCATTCTGACGTAAGACTCATCTGCTGTCCTATCTCTTGACACTAATAGCATTGCTTCTCTAAGGAAACCTGTAGCCTCTTACACACTTGTCAATGGCACCATTAGATTTTCATTTACTTTCAAGCATTTCCTCTAAGTGATAATGTCTGAAGAGCAGAGAGCAACCTAGAGAGTTGTTCTTCCTTCCTGACTAGAGAGGTGAGGAAAAGGAACAATTCAAGTAACAGGGCTGTCATCTGTTGGCTGTTTCACACCTAGAGATCTGGATTTTTAGGTGGGAGACAAGGTCTCAAGTAGTTCCTGTTCTGCCTTGAAGCAATGAAAAGCTAGTCTGATCCCTAAATAAGAATAGTCTTTGGCACTGTTTCTAGGGCATATATTAAGGTAGTCTTGTTCTCAGATGCACCAGAGCTGCTTTCTGCCTTAGTGTATGTAGAATGGCTTAGGTCATCTTCAAGTCTAACAGCATCTTGTGCTGTTAGAACTGGTAAAAAAATGGTAGGAAAGAGCCCTCTGAGCATTTGTAGGGTGGAAGACTTGCTGATAGCTCATCCTCTTGCTGGTCTGAGTTCTGCTAGACATTGACCGACTCTGCACAGCCCAACCAAACTGCATTCTCATCCAAGTTTTATAGTGACTTGCAATTAATGTTTGGACTCTTAAATCACTGTTAAAGAGGGATATAAACTGTCTTCCACTCTGTACAGGGCTTTTCTCCCCACCCTCTTGCTGGAGCTGCTCCTCTCAACTACTACAGGGAACATACCTTACCCTGATGTTTCAGCCTGTTCTGTTTCACTGGTGCCAACGCATAGGAAAGAGCCCTTCTTAACTCAAGCATCTTCCTACCTTAAGGAACATCTCAGATCTTCCACAGATCTTGCTGACATGCTGCCCCATAAACCTCTGAGGTGACTGCTGTGTCCCTTACTTGTCTATTCCATTTATTGCATGGCTGAAGCTCGGCTCTCAGCAATGCAGTCACTTTCCCTGTATAGCCTTGTGCATGGCAGCCGCATTTGCCTGCTTCTCTGTTCTTGTTTGAGCTCATCAGAATGGGGAGGCAGATTGAACCCACTTACAGCAGCAATAAATTGTATCTAGAACTTGAGGGAACTGTAGGAGAGAATGAGGTGGAGAGGGTGTCTTGGAAAGGCAGGGTCCAGTTGCAGCCCAGAGCCTTGCTTGATAATGAGTGTGCAGCCTATATGCAAATTATGTCTTGTCTGTCCCTCCTGTGTTGACCCTGGTCTAAACAGCACATGTGATTGGCATCCTGCAAAGTGACCTTCAGGACTCTCCAGTAGCTTTGCCCCGTGAGTAACTCACACTACAAATCATTTTAAAGAGATGCACTCAACTATTTTTTTAATTTAATTTTACTCTTATATTCTCTGCTCTTTGTAATCTGCTTGGAAATAAAATGTTTTTCCCTGCAGCCTTTGTTGTAGTCTGTTTGAGAACCATTAAACTTTTGTGTGGTGTTTCTATTGGAACAGAAGCCAACTTGCCTGTTTACTGCCGTGCCGGTGCTCAAGCGTTAACAGCCGAGATCGGCTTAGCAGACCTTTGTCCGTGCTGCCCTTATTTACAACAAAGGGGAGCGAGACCTGTTAAACTGATCTGGGTCTGGCGCGGTGCCTGCCGATCCTGTCACGGGCAGCGCTGACTCCAGGCTGCATGTCCTTTCACAAGCAGCGTTTGCCTTCCAGCCCAGCCTGCGGGTTGAGGATCTCTGTGTCGCTACTGGTGACGGTGGTTGGTGGTGTGAGCCTAGGCGCGTTATTCACTGCGAAGGACAGGGCTTTTCTTACAGCTCCAAGCCAACTGCAGACAATGGGAAATCAGTGTCTGGAGAGGTGACATCAACTGCTAGCTGAGACTTACCCATGAATTATGTAAAGAAGTAAACCCAGGGTGAAATGCACTTTTAGCAGACCATAGGGGAAGAAGAATTGGAACCCTGTGAAGTTCACAGCATAGCATCACGATGAGCACTGTCAATGCTCTTACTACAATAGTACAATACAATACTACAATACTACAATAGTAGTAAGAGGCTTTCTAGCAGTCTTTTGCCATAAATCTTGTTGCTGGCTCAGCTATGCAAGAGCTGCTTTTTCATAGGTGAGGGTCTCTGGAAACCGTGTGCCTTACAGCAAAGGGAACATTCTTGTGCTGAGGCACCATTCTTTAGTTCCTTGACCATGTTAAATAGGGGTTGCTTCATAGAGCCTGTTACAGCGTGAGAAAGGGTCTGGTTGTCTCATTTCCTCTGATGCCAGATTGGGTATGTCATGCCAAACCTCAGTAAGAGAGGACTTGCATGAGATTAGCACCTGGCTAGGATCACCCCAGGTCCTTCTCTGCGGGCCTACTGTAATGCCTTTTCTGTGCCTTTCCCTTCCCACTGCTACGCTGTTGCCTTGCTCCTGCCTCTTCCGTCCTTCTTGCAGATCCCTTTGACTTAAAATTGCTTTGGACTCTGCTGCTGTTCAACTCTACGTGCACCCTCTGGGCAGCGTCTTTCTGTGCAGGTCCCCCAGGGCCAGTTGTTTTCTAAGCACGTGTCACACTGTACGGGTCATACTTACGTAAGTAAAGACCAGCACAGGACTTAATTGGACCGTGCCTGGAGCTCAGCTCTCGCCGTAGTGTTTCCTTGCGCACTGGCTGGCTTGACCAAAACCCGCCCCGGGGTGGATCCCGGCGTCCGCGCTGACCCGGTCTCTCAGTACGAGAGCCGCACTGCTCTCCTGGCCGCTAGGGGGCGAGGCCGGCGCTCGGCCCCTTCCGGCGGCCGCTCTCGGCGTCACTCGCTGGGCGGGGCCCACCTGAACCCTCGCGGCTTCCGTCGGCGCGCGCGTGCGCTCGGGGGCGCGCGAGGCGGGGTGGACCGGTGCTGCGGGCACGCGGCGGGCCGGCGCCATGGCGGACTACCTGATCAGCGGCGGCACCGGCTACGTGCCCGACGACGGGCTGACGGCGCAGCAGCTCTTCAGCTGCGGCGATGGGCTCACCTACAAGTGAGTGGGGCCGGCAGCGAGGCCGAGCGCTCTGAGCGGGGCCTCTGCGGGGGGCCGGGGGTGCGGGGCTGGGGCGATGCGGTGCGGTCGCTGACGCGTCTCCCCTCGTTACCCCCATAGCGATTTTCTCATCCTCCCGGGATACATCGACTTCACGGCGGACCAGGTGGTGAGTGATCGGTCCGGGGAACGGGCCGAGGGAACTGGGCCGGGGACCGGATCCTAGTCCGGTGCCGCCGCTCACCCACCACCTACCTCCCCACTAGGACCTGACCTCGGCACTAACCAAGAGGATCACCCTGAAAACTCCACTGGTCTCCTCTCCTATGGACACGGTCACTGAGGCCAGCATGGCCATTGCCATGGCGGTGAGTGCGGCCCCTGAGGCCGGGCATGGCCTGCCGCTGCCATGGGCTGGGCTTCTCTGCCGTCCTACCGAGTCTGGAGGGGTCTGGCCCGGAGCGGGGGTTGGAGATGCTGTTTGAAATGCCTGTCTGCTCTGGGGTCACCTAAACACGCCAGAGATCCTCCTGCAGCCGCATCCGGGTGCAGACCTGCTTCTGGGCTTCTCCCTGGCGTTTCCTGAGGCTATGAGCAGAGAAACAGAGCCTGAGAGAATCACAGAGCCACAAAATAGTATGGATTGGAAGGGACTATGGAGATCATGTAATCCCCCTGCCCATACTAAAGCTGAGTCACCTAGAGCGGGTTGCACAAGATCATGTCCAGGTGGGCTTTGAATCTCTCCAGAGAAGGAGGCATGGGGCAGGGAAGCCAAGCCTGCAGGCAGGCATTCTGCGCATCCCTTGCAGTGCCAGGCTGGCTCCCTGACGGTGGCCTGGCTGATCCAGCTCTGTGCCCAGCTGAGGTGCCAGGCAGTTTTTACAGGGACTAACAGCTGCCTTTGTGTTACCAGCTCACCGGGGGAATTGGGTTCATCCACCACAACTGCACCCCGGAGTTCCAGGCTAATGAAGTGCGGAAGGTGAAGGTGAGTGGCTGGAGTGGCATCAACAAAGCACGCTCACAGGGTTCTTCGTGGAGGTGTGCAGTGGGGTTTGGCTCTGATGGAGGAGTTGAGAGAGGAGCCTGTTAAAGTGTGATGAATCCCAGTGTTTCAGAGCAGTGGCACTGCCATGGGTACCTCTTGTTGGGTGTTAGGTATTGTCCCATGAGCAGCCTGGGATTTGAGAACTGTCAGGCCTCCTGGTGTGAGACTATTCCCCATAATTTGTAGAAGGAGGTTAGCCTGGGAACTCTTAGGAATCTAATGCTACTTGGGTGAGCCTTGAAGCTGGCTTGGGAGTCATCCTGTCAGTGGCCAGGTTGGGTGGCTGCAGACCTTTGTGAGCGGACGCAGTGACCACCAGGCACGTGTCCAGCTTCTGCTTGGTCCAGCAGTGCTGCTTAGTGTGGCTGGTGAATCTCCTTCTTTTCAGAAATATGAACAAGGATTCATCACAGACCCTGTGGTGCTAAGTCCCAACGACCGAGTGCGAGATGTGTTTGAAGCAAAAGCTCGTCACGGATTCTGTGGGATTCCCATCACAGACAACGGGAAGATGGGGGGCAAGCTGGTCGGCATCATCTCATCTCGAGATATCGATTTCCTGAAAGAGTCAGAGCATGACTTGCCTCTTGGTGAGGTGAGAAAAGCTTGCGAGCAGCTGATGGGTGCGAGTGCTGCGTTAGGAAGCAGTGTGGCTTGTGATGAGGAGAAGGGTGAGTGCATGGCTGTGAGGATGCTGCATCACTGGTGGGGAGCAGCTCCATGTTAGCTCTGCAGACCCATCTCTAACCACATTCCCACGGGAGAGCACCTCGTTCATTTATGCTCTCTGCAACTCCTGCAGTGCAGATGCAGAACAGTGCAGTTAGCATGCGTGTGACTTCTCCTGTGGGTTTACCTTTCAGTGTGGTGGAAGCCATCTTCTCCATACCTGGCGCTCTCCCTGCGTTCAGTCATTAATTTCTGGCCTTCCTGGCTGCTGCAGTGGTTTATATGTAGTGGTCCTGGTGCTGGCCAGGGTTGCAGCGGCTAGGCTGTACCCAGCAAGCTCTTGCAAGGGTTGATCTTCCTTTTCTGGAGGTGCATTGCTCTATGTGCCTTATCTAGGCCACTTGCTGTTTAAAATACTCCCTGAACTTGGAAAGGGGTAGTTTAGCTTTCACAACGCTTGGTCTTCACACTTGCCTCCTAGAGGGGAGCATTCCCTGTGGTGCTGGTTGCCATTAGTTCTGGTGTTCCTGTTACGCGAGCTGTGTAACCGTAGATCCGCGGCGCTGTCAGGTTACACCACCAGTGCCTCTCGGCCTGGCTCTGCTTTTGACTCATGACTATTTTTAGCTCTTGCTGACCAAACCTCGTATCATGTGCTCATCCCTGTTTGGTTTGAAATCGCCTAAAAATACCTGTGCAGGAATCTTAAACCTGGAGTGGGTTTTAAGAGTGCACATGGCCCTTTGAAGCAACGCTGGCCCGTTCAGAGAAGACAGATAAGAAATCTCCTCTCATCCTTTATATGGATCTTTTAGCACTGCAAAACTGGAACCTTGCTGCTTGGTGCTTGCCTCTGTCATCAGACAAGGCTAACGAGATGAATGCTCTCCTAGACCTCTCCCTACTCACCATCCAGCAGTCGTCTTGCTGAGCCATTTGTGGCCATCCAGTTGAACACGCAGGTCTCCTGCGGCTCGGGAGGTGTATGGATGTGACAGGATATGGCTGTGATTCCTCAGGCTTATCCTGAGATGTGGGTTCTGTCACAGGCAGGATTTGGGGTGGCTGCAGGCAAGGTGATCCACTTCCCCGTTCTGGTATAATCACTCAAACATTGTCTCTTTGTTGTGTGCAGCAAATGTACCTTCCTTGAGGGTTAGAGTGCTCCCTTGTAGCTTCACCTGGCCTTCTCGAGTAACCTTTCATGAAAACATCCTGTGTGAAGTTTGTGATTGCTGAACACTGCAGGTGGGGAGGGACCTCAAGGTCTGTTGTCAAGCCTTCTGCTTGAGGTGTGTTCAGCTGGAGCAGGCTGTGTGGGGGCTATGTCTGAGACTCAAGGATGGAGATAGTGCACTGCCTCTCTGGGCTGCTCTCCCAGTGCTTGACCACTGTTGTCATGAAAGCTTTTCTCTGTATACCACGTCAGATGTTCCCGTGTTCCAGCTTGCGTCCATTGCCCCTTGCCTTTCACTGTGCTTGTTTGTCAGGAGTGAGCATGGGTGAGGTGAGTCTGTTTGTTTGGATTGAAGCTACTTTGCCCCACTGACCTTGGCAGCAGCAGTGGTAGGTTATTCTGAACAGAACCCTTCCACACCTTGTGTGCTGGGGATTGCTGCCTAATAAATGAGCTTGTGGGTAGCGTTTCTGGCAGAGCAGCATGGGACTCTGAAAGTGTTTTTGTCCCTTATTTGCCTGCCCTCAGTTAAAAGGAGAGCTGTTTGGATGACTTCCCAAGCAAGGCTCATGTGAGAGAGCCATCCCTTGCCTCTAGGTACTCTCCCTCAGCTTGTTGAGGCCATTCACTACATCAGTGGATTTGGGAGCCGATGGCTGCTGCTTGCCTAGAGTCTGGTCACTGGGGGCTGTTCCTCTGTGCTTCTGGAGGCAAGTTGCTGCCCTGTGGGCTCCTTCGTAGAGCACTCCCAGACGGCTGCTGCAGTGTTTCACGTGGGCAGAGGGCCTCAGTATTTTCAGATCAGTGCGAAGGTGTTCTTGTGACTTTGTATCTGCTTTCTCCCACTAGATTATGACAAAGCGGGAGGATCTTGTCGTGGCCCCAGCTGGTGTAATGTTGAAAGAAGCAAATGAAATCCTGCAAAGGAGTAAAAAAGGTACCCCAGAACGTCTGCAGTGTGAGGGAGAGCTGTGGAAATGCTGGGCTGGAAGCAGGAGTGGGTGGATGTGGGCACCTGTCCCTGTGTGGCTGGAACGTGGGAGGGCTGTGTTCCAGCATGCAGGAGTGAGTGCCCTCAGCCCTCTGCCAGGGTACAGAGTTCACATGCGGTCGTCTCAAAGCTGAAGTGGAGGGATTCTTGCCCAGGAGCTTGGCTGTTCAGCCACACATCTGCAGTTTTCTGTCCTGGCCTTCACATTTTGGCATTCACTTGAGCTCTGTGAGGGTTTGATAATTTGGGTCCAATTATTTAAAAAGCATTGTGAAAACACTGAGTCTCCCTCCAGCCCTGCAAGCTGCTTGCTCTGTTTCCCAAGCCAGGGCTGCTGGACCCATGGCCAAGCAGGATTTGGTGGCACGTGTCTCTGAGTCTCCATTTTGCACCAGTTGCTGCCTGCCTGATGCTCCTGGTCTGCTGCGCTGCTCTGGGCTAACGCCTGTCTCCTGCCGAAGCCCACAGTGATGTTCTTTCTGTTTGTTCCAAGGCAAGCTGCCAATTGTTAATGAAGATGATGAGCTGGTGGCTATAATTGCCCGCACTGATCTGAAGAAGAACCGAGACTACCCTCTGGCTTCTAAGGATTCCAAGAAGCAGCTGCTCTGCGGTGCTGCTATCGGGACTCATGAAGACGACAAGTACCGGCTGGACCTCCTGGTGCAGGCTGGTGTGGATGTGGTAGTGCTGGTGAGCCAAAAACCCTCTGAAGGTTTGGATGGGCTGAGCGTTCAGTTTGAGTGAAGCTCTCTGACTGACAGTGGGGTAGCAGTTTGGCACTAACTGTTTTTGTTGCAGGTGCCTCTGTTACCCCTCAGTCTATAATAAGAGGAGCTTAAGCCTGGGAACTCGTTTGGCTTTGAGGGAGTGCATAAGGTGCATCAAAGCCCTGAAAGCTGAGAGAAGAAACATTGCAAAATCTTCTGCAAATGCTTCTTGCAGTCTGCTGCCATTTTCTCTGATGTTCCTAACAAGCTCGGAGTAGTTGGCTTCCTAGATTTTTCCCTTCAGCGCCTTGGTGTTTGTTACTGTGTTATTCTCTTAACCGCCTGCTATTTGGGAGTGTGGGTCCAGAGCTGCTCTGTTTGTCTTCTCTGGCCTAGAATGTTTCAGGCCCAGCTGTCGCTGCCTGTATTTGCACACTGCTTTCTCATTGGTTGTTGGCTTGCAAGTCCACCATGCTCTGAGCAGCCTTGCAACTGGAAGTGTTTAACATTACACCATCAGCTGGCTGGGTCACGCAGATTGGCAGGGCCTGAGTGCTTGGTGGTCAATATCTGGTATTTCAGTGGCTTTGCTGTGCATTAAGGAGAGATGCATTCCCCTGCCAGCCCTTCTGGGTTTCACAAGGAGCATTCAGTGCTGTCGGTGTCCTAATGGTAGAGCCAGATGGTTCTCACCTGCAGCCAGATGTGCTACTTTTTTCCTGTTGTAGAAGACACAGGGTTTAAAATGTGAGGGATATTACTGAAGTCTATGTAACTGCCTTACACAGGGAAGGTACATTATTACCTTGGCAGCAGCTTCTCCTCTGGTTCAGTCCTCAGTTTGGGGAGTCATCTTGCCCACTTAGTCAGCTTAGCAGAGACCCCAGTAAGCAGAGTGAAGATCTGAGGCTCTTCAGAAGCTGTGTTAGTAAACTTTGGCAGAAATGGATTTTCTTTCTGTTTTACAGGACTCCTCACAGGGGAACTCCATCTTCCAGATCAATATGATAAAATACATCAAGGAGAAGTATCCCAGCCTACAAGTTATTGGAGGAAACGGTAGGCATGTGTTGGAGGCTGTTCTTGTCTTGAAGTTTGTCTCTTTGACTTAGAGGGAGTTGCAGGATTATGAATGAAACAGTTCTCTTGGTGGATGTCTGAACTGAAAATGGTTTCCTCTGGCTTGTGGAACAGAGCAAGACCCCGCTGCAGGCATGGGGCAGTACCCTGCTGCCACAGCTGCAAGTATTTTGAAGCCTTTGTTCTGCAGCACAGTGTGCTACAGCTCTGTAGCCTGTTGCATGTTAACTGTTTGTATGCACCAGTTTAAAATTTTTGGTAATAATATGAATATTGTGTAATGTGGAAATGCAATGGAAATGTTCCCTGCCTCTTGACAGCAGGGTTCAGCAGTCCTTGTCTTTACCTGACTGGTGTTACAGGTGTTGCTGCTAGGCTGTGTTCTGTGCTCCCTAGCTGGTGTGCCCTAAAGACTGCTTGGCACCATGTGGTGACCTCTGCTAACTCAGCCTTTGGGTGTAAGCATGTGGCAGAGTAGCCTAAAGGGCCAGTGTCAGCTCACCCAATGGGGACAGCTGGGCCTGATGGCAGGGGACAGCCAGGCGTGGCTGTGACACAGGCTGCATGCTATGGGCAAGGGATGTTCACATCCATGGGGACAACACTAGGGTAGGGTGGTGTTGTGCACAGATCTGCTTGTCTCTTCAAACCAGTTTCTGCTCCCCACAGTTGTGACTGCTGCTCAGGCCAAGAACCTCATTGACGCAGGGGTCGATGCCCTGAGAGTCGGGATGGGCAGTGGCTCCATCTGCATCACACAAGAAGGTGAGAGAGATCAGCTGTCTCCTAAATACGCTGAGGGCATCTGTTTAACAGCGATTCCAGGCTGAAAAGCAGCATAGCTGGGATGGATTTCTCCTGTCTAAAGGGCAGTGTCCAACAGCAGGGCCATCTTTCACCCCCTTTGTCCAGGACCTTCTTGTCACCTGGGTCAAACCGTTGGGGTGGCAGCAGCAGCAGCAAAGGCATTTCCCAGTACTGACCAAGGCTGTGTAGAGCAGGTGTGGCACATGTGGCTTTGCCTGAGAGGAGGCACTGGCTCGGTGTGGGATGGGGCTGGTGGGCAGCTCTGCAGGGAGAGGGGCTTACTGGATGCCCAGTGCTGAGTGTGGAGCCCACTGGGCTGTCTGTGCTCCCCTTCCCTCTGGCAGCAGTGTGTGTGGTGCTTGAGAACGGTCCCGCTGGGCTGGATGCCTCTCTGCAGTTTTCAGGCCAAAATGGGATTTCTGTGCCATTGTCTCTGCAGTTAGCCAAAGCTTGTGTGGGGCAGAGGCAGTGTTAATTAAAAGGTGGAGAAGGGCATCCCCAGAGCCTGGGGAAGGGTTTCCTTGAGGACAGACTCATTCCTTGTGTTTTAAACCTGGCAGGTGATGTGCAGAGAGGTGGTGCTGTGAATGCCCTGCAGCCCACAAACACAAGCCCTTTCTGCTTTATTCCTTGGTCCTCACCAGGGCAGGGCAGCAAGAGGCTGGCTGATAGCTGAAGGTGCTGCATTGGCTCTGCTGGTTCCAGCATGCAGCTTTTGAGCAGCTCTGGACTGGGGCTGCTTTCCTGCTTTGCTTTCCTTGGAGCTCTGACTCCAGGGGTTTTCCACTCAGGGTGGCCTGTCTCAGGTGACCTTTTTAGTGAGGTTGTGTCCATATAGCCAGAGCAGAACCAGGATGCATGTGGCCTCCTCTGGCTCTGAGGCTAAGGACCCACTGAGGCATGCTGCTTTCTGCAGCAGGCTGAACGTCTTCAGAGGGTCCCTGTTCTGGCTGCCACAGGAAGTGGGTTTGGGTGCTGGTTTTGGGCAAGGAACAGAGCAGAGGTAAAATGTGGTACTTCCCAGGAGAGGTGGTTGTAAAACTCTTAACTGCAGCTCCCCAAGTGTTTTGTCCCTCTTAGGGCAAGAACTCTGTCTCTTTGGCTTAGGGTGTCACCTCTCCAGATGGCTGCTGGGGTAGGGTGAGCACGTGCTGTGCACAGCCAGGCCTGGCTGGCCTGGAGCTGGCCTCTGGCTTGGCTTGGGCTAGGTAGGATTTGCAAGGTCAGCTCTGTCCCACACTGTATGCTCTGCCTAGTAGCTGGTCACTGCTGGGGTCCTTTGTTCTGCTGCTGTTCTTCTGTCTCTAAAATGTGTGTTTGTTTTTGTTTAGCTGCTCCAAAGATCCCTCCAGACCTAAAGTCCCACAGCCCCAAATGCCCTTCTACTGTCACGGGCACCTATAGTAAGTCACTTGCCCTGTTCCCGACCCTAATTACGTGTCTTGAAGCAGGACCCTGATTTGGCTGCACATGGCCCTACTGCTTGTTTGAGAGTAATTTAGCTGTAGATGCACTTGGGGTTTTGTGGCTTTGGATACTGGTTTTGAATCTGAAATGTAAGCTGAGAAGCCTTTCTGAATTCTTAAAGCAGGGTCTGAATTGTCAAAGTTGAGGGCAGTCAGGCCATTTTCTACTCCAAAATCTGCAGTTAGAAGCCTGATTGGGCTTCTGAATCTCAGACCAGGCATGTCCCTGCTGACCCCATGCTGGGAGGTGATCCCTGAGCAGTCCTCAATCCTGCTTTGAACCTGGCCTCAGCTGTGGGGAAGTTGTGCACTGACTAAGCTTCACTTGAAGTGAACTCTCCTGGGCTTACAGAGGGATTTAACTGCATGTGGCCATCCTGGCAGCTGTGCACCGGAACCACTGACACCTGTGCAGGGAAGGGGCTCTTACCCTGCCCAGCACAGGCTGCTGTGTTGTCTGCTTTTCACTTCTCTGATACTACCACATTGAGCAGCCACTTAAGGCAAGCCCTGTATTTTGCCCTTGCTCCTAGTTTTGATGCACCTCGAGAGGAAGGAGGCATCTCTTGAAGATCCCAGGTTTTCTCTAGCAGATGATCTTGTAGGGCTACCCTTTGCAGATATGCTGAAATAGACAAACCCTCACCCAGACCACTCTGTGTGTGTGTGTGCTCTGAACCTGCTTTGGAAGCCTCTGCTCTGAAGCTGTGGCGCTGGGCACTGGGACAGTCGGAAGAGAGCGATGTTCCCAGGGGCCCTGAGCCAAGCTGTTCATTAAAGGGCTGGTCTCTGCGGTTGCTCTGGTGAGATTTCTGCAGACCCTGCACCGTCTACAGCACGATCACATAGGCCCTGGACTCTAGACCCACCCAAACCAGGTGCTTCCCTCCACAGAGCTTTTCCCTTGCAGGGTGTTTTGTCTGCAGCGTGACCTTTACCAGAGCGGGACCCAGCGAGACCATCTCTTTAAGACTAACGGCATTCACATTGCAGCTGGCAGACTCTGGCTGGCTGAGCCTCAGCTTACTGCCGAGTTTTGTCTGATTAAAATCAGTCCTTTCATGATCTCAGCCTGGAGTCTGGATTCCCTCTCTCAGCAGCTGCTGCTGAGCACTGGGAGTGGAGCAACTGCAGACGCCTGGCCTTGGCAAACCTTGGCCAGGGATGTGCTGCCAGTGCTGCTGCCAAGCAGGCTAAACCACACCTGGAGGTCACACTCCAAGTACTAACCCTGCATGGCCATGACCTTACCTGGTGTATCAGACTAACTGTGACTGGAGAAAAGGCTTCCAGCTAATTGTGGGGAAGGGAAGTTTCCTTGAGAGAAGCTCATCTCAGTGTATGTGCATGCCTGTGGCTGACAAATGCGTTACAAGATGTACCCTGTGCTGGCTTTCCCTTGCACAGCAGGAAGCCTCTGACTGCTGGGAAGAGAAGGTGAATCCAGAGCTATTAACTCCCTTCCCATGGGGCAGCTAAACGTGATGGAAGCCTTGCTGCATTGCAGGGCAGGAACAGGGAATTGTTTCCCATAAGCCATCAAATCATCCTGCCCATCTGTTTCTCCACTGCTGCATGTGTGTTTGTGTGTGTGTGCAGATGTATATATATAAAGATCTCTCTACATATATATACATACCAGCTCTCCCAGCCAGCTGCCTTTCCATGCAAGAAGCACATCAGGCAGCTGCTGGGTATATGGAGAAGGGGTCTGGCAGCGCTACGGAGCTGTGAGCGCTGAGACTTGGCTTCATCCCACGGGTGCTACGGAGAGGGACTTCAGTAGTCTGTTCCACTTCTTCCCAACCTCCCCACACGTCTGCTGTGCCCCAGGACGAGCAGCAAGTTTCGGCTGATCCCAGAATCCAGTCCCAGGGTTATCCACAGCTTTCTGGAGTCGAGGGCCATGAGGATGTCCCAGCAGGCATCTCTTGGGCATCCGCTTCTTTTACAACTCGGCCTAAGGAAGAGTGTTCAGGGATTTGTGCATTCCTGAGTGCTGGAGCATGTTTGTGCTGGAAGCCTAAAAGGGCCTGCTGGGGAGGTGACACACTGCTGGGTGGGGGCTGACCTTTTCTCTGCTCTCTCCTTGCAGTGCTGGCGTGTGGCCGTCCCCAGGCCACAGCAGTCTACAAGGTGTCGGAATACGCCAGGAGGTTTGGCGTCCCTGTGATCGCCGACGGAGGCATCCAGACAGTTGGGCACATCGCAAAGGCTCTCGCGCTTGGGGCTTCCACAGGTGAGCAGCGCTGCGGGCGCATTGCAGGGAGCCTGCTCGGAAGAGTTTGCATATGGCACCGGATTCTGGGCACGAGGATGCACCTGCAGGTGCCTGGGGACATCCAGCACAGTGCTGAGGGACTCGGAGGGTTTTGCAGCCACAGTTTTCCCGCTGATGACCTATCGTTTCTGGTGGTCTCTTGTGCTAGTGATGATGGGCTCCCTCCTAGCTGCCACCACGGAGGCCCCAGGGGAGTACTTCTTCTCAGATGGAATTAGGCTGAAGAAATACCGTGGCATGGGCTCACTAGATGCCATGGACAAGAACTTGGGCAGCCAGAACCGCTATTTTAGGTGAGAAATGACGCTTTGGGGCAGCAGAACAAGCTTTTGGGGCTTCTCTGCGTCACAGACTTACTTGATTTGTGTTTGCACACAGTGAGACAGACAAAATCAAAGTGGCCCAGGGAGTCTCTGGCGCAGTGCAAGACAAGGGCTCTATCCACAAGTTCATTCCCTACCTGATTGCTGGAATCCAGCATTCTTGCCAGGATATTGGTGCCAAGAGCCTGACCCAAGTCCGGTGAGTGTTTCCTCTCGTTTGCGTTCTGGTTAGGTCACAGTGCTGCCATTTGGCATCCCTGAGCAAGCTGTCCCCATGCTGCAGCATGTGCTGTGTGGCCTGACTTCACTGTAGTCCTCATCCTTCATCTCCAGTGGGCACTGTCTCATAGATTTCCAGGCACAGGGAAACAGAACATAGTGTCTTGTGGCATATTCAGGTGGTTGGACTTGAAATGTTGGGATTACCTCACTCTGCCTGGCTCTTGGGAGCACAGCAAAGGTCATGCTGGAGGACCAGTGTCCTGCATCCCAGGTGCTCCAGCTGCCAGAGCACTGCCTTCCCTGGACATGGCTGGCTTGTGACATGTGTCCTTCCCCATCAGAGCTATGATGTACTCAGGAGAGCTCAAGTTTGAGAAGAGGACGACATCTGCCCAGGTGGAAGGAGGGGTGCATGGCCTTCACTCGTAAGTGCTTCTGGCAGGAGCCCCATCTCCCTGGGGTGGAGGGTAGGGGGAGTTAAGTGCAGCCATCCTGTGCCTCAGCTGCCATGCTGCAGGCTTGGCATGCTGCTGGCTTCACCTGCCACTGTGCAGCTGGACTGAGCTGCAACCTGTCAGCTTGCCTGGGGTGGCACTCCTCTGACCACAGGGCATGAGCAGAGGAGCTGCCAGTGTGCTAGGGCTGTTCCACACTGGTACACTAAGAGCTGTCTTAACCGTGCCTCTGGGCCTCACCCTGGGCAAGCTGGGTCAGTACAAGGGCTCTGGTTTGCTGCCCCCTCGCAGGTACGAGAAGCGCCTCTTCTGAAGTCTGTCTGCCTGTTGTCTGTCATCGTGCCACTCAGCCCTGCGCCACCCCGCGCAGGAGCTGCTCTTCCTGCAGAAGTGCCATTGCTCTGTGGGCTGCCTGGAGCTCCCTGTGTCCCTTGGCTGCTTCATCACCACCCAACAGGGCGCACCCACCCCCTGCCCAGGAGCAGTGATCCTGGGCTGGTGCCTGGGGCCTTGCACGCGTTGACCGTGTTTTACAATAAAAGAGGAAAAGATGTGCAATTAGGGCCAGCCTGCAGCCCCTCTTCCTTCCCTACTGCCTTTGTTCTCTTTCCTTGGCTCTCTCTTTCACATGCTTCACCCTCTCAGAAGCAGCTGATGGCCCTAGAAGGCATACTGTGTGCTGTGACAGGGAACAGGGCGGGAGGGGGACAGCCCTGAGGCAGGGCTGAGTGGATGAAGTGGTGTAGGATGTTTGAAAAATAAAACACATTCCTGAGAGCAGGAAGTAAGTGGCTGCTGGGCAAGAAAGCAAATGGTTTTTACAGGGCTCTCCAGCAGCAGTAGCCAGGCTGCCATAGGACCCCATCCATTCAGCAGCTACAGTGATGCAAGTGCTCATGTACCTACCTGCATAGCCACCCACCCACATGCCCCTGGAAGTGCTCTGCACCGCAGCTACTTCCATGCACCAGGCCCACAGACCTGTATTTTCCCATGCCTCCCCTCCTCATCACTAACCTATTTTCTTCCTGCCCTTTGTTTCTGCCCCTGAAGACCCTGCAGCTGCATCCCCCCCAAACTTGGTGATGCTTGCCAGGCTTCATGTGCAGTTTGGCTACCATAAAGTGTGTGGACAATGACCTTGGAAGGGCTCAAGCTTGTAAAGACACCAGTGTGCCTGACTGGTGCAAATCTCCCTGGCTTGGCCAGGTGACTTGTGCTTACATCACTAAGTGACAAAGGTGTATGACACCTCAGTCAGTCATCTGTCCTCCCTAACATCCAAATGCCACCCCTGCTGAAAAGCACGTGTTTACTGGCAGTGGTGTTTGTTTCTCGACACTGTTAACTGAAAAAAAATCACTGCCTGGTGACCTCAGATTAGCTTTTCAGGTGCTAAACACAAAGCCTTGAAGGACACCATAACTGTGTTTGTCAGTCATTAACACAGCTGATTCCTTAAGCAAAGCTGCCTCACAGTCTGCTTCAGGGCTGGTGACTGCAGACACATTTCTCCTACTTCATCCCTTGGGCCTGCAGAGGTGTCAGGCTTTGGGGCACAAGGCTGTTAGTTACATGTAGCCTCTAGCCCAGCCCCAGAGGAAGCATCCATGACCATGAGCCAATGCAAAGTGCACACGACAGGACCATGCCCCTCTCTGTGGTCCCCACTTGAGCCAAGCCTGCAGGGAGATGGGGTGCAACACCAGGGACTGGCTGCAGCAGGAGGTGTCAGAAAGGACACCAGTACCAAACACTGCAGAAGACTTCAGGGAAGACTAGCTGGGACACACCAGTTGTTGGTGTTGGCTGTGCCCAGAGAGCTGCTGGCAGGTGGCACTCCTGGCACCAGGCATGCTCCAGCAGCCTACCACAGCCACCCCCCTGCCACCTGTCCAACTCTGCAGGGGCAGCAAGGACAGGCACCAATGTTACAGCATTAACCACCACACACTTCCTTTGTACTTCCAATCCGCATGTATTTTCCTTGCGGTGTCCCAGTGTGCCCAGAGGTGTGGAGCTTACCCCATCTGCCTGCACCCTGCCTTGGGGCAATGACTTCTTGCTGCCAAGGCACCAGGCACCACCTTGGCAGGAGGGCAGGGCTGCAGGTGCTGCCAGCAATGCACTGGGGCAGGGAGGCTGAAAGCCAGCGACTCTGGAGCAGAGCCAAGCCCACACACTTCACAACACCCTCCTGTGTGCAGAGCCACCACCCAGCCAGCAGCTCTGAGGCAGGCGAGAGAATTGCTGCTTGCAGCCTGCGGCTGCTGCACACAACTCCTACAACCCTGTGTAGGTGCCCCGCGGGGGAATGAGCCCAGCAGCTACCATGCGCTTCTCACTCGTCAGGAAGTTGAAGGTTGCACACGCATTTGGCTGTGGAATGGAAAAGGGAGAGAGTGAAGCCCCAGGAGACACAGCCCTTCCCCGTGGGGCACCTGACCCACTGCCTCCTGTCCATCCCTGGGCAGGCAGAGTCCTGGGGCACAGGGGGAGGTGTCCCAGAGCCATCACTCCAACCCCTCTGCTCACTCCTCACCGTGTCCTGCACCTCCACGGCGATCCCGCAATCCCGCATCTGCTTCAGCATGGCAGGGTGGAGCCGCTCCACCCTGTCTCCTGTGCCCAGCACCAGGATCTCTGTAACCAGGATAAGATCTCAGGCAAGGGTGGGCAGAGCTGCACTTGGCTTAGACCTGCCCCTCCTGAAGGCACTAACAGCTGCCCCTACAGGAACCCAAATAAGGGGGGAGGCCTGCCCTGCTGTGCCACTCCTCCTGCTACAGCTCAGCAGAAGGATGCCAGAGAGCAGCTCCTTCTCCCAGAACACCAGCAGAGCACTGTGGGGTGCACTGAGACAGAGCTGTACTGGCCCAGAGGGGCAGCTAGTCCTTGGCAGCCCCACGTACCTATCTGGGGCTCCAGTAGCCGGAACAGTGACAGGCTCTCATGCGAGACATCCTTGTAGGAGCCGACCTGTGGAGACACCGAGGGCACTGAGCGGGCCTGAAGCCCTTAAATGCTCACCTAACAGCATGGGTTGGGGCAGAGCAGTCCTCACCCTGCCGCTGGGCACTCACGTTCCACTGCAGGATGGCGCGGGGCAGGATGGCGCAGGGCCCCACGACCAGGTTCCCGCTGATGGTGAAGCCGCGGCTGGTGTAGCCTTCGACGAACATGATGTTGGGGGACTCCGGTTCCAGCACCGTCAGCCGCGTCCGCTGGTAAAGCTCGTCGTCCGCCGGTACGAGACGATGTCCGCGGCACGGCACCCTGCGTACACGGGGAGTGGCCCGGACAAGTGGGTCCCGCGGCAGCTCCACGGAGAACCCCAAGGGTACCCTAAAGCCACCCCTCCATAGGTTCACAGAGGTCTCTAAGGACACCCTACGAAGAACACCCACAGCCACCCCCTAGCAGCCCCATGGAGCTCTGCACACCCACCGCCGGTAGCCCCACGGAAGATCCTCCACAGCTACCCTCCGTAAGCCCCACAGCCATCGCTCCCTCCTGCCCAGTCCCAAGGTGCCAGCCACGGCCCCGGTGCCAGTACCCGCCTGCTGCCCGCCATGCCGCCGGACGCAGCACCCGCAGCGCCGCCGCCGCCATGTCCCCGCCGCCGGCGGAAGCGGGCAGCAGCCCCGCCCGCTCTGCGCACCCCGCCCTGCTTGCGCCCCTGGCGGCCGCCGTCGGCGCCGCTGACCGGACTGGGACAGCAGCACCGGGGGCGGGAGTGGGGCTGGCCCAGGGCCCCCGAGGTCCCACCTCCTCAGCTCGAGGGGCGGTGGGGAGACACACACACACCCCCCCCACCACCCACTTTCGGGCCCGCCCCGGGTGCAGCAGGTCGGGGCGGGCTTAGGCCGGCGCCGGACTGAAACCGAAAGCTACGGTGGCGGCGGCGGGGTGGGGAGCGGCGTCGCAATCTGCACTGCCCCGGCCTTGGCTCGGCGGCGCTGGGGACCCTCCTGGGGCACCCCGATCCCCGCCGCCGGGAGAGCCGCGGACCGGCTCAGGTTGCTGCGCCGGAGGCTGCGGGGCCGGAGGTGAGAGGGCAGCGGGCGACTCCCGGTCTCGGGTCCCCGCAGCCCCGCGGGTGGCCGGGCCGGGCGGCGGGAGGGAGCGGGACCGGGGCTGGGGCTCGGCTGCATTCCCATCCCGCATTTGCGGGGCGCCCCCCCGGCCCCGTGCCTAGCCCCACTCTGGCCCCGCCGGTGCCGCGGGCTCCCTGCTGTGCCCCCGGTACGGCTCTGCCCCGGACCTGTGCCCTGATGCGGTGGGTCCCGCTGTGGGGTAGCTGCTGCCAGCTGAAGCTGCCCCCTCCGCGAGCCACTGGCGGGACTCCCCTGCCCCGCAGGCCACGGGGCAACTCTACCCCCTGCCCCCGTCCCTCACTCGGTGGCGCTAGTGGTAGTGGATGGCATCGGACTGAGGGCTCAGGGGAGTGCCCTGGGGTTGGAGACCTATGTCCACCACCTTGTGCTATCCACTCGGCACCAGCGAGAGCCCCAACACTGCAAAAGTTCCCGGGAAGCTCTCTGGCATCGGCGATGGTGCCTTCCCCACCACCATCTGTGCCATGCTGCAATGAGGGGGCATCAGCAATCCTGCACACCCCACGGACAGGCTCCCCCAGGGCAGCTGCAGGAGCCCAGGTCTCCCCTGGTGAGCACCACATGGAGCCCATGGGGTTCCCCACACAGTTTCACTTCCCCGGTTGCCTGACAGCCTCCTCGCCAGGGCTGGGTGGCAGTGAGGGCCATACCGTGCTGCCAGGCGCAGGTGCTGGGGCGGTTGCCCTCCCTCAGGGCTGGCTGAGGTTTCTGGGCCTCGCCAGGGGCCATTGGGCTGGCACCAGATGCTCCAACCCCACTGGGGCTTTGTTTGCAGCAGTTTCCTTTCAGCTCTGCCGTGCTGCCCTCCCCTTGGCACCGGGCCCATGGCACAACCCCAGCCTGTGCTGGCACCCCCAGCCACAGGCATCATGGCTGCAGCTCCCACACAGCTCCTCTGCCCCAGTGCCTAGTGGTAAGTCACTCTCTCTTGGCCCGCCAGCCGCCCTGGGGTCCGGGTGGCGTGGTGGTGGCCCTTCTGCCTGTCCCTCTGTGGCGCCGGTGCGGGCAACGGAATCCCAAAAGCAGCTGTCCCCACTGTGTCCAGCTGCCCTGGGGTTTCGTTACCCGCACTTCCGCCCCCGCCTCACCCCACACACCTCCCCCCCTGCTGCCTGCTGCAGCCCCGTGCCAGGCACTTGGCAAGAGCTGCTTGCACCACTCCAGCCCTGCCGTGGGGCTGGAGCAGTGCATGGGAGCGACACTGGGAGAAAAGGGATGTTGGGATGGGGGATCACCAGTTCTTGGCCTTGCACCTCATCTCCCTGTGCTTGCTGGGGACTCTCCAGTAGTCCCATGGCCCTGACAGCTAAAAATAGCAGCTTGCCTCCTGGGGGCTGTCCAGGGTGAGCATGCTGAGTGGCAGCCCCGGCTGTCAGCCACAGCATGGATGTGGCCACCTGCGCTGCAGGTCATGAGATGCTGCACAAGCTTCCTGCCGCTGCTGCCAGCCTGGGCCAGGTTCATCCTGGCTCCCTGCAGCCCCCCAGTGCTGGCAGGGGTGGGCGGTGTTGGGGCAGGATCTGTCACCCAGAGAGAGACAGCTTTGGAATGACACGATCACTCCCGCTGAGCGGGCAGCCAGAGAGCCATCGGGGATGTCGTGTCTGTCCAAAGCTCGCTCGGCGCCCTTCGAGAGCTCCTCTGTGGGCTGCTGCTGGGCTGGCCTTAGATAGGCTGCCTGCAGGAACCCCACAGAGCTCCGGGGATGGATCCAGCCTGGAGCCCACCCTGAGCAGTGATACATGGTCTGAGCGTGGTCCCCTGGATGGCTGGGCAAGGGTCGCGGGCAGCTCCTGCCCTGCGGACAGTCAGCAGTTGGTCTGGTGTGAGCAGCAGTTCTCAGATCACCTCTTGGCTGTGGGTGGTGCAGGGAGCACCCCACTGTGGCATGGCCCCCCACCACCGGGGGAGACACAGGTCACCCTCTCACTGGGGCACATATCCCCACTCCTGCCTCAGGGCTGCGGGTTTACACTGGGGGTGCAGCCTCAGGCCTTCAGAGCTGCCCATGAAGACCCAAAATGAGTTGCTACATTCCCAGCTCAGCCCACACAACAGGGCATGCTGCCAGCGTCTGCCCTCCCTTACCCTGCACACAGAAGCCCAGGAGGAACTGCAAGCAGACCAACTCTCCCTGCCCCTCACTCCCCTGCCTTCACCCACAGCCTTGTGGGGAGCGAAGGAAGGGAAGTGCAAGGAGGGAGTTCCCCAGCTCCCTGCTGCTGCAGAGGAGTTCAGTGCTTCCTGCATACCTGCTTCAACAAGCAAGCCCAGTGGCAGGGTGCCAAGCACTTGCCCAAGTCCCTAGATAAGCACTGGCTTTGGCTGCAGCCCCAGAGGGGAGCAGTAGCCCCTGCTGCCTGCCCTGTTTGTGAGCTGGGCAGCAGCACAGGCCCTCCACTCTTTCAAATCCATGCTTGAGACACCACTGCCAGGGAGGAGCACAGCTCTGCAGATGTAATCAAGGCACAATCTAATTGTTTCCACCTCTCACCTCCTAGGGCTGATGGGAGGGAGGCTTTGCTAATGTGCTGGGTGGGAGTGCTGCTCCTTGTACCCATCCTGCCTGCTGGGGCCAGCAGAGCAGCCATAGCTGGGGCAGCAGGCTCGGAGGAGGGCATGTCAGGGCATGCAACCAAAGCTGCTCATTGGACCTTCACTGCAGAGAGCCCTGCTGTGGTGGCAAACTGTGCCTTCCAAGTGCTGCTGCTGGTCCTCAACCACCTTGTCACACCCCTAGCCAAGCCCTGGGGTTCCTACAGGTGGCAAGGCTCACCCTGGCAAGACTGGCCCGACACCCACTGCCAGGGTCTGCCTTATGCCTTCTGGTTGATCCCAAAGCACCTGTCTACCACTAGGCAGGGCTGCTAAACACTCTCTCATGGCCCCTTGCTGCCCTGCTGGCATCTCGGCTGCCCTTGCTGCCCTGGGCAGCCCATTTCCTCTGCAGCAGCAGTGGCTGCCTGGGCCTGTCTAATCCTGGCACAGCCTCCAGTTCTGTTCCTGCTTGGGTGTCTGCGGTTTAGGTTCTGGGCCTCCCGAGTGCCTGCGGACAGGCAAGAGCAGCCCTGAGGGTGCTGAGGAGCAGTACACCCTCCTCTCCAGGTTGGAAAGCCCCCATTCCCAACCAAGGCTGTGGGGGGAGCTCCAGCATCCTGCTGTCGATTCCCGCTGTGTCCTCTCAGTGTGTGCAGTCAGGCCGTGCTGGGGTGAGACTCTGGGGGGTCCTCTGAGGGTCTGAGTCCACTCCCAAAGGCCTTTACAGAGGGTGGTGTGGCAGTGTTGGGGTACCCTCTGCCTCGCTGGCCCCCGGCCCCAGCCGTGCTTCGGGTACCCCGGCCCACCACGTTTATCACGGCGACTGTATGCCCGTTACCCGCAAGACCACCGCCCGGCCCCTTCCAGCAACCCCGCGCCCGAGAAGGCCACCGGGCGGACCGCGCCCAACATGGCGGCCGCCGGCAGAGCCGGGCAGGGCTACAGGCCAGTGATGTCACTTCCGGTCTGCAGCGGAAGAGGTGGCCGGGCTGCCATGGAGACGGGCGAGGGTCGGCCGGGGGTGGCAGCCACGCTGCGGGCACTGAACGGGGCGCTGGGGCGGTCAGCGGCGCTCTGGATAAAGGAAAGCGGAGCCCGCAACTTGCGGCATCGGGACTTCCTGGCACCGCGGGCCGCGCTCAGTGCAGTCTTCCCCGATGGGCAGGTAGGCCGCGGCCGGGCCTACGCGGCGGCGCGGAACAGAGGCGGGGCCTGCGCCGGGCCACGTGCGGGGCACTGACCGGCTGCGTCCTCACCTTCCAGGTGCCTGCCGACGTCGTGGCGGGCCTGGCGTCACTGGGAGGCGCGGGGGTGCTGGCGGTGCGGGGCTGCCAGGAGACGCCAGCGGGGCTGGCGGTACAGGTGCAGCGCCCCGAGGCCTTCCGGCGCTTGCTGGGTTTCCTGCCCGACCCAGCCCCCGCGGCAGGAGCACAGCAGAGATGGGTCGTGCTGCACTGTCCGGCCCTGCGCGAGCCCGTCGCCCTGCGGCCCCGCCACCTCCGCCCCCTCCTGCTGGCTGACCACCTGGCCCAGCTTCTGCGTGCCCAGGGGTGAGTGCTTCACCCTTCCCTTCTGTCCCACCACTTGATCCCGTGCTGCCAGCACCCACCTCTCTCTCGCAGGGTCAGTGTCTGCCTGGTCCCTGCACTTGCTGAGAAGGGGAGCCAGGAGCTCCTGCAGCAGCTCCGCATTGACTGGCCCTCCAGTACTGGTGGATTTGCCCTCGCTGACACTGTCGTGGCCTTGAAGGAAGCTGTGGGCAAGTCTCCCTATGCCACAGGCTGTGAAGAGGGGCCAGGGAAAGCGGCACTGCCTGAGGATGTCATCTGTAAAGTGCACTTGAAGAACTTTGTGGAGCAGCAGGGCTTGGTGGGCTATGACCCCAATCTCGATGTCTTGCTTGGTGAGCCCTGTGTGTGCAGCAGCTTTAGTGTGACAGCCTGTGGGTGGGGTGACGGGCTCCAAGCAGACAAGTTTCCTCCCCACCCCCACCCCCAGTTGTTTTTATAGAAAGTAAGGGGAGGGTAGAAACAAACTGCCTTCTCCTCTTATACCTGTTCAGTCTGGTTTGAGCCAGAAATGCAGGCAGCCTGGGGCAGAACCAACAGTGCAAGGATGGCAGGGAATTGGAGGACCCCTGTGTCCCATTCTCGGTGTCCTTCCTCCTTTTAGTGACGGAGGGGAAGCTTCGGTCCCTGGCTGAGCTGCAGCAAGCTGTTCTGCAGTGCACAGTGAGTTACCCTGTGGCACTGCCTGCCTCTCTCTTTCCAGACATTGTTCCTTTCTATCATGCAGTAGCATTTGAGCTCCCTGCTGTGCTCTGCTGCAGGCTGAAGACCAGGGAAGCTGCTGCAGCATTGTGCATGTGGTGAGTTGTGAGGAGGAATTCCAGCAGCAGCAGCTAGATCTGCTGTGGAGGATTTTGGATCCAGGAGCCCACACAGCTTTGCAGGTGAGGAACCTCTCACCTTTTTCACTGTGAACCCCTGCATCCTTGTACTCTGCTAGTCTCCTTCAATCATCACAGTGAATGCCCAGCCTTGCCCTGTTTTGAGGCTTCCCTTCCCCTTGGCTGCATCTCCAAGCCCTTGCCCAGGTGGTGGAGCAGCTTCTCTGCTCTTGGGCTTTCAGTGCAGATTCTAACCTGGTTCTCCTGCACAGTGTTTAGGTAGAGCTTCTGATCCTTCAACCTCAGCCCCAGCCTCTCTTCTCTTTCAGAAACACCTTATCTGTGGGCCAGTGAAGGTGACAAACCCCTCATCACCTGTTGGGGCAGACCAGTACTTCCAGTAAGTTGGTGTGTAGTAAGGGGCCTGCTGTGCTGCTCACCTACCAAGGCTCCCTGTACTCTGCCCAGCCCTGTAGGCACCCAGGCAGCCACACTGCAGTGCTGAGCAAGCTGGTGGTGGTACGCTGCAAGTGCCATGCAGTCCCTCTGGTCTGCTTTTCCATGGCCTAGGGGTTCTTTCAAGAGGACTGGAGGTTCAAAGCAAAGGCCACAGGCCCTCTCCAGTTCCAGTGGCCTGCACAGTGCTGCTTCTAGCCTCCGTGCTGCTGGGAGGAAAGGCAGCAGCAGGAGCTGGGTGTCACAGCGGTGCAGGGTGGTACCTACCTGCTTTCATGTGCTAGTGGAGAGCCCTGGCATCAGGCTGGTCCTTTCTGAGTTTAAAGGCAGAGCTCGTGCCTGGTACAGCGACTTCCTCACAGCCCTCTCCAGGCAGTGGCACAAGGGGCTGGCCATAATACAACTGTCCCTGCCCACTTTTGAGGTTGTGTACTGTTTTTTGCTTGGCTGGGTTGCAGCTGGGGTGTCCCAAGTAGCCCAAAGGATGGGGGAGCCCTGAGGTGCTTTCTGGGGGTGGCTCAGCCCAGAGGTGGTGACTGTTTCACGGTCTGTGTTCCTCTCAGGCTCCGGAAGCGCCAGATGTATGAAGCTTCTGTGATGAAGTACGGGGAGCTTGCACAAGGTGAGGGTTTGCACTGTGGCTCCAGGCATGGATGTTGCTCCATACCCATTTTCACTGCTCCCATGAGACTCCCCCCTCACCCCTGAGCCTGCAGGCAGTGGGGCTTTCCCCTCTGCAATGGAGCCAGGTGCTGACTGTGCTTGGAGAAAGGTCTAATGTGGGACACCAGCAAAGAGCAGGACCTGCAGAGGGGCAAGGGCTGGGGAAGTGTGGCCCTCAGCTTTCACTGGAGCCTCCTGGCCCTGAGGGACATTACCTCCTGAGCACTGGGGGTGACAGTACATGGGAATGGAGCAGGTGTGATGCCACCTGCATTCTCTACAGATGAGTCCTGGACTGAGGTGATTGATACCCTTACAGTGGCTGCCATCAGGTTTGAGATGCTGAGTACTGCTCACCGGAGTCAGGTAGGAGAAGGGTGTGCACAGAGCTGGGGCAGGCAAGCCATGGGAATGGTGGAGCAGCTCTGTGCTGAGTAGCATGGACTGTGACTTCTCCCTGCCCTCAGATAACCCTGGATCTGGAGGACAGCAGCATCTCCACCAAGGGAACCAAGAGTGGTGCCTTTGTGATGTACAACTGTGCCCGGCTAGCCACGCTCTTTGGCACCTACCAGCAGGCTGTGGAGCGGGGTGAGCACCAGGCCTCTGCCTCTCCTCTAATAGAACACTCCTGGACTGTTCCTCATGCCTGGAGCCACAGGGGCTTCTCTGGGCACAACAGCAATCTCCCACCCCCTTTCTAGGCACATACCCACCTCTGCCACCAGCATCAGAACTGAACTATTCCTGCCTCCGTGAAGAGGTGTGTGCTGAGAAGGGGACTGCAGGGAGCTGCATGCCCTCAGCTCTGGTGATGGATGCTGCTGGCCCAGGAAGATGAAGGTCTCCCCAGCACATGTACTATTTTTACAGGGTGAATGGCTCCTGCTCTTCAACTATCTCCTGCCCTTCCCTGAAGTCCTGAAGCAGGCAGCAGAGCTGCCAGCAGCCACCAAGGGGATCCGGATCACAGCCAGCACAGAGACAGTAAGTGCCATGTGCCATAGCTCTCAGGGGCTGCTCCAGGGGCTCCAGCTCAGGGCAAAGCTACATCATGGCAGAGTGCTGCTTGCTGGTGAATGGCATGGGGGCAGTGCTGAGGAAAGAGAATGCAATATTCCTGGGGCTACTCCTGCTCTGCTGGAAGTGGGAAGGGCCCAAGACCAGCCCTACCTTGCTGTGCCAGCAGAAGCTATCTGTTTTGCAGGTGTGCAAGTTCCTGATCCAGCTTAGCATGGATTTCAGCTCTTACTACAACCGTGTCCATGTCCTGGGGGTGAGTTGGATGTCTCAGGCCTGTCCCAACTGCCTCTATGGGGCAGCTGTGGGTGTAATGGGTTTGGGGGTGCCAGCAGTGTAATGCAGCTCCTCGAGGAGATGTACACAGGGTAAAGAGGCAGCAAAGCCTCTAGAGCCAGCCTGTTATGAACACCAGTCTCTAGTTGTTGTCTTTCTCCCCCCAGGAGCCATTCCCTCACCTCTTTGACCAGATGTTTGCCCGCCTCCAGTTGTTGGGAGCAGTAAGGGACATGTTCCACAGAGCACTGGCGACTCTACACCTCCCTCCTCTCAGCCAGATCTGAGCCACCACTGAAGTGTGCTACAACGTGACAGGCACCAGGACAATACCCTGCAAGGGGAAGGACAGGGCACATCCTTCAAGCAGGGAGTAAGGGTGTGCCTCAGCCTCACCCAGGTGCTTCCCCTCCCACTGCAGCTTCAGAGTGTGGCTGTGTGCACCCCAGAGCTGTGCCCAGTATGGGAGATCATGTGTGCCTACCCCATCCATGGCAGAAGGGATGATGCCCAAGAACCAGGCTGGGGAGCACCAGGAACCAGCCACCACAAAACCAGGCACCAACCTTGCTTCCTTCAAGACTGTTTATTGAGGATTGCTCCGTGCTGGCAGGGAGCTCCTGAGGCTTGGGACTCCTGTCAGCCCCTGGGCCAGGCCTCAGTATTGGGGTCCAATATATTTGTCCAATATATGCTGTGTGTGTCTGACCCCAGTAGAGCACCTCACCCCCCACAGGGCCAGGGCCACGCTGTCCTTCCCTCTGCTCCAACTGTGCTGGGTCCTGCTGCTGTGCAGGAACAACCCACTCGCCTTGAGGCAGCACTGAAGTGGGCTGACATAGCAGAAGGGGGCTGCTGCCCCTTGTCCTGCAAGGTACTGCTGTGGAGAACTGCTGCCACCACTCATTTCAGCACCATCCCCAGCACTGCAAGGTCAGGGCTGTCACACAGGGCCCTGTCCCTAAGCACATGAGGCTGCATCCTGCAACAGGCCACACTAGTACCTGACTGATCTTGGCTTCCTGCTGCCCTTGAGTTCCTAGGGCTGGAGCATGGTGTCCTGTGCCCACCTGAGCAGATTCCTCTGGGACCAGGGCTGGAAAGCCTCACCAAGAGTCAGCACCTCAAAGAGGAGGAACTGCCGAAGAGAATGAGCAGATGGCTCTATAGCTTCCCAGGCAGCAAAGAAGTAGACTTGCCCTGGAGGGGTCACATCCACCCTCTTCCCCAAATCACCAGCCTCGTGCATCCTAGCCTTGGCTGTGCTGTCCCCCAGGGAGCTAAGCACACCCATTCCCTCAGCAGAGGGCACACCAGCACACAGGCTGGGACAGAGGCTGTGGTAATGAGCACAGCACAAATGCAAGGTGCCCTCCACAGGCAGGAAGGGAGCAGAGTATGCTGCATGGCTGCCCTGTTACTGGGGGGCGTCTGCCTGAGGAGTGGGGGGGGGCACACCATGCAGCATCTCCAGGCCCTGCCCACAGAGCACACAGTAGTACCGCAGCTCCCCGGATGCCTCTGCCACCTCCCAGCAGTCCAGCTCAGCCAGGTCAGGAACATGGAAGAAGGTGGTGCTGAGCTCATCCAGCTTGCCCAGAGCCCAGTGCCACAGTGTCAGGCGCTGGTCCACAGAGGCAGAGAGCAGCAGGTCGTGCCGCAGCAGCCGGATCCCCGTGACGTGAGCGGCGTGGGCACAGGGCCTGGCCACCCGCTCCAGGATGCGCAGCTGGGCCTCTGCTGAGCCCTCGCCCAGGGTCACCTCCAGCAGGCAGATGTGGATGGAACCATCGTCACTGCCGCTGGCCACCAGGTACTGTCCCTCTGGCCTCTCCTGGATGTGGAGGCTGTTCACACCACAGCTGTGGGCCATGACAGTGAGGAGAGGGCTGCCCAGGGCTGGGAAAACAGGCTTGGTCAGGAGAGTGGTGGTCACTCTGGATGGTGGGAGGGAGCAAAGGAGCTACCAGCCTGGCCTCCCTTGGAGGCAAGAGCAGAGCTGCTGGCAGCTGTACCTACCCAGGGGCTGCATCTCTCCTTCAGCTTGGTGCAGAGCATGTGCTGCATCTGTGATGGGGCCAGTGATGTCCCAGAAGGCAATACTGCCATCAGTGGCTGCACTGCACAGGAGGTATCTCCTAGAAGGGAGGTGCTGGGGGAGCCTCTGGCTACAGCCCTGGGGCAGGCAGCCCTTAAGGCCCCCCACCAAGATCTGAGGAAGTGGCAGAGCAGCCCCTGCAGACTGATTTTTCCCTTCCCTCCACCCACTGCCATCTCTGCAAGGAGGAACGTTTCCCCTCAGAGCCCCATCATTTGCAGCACAGTGAGGCTCACCTCTCCCCTCCTGCCCCTGTGTACAGGAATGCCTCCACCTTCAGCACGCAGCGTTGGTGGTGGAATGACTCTGCCACCAGCAGCAGCTTCCTGGCGGCCTCCAGCAGCCCAAAGACCCTGTGAAGGAGGAGAGGGCAGTCAGCTGCGGCAGGAAAGGGCTCCTGACACCTTTGTCACTGTCTTGTGTGCCGTCCTGTTCTCAGCTCAGAGACAGCTATGTCCACAGTAGCAGCCTTCCTTGCAGAGCCTGCTCCAGCTCCATTCTCCCTGCCAGGCCCCTGAACTGCTCCTCACCGGACTGATCCATCACTACAGGCGGCAGCCAGGAACTTCCACGATGTTGGCAGCTGCTTGGTGCTGGTCCCAGGCACAACTGAGAGGGACATATACCTGTAGCAAACACATGATGCTCACCAATGACACTTGCAGTGACACCTGCAGCCCTAGAGAGGCAAGTGGCCCAGCCAAGCAGCCCAAACTCTTGGAGGAGGCACAAGAAAAGATAACAGAATCACAGAATCAACCAGGTTGGAAGAGATGTCCAAGATCATCAAGTCCAACCCACCACCCAACCCTAACTAATGAATGAGACCACAGCACTAAGTGCCTCAACCAGTCTCTTCTTAAACACCTCCAGGGACATTGACCCCACCACCTCCCTGGGCAGCTTTTCCCTAACCTGAAAGGCCCCTCAAGGCCCAGCCACGGGGCACAGGCCACCAGGGATACACTAGATCCTCCTGTCTTAGCTGATCTTGCAGCCACAAAGTGGGTATCCCAGTGGAGGCCAGCACAATTCCCATCACCCTCCCAGTCCATGGTCACTGCCTTAGGCAGTCCTTGAGTATCACCTTGTCTCTGGGTCCATCTTGACAAGCTTGTGCCTGTTCTTCTTCCGCTCCCAGTGCTCATCCAGCCTGTGGGAAGCCAAATGGGCAACGTGGCAGGTCACAGCACTCTTGGATGCCGGGTCACCAGCACACAGCAGCCGGTAGCACTCGATCTGCGCCCGGCCACCCGCGGAGAAGAGCAGGGCAGACAAGCCCTTGTTACTGAAGCCTTCATCACCAGGTCCTGCAGGCCTGGCCAGTGCCAGCGCCCTCACACTGGAGATGTGGTCACTGAGCCGGATGAGGGGCACAGCTGTCCGGGAGGGCTCACTGAGCACCAGGATGCAGGCTGTGGTATCCTCACTGCCGGTGATGAAGACATTAACAGGGCTGTGGCCGGGCACCTCCACTGTCCCCAGGCGTCGCACACAGGTGATCTCCCGCCCATGCAGGGACGCCAGGAGCACCTGCTGCTCACGGGGCTTGGCCTCACAGTGGTACAGCATCACATCCCCACATTTGATGAAGGCAAAGGCCTCAGCTGAGGAGTTGCTCCAGTAGCTCCAGGAGCGGTGCCCTCCACCACAGGGGACGCAGTGGAGGTTCTCACCAGTCCTGCTGCTCCACACCACAAAGTTATCAGCGTGAAAGCCCAGCACAAGCAGGTCCCCGTCCATGGTGAATTGCAGCTCCTCGATCCACTGCAGGCCCTTGCAGGGTCTGTGCTTCTGCAGGACTTCCAGCTGCTGGGCCTGCAGGTGGAGCTGACGGTAGACACCGTCCCTGCCAGTGCTGTAAATGTAGCCCCCGTGACAGGTCACCGAGGTAACCCCTGTCTTCCCGTGGAGCCCAAACAGCACGGACAAGGGGGCCTCGAGCGGAAGATGCCTTCTGTGCAACAAGCAAGAGGGCTCCCACTTGCTGTCCGAGCCCTCGCGGACTGGCTCAATACCGCCATTGGCGATGCTGGTGCTTTCCACAGCCCTGCCCAGGGAGCTGCTGCATGGGAAAAGGAGAAGGGAGCCCCGGCGGTCCCCGCAGACCAGGAGCCCTCCTTGGGGCAGGAAAGTCGCACAGGTGTGCCAGCGCTGCTTGCAGGGGGGCAGCAGGTACCGACCCATGAGTCTCGCTTCGGGTGCCTGCCCGCGGCGGTGGACAACATCCAACCACAGCATCTCCCCGTCAGGCCCGGAAACCATGAGGGCGGTGGCATCGGGGGGCTGCCCGGGACGGGGAGCAAAGCCCAGTCCGCGCACGCCCCCCTCAAACAGCCTTAGAGCGGTAGCGTCAGCGGGGCGGCCCAGGGCAAAGAGAAGGAGCCACCCATCGCCACAGCCCAGGGCACAGAGCGCCTCATCCGCGCCGCGCAGGGGGATGGCCGCCAGCATCCCGCGGGAACCGCCGGCGGCAAGGGGCAGCACCGGCACCCAGCGCCCCGTCGCTCCCTCGTAGGCCGCCAGCCCGCCCGCCTCGTCCAGTACCAGCACCCGCCGCGGCCCCACCAGCAGCACGGCCCGCGGTCGCCCTGGGGCCCCCAGCGCCGCCGCCACCGGGGGCGCTTGTTGCGGCCGCCAGAGCCGGACACCGCCGTCGTCGCCGCCCGTGGCGAGGCAGCCGCCGGCAGGACGCAGGGCGAGGGCGCGGAGGGCTCCGCGATGGCCTCGCCGTGCCCGCCCCACGCCGCCGCAGCCGTCCCACTCCAGGCAGGCACCGTCTTCCCCGACACTGACCGGGAGCGGACCCCGCAGCGCCACGGCGGCCACCCGCGCCCCGTGTCCGCAGCACACCAACAGGCAGGAGCTCTCCTTGTCCCCGTCCCCATCCCCGCCGCCCAGCTCGCCCACGGCCCACAGCCGCACGCTGCGGTCTTCGGAAGCGGAGACAAGCAGTCCCCGTGGTGCCGCGTAGCAGAGCGCCAGCACCGCGCCCCGGTGCCCGCGAAGCCGCCGCCGCGGGGCCGCCGCCTCCGCCGCCCGCCACACCACCACGACTCCCGTCGCCGTACCGGCCGCCAGCGCCAGCCGTGTCCAGCCCGTTCCCGCCAGCACGGCGCAGCGCAGTGCCCCGGCCCCGCTGCAGCTTGTCCGCTGCAGCCAGCTCCCGCCGCTCCGCCACTCGTATAGTCCCACGGTCCCTCCGCCCAGCGCCAAGGCCAGCCGCCCGCCTGCAGCCCACCGTGCCTCCCACACCCGCGCCCCCAGCTCCCGCGCCGCCCCGCCGCCGCACGCCGCCAGCCGCGCCCCGCCGCCCGGCCCAACGCGCCGCACTGTCAGCACTGCTAGGCAGCGGCTGCCGAAGGCTGCCACCCGCACTGCCGCCCCGCCGCCGGACTCGGCCCGCAGCCCCTGCACGGTGGCCTCACACAGCACGCTCCGCCGCCCTGCCGCCACCGCCGGCCCGCCGCCGCTCAGCTGGAACGCCACCACCTCCGGGCCTGTGCCTGCGGGACATCGCGTCAGCCACCTCTGCCGCCGGCCCCAGGCTCAGTCCCGCCCCCACCTCCCCATCTCCTCCCATCCCGTCGCTCACCCGCCAGTAGCACGTCCCCGGCGAACTCCAGCGCCGTTACCGGCGCCACCAGCGCCGCCGACTCCATCTTGGCGCCGCCGGACCCCGCCCCCAAGGCACGCGGACACTGCTCCCGTCTCTCCACGCTTTATTTGCGCGCGACGCGGCCCCGCCGCGCACGTGGCCTGCGGCCCCGCCCCCCCCGCCCAGCGCGGGAAAAGGCCACGTGCGCGCGGCCGCCCCCCCAGGCCCTACAGCTCCAGGTGTGCCCTACTGTAGGCTTTGTCCACTGTCCACTCGCCCCCGGCCTCGGCCCCCGCGAAGCGCTCCATCTCCTGCTGAAACTGCAGCTGCCGCCGCCGGTTGGGGTCCACATTGATCCAGTTGTTGGCAATCCACTTGGTGCCTTGGGTGACCAGGCAGCCCCCGTGCAGGGCAAAGTCGTCCAGCTCCCCCACCCAGCCTGTGGAGCAAAGCCCTGTGAGGAGGTGGCAAGGGAGTGCTGCAGCATCCCCAGGCACAGAGACAGGAGTGCGCAGGGAAGCATGACCAGTTAACAGTGACAGCAGCTCTCCTGCCCACAGCACCTGCCTGGATTTTAGCCCAGATACAACTCACAGGAGTTGGCTCCTCCTAGAGCCCCTCCACCTCAGTGCAACCCCACCCTAGCACCCTTGAGGAGCTGACCAGGGCAGGCTCCCAAAACGCAAAAATTCATTGCCTCCGTGTCTTTGCTCAGCTCAAAAGCTCTTATATTCTGTGCCACAGCTTCTGTTTTTCCTTGCTCTTGCCAAAACGGGAGGCTGCTGTGGAAGGGATGTGTACTGCCACTAGAAGGCCCATGGAAGTCAGAGGCTCAAGGCCATATTAAGAGATTGCATTTCAGCAGTTCTAAATGACCCTCTCTTTACAGTGGTCCCATGTTTTTTTTCTGTGGCAGACTTGCATTAGCCACCACCTTCCACTTAGGAAAAATCTGCTTGTAAAAACACAACAGGCCTCTTACAGGAAAGTGATCTTTTCACAGCTTGCTCTTACAGACCTTGGTATTATCATCCAACAGTCCAAATGCCAGTCTTGTGACCTCCTCTGTGGGTTTTCTAGAGATGGAAACATGGGCTGCTCCCAGGGGACCTGAGATGCTATACTCCTTCCTCCCATCAGTGCTCAAAATCTGCCATCAAACTACTCTGGCACCACACACCAGCAGCCTGGAAGATTCATGTCAGCCCCCCACCCTGGCTGTCAGGGAAAACCATGCTGTGCTTCATGAGAAAAACAGCCCCGGGGATACATATCATCAGGCTGTGGCTAAGCTATAAAGCAGGAGTGGGCCCCAAGCACGGCAGAGGCCTTACACAGGGCAGACCATGCCTCCCTGGGCTGCAGAGCTGATGGCCGTTCTTTTGTCTGCCACCTCTCCTCCCCATCCCTTTGGGCAACACCACATCAGTGAAGCATTCTGAATTGCAGACCAAGCTCCAGCAGGAGTTTCAGCTCGCACAGCAGGATAGGAGGCAGCTTGCAATGGCTAGTGCAGCCAAGGTCTTTGTTTGCTAGCTAGTCCCGTCCCCCAAAGACATTAGAAGCCACTGACCTACTGCCTGTAAACAAAAGCCTTTCAGAGCCAGGAAGCTCCTACCCAGCTGGTGACAAGTAGACTCTACAGTTCCCACTAGCAGGCAGCTACCACCCTTTGGCTCTTCTTAGCTCTCATATGCTGCAAGGCAGCGGCTGTTGCCTCCCGCAGTCCTACCCCTCCCGTACCTTCTCCGTCTGACAGGTAGTTGTACCAGAAGACAGCTGTGCCTTGCTGAGGCTTCACTCGCAAATTGCCCTTGTCGCAGTTTTTCCGAGTATCTCGCAGGTCAATGTCGTTCTGGATCAAAGACTAGCAAGAAATCACAGAGAAGGTGTCACAAATGGGGCTGGACTGAAGCACCCACACTGGGCTGCTGCAGCCATTGTCTTGCCCTTGGCCGGACACCTCCCATAGGTCAAAGCTCATAGAGGCAGGCCAGGGCTTTCAGAACCCACCCTGCAAAGCTAGTTTCAGTCCCCTGGAGGTCTGTAACCTGTTTCTCAGCAGCCACCTTAACACATCGTGTGACAGAAGCACAACACACCTGTCAAGATTAAGTCTGAGGAATCCTGCCCAGACAGAAGCGAGGAGGACCTGTGTTTTGGCTGCAACACCAACAGACCACCCCTCACACCTCTAAGTGGGAAGAGCTGCAGCTCTCAAAGCCCCGCACCTCTTCCCTTGGCCTCAGAGGAAAAAGATCACAAGCAGAACCCAACTTCCTCATGCTCTAGCTACAAAGGCTGGACATTAGTCCTCCAGTGTCATGCAGTGGACTCCTTCTGCACTCATGGCAAATAAAGACCTTCAAAGGAGGACTCAAAATCCCCAGGGGTAACACGTAGGTGAGGTTCATTTACCATCTCCTCGTATGTCCTGTTGTCAGCTATAGGAAAGACTGTTTCACCTCCCCCAGTCACATTGTTCAGGTAGAACAGCACTGTCACATACCTACAAGACAGGAGTGGCTTTCAGGGGACACAACTGGAACAGAAGGAAATGCACAGGGGCTGTCTGTACCCTGCTCCTCCACCATACATACAGCAGCTCCTCCAAGACATCACAAGATACATGATTTACATCATCAGCTTTTCTCCAAGGACAAGGATAACAAAGAAAATCCCCCCCCTAAAGACTGAGAGTGCATTTCTAGTCTCTGGTGGGGATGGCCCATCAGCTCTGCAGAACCACTCTGCCCTTTTTGTGTGGACACCCAGGAGTCGACCACCTCCTCCTTCAACCTTGTTCGTGCCAGCGATCTCCAGAGCTAGTTCAGAGCCTGCAGCCTGAGCACCGAGTCTCATGCTAGGTGAGGTGAAACAACTCTCTGCACCTCTTCTCTAACACGCTCCAGACTGTGCCAAGGCAGAACTTACCGGCAGGAGGTCTCAAAGGGAGCACTTTCATTGGCAACCAGCTTTGTGTGGCTGCAGGCAGTCTCGGGGAAGACAGGGCCACTGTCCATGTGGGCATGGTAGTGCCCTCCTTGGTCATAGCGCACAACCTGGAGGGGCTCGCTGTGCTCCACGATCTCGGGGGGCAAGCGAGTCAGACGCATTACCCTGAGGAAGAGGAGAGCAGAGCAGGTGAGGGGAATGCACCATCGCCCTGGTCGGCCACTACTCCCAAGCAGGTAACGAATCCAGAGAAAGAGAACCCCCTTCCCCGAGAGACTGGAGAGACAGGTGGGCTGCAGCAGCATGCCAAGAGATAACTAGGTCCTTACAGATCTGCTGCATCGCTCAGAAAGTCCTCGTCAAGGTTAATAAAAAAACTCAAAACCAAACGGTGCATCTCCAGCAGGACTGCTCTCAGGAAGACTTTGCTTGCTCATCAAGATCCTTTGTGTGTGTGTCCCTGGAGCCTTCATGTGCCATCTCATCGCTTCTCTGGACTCCTGCTCACCACCTACAGACCTCGGGGACAGGGCAAAGCACAGGGCCCCTGCTGAGAGGGAACGAGAGACTAACTCTAGGAATGTTCTTGTCACCTAACTCACCTTTCCCTGTTGCCTTTTCAGCAGCCTCTCCCCAGGGCAGAGGGGCACTGGAAGTGATCAAGGAGACCGGAGCCCTCCTGCTCTGGGATTTTTCCGCTGCTACATCTGAGATCATCCCCAAGGCAAGCAGGTACGTCTTGAGACCTGCCAAAGAACACTCCGAGCTCTGAGAACCTGGACCAGTGAAGCCCTCGGGGCAGGTGCAAGAGGAATGACAAAGCCCCTCCAGGCACCACATGGTCCCAGGGAGGACTAACAGCCTCCTTCAGCGCTGTGTCTTCATATCCTCACAACAGTGGCCAAATGAAGAGCGTAAAAGCAGTATGCTGATGCCTGTGTGCACTGGCTAACTGGCACAGAGAAGGTGGCAGCCACAGTCTGCTCTAATCAAGCCAATATGTGACTCCATTCTCCCTCTGGAATGCACTGAAGAAAAGGAGTGGCCAACAGCCGTTTTCAAGCCTCAGGACAGATTTTACCCACCCATGTTCTGAGTGAGGACCAGCAAGAAGAGAGTTTCCAGCCAATTATCTGGCACTCAGCACGGCTAAGTGATTTGGCCTGCATGCTGGGTTCCAATGCTTCCCAGCAACAAATCTGAGATGAAGGGAAGGGCAAGAGTTCTACCGGCTGCTGTGAGCTGCTCTGTGATACTTGTGCTCAAAGGATTAAACTAAGTTGGCTTACTTGAGGTGAAGCTGTGCTTGTTAAAAAGTCAGCTCTGAACAGCTGAGACAGATTTCAGTGAAATGCATGAGTAACTACAGCAAATGACAGTAACTGTTGGCACCCAGACAGCATTGGAAATGGGCAGTTTCTCCCAGTAAGCTCATTTACTAATTAGAAAGAATTACTTCATATAATGCCAAGTCTTCTTGGTTTTATAGGGCTGTTCCCAAAAGTGAATGGAGATGCTGAAAGGTTTGATTTTTCTTTTTCCTTTTCCATGGGACAATACAAATTCTTGTTCTAATGGAAACCTCCTCTCCCCATTTCGTATCTGTGTTCATTGCTCTTTATACTCCAAAGACTTTCAGGCAATTAGGAAGTGTGAATATTAGCAAGTCTGCTACTGCCTCTCCCAGCACAGGTGGTCCTCATGCCTGCACAAACCCAACCACCCCTCAGCTGCCTGGCCCTTACCTTTGCCGTATGGCTCTCATGACCTGGTGTGCGCCCTCGCCCTGGTACAGCCAGGTGTGCTGGCTATTGCGCACCAGGTCGCTCATCTTCACCTTCTGGCTTCCCATGTACTTGTGGAAATCACGAATGTTCAACTGTTTGAACTCCTCCAAACTCAACACACCTATGGGAGGACAGGAAAAGCCAGCTGACTCTGCTGCAGGTCTTCTTGGAGGCCTGTACTCAGAGAAACCACCAGCTGAGGGCACTGCAGAATGTGCCTTCCTCAAACAAATGCCATTTGGGGTCCACCACTGTTCCCACCATGGGCTGCACCCGGCCAGAATGTGCAGGATTACAGGTCCCAGCAATGCTCTTGCCTTTAGCAGAGTAGAGGGCATGCAGCAACTTGCAAAAGTGAACCATTGGCTGCCATGCAGGGGCAGAACTGGGACAGGCAAAACACCATTTTGAACTTTGAAAAGCTCCTAAAACACACAAAAAGAAAACAGCCACTGCAGTTCCAACATCTGTAGTGTCACACCTAAAAAGCCTGTGCCACCTGATGCCTCGGGGCTTGTTCTTAAATAACTAAACAGACACATTAAAAGGCAGAGCAGGACACCTCAGACCACATTTCCTACAAAACCTTTCGTGGTGATTTACAAATGCCAACCCCCAAACAAGCAGTGCAGTCTTCTGCATTTGTGTAACTGCAAAACATGAGCTAGAAACACAACAGAGCATGATCCTGTGCAAGTAGAAATAACAGAAAAGTGAGAGGTAAAAAGTGGCTTCTACTAAAACAGGTGTTTCTTTGTTTGGACTCAGCTGGACTTGGCAAGGGATGGACTTTTGCCTTTGTCAGCTTCAGAAAAGTCCTCACATTGGTTGTTTCCTCTTTCTGGAGAAGAAGCAAAGCTCTGCAATGGGGATCAGGTCCAAACAGCATGTGGAGTGCGGCAGTGTGCTGCCCAGCAGCCAGCACACATCATGGCTGCAACTGGAGCTTGTTCAGGCAGCGAACCCAGTGCTGCTGCGGTGCCAGCTCTGCTCCGTGGGCACACAACATCCTCCAGCAGGGGGAAGGACCAGCCACCAGGGTCAGCCTGGGACAGTGGCGACCAAATGATCTACATCATTATTATTTCCAGTGTCTTGCTGTCCCTACTTCCCCTTAATCCATGTGGTCTTGGATGACGCAGTGCCACATCCAGGTTGTGACCTGGTCTCTCGGTGTCATGTACCAATCTAACAAGAGAGGGAAGCAGCTCGCTGGAAGCAAGGTCCTGCCAAGAGCACTTCAGCAGGACCTTTCATTTGTTAATGTCCAGAACAGTGGAAAAGCCACTGAGGACTCAGTCATACGCTCCTACCCCTGCCAAGCATACCACCAGCTTGGAGGAGTAGGGCATGGGGTGCCCTCCGGATATTTAGGCATTCACAAGGGCACTGCTTCAATGCCAAATCAGCTCCTCCTGCGCAGCTCTCAACGTCAGGTCACTGAAAGAGAGCGTGCAGAGCTTGTGTGTTCACTTAATATGATTAGGAAATAGAGAGTTGCTTAATTGAGGCCACTCTAATTAGAGCAGCAGAGGTTAGAGTACATGTCCGGACCAGCGAGAACCCTTTGGAGATTGAAGACAGGAGAGGCAGAAGTGGCCTCATGTAGTTCAGGGCAGAGAGGGGGGTCAGTAATGAAGGATGACCAACAAGACCACCCTCACCTCCACTTATTCTGCCAGTGATGGAGGGCTCCCAGCCTGCTGCAGAATTCTCCCTAAAAATAGGAGGGGAGCAGAGCTTGCACCTTGACAAAAGCTATGTAGTCAGAGCTAGGTCTGTGTCTCAGACCATGGCAGCAGAAGCTCATCCTGAAGGTTCTGTTACAATGGGGCACAGATCAAGGTAGGTCTGACAAAGGAGAGGGTCTGTGGGGTTATATTTTGGTCCTGCTTCTGCAAGATGCAAGCCCAGGTGGTGGAACTAGTCTACTGCTAGACTGGAGCGGAAGGGCAGGAGTGCTGCGATGAGAGGTTTACATTGATTTTACTTTTCTGTGAGGGTCTCTGAAGCAGTGTTACTTTGCTTTGAAGAACACAGCTAGAGAAACAAGCTTGGGCATGGACACAGCTATTGCTCTGCCCCACGTGGTTGTGTGAAGCATCCAGCATGCTGGCAGTGAAGGAATTCCTACGGAGCTGCTCTTACCATTCCCATCAGGATCAGCCTTGACTGCAGAGTACATCTCCCGGATGTTTTCGGGGGTCATCCACCTGCCATTCCCAAGACGGGTGTGGGTCAACACCTGAAATTCATAAATGGATCAATGCTGGGCACTGGTGCTGCTGAAACCCAGAGATTCCCTCTCTGCTTGGCGTCTGGCGAGTGCTTCTCTGCAGCGCATCAGCCAGCCAGGCGTCAGCACATCTCTCCAGAGAGAAGATTGCAGTGAGCATCATCTGGCAGCCACATGCAGTTGTGGCTGATGGGTGTTGCTATTTCCAGTTTAGATCATGGCAAATGACTGCTGAGACTCAGTTAACCAGTTTTGACATGGAGGGAGCACAGCTCTCTTGAAGGGAAAGTAAAGCTAAAAGAATGTTTTTACTGGTCTAAGACAAGGGCTTGGAATAAAATGCTTCCTTTCCACATGGCCAGAAAGCTGGTGTATCCTGGAGAGCTCTCAGCAGGCTCTGACTCCCAGAGAAAGGAACTTTGCCCTGTTTTGTCACTGGTGTAGCTCTCCACACTCCACAACACTTGCTGTCCATAGGATAGCACACACCCAGCCTGGGAGCCTGGGGAGAGACATCCTTGAACTGCCAGTGCCTGCCATGGTGCACCCTGCCATACAGCTCAAGGGTGCTGAAGAGCTGTGGACAAGGTGCTCATTATCACCTTCTGGGCTCATTAACAGGGGTGGCTTTGCTGGTGTCTTGTCAGCACAGTCTGCTCCCCACAGGCTGCACAAAGCTGTGCCACACTACAAACTCACTGCCTTGGAACACCCAGTAAGAGGAAACCCACAGCACAAGGAGTGTTTTACCCAGCATACTGAACAACACACACCTCCTGCCTGTGCTGTTACCTCTCAATAGCATGACAACTGCAAATACTGACCAGTGTGTACTGGGGTCTGGCTCTACACAAGCACATAAGTAATGAAGGAGCCATCTAAAGAAGGGACCTGCCACAGAGTCCTGCAGCAAACCTCCTCTGGTCTGTCCTGTACTCTACCTCTTTCAGCTGCAGCTGCCCATCCTGATTGTGGTCCAGCAGATTGAAAATGTCCATCTGGCTGATTTCTATCATTTCCATGGCTTCCTCATAGTCATCTGTTGGTAGAATCTGGCTCTTCTGCAGCCCCTTCAGCTGTGCCAGATGGACGATGAGCTTGCACTCTTCCTCTGTCAGAAAATCAGGAATTTCTGCAGCAAAAGTGTGAGCAGCAACAGAGAGTGAGGAACTGATACTGTGGGACCCAATTCCAATGGCAGGCCACTCAGAGGAAAACAGAACCAAACAAAACAACAAAGAGTGGGTGGGGAAACTGAGGATTTGTCTGAATTTGGGACATTCAAACCCATCCACTCTTCCACAAGAAGAGCTCCTAAAGAGCATACAGCACACACCTGGGCTACTGGAACTGGGTATTTTTACAGCAGCAGTTCCTAAATGTTTGGATCCAGGGGTCAAGCCCTTAAACTCTCTGGCAGATAGCACAATGGACAAAGGAGTGAGCAAACGTGCTATCACTGCGTATTATCACTTCAAAGGTGATATGTGGATCACAGTTTACAGGAAGGGAGGCCAAAACTCTTTATGATGGGCTGTGGTGATGGCCAGGGTTTCCTGCTTCCTTGCCCTCATGTGGAGAGGGTGGTGTTTTGCACAGAACCTAACACCTTTCAGGGGAAAACATCACAGTGCTCTGCTATGAAACTCAAACAGAAAGGAGACAACTTCCAAACTTATTCTCACTCATTCCCTTGATCCCCCACTAAAAATGGACTTCAAACACAAGATTAATGGGGAAGACACTGTACATGGTGGATGCCATGCTTCATATCCAGGCAGCACTCCAGTATCACTGGCTTTCCTTTGCAGCACACCACCAGCAGCAATTGGGCAATACCAGGATCCCAGGGAAATTTAATTGCAAAGAAATCCACTGATGACTAGGAGGCTAAGAAGTGTCTAGCTGCACAGTGCACACAGTTGTGAAGCACTAGTGAGGTCCCATTCCATAACATAGCTATTCTGTGTCCCAGCAGATTGAGAACCACCAAAGCAGGACAAGATTAAGTGCTCCTAGTCCCAAGGCCCTGCTCTCTGAACTGCAATCTCCTAGAATTCCTAGGTATGGGCCATGGACACAGTATGGATTCTATGATCTTAAAAGATCTTTTTCAACTGAAACAATTCCATGATTCTATGATTCTAACTACAGCAGCAATCCTCAAAGAGGGGAAAAAAAACCAGTCAATTACTTCCATGACCTTAAATCAACCCTATCAGGTCAAACTGTCAATAAGCTGCTGGCTCCTGGGTCAGTGCAGACCAGAACTGGAACTGTAGAAAACAAGAAGTTCCTGGGAAGCCCCAGAAACACAATGCAGCCAGCTGTATCCCTAACACCCTCTGAGGAAACCATTTCTGCCACAGTCCTTGTGCCAGGGGATGCTTCAGAGCCAGAGCTTCCACTGACCAGCTTGAACCTCACGGCAGGGCACGGGGTCCGACTGAACCACGCGCGCTGGCAAGCGTGCTCCCAGCATTTCCCATTCCCCCAGCTGGGCTACAGTAATGATGGCTTCCGGAATCTTAATTACATGCTGGAGGAAGGGCAATCCTGCTCTTCAGCAGCAGTAAGGGGATTGTGCAGTGCAGTAAGAATTCTGTCAGACAGAAAGCCTGCTCTGTCAGGCAGGTTGCAAGGTGAGGGGCCTGCCAGCTCAGCGCTGCCAATCCGGTCTGCAAACAACCTGGCTCCACAGCTGCAAATTAGTTCCTCTCTATCCTTAGCTCTCTGAAACAGTTAACTTCTGGCTGTGAGACCATCCTATCTCCCTGCCTGCTCAACAATGGATCCAGCTAAACAAATGCCCTCCTAATTGACTTTGAGCAACACTTGATTGCTTTTACAAAAAACAAAAGGGAGAAAAACATTGGGGTTTATGAAATAATGACTAATCCTGGAGCAAGAGAAAGGGGATGCGTTGGAGCACTGGTGTCAAACAGAGATTCAATCTTGGCTTAAAGAGCCCCAAGACACACGGGCCAAGTCATTCATCCCTCCCCAACTGCCCTCATTTCCACACCTGCTGATCTAAGCCAAACCCCTGCTAAAATCCAAACAATCAGGGCCACTGGCAAACAAAAATTGGAGCATTGTCTTCCCCATGAGGGCTCTGAAAAGGCCGCACTTAATGAGGATGGATTGACAGAGAGGTGGCTCCAAGGCTATAAAAGGCATCCCACAGTTGGGAGCAGCTCAGTCCGGGGTGCGCTGCCTGTTCGTTTGCTCCCAGCTAGCTCTGAGCATGGTCAGGACCCACCGCAGGCACCCCTCGAGGTCGGCTGGCCCATGGCTGCTGGGTGTCCCATGGCTGCTGGGTGTCCTGGCACGCCTGCTGCTCTGGGGCTCTCCAGGAGCCTGGGCGAGCTACCTGAGAAGATCCTCCAGCTGCACACCCATTCCACACCACATGGCCTTGTGCTATGATATCGGCTACTCTGAGATGAGGATTCCCAACCTGCTGGAGCATGAGACCATGCCAGAAGTGATCCAGCAGTCTTCCAGCTGGCTGCCTTTGCTCGCCAGGGAGTGCCACCCAGATGCAAGGATTTTCCTCTGCTCCCTCTTTGCACCGATCTGCTTGGACAGGTAAGATGTTTTTGCAAGTTATTTTAGCTGTAGCAAGTAACATTCCCCAAGAGTGCCACCGTGTTTGCCTCCTGAGAGAAAATGTGTGCAGTGTGATTCCTGCAGTTCCCAAGAAGCCCAGCTGCCCCTCCTGGCAAGGGGCAATTGGATTTCCCAGCAGGATCCTTCCCTCTGAAAGTGAAACACGAGTCTTTCATCTCGCTGGAGCAGAAACATTATGTTCCCTCCTCCAGATTGTCCTGCTCACCCACCCCAGGCACAGCTGCCGTCTTCCCTGGCTGCACCCCTGGCATGGCACAGTAGCTGCTGGCACCCACCAGCCTCACCCACCTTCCATGCAGCCCCTCATTCTCAGCTCTTGTCTTCAACATGTAGGGGGGTTTCTCAGACTGAATGCCAGCAGCAGAGAAAAATCCTGAGTTTTGTGTGAAGCCATCAGAGTTGTTAAGTGGGTGTCTAAGTAAGCACCAGTAAAGGTAAGCATCCTTTGCACACCTAGAGGTCTCCAAGAGAGGGAAAGGGCTTCCAGCAGCAGCCTCTGTTGAACAGCCTCATCCCTTCTGTTCTCAGAAATTCATTGTTTGCATCCTGGGCATGAAATGTTCAAAACACACCAGAGATCCCACTAGAGCTCTGCTAGCACTACAATGTGCAACACAGCCATGTTCAGCCACAGGGCGGTGCCAGGGCTCGACCCTCAGCCTGCCGCCAGGAGTCCAGAGATGCTGCCCTTCTCATTCCCTCCCCAGGCTCATCTACCCCTGCCGCAGCCTGTGTGAAGCTGTCAAGAGAAGCTGTGCTCCAGTCATGGCTTGTTATGGCTACCCCTGGCCTGAAATCCTGAACTGCAACAAGTTTCCTGCGGATCATGAACTGTGCATCGCAGCAGTCTCCACGGACGAAAACTCCTCGAGCAGGAGAAGTAAGCTGGGTTTTTTCCTCATATGTTTTCCCACGTGTAACACTCTCAGAAGGATGGGTCTGTGCCTTCTTTTTATTCCTAATGTTTCTGGGTTTAAGCTGTATTAAAAAAACCCCCAACAAACAGTTTATACACTGCAGTTTTGTTCTCTGTGGGAGCTCCACTGTGCCTAGAAAATCAGCATAACATTGACTGCAGCTTGTTCCCCTCTCTACTGTATTCATTAGCTCCCCGGGTGCCATCAGACCATGCAGGGTTTGGGACAGGGAGAAGGAGTGGCTGTGAAAGCCTAACACCCAAGCACAGCATGAGAGCTTGTGGTGTGCAGGCTCCAGGCAGTGAGATGTGCTTCCAGCAGAGCCAAGGAGCTGCAGCCCTGATGTTTAAAAAACCCAAAACATGCAGAAAGAAATGTTTTGCAAATCTTCTCTTTAAACATTAAGAAACAGCACAAAAGGGCATGAGCCTCTGCAGACATGAGTTACACGAGGAAAAAAAGTCATTAAGGTTGAAAGACTAAATTAAACACCAGTTACTGCTGAACACTGTGTGTGACTCAGGAGCAGATAAGGAGAGAACAGATGCCTCGTTTCAGCATCACTGGGTGGGACTCTGACCATACCAAAGGCTTTACTGTTTCATCCAAACTAGAACTCTTCATCAGGCGTTTTCACTGTGGATTTAACATGCAGCAACACACACCAGCTTAAACAAAGCACAACAAGCAGTGTCTGCCCCAGCCGCAGGAAGGAGAGCTTAACATCTCCCACCTTACAGCCTGAGCTGTCTCTCAGGGACTGGGCAGAAAGCACAACTTGGGAACAGCAAGCCACCACTCACAGATCTCAAAACTTCATTGTGCCTTCTCAAGTGGAGCTTGACAAGGGCAATACAACCACATTTCTGTTACAGCAGTGCCCCGAGCCAGCTGCAAGGACTGTGAGCTTGAGGAGGCCAGTACTGCCAGGGAGATCCTGGAAAACCTCTGCACCAATGACTTTGGTAAGTATCTCTCCTTTTCCTCTCAGTTGCTGCCATTTCCTGCAGCAAAGAGTGACAGAAATAAGCTTTGCCATAACAAATTGCCTTGGAGGAACTGCATCTTTCACGGCAGATGCCAGAGATTTTCATGTCCCAACTTACCTGTAGGGTAGAAGTAGGGCCCAGCTCCATGCAGCACCAAAGGTGCACCTGCTTTATTTCTGTGGGCCATGGCTTGGTTTTGGTCTGTGGCTGCTAAATACAAGCCCTGCTCTGGTTTTCCTTTGGAGACCAACATTTCAATCAATGTTTATAAAAACCCTTGGCAAACTCCATGCTAGGTATTTCAAACTTCAGTACCACTGTTCTAGCAATGCAACTCTCCTTCTCCTAGCCTGCCTCTGCTCAGTCAGCTGGCAGGAAATTTTCAAGACACTATCCTGAATTCAGGCACAAACTTCATGGGGAGAAAAAAGCAAAGTTTAAAATCCTGGGCAGCTGTCAATCTTTACACCTCTTGAAACCTCTGCTCACAGTCAAGTAGTTTGCACAAGACCAGGACTTGGATGCACCCACTTGCTAGTGCCCCTGCTTCCTACAGGGTTTGTGCCCATGCAGAGGTGCTGATATGCCTTTGACATTCTCATGGGGGAAGGCAGAGTGAGAAGAACAGTGCTCAGTACTGGATACTAACCTCAGACAGGACCTTTTACATGTACACTGCAATTACAAGAGCTTGGATGGGTGTGTCACCACATTACAGAAACAGCAAGAAAGCCTTGCCCTGCCTGGGTCTATTAAGTAGGTAAGAGCCACGAAGCGTAAACCAAACTAACCGCTCTTTTTCCACTCCCTGCAGCAGTGAAAATCCGAATCCTGAGGAAAAATACAACCACCACCATCTCAGACTTCGACCTGGACCCTGGCAGGGTGGAAGTCCTCAAGCACGGCCCACTTCTTAGAACTGAAATCCCTGCCAGGCTCCAGCAGTGGCTGGACATAGATGCCACCTGTGTACACAACATCATGAGAGGCACTCACACGGGGGTCTTTGTTGTAAGTGGTGAAGTGCAGAGCGACAAAGTGGTGGTGAACAAGGCCTATGCCTGGCAGAAGAAGAACAGGAACCTGCACCAGGCAGTGCGCAGGTGGAAACATCACCGCTGCCCCGAACAGGCTGGCCGGAAGGTCTGAGAAACCTCCCTTCCCAGAGTAAGAACCTGCTCCCCTCCCTATGGCTAGAAAACTCCTTTCCCTGGCAGCTGGTCTTTTGAAGATGTTCTTAGGTGGTCCAAAGCAGTCTTAGTCCACAGGTAGGGCCTCCCTACAGATCCCCATTTTACTGAGACAGAGCTTAAGGATGCTGATTCCTCTTGCAAGGCTCTGCAGATCCAGGACTTGCCAAGCACAGCTTTGTGTAGGATCTAGCGTCACAGCGAAACAGAACTCTGCAGGCAAGCACAAACTAGAAGAGACCTTTACTAACAGGTCCTTGTACTTATTAACATCAAAGCTGACAGCCATTTCAGCTTCATCATTTGACACTGATGCTGCCCAAGTGCCTGCTTGCTTCCTCTCCAGAGAGACCACATGGAAGTCTTCCCAACTGCTAAGTGATGCTTTTTGTGTAATGGAGCAAATACTTTATACTTTTGAATAGTCTGATGCAACTTAAGCGGGGAGGCACCCACCCCAGCAATGCCTGGCCCCTTAAAAAATGAATGATAACAACTCTGCTCTTGAGCAGTCACTCAGGCTGTCCCTTCAGCTCACTGTGCTGAAAGCTGATGAGCAATCCACACAGGTAAAAGGCCAGCAAGGCAGGAGAAGCACACAACAAAGACAGCTGAGGGTTTCTGCATAGCAGGGAAAACCATTTTTTTAACACCAGAAATTCAGTTTGAGCCAGAAGATACTGGTAACTGGGGAACTACTGAAGATATCAAGATACTACAAGGGCCTTGAGGAAGAGCAGAGCAGAAGACATGAGATGTTTAAATCTCTGTTTTGCTGACCAAACAGCAGCTTTGCTTGGGACTTGAAGGTGAGCCCCAACCACAGCACAATAGGAGCTACTTGCAGTTCTGGCAAGTGTGGGGGGGAGAAATGTTACACAGCCATCTGGGCTTCTACCTGCAGGCAAAGAAGATAGAAAAGGTGGCAAAACACAGACTTGCCATGCTGTCTCAGCTCGCTCTCAAACCTAAGCAGGGACTTAAATTCCCTACAGGGGTAAACACAGCTACAGACCGCAGAGCAGAGAACAGCAATCACCCAAAGACGACGAGTTGGATCTCTGCCGCCTGACAAAGCTCCATCCGTGGGAAGCTTCCCAGGCTGGATTAAACTTGGGACTGAAATAAGAAAATATGAGGAGAATGGCCTGCGGTCTGGGTTGTGGAGAGAGACACCCTGTTAGCTGGAGACACACTGCCTCCCTGTGCTCGTAAAGCACACCAACAACCCACGACATGATCTCTTCAGATTTCGTGTGGGCTGAGGCGAGCACTCAGACACACCGAAATTCATCTGCGCCGTGACATTTGTGCAGGGATTACTTCTATTCCCTGAGGCTCAGAAGAAAAACCACAGTGAGAGTTCCTATTTTTATTCCTCTCCACGGCCTTGTCTTGCAAACTGCCGCCCAATCCACAGAAGCCTCTGCCAGGTGGTCCCAGCGATGGCAGCATCCTCTGAACAGACTGCGTTTGGAAAACATGACAGAACCCATAAAAGCTCTGAAGGTTGAAAAGGCTTTGTCTGATATTTGTTTTCCATTAACAGGGTTATTTGATTACTAGTGTTTCCCAACTAAAAAGTGCACAGATGGTCTGACTTACAAGCTTTAGAAATTATGTCTTGTAGCCGGAGGGGGGGTGGGGGGGAAAGCAGAGCAGGGACTGTTTGATAGCTCTGTGAAATACACTTGGGTTCGATGCAGAGGACTTACCCACATTTCAAAAACAAACCACAGGTTCCCCTGTGGTGCACAGGGCCATGCTCCACAGCACAGAGCTCACATTAAATCATTATGAGCCATCCACTGCTGTGGTCCCACAACAGCCTGCTCTGCTGAAAGCAAAGATCACAGACCAGCAACTTAGTTCTCTTAAATTGGCTCTTATGTGCCACAACAATTGGTGTTAAGTAAAATCCCCAGAAATTCAAGATTCCTGCTTTGCTATCAGCTTCTGGGTTTGTCTAACACAACCAGTTTAAATACACATTTCCACTAATTTAAACAACAGAGATGCAATAAATTAGGGGTTTTTAACTAGCTGATTTAGATTGGTACTGTTTGCATAGATAGCCTCTGGAAGTCTTTTAAAGTCAGAGCTGGCTCCTGGCAGGTTCATCCGGGAGATAAGAGCTGTCTTGCAACTTGCAGTTTCTAAATAAGGGCCTCCTTATCAGAGGACAACAGAGAACAGGCTCATATGGCATCTCAAACGTTGACTGTCTATGATAGCATCCTCAGGGAGCAAAGATTCCTCCAGAACTGATGGAGGTGCCAGAATGACAAGCTAAAAATCATGGCATTAGCGCTGCCAGGACCAGGCTGCCTTCTATCAGCTCCAGCACCTTCCTTTCAGGCCAGGATCAGCTCTTTAAGGGGTACCAGCAGGGTAGAGAAAAAAATCCCAGAGCAATTGGCCCAGACCATAGTTCTGGTAATGACTTCAGCTTTGCAATCACTAGGGGTGTCAGCTCCAGCTCGGTGTGTCTGTTTACTGAATGCCAGACAGAAATCCACATCAAAATGTACCAACCATGAGTACTGCAGATGTAGAAATGACAGAAGAACTCTGCCTATTTCTTCCACATACTTATTGCATTAAAGGAGTTTAATAAGAAACCTGTCTGATTCGTGGCCAGGCTTTCAGTGTACAGAATCTATTTGGATTCAGAAAAAAAACCCCTCTTTTTATCTATTACTGAGAAAGCATCTAAAAGACTCAATGCAATTTTCTCAAGAGACAAAAGGTTCCCTGATTTTGCAGTAGTGGGAATGTGGTAATCATCTGTTCCAAAAAAAGTTAATTTATATATTCTCAGTAGTCCTCCAGAACACAGAGTTCAGTTATTTAGACTCTATCAGTCACAGCAAAAATCACAGAAGGGTAAAGAAGGTTTAAAATGTATCTGATGTTATGTGGTTGTGTATCAGAGCAGCCAGAACAGGATGCAAAACAGTGCAAGACATAGTGGAAGAAAGACATGGAATCTATCAGCTGTCCTCTTCCTCACTTCCTCAGCACTAAAGCACCAAGACTATAAACTGCTTTATCATCATTTATTACCAAAAGTTTGGGGATCTCAGGTCCTTTCCTAATACTGAGCAGCTTTTTCAAGGTCCTCTTCAGCGATCTGCTGTCTACTGTATTTTAAGGGAATCTGGAAAACCTAGAAAGGTTAATCTACCAAATTCTTTTAAGTGGACCATCCAGAACATGTAACCTCTGCAAATACTGTGTCAAAACAGCTTAAACAAAATCAATATCTTTTTAACGCAGCCTCGAGGAAAAGCTGCACAGGGAGGCAAAGCAAACACAGGAAGAGTCATTTTCCCGTCAGTGGGTGTAAGACAGCGGCGGGTGTCAGACAACCCCCCCGCAGCTGTCACAGACCCCTCGCCGTTAGGGCTGCAGCAGTGGATGCTGACAGATCAGCGAGGGCAGTGGGAAACCCTCCAGACCTGCCCACCAGGACCAGCGGACACCGCTCCCACAGCCCCGGTACCGGCTGCCGGCCGGGCCATTACCCCACGGGCCAGCCCCGGGGGAGGCGCCGAGCCACCCGCCTGCTACCGGCGTCCCTGGGGGCCGGTGCTGACCTACCAGCGACGAGGAGGCTAGCGGTGGTTGGGGGTGGTGGAGGCAGTGGGGCTGGTACTCACCGAAGAGAAGAGGCTTGAGGCTGAGGGTACGCACGGCGTGGGTCCTGCCAGGCAGCAGCTCCACTCGCTGCGTGTGGCCCACCTGCGGGGAGAGCTGCGGTGAGCGGCGGCGCGGCCCCAGCCCCGACCCCAGCCCCCCCAGCGCGGCCTTGCCTTGATGCCCTCGAGGCGCGGGAGGGCGCGGGTGGGCGGCGGCGGTGGCGGCGGAGGGGGGGCGGCGGCGGGTGGCCCGCCGGCCTCACCGGCGCTCAGGTGCACGAAGAGCAGAAGACCCAGCACATTGAGGACATAGAGGTGGGCGAAGACCATGAGGACGAGGAAGTAGGGCCGCGAGCAGACGGGCCGCGGGCGGCCCCCCGGCGGGCCGGGCAGCGGGGGACCCTCTGCCCGCGATGCCGCAGCCGCCGCCGCCGCCGCCGCCATCGCGCCCCGGGCCCGCCAGGCCTCGCGCGTCACCCCGGCAACCACCTGGCGTCTTGCGTCACCGCGCCGCGGGGCCCCGTGGAAGGGCGGGGCCTCGGCAGGAGCCAGCGGGTAGAGGGCGGAGCCAGAACCAACGGGGCGGAGCCAGCGGCGGCGAGGAGCGGCGTTGGGCTCTGCCCTCCCTTTTTCCCCCTCCAAGAAAAGCCAAGACACCACCGAACTTACAAAGTCACAATTTATTTGAAATAAACCAAGGGCACAGTTCTGGCAACCGTCTCCCAGGCGGTTTTAGCCGCCCCTGCCCCTCTCCAGGGCCTGTGAAGAAAAGCGAGGGGTGGCAGCAGCAATGCGGATCCCCCCGAGGCCGTGTTGGGGTGTAGCACAGTCCCCCCCTCAACATTATCCCACAACTTGAACCAGACAGGGGTGAGGAAAGAATTCCCAGAACAAATGCCTCATTTAAAAATAAAGTTCTATTTTTTTTGTCACCTGCTTAAAAAGTCGAAAATTTAGAGTGCAAGACTATAGTACAGAAACCTTCTGCTGCCCCCATCCCCACGGGCACGGCCCCTTCACCAGCAGGCAGAGCAGCAGTCATGCAGTTTGTGATCAGTAGAAAAAAATTTGTTACAGTCTGGGAAGCCTGAGGACTATTAGAGATGAGGCAGCCAATGCATTAACATAAGCGAAACTGAAATAAAAGAGCATTTGATACAAGGATGAAGAGGTGTCAGGAAACAAGTGCAAGGAGGAAAAGAAAAAACAAAGTGAGAAAAAACAAAGAAAAGAAAAAAAAGAGAGGTCAAACATTCCAAATCTGTAGCAGTAATTCACCAAAGGGAAACATGTACCTCAGAATTAATGGCTCATGAGCCACTTGCTATTCACTTACATTCAAATAACTTGCTGGCTTGAACAGGGCTGTGTTAAAGGGGGAAAAGCTGACCTTGTCTTGGCTTCAAGAACTCCCATTTCCCTCCTGTCACCTGCCTCTCAAGCAGTGTCAGCCACCTCATAGTGCCCTGTGCTGTGCACGTTTTGTCTTGACACCAATAGTGAAGTCACCCTGCCTGGGCAGCAAAAGTCCTGCTGTTTTCCCAGCATATAGAGACGGGATCTGCATGTGCAAACCAGGACTTCCACCACCTTCAGAAAGGGTGTTTTGTAGACTTTTAAAACAAACAGAACTGCTAACAAAGGGCTAGTTTCAGAAGACTTGAAATAATTTAGGGGGTGCCCTGTGCAATATTTATTCCTGTTCCCCGGCCAAGCAGCTCAGCAGCCTGTTCAGAATGTTTGGCCACAGCTATATGGTCTAGCTTGTCTACAAACAAGGATTCATAGCAAAGCATTTTGTGGGGGCATGGGAGAGAAGAGGAGGGAGGGAGGGTGAGAGAGACAGACAAAACCCCATTCTCATCTAGCTCAAAGCCGGACAGCTGTATAACAGAAGTGAGAATTCTTTGGGATTAAGAAACTCCATATACCTGTTCTACAAAGAGATTAGTTGTTATGGTAGTCACATTAGACAAGAACACCAGCTTTTATCCTAATTAGTACTTTGTACATTACATTTTTAAAGAATAATTTAAACATTGGTTCTACACTCTGCAAACTGCTGGGGCTCAGCACGCTTCCCCCAACACTATCCTTTCCCCTGGGTCCAGTGTGCCCAGACCTTGACAATCATTTGGGAAGGGGAGAGGAAGGAAGAGACTGACCTCTGGAATATATCACAAAGAGGGTATTAAGAGGCTGCTGGTAAGAGCAGGAGAGGGAATGAAGTCAGGAGACAGCAGCTGGAGCAAGGACATATGTACCTTTATAGCTCCATCTGAGAGGGAAGACAGAATGGGACAGAGGAGGAACACCTGGAGCCACAGGTTCAGAGATCTCTTGTGCAGCAAGCAGCACTGCTCCCTGCCTTCCACACTTCCTGGCTCCAGCCACCTCTCTAAAACACTGATCTACCTTCAGCCACTTCTGTTGTAAGCCTCACTCCACTAGCCAGCAGCTCCTCAGCAGTATGTTCCCCTGTTCTCTGAGGGTACATCCCACACCAGGGAAGAGGGGGAGGAAGGAAAAGGCCTCTCAGCTTGCCATTTTCTGCTGTGTACAACAAGCATGGCCACAGGATGAGCTCCTACGGCAGCCACTCCACTTCTAAACTGACGCATCTCTCTTGTTAAAATCCACCTGCCCAACTACACATGCTGCAAATACCTGGGGCAAGGGTCTCAGGTACATGAAAAAGGCTCCAACAGCAGATTTAGCTTATTCTGACATGAAGGAATTCAGTAATGTTCCCCCCTCCAGTTTAATCTTAATCAAGTGACATTGTATAAGAGCAATACAGGGAGGCATCAAAGGCAACACTTTCACATACAGCATTGAAGAGAATCCCATGAGTTCCCCACAGAGGTGAAGATTTCCTCAGATCCAAGACTCCAGCTCCACCTTACTGGCTGCAAACATGCTCCTGGTGCAGGTGACACACACGCCTGTGAAATCTTAACACATGGCCTGCTTCCTCTAGCAGACAGGCAAACATCAGCACTGAAGTGACCCTTTCCATGTTAGCCCCTACTAAGATGAACTAGGTTTTCATATTTTTTTTATTTTAGTGTATATTTTACATTAGAAAAAAGAATGTTAATAAAAAAAGCTCCACATGCTCCTAACAATCAGTTTTTCTGATAAGTTCCCACCAGTATCAATACTAATATACAAATAAATTAATTTTGCTAGTTTATTTTCTGCCTGGCTTGGTGCAGGCTCTGCACAAGCAGTGCACTTGTATTCAAGTGCCCGTTCACATTGCCAACATGTGCCAGGGAGTGTGTTGTACATAAAGAGTTTCTCCTCACAACGTAGCAGTGTTTAGCCCCACCTTGACAAATGGGATCAAATCTTCTCAGCCATGTCACCCAGCAGGCACAAATAATCTTTACCAGGCTGCATGGCACTGTTACAACGCGGATTGTTTCAATCTCCAAAAGCCCCAAGCCCTGCTTAACAACTGTGTGCTACTATTTCCTCATCACTCACTTTGGCAATACAACACCCTCCCAACAAAAACTAGTAAAGCAAAAAAAAAAAATAAAAATCTACATGGAAGACCTAAAATTTATCAAATGCAGAATCTGACCTGACTCAAAGTATATCCCCCAGTAGTAAACTGGTCTCTCCCCTACAATTCCTCTGTTTGCTTTTGTTTGTGTAGCAGGATTTTGCACAGCTGACTTAAAAGAAAAGAGATGTCACAGGTAATCATCTTAAGTCATGGCTGCTGCTGGTACCGTGGGGTCAGACACAGCAGCAGCCACTCTTTAACACCAGCCACTCTCCTCATGCAATACCGCTGCTACAATGCCCCGGTTAAAGGAGCATCTGGAAATGCAGCTGAGATATTTTGTAACCTCCCTTCAGCGCCCAGGAGGATTTTTTTTTTGGGGTCAGAGGAAGGGAGAGGGAGGGGGGGGAAAAAAAGCCCATTAAATTTACAAGCAGATTAAGGAAAAACACTCCACTGCCAATTTATTTTTAAAAAGGGTTGTGTGTTATTCTAAGGTTTGTTTGGATAATTGTACAACCGTTGAAAATTACATAAATTGTCATGATCTAATACTATGAACAGCCATTCAGAGAAAAACTCCCTCCCTTTCTGCAACCATCAAGGGCAGGAGGGAAATATCCCAGGAAATATGCCAATCTGAACTCTGGCCTCTAGCCTGGCAGAAACAGAAACAGAAAGATAAGAGAACAAACTTGACTAAGATGTGATGTTTGCATGTGTCTGACTTGCAAGGGGAGGGGTGGCTTTGTCCTTGGCCGTGTTCTCCCAGAGGCAGTGCCTGCTTATCCTGGTGAAGCTGCCATCACTTCACTCACTGCTCTCACCCCTGCACTTTGTCACTCCTTCCTTGTCTTATGTGTCATGGAAGTCTTTCAGCAGGGTCCTCCGTCTCTGCTCTGCTATGTGCATCTGATTCTCTAAGTCCTGGTAAAACAGAAGGTAGAAACTGTTAGCATGAACTCCCCCAGAGAAGAGCTCATTATCTTCAGGGAGAAGCTAAGCTCCAACCTGAGAAGCATCAACCTTCACATGCATTCTGGATCACAAGATTGCAGATACTTTTCCTTTTGACAGGAGCTCCCTCTGCAGTTACGTGGCTCCTGCTCTGTCTAAGAAGCTACACACTTCAGGAATCTGCTCTTCACCAGAGGGCTACATGCTGCATACTCCAGAGCCTTGCAAGACTCACTGCAGCCCTCTCCCAAAAGACAGTGAACACTCCACCTCTATAACATCTGCTGGCTAAAGGTGACTTTCTGGATCTAGTTTCTCAGAACATTCACCTGGCTGTCTTAGTGCTCCTGCGGAAGCACCAAGCCCAATAAACAAAACCTGGCCATCAGGCTCAAGCAAACAGAGCACTCACCCCTCTGTCATAGCTGTCTGCTCGCTCCACCTTCCATGAGAGATTTTCAATTTCAGCTTCCAGCTGGGCTTGTTGGTATTCAAACTACAAAGAGAAAAATTAGAGACAGCAACAAGAAACGAGTTCAGTGGAGCAGCTTAATACTACACACTACACTTCAAGTACAGAAAAATGTGTTCTGCTGACAGCTGTGCTGGCAGAGCAGGTCTGTGCTTCCACCTTCAGCTAGACAGCATCACTCCCCTTCCAGGAGTTTCTTGTGTATGCACTCCCCAGTCTGCATCCCTCAATCAACCCCGAAACCACTCTAAGTAACAAACATCTAACTCAGCTCATTTTGCCATAAATAGGACAGGAAATGCTCTCGTGAGCAGCTCTGCACGCAGAGCAGAGGGATTGTTAACCACTGCTGGGAGGAGCAACTTGTTCCACTGGCACAGTCAGATCCAGAAGAGAGTATCTGTCCACAGCCTCAGAGAATACATATAATGCTAAGGTGAAAGACTGGATAACAGGTTTTACTGGACAACTGAGTCAAAGAACCAATCTCTTCAGTGAATTCAGGGCTATTTTTGGACATGTTCAGCCAGTGGGATGCACCAAGCCAACAAGAAACTTACAGCAGGAATAAAAACTGAAGAGACATCCTGATTCAAGGCTGGGAAAGCTATCTTCCAGCATCTGTCCACATGAAATATGGCCCACAGCATTGTGATAAGCCTTACCAAGGAGCAAATGTACACTTCCAGCCTCAAAACATTGAATAAACTGCTCATTAGTGGAAGTGCAGTGAAGTGCCCTGGAAAGGCAATGTAATGCATCAGAGAACTGAGCTGCTGGTCAGTTCAAACTGAGGAGGAAAGGTGCAAACCCACCCATTGTCTGTCCTGTCCTTACCTAAAACTAGTATTTCAGACAGTGCCAAGCTTTGGAATTCAACCTAGTATGCTGCCAGCTACACCCAAAAAGCTATCAGAAGAAAATCAAGATCAAAATGCCTTACCAGTTTCTTTCTGGGGCCAGACTCCATGTAGTAGGCATATGGATATGTGTACTGCAGGGTGTAACGACACTGTTGGGGAGTGGAAAGAAGAGGGGGGGAGGAATAAAAAGGACAAGAATCTCAGAGTTGGAAGGCAGCAGAATCACATTCATCTGGTGACTACAGGCTAAGAAGCTACCTTCTGTCAATGATGAATGGACACTTAATGGTGGAATTATCTATACCTTCCTTGGAAGAAATTGTCTGGCTAAAGTGTAACTTCACAGAGGTTATTTCCAGATGATTTTTGACTAGCTTACATCCCTAGATCAGAAGTACTGTCCCACATACCCACAACCCCTAAGTTCCCTTTCTCATTTGGTGGTGTGAATTTAGCACTCTGGTGTGTAGTCTCTTCTCTGTGCCAAACAAGACATAGCTACCCACCTTTGCAAGTAGTTTTGCAGCATTTTGTAGGTATTGCCAGTCTATCCACGTTCCCAAGTTGTTCATAACTCTCTCTTGGATTTTCTCCTGGATTCGCTGGTACGTCTGTGCCTCCAGCTGTAGGCTTTTATTGTGATTCTCCCACTGCAAGGGGCAGGGAGACAGGAAAAGAAGACATAGCATGAGATGAGAGTACTGCTGCTGTAAAAGCACAAGCTCTAGCAAGCAGAAATTGAAGCGGGGCAGGAGTCCAGCAAGGCAAGACATGCTGTGGGAAAGAAGAGCAAGGCAGCACCTCCAGCAGCAAGTGGTGGAGGCTGTATATAACAGACTGACAACAGCAAAGAGCAGGGAGCAAACCCAGCTTCTGAGTGGGAATGCCCTCTGGTTGCACAATGACCTTGTGTCTAACAAGATGGAAAGTAAAGGTGATTCCCCTGCTTAAGGGATTTCTATAGAAAGGTCAAGAGTTTAGCATTTCACATGAGCTCAGCGAACTCCAACATCCATGTGTGCACTGTAAACACGGTCACTTCCCAAAGCCTGTTGGTCTGGAGAGCCAGGAATGAACACATTTGTTTTACCACAGAACTTGGCTCATGGTGTGAAGAATAAACTCTTTATATTAGGGGAACTGAAATGCAGCAGCATTTAACCTTTACCATGTTCTTTTCTAGAGGTGCTGCTCTAGAATTGCCCTGTACGGCCAGCTGCATCGAGCCTGCTGTGTGGACAGAGATGCTCTGACTGCAACTTCTAGAAATGTGATTACATGAAACTTCATGAAAACTTTGCTGTAGGCAATGGAGCTTTGAACATGGCAGAGTTTATACTGATTTTGTGTCTATAAAGACATACCACGAGGAACTGAAGGTCCCCAGTCCTGGAAGGAAATGATTGGAGCAATATCTATCTACTGCAGCAGCACTCAGCCTGCAGGATAATGCTTCAATGGCACACAGGTAATACTACAGTGGCACAGGTAATTCTCTAGCACAAGAGAATACAGGAGTTAGTATGATTTGCTTTGGGTATGACATTACTGAGTTGAATGGGACTCATAGGGTGGGACTGAGTGCAAAACAACGAGGCCTGAAAATTCTGCACAGATTCTCTGGGGGGGTTTCTTGCACGGAGATTGCTGGCAATGACCTTTGCACCAGGCAGGGAGCATTAAAAGGCTACAGCAGCTCTGGCCAAGGAGATGTCTCCTACCCTCTCAAAATAGAACAAGTACTTCTTAAGGGCCTCCCTGGCCTGTGCTTGCTGACTCTGGTTTACAATATCAGGATTCTCTTTGTACCGACTGCATTCGTAGTACTCGCTGCCGTGAGTCTTCCAGTCTCCCAGACACATCCAGCAGAAGTCTGCAGAAAACAGTGAAAAACCCACTGTGAGGCACAGGAAAAAAGCCCCCAAAACTCAAGAGAATGAAAAGCTTCAGGAGACACGGGTATTTCTGCTAAGCCAAGAAACAGACATTTTGTGTCATCTTGCATAATGGAACACAATAGGGAGGCAAAAATACCAGCCTGGCTTTAGGATTTTCATTTATAGCCTCCCACGCAACTAGGGGAAGTAAATCCTGAAGTGCTGCATCCTGCACACTAGGACCAACAGGCAGAACTGTACCTGTGCTCTGCACAGGCTCCCACTCTAGACTGAAGAAGAGGCAGGCTGCAGTCTTATTTGTGAGTTGCATCCTCCCCACCACTGGCACACTGCCCCGTGCAGACCTCTAGCTGAATAGAATACAGTAAAATCCACAAGTGAAGTAAGTCAAGCAAAAGAACGTCTGTCCTCAGTTCTCTCAAGGAGGGAACTACCCAGATAACCTCAGAGATCAGTGGTTTATGACACTTCAGGTGAGGAGCCACTGAACTGGGAAGAAAGCAGAAGAAAAGCAGCAATAGCAAAACCCATGTGGCAGCTTCCCAGTTTCAGAGTGAGGCTGTGAGTATTCTGCTGGGAAGGAGAAAGATGGAGATCAAGCTGCTACAACAGGAATCGCTTCTGTGTTACTAATAGTAAGAGACCGAAATTTGTACTCCCAGAGTTCACCTTGAGTGCTAGTCACCATGGTACCTTGGCACTTGCCTGCTCACCCTTCTCACAGAGCTCCTTCAAAGCACCTCCAGTGCTGCTGAGGGCCCCAAAGCAAAGGAAATGAGAGAGGACAGCAATCTTTAATCATCTTCCAAATAAGGTTCTGATATTATTATACTTCCTAGAAGCCACACTTAACTTAGAGGGCTGAATACAAACTGTCCAGCTCCAAGGCAACAGAAATTAATTTTGCCATGAAAAGGTGAGTGCAAGAACAGGCTGTCATTTTGCAGAACCACACAATAGGCCAAAGACACTCAGGCTGCTAACTGCACAAGGGTGGACTGAGAAGTCCAACAGATAATGTTACACAGAACAATTCAGAGCTCCTGCGGTTTCATCTGGGTTGAAGCTCATTATTTCCATCACTGAGCAGAAGGTCTTAAGCTGATCTGAGTAAATGGTTCAGTTCTGCTAGCATTTTCAGCTGATGACAAATGCAATTACATGGAAAGCATTTAAGACTCTTCTCTGAGATGGATTTCACTGTTAATATTATGGCAGAGATGGAGAGTTCTCTATAAAATGGACATGGCAGGGAGAGGGAGCCAAAGCAGCACTGAATCAGAGCTCAGCTGAGATCATAGCCAGTGAAAAAGAAATAAAGCTGTCAGACATAAGTTTGCAATTAATATCCTTATATTCACCTTTTACTGGGGGGGGAAGGGGGGATAAAAAAAAATAATCAATGTTTGCAATTTGTCTTCATATCACACACACAATAAAAAAAGAACAACAAAAAAAGAGCACTGAGAACATCACCACTAACAAACACTGCAGAGAAAACTGCTCCCAGATCCTACTTACCATGTTTGCATTTGGAGCATTGCTGAAAAAGAAGAGACAGGAGACACTGGTTAGTGGAAAGTGGGAGAAGAAAATCTTCTGCTTAGAACAAGAAAGGTCTGATGTGTTCAGGGAATTGCTCACCATGTGATTGCAGCCTCCATTCTTTTCAATACAGATATTGCACTTGGGACACTGCAGAAACAGAAGCATTTGTTAGATCCATTCTGTCTCTAGCAGCCTGCTGGAGAATGACAGCACTTGCATGATTATTCCCCTCCTTTTTTCTTCTTTGCATATGCGTATGAGAAACTAATAACATAGTTAGACCCTGCCTCCCACCCATTCCCAACAGCTCCCCTTAGAAGGAGGCAGGATGGCAAAGCTAGGGAAGTTACACTGCAGCACTGCACTGCTTGCTCAAGGAAAGAAATTTGCTGTTGTTACTCCTTGAAAAACAGAAGGTCCCACTGAGTTATTGTTTAGCAGTTGCTCAGGCATAGGGACATAATCAGTTCACACACGACAGTAGCTTCCACAGCTACTTAAGACTACAAGATAATCAGCATTATATCCTGCCTTCTGCAGCCCCTAATAGATGACAACTTAGCTAGCTGCACTGAATCTGGGTGAACACATTGAAAGCCGCACTCCTCTTTGCTCCAGCGATGTTCTGGAGTGTCAAGGCCAGTGACATTTTTTGGGTTGCACAGGAGCAAAAGAGAAAGTGAGTTTTGCTGCTCTGTAAATTTTAATGCCAGGACCATGCTCAACATAACAGAGCCTTATTTCTACAAAAGAGCATAGCAGAAACAACACCATCACATGCTGACACCTTCTCCAGGGGAAGAAGGGAATTTAAGTTCTCTGGCCTATGTTAACACTGTCACAATTGTCATTTGTTATGACAGAAAAAAAATGCCACAAACCCCCTAAAAGACATTAGAAGTTCAAATCAGCAGATAGCTAATCTGGAGGATGAAGCTAGCATAACTTTAAAAGACAAATCTACAGGTTAAGACTACAGTACACAATATTTAATACTATTTCTTGGCTCTGCATCTACTAGAAGTATTTTAGTGCCTAGTTTACACACTTCATCTACCCTATTTTGCTGTCCCTGCCAAATCAAGCCTCATCTCCCTCACCTTCCAGTTAACAGCATTCCACACAGTTGCTCAGGTTTAACCACTACTAGTGCCTTATTTGGTACTGACTCTGCACTTACTATACTCCCTCCTTCCATTTTAAATATGGCTCCACTGATCATTTCTAGTAGCCACAATTCTTGTGCCAGTGGGAGGACAGCACTTCTGGCTGCCAAACGCATTCACACCAGGTCTGGAATAAGGACCATGAGGTCCTTACAGCAGGAGAGCAGCTGGACACAATGTACATATAGCACTGTATCTTGCTTCCCAGGCAGAGCTAGAGGACAAGGAAAAAAGGTGCAGGTGCTGGTCCTTACATCTTTAGTGTGAGCACTGATGTAGTTGGCTGTTTCGGAGTCATCTGCACACTTGGTGAGCCATTTCCGAATGGTAGCACAGTCTGTGGGTGCGTGGTACATCTGCCGACATTTAAAGCTTAAGAGGGGAGGAAAAAAGAGAAGAAAAGTCATGGATTTCCAAGGAAGTGACTCAACAATTGAGGTTTGTCTGATCACCAGAATCTGGGAGGCCAGGTGAGAGTAAGAAACGCAAATGCACTTGTGCATTACCAGAGTATGAAGACCAAAACTGAACTCCAGTAAATTCCCACCCTTGATACATCCCATCTCTGAGGACTGACACATCTCAGCCCTTCACTCTACCTGTGTCTGCAGAGGCCTGGGGCAGACCAGTGGCTTTAAAGTAGTTTGACTCCTGTGGTAGGTACCAGGCATCTGCATTAGCGTGACCTGACCAGTCCCAAGTGAGTAAGGGCCATTTGCATGGAGATACTGGCAAGCTGGCTTTGTAAACCAGTTGCATTGTGCTCTACAGACATTCTCATCAGCAGTGATTCTGGAGAAGACCCAGGAGCAGAAAGCAGTCCTGCAAGCCATCTTTTTCCTTTGGTGCCATACACATCTGGAGTCAGACACAGAATATTAGTGCTCCTATTCAGCAGAAATGTATTCCTGCATGAGCCTCCAAATACACCAGACACACTGGAAGCCAAATACTTGTAATAAACTTAAAAATTCAATACCAGCAGATAGCAGGGAGGCCTCCACAACCATTACCAGAATATCTAGCAGTCACTATGACTGTATCAAAATTTGTAACTTGGCCAAAAGATGAGAACTTCTTGTTTACTCAAGCCCTGGATGTCAGAACACCCAGCTCCCAAGGAGTTTAGGGAGCAAGGGGACGGCTGACCACCTGCGAAAGTCAGACCCCAAGTGTCCAATTACTCAAGCTAACTCAAATTACAAACAACTCCAGCAAAGCATTTGAGATGTCTCCACACACTGAACCTGCTGGCAAGCAAACAGAGTCGCTCTGAGGACAGCACACACTTTCCTTGCGATGTTTAACCTTCTCTGTTTCTTACCAGAAGACCTCATTGCAACGATTGCACTGCACTCGCCGGGCTTTTGGCTCTTGTACCTGTATCACCATGGGACAGTCTGCACCAGGACACAGCTGCAGCTGATAATGGCTCTGTGAACACACCAAGATGGTAAGATCAGCAGCGGGTGCAGAAGAGCATTTTCTATTCAAGTTGAGCCGCTCCTCTCCCCGCCAGAAGTCAGTTATTTCTTATTCAAAGAGAGCGAAAACTGTCACCAGGCCTTGGCTAACAGAACGGATAAAATCTCTTCCTCATTGGAAGAGATTGGAAAAGAAAGTATTACAGTTTCTCTAGAACAGGGAATTCAAATGGAGGGCTGCAGATCCACAACTGTAAGAACCACCAAAGACACTGCACGATTTTACTGCATCTGAGCTCTTTCCTCATCCTCTCATCCTCTAGCACATATTCAGCTGTTTTCCTGTGGCTCCTTCCCAAAGGGTTGCTTACTAAGCAGAGGTGACATCACCTTCATACTGCTTCGGTGCTTCTTGAGTGTTCTCAGTCTGTTCCCAGTTACCAGATTAATATTGCACATTTAACCTTAACAACTGCTGCTTCAATTTCAAAGAAATCACATAGAATGTTATTGAACAAGCCAATCCAGTGGGACCACACCAAGACAAGGGACTTACTTTTCAGAATCCAAAGTATCTGTGCAAGAGCTATGGGGGCTTTAAAACTCAGGCTGATGCTTGAAGTTCTCAGCTGCAGCGTTCTGAGGCACCAGCCAAGGATTTACCGGGTGACGTTACAGCCAAATTTACTTTGGCAACCTGCTAGAGCCTTTTGCCAGTGAGGCTGCAGGAGCAGCCACATCATGTTTATCAGATACAGTTTTGCATCTTTGATTAGGACACTTCAAACAAAATTTCTGCAAGTGAAATTAGTGAATTGACCCAGGGTGTTTAAAACTGAAAAGACCAATACCTCAACATAGTCCCTGAAGAGGTAGCGCCTGTATTTGTCTTTCAGCTCTTCACTAGGCAGCAATGGAAACACAAAGTCTTCTGGTGTCCGAAGTAGGCAGTCCTGAGCCATACAGGAGACCCCTGAGAAAAGGAAGCAACATTTTAGCCCAGTGCAACTTATACCAAGGAATGCTACTTATACTAAGGAATGAATGCACAGAGAGCATTCAACACAGTTTCCTAGGTGCCATCTGTTATTGTGGCAGGAGTGGCACAACTGTGAAACTAGTCTATCAGGGCTGCTGAAAAGCTGAAGCCCAACTGTCTTCACCAAAAGATGACAGAGCATGAGCATCCAGGACCAGTAAGTGCTTCAACCAGTATTCACAAGATCAGATCTTGAAGCAGAAAATTGTGTGTTACTGCCATGCCAGCGTAAGAGAGACTAGGAAAAACCCCAAAGCAACTCTGGCAACTCCTGGCTTCTGCCTAACACAAAGGGAACAGATGTTTGCATCCACAAACAGTCCAGGGGTAGTGCAACACCATGAGAAATGCAACTCAAATTGCAGCAGATTTGCAGCTTCTAACTTACTACAGTCAAGCTTTTGAGATCATGAGGGGAGAAAAGCAGCAAATCATAGAATTGTTAGGGTTGGAAGGGACCTTAAGGATCATCTAGTCCTTGCCCATGGCAGAGGATTGGAACATCGCATACTAGAATGGATCTATGGACTTGTACATTTTGTTAGGCTGAAGTAGAGCTCTCCTGGTGGTACATACCAACAATAACCACAGACTCAAGTGCACTGTTGAAGTTTGTCACAAATACTCACTCCCTGCTCCATTTTCTCCTTACTGCGATGTTTTAGACCAATTCACCCAGTCAATGTCAGAACAGGCAACGTGGCAAACGGGTCCAGTACCATATCTGCCTTGAACTCACCGACTCCAACACCATCCTTGACGAGCACTGTACAATGCTGCTCCCAGCAGCTGCGGCAGAACTGGTGCTGACAAGCCAGGGAGAGCAAGTTCTCCTTCCGGACAAACTGCATGCACACTGCGCAGTGATGGGAGGAATGTACCATTGCCTGGGAGAAAGACAAAGCAGCATTACAGTGAAAGCATCCCAGCTCTTCCAGAGTATTCTCACCTCATCTACAGGCACCTGGGCTAAGCTCCAGGCCAGAACTGGCTCATAAGCAGCTGCTGTGTTGAGGTGCTGCACTGCCCCAACACTCAGCCCTTGTCAGGAGCCTCTTTAATCTGACAGAGCACGACAGACTGAAACTCACTGAACAGTTCCTGTCTCTAACCTAGTGCTACGCAGAACTCACCTTCACTTTTCTGGTTCTCACTGACTCCTTGTTTGAAACACAAGGAAATACATAATTGTGTCAGTCCTTCTCTGAATTTACTGATGTTCTTTGTTAGCTGGGTCAGATTCTACCACTGTTCCACTGGCCCTGGAGAGTAGCTATAGCTGGAAGCAGGCTTAGAAGTGCCCTTTTACTGGACAATGGCTGGCTAAAAGGAGTGGCAACTGAAGGTGCAGCATGTAGAGTATTTATGCAGAGAGGAAAGAGCATTCATAGACCATCACCTCATCTCTCTTTTATCTTCTGCCTATGCTACACTTGGATAAGCCAGCATCATCCCTTCAGCTAGAGAGGACTGAAGGGTTTGTTTCAAGTTAGGCATAATTCTGCTATTGCTTCACCAACCACTGGGAAGCAGCCTAGATGTCCCCTTGGACACTGCAGAGCTAATCCCTAAACAACAGATCTAGCCTTCAAAACATCTTTACTCACCCTTGGGACCTGAAGAACTAGGTCTAGCACAGAACCATCAAAACCAGGGCTCTGCAACCTGTTAGAAGGATTTTATGTTCCTATTTCTACCTTCACAGATAAGTCATATAATCACTTTTCATCTACCTAAACCTTTGCTACTCTGGGAAGCTCGTTGGAGGCAGCTGTCAGTTTCCACGCCTAGCTCTGCATTCCGGAGACACAGAGGAGCAGCAGCATGATATGCAGCCACATGACCAGCAGAGCTTGTTTTATAGCATGACCACATGAAAACAGAAATAATGAGACTTTGTTCTAAATGGCCTCACTTACAGACCAGAATAAGATTCACCAAGTCTGCAACTGCACTGATTGCCTAGATCAACTGCTCCACTTGAACAGCAAGCACACTACCTTAAACCTTCACAAGCTGTCCCTCTGAGCTCACCACTATAGCTTCTTCCTGCAAGGGTGAGTTGTTCTAACAGACATTCAGTGTCTGGCCCTAAATATCATCACTCTGCATGATGAGCCAAAGAACACCACAACATGCCCTTTCACATACAAAACAAGCTGTCATGAACTGCCTACCAAATCAAGTTTGTCAAGACTTAAAGCAGCCTTTGAACTCTAATACCTCTCTTCCCCAAATGAAATTACCATTGCAGCAGGGAGTACTTAAGTGGCAGCTGACAGACGATTCAGACAAATCTCAAAACACATGGACAAATGTGCAGGTATAACAAAGATGCTTTTTCTGGACTCTAGGCAGATAATTTATTTTGAGTCCATGAAGCTTACTCCTGTCAGCTGTTTTAGGATTTTCACTCAGATGCCAGAACAGGCTTTTAAACCCTCCCCTCCCCCCAACCCAAAGAGTGTTTCTCAGATGTAATATTTTATCACTCAAAATCTGGCACATGGCAATGTCTTCCTGGGGTAACTGGATTGTACTAAGGCACCCATTGTGAATGAAGCCTGTAAACATGCAACAGGAAGTTTCTATTTAAGGGGAGTTTAAAAAAGAACAGACAGGCCTCTAAAGACCTGTGGAACTGTGTAGCGCTGACTAAAAAACACAGGCAGCTGTTGGTTCAAATATCACTGCTGACCGGCTCAGTAGCAACACCACTGGGAGATGGGGCTAAAGCATCCCTGAGCAGAGCAGTGCAGCAAACAGGCTCCCCAGAAATAAAAATAAGAATTAAAACCCGCTCTGTTCTAGCCACAGACAAGCTCTGCACACTCTGTGCAGCCAGAGCTTCCCCTGAGTGTCTTTTACAGAGGCAGCAAAATTGGAAGAGGTAGCCAAGCCCATGCACTCTGCTCCCCCCACTGTGTACCATCACTCATGCCAAAAAAATGAGTTTGATTTTCTTGAGGCAGATAATTCCTCAACACTGAACACAGGAGCTTCTATGTAAATGTTAGACATCTACTGAATGCATTCTCCTTTAAAAAGCAAACCCAGCAACGAGTCAGGGTGTGGACCTGAGCTGACAAAGGGTTAACATGGAACAGACTATGCCATTAGTAATGCAATCCTCCAATGAGGTGGGTCAGAGATGTCTGCCAAGAGAACAGACCAAAATAGTTAACATACTTACATGTTTGGATGAGGTGGGCTGAACTCGTGCTTCTACCAGCAATTGGGCAGCATTAGACTTGTGCCTGAAAAGGCAATTGAAGAATGAGCAAATCAATTTCTGAATACATTTGCTTTGTTAAATTGATCCTTCTCACCTGAATAAGTAACAGACTGTGCAAATGGCAGAGCAGGTTTCAACAAGGAAAGTGGAAACGTGTCCCGTGTGAGGCTCCTTCACAATAGTGAGCTGAGCTCTCATCAACAAAGCTTCACGACAGTTCCTCCAAAATCAGAAACAGGAACAATCCTTCTCCCACTAATGGATCAACATTTTCCCCACACTCCTTTAATATTTTGCTACAACTCTCTCCCTTCCCCTGAAAAAAATGTGAAGCTAAAATTTTCCATCCACACTGCTAGCCACTGCCCATAATAACACACTCCAGTGAGGCTCCTGACTGTCTCCTATTCCCTTGTAAATCAAGCTATCCTGGTTAGGTCTTACTTTGATTCCAGTCTATTATCTAGTTAGAGTATTTACTCTGTGACAGATTATCACCCCTTAGGCTGCTGACAGACAGCTGTCTAGAATGCCTTAAACACGCTTTGCAGTTTGTGATTTTCATTGCAGAGAAATGTTTGTATCCCAATGAATTCAGAAATAGCAGCACCACTGCTGCGATCCTGCTGTAAAGCCTCCCTTCCCACTAGCACTTTTGAGTTGTACCAGGGAACTTTCATTTCATAATGCCACTTTGTACCAAGGTAGAAGTTTGTGGACTAGATCATCTGCAGAACAGCTTGTGAAGTCATGGCTTCAGAGACAAATCTTCTCTCAAACTTCCTCTTGTTTGAATCTCATTAGTTAACCTGCAGAATCGCCCTGAGCTGCTATGCAGGAATCTCACTCTCCATGTTCCCCAGAGAAAAGCTTTCACAGCATGCATGGTAACCAACAATCCAGTTAGCAAAGATGCTGCAACGATATCCATGCATGAGATGCATTTCCCATACGTTCCCTGAATGAAGTTCCTGGCTACAGGGCCAAAAATGGCATGGCAGAATGAGTCAGACTGATATGCTCTCTATTTTCAGACAATGTTCAGTTCCAAGCCAGTATTTTCTGAAGGGGCTGCCAGACAGCAGTGCCTCCTGACACACTTCCTGTACGTGTTTGGGCAGAGCCCGAACCCTCCCTTTGAAATCAGTTGGAGGACTTCATTACAGTGACATTGAGCAAGCAATAAAGGGGTTGCACTTCTCAGTTCTCTCATACCATCTCCTGCTTTCCAAATGCTCATCAGCTTGGACAAACCCCATCGCTTCTGTTCGGGAAGAGCAAAACCTTCAAGCTGAACGAACTACTAAAGAATACATCAGCACAGGTTCAGTGCTCCTTTATGATCTAGGGCTGAGATGTCCAAAACAGAACAGCAGGGTTAACTTCAAATATGTAAAAATAAACACAGAGAGATGCAGCACTCTCGATGTTATCTCAAAGTTTAAGCTAAATGCATCTGTGGGGCTCCTGGCATGACAACAATTCCTCAAAAGACATTAACCACCACTACCCTGTCCTTGGTTATAAATTCCTTGCAGGCAATGCAGCCTCAACAAAACTGGTTTTCCTCTGCTCCTTGGGAGGTCTTGTGTGGCTTGCCTTCAGGTTCAAAAGTGCCTGTCAAAAAGACACCTATGGACCACCCTAAGCTCTCCTGCGAAGCAAGGGAGAAAAGCACTAAGTACAGAAGAGGCAAGACTATTTACACTTACCTTTCCAAAATCTCTGAGATTTGCCAGTGGAAACTAACTAATACTAGCTTTGCAACAGCATGTGATACCTAGGTGGAAAATAAAAATAAAAAAAGAAGAAGTCAAGTTAGGCATATTTTGAGGCCACACCTATGACTTAGGACTATGATCTTCTCATAAGACCACCAAGTTGTACAAACTCAGTACAATATCCCAGTGAGGCTCAGTTCCCACTTATTTAAATACTAGACAATGCTCACAGCTGGTGCATCTGCAATCCACAGGTTGGAATGAAGCATGGACGTACACAAACTGACTCAGACAGTCACAACAGCACAGAGAGGAAGGAATCAAGAATCCACTGGATTAGGTTAACTGCTCGCAGAAATCCCACACCCATCGTTGACTCTGACTGCCACTTGAGAGGCCCAGATCAGACCCGGATCAGGGTCCTCAATAAGTATGCAAATTGGGAACTGCAGGGTAGACAGATACCACTTACTGAGCTGAAGCAGCAGTAACAAGCTGCAAAGGCAGACATCCTGTGACAGCAAAAGGGTAGTGGGGGAAACCAAAACATTCTCTCCCAGCCTTCACTATAGAGAAGGAAGTTGTACACTGGACTGGAATAGAAAGATGGAAAGCGACTGTGGCAGGAACTATGTCCATCCAGAATTGCTTGCGTTATGTGGACCCCTAGCAAGCCCTCTCACAGTCTGTGCTAGCCTGAGTGCCCTCTAGAATACATTTAAAGTCATTTTACAAGGACACAAGCAAACGAGTTCTCCTTTGGTTCATTAGTTTAGTTCAGAAGAAAACAGACTGGTCTGCTACCAAAAAAAGGCTCATTCCCATCAAGACCATAGGCATCTGCTGAGCTGCTGGATCTTCAACCTGTTTCTTGACCTCTTCATGCCTTTATCAGGCCCATGGAGATCAAATAAAGCAGGTCTCCTGCAAACAAGACACCTCTTCCAGGGGCATGCAGAAGGCTCACAAGTCCTCACTCCTCTCTGTGCTAGGAAGCATCCAGGCAAACCCAGTGGTCCATATATGCTGCATTCAAACACTCTTCTGACATTAAAAAGTTCTATCTCCCATACTCCAAGACAACTTACCACCACAGCACCTCACTCTCTACTACCCATACATAAAACACAACTCCTTCCACCCTAGTTGCAGGAAACGCTCTTTCCCCCCCCCCCCCTAGAGAAGCTGTCAGTCTCAATCATCAGCTGAAAAGCCATAAACCTTCTTGAATCTTCTACAGGTGAATCACAGGTAATAGATCTACTGGTAATACAGACACCCAGCACCCTCAACACAAGTCTGGAAGGAAAAACAAGCAACAGTCACTGCTTCTACAAAACAGGCTCTGCACACCTAGGGAAAGCATATTCATTACTCTAAATGCACCCCCTGAAGAGGTGGAGTTTCACAACATAAGTGACCTATTCCTGCCACATGATACTGTCCTAGTCCTGCATTGGCATTTGTCAGCATTAGATGGTTGGCTCACAATGCAGCTGGGGGTTTTTACTTGACTTACCCACCTCTACTTTCTGATTTTCCACTTTTCTGACCAGTAGGAAATCTCAGCAATAAAAGAATAATTTTCAGTGTTCAGATAATCCTTTTTCTAGAAGAAGTGAAGCACTAGCTCATGCTGTGTATGAGCTGGTTTGTCATCTTCCTCGACTGTACCAGCGATGTAACCCTCAGAAAACAAAGGCTGCCCAGGCAGCCCTCCCTCCCAGCACAGAAGCCAGCAATCAGATGGAGCATGGCACATGGCTGCTGCTGACAACACACGCAGTCTGCTGCAGTCCGTACGGGTGAAGTGCTGCCGCCAGCCTCAGATGGGTCGCGGTCTTAAGCCCTTAGCCTGGCAGACCCAGAAAGACACCTCTGACTTGCTTGTAGAAGGAAGATATCTGTATTTCAGGTTTTCAAAACAAGCAAGAATCAGGAATGAGGTCTCTGCAAGACTGGCTTCCTGAAAATGCAAACCAGATGCTAATGAATCATTCTCCAACAGTAACGAAATTATTTCTCAGTAGCAGTAGGAAAGAACTATGAACCTGACAAATAAACCCCAAAACAACAAAACCACACCAGATTTAAATGGGAACTTCATCTGTAACACATGAAAATGAGTATTCTTCAGCTGGATTTTCAGAGCCTGAGGTGTAGCATCCATTGCAGCACCATGTATCCATGGACTTCTTGAAGTTACTTGTACCCAGAAGAGGAACCAACTGCATTCAAGACATGAAGATGCACAGAGAGAGAAATACAAATACCAGTATGCACATTTTTGAACTGTAAGTCACCTAACAGAATAGCTATAAATGCAACAGACTCAAATGTTTTTGAGTCAAATTAATTGTCAGGCAAAACATAGAATTAATGCTCCAGAAAAATGACTGATTAACAGGTCCAGAAAATGACCCAGCTTTTGTGACCATTTCTGTTTTGCTCCACATGGAACACTAATTGTATCAGCTGGAGTGCTAATTTTATTACTTTCTTCACAAAAGCACCCAAAATGAAAACATTTCCAATTCATAAAGCTAGGTTCATGACATGAGTCCACTTTCATAAAAGCCCTGAAACAAAGTACTGATATAACATACTGGAGGTATGTCTCTGATACTACCTAAACAGTGTGCATATGATCTTGCACAAAAGAAGCCCTTAAGTCAGTCAGTAGCAGCAATGTACCCCCAGTTAGCAGACTGTGGCATGGAAGTAGTAGTTCTTACATGTTAGACAGCATTCAAACTGTAAGAAAGAGGGATGGGAGAGGAGCAGATAACTGATGAAGCTGAGACAATATCTATTGAGTGGAGTCTCACCACACTACAGTCATTCTGCTCACCAACAGCAAGGCAAATGTGAATACCATCAGGGACCAGCACTACTGGAGAAGTTCAAGAAAACAAGCATGGGAAGAAAAACAAGTGTTTAACAAAAAGCCTGCTTCTATTGACTAGGAGCACTCCCCAGCTTCCTCAGTGACTGTAGGTTCACATTGAGTGAATGATTGCACCAAGCCAGCCCGTTCTCCCACAACAGCACCCCGGAACAAGTGAAGGGTTTTCTTTGCAAGCATAAGCCAAAAAAAGCTGAGCACAGAAAAATACTGCAGTCTGAAGTCTGATCCCTATGCACCCAATTCATGACCTTGCAGGGCTGGAGAAGCACTGTACAGAAGCAGATACTGCTGGCTGAACTGTTAGAAGACACTGATGCCTGGTCCATAAGCACCCACTGCTGCCTCACAGCAGCCTTGGTAGCTCTTCACGCACAGTGTCCTATGCAACATTTCCTGGACGGCTGGAAGTTTCACACAGTGAAAGATCTCAAGCTTATACAACATGTCAGAAAGAGTTATGATTCAATCCCTTATCAAGAATCTCATGTTATCCAGGAACAATACAGCTTTGTCTCAGACAAGGGGAAAAAAAAAATAAGCCTTTGAAAACTGTCAGCTTTGTTGAAACTTTCCTGTTCTCCTACTTCAGAATACTAACACCCAAAAGCGATTGGGTGCCTTGCTGGTAGCAGATCAATTCATTAAAGTACTTCTACAGACCACAGTGCAGAAGTAAATGCATAGTCTAGGTGTTGCACTTCTACTTTAGCTTCTGTCTTAAAGTGATGAATTATGCCAATGTTTCTGCATCACCTGACTTCTCCAGAGCTCTTCTAGCTGTGCTTCAATTTATTAAAGTTTAGAAAATGAAAGCCATGCAAAAAACTGCTCTTTCTTTCCCTCCTTCATGTTTCTCCATCTTCTCACCATCACCTTCAAACTTTAAGACCAAAGATCAGCTCAGTCCAAATTCAAACCTGGAAAATTTCTCACCGAAGGCCTGGCTTCTTTCTTCACAACAGGACAACAAAGCTGAAGGGAGAAGATTCTCATCCAACCTGCAATTTCCAGCTTCACCCTAAACCAGGAATTTGGTCACCTCAGAAGCCTCTTCCAAACCTCCACCAGCTCAACTCTGACTTGCCAGCGACAGAAGGCTGCCGACTGCCAGAAACAGGCACCAAACGCTAATGTTTATCGCTGCACTGGGGAAGGGGCACAGTGTCAGTGCACACAGGAAGGATGCCAAGGGCAAGCTGCTCTGTGTAAGACTTTACAGGAGTTGTAAAAGAAGTCTGAAATATTTACACAGGGCTGGACAAAATTAGATTCTGAAAGTAGAACACAGAAGTAATGCCATCACATTAAACACACATCTGTTCATGTTCTGGAAGAGAGCAAGATAAATGGAGATAGAAGGGAAAAAAAGAAGTTATCTCCTGAGTTCTTTACACTCCAAGATAAGCAAAATTCTCACACTTCTGAAATGTGAGAGAGAGTCTGGCACTCTTTAGGACAAAACAATATCAAAAGAATTTGCAAAGAAGCTCTGCAGGTGCCTTGCTGGGTTTAAAGAGCTCTAAAACAACTGCATCTCAATTTGCTTCCCTAGATAAGCTAAGTTGTTTGAAGAGTTGGAAGTTTCATCTCCCTGCAGCAGAAAATCTTTTCAACCTTGCCACTCTGACAGTTGCTAATTCAAACAGAAATCTTTCCTAAAAGCTCAAACCCCACCATCTTTAGTAGAGCTTACATTCTACAGAAATTGCTCATGCATATTTATGTTGCATGCCTATCTCATGGGTTCAGTTCACTTTTCTCCAAGGGATGGCCTATTTTTTTGGAGGTATGTTTCAATCATCACCTTCTGCAGAGATATGGTATCAGGAATTTAAAACCAAGAGTCATCATATGATACTCAAGGAGATTCAACCGAGAATGAGTTGGAGATGGTATGATTTAGTTGGAGCCAACATCCCATGGCTTTGCAGCAAGCTGACAGTCCCTGTTAGATCAGGGTTGCACTGAAATGTCTGGCCGAGATGAACACCAACCAGGCATAAAGAAATGCAGCTTCCATTTCTTGTCTCTCCCTTAATCAAAGGGTTTTATACAAATAGATTTAAGCAAATAGGATTAATCTTGAGAAGCCTTTCTTTTAGTCCATGAACAGTTTTACTTAGTTCTAGAAGGAAAGGATGAACTCAGAAAAGCATTGCTTTGTGTGTTGCACCAAAATTTCTGAAGACACACTTTCAAATTCTTCACAACAGTAAAAACACCTCTGAAATTGCTGCTGCTGGTGAGCAGCTATGGGCAAAGCAGAGAGTGAACTGAGTTGGTGGTAGAGAAGAGCAACACCTTAGAAAGAAACCATCATTTGCGTTGAATAATTTTGCTGAAGAAAAAAAAAAACCACCTTCAGAGATGTTTTACTTAAGGGTACTGAGGGAAATGAAGTGAAGAAAAAAATATATTAGGAATTAAGAAGACATAAAAAGGCAACCAAAAAGCTTTTTTTGGATCACATGTTCTCCTTTGCTTTGTTGTACCTCTCTTTTAAGCAGACTTCCGACATGCAGCCCTGGTCAAACACTCCTGAGCTTGCAGAGGCTTGAGCCACGATTAACACCACCTGCCACAAAACACCCCAAGTGTTTCAAGTTTTGCAGCAAAGACCTCCATATCTGTTACAGGCTTCTGAGCATTAGAAGCTGTTTTCAAAACTGAACTCAAATTATTTTTGCTTCTTATGAAAAACAGACAAAATTGACCACAAAATCAGACACCCTGGTTTTTTGGTGTTGGTTTTTTTTTTGCCCTGGGTTCCATGGAGCTTAAAAAAAAGTGACCCCTCCACTTCCAGGTCTCCCTCCCAGTATTGTTTACAATTTGTCTGACAGGTCAGCCCCTCTCCTAACTACAGATTGCAGGCTGCACAGGGGGAGGGCGGGGAAAAAATGCAATTTAGAGTCTGCAGTCTTGGTATCATGGAAAGGTCTTGACAAACAGCACTGCAGGAGCTCTGCTTTATCACAAGGCTTTAATCTGTATCCCGTCATTCACCCTCTGGCATGCAGAGACCTGGTGTCAGCCTGCAAATGTAGAAGCATATTTAGGAGGCAGAGTGCAGTTTGGGAATGACAAATACTGCTGGTGTTATACACACCGCTGGTGAAGCCATCAGTGCACAACCTAGTTGGCCACATACTGAAGAAAGGGGACCTTGGGTTAAATTCTAACTCCTTCTCTGCACTTCCACGCTGCTTTAATCCACCAGCTCTCCTACACAGGACAGCAACAATTCCAGCTGCAAGCTGCCAACAAACAGGATCAGTAGGACTCAGCGAGGGAATCTCAACATACGTATTTCTCAAGCTGTTAGGCTATTCTTCCTGAGGAGATTCAGAACTAAATTATATATAAAAAAGAAAGACTTAAGCAAGATGGCATGCCAGAAGGCATTATCACAAAATAGCTACGAGATTCCTTCTCTGAAAGATTTAGAGCGAAAGAAATGCAGCAATAAAGCTGAAAGATGGCACACACAAGATTGATAGGAGATTCCCCAGCTGTACTCACTGCAGCTATTCTTCCTAACACAACACGGTGTCTGAGAGCACCAGTGCCCAGTGCATGCTGCACTGTGTCCCCCCTGCACTGCCAAAACTCCCAGCAACACAACCCACTGCTGCACTTGGCTCAGATCCTGCCTAGGAGCTTATCCAACAAAAGCCAGAAGTGGACAATTCCTTCTGGTTGATAGAAAGGAGGATGCAGAAGACACTCAGGAAGCAAGTGGTAGGCAGGTAATAACCTGAATCCACAGAATCATGACCAGTGGCTCAGGAGATAAGGCACCCAACCGGAAAACGCCAGTGTGTGTGCACAGCCACAGCAGCACACACATGCAGAGCACAGGGCTCAGGTAAGCTTGCAGCAAGTAATCCCTGCTCAGTCCCAAATAACACATCTCTTTCCTTGACAGTTCCAGCTTCTAAGAGTGTTTTTCTTTTGTTCTAAGAAGATGAAGAGAATGAAGATAAGCTTTGTGATACAGCTGTTCACAGTACACAACATCACTCATTTCCGCGGCACCATCCTCAACAGGCGCAGCACACAGATGTGGCAACGCGCGTCGGCTGCTCCGCACCGCTCCCGTGATACATAGAATACATAGAATAAACCAGGTTGGAAGGGACCTTCAAGATCGTGTCCAACCCATCAACCAATCCAACACCACCCAAACAACTAACCCACAGCACCAAGCACCCCATCAAGTCTTCTCCTGAAAACCTCCAGTGATGGCGACTCCACCACCTCCCCAGGCAGCCCATTCCAATGTGCAATCACTCTTTCTGTATAGAACTTTTTCCTAACATCTAGCCTGAACCTCCCCTGGCGCAGCCTGAGACTGTGTCCTCTTGTCCTGGTACTGGCCGCCTGGGAGAAGAGACTAACATCTGTCTGTCTACAACCTCCCTTCAGGTAGTTGTAGAGGGCAATAAGGTCACCCCTGAGTCTCCTCTTCTCCAGGCTAAGCAACCCCAGCTCCCTCAGCCTCTCCTCGTAGGGCTTACGTTCCAAACCCCTCACCAACTTCGTTGCTCTTCTCTGGACTCATTCCAGCAAGTCAACCTCCTTCCTGAACTGAGGGGATCCCGCTGTCCAGCTGCACGTTGGTAACATGAAATGCTGAAGGCCTGTTCTGGCAGACTTGGGGCCTGCCTCTACCTCCCACCAAGATCATACTCATCGACAGCTGTGAACAGATTTTTCTGCTCGCTGCAGTCATGCTGGCTGTAGGATACACTTAAGGCGTGAATCACAGAGAATCGTGTGGGCTACATTCAGCCTTCGCATTTGGAGCTCATTTTTCCAACCAAGAGGAGAATTTTGCCAGTCCTGGGAAGGAAATAACAAAACCCATTTCTCCCCTCAGATGACTTCATGAAGTTGTCACAAGGTTGCAAGGCCCAGGCTCCCCAGCCAGCTCTCCTTATCTTGCTGCCCAGAAGTCTATGGGGTTTTTTTTTAACAGGAAAAAAAAAAAAAGAGCTTTAGAAGCCAAAATAAAACACACAGTGAAAACAGCTCTGGACAGCTTCGTGGTGGCATCATGACATCCATGGCTTGGATGGGAGCACACTGCGATGGATTAGGAACTGGCTGGAGGGCCGAGCCCAGAGAGTGGTGGTGAATGGTGCCACATCCAGCTGGCAGCCAGTCACCAGTGGTGTGCCCCAGGGATCAGTACTGGGCCCCATGCTCTTTAACATCTTTATTGATGATCTGGACGAGGGCATCGAGTCCATCATCAGTAAATTTGCTGACGACACCAAGCTGGGGGCAGGAGTTGATCTGCTGGAGGGTAGAGAGGCTCTGCAGAGGGACCTCGACAGGCTGGGCAGATGGGCAGAGTCCAACGGCATGAGATTTAACACATCCAAGTGCCGGGTTCTGCACATTGGCCACAGCAACCCCATGCAGAGCTACAGACTGGGGTCAGAGTGGCTGGAGAGCAGCCAGGCTGAGAGGGACCTGGGGGTGCTAGTCGACGGTAGACTGAACATGAGCCTGCAGTGTGCCCAGGCAGCTAAGAGGGCCAATGGCATTCTGGCCTGCATCAGGAACAGTGTGGCCAGCAGGAGCAGGGAGGTCATTCTGCCCCTGTACACTGCACTGGTTAGGCCACACCTCGAGTACTGTGTCCAGTTCTGGGCCCCTCAGTTTAGGAAGGAGGTTGACTTGCTGGAACGAGTCCAGAGAAGAGCAACAAAGTTGGTGAGGGGTTTGGAACATAAGCCCTACGAGGAGAGGCTGAGAGAGCTGGGGTTGCTTAGCCTGGAGAAGAGGAGACTCAGGGGTGACCTTATTACTCTCTACAACTACCTGAAGGGAGGTTGTAGACAGACGATGTTGGTCTCTTCTCCCAGGCAAGCAGTACCAGAACAAGAGGACACAGTCTCAGGCTGCGCCAGGGGAGGTTCAGGCTGGATGTTAGAAAAAAGTTCTATACAGAAAGAGTGATTGCCCATTGGAATGGGCTGCCTGGGGAGGTGGTGGAGTCGCCATCACTGGAGGTTTTCAGGAGAAGACTTGATGGGGTGCTTGGTGCCGTGGGTTAGTTGTTTGGGCGGTGTTGGATTGGTTGATGGGTTGGACGCGATGATCTTGAAGGTCTCTTCCAACCTGGTTTATTCTATGTATTCTATGTATTCTCTTAGGCAACAACATCATTGTTGTATAGATCTTCCAGGATGTTTCCACTTGGGAACAAAAAGCAGGTAAAGCACCATGGCAAGGCTCAAACGTGTGTGCTCCTAAGGCTTCCGTCAGACTGGGTGTCCCACGTGATGTTGGCTTGATATTAAAGCACAGAAGATGATAAAGATATAAGCCTGCATGTCCTAAGTAATCTAGGGTCTCCTGGTACTTTGAAATGGTGTGCTATCACTGCCAAACAGCACCAAGAGAAGTCAAACTCGCCTATCAGGAACTACCATTTCTAATAACTTATAGTAACTATAACTTATTAGTTATTAGCTTCTTAGCTACTTATTAGCTTATTACCTACCATTTCCAACAAGTTATAGTAACTATAACTTATTAGTTATTAGCTTCTTATTAGCTTATTACCTACCATTTCTAATAAGTTATAGTAACTATAACTTATTAGTTATTAGCTTCTTAGCTACTTATTAGCTTATTACCTACCATTTCCAATAAGTTATAGTAACTATAACTTATTAGTTATTAGCTTCTTAGCTACTTACTAGCTTATTACCTACCATTTCCAATAAGTTATAGTAACTATAACTTATTAGTTATTAGCTTCTTATTAGCTTATTACCTACCATTTCCAATAAGTTATAGTAACTATATTAGTTATTAGCTTCTTATTAGCTTATTACCTACCATTTCTAATAAGTTATAGTAACTATAACCTATATAACACAACTAATAAGTTAACTATAAGTTATTAGTAAGCAGTATGTGTTTGAATATATTTACCAGTGCCTGTTCTTATGGGCATTGAACATAACATTCTCAAACCCTGCTCTTATGGACGTGTATTGGAGTATTCCAAGGGGCTTTAATACTTCCAAGGTACTTAGACACAGCTAGTCTTTTTATGTCTGCCATTTTATGTTTCATTCAGTCATGATGGCATGAGAAAGGATGACTACACAACACTGCAGGCCTGGGGGCTGGGGTTTGCACAGCAGTGGAGGGAGGCAAGCAGGCCGGTGTCCTGACATCTGGCTCCTTGCAGACTTCTTGCACTTGCATTGAGCAGGCATTCTGTGAGTGCCAGCTCCTCCGGGTAGAGCTGCTCGTGCAGGCTGCCAATCTCCACGCACATGACTCTGGATCTGCTAAAGATGGCATTTGAAAAGGACTGCTGCCAGCATTCACCCAGCAGCTCCACAAACTAACTGTTCTGTGTCAGCGCAATTTGAGTGTGCGGAACAGTTTCAGAGGGCCCCGTTTTTATGAGCAAATACTGATTTGGTTGCATTAAAAGACATGACAGCAATAAGGCATACAAGAATATAGGAGAGAGTGGTTTATCTCTGAAATAGCAGTAGTAGTAACATGGGCTAATAGATTCAGAACTATGTCATGAAATCAAATGTTTTGGGGGTTGGGTTTTTTTTGCATCTAGCAAGTTTCATTCTTCCAAGGACAGGGCTAAAAAACCCATCACAAGCTGTTATTTCAAGGAGTAAGGGAAATAAGCTTTTTGCTGTCTGGCAGATATTAGCAGATTACTCATATTAGTGAGCTGAAAACTCTAAGTTCTTCAGTTTTACAACTCCTTTGGTTTTAGTGGAAAGACTACACCAGCATCAATTGCTCTGTCAAACACCACCACCATCTTTCCTTGTTACTTTTTAAGCACAGAAGTAGCTTCCTCATGACTGACAATCAGCTTCTAAGAAGACTTTAAAAGTCAAGGTAACATTTCCCCCCCCCCCCCCCCCCAAATCTGTTCTTGCAGTTGTTTCATCTGGCAGTTTACATCGTCAGTTTAAAAAAACAGAAACTAGTGCCAGTTATTTGGAACATCACAGATATTCCAAGACTTGTAGAGAAACCCTCAGCAAAGGCAAGAAGTGTCATTCACAAACAAAAACAATATGATGACATCAAAACACTCAACTGCTAGCCACTGACAGGGTCAACTTTGTTTATGCAACTGTTTAGTATCATCCTGCCAGCAGGAGCAGGGAAGTCATTGTGCCCCTGTACTCTGCACTGGTTAGGCCACACCTTGAGTACTGTGTCCAGTTCTGGGCCCCTCAGTTTAAGAAGGACATCGAGACACTTGAGTGTGTGCAGAGAAGGGCAACAAGGCTGGGGAGAGGCCTCGAGCACAAGCCCCACGAGGAGAGGCTGAGGGAGCTGGGGTTGTTCCGCCTGGAGAAGAGGAGGCTCAGGGGAGACCTTATTGCTGTCTACAACTACCTGAAGGGTGTTTGCAGCCAGGAGGGAGCTGGTCTCTTCTCTCAAGCAACCAGCACCAGATCAAGAGGACACAGTCTCAAGCTGTGCCAGGGAAAGTTTAGGCTGGAGGTGAGGAGAAAGTTCTTCACCGAGAGAGTCATTCATCATTGGAATGTGCTGCCCAGGGAGGTGGTGGAGTCACCATCCCTGGAGGTGTTCAAGAGGGGATTGGACATGGCACTTGGTGCCATGGTTTAGTCATGGGGTCTGCGGTGACAGGTTGGATTTGGTGATCTTTGAGGTCTCTTCCAGCCTCGGTGATTCTGTGATCCTGTTTGTATGCACATAGTGATTCTACTACTCCAAGAGCCACAAATCGCTCAGTAATGACTGACAGAGGGATCTTGAGAACATTGCTGTACAATTTTAATTCATTATTTTTGAAAGATATTGGATTTTAGAGGTATACCTACTTTTTTAAAACAGAACTGCTGTAAATCCTGCAGGCAATGCATGCCATTCTGCTTTCATGAGTACTGTCCTTAACAAGCATTGACTGTTGGTCAAGTGACCTTCCAAGGAATTAGAAATGATCTGCTTCAATTCACAGGCCTTAAGATCAGAGAATCACAGTTCTGGATTTTCTTCTGGCATGTTTCAACAGAGATAGTCTGTCCTAATTTTAGTCTGTGTATTTACTGAACCCTTCACCAACAGACCTCCAGATTAACAGTACTAATCAGGGCAAAAACACTTTGTCCTCTTGAAAAGCAGGGATCAACTACCCACTAAAACCTCACTCTACTCACTAAAATCAAAATAAGAAGGAATTTTGAGTACCACTCATGAAGTCCCTCCAGCTTCCAGATATTTCTGCTATAACCCCTATTGTAGTTGCAGGCCTACTACCCAGCACAGTTGGTTGTATCTGCTGCTACCTTGTCTGTACTCATTTTTCTACTCCAAATTCCCCACCTGGTGAAGAGTCAGAAGAATTCAAGGTAAAAGTTTCCTAACATAGTAAGAGATACACAGGCATACACCTGCCTGCATGGTGGGTTTCATGCTTTTATCAGACTTAACTAATTTTTACTCTAATTGTGGTAGATGAAAACCCAGGGGTTTGTTGACTAGACTGTCACTTTCAATGCTGCATTCAAACTTGCAAATGCAGGGTGCTCAGACCTGACCTGATGATAACCAGCCAAGCAAGGTTTGTTCAATTGCCTCTTCAGCTTCAGTGGAACAAGGTCAGCTGTAACTTGCAAGGAATGGAAAGGTAGCCAAGAGAGTTTTCAAGGAAGATCACCCTTTTACCTTCATGCTTTTGAAAAAATAGGATTTCAACCATCAGCCTGAAATAGCTGAATAAAACAGTTAAAAACCCCAAATACTGAGGGTTAATGAGCAGAGGAAATGAAACACTATTTAATTACTAGCTAATAAACAGTACAGATTGCAAGTACAAAGACATAAAGCTCTGAATACCTGTTTCTGCTCTTAGAGGCGTGTATATGACATCACAGAGAAGAAACACACTCAGTACACCCCTCCAGCTTAACTTTCAGAAAGTGAAGAGCCTAATGACAACATATAGTGGCAGAACAACAAAAGATGTCTTTGAACTCATTTATCACATTATTTTCTTCTGCTTTTCAGGAAATTGTATTAGTTCACTTCTTGTGACAGCAACTTGCTCAGATACCATGTCATGCATTGCCTTCAACACCATACCTCCTGAAGGCAGTCTTTAACTTACCTTCATCCTTCCCTGTCAGAGGCAACTAGTCTGCCTTAAATGTGAGCTAGTGCTGAAAAGCACTATGTATCCAGTAGCTATCACAAGGTAAAGGAGAAGAAATCAACAAAATGAACTAGGATGCTTCAAAAGAACCACCAACACTAGCCAAAAAACCCCAAAGACATTGTAGAAGGTAGTCTTCAAAAGAAAGAAACAATTTTTAGAGCTCAAGAAAATTGGAGGAAAGAAGTCAATACAATTCTTACAAGAGGCTGCTCCTGTTTATTGATATCCATTCAGTTAGTGGAAAATAATGATAACAAACAGTTCACCATGTTCTATTCAATTTCCTCTTTCTCTACGCTTGCTAATTCAAGACAAATTCTTTCCACCACAGTTTGTCTCAGAAACTAACAAAATGACAAGTTTCCTTGCTGGAAGAGAGGGGAAGGAAGAAACAGGGTTGCTCAAGTATTGTAAGAAAGGATGCCAGGAAACAAAAAGCACATGCTGCACATACACAACAGATTTCCAAGGAAAGTGCAATTCTTGCACCACTCTTGCTAGTGAAGAGAGTTCATGTGGCACTTCAAGAGGCAACAACAGTGTGTGGCTTACAAGACCAGAGTTTTTCAGGTTTCCACTCATATTTATTTTTTACCTCCTCCTGCACAAAAATGCATGACACTACTTTCTAGCAAATATGCAAGTATAGTCTTGATATAAAAGGAACCTAAAATGCTCTCTCCTTAGGTCACATTTAGAGTGGGATTCAAGCTAGCAGAATGCTATTATCTGGTCAGCTACAATATCTGCTCAATAAGACCTTCAGAGTTCTTGGAAATTTTATTTTGACTTAGGAAGTCTGTCTTACAGACTGAACAAAGTAGTGCTTCTGTTAATTTAATTCAAGAGAACAATATGGCAGGGGTCACCTTTTTGAAGGGTGCTCCAGTTGAAGGCAAACAGTAAGGAGCAGAAAAGCTGTTCTAAATCCTCACTTAATTGCTAAGAAGCAAGAGCAACTGGCAGCTGGATCAAAAGTGCTGACCCACTCCTCTCATTTGTTCTTTCCTTTTCCCTCCCTTTTCTGACAATCTGCAGGGAACAGCAAGTATTCAGAGCTCAAAATGCACATTTTTAAGAAATCACAGCTAGGAGTGGCAGTCAAGAAAGCAAGGAAGTAAAAATTTCCTCAGGTGCTGAATGCTGGAAACAAGCACAACAGGCAACACAATCAGCTAGAGACACAGTAAAAACCATGGCTGCACTTTAGTGCCTATTGTTTACAGGCTTCACAGTCCTTGGGCTTTTATGGTTATGCTGTTCCTATAGGATGCTGATGTGCAAATAAGGATCTAGAGATCCCCCCTCCTATTTTTTTAAAATTAGGTTTGGTTCAGACTAAATGAATGGGAAAAAAAATCTATCCAATAGGGGTTTTATGCATTGTGGCTACCTGTCCTGCTTTCAAAGTTTTTTCCAGAGAAGAGGAGGCACCAGAAGACCAGTTACAAAGTAGATGCATTAATAATTTCAACCTGGTGTCAACATCTAGAGCTTCAAAAATTCTGCTCTCCTCTTACCTGCACTGTGACCAAAGCACACTGACAAGGTAGAGGAAACTTCCTCTATCACTAGTCTGCACTAAAGTAATCAATTGCACAAAAAGAAGGAGAACTTCACAAAAGTCTTACTGAGTATAACACCATGGAGCTGACTCAGAGTGTGACTCTTTTGTGATGAATTAGTCACCACAAGAGCTGGCAAGTTCATTGTACTTTAATTGCTGTCACTGCAACAGTAGGGTTAATACCTGGCATGACAGCTGATTTCTCTTTGAAAGTCTATGATTATGCTCTCAGAACCAACAAAGAAAGGTGGTTTTGTTAGAATTACAGAGTTTTAGCATGTCTTCCTATCTGTCAGTTATCTTCTCAAACAGATGTTTTAATCTGCACCATTTATCATTTGATGTGTTTTCTATATATCCTCATTGTTTTAATGCAAAGAGTTACAACTTAGGAATTATGGTCATGAAGTTTAGTTCTGTCAACACAAAATAAAATTGCAAGAGTCAACATTCAGTTAGGAAGATATTTTTTAGGCCCCAGAATCAGTACACGACAATTGTAAACCTTTAAGTAAGTTCTGAACCAGGGACCTTCAATAATGTTCCTCCAACCCCCCACATCAGTAATATTGCCACAGCTTTGGTTGCAAACTGTATGCTCAACATTTGCCTTTTCAATCAAAGACTTACTTTGCAGCTGTGTTAATGCAGAAACCTTTCCTCACCTTTAACGTGGCAGCCAAGCTGGCCATGTGTTCATTCAGAGTGCTCTCCGACTCCTTGTAAGTCAGGCAGGTGAACTGATATTCCTCTGGATCAAAGGCATCTGCTCCCTGCTGCTCCACGTCGTTAGCTACCCCATCATAATAATCCTCAATATCCCCAGGATCCTCATCCTCTTCCTCCTCCTCGCAATTAGGGTCATAATCCTCTTCATTGCTGTCAGAGCCCTGGCTGTTCATGTCCACGGACATCTTAATGCCCTGTCAAACTGCAGACCAGGAAAGCAATTGCAGCTTCTTTTTCTCCTCCAAACTTTATCGTTCTTTTGATTTCATCTGAGCTCTGTATCCTAAGGGGGGGAAAAACAGTTTTTTCTGTTGCCTAAGAAATTGTTAAGAGAGGCCACGTCAATATCATACAGGTGATCAAACAGCCAGGAACGGACCAACTCAGCAGCCCAGCTAAAGAAGACTTCGCTGTGTGCATCCCTGCTTTGTATCCACTGTGACTCTTGCACCTGCAAAGCCAAGGCTCCTTTTACAGCCAAGGTCTAGAACCTCAGAGGGTGGCTTATCACACTACATTCTAGCCTTCCTAGCATCCTGTGGGCCCTGACACTTTTGACATTTGGAAAGCGGCTGCATAACCACTACAGATCTTGTCAGAGATACGACAAAATTTATTACATTGTTTTTACCAGCAGTCTGAAGTGCAGCAGGAAGGCATCATATTCATTTAACCAGCAGGAAAAAACACAAACCCCTTAACTATGACCACAGCGGCTAGACAGACAACGTGTGACACTGTGCAAGTCCATACTGTTTCAGAATCACAGACGTTCAGTGGGACTTGGGAAAACAGAAGCAGCAAACAGATCTCTCACATACACCCTAAGCAACAGTCCTCCATAACATGTGGAAAGAAATGTGAAATCAGTTAAACACTTTAAGTATGTTCTACTGGATGTGATGTGGCTTGGGCCTTATATCTGAGGGGAGAAATAACATTAATTCTCTCACTTTATTCCCTTCCCAACACACACTTGTTACCTGCTGAGTGTAGAAATCTCTGCCCGAGTGTTGACAGCAGCTATTCAAGAAAAACCAGAGCAGGCAACCCTTTTGTTTTCTTAAAGATTGTAACTGGTATTGGAAAGTTCACACATTTAACTTCACTTAGCTGAACTACAAACCTCCACTTGTGCAACTAAATTGCATGAATTCAAGTTTTAGGAGGTTCAGCAGCAGAGCCTGTATCAACCTTGAATCGTGGCCATCTCACGTCTAGTCACAAATTTTCCTTTAACCAAATAATTTAAGTTTCAAGAGGGGATGGCAAATACAAAGGACTTAAAGCATTGCTGCAACCTTGTTTCACATATAAAAACATGTATCTGAAATCAAAGCTGTATTTTCCACAAGCAGCACACGTTGGTTTGCTTACACGTTTACATTGCTACCTTGCTGCTCTGTTACTCAGATGTATTCCCACAGGATCACAGATTCCTAGCTACTGGGGGAACCACCATCAAGCTTTAAGAATCCCAACTTTAAAGCATGGGAAACATCAACTACAAATTTTCATCATTTTTCCTCAACTTGTTTTCTCTTTTCAGTAGCCTAATCAAACAGCACAGAATAACCAGGAAGAGATGAGATGTACAATTAGTTTGAGGCCCTGCAGCAATTTCAGCAGAGAAGCCTCCAGTGAGGGAGGATGAAGGCTAGCAGCTAAATTATGTTACCCCTTGAATTCTGGTCTCCATTTGTTTCATTTGCCTCTCAATTCCTTAGTTGTCCACACAAACACTTAGTAGCACACAAACACTTTATCACACTGCTCCCCATTGACAGGCAGAGTTTCATACTGGAAGGAGACAGATGTGAAATCTGATTTGACAGACACAAGGCAAACCCATACTGACCCTCCCTCTACCCTGCTCAGAGTTCATGATTCCATTGTGGCTTCAACCTGCATCACGCTGGCCTCTTGCACAGAAGTAGTAACAAGCCTTTACTTATTAAAAACAATATTAAAGGACTAACTTATTAGAGAATCCAAACCCACTTGCACAGTGTGCAATAGCTTTGTTCAGCCCACCTCAGAGCATCACAAAGCTCAAGCATGTTCCACCAGCCAGGAAACTTCTCAAACTTGCTCAGATCATCCCACATTCCAGTAAGACAAAAAAACCCAAACAAGCAAAAATCAAAACCAAACCAACCAACAAACAAACACCCCCACACAAACAACCAACCCAACACAAAAAGCTGGGTCCATTTTCTGTCTCAGCACATAGTGAATCTTGTCCAAGTGATGTTTTTAGCTCTAAGCAGAATAAGGGGCCTCACCAGTATCTCAGCAGCTCAATACCAGTTGCTGGGGAGGGGATTCAGAAGAGTGCAGAGCTGTTCATTTGTGCCACTAACATACTTATTTGAACAAACAGAGGAACTGTTTGCATGGGCAAATGGGATACATCAAGCAGAAAACAGTCTCTGGACTGGATGGCTTTTGGGACCCCGTCAACATTCTCACTGAGAGCTCACTTCCAGCATAACTAAACGTCAGATGGACACGTGTGAAGAAAGAGGAGGGCTAAGGCACAAGCTCTGTGGACAAAGCAAGGCAGGGCAGTGAGGTAGAGAACTCAGCCCACCTAACAAACAGCCTAATGCCCTCATTCATAACCAAACCATGAGCTCTCTGAATACAAACTAAGACAAGACACAGTTAATACTTGATAGCACTGGTTTTTAAGCCAATAAAGACATTAAGCTCGAAACAGAGGGTTACAAAAGCAAGGAGTATTTAGATTAAATAATTACCATAATTCCAAAATTCAGATTATGAAGTTTCAAACCATATTTAGATCACTTTCTTATCCAAAGGAGGATGAGGTCTTTATCACCTTCATCCATGATACTTCCTCATCTTCACTAACAGTGACAAAATTTAATCTCACCTCTTCCTCCAGCCTCCCTGCAGGAACTCACAAGCACATCCAGCCCTATGGTCTGCTACCTATTGGCTCCAACAGAGATGCCCCCTTGCTAACTCCTGCTTACCAGCACAATTCTTCTAAACAAGGTCTTTTGAAACAGAATGCCTTCAAATATGACACCACCAGATTCTCTCTGACCTCCCCACTATCAGACAGAGTGAATTATGTGATCCCATCTCATATCTTATCCTACTACATCATCCTTTTCTGATTCCTGCCCTGTCTACCTCTGTCAGATTTTTCTAGTAAGTTTTTTGAAGAAGGGTCCTTTTTGTCTCCTGTTAATATTTCACACATTTGAGACATCTTTTTTTTTTCACTTCATCATTAGTAACTCTGAAACAGAGACAGCACAACTCAAATTTGCCTCCTGAACTACTTACCCATGTAAACTTCAAACAGATCTTTTCTCTGCAACCACCTACAATCCCAACTCCACACTTGCTATCAATGTTAGCCACATCTCTATGTCGCTCAAACCCGTAATCTGTGGATCATCAATTGCTTCTTTGCACACATAGCATGTGTGCCTTGCCATGTCCTTCCCTACTGAGGTTTTTGATAGTATTTTTTCATACCAAGAGCAAAAAACTAGAACACCACCCCCCATCCTTTTCACCACAGATGACTCTGCAGAGACCTCCTTGCAGCCATATCACACATCCCCCACGAATCTGCATGCTCTCCTCCCACTCCCCAGTCTTTGTTCATACTATCACGACTGCCTTGTCCTTCCCAACTCATCTAATCCATTTTATTTCTGCCCTTTCTAATCTATCATCACTTTTAGCAAGTTATTGTACACATACCTACATAACGCTTCCTCCCACGGTATCACTGGGCTCGGACAGAAAGGTACCCAGTCCATTTAAGTTACCTCAGGTCCATTTCTTTTGTAATCCGTGCAAGACTCAATCCTCCTGTACGCGTCCTGAACAAACAGAACACCGCATACTCGTAGGAGGAAAGCCCAGAGAAAATGGGGAAAAGGGAGCTGTTGAAGAAAAGCCTCAACGGTGGCGGGGCGAGGAGGGAGCCACGGCCCACTCGCAACCCGTTCCTAGCACGGGACTGATAGCTCACGGGCTGCGGTTTCTCTCCAGGGCAGCCCGACCTCGGCACCGGCTGCGGGCGCAGCGCTGTGGGGCGCCAGACTGAGCAGAAGTTACAGAGAAGCGGCACCGAGTCCCTCACACCAGGCTCGGGCCGCCCCGGTTCTCGCCGCCTCCCGCTGAGGAACACGGGCCCGACAAGCGGCGGCAGCATTCGACGGGCGCCCCCAGATCCCCAGGACAGGCCGCTCCACTGGAAGCCCCATCGCCGCCTTCCCCTCGCAGCGCGGCCCAGCCCTCCTGCACTTACCGGGCGCCGCGGAAATCAGCCGGGCGGGGGAGGCAGGGAGCGGCGCGCCGGGCTCCTCCTGCCGGGCCGCCACTGCCTGCACGCCGGAAGCACCGGCCTCCGTGTGCCGTCACTTCCGCCGGGCGGGGCCGGAGCCGCCGGGGCGGGTTGGACCAGGGCGTTGGGCCGAGGAAGCAACAAAAACACCTGGGGAAGCACCTAGGGGGAGGATCGGCCCAGCAGCACAGGACAGCCCCAAGGTGCCGGGTCAGCACTGGAAAGTGGCGGCCCTGTGGCCGGGCCCCGCCCCGTGCTAGGACTCGATGCGAGCGCCCGGCTCCGCTGTGGAGGCAGGGACCGTCGCGGCCTCCGCGCCGCCACGGGCAGAGACCGCCGCGCTCCCGACCTGCCCCGCGCTCACTTCCCCCAGTATCCCAGCGTGCCGCGCGGCCCGGTACTGGGGTAAAGGTCGCGGGGCGGCACTGGCTCGGTGGGGACGCAGAGTCCCGGTCCCGTCTTTCACCCGTCGCTGCCACCATGGGGGAGCAGTCGCAGCGCATCAGCCCCGTGAAGAACTTCTTCGCTGGCGGCTTCGGGGGTGTCTGCCTGGTGTTCGTGGGGCACCCACTGGACACCATCAAGGTGAGGCGGCAGTGGGGATGGGGAAGCGGCCGGGGGCACGGTGCTGTGGGGGATGGGGACAGCCGACGGAGACAGACTACACTTCCCGGCGGGCCCCGCGCGGGGAACGGCAGGGCGTCCTGCGGGGAGGCGGGCTGGGGGAGCCGGACTACGCGTCCCGGCGGGCGTTGCGGAGGCGCCAGCGGAAGACAGCGCTTCCCGGCGGACATCGTAGGGGCGGAGCTTAAAGTCCTGGCGTGCCGCGGCGCGCCCCCTGCTGGCGAGGCGGCTATCGAGTCCCGACAGCTGCAGGTCATTCTAGCAGTTAATTGGTTAAATATGTTAACTATTAAATACATTAAAGTTCAATCGCTTCTGCAAAGGGCTAAAATGATGTCAATCCCTCTGCCCATATCATAAAGGCTACTCACAAAGCTTAGCCCCGTAATAAGCACATGTTTAATAAGATAATGTTTTCTTATCCTATTTCACTAGGTCAGACTGCAGACCCAGCCTAAGCCACAGCCTGGTCAGGCTCCACTTTATTCTGGGACCTTTGACTGCTTCAGAAAGACTCTTGTTAAAGAGGTACTGTGTCTCTGATGCCTGCCAAAAATATCAGTTGTTCCTGTATGTTGCAGGAATGGAATCATGTGGGAATGTCGTTTGTTCCCCCTCCCCCCGCAAACACTATTCAATTCTTGGATTATCACAGTGATTCTACTTAAAGTTTCTAAGCAAATCACAAAATTTAGGGAACGCTTAGCACCCACATACTCCAGGTGCATGTGTCTGTTCTGTTAAGGAATGCTTTTGGTTCAAAGAGCATGGTATTAATACCTGAAAGTATACACTGGAGTGAATGTTGGCAGCTGTTTGATGGCTTTGTTGTTGTAGCTGGTGGCATTTTGCTGCCTTTGGGATTTGGAGCTGGCTTTGGAAATCCTGACGTTCGTAATGACCTCTGTGGATGCAAGCATTACTTTTACTTTTTTTTCTGTAACGTATTATGCCATCTAGGAGAAAGTAGAGGAGCATTCATTAGTATTTTTTTCCTGAGAACAGATGGTCAATTAAATTATTTGGTTCAGCCTTCTTCAGGAGGTGGACAGTAGTTTTCATTCCTGAATCAGCCATATTACATGATTGAACAAAAGTTCATTTTGGTTTTAGAAAGGCATACAGCCTTGGTTTGAAGACTTGAAGTGGTATAGAATCTGTTTTTCTGCTTTGTAAGTTTTCCCAGCAGCTATTTAGCGTTTGGAAACAATGGCTGTAAAGTCCACATATTTGTTTACTCATCTAGAATCTAATTTCTAACCACTGGACCTTCTTGGTTAAATGAAAGATCTGCCTCGTATCCAAAATCTGCTTTCATTGTGGAATTAGCAGGTTGTTATATAATCAAAGTAAATCTTGCTTCCCTGGTCTCTCCCACAAAGTGCTGAAATGCTTTTCTAGCTCTGAATCCCTTGCGGGTTTTAACACCCCTGCTGAAGCACAGACGTCAGAGCTGAACCATAATAACAGCCTTGTGATGTGGAGTTCAAAAGCAACGCTGCCTCTCTACTCCTACTCAATACTCATCAGTTTCTATAAGAAAAACTATTAAACCTCTCTGCCAAGCCCTTTTGTTTCCCACTTTTCATGGGAGGATTGAGCAGGAGTGTCTGATCTTTGTCAGTCAGATGCAGACACAACTGACTTTAATGAAATTGTAAGTGTACAGACGTGTACCAGGATGCACTGATTCATTGAGGTGGGGGGAGGAAGGGGCAAGCAGTGCAGCAAACATTCATTTTCTGTATCTAGCCTTTATCTAGAAAGACAACTCCCCGTTCTGTCAGAGAAAGTTCATTTCAAAGGCAAGGTAAATGAAATAATTTTGGGATCTATATTAGGAGTTTTCCATGTGTGTAATCTGATGAAGGAAAACATCAGGAAAGTAAAATTGTACGGTGACAAGCTTTTTGACTTAAGGAAGGAAAGAAAAAATTAGTTTCCTCTTGAACTTGTTCCAAATTGTGTTCATGTGGGGAGTGAAGCAGTTCAGGTTGGTCTCTTTGGCTGTTCCTTTGACTAAAGAGCAAATTCTGTCGGCGTTCTCGGACTCAGGGTCAGGATTTTATGCGACTGCATTTGATAACTGTTAGTTAAGGACGGTTTTGGTACGTGCCTGAGACAACTTTGAACATACTCTATTAGGAGTATTAGTCAGGTGGCTTTTAACTTCCTCATGCTTGAGGTGTAAGCACAGGAGGAACAGTATTGGAACAGAAGGGTCTAAGTGGTGCCAGTGTTTTCCAAGAAAGAGAGTGTTCCTCTGCAACAGGCTCTGAGCCTCAGCCAAATGATGTAATAGCAAATGAGCATTAGACCCCATTATTCCTCTGATGAATTTGACATGTAATTGATACTATCCTGCATTGTAGCCTTTTGTTTCTCACAAGTTAAGCGACGTGCAAAGCCTGTGCAAATCCAAGTAATTCTTTTGGTAATGTGTCTTGCAGGGAGTCCGAGGCTTATACAGAGGAATGGCAGCTCCTATTATCGGAGTGACCCCCATGTATGCTATCTGCTTCTTTGGGTTTGGCTTGGGAAAAAGGCTCCAGCAGAGAAAACCTGATGACGTTTTGACGTGAGTTTCTGAGTTAATCAGTTGGGAAAGGCACCCCAAGGCTCTGGCAGCCTGCTGTACTGTCACACGTTAAGTTGTGGTGTAAATTTCTCCTCTTCTCCGAGGTTATAAATATAGTTCTTCAAAATAAAGCACTTGTTTGTTGTAGTGCTTCTGGAAGCGTGGGACTAATAGCACAGGCTAAAAACAGACAGTGTGTGGGCAGGTGCTATGCAATTCCCTTTCTACGCAAGAAAGAGCCATTAAGGAACGATTAATTCCACATTAGATGAGTACAGTGTGAGTTATACAATGGTTGCTTGCCAACAGTCTTGCTGCTAACAAACTATGGGAGAAATAAATCAATGGTCAAGCAGTCCCAACAACATTCACAGTCCTGATTTTCTTTTCCTTGTTAGTTGTGAGTCTTACTGTGTCCTTGCATTAGGATAGGATAGAATAGAATAGACCAGGTTGGAAGAGACCTTTGAGATCATCAAGTCCAACCTATCATCCAACACTACCTAATCAACTAAACCACAGCACCAAGCACCCCATCAAGTCTCTTCCTAAACACCTCCAGTGATGGTGACTCCACCACCCCCCAGGGCAGCACATTCCAGTAATAACAGCCATAGAAATGTGTTATTATTAGTTTCTAAAAGGAGGTGTTTATGAGCAGCCCTACTCCTAGACATACCTAACCTGCTGGAAAAGAGAGGAAGCTAAGAAAACTTTGTAAGGCTTTCTGCAAACTGACTTACACATGAAGGAGAAAACCCCACCCTTAAAATACTCGACTTCTTTGCTGAATTGTGATTTATAGCTAAGTGGGAACAGAACTGTAGCTTAGCAACATTTTATTCTACTATTTGTGCAACATGTTGGAGCCCTGTCAGAAAGCAGGAATCCATTGTGTTGAGCCAAGCATGGTGGGGTGGGGAGGTGCAGTTTCTGTTGGAGCTTTGCCTGTGCAGGGGCTGCCCAGGTGTGAAGGCACCTGGCTGTACTGCTGCCATGACATGGGGCAGGCTCCCTCTGCTCGAGTTGCTCAGAGGGAGGCAGTGCCATGGTGCTGGGGCACTGCTAGCTTTCCCTCTGATTTGCCATGGTAGTGTTCTCATGCAACAAGGCTGAAGGGTAAAATAGGGGAATAATAAGAATTGGGGAATGCGAGAAAACAAATTGGCAGTGGGGCTTCTCTCTAGCAGCTTTATCACCACAGTGCCTTGTGTTTTATGCACATTGTACCAGGAGGGAGTTTTAAAGACCAAGCTGGAGAAGGGCAACATAGTTTTTTAAGACTTTATGCAGAAGTCTTCCCAAGCAGAGCAGTGGGAGAGAAAGACCAAAAGTCAAAGAGATGATGGAACTGTCATGGTGCCAAACTGTAGTGTACCTTAGCTGCAGACTTTACACAGTAAGATACAGTGTGCCTAGGATGTGAGGCCCCAAAAGAAAGGTCAGACAGCACCACAGTTACTGGTCTAGAGCCAGGCAGGATGTTCCCCATGTTGACTTTGAGGGGAAGCTTTAGAAAGAAGGAGGAGGAGCAAAATTTGAAGACCCTGTTCTGTCTTTTTGGGGCACAAATAATCCCAAAGTGAGTTAGAAAATTCAAAGCTTAGTTTGAGCAGGAGGGTCATGAAAGGTGGTGAGGGAGGTCTGAATGGACTGGAAGATTTAAGGAGATTATAATTAAGAGTAAAGAAACATATGATAATTGGAAAACCTGAATAGAATGCCATTTCTTGGGTGGAGAGGAGGAGGAGATGTGGAAATTGAGATGTTAGGTCATCTTACTGGGGAGGGTAGCAGGAGGTTGGACATAAAAATAACTCTGTGATGGAGAAATTCAGCCTGTTTAAGGGATTCTTGTTATGGAGACTTTGCCACATGAAAGCAGGTGCAGACTGTGTAGGATGGTGGCAGGTTGGTAGGCTAGAATTGATGATGGCAGAGGCTGAAAGAGTGAAGAACTGAGAGGTTACAGAAAGGCAGGTCTTGGCTGCACAAGCAGGAATACACATGGAAGTGGGGTCAACTGAGAAGAGTGGGAGACTGGAGGAGGAAGAGACTGTTGGGAATGAAATTTAATGAGGAATGCTGTGGCAAATAACAAAAGTATGAGGAATTCTAGAAAATAGAACAAATGTGAAGAGCTGAATTGTGGTTGCTGTGGGACCCAGCGCTTTGAATCCTAGAGATCTCGAATGTTTATCTCTATGCATTCATGAGACTCTTCTGTACTGCAAAAGCAGCTGATGTATTTCCAGTTCCACTGCCAGCCTTGTGCAAAACAGTATAACCTGGTGACAGAGGAACTTTCTGCCCTTCTTTCACTGTGTGCTGTGTTGTGTTAGGATCTCTTCTGTTTCCTCGGGGCAGGTACCCGCAGCTGTTTGCTGCTGGCATGTTGTCAGGAGTGTTCACCACAGTAATCATGGCTCCAGGAGAGAGAATCAAGTGCCTTTTACAGGTAAGGCATTGGATGATGGTGATGGAAATTTAATTTCAGGGCTCTTGTCTTTCCATACCAGGAACTGCTTTGGTTAGTGTGCTTGGTCTGTTCTGGTTTTTGACAGGACTGAGACTGCTGTCACATAATGCAACTGTGTCACAAAGAAGCATTATCCAAACTCGCCATGACAGTATAAGTACATACAGCATTCACTACTCTGTTCATTTTGCAGAGCACAAGCCTTACACCATGTGGCATTACGTGAGGCACCAGTGGATGCCTCAGTCCACTTCAAAGCATGTGAAAGTCCAATTTTTCAGAATGAAACTTTTCTATTACTTTGACAGGTCCCCAGTACAAAACTAAGGAACACACTTCAAAACACAGGAAATAGTTTTCTGGTGTTTGGATGACTGAGAGCTCTACACCTCCTACAGAGTTTTCAAAGTGTTGCTGGAAAATGTCAACATGAGCAAATGAAAACACCATCTTTAGCAGAGATGGGAAGCTTCACTTGTTTCAGGATGTTGAACTCCAGTATGGGTGGTCACATGTTAGTTCTGGCAGACATGATGTTACCAGGGGAGCTTTTATACACATAGAAATGGTTTGAATTTCACTGAACTATTTGAAGGCTACTTTTTGTCAGTGCAAGTTAGTTACCTAACTGACTTCAGTTGTTTCAAACTTACACTGGGGAAAAATAGGAGAGAATCCAGCCTCTGCATGGAACAGTAAATAGATCTTCAGCTTGGGTGTGAGAGAGCAGTCTGAGGAAGTGGCACAGAGGCTTTATATGCAGGATGGCCTATGGAACAAGTATGTGCTTCTTCCTCTCTGGAAACATGCATGTGGCTTTCTAACAATGGGCTGAATGATTGTTCACCAGCCAGAAACCTTCACTAGTCAGAAACTATCACTTCAATCCTTCAGATCCAGGCAGCTACAGGTGAAAACAAATACAGTGGCTCTTTGGACTGTGCGAAACAGCTGTACCGCGAGGCTGGGATTCGCGGCGTGTACAAGGGGACAGTGCTCACCCTCATGAGAGGTACCTGATGGGGAACTGATGCTGCTTTTGTGTGGGGTACCTTAAGATAAGATAAGGAGCTTGACATAGTATCATAGATCTCGCTGTCCCTTGAGCCAGTTGGAGATGCTGTGTCACTTTTTTTTCCTGTTTTTCAGTCTGCAGAGCCCCTCCAATGCCTCAAAGGGACTGAGAAATAAACATGAGATTCTCAGTGAGTGAGGAAGAGATTAGATTACAAGGATCAGGAATTAATTAAGTAATTAAGATCTGAAAATCCAAGAGGAATGAGAGACTTCAGGAGAGGAAGAGCAGAGGAAACAAAGAGAAAGAAAAATACAGAAGTGGGCATTTTTTTAATTCTTTTTTTTTTTGTTTGTTTAAGTGCTGTGGTGCTTTCTCCTTTGAAAAGCATTAGGTTGTTCCCTGTCCTGGAGCAGTGTTCTCCAAGGATAAGCTGTAAAGTTCTGTGTTTTGATATCTCAGTTTAGGAAATGTTTCCTGTCCTCTGCTTCTCATAGCAGTGTAGCAGCTAGCAATGTAACTCTGACAGTGTCCCTAGACAGAGGCCAATTCTCCAGTTTAGGTATGAGCTAATAATGGGCTGTGGGAGTACCTTAAAACACCCAATACAAAACCCATCAACTAGAAAAACCCCAAATAGAATCATTAAAGCAAAGAGCATGCAAAACTCTTGAAGTTCCTGAACTGTTGTGCTGCGCAGCAATAAGGAAAGCTTAGAGCTGTCTCATCGTTAGCTGAGCTAGTCTGATTAGAAAGGCTGCTGACAGAAGCACTTGAGCTATCTTTCCAGTTCTTGCCTTTAGCTCTTGCTATCCCTGGGAAAGTTCAGGCTTTTCTGTCTAGAGCAACAGAAGATTTTATTTTGTTTGTAGAGGAGGTTCAGAAAAGGAATCTGGATGTACTTAGTGGTGTTGCTGAGCTGGCATGGGGCTGCTGTGCCTCTAGGCTTCATTTTGTTTCCCACTACTCAGAGTCTTTGTTGTTTACCCACCAGACGTCCCAGCCAGCGGAATGTACTTCATGACGTATGAATGGCTGAAGAACATTCTGACCCCTGAGGGAAAGAGGTTAGTGAAATCTCACAGTCACCATTTTCTGGACTTCTCAAACATTGCTGATTAATGTCCCCAGTTATGAAGAGATTTAGAGCAGTATCAGCAAAACAATGTTAAAATAAAGTTACTTGCCTTGTGCAGTGAGCTGTTTTGTTCTGGGGTGAGCAGACAGCTGAAATAGTATTCTGACTTCTCAGATTCTAGCCTTGGGTCTTATCAGCCAAGCCAACCTATTTAAAGTAGGTCTCTTCATTGTCACCCCTGTACGTGCAGAAAGCGCTGGGGCTTTGTCGTTGGCATTTTGTTGTTGTTAGTGTTGGGGGGAGGTGTTGGTTTTTTGGGTTTATGTTGTGGTTTGGTTTTTTCCTGAGTGTTTTTTGTTTTCTTTTTCCTCCCACCCCTTTCCAATCTTGCCACAGTGTGCGTGACCTCAGTGTGCCTAGGATCCTCTTTGCTGGGGGCCTGGCTGGGATCTTCAACTGGGTGGTTGCCATCCCACCAGATGTGCTAAAGTCCCGTTTCCAGACCGGTGAGTTGCTTGCCAGCTTGTCACAACCACACTCAGTGAGGTGGTCCTGGGAGAATGGGCTGGGCAGTAATGGAAGATGCCATCTGAGCGTGGCATCTGCAAGGAGGCAAGTCTTGAGCACTGCTTGAGACAAGTACATGAAAAACCCAAGTGTGTTCCTCGTTTTTCAGCTGGTTTCCTCACATTGTTTTTGCCAAATCAGACTCCACTTCTCTGTTTCTGCCTCCCTGCTAATATAATGATCCTGATTTAAGATACCTGTTTTGAAATCTGAGCATAGAAGTCAATATATTAGGATCACTTCTTGTGGCTACTTTATTAGAAATGTAATTCTTTGAAAGGTTTTGTGACTTCACTTCAGACATAGTTGGCTAGCCTGTGCTACCTACAATTATAGTAACTGAGAGGTGTTGAAAGCATTGTTCTTAGAGTAGCAGCACTGCTCCCGAGTATCTGCAGCCTAATTATAGTAAGGATGGTCCCAAGCCTTGCATTTCAGCAAAATTTGGCAGGTTTTCCATTGGTTTCTCTGGGAGTCCTTGTCAATCAATTTCTGTTTCTTATAAACCAGCTTCATGAATTTTTATATCTGACCTTCTTGTCTCCTAATTGCCGTTCTTGGGAGAGCTGTGATCAGCAGTGCAAGTAACTGCTCAGACTTCCAGCTCTAACAAGAGTTAGTCTTTCTTCCCTGCCCCTCAGTGACTTGGTGATGTTCTGTTTACTGAGGTGTCTCTTGTTTTGCTTGCTTTTGGCTGAGATAGATCATTTTCCTAGGCAGATGCTGTCACAATGTAGTTTGACTCTTAGTGTCGCAATGTGAACCTGTTCCTGGTGTAGCAATATGAATGTGTTGAAAATCTTGGGCTGTTTCATCCTTCAGCACTCCTGACTGTCTCACAGCTAACGTGGTTTGTATCCCTTTCAGCTCCTCCAGGAAAATATGCAAATGGCTTTAGAGATGTGCTAAGAGAACTCATCAGAGAGGAAGGAATTGCATCTCTCTATAAGGGCTTCACAGCTGTGATGATCAGGGCATTTCCCGCTAACGCGGTAAGTGTGCTGGGGATCCAGATGGGGTTTGGGGACGTGGCCATGCACAGTGAATGGCTGCAGTCTGTAGAGGAGATGACTGGCTGCTTACTCTTGTACTATTACAGTGACATTCTTGTCACTGCACATACTTTTGGCTGTTGGTATCCACCTTCTAAAAAGTACCTTAATCTAGGAGGAACGTCACTTAAACCTTCCTTTGCAGCTTTGCATGAAAGCTGTTTCTTGAGTTTCTCTGATAGTCTTTCTCTACTGATTGTACATCCTCAAGCAGAAGACAAATGTGTAGATGAGTTTGGACTGGTTTCCTCTTCCCCTTCAAAAAATAATTACCTTGGCACAGCAGAAGTTCTGCCTTTGTATGCAGGGATATAGTAGAATTCGTGCTGGTGGTCCAAGACCTGTTTTCATTCTCTTCCTCCTTCCACATCAGCCTGTCAGGTGTTCATAGTGCTACATTTCAAAACACCTTGTTTGGAATAGGATTTTAGAATCCTTATTTGTTCTATGTGTTCTCTCTTTTCCAGGCATGTTTTCTTGGTTTTGAAGTTGCCATGAAGTTTCTTAACTGGATTGTACCAGATGTATGAAGACTCTAGGAAGTCTTTGGAAATTAGAGAGTAGAAGGAAGAGATTGCAAGGCTGCCTCAAAGGAATAAATGAATGATCACTTGAAGTTTCAGAAATGCTCACTTGCCTAATACAAGACCTTTTTGCCTTCTTCACATTCTTTAGGTGGTGCTATGTGCCAATCAGAGATGTAAGCTTTAGCTCTGAAACAGAGCTGATGAGGGGTTAGAGCTGATCCACCCCTGTCTTCTGAGCCAGTGTACCACAGCAGTAATGCTGCTAACAGACAGCTGTCACTGTTACACACACTACCTTAAGTACTTCCTCATGGAAGAAGGGGACACTTCTTTAAATGTAATTCTTTATTTACTGAAGGAACATGTAGCAACTAATGCTGAAAAATGTCCTTAAAATTCTTGTTTGGTAGTGTGCACTTAACTCTCAGGGCGTAAGTTAGCAGCTGCACATGCTAGTATCTACAAGCAACATCCAGAGCATACTCCTCTTCTGCAGTCTTTTAGATTGTGCTATTTCTTTTCACAGTGGGTTTCATCTTAAGCACAGCAAACACAGAGCTCAGCAGGGGAGACCAGAGCTAGGCTTTGGCGAGTTGAGTGAGGGGTTATTACAGATACTGTATCGGCTCTCGCATGCCAATCTTTTCTGTGGAACTAGGAGGGAGAATTAATTGTGCTCAATGTTTCTACTGAACTTCACTGAGGCAGCCAGTGGGGAAATGTGTCTGATTAACCAGAACTTTTCTCTGAAATCCCTTTGTCTCCCCACTGAAGATGTGCCAAGGGTGATTTCACAAGTACAGCACTATGCGTAGCAAGCCACGGTACGTTTGATTCATCAAATGGTGTCCTGGCATTCAATCCCTGACACTGACCTGAGAAAATTTAACTGCACTTCCAAGAGCTAATTTCTCTGAGATGAGGGGAGTACATGCAGGGGACACTGGCTTGGCAGTTTTGTCTAACTTTATTCTTGCTCCTGTTCCTTGGGTTTCTCTTTAATATGAAACATAATCGCATTTTTCATTTGAAAAATGAACTAATGCTAAGAAGCAAAAAGCAACTTTAATTTCTCTTTGTTTTGATGCAGTGTTACTGGAACTCAATAAAGCTAGCTGCTGCTTGGCTAGAATGTGTGCTTTGGTTCATTTATTTTTTTTGCATGCCCATGCATGGTTAATTTTACTAAAGTTTTCCAGTTCTTAATTCTGAGATGTGGTTGGCAAATAAGTTGTGCCTTGCTGGCTTCAAGTGTTAACCCCTTGCCTTTTAGAATAGAATAGAATAAACCAGGTTGGAAGAGACCTTCAAGATCATCGTGTCCAACCTATCATCCAACACCACCTAATCAACTAAACCATGCAACCAAGCATCCTGTCAAGCCTCGCCCTGAACACCCCCAGCGACGGCGACCCCACCACCTCCTCGGGCAGCCCATTCCAGTGGGCAATCACTCTCTCTGTGTAAAACTTCCTCCTAACCTCCAGCCTAAACCTCCCCTGATGCAGCCTGAGACTGTGTCCTCTTGTTCTGGTGCTGGTTGCCTGGGAGAAGAGACCAACCTCTGCCTGACTACAACTCCCCTTCAGGTAGTTGTAGACAGCAATAAGGTCACCCCCGAGTCTCCTCCAGGCTAAGCAACCCCAGCTCCCTCAGTCTCTCCTCATAGGGCTTGTGTTCCAAGCCCCTCACCAGCTTTGTTGCCCTTCTCTGGACACACTCCAGCAAGTCAACATCCTTCCTAAACTGAGGAGCCCAGAACTGGACACAGTACTTGAGGTGTGGCCTAACCAGCGCAGTGTACAGGGGCAGAATGACCTCCCTGCTCCTGCTGGCCACACTGTTCCTGATGCAGGCCAGGATGCCATTGGCCCTCCTGGCTGCCTGAGCACACTGCAGGCTCATGTTCAGCCTACCATCTTTTAGCTTTTGGATTTCTGACATGAGTTCTGGTAAAGAATGTTCCACACATCACGTTTCTCATACAATTCCTGCTAGGTGCTCTATTGTAGAAGCAACTTTTTAACTACAAAGCCAGGCACTAAATAGCACCTTGCTTGTGGAAAGTACTTTATGTTCTCCACGTGGAGGCCTTGACACAGGTGATCTTAGGGAAAGTGTCTGTCCTGACAGCCCACAGGAAAGGAGGCTGAGAGTTTGTTCTTAGTCTGGAACAGTCTGTACCCTAAGAGCACAGTCTTCACCTTGGCTTTCCAGGGCACAGGGTCAGTCCTGAAAACTTTCCACAGAGTGCTGCTGCAGAAACCTTGAATCCCACTTTTATTCCCAGTTCTTTGGAAGGACCAGAAGGGCACTTCCATTCTCCAGAGCCCATCTTTTGTGTTTTACAGGGTGGGGGTACGAAACCAATAGGGTGACCTCTGGCATGGACAAATCCCAATCCATTGGAGAAATCTTCCGGTTCCTGCGTCTGCCTTGCCCACCGGCAGGCCTTCCCCGCTCCTTGCTGCTTAGGCACCTGCTGCTGTTCCTGCTTCCCAAAGTCGCTGCAGCTATGGGTGAAGAGAAACAGGAACGCTGAGAAGAGGAGACTAAAGCACATGAACCTCTCAAACACTTCTAAACACAGCAATAGGTTTTCTGAGGTGAAATCCAACTAGTTTCAAGAGGACCATTCCTTCTTTTATGGCCCTGTGCTGCCTGGCCACCGAATGCTCTCCTGTACTGCTCTGGTTCCCTAGCTGCTCTGACCACCTTCCTGACTTCTGTGCTGGGGCTGTGATGCCTAGAAGCAACCTCCAGCTTTAAGAAGCATTATAAAGCCAGATTTCTTTCCTTTTTTCCCCCCTTGTGTTCCATAAATACTGACACTTCTTGAGGGGGTGGGAGGGGGGAACAAATCTGCATCTTCTTTCTTAAAATTCCAGACACTGATGCATAGTGCTCCCTCTTCCAGCTGCCCTGTCAAATGCATCCTGTTTTGCTCCTAATCTCACGGGAAGGTAGGCAGAACAGAGGCGTAATCATCCTGGTTGAAAGTGTTCTTAGGTTGGTTTATGATGCAGTTGCCCAGCAGATGGCTGTCTAGGGCTGTCAGCAAGATGGACAAACCTGCAGGTCCGAAGGCAAGGTCAGAAGCTGCTAGGAGGCTGCTGTGCTTGCTTGTGGCAGCTGCAACTTTACAAATTGGGCTGCCTAAGTTTTATGTCTCAAGACAGACAGGCAGATAGAACACAGGAACCTCTTTTCCCTGTCTGTCCTGCTGAGTAAGACTGATCTTCCAGACCCAGTGATGAGCTGTGCCATGGTAGTCAGTGCTCCCTCCCAACCCTATTACGTTGGAGTACTTCAGTCTATGACAACATGTAATACTTGGAAACCAAATCAAGGGCCAGTGAAACCCTGGATTCAGTTCCTGGGATTAAGAGACCAACTCCTCCACCTGGACTCTGAGGAGCCTTGTCTTTGTGTGCTGGCCTCATCTCGATGCTCCAGCGCTTACCCTGACTGCTGTTACCAGCTCAGGCTCAGTTCTCTGTGCAGTTCTCAGTTCTCTTGAGCAGTACTTGTTCTGAAAGACTGAAATATCCCCTACACTCTCTAATACTTAAGCATTGCTAGTAACGAAATGATCTTCCTCCTGCCAAACTATCCCTTTTAAGGCCTTTCTACTTTTTGTTTAATTTATTTAAAGCATTTCAGATTACTTTTTTCCAGTTTCAATTATCCTAATTACATTCTCCCCTTCTCCCCAGTCTGAAGGTTTTGCAGAGCTTTGTATTTTGCACGATAGAATTCTGGCTGTTTAACATGCTTGCTTTCATTTGGTGCTTTTAAATAAGTAAAATGTGGAACAAGGCCATCAGGAATGAGGAGCTGCTTTCTAAGAACAGCCCTGAGATGAGACAAGGTTTGGGAAGGCTGCTCAGACACATCTGCCTGTTTGTTCAAAACATGTAGCACAGGAACCCTGGAAAAGTTTAAAACACTGCTCACCTATCTCAAGATTCTGCCATACAAAATTTGCCAAATCCTTGCCCTCTGGTACTTGCAGCCTCAAAACTAGAGGGAGACTTTAACACAGGTACAGTTTCCTGCACAGTGAGGACTCTCTTGCTTTCAGAAGCCTGATTTGCATTCAAATGTTATTTTCTAATTGCTCAGTTTCTTCTGGGATTCAAGGTAGCACAGATGGAGGGTAATGGAATACAGCAGCAGCTGATGAGCAGGGTCTATACCAGCAAAGGATACTGATAAAGCTTGTCTTTATTATCCTTGTGCTGATAATACATGTTCCTTCTATATGAAAATCACAGCAGTTCTACAAAACTGTATGCAGTACAGCTTCCTGGCTCATCCTGCTTTGATGCAAGTGATTTTTCCAGTGGTGATCCAAGGTGCCTTGAAGAATTCCAAATGATACATAAATCTCCTATGTTTGTATTTCCCTGCCCATTGTGTGCAGGACTTTTGTTTTCACTTTGCTTTGTCACATTGACGGAAAAGTCCTTGGAATACCCTTGGCAAGTCAGTCCTGATCAAATTTGACTAATTAGAGGAAGCTGCCTGTGGGAGAATTACTACAGACTTTCCAGTTTGCAAAGGATGGCTGAAGCCAAGATAAACAACATCTACTGCTCTGCCCTCATCCACTGAGCCAGCCATCTCACTATCAATGACTTCCCACTGGTCTCAGGGGCCTGGGATTGTCCCAGGGCAGCTGTAGAAGCCTCATCTCGGTAGACCAGCAGCTGGCATTTTTGAAGCTCTCCTCAAGCAAGAGATCTTTCACTGTGGCTAGAACAGTTCCTTATGGCAGCTTGCAGCCCCTGGGCAGGAATGCATCTGACACGTACAGCATGGGGTGGTTCTCCTCATGATGTCTTGCTTCCAACTGTGACATATGACTACTCTGCTTGCCTGTACAGGCCAGAGGCAGCAATGCCTGCTGAGTCAGTGCCATGAGGCCGTGTATGCTGCGGCACTGTTCCCTCAGTTTGCTCTGCACAGACGGGCTCCAGTAGTGCTGTCCAACTATTCCTGTCTGAAAACAAACCCAGCTGCCCCAGCAGCTGTTTGCTGGGGACTTTTGGTCCTGACCCAGAGGATGACAGGAAGATGCCTGCCCTGCAGCCGGGGACTTTCCGGGGTGGCAGGCTGTAGGGATTGCTGGAATTCCTGCCTCTTCCCCACACCTCCACAATGCATTTGGGCGATCTGACTGCAGGCGGCTGTGCTGCACTCATTCATAACGGCAGGCTCTCCGCCTGCCCGGTGGCTATGGACAGGGCTCTTTTCTGACTGCTAGACCCTGCCCTGAGAAAGCTGCTCCGTGAGGGGGAGGGAATGGGCTGCCTGATGCTGTATGCTTGAAATGGAAAACTATTTGTAGTTTAAGGAGATTTGTGTATAAAGCTGAGGACGTTTTCCATTACCTCAGTGTGATAGAATAGTTCTGCCAGTGTATCTCAATCCTGGTAAAAATGTAAACCTTAAGCAGAGATTGGACATTTTTACTAACATACGCCTCTGAATTCAGTTAAAGTTCAGACAGTTCAGTTTATGCTCAGATGGTTCAGTTTAAGTAGTTTACAATGCACAGCTCCTTTCTAGGCTTGCTGCAAGCCTGGTTGTGAAGATCAGTATCAAAGTTACAGCAACAGGCTGTAGATAAGCTTAACTTCCCTTGACAGGTGATAGCTTGCATGTAGATTTGCTGAAGAATGTGCTGCTGTTGCTAACCCTCAGCATTGCCAAGTGGAAGCCTGCAGTGCTGGTCTGTGCAATGAGCTGACTTCCCTTCTTCATTGAGGACCTGAACCTGAGAGAAGCGGCACATGAGATACCAAAGTAAAAGTTGAACTCCTTCATGGTAGACTCTCCAGGGCTGAAATCATATCCTAGCAGCAACATTTCTTCTTGGTACTATTTCCTAATACTGTTTCCTAACAGTTATTTATTGCTGGCAGCTGCTAGCTCCTTCCTCTCTCCAGTCACACCATCAAAAAAGTCTAAACTGTGATTTATCTTTGATAATTCATCCTGGTAGGCCAAAGTCAAGAACATCAACTCTCTGTCCCTTCCCATCTTTAATGCCTACGCAGATTTCAGCAGAATCAGCTGAAATGCTGAAAAGGTGTAAAATTACAGCAAGTCTTCCTGCTCATGCTAAACCTGCGTGATTCAGAAAAGCTCCTGACTGCATGCATAGACAAATCCCAAAAACATACTTCCCTCTGAAACATAATCCACCTGCTCAACCCCCACCCCTCCCTCTCTGCTCACCCTGGACTCCCTATCAATCACTGCCAGGCAATTATCTGCTTCGTTTAATGTCTCCTGGCTGGAGCCAAAGTTCAGGGACTGACAGTTGATGGCAGGAGATCACTCGGTGGAGGGAACTTGCTGTTCTCCCAGCCTGGCCACCCAATTCCCAGCAGTGTCAGACGTGCTTAGCTGTGAGGCATGGCAAGCTTCTGCAGGGTGGTTGAATCCTGGCTCTAACAGCAGAGGCTTCTCCCGGAGAGGAGCCTGAAGCTGTGCCAGGCATGAGGTCAGAGCAGGGTGTCCTCCTGCTCCACCCACGCTGTTGGAAACAGGCTGGCATCTGTCACTGCTGAAATGGGGAAGGTGTGTGGATAGAGAGCTGTGGGTAGCCCTTTCCCTCTTGGTCTCTGACCTTGCCTGCTACCCTAGATGTGAGAAGTTGGGCTGTCCAAGATCCCTTCTGACTCCAGTCAGAAAGAGCTGCACAAGGACATCAAAGTTCAATTTCTCCTGGGCTGGGGGGAGGGGGATGGGGGTGCCTGAAGGTGATTCTCCCTCTGCCAGGAGTGTTATGGATGAGGTCCAGAGACATGGTGCCAGTGTGAAATCTCTGTGGATGAGTTCTTTCCCGTGCCTATGGTAAACTGGATATTCTGCAATTTTGTTCCTATGGGTCTAGCTAAGGGAATGAAGCTCCCCTCTGTCCCAGATACTGTTTGCCCCAAAGGCACAGATCACTCCTGGCATTTCTGTCATTAATGCTCACAAAATGAAGAGTGTAGCTGTACCACTTACCAGCACAGCAACCTTTACAGATGAGAGAGTTGTTTGTTGGTGTGAGAGAACAGCCTTCCCGGGGATGCATCTGTGCCACCCAGCTTTGGGATCTCTCCTCCAGCTTTGTCCCACTCCCCACCTCTGGGCACAGGGGCAGGTAGAGGAGGTTTGCAGGGATATGAATGGTGGACCACAACTCTTCCACCTCATTCCTGCAAACAGCAACTGGAATTTATTACAGCTGAGGCTGCTCATTCTGAAAAGATAAAAGCATGTTGTCACTAAGATCTGCCAAGAATCTCTCAGCCCAGATCTCTTCCCTCAGCAAGGAGAACAGGAGGCACAAAGCATGCAGCTGTACCTCCCTAGGGTGCCACCTCCAGCTCAGCCACCCACAGCTACACATTGGGAATTACTGGGCTGGAAACTGTCTGCACCCAGAGCTCTAGCCTTGGCTTTCAGTATCCTCACCTTTTGGACACCTTCCTGGATTTGGCCTTCACAGCATCCAGTGGCAGTGGTGCTGTTCATTCAAGTGCTGCTTTGGTTTGGATTGCTTGAATGAGGATTTCACTGGTGTCATGTCAATCTTGTCTTGTGAGAAATAGTAATAAACTGTTTCTCCTTCACCTTTTTATTTTTGTTTAACAATTCATTACTTTCTAGGCCCTTCTCCTTTGGGTCCTTTTCCAAGCTCATTTAACTTCTTTAACTTGTAGAAAATTGTTCTCCTCCTCTCCCCACCCCCCCCTTTTTTTTTGGTATTTCTTCTAGTTCCACATAACATTTTGGATGAAAAGATAATAGTTTCTCTACAGCCATGTTGGTAATTTATTTTTTGTTCTCTATTATTTTCCTCTGGGCACTGGCACATTGCTTAATTAAAATTGCTATTGATTTCTAAATATATGGAAAAGTTTCTTTATTGAGTAGCTGGCGAATGCTCTGTCTTCTAGAAGCTGTTCTATAATTAAACCCCTCTAGCTCATCATTTCTGGTAAATTCAAATTATCCAGGGGGAAAAAAAGAAAACAAACCAGGGACTTTTACTAAATGCAGAGAGCATTTTTTTGCTGAAGGTGGTGTACACATTGGGAAAGGATGGGGGGTTTAATTTAACCCATGTAGCTTAGCAACACTTACACCATCAATAAACAAGCACTGTTTCCTGAGCCCAGTCCTTTCTCTATCCTGACTCAGCTGATATTAATGGTAATACACCCAGCCCACTGCATTTAGAGTGTCTTCTTCTCACTTGGTGTCCCTTTTATTCACATTTCACCTCACCTGCCAAGGCTTTGTTCACAGTAACAGTGAGGTATCCATGGAAGATGCTCCTCTTGATTTCTATGGTTAGTTTTACTTGCTAACTGAGCGGCTTATCAGATTAGTCATATGGCTGTTTCAGAGCCTCTGAAATGTGATTGCTAGGAAACTTGAAATCTATTAAATGTCTTCTCACAAGTATTTTCTGAAGGAAAATCTTGGGCAACTGTGTGTCACTTCTGAAATTTGCTGTGATTCAACTTTGAAGGGGAGGATCTTACCAAAATCACTGGTTTCCCAGAATGTTTGTGTTCAGGAATGTGAGGGCTAACTGCAGTGCCAATCTCACCTGGGTGACTGTGGTGATGAAAACAGAAAATCCAACATCATTATGTACACAGAGTCTTCCAATTGGACATTAAGAGTAACTCTGAGATTCATAAACTCATCATCCACAGAACATATGGCAAATTAATATTCACCTAGTGATCTCCAACTCCTGAGCTCTGCTGGCATCAGTTAATGATGAAGAGGGCACAAGTTCTGCCCCAACCCTTAGAATCATAGAATTATATGGGTTGGAAGGGACTTCTGAAGATAAATTGAGCCCAAGCCCCCTGCCAAACCAGGATTACCTAGGGCAGGTCACACAGGAAGGCATCCAGATGGATCTTGAAAGTCTCTAGGGAAAGAGTCTCTGGGCAGCCTGTTCCAGTGCACTGACACGCTTAGAGTAAAGAAGTTTTTCCTCACGTTAAGGTGGAACTTCCTGTGTTCTGAGAGCCTTGAGAGCCTTTTCTATGTCAAATGACCACAGAAACCTCTCTTGGTGATGCAGCACCATGAGTGGCTGCAAGTTCCTCATGAGTACTGCCTGGCATCTGCCCAGCCACTGAAAGCCAGCCTGAGCTCCGTTTGTTTAAACCCAGTTAATGGATGACAGCTTGTGCAGACAGAGATGGGACCACCTTGGGCTATGCAGTGATCTCCAGCTCTGGCAGAACATGACATTTCCTAAAGCAACACAAAATGGATACAAAAGAGGAAGGGAGTTACATATTTTGGGAGAAAAAGGCTCATTTTCACATGAAAGCTCATTGCATGCAGGATGCAAACCCAAGTGCCTCTCAAAGAATTTTAAGCACTTAGTAGAATCCAGCTGGGAAAGAACAACCTTTTGTGCTCCTGAGAGGTTTTACTCTTGTGGTTTTACTTTATTTTAATTATTTTTTTTTAATTTGTAAAAAGTTTTCTCTTCCCTCCCCCATTTCTTATTTTGTTGCTCTTTCTCCATTTAATTAATGTAGATAAATCATTACCTCAGAGCATCTCAAGTGTAAAGGCTTTTTAAAATGAGTGAACAACACAAGTAGTGCACACTTTGCTAAGAGATGTAACTGTCTTACTGAAAACACTGGAGTGCCTGAATTCCTGTGAATAAAACCCAATTGTTCTTACCACCTGAGTTTCATTTTCATAAGATACCAGATTTTTCTGTCTTATGCCATGAAATTTGACTGAAATTAATTCTAAGTATTTTTCTTTACACCCCCCCCCCCAAATCTCAAGAATTTATTTACTATTTAGTTATTCTTAATGGCTCCTTTATTTTCCCCCAAGCAAGACCCTCTCTGCTCTAACTATTGTTTAAGCCACTTCTTGTCATTAATAACACTAATACCCCAAGATACAAAAAGTGACTGAAAAGCACAGAGCAGTCGTCTTTAGTTTCTCTAACTTCTTCCAGTGACCAGAGTTTTCATTTCCCTGAGACTTTGTCTGGCAATGAAATGTTGCAGAAGAGAAGAGAAGAGAAGAGAAGAGAAGAGAAGAGAAGAGAAGAGAAGAGAAGAGAAGAGAAGAGAAGAGAAGAGAAGAGAAGAGAAGAGAAGAGAAGAGAAGAGAAGAGAAGAGAAGAGAAGAGAAGAGAAGAGAAGAGAAGAGAAGAGAAGAGAAGAGAAGAGAAGAGAAGAGAAGAGAAGAGAAGAGAAGAGAAGAGAAGAGAAGAGAAGAGAAGAGAAGAGAAGAGAAGAGAAGAGAAGAGAAGAGAAGAGAGAGACCTTCAAGATCATTGTGTCCAACCTATCATCCAACACCACCTAATCAACTAAACCATGCAACCAAGCATCCTGTCAAGCCTCGTCCTGAACACCCCCAGAGACAGTGACCCCACCACCTCCTCGGGCAGCCCATTCCAGTGGGCAATCACTCTCTCTGTGTAAAACTTCCTCCTAACCTCCAGCCTAAACCTCCCCTGATGCAGCCTGAGACTCTGTCCTCTTGTTCTGGTGCTGGTTGCCTGGGAGAAGAGACCAACCTCTGCCTGACTACAACTCCCCTTCAGGTAGTTGTAGACAGCAATAAGGTCACCCCTGAGTCTCCTCTTCTCCAGGCTAAGCAACCCCAGCTCCCTCAGTCTCACCTCATAGGGTCAGGATTTTTGGCCAGGATTTTCCTCCTGTTCCAGTAGCTTTTGCCTAATCGGTTTCTATATGAATTTAGAGATGAATGAAAAATCTGTTACTACACTTATATGTTGTAAGCAAAATATAATCTCATTTCCCTGAGGACATTTCTTCTCAGCAGTCCAGAAGCCTGAATTGCTGATACAGCAAACGCTTGCTGCCTTCTCTATTTCACTTTCTTTATTGAATCTTTTTCTGTAAAAATATAAGCTGGTAAAAAATTCCAACATTTGGGAATTTGGCCTTTCCCAAAGTACTGGTCTGTTTTAAAGTTAAGTTTTAATTATTTGACTGTGAGCCGAAGCTGAACCCTGACACAGGGACAACTGAGCAAGGAACTGTGTCCTTTAAGACAAAATATCATCACTTCTGCTTCTCATACACACACAGCTTCAGTCTGAAAAGACTTTGTTAAAGAGTGCATGGCTTCCCTTCAGCTGAGCTGCAGAAAACAGATTCCAGACCACATCTTTCATGTCTAGCACCTGATCAAACTCTTTCCTGAAATACGATAGCAGCACTGGATGTTCAGTTTTGTCATTTCTGTCTTTGTTGTTTAGTTCTTTGATCTTCAAATATTTCTGTTTAAGGACAACTATATATATCAATTTTTTTTCTTTTCCTTTTTAAAGCTTCAGTCGTGCTGTCTGTGGAGGAGGCAATCCCTGTGAGACAAGGAGCTACCCTATCCCTGTGATCTGGGGGTCAGGGAGGATGACAGCAGCCAAGGAAGATCACAGAAGCTGCAGGAGGCTAAGCAGCAGAGCCCAGCCCAGCCCAGCTCCTGCTACCCCTCACCATGGGCCCTGCCAGCCCTCATTCAGATCCCAACCATGGCCAACTCTTGGCTCACATTTGGCTGCTATCCCCAGCAGCTCCCAGCTCCCCTTCCTTGAGGAAGCCACTGGCCCTTGCTGCACCTAGATGTATTCCCACTGTGGGCACCTGGAACCAGATACTGCCTTGTTCACCACCAAAGCTCTTCTGGTAGGCATTTTCCATTTTATCTAAGGTACTCCTCTCCAAGCTCAGTGTGTCTGTATTTTTCTGCAATGGGAATAGGCTCTTCCCACTTAAGCCATCTTTCTACAGCTTTCCTTCTATGTACCTGCACTGTCATTGTGCAACCTTCACACTCACTGTCTCCCAAGAAATCCTGCCATATAACCTTCTGGTTATTCATTGCATACCTGAATCCTCTGGTTTTGCTGCATTTTTGCTACTTCAGGAATATTTTCCATTCTTTTGTCCTTTCCTCCCCTTCACTCTCCACCCCTATTGAGTTTCTCATTTACCATGGCTTTTTTTTTTTTCAGCAGTTAATTATTGGCTTTTCTCTCTGGACTGTTCTTCTGTGTGTCTGAGACTTGGATTTTGATCCCAAGCAACTGGAATACATTTTCCCCTTATTTAAAGACTCTCTGTAGGTAAAGACAATTTTGCAGACTGAAAGAAGATTTACATCAGCATTCTTTCTGTAACAGATTTCTCTCATTTTGAGCACTGCTTTGATTGCCACAGTATTTCTTTTGAAGTTTGGCAGCAAGGTCTTGGGAAAATTGCAGCTCCTCTCTTTTGAGATAATCTCTTATCTGTTTTATAATTTAATATCCGTGCTACCAAGTGGAAAAATTACCCGTCAGACTCCATGCCTGTTGCACAGCCTAGCAAGCAGCAGTAACATTAGCCCTGTCAGCTCCTAGGACAGCTCAGATTAAACAACTCTGCAGCTACAGTGTTTACATAACACAGCCTTTTCTCTCCTTGCTCATTTTGGGCAATTTCATCAATCAGCTCTCTTTTCATTGACTGTTCTTTTCTGTATCTCCCTGGCATTGCCACGCCGCTGAGGCTCAGGAGGTTTCTTCTTGGTCTGGTTGAACATCACCCTTTGCTGTCAGCATCCTGAGCTGCCTCCCCACACTGCCCACCTGAGCGTCATTCTGGGAGGCAGGTGAGTCTGTGTAGCTTTCCTTGCCCCTTCTAGTCCTTTCTGGTTTTGCTGTTGTTGTTGCATTTCATCTTGAGGCCAGCCAAAACCACAAACTTGAAACACCCTTTACTATATTTAAGGGCAGCAAAGCTGGTGAGGGGTTTGGAGCACAAGCCCTGTCAGGAGAGGCTGAGGGAGCTGGGGATGCTTAGCCTGGAGAAGAGAAGGCTCAGAGGAGACCTTATTGCTGTCCACAACTACCTGAAGGGAGGTTGTAGCCAGGTGGGGGCTGGTCTCTTCTCCCAGGCAGCCAGCACCAGAACAAGAGGACAGAGTCTCAAGCTGTGCCAGGGGAGGTTTAGGCTGGATGTTACGAAGAAGTTCTTCATAGAAAGAGAGATTGGCGATTGGAATGTGCTGCCCAGGGAGGTGGTGGAGTCACCATCACTGGAGGTGTTTAGGAAGAGACTGGATGGAGTGCTTGGTGCCATGGTTTAGTTGATTAGGTGGTGTTGGGTGATAGGTTGGACTCGATGATCTCAAAGGTCTCTTCCAAACTGGTTCTGTTCTATTCTATTCTATTCTATTCTATTCTATTCTATTCTATTCTATTCTATTCCATTCTATCCTATCCTATCCTATCCTATCCTATCCTATCCTATCCTATCCTATCCTCTATGACATTTTTTATTTTTAGAATTATTTAGCATCAAATAATTTGTAACCCTGTGCTGAACTCTAAGGGGTTGGATAGATTTAGAGTGTAAAAGAAGTGAGTTAAGCAGAAAAGAAACTAAAATAGCTAAATAATAATTTTAATAAAGTCTGTTTCTGAGTGAAGCTCCATTTTAATGCAGCATCCTTAACCCCAGGAACTGCCTAAAGGTGTTTTCAGATGAGGAGCCATCACCTAGTGCCTGAGGGGAAGAGTGAAGCAAACAGTCTCACTGCACTGTCAAACTCCCAAACAAAACCAAAAGCAAACACTGTGCCTCTAGCTTTGATCAGGTTCTGCTACATGCAACGCTGTTTGTAATGGTTGTGTTCCTTTGCATGGGACACAGTGGGAAACTGTTGTCAAATGGAAACTGCAGAGTGACTGGGGCTGGATCACTTCTGCTATGGGATGCACTCTGCTCCCAGAGAAGCTACATTCCCGCTTGCTTTTGTCTCAAGGAGTTTAAATAGTCAGAGGCAGGGAGGAGATTGAGGGAGACAGGCCATAATTACATTCTTCTTTCTCGTATGATTAAATATGAACAAAGGAACAACTGCAGCTCATATCCCCTGTGACAAGATCCTTCTGCAAAAGCATAGGCAGAGCCAAACTTCACCAGCAACCTCCCTGATTTCCTCAGCAAACCTGTGTTCTGCACCTTAATGATTGCTCAGGATGACAGCAGAAATAAACTCTACAAAATCTGAAGAAGGACCTCACTGAGCTCAGCCAGACAGGGAACTTGATTAATAATGCAAAACAATACCTTGAAAAATAAATGGTCTTTTCTGTTCCTCTAAGCTGTAGTATAAACCTAGGCTGAATCTTTTTCTACAAGTTTGTGTTAGCAGTGACTCAGAAAAAAAGAGTCACCTTTAAAGGGGTGTGAAGAGAAGAAACAGGTTTTTGCTGCATGTTGGCTCTAGTTTCTTGCTGGCTGCAAATTAAACCTCAAGGAATTGACACAAGGTTGAAAGGGAACCCCCTCATACACCTGTAGATAACGCAGAGCATCGGTGTGGGGACCAAGCAGCTCTGAAGTAGCATCAGAATCCCAAATGTGTGGGTTTGGGATGTGTTTCTGGCTGTCATTTTTCAGTTTCTCACTGTGATGAAGTGAACAAAAGGCCTTCCTCAAGGCAGTCTGAAATTATGTAGTATAAGGTGAAAGCTGGCAGATGAATCCCTCCAGCATGAGGGAGAACATGGTGCCATGCTGGTGTCTCTGCCACAAGCCCCCCTTGCAGATGTCTCTAGAGAGCAGTATCCAGCTGTGGTGGAGAGGTGTGGAAAAACCGCTGGCATGCCTATTTGAAATGATGACAGGACAATGCTGGCAGAGCAGCTGCTGAGAAGATGGGTTTAAAGGATGTTGGTGGAGAAGATAAGAAATGTATTCGATGCAGGGGAGAAGAAGGAAGACTGAGAATTTCATAGGAAAGTAGAATGGTGAAAATGGTGAATGAGGAAAGGGGCAGAGTATTTTTTTCTGGACAGGGGAGAAACAAGATGGCATCCACAGAATCCAGAAACACAGCTGGTGTGGCTGAGCCACAGAATAAAGAAGGGACTGAATATGATTCAGCTGGGAGAAGGTAGGGAAAGGTTGGATCTTTTCTAGATGTGAAAGGAAAATGTTACTCCCAAGGCTACTGATGCAATTACCAGAGTCATTGAGAAAAAACAGCAAGAGGTCAGGGAAGCAGCATCATTTCAAGGCTAAATGATGCAAACCCACACACACTCCAAAACATTTCTCACGGTTCAGGAATCTTTTGTAAACACAATTAACCAAAGCTTTGATTGTAGGAAGAAAGGCAGCTAGTGCCTTGCAGAAAATGCACAAAGAATGTCTCTGAGAAAGTGAGGCCAGAAAAGCAAGGAGAAATCAAGCAGTAGGGCTGTAGCTGGAAGTACAGGCAATGTTTACTTAAAGCCAGATATGTTAACATCGTTGAGACATCGCACTGCAGCATATGGTAGTGTCTCCGGGGGCGAAAAGTAACACTAGACCCCCTGAAGCAGGCAGGCTCTGCTCTTCCGCGAGAATCAGTGTAAGGCTTAAAAAAGAAAGCAAAGCATTGCTGGCACACTAAAACAGGACACACAGGCTTGTGTTCAAAAGATGCTATTTATTGAAGGGCTAATTCCAGTAGGCAAGAGGCTTCCTAATCCAACAGAGTAAAGGGAGCAAAGATTCTTACAGCAAGGATGGACAAGTGACAAAATTACCTGTCTTCTTGTATAAATTCTTCTTTTACTATTTTCTTGCTTCTCAAATTGCTCTTCAAGCTCTGCGTATCAAACTTTGAACCCCCTCATCTTACTAGCAGTTCCACAGATGGCTCTAGTGAAGTGCACAGAACATGTTCAGTGCAGATGTCCTTGAACACGGTTGTGATAAAGGGTCTACAGGCTCTGAAAAACTTGTCACTGCTTTGCCATGGGTTGACTGTGGCTGCTGGACTTCCAGCAGGCACACAAGTGAGAGGCTCTCAGCCTCACAGTATTAACACAGACATTTGCCTATGTAAATTGATCTTTAATCCTTTCCCTACGTGATGCTGTGTACTGAATGTGACACAGCATGATGTAGCACTGGACTACTCCAAAATCACTGTGCAAGACTGGTGTTATTCAGCCTGGAGAAGAGAAAGCTGTGGGGACACCTTGTTGCAGCCTTCCAGTACTTAATGGGGGGCCTATCAGAAAGATGGGGACAGACTTTAGCAGGGTCTGCTGCAACAGAACAAGGGGTGATGGTTTTAAACTAAAACAGGGAAGATTATTCAGGCCAGATATAAGCAAGATTTTTTTTTTTGACAATGACAGTGGTGAGACACTGGCATGGTTTGCCCAGAGAGGTGGTAGATCCCACATCCCTGGAAACATTTCAGTTGTCCCTGCTCACTGCAGAGAGTGGGACTAGATGACCTTTGAAGGTCCCTTCCAACCCCAAAATTCTATGGTTCAATGAGCCTAAGATTACCTCCATTCATAGATATGTCATGTAACAGACAATGTTTGCAGGTCCTGCTCGTGCAAACAAAGAATGGTGGCCTCAGCACTTGCTCCTTTCAGCTAGTCCCCTCCTGCTGACATTGTCTTTCCTGCTGTCATATTTTAACCCACTAGCTGGCAAGCTGCTTTTGGCAGTAACCTTGTCTCACCACCTGTGAAGAGCTGTGCACAGAGGTCACTCTTTCCTAATCCAGCCCCAGGTTGTGAACACATGGTCCTACACTCATCAAGTCACCTACCTGTGTGCATTCCTGTAGCCTGAAGCTGCCCTGTTTTTTTGGGGGGCAGGCTGCTTTGAGACAATTCGATCTACCAGTGCCTGCCTGCCTGATGTCGCCGAGGCAACGCAATCCCCTGAAGTGGGATGTGTTGCCACAGCAACACGATGCTCTTTGCTGCTGCTGCCTTCTTCCATTGACACCATGGAGGGAGGACTTGGGGTTGCTGGAGTCCTACTGGGGGTGAAAAGTCAGAGTGGCCAAGGGATTGTGGCAAGGACGATTTCAAATGTATATTGGCAACTCTTCCTGTAAAGCAGTTTCACTTAAAGGCTCTGTCTGCTGCAGCAGCTTCACCAGTGCCTGCACTAAGGCACTGCTCTGAATGAAATTATTTGTGTCACATTCCTTCATTGCTCATGATCACATGCTGCTTCATAGTTAAATTATGAATAATCCAGGCAGGATACATTTTAACGATGATTTCACTCCTATTCTGGATGTATTGATTCAGCAGGTTCTTTCACTACAGACTCTGACAGTTGGGCCAACGTGATGAGTATTTTTAAACAACAGAACACTGAAAGGAGAAAGAGGGAAAATATTTGACCATCTATGAAAAATGATGACAGCTGCTTTTCCAGAAATTGTGGGAAATATTGTATCACCCTCCTCCAACCCTCACAGAAAAAAGTTCAAGGCTGTTGTAGCTCTTTTCCAGCAGAAGTTTCCTATTGTTCCAAGGCAAAGATGTATTATTTGCACATTAGTAGCTTCCTCTAGCTAGCAAGGACAGGACCCCACTGTGTCAGGTATCACCAAACCAAGAGAGAGCTCTTCTAAGCTTATGAGATCACAGTATCACAGTATCACAGTAACTAAGGTTGGAAGAGACCCCAAGGATCATCAAGTCCAACCTGTTCCAACAGACCTCACAACTAGACCATGGCACCAAGTGCCACGTCCAATCTCCCCTTGAACACCTCCAGGGACGGTGACTCCACCACCTCCCTGGGCAGCCCATTCCAATGACGAACGACTCGCTCAGTGAAGAACTTTTTCCTCACCTCGAGTCTAAACCTCCCCTGGCACAGCTTGAGACTGTGTCCCCTTGTTCTGGTGCTGGTTGCCTGGGAGAAGAGACCAACCCCCTCCTGTCTACAACCACCTTTCAGATATTGAGGAAAGGCTGGAAAGATATGGATTATAAACCAATGCCAATTATAAAGCACTCTACAACACAACACATGAACCTCTTGGGGCCAAAGAACTGGTCATAGCTAGTAGCTGTGCTCAGTGTGAATTCTTGGACATGTCCTACACTTCTCCTGAAGCTGTAACCCTTAGGAAAATACAGGACAAGAAATCTTTTTAAGCTTTCATAACATAATTTATTTGAAATAACTGCCTTTGAGAACAGATTCTAACAATTCAAATACTCAAAACATGAACCTAGAGGGAGTCTTCTGACTAGGGAAGGACTTTTTCACACCATTCTAGGACCATGTATGATGGGGCCATGATTCTAGCGCAGCTGCTGTGTGCACTGCCCTGACACAAACATATAAGGCCGACTGACAGAGCAGGGGAAGTACTGTTTAGGTATTGCCTACAGATCCAAGTGTAGACTAGCAGCATAATGAAGTGATCACTGTCACCATTCAAGATTTTGCAAAAGCAAACCAGCAAATCCTTTTGTAAAAACTTGGGATTTCTACAAGATAAATAAATCAGTATGAAAATTGCTCATCACCATTGTAAAGCCGGACAAAGACAGTTCTTTATCAAATAGCTTTTAGTGACACAATAGATTGTAATGAACTGGGGTTTGTCACTGAAAGAGATTCTTGCTTAATTAAAGAGGATTAGGATAATGCCTGACTACAGAGGTGCAATGTTTCATAAAATCTGTGTTGAACATTTATTAGGCCACAGCTGCTTGTATGCTCTGAGGTAGGGTCAGAGAGTATTCTGCAGGTATTCACTTAAAAATAATGTAAAAAAAAGGGCAGTATTTCTGAACTGCAAAACATTGAAAAGGTTTCCAGAGCCATTCGGAATGCAGCCATCTATGGATGCATATCACAAAGTGTGATGTGTGTTTTCACCATCAGTCTCACCTACTGGTTGACCTGGTATTGTCAATAGGAGGGCTTAATAACTACGCATGGAAAAAGCTTTAGCGATTTAGAGATAAATATTGCCAGCACGGCTGTGAGGAATCTAAAGATCTTTCTGTACGGACACTAGATGTCAATGGAGAGACACTTCAAACCAGCTGCAACAAAAGGCTGTGCCGCTGCATTCTCTAAAACTAGATCCTCCTTTTCCTAATACAACTCTTTGGGCTGATAGCCTTGGGAATGAAAGTCACAAACAGCCTTAGGAGCGGGCACTGGCATGAGATTTAACACATCCAAGGGCCAGGTTCTGCACATTGGCCACAACAACCCCATGCAGAGCTACAGGCTGGGGTCAGAGTGCCTGGAGAGCAGTCAGGCTGAGAGGGACCTGGGGGTGCTGGTTGATGGTAGACTGAACATGAGCCTGCAGTGTGCCCAGGCAGCCAAGAGGGCCAATGGCATCCTGGCCTGCATCAGGAACAGTGTGGCCAGCAGGAGCAGGGAGGTCATTCTGCCCCTGTACACTGCACTGGTTAGGCCGCAGCTTGAGTACTGTGTCCAGTTCTGGGCCCCTCAGTTTAGGAAGGAGGTTGACTTGCTGGAACGAGTCCAGAGAAGGGCAACGAAGTTGGTGAGGGGTTTGGAACACAGCCCTACGAGGAGAGGCTGAGGGAGCTGGGGTTGCTTAGCCTGGAGAGGAGGAGACTCAGGGGTGACCTTATTACTCTCTACAACTGCCTGAAGGGAGGTTGTAGACAGACGGATGTTGGTCTCTTCTCCCAGGCGGCCAGTACCAGAACAAGAGGACACAGTCTCAGGCTGCACCAGGGGAGGTTCAGGCTAGATGTTAGGAAAAAGTTCTATACAGAAAGAGTGATTGCCCATTGGAATGGGCTGCCTGGGGAGGTGGTGGAGTCGCCATCATTGGAGGTTTTCAGGAGAAGACTTGATGGGGTGCTTGGTGTCGTGGGTTAGTTGTTTGGGTGGTGTTGGATTGGTTGATGGGTTGGACGCAGTGATCTTGAAGGTCTCTTCCAACCTGGTTTATTCTATGTATGTATATTCTATGTATGTATGGAACATCCATCCAATTCTTTTCAAATACAGACATGATTCAGTTGCAGTTGAAGGCAGCAGGCATTGTTCAGCCCCCCCAAACCACTTAGTATTTTGCAGAGGCTGAAAATGCAGGATCTAACCACAGCGAGGTAGCTTTATAATCCCCTGTCCTGTATACTGAGACTGCCCATTTCTTTTAGTGCTGTTTCCCTTAATCCAAGATGCAGTCAAATATAAAATACTTCTACAAAACTCAGGAACTTAAACAAAGTTGGAAAAAATAGCTTAGAAGCATGAAGTCTCATGTCCTCATTATCCTCCCCTGAGATATATAATCCTCTGTCAACATTTTTCTCATGTATGCTAAAGCACAGCATGTGAATAATGGCAGAAAAATGCAACTGGAACTGCTTACTGATTTTCCCTGAAAACTGGTTCACCGAGCTGCATACTGTGCTGGAAGTTTAATTAAAACAAGCACTAACAACTGTAATAGAGGTCATAAAAGGGCTTTTGGAGTAAAACATTAAATGTTGGGGATTTGGTGGATAAAGCTCATTTATTACTGTTGCGATTTACAGTTAATGATGCAGTTTTAGTCCCGGGAATTAGTCAATACCCTGTGCTGTGCTGGAAAGACTGGTGAATGCACCCTCCTTATAGCATTCAGTGTAGTACCACCCTGTATACAGTTCTTCCGTGCTTGTGATGGATCTTTGGGCACTGGAGGGCAGGGGTAGGGACATCAAAGGGGAGAGAGAAATGTGTTAAACGCTTGCTCCTGGCAGTTAGCATAAAACAAGGCTAAAGAGTAAAGATGCCATGACTCCTGACTCAGCAAAGGACCATGGGGAGGGAAGAGAGAAGCTCAGACTGGAAGGAAGCTCAAGGTGCCTCACCAAGTGGGATAAGCAAGACGGGGAGAGGGATAGATTAGGAATTGCGGGTAAACCTTGGAGGTGAAGTGTTGGGAATAGCAACTGTTATTTGACAAGAAGCTAGTGAAGATACATGACAAACAGGAAAATACCAAGTGTGAGAAATGGTTAATAACATTTGATGGAGAAAGGTGACAACAGAAGATGTGAAAACAGCAGCTGTAGTGATCCTGATAGAATGGTAGTTACCTGAAGAGCTCCATGGGACAGGCAGTGGCAGGACCGGACCACATTATGGAAATGCTGATAACCTGAACTGTGTACGGTAGAAATATGAGCAGATATAGAAGGAAGGGACAAGTGTGTACATACAGTAAAAGACAATCCCAGATTTGCAAGCAAAGGCTCAAGGAAGAAATTAATTTCTGAGCTCTTTGTGGAACACACCTCTTAGCTTCAACAAGCTGTTGTTTGAACAAGTTCTGTGGGAAAATGCAACTAGAAATTGACACTTGGGATTCAGATGTGTTTCTGAACAACACACACGAAGGTTCATTTTCTGCCATCTCTTACAAGAAAAGCTGAAAACTTTCTATCTTTATTGAGTAGCAATTCCCATGTATTGTAACGCTGACACAGCTGTTCCAGAAGGGTCAGGGCTACCTGGTAAGAGACTGGCTACCATAGGACATACATAAAGTTCTATTCCTACCGTCTCCCTCTGCCTGGAATTGCTACCAATCACCACAGAGATGTTCTTCATGTAATATTTTTAGCACTGGGGGCAGAAACTGAAGTACAACCAAAGTAGGTAGAGCTTCCACTTTGTATGCAAGAGAAGCAAATGATTAGCTAAGTTCCTTTTTGAATGCCCCCTGCTTGCACAGCAGAGAGCTGTTGCTTAGGGCTTCTCTGACGTGGAAACCATAAACTTTACATCTGCTACACAGTGTTGCTCAGAGTAGTTCAAACAACATAGTCATCCCACACGTCTTACGTTGCAGAGACTACTTTTATCTAGATGCATGCATGTGCCATTTTACATCTTAAGTATGACATGACTGATATTTAGAGATATTTCCTTTTACACCTAGGTAATGGCTGGGACAAATGTTTAATAAAATCAGGTCTTTCAAACCCAGTGTTTCCTACTGCCTGAAAAATTGCAACTGTTATCAACATAATCAGTGTTTTCTGGGTTCATGAACCAAATTATGGCAATGGAAATCTGGAGATTTATACAGATGTTTCTCCTAGTCCAAATTTGGAGTGATCCAAAATATTTCTTGTGGACTAAAGGTAGTGGCAAAGTAACATATTCCAGCTGACACCAGTATTCAGGAGGAGACTTGATGGGGTGCTTGGTGCCGTGGGTTAGTTGTTTGGGTGGTGTTTGATTGGTTGATGGGTTGGACGCGGTGATCTTGAAGGTCTCTTCCAACCTGGTTTATTCTATGTATTCTATGTATTCTATTCATATATACTTACTTTTAAAAGATGATATTTTTCTCCTTTCTTTGCACCAGTAACAGACAGTCCCATAGAATTTATTGAAATACACAGTACTCAAAGCTACTCACTCTGAAAGCTAACAAGGAAAATACATGCTGAATCTTGCTTACTTCCCTGAGCAAACTGCCTCATTGGAGTCTCAAAGCTTTGCTTTCTGAGGTTTAGAACTTTCCTGAGAAGAAAACCAAACACAAGAATGAGAAGCAGTTTTATCTTGTGCACTGAAGGATCTCTGCATCCTGGTAGGCAAGACCAGGATCACTTTGCCTTTTGTTAACATTACTTCCCCTGCTAAAATGAAAAGTCAGCAGTTTTGTGTACATTAGGCACAGAGTTATGTAGTGTATATGAACATTCACAGCCACAGAAGCAAGCAGTAGGTAAAAAAACAAAGTGGAACTTTTAAAGAGGCAGTTTAAAAAATGAAACTCAGCATATGTTTCTTACAATACAGGGGGTCAGCCACTGGAGAAACAAGACTAAGAGAAGTGGGTATGTTTTAATATTTTTATATCTTGAGGTAAAGACTGGATGCCTTCAATTCATTATGGTGTGGCAGTCAAGAAACCCCAAGGGGTATAGAGAACAAGTCAAACAGTATCATTTTTCTCCCGTGTAAACCACACTAAGACCACATTTTGAGATGTGGAGACCAGACCTGCACACAGCGTTCATGGAAGGTATAGTCAAGTCAAGGAAGTACAGGAAAGAGCATTCAACATGATCCTGGGAATGAAGCAGATGATTTTGGAGGAGAGACTGGTAAGACTGTGAGGCCTTGATTTGGAGAAGGCTGAAGAAAGGTAAGATCAAAGTTTACAAAATCCCAAAGTAGCACATAAAATACACGCAGAACCATCATTCACCAAATCCCACAATGCCAGGAGTAGTGAGCATTTGGTAAATCTGAGAAGAGCTACTGCTTATCTACTCCTCATCAATTCATGCTTCTGTGCCAAAAGCATCCCACAGCACTGCTCAGCAGGGCGAAGGCTTGCAGAAGGCCCTCAACCTGGACTGCTTTGGGACTGTGTGACTTGAAAGGGCTTCCTAGTGTGTCACTTACAACAACACACCAAGGCTATACTTGTGATAATGAACCTACCTTTGCTTAAACAGGAGATTGTGTTTTCTAATACCAATCATCAGCATATTTAGTATTTTCTTGCATTATCCTTGGACAGAATTACTTGCAGCAGATTTGAAAGCAAGTGTAATCAGTCCAAGATGTATGGATGTTTACACAGTGTCTGAGCTCTGGTTGGTGCTGATGGGTTTATGAGAAGTAAATTGTTACTTGTTATAAATGGATTTATTTTACTTTTTAAGGAGCCAGTCTGGAGGTTTCATCTAATTATTTTTCCCCAGTGCAAGACTACACAGACTATTTTGCTTTTCAACTTGCAACTTCACTATTCCTGCTGGTAGGATAAACACCAAAGCTCCATCATCGTTTCACTAAGGCTGCATCAAAGTCACACATCACTGAGCAGAATGAGCAGAGTGAAGGGAAGACACTTCAACATTTAGGAGCACACAGAGATGATAAATATGGGAATAGCTTTTAGATACTAAGAAATTATTAGAAGAAAATAGGATACTGGAAAAAACCCATGTATTTTGCTAAGGCAACTGCAGGGACCACATGTATCACACAGTATCACAGTAACTAAGGTTGGAAGAGACCCCAAGGATCATCAAGTCCAACCTGTTCCAACAGACCTCACAACTAGATCATGGCACCAAGTGCCATGTCCAATCTCCCCTTGAACACCTCCAGGGACGGCGACTCCACCACCTCCCTGGGCAGCACATTCCAATGACGAATGACTCGCTCAGTGAAGAACTTTTTCCTCACCTCGAGTCTAAACCTCCCCTGGCACAACTTGAGACTGTGTCCCCTGTGGTGCAGAGGGACATGGTTTAGTGGTGAACTTGGCAATGCTGGGTTAATCATTGGAATTAATGACCTTAAAGGTGTTTTTAAACCTAAATGATTCTATGATTTTATGTTCCTATGACTAGCTTCATCAGTCACACAAGTCTTATCTAATTCCATACTGGATGCTGAATATGCCGAAAGAAATTGCCGAAAGAAATTGCATTGGTCAGGCTGCAAGAATTAAAGCTGTTATTATAAAGGGGATCAAATGAAGGCTGCAAGTGCATTTCTTAAATGACTTTCTAACATTAGTTTAACGTTGATGCTTGCTATAGTAATAATTTTAACAGTAATTCAAATTCAGGGTGAAAGCAAACATATGATGAGCTGTGCAGAAAAGCAGCCGGCAGTATTATCATTGACTTGATCAAAGACAAGTCTCTTGCGTGTATGTGCCATCAGTTCTGGTGCTCACAAAAGATATACACAGAAATGGGATAAACTGTGGCGTAGGTCAGCTTGGAAATGTGCTTGACGTGACCTTGGGTGCATTTTTTTGTCTGTTGACCTTGAGAAAGAGGTTAAACAGACCTCTTCTGTTTACTTCCCTCTGGAGCTGATTAGTTGTATGTGGACGTATAAATATGAGAAGGGTAATGCAATGTAGCTCTTCAGAGTCCTAATAATATTTACTGGTAACACATTTTTTCTCATATAAACAAGCAGATTTATATCCACAGGCACAGATGAGAGAAAATTATCAATAAAAATGTTAAAAGCTAATGCAAGAGCTGACTAATGCTAAAAGCAGGCAGTTGTCAGGTGGCTGGCTCTTGTGCAAGAGTGGGAAAAATGAAGTAAGTGTATTCCCTTGGAATTGGCCTCTTTCTTCCTTTGACCCTGACCTCACTGGCCAATGCTTCCCCTCCCCCCCCCCCCCTCCATTTTTACAACATTCTAATAATTAAAGTTTTGTCACTTCACCACCAGAAATATTTCCAGCACCTAAATGGTAAAGATTTCATCAAGTCTTAAAATTCATGGGCGACTAGCCAAATAAAGAGTTTTCTTGTCAGAACCATTTTCCCATACAAGTTCCACCAGCACTTAAATCACATACACTGAGGAGTGAAATGTGTTCTTGTATTGTTTGAGATTGGTAGGAGTAGCAAATGAAAAATCAGGATCAATTATTTTTGGGGTAAAGGGATATAGCAATTCTGCCTACTGCAGAAAAAAAATGAAGGGAAACAGTTTCACACAGAACTCCAGATAAAACCGATGAGGCAAATCTACCTCCTGTCATTGTTTTTAACTTGTTCATTTTCCATGGACACAAGATGTCATCTTACTCTGCATAAAAAGAGGGGAGCTGTACGACAGAGAACACCTTTAAGCAGAGTGGCTGGGTGCTGTATCATGTGCCACAAGATTTCCAACTTGCCTCCCTCATTCAGAACCAAGTCAGCGCTGAATGGGGGTGCCGGTGATCCATTGCTGTGCCCTCTGTGCCATGCAGCAAACAGCCTACCTTTGTATAGGAGTGTGGTGGGAAACATCTGGGTAACTTAGCGGCCCCTCTGGCACAAGAACAAACAAGAACAAATCACAAAGTAAATTGGCTCAGCCAGTTCTGAGCTCCTAGGTGAAATTTTTTATTTTGAGTGAAGTTTTTTCCGCTCTTTTATTGTTGAAACAAAAGCAGAATTAAATAAAAACATTTACACTGACAACACGCAGCAGCGTCACTAAGCCAACATCCCAATTCCCCTCAACTCACATTTGCACATGCCTACTTTCTTCCAAGCTTTTCAGCAACGTCAAACCTTCAGGTTTGGTGGCTCCACACCACACTGCCTGTTGCTGGCCCCTAGGCATTTACCAAAGCTTCCGTGCACACACAAGCAGATTCCAGGTTTCAGAGAGAGAATACAGCACGTAGGAATGAGTATCTCCATAGATCACCACAGTATCACAGTATAACTAAGGTTGGAAGAGACCCCAAGGATCATCAAGTCCAACCTGTCCCAACAGACCTCACAACTAGACCATGGCACCAAGTGCCACGTCCAATCTCCCCTTGAACACCTCCAGGGATGGCAACTCCACCACCTCCCTGGGCAGCACATTCCAATGACGAATGACTCGCTCAGTGAAGAACTTTTTCCTCACCTCGAATCTAAACCTCCCCTGGCACAGCTTGAGACTGTGTCCCCTTGTTCTGGTGCTGGTTGCCTGGGAGAAGAGACCAACCCCTTCCTGGCTACAACTACCTTTCAGGTAGTTGTCAAGGGCAATGAGGTCACCTCTGATCCTTCTCTTCTCCAGGCTAAACAATCCCAGCTCCCTCAGCCTCTCCTCATAGGGCTTGTGCTCAAGGCCTCTCCCCAGCCTTGTTGCCCTTCTCTGGACACGTTCAAGTGTCTCGATGCCCTTCTTAAACTGAGGGGCCCAGAACTGGACACAGTACTCAAGGTATGGCCTAACCAATGCAGAGTACAGGGGCACAATGACCTCCCTGCTCCTGCTGGCCACACTATTCCTAATACAGGCCAGGATGCCATTGGCCCTCTTGGCCACCTGGGCACACTGCTGGCTCATGTTTAGGTGGGTGTCAATCAGGACCCCCAGGTCACTCTCTGTTTGGCAGCTCTGTTTGGCATTATGCATTTAGGCAATTAGTGAGGTGCTGCTGGGTCAAGGGTTGGACTGGATGATCTTTCAGGTCTCTTCCAACCAGATACATTCTGTGATTCTGTGTTTTGCTCTTCTGAAATTCTTCAATGCTCCTATCATTCAGCATTAAGCAGATCAATGTTATTGCCACCATTTCACAGATGAGGCGTGAAGACCTTCACGCTGCTTCTCTTGTGCTCACTAGTTTTAAGAACATCACAGAATCATACAATGGTTTGAGTTGAAGGGACCTTCAAAGGTCATCTAGTCCCACCTCTCTGCAGTGAGCAGGGACATCTTCAACTGCATCAGGGTGCTCAGAGCCCCATTCAACTTGTTTCCAGAGATGGGGCTTCTACCTCCTCTTTGGGCAACCTGTTCCAGTGTTCCACCACCCTCACCACAAAAAAAATATTCTTTATATCTAGTCCAAATCTCCCCTTTAGTTTAAAACCAACACCCATTGTCCTTTCGCATCAGACCTTGATAGAGAGAGCGTCCCCATTGTTCTTAGAGGACCCTTTAAGTACCGAAAGGCTGTCACAAGGAGGTCCCCTCAGAGCCTTCTCCAGGCTGAACAGCCTGACCTCACAGGCGAGGCGTTCCAGCCTTCTGATCATTTTTGTGGCATAACCGTGTAAATACTTCTGGAACAACTTAGTCCGGACATGGAATCAGAGGTCACAGACCCTAAATCTAATCCCATCCAAGGCCCGGATCAACCTCTAGATTAGATCCGACGAGGACAAAAGCACTGCAGCTCCGGGGTGGGGCTGAAAACACCCTCGCAGACACCGTGAGGATAAAGAAGAAATCAGGCCACGGGGTCACTGGTGTGAAATAACTCAACACACAAAGCAGCAGGAGCCGCAGCCCCCCGCCTTGCGCGCACACGCCCTGCAGAGCCCAAGCGCTGCCTGGTCACGGGTGGGGTCTGCCCCAGCGTCTGGGGCTGACCTTCACCCTCCCCACACCGACACCTCCAGCTGTGGTTGGCAGCTTTGCAAACACCTTCCGAACCCCCTTCCGACCGCCGGGACGGCTGTTTGCCGGTTTCAACCCCGTTTCGCAAGGGCAGAAGCGCGGACTCCACACAAGAACAACCCGTCCCCTTCCGGCACTGCCACCGCGAACTGCCACCGCACCGCTCCCGGGACCCCGGCTCCCGCTGGGCCCCCTCCGGTGCCGCCCCCACCCTGCACCCCCCTGCCGCCTCCTCCCCCAAGCCGCCGCCACCACCCGCCGCGCGTCTCTGTGACGCACACACCTCCCAGCTCGGCGCGTGCGCGGCCCTTGGCCCCGCCCCCGCTCCCGCGCTTGCGCAGCCGGAGCCGCTCCCGTCCCGTGTCCGCTCCGTGTCCCCCCCCACTTCCCCTCCCCTCCGGTGCGGCTCGTGTGACCGGAGCGGTTGGAGTCAGTTAACGCCCGCGGAGGGAGGCCCTGAGCCCGCCACAGCCGGCCGCAGAGGGGGGTTGACGGCGGCCTCCTCGGTCCCCGGTACCATGAGCATCGAGATCCCGCCGGGCCTCACGGAGCTGCTGCAGGGCTACACGGTGGAGGTGCTGCGGCACCGGCCGGCCGACCTCCTGCGCTTCGCCGCCGACTACTTCACCCGTCTGCTGGATGCCCGCGACCAGGAGGCGGCCGGCGACGGCCGGCTGCTTGTCACCTTCGATGGGGAACCCATGCAGACCGAGTCCAACGGCGACGAGGAGCCCGATCGCGGCAACGAGGACTCCGACTCCGACTTCGAGCGTGAGTGCCGGCTGTGAGGGGTGGCGGAGGCTGTGCGTGGCTGCCCGTGGCGGCGGGGGAGAGGCTGTGACGGGCTGCCAGTGACTGCTCTCTGTGGCAGCGGGGGAGAGGCTGTGAGGGGCGGCGGCGGCGGGCTGCCCGTGGCGGTGAGGAAGAGCTGGGAGCAGCAGGTCCTGCCCTTGGAGTGGAAGCAGCCCGGAAGGGCAGCCGGGCGCCTCCGTCGCCCCGTCCTCCGTGCTCTTTCCCTGGCTTGGGGCTGTAGGGCGAGAGCGAGCGGGATGGATGGGGCGGTGGGGAAGGCTCCGGCTGCGTCCTCCCGCTGCACCGCGGCGGGCACTGCCGGGCGCCGTCAGCGGGATCCCTCCCTCCCTTTCCCCCTCGCTCCCTCCCTCCCTCTCGGTGGCTCTGCAGGGTGTCGGCTGTGCGGTGGGGAAGCCGCACGGCTGCAGAAGTGTCATCTTGGGGGGAACCCATGCTCGCCCTGGCATTAGGCCCGTGGACTCCAGTAAGAGCCTCTTTCCCTGGTTGAGGTGTCAGGAGGCAGATGTACAGAGCTGTCGTGTAGCGGACAAAACTACGCCTGGGGTCTGGCCGGGGTTATCAGAGTGAATTGAGCACACTGCCAAGCATGTGATACGGAAGATCATGTGTTACTGTGCAATCTCTTCTGCACTTATCTTTACATTTCTGTCTTTAAATCATTATGGACGAGCGTGTTTTTTTCCCCACTGAAGCTGGGGATGTTTATTGCCACTGTTTCATATTTGAAGTGGTTATTATGAAGCACTGAAATAACTTGATTACTAAACAATGAGAATTCAAAACCACCTGTATACTCCTGTTTATACTGTAACTCTCTTAAGAGGGAAAAGATACATGCCTGAGCTGGGCAATGAAACTTCCATTTATGATACTTCTGTTTGTACTCTGTGAAAATGTACTGTATTTATTGTGCAATGTGCAGTGTTTATAATTTGGACTGTAACTGAACTTTGTTGCAAAAAGTTACTTAAAAGGTTTGTGAATGGTACTTCTTGGCACATCCAGAATTTTGGACCTGGAATTGCTGACTGTTCTCTCCTTACTAGAAGGTAGCTTAAGAGGAAAGAAAGAGGCAAGAAAAGGTGTGCTTTCCTTAAACTTTCAGTGCCCTCATTTGGAGGTATTGTGCCCTTGACCTACGATGTGAGTAAAGGTTTCTGACTTTTATTGAGAGAGGTTCCTCTTTTAGAGCAATTACTGTATGTCACCCTGTGGACGCAGTGTGCTCTTATGTTTAGTTAATAGCGTCAGGAGAACAAGATGGAATTAAACTGTGGAACAAGTAATTGTTTCTGTTAAGGAAACACTGAGAGTACCAGTTGTTTTTGCAGCCCATTCAGGTTGGGAACTTTGCAAGGTAAAACATAGCTTCTCCTCTTGAAAATACACAACCTAAAGAGGACATGGAACTTGCAAGAGGACAAGAATAAAATCTGCAGTCAAAATGAATTAAAAAGCAGTTTGCAATTACTGTCTAGATAGGAATGGTTATTTTTTTTCTAATGAGAGACAGTTTCTTTTTAGAGCATGAGACAGACAAGATGAAAGGTGAAGATTACACTGGTAGTGACTGTATTGGAGTTAAGGGGATGTGCAAGTGTGAGCATAGATTTATGCTAACAATTACAAATTAGTTTGTTTGTCCTGCAGCTCATGCCAGCGGTATTTTCAAGCATCACTAAATATATGAGAATTTAGTTTCCTGTAAAATATGTTACTTCAAAATAAAGTTCTAGACTGGAAAAATTGCTCTTGATAGTTGGAGGTAATTATTTTTTTAAGTATGTGCAATATCTGAGTGTTTTCCTTAAAAATCCAACCAAACTAACAAACCAAAACCCAACCCTGTGCCACTGGAGCTTTTAATGCCATAGCAAATTTCTATTTCTTAATCAGTTTATATATATTTTTTTTTTAAGGGTTTGAAAGGCCTTTTTCAGGGAAGTAAGTGTAAAGTTTTCCTGATGAGTGTTGGCAGCTGCAGCTGAAAGGATCCTCTGAGAGGAAATATTTGCAGATAAAAATCTAAAATATTGATAGTGGCAAGCAGCTATTCAAATACAGCTTTATGTGGTGAGGCTGCCCTAAGCATAAGGGTGGTTTGTTTGCTTCAAGTTTCTGCTTATCATCCTTGTATTTTAGGGAGGAAATTAAATTAAGAAGACCGGTCAGTGTCGCTTGTTCTAGGCAGAGCCCTTGAGGCAAGTGGCGCTGTCAGTAATGCTGTCTTGCTTCTTAACTCAAAAGCCGTGCTGTTCCCTCCTTACAGCTTCAAAGACCTGGGGGAGGAAGAGAGCCATGTTCTGTCTGACAGCAGGCCAGGGTCTCTCTGCGGGATCAGGGAAACAATTCTTTTTTGCCTTAACAGTGAGGGTGTCAGTCAACCATGGGTATGTATTTTTCAGAGTTCCATTTGACTGCTGTCACAGAAGATTTTATTGTCAAGAAAACGTTAAGTCAGAGGTTCTGATAGCTTGTGTTTTCTATTATAGATAGTTGAAGACTTCTACCTTGTTGTGGAAGACTACATGCTGTGTGCTTATAGACTCCTTACTATTTAAAAAGGTAGAAAGCACACAGAATGGGAGTCTCAGATGATCTCATTCAACAGACCCCAGTACTGTTTATTAAGATTGCCCCTTTTTTGTCTTGGACAATTTAGGAAAGACTTCAGTTAATTTCACTGTGTCAGGATGTGGTTGTTCAACAGAGTGGAGTGTAAGGAATGAGTGTAAAGAAAATGAGCATAGTGGAGAGGGAAAACCTTTCTGTGGAGCCTTTATATGGTTGTTATATAGAGTTGGGAAAAGATGGAAAGTGACAACTTCAAAAACCAGGCTGAGGATGTAACCAAGGACGGATGTGTATTCTTAAAATGTGTCCTTGACCATGACACTTGTAATTTTAACAGAGAAGATCTGAATGGATGTGTTAAGGCTGTGTAATTAAAGCCACAGAAATTGCCTTTCCACTGCTTTAGACTGAGTGATGTCATTAGGAAACCCATAGCAAGAAGCACATCCCTACTCTGCTCTCATGAGACCTCACCTGGAGTACTGCTCTCAGCTCTAGTGCCCCTGTCATAAGAAGGACATCAGATGACTGGAATGGGTCCAGAGGAGGGCCACAAAGATGATCAGGGATCTGGAGCACTTCCCCAGTGGGGACAGGCTGCAAGAGTTGGGACTTTCAGCCTGGAGAAAAGAAGGCTTCTGGAAGACCTTATAGCAGCCTTCCAGAACTGAAAGGGGTCTACAAGAAAGCTGGGAAGGGACTTTTTACAAGGGCTTGTAGTGACAGGATAAGAAGGAATGGATTGAAGCACAAGGAAGGTAGGTTTAGACTAGATATTAGAAAGAAATTACAGCATTGGTGGTGAGACAGTGGAATAGGCTGCCCAGGAAGGTTGTGGATGCCTCCTCTGTGGAGGCGTTCAAGGCCAGGTTGGATGAGGACTTGAGCAATCTGGTCTTTTGGAGGGCGTCCCTGTCCATGTCAGGGGTGTTGGAACTAGATCTTCAAGGTCCTTTCTGACTCTAACCACTCTGAATCTCTGAAAGAAGGCCGGCAGCTTTCCCTCCTTGCTGGCGGAGGCAATTGCACAAAGGTACAAGGTGCTACGCATCTAACTTTCCATTGTATTTCTCCTTGTTTGTAGTAGCAATCAGTTAACAAAAAAACCCACCAGTGTTTATTCTTGGAGATACTAAATATAACTACCACTGGCACTAAAGAACTTTTTGGAATATGTCCTAACTTGAGCAACTCAGAGATTTTAACTAATGGCATGTATTCCAGTGTAAATAGATTTTTTCCTTCCCAGGGTTTCACCCTGATATTGAGGGAAAGATTGTGTTCTCTTCAGCTGTTTTCTGAGCGAAAGAGAACACTTGTTAATGTACTGCTTATCAAACAGTCCTCTTCAGTATGCTCTATTGTTATGAAGCAAAATGGTGCATATGAGTTTGGATGAACAGGGGAGCAGATCCTGTTCAGCTCTTCCCTGAGCTTCTTGGTTGAAATTCAGCAATTTGTTTCTCACTGTCATCTTTAAAGCATCGATAGAATATATGAGCAGAAAGGGTAGGGAAGTGCACTTTGACATCATCAGATTTTGGATGTGATACAGAAATCTTTGTCATCCTTAATCTTTTTCATTGTTGACATGGTGCTTAATGTTAAAATGGTTTTGTAGTCTTTTTTTTTTAAAGTGTCACTTGCTTATGTTTCCCTATTCTGTACTTGGCTGATATGACTTGTGGAATTCCTCAGGAGCTGCTGTGTTCCATCAATTAGAATGCATGTATGCTTTGTCTGTGCCAGTTTACAGGTCAGGCATAACTCTCTGCTCTTTCCCTGAAATAATTCAAGGAAATTTATTGAATGATAAAAGTCAAATGACATTAAGACCTTTGAAGGGCTAGCAGGAGAATGGTAGTGCTTCTGAGGAATACTGTTCCAAGTTTTCAGATGTCTTTCTGATTCATTGGTTATTGAAGGTGTTCTGTGCAATACCATCCCATTCAAAATGAAAGTACTTCGAACTTCACACTAGTACTTTCACCTGCCTCCCCCTGTAATTGTTAATTTACTGTGAATAAAGCACAGTCACTCTCTCTTACTGTTGTTGTTTTATAGGGTGTTTGTTTCTTTTTAGTCCTTAACATTAAAAGAACATCTCTTTGCTGAGCATATTTATATATATTTATTTTTTGGTCAATATTATTTTATTGTATGATGCAAACTCAGGCCAAAGATCAGCTACTCTATTTCAAGTCCAGGTAGCACAGTAGGCACTTTAATCATCTGATAATTACTAGTGCTACATCACCCCCCCAGCTTGATGGTAAAGGCGTTTTGTTCTCTGTTTAAGTAGTCTCTTGATTTTGAGGGAGATGGAGGAAGAAGCTCTAGGTTATGATCTAACTGTATTAAGCCTTGGAGTTTAGTATAGAAAGGAAAAGATGTGCATGCTTTGTAACAGGCTTACAGTTTATGTAAGCAAGCCTAGCACCCGGAAGGTGTAGAAGAAGCTTTAGTTTTATTTATTCTTTGGTCTCTATCAATAACTTGAAATCAGTTACCAAGTAAAGTATTAGTGTTGCACCCATGTTTTAAGAGGAGTATATTTTTACATTTAATTTTCTAATTTTGATAGGTCTTGGCTGTGTAATGTATTGAATGTGTTTAACAGAAGAAATACCAAGTGAAAGACGACCATTGTGCTTGCACACGTCTCTGCTTTTGCAAAGACAGAGCTCACTGACTTGCATCAGAAGGATTAAACAGGGATGGAACCTCACTCCCTATATTTATCTTGTTCACACAAGGGAACTTTGAAGATAAACTAAGTGTTAAGGAAGGCTGATTTCACTTCTCTCATTGCTTCAGCAAAGTGTCTAAAGCTGTTTTCTTTTTTGCTTCTGTATTTGCTTATCACACAAGACTGGCTTTTCAGCATTTGTTCTTCAGACAGTACATGCTGTATTACAAGGTTAGACTAGGACTTCTTTAAGTCATGTAGCTCTAAAGATGTCACCATTTGTATTTCAGTGGAGTCTGAATGAATGTTTCATTAGTAATTTTCACTACAAATGAACATTTAATTAAAATACAGCTGTAATGTGTTATTCTTGCCTGAGAGAATAAAAGAACTCAAAGTATGAAGTGAAGGAGTAGAAGCTGCTGCTGTCTTGGCTGAGAAATAGAATTGAGGATGAATTAGCTGAAATCTGCAGATACCACTGCTGATTGCTGAATATATGTTAGGAAGGAGGAACTCCTGTGTTAGTTTTCAACATCAGTTTCTTGCTGTTTTGACATAACAGAGTTACTTAAAACAGCAGTGCTGATGTCAGGATGTTACATCTATAGCATCCATTAGGCAGGTCTTGTAATCTCTCCAGAAAAGTGTCCTCTTATTCCACTTTACTCTTAGTGTCTTGACACAATTGTTCTTCACATTTAGGATGATCACAGAAGACAGCAGTAATTTTGTTTCTTTGTTTGTTTTAAATTTATTTTAAATTGGTGTTTGTGGTCTGTGGCTTGCTGGTAACTTCAGATTTAGCTGTTAAGCTTGATGTTTCCTGAAAGAGCTTTTGGTACTAGCTATAACTACTGCTGAATTAAATTCTAGACTCGGTTTCTGCACTTTTAGTATCCTGCTGTTACTTCAGGTAAATAGAAACTGCATTACTCTGTACTAGCTGTAAAAAGAGTGCAACTACCTGTAAAGGAAGTGAATAACTAGCTTTAGTAAATAATTGCTGAATTCTTAGTAACTTGTGTTTCCATATCAAAAAAGGTGTGGGTTTTTTGTTTGTTTTCTTTTTAAAGAAAAATTGTATGAAGCTTCTAAAATTAGATGCTTAGAGCTGATTCTAAAATTAAGCTAAAGGAAACTATTTTATTGCAGTACTAAATATCGTACTGAAAACTGTCTTCTTTTTAACTGTGCTATTTTTTTCCCATTTAAGAAACTAATATTAGAGTGCTGAGACAATTCTGTCAGCGTTGCAGAGTGCCATCTCCCCTTTTTGCCAATACTCAAGTCTAGTTGTATCCTCTTACCTAAAATAGAACAATGGAGATCTTGGGGAAGAGGAGGAGACAACAGAGAACAAGCTCACTTCAAATTATTCAGCAGTCACTTATTAAAAAGCATTAATGTTTAACAAAGAGCAGTTGCTCATTATTCAGATGAAGGCTAGAAGTGTAGCCAAGATGAGCTATGAATGTTTCTTACTTGCTTCAGTAACATTTTCAGCTTCATGAATGATCATTCATAGGTTTTTGTGAAAGAAGAGGGAGGCAGTGACAAATGCAACAAAGATGCTGGCTCCTCTTTAAGAGGAATGCTATTCTTGCCTCCGTAATGGGCATTTAGATTCCTTTAGATGTGCTACGGCACTTGCATCTTTGTGTTCCATGCCTGACTTTTCATCACTACTTCTTTGATATGTAACAATATTCTTTGATTCATATTGGTTTATTTTTTTTTTCCTGAGGTACCATCAGTTCCCCAGCAAATGGTGTGCACTCTGCTGCACTCTGCATTTTTGGTGTCTTTATGCGTCGCTGTAATGTGAAGCCGACAAAGTAAATCATAACTCATAAGAACACTGGTTAGAAAAGTAACTAGTGGAGAATTTGAGATGGAACACTGATGCATAAAAGACACTTGCTCCAAGGTACTCATTCTATTCAAGGGCATGTGCTTATGAGATTCTTGGGTAGAAAGATCCATTTCTTTTGAAAGTAATGACCTAAATGAATGACTGTGAGGTAGAAACTCCAGAAACTGTTACACAGAACGAGCAGCTGCTTGGTGTTCCTTTATTTGTCTGTGAAGCTGTCAAAATTGTGGCCATGGCAGCAGTATTTTCTGTGCTTTAATGGGCAGGATACTTAGAGGAGATTTAGGAGAAAGCAAGCCTGTCTTACAGTTATCATGCTGCTAGGATTTGGCCTCTCTTTCATAAATATACTGTAAGTTATGTATAATAAAGCCCAGCATTGCCTTTGTAACAGTTTCACAGGCAGCCCTTTCCATACTAGGGCATTTCTTCTTGCTGCAGAAATTGCAGATTATGAGTAGTGGCAATTTTGCTCTGAGTATAGACTTGGCAATGCCCTTGAAGGGGGATGATGTCTCTAGGAGCAGCCCGTCGTAAAGGCACATGGGACTGCACACATTCTTTCTGTAGCATTGCTTTTATGAGAATTTAAAAACAAGAAACAAATTTGGGTGGCTTGTTTGGTTTTTAATTAACCCTTGCTCTTCCCTCTTATTTCCTGTTCATTTTCTGAGGGTGGCTTGAAGAGTAGTTTTACTTCTCAGGAATGGTGTGCCTGCCTGAGGGAATTCAGTTTCCAACTGCCATGATGTTAGGTTTCAGTGGTATGCAGTGGAGGGTTCTAAAGCTTAAAGCGCTGCTGCTCTTGTGGCAGAGCATTCTGAAAACGTGTATGGAGTTTGTGTGAAGACTAAACTGATTTCAGGATCTATTCTATAGTTTTCCTATGTGTTTCTGAGTAGCCTGTGGTGCCAAATTCCTTGCTCTTGGTGATTGCATATTGACAGGCTGTTAAAAAGCAGGATGTCACAGTGGCCCTTCATTTCCATTTTGGTTCTTCCTCCCTTGGGATAGCATATTGTCCTCTGCTTCCTATTGGGAAAATTCTATTCCATGGAAGGGATTTTAAGAAGAGAAAAATAAAAATATTTGTGTGGGTCTTTTCCTGTTTGGGTCCCAGTAAACACCTTAATTTCTGTGGCAACACTTGTGTTGGTCCTGATCATTCAGGAGGAATTGCTTCCTGAAGGATATGCTGCAGAGTGAGGAACTGGTCAATCTCACTTTGTCACGCATGAGGGGAATACTTTGCTATGAAGGATGCCTCCTGGACAGCCCTGGAATGAAAATTCAAAGATAATGGAGTTAACATTTTTTCTTTCTTTCTTTCTTTTTTCCTTTTAAGCAATTGTTCTGAAGCAGGTATTTTGACATTTCATGTTGTCAACGTTTCTGATTAAAATTCATAGTATTTGTAGCACTCAAAGCTTTCTCAGGAATAAGGTATGAAATATGTCTCATTAAAATAGATTAATATACAGTCTTCTGTGTTTGACACTTTTGGGGAAGAGTAGGAGTAAGATTCCACAAGTACTCATCTTGAAATTTCTTGTTACTGCATCTGAATGTTAGGATGAATGTTAACTTGTGCCCTCTTGCAGGGACTTCAAGCATTCAATGAGCATTGCAGATGTGGTGCTTAGGGACATGATTTAGTGATGGACTTGGCAGTGTTAGGCTTATGATTGAACTTGATCTTGAAGGTCTTTTCCCACCTAAATGATTCTATAAAAGAGGACTTGTCCTGGTTTGGGGAGAACATAACCACTTTTACTGTTATCCCTTCTTAGGAGACAGGACAAATCTGTCTGTCATCACCCTGCCTCTTCCTCCCCAAATCCTCTTTCTGTGAAAGTGCCCAGGGCACAGTTGCTGGAACTGTCTTGTGTGGATTTGATGAATGTTGACTTAATATTGTTAGAGGTGTAAATCTGAAGGAAGAAAAGCTATGCAATACATTGAGATGTGGTACAAAAGTTGTTTTTCCTCATAATTTGGTTGGATATCACAACCTAAAAATTGCCCAGATTAAGAGTATAAACTTTTTTAAAGTCAAACCCATGCCTGCCCCTCTTCTGCCCCTCTTCTGCCCCTCTTCTGCCCCTCTTCTGCCCCTCTTCTGCCCCTCTTCTGCCCCTCTTCTGCCCCTCTTCTGCCCCTCTTCTGCCCCTCTTCTGCCCCTCTTCTGCCCCTCTTCACTGAGATAAATCTGTATATAGGAGAAAAGTTGTGGGTTGGTGTGGGATTTTTGTGGCTGGTTTTGGTTTGGGGTTGTTTGTTTGTTTGTTTGTTTTTAAACTAGAAAACCAGTAACTTCAGTTGCAAATTTATGCAGAACTTTTTAGGATCAACTGACCAAAGTTTTCTGTCTTTGGTTATTAGCAAATGTGGCACAATGCATGATACTATTTTATTTTTTCCCTCCAAATGCCCCCCCACCCCCCACTTTTGTTTTTTTAACATAACACATATGGGGACACTGGTTCTTTGAATACATGATTTTTGGGTTTTTATTTCACAAATCAACACATCTTCAGTCTGTTTTTTTAAGCACCTAATTAAGGAAATTGTCAAAAATCAGACTTCAAGAAGAATTGAGACAGCTCTTTAAATATGTGGGATTTTGAGGGGGGGAAAAAAAGGGGTTGGGAAAGGTCATTCACTGACTCTTCAGACAAGACAGACTTTGGTGGTGGTGATGTTTACAGCATAGAGTGCTAAGTCCTAGAAAACAGTGACATGAGGAAGGATGCTGAGGTTATCATAGATGATCTGCTGATAATAGATGCATTTTGTGACACTGGCTTGGAGGGCTGGTATGTGTGATGAGGTTTGTCCAGGATGTGGGTGCTTGATGGCTTTTATGTGGCATTAGCAGAGTAAGAACTTGTTTAGTATGTTGCAGTAGGGTCATCACGCCCAAGAGAGTGCTCAGTCTGCAAATGTGGAGAATGTGCCCCTGGTAGGAAGTTGTAGAAGCCTGGGCTATTTATCAGTCTCTTCTCTTTCCACCTTTTCTGCTTCCCTCCTTTAAAAAAAGTGGAACAGATTGAACCCAAACAGCCCAAAACCTACTATACCTGGAAAAGGGATGTCTGAAATACAGTTACCTAGCTGGGAAAAGGTCCCTCATTGCATCTGTCTGCAAATGAAGTTTACTTCTATTTGCTTTCTTGCCATTGGAGCTTTAACTAGAAGCAAAGTACAGGTTTTGATGACCTCTGTAGGACCAACTCCCTTGTTTAAGCAGGGCTGCTAAAGTGGTTGCCTTGGACCATGCCCAGATAGCTTTTAAATATCCCACAGGACTGAGACTCCAGAACCTCTCTGGACAACTTGCACCACTGCTTGCAGTAATAGTGTTCTACCATGTTCAGATGAACCCTTTTGTCATTCAGTTTGTGTCCCTTGGCTCTCATCCTGTCACTGGCCACCACTAAAAATAGCCTGGCTCCATTGTCTTTGCACTCTCCCTTCAGGTATTTACAAGAACTCCCCTGAGCCCTATATTTTCTGTGCTAGCAGTCCCAGCTCCTTCAGCTAGTCCTCACAGAAGAGATGCTCCATCTCTTTAATCATCTTTGTGGCCCTTAGATGGACTCTATCCAGATGTCTGTGTCCTGGAGCTGGACACACTTTTCCACGTGTGACCTCATTAGGGCTGAGTAGAAGGGAAAGGACCACCTCCCTCAAGCTGGCAGCACTGATTCTAACCTAGCCCAGGATACCATTAAACCAGCATGTCCTGCCTCACATTTGCAAGTGTGTTTATACCCTGAATTAAATGTGGATGTGTGAGATTAGGCTCTGAATCAGCTTGAAGTGATGCTTGATGCTGGTGTTTCTAATTGAAATTCTCCTTGCTCTTCTACATAGATCAAACCAGATGACAGCATGACCCAGTCCAGCTTTGTTCTATGTAAAACCCCCCTGTATTTAATCATCCACATTACTAATGACAGCAGGAACTGATAATGAAATTAGAAATGACCCAGCCAAAGAACTATGGGCTTTTCCATGCCTCCTGTTTTAGCTGTCAGATGCTATTCTTAAATCCTACTTAGGTACCTCTGGTTATACCCATTGTGAGCTCAGGTTGACCTGAGTATAGCTGCATGACATCCATGCTGGCCCAACACCATGCCCTGTCAGTGTTGCTGGTTGTTTCTGCTGAGCTTCAGGTTGCCTCTTCCATATCTTTCCTCTAAATTGCTCTCTCATGTAGAATTAGTTCAGTTATAGTTGTCTCTTACTCTCTGTCATGGGGTACGATACCTGACTGTGAGAGTGACTCCGATCTGTTTTATCCAAGACTGTAAATAGCTAAGAGGCAAAAGGAAAAGCTTCTTACACAGCCTCTTATCCCTAACTGCCCATGTTAATGCTTTCTGTTCTCATGAAAACTGGAGCAGACCAGCTGTATATCACTCATGAAAAAACCCAAGATCAACCCTTTTTTCCCTTTGCATTGAAGCAGATTGGATATGCTGCTACAGTCGAGGTTCATCGATCGGCTCGTGGTGTGCGCTTAGGTCTGGTACTGAAACCATGCTCTCTTCACTGACATTTATTTTTTGCTTTGTTGCTCTTCCCCCATGATGCTGGTGGATGTGCAAGCTGGAGACTGACCATGTATGTGTGCCCTGAGCACAGATAATTGCATCTTCCCTCTCTGTGTAATTCAGTTCTTTGTGTTGGTAGCTGTGCTGAAGCTAAGCAGTATCTGTTAAGCCAATTAGTCTGTTGGAGAAGAGCACTGGAGTTACAACAGTTGGATGGCGATGACTTTCTGTTCTGATGTTCTCTCTACTCGTGTAATTACTTTTGTGACAGTGGTCTTGAAGTTTCAGTAGCTTTGTGACACAGTGTTATGAATCTGTGGCAGACGGTGGAAGGCAAATTCGCCAAGACAACGTGGTTTTCATGAAAACTGTTCTCGGAGTTCATGTGCCCCTTGGCCTTGCTGATAAGATTTAAATCACTTGAAAGATCAGTAAGATCCGTTTGGTGGTGTGAGAACTAATTGCTTGTATTGGCCAGGAGACCTGAGGCTATGTGCAGAATCCAACGGCATGAGATTTAACACATCCAAGGGCCGGGTTCTGCACATTGGCCACAACAACCCCATGCAGAGCTACAGGCTGGGGTCAGAGTGGCTGGAGAGCAGTCAGGCAGAGAGGGACCTGGGGGTGCTGGTTGACGGTAGACTGAACATGAGCCTGCAGTGTGCCCAGGCAGCCAAGAGGGCCAATGGCATCCTGGCCTGCATCAGGAACAGTGTGGCCAGCAGGAGCAGGGAGGTCATTGTGCCCCTGTACACTGCACTGGTTAGGCCGCACCTCGAGTACTGTGTCCAGTTCTGGGCCCCTCAGTTTAGGAAGGAGGTTGACTTGCTGGAACGAGTCCAGAAAAGAGCAACAAAGTTGGTGAGGGGCTTGGAACACAGCCGTGTGAGGAGAGGCTGAGGGAGCTGGGGTTGCTTAGCCTGGAGAAGAGGAGACTCAGGGGTGACCTTATTGCTCTCTACAACTACCTGAAGGGAGGTTGTAGACAGACGGATGTTGGTCTCTTCTCCCAGGCGGCCAGTACCAGAACAAGAGGACACAGTCTCAGGCTGCACCAGGGGAGGTTCAGGCTAGATGTTAGGAAAAAGTTCTATAGAAAAAGAGTGATTGCCCATTGGAATGGGCTGCCTGGGGAGGTGGTGGAGTCGCCATCATTGGAGGTTTTCAGGAGAAGACTTGATGGGGTGCTTGGTGCCATGGGTTAGTTGTTTGGGTGGTGTTGGATTGGTTGATGGCTTGGACGCGATGATCTTGAAGGTCTCTTCCAACCTGGTGTATTCTATGTATTCTATATATACACACACATTGCTCCCTGTGTAGATTGCTGCTGACGGCCCCATTTGTCAGAAACTTGCAGAAGAGAACAAGTTGAAAATACGCAGGTGATTCGAGTCTGTAATTTTTATGTTGCCATGGTTTGGCAAAGATCTGAAGCAAATGATGATGCTATTAACTCGGTGGTGGTGGTGGTTTTTTTTCCTTAAAAAAGGTGGCTATTGTTCATTCTAGAATAATTAGTCTGACATTGTAGCAAAGTGTCTTAAATCACAGAGCACACCTGTTAATTAAATTCTGTTATTCAGACACTCTCATGTGCTTAGCAATGCTAGAATTTTAGGTTTTTATAAGGGCCTCAAGCTCCTCTTCACCATTTCAGTTGCACTGAAGCTCAGCTTTTCTGTTATCTTTTGTGTATAGGTTAGCTTTGCTTTAATATCTATTATCATGAAAGATGTGAGCATTGTGTTATATTCATTCCCCCCCCCTTCCCCCCCTTTCTGATAATTATGGCTGTATATAAACAACATTTTGCTTTTAAATAGTTTAAGGTGCTAGCAAATTATCTTAGGTATGGATGGCATTGTAAAGCTATTTCATGATAGTAAATATTTGATTTTTAAAGATACCTTTTATGTCCTGATACCACATTATTTAAAGACACTATCAGTCTCAGTAGGACTTTATAATAAGCCTGCCAAGCAGCTGCCAAGTGCAGATAGCCAACATTTACATTCAGTGTTGTGTGATGGTAGCTGTGACATGATTCCAATTAAAAGCTTGTTCTGCACACTGCAGATGTCTTCTGAATATTAATGTGTGCTACAGACAGAGCAGATGGAATCTCTTTAAAATACAATGCAGTGAATGTAAAATTAAGGTTGGGTTTCTGGTGGAAACCAAGGCAGTCAAATTTGTTCTGTTTTTTCTTTGGTTTTCCCTGCTAAAACAGCACACTATCTGTGTATCATCATCTTTCTTTACATATAGGGGGAAATCAACTCTTCTTTATGCATCCAAATTAAAATGCAGCCTTATGCCTTCTTGAAGTTGTCTTCAATGCCAAACACACCTAGAAGAATATTAGAAATGCATGCACATAGGATGTGTGCAAGATGAGGAGTTCTTCATTGAGAAAGGCTGTGTGAACATATTCATAGGTGGGATTTGAAGATGCTATGGGAGGTGCGTTAGGAAAAATTCATCTTGGATAGGACTGGTAGTATAAAACTGGGAAATGAAGAGTGACAAGGGTGCATCACAAGGCAGTGTGTTGCAAACATGGAGTTAGCTGTCAGAAAACAGCAAGAATCCAGCTGTGAGAGTGTGTGGATTAGTTACTTAAGTATGTACCATGTGTTTGTTTCAGTCCTTGAGATATGGAGTGAAGCCTTGATAGCAAGACTGTATCTTGGAAACAACAGGGTAAGTGTGGTTTTGAAATGGTATTAGAAGGATTTCTGTGTAAGTGGGAGTTTTAACTTTCCTCTTTGCTGCTGCAGTTGCCTTATCCTCTCAGGCAGAATCAATCAGGTGAGTGAGAAGGGGCTGAGTGGTTGTATAGAGAAGGAAGAGGTTATAGAAAAGGCAGTGACAGAAGGTGCAAAATCCGTGAATTCATGCACCTAGCTCGCTAGTGTCATTGCCATAGCTGTGACATGGAGGTGACGCTAAACTGAGTGGGAGCGTCGATCTGCTTGAGGGTAGGAATGCTCTGCAGAGGGATCTGCACAGGCTGGATTGATCAGCTGAAGTCAGTTGTATGAGGGTTAAGAAGGCCAAATGTTATGTGTGGTGCTTGGATCACAACCACCCTATGAATGCTCCTGGCTTGGGGAAGAGTGGCTAGAAAGCCAGTTGGCATAAAAGCCAGGGTGGTGATTGAAAGCTGGCTGAGTTTGAGCCAGCAGTGTGCTTACATGGCCAAGAAAGCCAACATCATCCTGGCTTGTGTCAGGAATAGTGTGGGCAGCAGTAGAGGAGTGATTGTGCCCCTGTACTTGGCACAGGTGAGACCACACCTCAAATACTATGTTCAGTTTTGGGCCTCTCACTACAAGAAGAACATTGAGGTCCTGGAGTGTGTCCAGAGAAGGGCAATGAAGCTGAGGAAGGGTCTGGAGAACAAGTCTTACAAGGAGTGGCTGAGGGGACTGGAGTTGTTTCGTCTGGAGAAGAGGAGGCTGAGGGGAGGCCTCGTTGCTCTCTGCAACTACCTGAAAGGAGGTTGTGGTGATATTCAAGTCAGACTCTTCTCCCTAGCATCAAGTGGTAGTATGAGAGGAAATGGCCTCAAATTGTGCCAGGGGAGGTTTAGGTTGGAGGTTAAGAAAAATGTCTTTACTGAAAAAGTGGTCAGGCATTCAAGTAGAGTGGCCAGGTGGGTGGTGGAGCCATCATCCCTGGAAGTGTTAAAAAAGACACCTTGTAGACATTGCACTTCGGGATGTGACTTAATGGCCGTGGTGGTGTTAGGACAATTTTAGAGGTCTTTTCCAACCAAAATTAATTCTCTGGTTCTGTGTTCATCTCCCACCCTTTTCACACTTAATTTTACAATAGCTTATACCTGAGACTGTGTAAACACTGAAGCCAGTGTCATTAGTAGCATTTTCCACTTCATCCATATTACTTTCATGAAGATTTTCCCCTAGGTCTACATTTGGGTTATGTTTGACCGTTGTAATTATATTGCCTGGCTTGTATTTCTCTCAGAGCTGTGTAGAGGTTCCTGGCTTCAGCAAGGGTACTTACTTACGTGCTCTACGTGTACTTTCAGAGCAGTGGGCTGTGTGCTGTTCCTGAGGATAGTACTAATTTGGTAAAAGCATTTTAAAAATCATTGTTAGAGTGAGACTGAGAGTAGAATTGCCCATCGAGTGTGGGAGAGGACAACAGTGATCAGGTGCTGTCAGAGTGAGCAAGAGCTGTGTCTGGACCTTACTCAGACCGGATTTGATGGTTGTGTCCCAGACCACAGGTGTGGGTGCCATTTCCCTTAGGCAGGCGTGTAGAAACTGCCTGATGAATGTGACTTACCTGTAACGGGAGGCCTTCAGGATAATGGTGGAGCTTAATTAAAAGGCCTAATTAAAGGCTTCTGAAAATGGAAAAACCAAGTTATCTTGGCTGATTTCAGAGGCAGATGAAATGGAGAGAATGGCAATGTTAGAATACATAGAATAAACCAGGTTGGAAGAGACCTTCAAGATCATCACATCCAACCCATCAACCAATCCAACCCACTTAAACAACTAACCCATGGCACCAAGCACCCCATCAAGTCTTCTGAAAACCTCCAATGACAGCGACTCCACCACCTCCCCAGGCAGCCCATTCCAATGGGCAATCACTCTTTCTGTATAGAACTTCTTATACATACATAGAATACATATACATAGAATAAACCAGGTTGGAAGAAACCTTCAAGATCATCGCGTCCAACCCATCAACCAATCCAACACCGCCCAAACAACTAACCCACGGCACCAAGCACCCCATCAAGTCTTCTCCTGAAAACCTCCAGTGATGGCGACTCCACCACCTCCCCAGGCAGCCCATTCCAATGGGCAATCACTCTTTCTGTATAGAACTTTTTTCTAACATCCAGCCTGAACCTCCCCTGGCACAGCCTGAGACTGTGTCCTCTTGTCCTGGTACTGGCCGCCTGGGAGAAGAGACCAACATCCGTCTGTCTACAACCCCCATTCAGGTAGTTGTAGAGAGCAATAAGGTCACCCATGAGCCTCCTCTTCTCCAGGCTAAGCAACCCCAGCTCCCTCACTCTCTCCTCATAGGGCTTGTGTTCCAAACCCCTCACCAACTTCGTTGCCCTTCTCTGGACTCGTTCCAGCAAGTCAACCTCCTTCCTAAACTGAGGGGCCCAGAACTGGACACAGTACTCGAGGTGCGGCCTAACCAGCGCAGTGTACAGGGGCAGAATGACCTCCCTGCTCCTGCTGGCCACACTGTTCCTGATGCAGGCCAGGATGCCATTGGCCCTCTTGGCTGCCTGGGCACACTGCAGGCTCATGTTCAGCCTACCATCGACCAGTACCCCCAGGTCCCTCTCTACCTGGCTGCTCTCCAGCCACTCTGACTCCAGCCTGTAGCTCTGCATGGGGTTGTTGTGGCCAATGTGCAGAACCTGGCCCTTGGATGTGTTAAATCTCATGCCGTTGGACTCTGCCCATCTGTCCAGCCTGTTGTTCTTTGTTGTTCTTTGGATCAGTGAGTTACACACCTCAACAGTGACTCTGTGCGGTGATCGAATGCAAATTTCATACCAGTGAAACGTATAAATTCTTGTCTAATTTCTGGAGTAGCTTACTAGACTTAGTGAAATGACATTTTTTATGTCTGTCTTAGAAATCATTTCCAGGATTTCCACGTATGTTTGGTGCAATTCAGCTTTCTGAATAAAGCCTGAAGAGGTTTAAGTATTGTTCATTTGTAACATAGAGCAATGACTTTGCACATTAAACCCATCAAAGAATAAAAATCTGGTTAAGAGTCTTCAGGGTTTGATGTTTTAAAAGATAAGAAGTTGTGAAGTGTCTTAGAAGATTTCTAAGTGTCTTGGAAATCAGAGCTGTAGTAAAAGATCAATTGAAATACAAAAGTGTTTCTTTACAGAACTCTACTTGTCCATCAATCATTGCTTTAAACAGCAGTTCTGAAGTTTCTACCAAAAAGATCTCAGACAAAATTTGTCTTTGTTACATTTCAAAGATCTTAAATACCCTGAAGTATTAATCCTCCTGCCTAATACATCTCTGATCTCTGGTGGGGCAGGAGTATGGTAAAATAAAGAATTGAAGGTTGAAAGCAGAACTGGTAAGATACGAGGGAAGAGTCAAGGCACTAGGAAAAGGAATGTGCTGTCCTTCCTTTGGCACTGCATCTAGACGTCAGGGTGAGTTGCTCATGTTACTGATTGGGAAGTGCCTCCTGGTTCCCTGCATAAGATGCAGCTAGCTTTTCCTGTAGGATTTATTTTAAGGAAACCTGCAGTTATTTCTCCTTCATGTGATGTTACTGTTACTCTCATCTTTGACCCTTTCTGGCTTTCTTGATATCACAGAATCCCTATGAAAATCATTTCCAAATATATTAAGAAACTTTACTTACCATCTGCTTAATGTAGGCCTAAGGTCATTCTGGCTCTTAAAACTTTTGTGATATTACTAATGTGGCTCCTTTGCCTCCCTGTCTCTGAAATGCCTTCCTCTTTAAGCTTGCTCCTAAATTCCTATGGAACATTTCCCCTTTTCACTTCTTGTATGTTGCTTTGCTATACCCTCAAGTGTTTTGTTTTGTTTAGTTTCGTTTAACAGTACTTTGAAGATTTATCAGTTGCTTCCCAATTCCCAGCTTTTTGCAGCATCTTTCCTTTTCTGTGTGGTGTAGAATTTTGTCTTTCTAATATTTGAAAAAAATTGCTAAGTCTTTCATTTTGATCCCTGGCTATCTCCATCATAGCATACAGTTATATCTTTAATCACTGTGAAATGTGTCCTTTCAGCTGAGATTTGACCTCAGCACCGGGCATCTGTCTAATTTCATGTCTGCGAGGCAAACGCCTGCCTTCTTGCCTATCTCTTTGATCTTCCTAATATAGATTACTCTCATAAAAAATCAACACCAAAAAGAAAAGTGCTGTGTTTGGCTAGATCTGAGACATGTCAGCAAGAAATAGGGGAGAGCCGTGCGGATCATGCCATTGCAATGTCAGATAACATGGAGTGCTGCTTGATAGGTATTCATACCCCCATACTTAGACTCCAGTCAGGCTGTTGCCTCCTGAATTCTAAGAACAGAAATCATTGCATAATGGAGCCATGATCCCTTTTTTGTGTGTGAGAAACATCATCAAAATGGTGCAGGGTGGTTCATATTCAGCTGTGGAATGAGATTAGTGAAATAGTGATATGCTTTTCTAAAGTGTAGTTAATTTAAAAACACACAAACAAAACACTTAACGTCTTAGTCAAGAAATGCTTTCCTAACCAGAGGTTCACCCTGATTTCTGTCAGAGTCAAGAGAAGGTTTATCTTTCTTGAAGTTGTCAGCTGTTTAAAGTTTGTCCATTCCAGAGTGCATACTACATTTTCTTCTGTCTTTAAAAAACAAAACAAGAAAAAGAACCAACCCAAAATAGCACAACAGCTTTAATAACTTGGTAAAATAGCTTTTCTTTCTTTTTTCTTTCTTGTTGACTCAACCTTTTCCCTCAGAAATATTTATTACATTCTTTCTGGCAGAGAGGTTCTAAAGCTCTGAAAGCAAGGATCAGGGGCTCCTGAGAAGTGTTTTTTGGTTTTTTTTCTATTTTGTGTCAGTAATTTTTAAATTAAAAAAAAAATAATATTAATTTGAGAGCAGGATGTGTTGCTCCTTTATTTTTATATCTTGTTATATCTTGCTACTGATGAGAGCTATTTTTAAATAGTGGGAATGCAAAGGTATCTAAGCATCTACGAATTTTTCTGCAGCAGAGAGGAAAACTAATATTAATGTGGTTTTGTTGTTGTTTTCCAGCTCAATAGATGTAAAGGTCTCTTGCAGAAAAGTATATTTTACAGAATCACCAAGGTTGGAAGAGACCTGTAACAGGTTGGACGTGATGATCTTTGAGGTCTCTTCCAACCTTGGTGATTCTGTATGTACACAGACAGTCCTGAACCAGGGTTTCCATGTATCTCCTATTTTTCCCCCTAATGTTCTGTGCTCCTTCTATTCTTCCTCTGAAAGAACTCGCTTCTTTCTTAGTGTTCCCTGACCTTTTGTCTTCCTTCTTACATCTGGCGTGTTTCAGTTGACACCATCTGAATCTCTTCTGTCTGTTTCTAACCACCCTCTTGGTGTGGAGGAGAGGGGATAGAAGAAAAAACCCATTGACACCTGTAAAACCCTTGCCCCTTTCTATCTGTTTTGCTTTTCTGAAAGAGATGTAAACATGGGGGATTGTCTCTAACCACCCTCTTGGTGTGGAGGAGGGGGAATAGAAGAAAAAAACCATTGACACCTGTAAAACCGTTGCCCCTTTCTATCTGTTTTGCTTTTCTGAAAGAGATGTAAACATGGGGGATTGTTTGGTTCCAGAACTGCCTCTGAAAAAATTCTAGTAGTTCATAGCCCCACTCTCACTCCCCACCTTATCAAGCAGAGAAGAGGTTAGTGGAACATGCCACTGACCAGAAAGAGAGAAATTCTCTCCTTCAGGATCTCCTAACTATTACATTAGTAACAGGGAAATCCATTATTTCACTCACTGAAAAGCAAGTTCACATTTTCATTTAATAAAGTGTGGTTGCATATCTGAGGGTGAAAGTCTTGTTTCTGCTATAGTAGTAGTGTTTTAGGAATCCTGAAAAGTTTGTACTTGAATTTTCAAATTTTCTCACAGTTGCAAGGGTTCTTATTCCTGTAAGTCCATTAACATCTTGGTGTGTAGAGAAACAGTTTGACAGCTGTAGTCTAGCACTTCCTTATCATAACTTGATATGACATTCCATAGAGACAGTCACGCCTCGGTTTTGTGTTCCACTCTGCTTCTGGTATTTCAGCTTTAATAGTTTATGGTGTTAACTCACTTATTGTTTGGGTAATCTTAATTGACTTGTTAAATAAGAACAATTTGCATTCTGCTCTTTCTTGTCGCTGTTCATATAGGTTGATTTTTTTTGTGCCATGCTTTGATAGGGAAGTACTCTGGAAGTCACTGCTTTCTGCTAATTTGTTTTCATAAAGATGGTTGGGGTTTTTTTTTGTCAATGCTCCATGAACTGAGTACTATACTACTGATTTTATACTACCTGTAACAAATTTTGCTCCATCTTTCATTAGGAGTCCTTCAAAAAATTGAATGACTTGAAAGATCTCTATTGAATTGCTTAACTTCGTCTGCTGCTGTAAATTGTATCAGTATCACAAACAACCAGCATGTGGGGATTTCCCCCTCCCCTTACTGTAATTAGGCGTTGTTCATAGGTCATAGTAAAAAGCAAAGTGCTTGTGGAGGAAGAGAAATCAAGTTTTCAAGGTACAGGGTGGTAACATCTAGTACTCTAAGCTCATGCCTGGAATGCTAGTTCTTCATTTGTCCCTGAGTTTTGTTTTGTTTTTTTCCTGTGACCCTGAACTGATCTTTTGAGTTTTATTTATCCTTTCTGTAACAATTTAATGTTCTTGTATGTGTAAGAAGATGATAGCAATAGCTGGTAGAATGGTTGTTGTAATTTTTCTGTTCATTCCAATCCTTAGTGTCTTGTGTAGAGGGCAGTCCTTATGAGTAGTATAGAGAAATAACTTACTGCTATGTATATACTATTACGGTTGTCCTGTAACTTAAAAAGCTTGCTGTGTTTTTCACCAGGCACTCTTCAGCACACTGACAAAGAATGGATCCCACACACTGTAGCAAAAGCCTTGTCTGAGAGCTGATTTGAAAAGCTGGGAAACAATTTTACTGTCTCTTGTTTGGCTTCAGTACTTTAATTCTTGGTTTGGTTTCGAAAGCATGGGTTAAAAAGGTAGTATCAGTGCCCTTTTTCTTTTATATCCTTTTTCACATATGGGGCTTAGTTGTAGCACCAGCCTATAACCCTTGGCCTGAACTCTCCTAAGTTAAGCATGGCAAGACAAAATGTAGCATCAGATATATCAAAGAAAATCTCAGTTCCAAAGCAAACTGAAGAATGTTGGAGAAATTCCTGATTTTTCACTTTTGGAAAGTATCTAAAAAGTAATAATCTGTGTTTGAGGTTAGTGGTTCTCAGCATTATCCAGTCTTTGTTTTTGAAATTCCTCTCTCTTTTCAAGCGAGAAAAATGGAATGGTGCTAAACCAAGTGGTAGTATAGCTGTATGGCAGCAGTTCTCTTTGATGAGATGCATTTGTGAATTTAACAGACTGTACAGTATTGATTTCTTAATGCAAATGATTCAGGTAATTGTTATTAAATAAATGGAATGATATCATTACTCTGAGGAGGAAAGGTTGTGCAGTTCTCTATTAGCAAATATGTGATTAATTTTTACAGAATCGGCTGATTTGAAGATAGAGCAAGATAGTTTTGCATTGGGAAACTGAGCACCTTCATAGCATTGGCTCTTCTTTGAGTGTTCATGGTATATGTGTGTCGGGGTTCTGCACATTGGCCACAACAACCCCATGCAGAGCTACAGGCTGGGGTCAGAGTGGCTGGAAAACAGCCAGGTAGAGAGGGACCTGGGGGTACTGGTCGATGGTAGGCTGAACATGAGCCTGCAGTGTGCCCAGGCAGCCAAGAGGGCCAATGGCATCCTGGCCTGCATCAGGAACAGTGTGGCCAGCAGGAGCAGGGAGGTCATTCTGCCCCTGTACACTGCATTGGTTAGGCCTCACCTTGAGTACTGTGTCCAGTTCTGGGCCCCTCAGTTTAGGAAGGAGGTTGACTTGCTGGAACGAGTCCAGAGAAGGGCAACAAAGTTGGTGAGGGGTTTGGAACACAAGCCCTATGAGGAGAGGCTGAGGGAGCTGGGGTTGCTTAGCCTGGAGAAGAGGAGACTCAGGGGTGACCGTATTGCTCTCTACAACTACCTGAAGGGAGGTTGTAGACAGACGGATGTTGGTCTCTTCTCCCAGGCAGCCGGTACCAGAACAAGAGGACACAGTCTCAGGCTGCACCAGGGGAGGTTTAAGTTGGATGTTAGGAAGAAGTTCTATACAGAGAGAGTGATCGCCCATTGGAACGGGCTGCCCGGGGAGGTGGTGGAGTCGCCATCATTGGAGGTGTTCAGGAGGAGACTTGATGGGGTGCTTGGTGCCATGGGTTAGTTGTTTAGGTGGGTTGGATTGATTGATGGGTTGGACGTGATGATCTTGAAGGTCTCTTCCAACCTGGTTTATTCTATGTATTCTATACATACGTACATTCTGGGTTTGTTGTTGCGTGTGTGTGTGTTTGGTTTGGTTTTCCTTTTTCCCTAAAGGAGAATGATGAGTGAGGTGAAGTGATGCAGACATAAAGTTGACAACTGCTTATTAAATAAGTACTTGATTTAAACTAGAGAACTGACTGGTTGTAGAAATTGTAGCTGTAAATAAAAAAGAATCCTACAGCCAAAAAATCTGTAATTTTTTTCCCAATCTGAAACAGCCCCTGTTGAGTTTTCCTTTCTAGTGCTTAATTCAGTCTGTGCCTCCTGACACTATGGAAAATACATGCTCAGCAGACATTCCTGATTTTTGTTGAGCAGTGGAGTAGGATTGCTGTCGTGAGACAGTTCTGGAAGAACTGTGGAATGCACAGCTTCGTCTGCCTTTCCACTGCTGGTGTCACTTGCTTTCGGCTGCCAGGGAGGAAACTGGGCTGGTTTGGTCTCTTCTGGTGCAGCAGTTTAATACACCTTCATTTTTGTTATGTTTACCCAATTACTCAACTCCCATGAGCCAAGTAAAGGCAGGGACTGTGCCAAAGGTCAGACCTCTGAATTTTGCTGCCCCAAGGTTTTGGCATAACGGAGAGTTTGCATGCAACCATCTCCCAGGAAAATCTTCTGATTTCTGCAGCTAATGTGTAACTGACCTGACATGTGGCCCCTTGGCATGCAAGAGGCACATTCTAAACGTGGGTACAAAGCAATTGATTTGTTTCCTCTTTCAAAGCAGCAATTCCTTCTTATTGTTGAAGATACCAGCTCTGCTGGGTGGTGCCAGTTTGAAGTGCTGGATTCACCGTGTTCTTGTTAGAGCGTAGGCAGAGGTGTGCTCTAATGGTTGTGCCGGTGTCGGGCATTACAATTAGTGCATCCATCACTAGTGCTTTTAATTAGGTGCCCTTTAGTGTCCAGTGTAGGAAATAGGCTGGGTTAACGGTAAATGCATCATTCCCTTCCGCCTCAACTAATTGTTTGGAACCTGTCCACAAATTAATTGAGGTGCATGTGGGACCTTCATGAGTTGCTCTGTCAGCAGTCTGTGATGCCAGGCGTTTCTCCCTGTACTTCTAATGACAAAACAGAAGGATGCCACAGGAGTGGCTATCGTGTCCGTGCAATAAAGAAAATAGTCATAAGCAAGGAGTTTCTCATTGGTGAGCCTGAACAAAAGAAAAATGCTAATCTTCTGCACTAGGAAATGCTAGATTTTATCTCTTTAGCATAAAAATGGTAGTCTTCTGACAACATATAAAAGTGAACCTGAAATTTTATACGTATTGAAACTGTCACTGCTATAAGAAAAGCAAACTATCATTTTATTCTTAAGAGCTTTGTGGAGGCAGAATAAGAGTACTCTCTTAACTGTCCTTAAAAGGTTATGTTGGTTTTTTCTCTCATTTTTAACACAGTGGAAACCTTGATGTGGTTTTGATGACACTGAACCCTGGTATGGGTTATAATAGGATTCTAAAAGAATCCATGGTCAGGAAGCTCATCCCAAATTAGAGAGGAAGTTTAAATACCTTGTGTACCTAGCAGCGTGAACAAGGAAGCAATGAAATAATTGATCCTCTGTCTCACAAGTTTTCACTTGAAACATGTGTCCTTATGGAAGATAGCCTTGGTGAAGGATAGATGGCTGGAGTTAGTATGGGAGCACTGCCTGAACAGTTACATGGCTTGTGTTGTGTGAGTGTATAGAATGGTTTAGCTGGCAGGTTCCAGCACCTTTTGATCCATAGGTTAAGTAGGTATAGGTGATGTAAAGCTCTTAAATGTTTTGTAATAATGCTAAGTAAAGTGGGCTGGGAATTGATGATAGGTTAAAATTGGATAATCTCTTGCAGAAGTATATTTCTTCAAAACCCAAAACCCTAGCCTGTTTGCCTGGCATGTAAGGGCTTGAGGTGAGGAGAAAGATCTTCACAGAGAGAGTTGTTAGCCGTTGGAATGGGCTGCCCAGGGGGGTGGTGGAGTCACCGTCCCTGGAGGTGTTCAAGAAGGGATTGGACGTGGCACTTGGAGCCATGGTTTAGTAGTCATGAGGTCTTGGGTGACAGGTTGGACTTGATGATCTTTGAGGTCTTTTCCAACCTTATTGATTCTGTGATTCTAGAAAACCAAGTTTTAACTTTGAATCCACACCTACTGGCTGTCGGGTTAAGTGTATACAAGCTTTATGCTGAAGTATGTAAAAATGGTTTTAAATACATTTATGTGGGATTTGTGTAATAAAGATGTGTCATGATTAGTCAAAATGATGACAGTGTCATAATAAGTAGCATTTGTAATTTTGTGGTCTTTTGTTTGTTTTGCAGCTCCAGTTATTAACCGATACAACAGAAGAGTATCAGGTAGGATTTCCTTTTAAGAACTTCATGTTGCTGAAAACGTTTTTAAATGTGTATCTCACTAAAGGAATTCTTTTAAAAACAACCTTAGCTTTCATCATATATTATCTCTGATACTTGGAGTATTTTTATTTGAAATAGTGAGAATTGTTTCTTAATTCTCTGTAAAAACCAGTGGGCAATACATGGATAGTAGTTCAGAAAATGCTTCTGTGGGTGGTCACAGACTGTGGAAGCAGCTTCAGCAGCAGTAATGATTCTGTCCAGAAATGCTCAGAACTTTTGTGCAATGTAGTAATTATGGTAAAGGCTTGCTTTGCAGGGAGCTGAAAAAGTGGCAGCTGCATTCTGCTGGAACACATCTCCTAACCTTCCATGCTGCTAAGAATTTTCTCTCTGGTTAGAATACGTAAATATGAGAGAATAGGAGGTGTCCCCTGTTTGTGAGCTGCTTGTGCAGCTGGTATTTAAAGTTGTTGTACTTAGAGCTGTTCACTTGTTCTAGAGCTGCTGATTGTTTGTTCTCTATCTTAACTAGTATTAAATACTTCAAGTGTACTCCCAACAAGTTCTCTTTAAAGTTGGTTTTGAACAGTGTCAAGTGAATGCTATGTGTAGATGAGAAGGTATTGCATTGCTTTTCAGTTGAGGTGCAGGGTGGATTGCTGCTTTTTTTTTCCCCTTCATATATTTAATTTTAACATTCAGCTGGTCTAGAATGCTTTTATGGCTCTGATTTGGGAAATTTCTTCATACAAATGCCAATGTGTTCAGGGCTTTCTCTCTAGTTTTCAGTTCCAATTAATTTGATTTGTAATGCCTATTATCTGAACTGCTCTTTGGTATGGCAGGTATACTGGGGCGTTATTGATGTCATACATATGGTATACAAATATGAGAGAAATGTTTAAATGCATGTGTAAAATGTCCTAATACCCATTCAGTCAGTTGCTTTACTACTAGTTGCTTGGGTATGATTAAGGGTGTAGCTGTGTACTTAATTCCATTACATGTAAGTAATTGTGTTTGTAATGAGAGCTTAATCATTCTTAAAAATTGCCAGGCCCAGTAGTTTGAGTATTTTATTACATGATTATTTAGGCCAGACTAAACTGGCCTGAATGATGGAGTTGAATACTCTGATAGTAAATATTGGAAGTCATACATTGTAGTGTATCTTAATCTGGAGAGTCCCCAGACATCTTCATTTCTCTGCTACTTGAACTAATCCGTCCTGGAACCAGCTGATGGAGTAAAATCTTACAAATGAGAAGTGCATATATCTCAGATTTAAACTTAAAGGCTGAATTCTTGCTGAATTAAGAGAGTTGAGCCTTAATCAAAAGGTAGTTGTAATCTTCAGTATACAATACTGAAATGTGATATTGGTGTTCTCATATTACTGTGCTATGGTATGCCAGGTTCTGTATGTATGTATGTTCCTTCACTGAAGAGGTCTAAAGGTTAATGTAAACAACAGCCAATGTAAAATGGAATTGATAATTTGCATGATTAGACTGGAGGAGGACTGCTTAGATGCTTAATAACAGTGCTTCTCCAAGAAGAGCTAGACTAATTCAGAGCTTGCAGTACATGGTAGAATTCTCGTGGAGACAAACTGTGTTAAATACTTTTCACAATGAAAAGAATGTTTTTTCCTTCCATTCTATATATAAACTGCCCAGGTCAGGATCAGTGTGGGATTTGTTAAAATGCAAGAGAGATGCAAACAGCAGCCATGCATATACAAGGAGATCCCCATTTCCTCCTGTTGGCAGGAAAAGTGCAGAAACCTACTGGTTTGGGGTGAGGGGGAGTTGTCTGGTTGGGGTATTTTTGCACTCTCTTCCTGCTGTGTCTGTCAAGAAGTTACCTAGATAGGAAGGAGCTGGCAGGTTCTCCTGGGTTATTGAACTCAGCCCCCTGCTGCCACAGCCAACCATGTTTTATTAGCCCTTCCATAAAATGAGTGATTGATTTGTTGGCTTTGGTGCTCTGAATTTATTTCCCTGTTAGATGTTTTGGGTTTTAAGAAACTTTTCTTTCTGCAATTGTTACAGGATTACTATTTTATTCTTTATAAACCAACAGATAACCACCCAAAATTGCATTTTGGGTTACTCAGTGTAGTATCCAAATGTATCTGGTTTTAACTGAGTAAAGCAGAACAAATCATGGAGAAATAAAACTGGCACTTTTTTTTTTTTCCTTTCACTTTTAAATTGTGTATTCTTTTGTGGTCTTCTGTCCAGAAGAGCTTCCTGCTAGTCTGTGTTGAACCTTGTCAGTCTTACCAGCTATTCCAGTGCATTTGTAAGGAGAGTAAAGAGCGGAACTGAATTGTTTATTGGCATCAAGATTTACAGGCACAAAATTGTGGATTTTTAGTATTCTGGAAGAACAAAATAGGAGAAGAATTAAAAAACCAATGTTGGCCATACTGGGGGAAAAAAAAGTCTGAATTTCAAACAGTGATGTTTCTTTTAAGCATTTGGCTGCCCAGGGAGTGACAGCATTGTTCTCATTGTTCAGTAGGTCAAGAGTGAAAATTGGGAAAAATAGAATTCTAGTTAGAGGGAAAGATAATAAAGTAATTGTCTACATTATAGGGAGAGTTTAGGACAGGCTAATAATTGTGCTGGTCAATGATTCAACTGGATACATAGTCTTTGAGACTTAACAATTGTTTATGACCCTCTCTGACACATAGCCTCTTTTAAAGTGCTTTATTAGTGTTCTCGGTATTAAATTACTCCTCATCAGTTGTGATTAGCTGCCTAAAGATAACAGGATGATCATGATTCCCTTGGTACACTAATGCAAATATGGCTAAATAAACCCATAGGAAAAACACCTGTTACAATGATTACTGAATTGACAACCTGTGAGAGTTGGGTCTCTTCAGCCTGGAGAAAAGGAGGCTTCAGAGAGACCTTGTAGTGGCCTTTGGTACCTCAGGGGGGTTGCAAGAAAGCTGGGGAGTGACTTTTTTTTTGCAAGGACTTGCAGTGATAGGAGGAGGGGTAATGGCTTTAAGCTGAAAGAGGGTAGATTTAGACTAGACACATTAGGAAGAAATTCTTTACAGTGAGGGTGGTGAGGCAATGGAACAGGTTGCCCAGGGAACTCATGGATGCTCCCTTCCTGGAAGTGTCCAAGGCCAGGCTGGACAAGGTTTTTAGCAATCTGGTCTAGTGGGAGATGTCCCTGCCCACATCAGGGGGGTTGGAACTAGGTTATCTTCAAGGACCCTTCCAGCCTGGACCATTCTCTGATTCTATCTAAATCTGGAGCTCTTGGCTGTACTGGCAAACGTTTCTTTAATGAGTGTAAATACTTAGTTGTCATTCTGTCATGATTAAAAATACAATTTTTCTGACACGTGGCAGCAATTGGTCAGGAAGTTGATTTTTGCACTTTTTGAAAACTTGGAGCAAACTAGTTCACTTCTAGCTTATGTAATGGCTCAGTAAAATACTTCTAGGAAGTCAGGATGTAAGAAAATTGTTTGGCAAATGGTAATCTATTCAAAAGGTCAAGCTGACCTTGTATCTTAAAACATACCTTATTTATATCCTTCTTGGCCAGAAGAACACATTTTCTTTCTACATTTCTCGACTCACTGATCAAAAGTGGTAATACTGCTTTCATATCCCATAAGCGATAGTAGCACATTCTCACATACTACTTCATCTTTCTCACCCTGTAGTACTGAGAACATGGAGACTTGTTCTGCTCACTTACGCTCCCTATTTCTGCAGTGTTTGCTGCTTATTTGTCTCCTAGGCTGGTATGTTCCCTGAGGGAGAGGGATAGGGTTGTCTTGCTTGGCATAAAACTCTTCCAGGCAGTTTGACAGCTATAAAGGCTCAGCAGGGAATCCCGTTTGCTTCTTGACCAGAGAAATATTGCTTTGTTTGCTGATCCAGACTTTCAGCCAGCAACACAGGGCTCCACAGCGGAGGTAGTGAGAAACTCTCTAGGCTGTGTTAGGAGGGTCGTCCTGGAAAAGGGGAACTTATCTAATCATGTTCATGGAATTATTTATAGAAGTGCAGAGTGGCAAAGTAGTGTCCTCATGAAGAGAAACAGCCTTTTCCAGGAAGTGCTAGGAGGGAGAAAAAGAAGCAACAACTTGGTATTCCTGTAGAGATTTATCTAATGAACAGGTCACTTGTGTGTAGCATGTTTGGGCATGTAACATGTTGAGGTTCCATGGCATGCACGCAAACCCCAAGCGCCGTGCCAGTCGGTTCCGCTTAGGGTACAAGCCGGTGGCTGACTTGCTTCAATACTAGTGTTTGCAGAATTCTAAATGAGTTATGCCGAGGTAGACACTAGGAAAACAAAAATCCAACTCACTAATTAAAAATTCTCCTAGCTGTAGGATGCCATCGACTGTGGTGCCATGGGCAATCACAGCGCTAATTACCCATTAGGACAGTTGTCTTGCCGCTGCTTTAAGTGAATTAGCAACATCTGAGCCTTCTGCTAGTGTAACTAACTCGAGTTACATGGCTTGCTGATTTGACTCAGTCAGCCCCCGCTTGGTTTGGATGGCCTGGAAACCGTACAGATGCCTGCCTTCCTTCCAAGAGGTAGCCTGTGTTGAAATTTATACTTGATCACATTTCTGGGTCTTCCCCCAAGCACAGGGACTTCTGACAAAGTATTTAATTAGCTGCTTTTCTATACTAAGAGACCACCGAGAATACTACAGCCCTTGGATAGTGACTACAGTGTGCAGGGAGATGGGAGAAATCAGGGATGTGTCTGTTCTAGTTTTGAAAAAGCTTTGATATTTTTACTTGAGAAGGAAGAGAGCATTGATATTTGTCCCACTGTTACAACTGATATGTGACATTGAAGAGAGTTTTGCTCCTGACAGTGTAAAAATGAATGAAAGTTAATAGTGGTTTTGGGATGAGGAGTGTAATGCCTGCTGCGTTCTCACTTGGGCATAGTTTCTCCTCTTTGAGCTTCAGCATATTTCAGCAAAGTGAATTTCTTTGCTAGATTTTTATATTGCCATTTCTAGACACATTTGATTCATTCCACAAAACACCCACTCTCCAGCAGACTTGATGACTTCTTCATGGAATAGAAAAAAAAAATCTGGCACCCATGCCATACACGTGACTGAAGGTTTTCAGCTCTTTCCTCCACTTATTTCTGTTTATATGAGTGACCTGGTGTAGATTTTCTCTCTCTTACATGCTCCTGTGCTCCCTCCTCAATCTTCTTTTGGCCTCTGTGGTATAGGAATGAGATTATAGTTTACACATTCAACAAGTATATAAAAAGAGTAATTGAGTTCTATACTATAAGGTAGCAATGTGTGTTAGCTGTTTTCCTAACATTTTTAGACCATCAAAGTAAAATGAGTGTCAGGATCTGTGACAGTTTTCCTGTTAATGTAGATCACAATCAAATGAACCAGACTTGTTTCAGTTAGTCCCTTTGTAGGGCAGCTTTCAGCAGAGACTCGGTGAAGTTCTGGGGGTGCTGATTGACAGCTGCCTAAACATGAGCCAGCAGTGTGCCCAGGTGGCCAATGGCATCCTGGCCTGCATTAGGAATAGTGTGGCCAGCAGGAGCAGGGAGGTCATTGTGCCCCTGGACTCTGCATTGGTTAGGCCGCACCCTGAGTAGTGTCCAGTTCTGGGCCCCTCAGTTTAAGAAGGACATCGAGACACTTGAATGTGTCCAGAGAAGGGCAACAAGGCTGGGGAGAGGCCTTGAGCACAAACCCTATGAGGAGAGGCTGAGGGAACTGGGATTGTTTAGCCTGGAGAAGAGGAGGCTCAGGGGTGACCTCATTGCCCTCGACAACTACCTGAAAGGTGGTTGTAGCCAGGAAGGGGTTGGTCTCTTCTCCCAGGCAACCAGCACCAGAACAAGAGGACACAGTCTCAAGCTGCGCCAGGGGAAGTTTAGGCTGGAGGTGAGGAGAAAGTTCTTCACTGAGCGAGTCATTCATCATTGGAATGTGCTGCTCAGGGAGGTGGTGGAGTCACCATCCCTGGAGGTGTTCAAGAGGGGACTGGACGTGGCACTTGGTGCCATGGTTTAGTCATGAGGTCTTGGGTGACAGGTTGGACTCGATGATCTTTGAGGTCTCTTCCAACCTTAGTGATACTGTGAAGTGAGAAGGATCAGATCTGCTGTCCCTGGAATCAGGTGATAAGCCCCTTGCAAAGATGATTGTTGAATAAGTGTTTACATATGTAGAGGAGAATTTTGTTTAAATGTTACTGTATCCTGTTTTCCTGTGTGTAGTGAGCAGTGGCATTGTTTGAGGTAGTAACATTTAGCATTGTCAGTTTCCACAGCACTTGCTGGGGTTGAAATCAGCTTTTTTGATGTTTCGTTTCTCTCTAGCAATCTGCTACAACAGTGTGGTTGCTTGGGTGATTTTGATTATGTTTGGTTTGTTTGTTTGAATCCATCTTCGTACAGTTTTATGTTCTGGTTTTAGCATTCTGTTTTTAGTCAGTGTAGATAGAGGATTCTGTATTTGGGTAATATTAGTGTCTTCTGACAGTTCATAGCTTTTTCTTTCCTCATAATATGAACTTGCATTAGAGACCTGAGTGACTGTTGGTTCATCAAACTTACTGGTTCTGTTCTTCTTCATTTTGACAGTGGAGGACTCTCTACCTTGCACTAATTCTTTTGGCTCCTACCAAAGATGAGCAATCATCTTATGAAGTACACAAGTTGTTAAATTCTTATATTTCTCCGGGCTGCCTAGTGAGATGCAGCATTTTTTTTCACACCCCAGCAAGTTGAAGATGTCAGAATACGAGAACATTATGCATAGAAAAATCTTTTTAGTGGCTTTTTAACCTTTTGCAATGACAGCTTTTAAAAAATCATTTTTATATCATTTTATATTAATTATTGCCATGCAGCATGTTAGTGTTTGCTAAAGAGTACAGTTTTGGAATCCTGTAAAACCAGGATATCTTACTAGCAGCAATGAAGCAAGAAGCAGCACTTGGGGAGGTTGAGCACTTTCTCTTGCAGGCCACTCTCTATTACTTAGCGATAAAATCTCATCACTTCAAATCGTTCAGGGGAGGAAGACTGAGTGACTTTCTCTGTGCCATTGTTTTTGGTTTTTACTTACCAGACTATCTGATTATCAGAGAATGACTCAAAAATCATGGTCTGTTTTCTTCTCTTGAAGATATTTAGTGATTTTTTTTTTTTTAGTGCTTATTGACCGTCTAACTAAACTGCTTTCTGCTGAAAGGTTTTCATGCAGGTGACAAATTGTAAGAGAATTTCGAGTTCAAAAAGTCACATTTTCAGCTTTCAACAGCCTGGTGCTTCTACCATTTCTTTTTAATTAGCTCTAATGATGGCAAAGCTGGTATCATAACTGGAGTGAAAATAATTAATTTTGAGGAATGTTGATATGAGCAAAAGCCAAGTGTGTGGGATGAGAGATGAAAGTGGTGATAAATTGTGTGGGTGCTCTCCTGTAAGAAAGTGCCTGAATCATTCTTTGTTGAACAAAACAAAACAAATAGCTTGTTTTCTGCTTGTAATATTGAGACTCAGTTAAAATTTCTTGTCATGTAATTGGCAGTCAGTGACTAACGAAAAGCTTATTTTGGGAAATTAACAGTTGTGACTTCACAATGACTTGGATTTCACACTTGAGAAGAGTTCTGCTTGTAACTGCTGGATTTGTTTTTAGTGACAGAAAAAAAAAGTTGCAACACTTAGTGGCCTTCTTTAAAATTTAAGTCAGTGCAGTACCTGGTCAGATGAAATCTAGTTTGACCTACAAAATGCTGGTATAAATGAATATAAGTGCTACAGTGGAGTAGGATTAATTTTTTCCCTCTTTTTCACTCACTGTTTCCAAATGATTGTTGATACTTAGAGTTCTACATACTAAAAGGTGTTCATCTGAAGTCAAATAGTTTAACTGAGATGAGTCTTTATAATGTGGGTGAATATGGTCTAGCTTTGCATGTTTATTAAGCAATGTGGTAAGGACCAGTTTTTCAAAAGTATTCAGGTGGCCAAAGGTGCAGGTGGTTAACTCTCATTCACTCTCTTATATTACAGAGCTTTAAACAGTTTACATAAATGCTGGTCTGTATCTTTAGATAATCTAAAAATATTTATAAATTAATAATTAATAGTATATATATTTTTATATAAATATATATAAATTAATAATTAATATTTATAAATTATCTATATATCTCATAGAATAGAATAAACCAGGTTGGAAGAGACCTTCAGGATCATCACGTCCAACCCATCAACCAATCCAACACCACCTAATCAACTAAACCATGGCACCAAGCACCCCATCAAGTCTCCTCCTGAACATCTTCAATGATGGTGACTCCACCACCTCTTTGGGCAGCCCATTCCAATGGGCAATCACGCTCTCTGTATAAAACTTCTTCCTAACATCCAACCTAAACCTCCCCTGGTGCAGCCTGAGAGCGTGTCCTCTTGTTCTGGTACTGGTTGCCTGGGAGAAGAGACCAACCCCTTCCTGGCTACAACCCCCCTTCAAGTAGTTGTAGAGAGCAATAAGGTCACCCCTGAGTCTTCTCTTCTCCAGGCTAAGCAACCCCAGCTCCCTCAGTCTCTCCTCATAGGGCTTGTGTTCCAAACCCCTCACCAACTTCATTGCCCTTCTCTGGACTCGGTCCAGCAAGTCAACCTCCTTCTTAAACTGAGGGGCCCAGAACTGGACACAGTACTCGAGGTGCAGCCTAACCAGTGCAGTGCATCTGATTGATTTTAAACCACAATGGCATTCTCTCAACCTTTGGTGGGATAGAATTTAATTTTCTTTTTTTTTTTTTTGAGGTGAGATGGAAAAGAGAATTGCTTTTCTTCTAGCCCTCCCCTCCTGCCTTGTTTTGAACCCGAGCTCCTTTTTAACATAGGAATTATGGCCCGAATGAAAATCTTCCCACGTGGTTTGTTGTGTGCAAGAAACCAAAAGCAAAGGCACAGAAAGAAATGCATGGGCTAAAAAGTGCAAACTCTGATGCTGTGATGTATGTGGAGTGACCTCAGGAGTTAGATGTGCTTTGTGTTATTCCTGTGAATAAATAAGGTAGCACATTATCCCTTTTATAATACAGAGTTCTAGACAAAGCCTTAGATGTTAGGCTCTTGAAACTGCTTTATACACTCACGGCAAGTTCATGTTGCTGTAATTTCAGACGAAGTGTGGAAGGGATTGAATAGTCCCTGTAGAACAGAAAAGTTTAAACATACCTGATTAAAGTGTAAAAGAATGTCCCATGTATTTTCAGAAACTTCAGTCATTTTTTCACACCAGTGAGCACACCTCTCAGCTGTGTATTTCCTGTAAATGAAATTCATTTGTTCAGTGAGCCACTAAAGTTGAGAGCTGACTCATCCTGGGGATGAGTTGTCTCAAGCCAAATAGTTGCACCTTCCCCATTACTAGCAATCACCAGGGCATCCCAGTTGCTCAGCAACTGCACAGAAATGGGAGCAGCTGCTGGATTTTCTTCAAGGGATGAAACAGCAGGTTTCCACAGTCCCTGCTTTGCCTGTGTGCCCGTTGTTTCAAAGCACAGGGACCTGGGGGCTTCCACATCACTGCTCGGCGTGCAATCCTTTTGTGTCAAAGCCGTGCTGGTTTCGTACTATTCCCTGTCACTACAGGTAAATAAGCCTTACTTGTTCCATTAGGGGTAATGTGGTTTTTAATCTGTTTGGACATTGTCTAGGTGTCTTTAAAAATCAGATCCAAGTAGCAGAACCATTAATTTCAGGAATGCATTTTTACACCGACATCCTTCAGTTCTCTGTCACGATAGATGTCAGAAAGATGTGGGTAATTTTCATTGCTATATATCTGCTCTAACACACAAGTGTTTCAGTGCACAGAGTTTCTTTTGAAACATGTGCCTCATTGCAAGCCTTGCAATTCACAGATCAGAGTTGCAGGTATAGAAACAAAAATGCCTTGGTCTGGAAACGGGACGGGAAGAACATTTTTTTTCTGTTTTATTCCTCAGAGTATCTTTTCTCTCTACTTCTTTTTTGTTTGGTGATGTGGTCTGAATGTGAAGTGAATGTTCTCCATGCTGTTTTTAATTGAGATAAAGTATCCCTGTGTTTATCAGGCACATAAATGCTACCGGTGCTTCATTTCTGGTTTTATCTGCCTTGCTTACAATAACCATTTAGAAGCTTGGTAAGATTTATGTGATGGGATAAACCCAAAGATCATTAAAGCAGAAGGCTTACTTCTACAATTGTGAATCTGGGTGCTCTGAAATAGTAGTAGCATCATGTTTTCCAAGAGACCTTTTTTATGGATGACTATCTCATCGGTAAGGCTCTCTTAGGCTTGAACAAGGTCAGCAGCATGTTTATCCGTGTCAGTCTTCTAATTTCTTAACATGCAAGAATAAAGCTTGCTTCATTTGAATTTCTCAGGATGCACTACATGGAATAATAATATCTAACTCCAAAAGGCCCTCCTGCCATGGTTTGTGTTTAAATGTAGTAAAGGGTATTGGAAGTAGCAAATTGTAAAATGCTGTTTGAGATGGGAGGGGCAGGATCTGGGGTTTGGTTGTTACTATGTCAGAGCTGTGAACTCCTTTGATATTGCTGCCTGGAAAGCTTTCTTACTTCTAATGAGGCCTCTACCATGATGGCAAATGTTTTGTTGCTTTGTTTCTCATGAAGACTCATCTCTTACTGTAAGGTCCAGAGCACATTAGTGCTGATGGGACGTTGGGCTGTACTGTTATGAATAGAGACATAGAAGCCAAAAGTGCAGAAGTTGTGGGTTAGTGAGCAGGTGATTTCTGTGAAATCAGGTAGTCTTGTCCCTTGGCTTCTTCACCTGTACAGGAGACACTACTTACAGAATACTGTATTTTATCTACAGAGTGATTTCCTAGTAAGCCCTATGTTACTTGCAGGATATCACATGATCAAAAATTGCAGTCTAGGAGTTAGGTGGAATTATTGGAATGTGCACAGATTTATGTTTAGACAGTCTAGAGGCATTTTATTCTTGAATGTTTACCAGTGTTTTATGCTATGAAAGAAAGTAGCCTCGTGACTTCTCCAGCACCTGGCTTCTGTGAAGTGGGAGCATATGACCCTTGAACCACTTGTGAGCACACAGACCAGCTAAAACACTTTGTATAACTCATACATTAAATAAAAGTTGTGACTCGATGTAATTAAACAGGCAGCTGCATAAAGCAAATACAATGCTAAACAGCTGTTGGATTAAGTACAAAAGAGACCCCAAACCAAAAAATGCCTAAACCAACCAACAAAACCCCAAACCACAAAAGTCATGTTCAAAGAGGTGAAAGAAGAGCCTAAGAGAATTCTGTCCCCAGGCCTGCTTTGACACAAAGCACAAATTTTGCTTTAATTGCTCCTGAGTAGGAAGAGAACTTCAATAAAGAGATAAAGGTTCTGGATTGCCTTCTGAAGTTTTCTTGCAATTCAGTAGGATGCCTTCCTCCTGCAGTTTCTCTTACTTTGACAAGAAATGTCTTCCCATAATAGATCCCAGGAGCAGGTTCTTAAAGGGCACCTTTGGTGTATTATTTTTCTAGTGCTGTATGCCCCTGGGATGGGTGGGATGGCTGTGGCAAAGCAAGGCCTGCCTGTTAGCTTCTGTATGTTGCAGAAGTTAAGCAAAAAACCCCAATAAAATAAAACCCACCTAGAAATAATAAAGTAGAAATGCATTGTATTGTAAGTTAGAAGTGCTTTATGTTTGTCCTTTAAATCTAGTTGAAGCAGTGTCTGCATGCAGTGCTTTCATTATATGGATGTAAGGAGATAACTAAATAAAGAGACTGTGATTATCTATTTCCCCTTTACTATTCTAGGGCTTTCATCATGAAAGTTCTCATTTGCCCCTAGGGATATGGAATTTTAAATACTTTGCCAAATCTTCCTGTAGCAGGGTGTGTGTGTGTTTAATTTGTGGCCCTACCATTTTAATGGCTGTTCTACTGTAATGCATTGTCCAAATTCTTTTCCTCTGTATCTGATAAAACCTTTTAAACTAGATTTTTATTAATTGATATGCATTTAGTAAAAATATTTGAGAAATCCATTCAGAATACATTAGACAAATGTACATGTGGAAATAGCTGTCAACCAATTGTCATCATTTTAAAGGGCTTATTATATTGTCTGTTCTTAGACATCTTGGTAGAAAAGATGTCTGTGCATGTAGACTTGGATTGCCAACCCCACATTATCATAAAAGGTGGCATTTCTAATTGATTCCTCAGTCTGTTCTGAACTCTTAACTGAAGTGTAGTATGAGGTAGGAGTGTATGACAGTGGCATTACACTTTCATCACCAGCCACTGTCAGTGGAATTGTTGCATTTCTGTATTGGTGGAAAGAGCACAACCCAGAGAAGTCTGATTTAGATAATGCTACCAGAAAAGTGCTTAAGGATGCTGAGGGAATGGTTATCACAGGTTCCTAAAGACAGGCATAGCAAGCACTGTAATGCATCATCCACTTCTCTTAAATGCTTCAACCTCCCAAAACAGTCTGTCCAGAATTGTGCTATGAGGTAGCTGTGAGTTAGAGTGGGTGCTTTCAAGATGTGCCTGTGAGCTCAGTTATACTGCTCTGTTAAAGTGGTGAGTGAGCCTTGAGAATTAGGGAGCAAGCAAACCTTTGGGAAACTGGGTGAACGTTCTCACCTGTTTCTGCATACGCACAACAGTAGAGATGAGGCTGCCTTTTTGCAGAGCTGGTGAGGCTTATCTGTCTCACAGACTTCTTTGCCTGACAAAATGATTTGTGCAGCTTTCCAACCTGAGCAGGCTTCAGGACTCTATGCAGAGCTGTGCCTGAACCTGCTATAATCCTTGCTGGACTGAGCTGGTTTGGCAGGGCCATTCTAAGTGACTTTATAGTTCATCTGTAACATGGAGTAACTCTGCCTGTGAGTTAGGAGCTGATTTCATTTTAGTGTCCTTTTGACTTTAAATTAAATGTGAAGCTATTTTCTGAACTGAAAATCCATTCTTTTAGTTTGCCACCTAAATTCATTATTTATGGATATTTCTCAGCTGAAAAATCTCACACTTGATTTGACAGATATGGCCATGCAAGTTGTTTTGTGTTTGAATATTCTGTGTTGGTATTTGTTTGCTCAAGTCCCAGTCACTATAAGTTGTGTCTCAGTTATTCCTCCTTGAGAAATAAGAAGGAAGTCAGGAGGTGGTACTGCTGTGGGTACTCCTGCATCTGGGGAATTCTGTTTGGCACACAAAGTAAAAGAGAAAGAGTGGTCTTTAAGACCTGAGAGCTGAGTTCTGTGCTGGTGGAATGACATTCTTTTTAACTAAAAATTTACACTTGATTTCAGTCAGTTCTCATCGGCAAGTTGAAGGCTGAGCTGATTTTCCTGCAGATGGTTTATCTGCTTTTCAGGTTTCAGTGTTGCCTTTCATTCTGACTGTCATAAATGTGAAAATCGTTCAGGTAGTGCTAAAAGGGTGCAGGTTCTGTTTCCCACTTGCTGGATCAAGGTATGAATGTGTTGCCCATTTTGACATGGTGAGATCTTTACCTTGGGAAATAAAGTTCAATTTCTAAGCCAAAGAATTAGCTTTCTAGCAACTGAAGTCAGAGGAAAACTTGTTTCCCAAGTGCAAAAAACCACGTTCAGCTGGTCCAGCAGACACCTATGTATAAACTCTATTTAAGCTTCCTGTGTTCGTCTTGGCTATATTGTTTTGGAATTGTCTGCTTTAGCAACTCAGCTGTCAAAGGGAATGGCAAGCCACTGGAAGTGGTCACCTTTCCAGCTGCCATACTGTTCCCAGAAGAGGCTGTGCATCTGTCCCTTGAGAGACAGATGTAGAAAACGTTCGAAGCTTTGGTAAACTCAGCTGCACAGAAAGTCTCCTTAAACATAGGGTAAGATTGCCAATCTGAATAAATGACTGGAAAAGCTGTTCTGCACATACTGCTCTGGTGGATTTTCATTAGTGGGGGGTCTCATGGGATCAGTTGGAGGTTGTGCATCCTCATAGGTAAAGATGACTGAGTAGGTGCTATCCAAAACTGCAAAGAGAGTATGACAGGGCACATCTTTGCTACTTCTTCCAATAAAACCAGAAATAGTGAAAATGCATTCACCTTACATAAAACTTAGAATTTTCACAGTATCACAGTATCACAGTAACTAAGGTTGGAAGAGACCCCAAGGATCATCAAGTCCAACCTGTTCCAACAGACCTCACAACTAGATCATAGCACCAAGTGCCACGTCCAATCTCCCCTTGAACACCTCCAGGGACGGCGACTCCACCACCTCCCCGGGCAGCACATTCCAATGACGAACGACTCGCTCAGTGAAGAACTTTTTCCTCACCTCGAGTCTAAACCTCCCCTGACACAACTTGAGACTGTGTCCCCTTGTTCTGGTGCTGGTTGCCTGGGAGAAGAGACCAACCCCCTCCTGTCTACAACCACCCTTCAGGTAGTTGTCAAGGGCAATGAGGTCGCCTCTGATCCTTCTCTTCTCCAGGCTAAACAATCCCAGCTCCCTCAGCCTCTCCTCATAGGGCTTGTGCTCAAGGCCTCTCCCCAGCCTTGTTGCCCTTCTCTGGACGCGTTCAAGTGTCTCGATGTCCTTCCTAAACTGAGGGGCCCAGAACTGGACACAGTACTCAAGGTGTGGCCTAACCAATGCAGAGTACAGGGGCACAATGACCTCCCTGCTCCTGCTGAGTCCCATTGGAATTTTTTCCCTCCTTCTGTGTGTCTGAAGGTCTTCAGGCTTCAGCTTCTCAGCTATTTTGACAAAAGGTAGCAGTGTGGTCTCAGCTCCCAGAATGGCTTGCATTCCTCACCAAGGCTTTATTTGCTTAGGGGAGATAAATGCTGAATTACTATGCAGATATGCATAAAGTGCAAGGACTTTGATCTTGGCAAACCAGCTATTTTGCAGAACAATATTATCTTGGGAACAAAAACTTGCATAAGCAAAGGTGATGTTTGCACTGGCAAACTTCTCTTGCTGCTTCTTGCTCTCTCTCCACCCATTGCTTCCCCCTCACCCATCCACTGCTTATGTCATTGCTGCAGCTAGAAGGATCTTCGTTGCTTTCAGATGCTGTCACCTGCATAACAAAGCAGCGATCAAGTTGTATCATTTCTGAGCCTTCAGAAGTGTTAACAGATGTGCCTGGTTTTGAAAGCCAAAGAAGGTGCTGTTTGAGCAGAAAGCTAAACTAGCTGCAGAAGTTAGACTGAGTGTAGATGGCAGGATAAAAGCCTGCATTTCTTTTTAGCTTAAAGCTTCTTAAAATTGAAAACGGGTGGGGGCTTTAATGTTCCAAAACTTTCTGAACTATGTGGGTAGGTTTGGCAGGAAGCTTGGTCTGCATGAGAGATGCTGATAAAGCTGCAGTTCTGCAAATACGTAACTGGGGTGTATGTCACACTTGCACATAGCTTTCACTGATGCGTTCATGCTTAGGGTTTGCTCAAGGGCAGTGTTGTGCTGAAACTTCTCACACAGCAAAGGTGTGATTTCAGAAGTCCCTTCAAATTGTATCAAGGTGTTTGTGAGCTTTAGGTTGCACATTAAGAAAAACTTCTTTCCCAGGAGTGTAGTGGAGCAGGTTAGGCAGCGAGATGTGCAGTCTTTGCCCAGAGAGGTTTCCATGTCAGCCTCAGTCTAGAATTGGAGATAGCTCCCCATTAATGGGTAGGTTGGGCTGGATGACCTTCAGAGAGAGATACCTTCCAACTGCTGTTTCAATGAGTCTGAAAAGATGCTGCCAACAAAGTTCTTTAGGACAACTGGAGAAGGCTCCAAGGTGACCTTATTGTGGCCTTCCAGTATCTGAAGGGGGCCTAAAAGAAGGCTGGGAAGGGACTTCTCAGGATATCAGGCAGTGATAGGACTAGGGGGAATGGAATGAAGCTGGAGGTGGGGAGATTCAGGCTGGACATGAGGAGGAAGTTCTTCACCGTGAGAGTGGTGAAGCCCTGGAATGGGTTGTCCAGGGAGGTGGTTGGGGCCCCGTCCCTGGAGGTGTTTTAAGACCAGGCTGGATGAGGCTCTGGCCAGCCTGATCTAGTGTGAGGTGTCCCTGCCCATGGCAGGGTGGTTGGAACTAGATGATCCTTGTGGTCCCTTCCAACGCTGACTGATACTATGAATCTTGTGAGAACAAACTTGCCTTGGAATGCCTATTTTACTGGAATACTGAGATAGTAAAAATGTTAATTTGGTCACATACAAAATTGTGAGGCAAGTGTGTTTGCATTCTATCAAGATGGAAGATCAATTTTTTTATATATATCACAGTATCACAGTATAACTAAGGTTGGAAGAGACCTTGAGGATCATCGAGTCCAACCTGTCACCCAAGACCTCATGACTAAACCATGGCACCAAGTGCCACGTCCAATCCCCTCTTGAACACCTCCAGGGATGGTGACTCCACCACCTCCCTGGGCAGCCCATTCTAATGATGAATGACTCGCTCAGTGAAGACCTTTCTCCTCACCTCGAGTCTAAACCTCCCCTGGCACAGCCTGAGACTGTGTCCTCTTGTTCTGGTGCTGGTTGCCTGGGAGAAGAGACCAACCCCTTCCTGGCCACAACCACCTTTCAGGTAGTTGTCAAGGGCAATGAGGTCACCCCTGAGCCTCCTCTTCTCCAGGCTAAACAACCCCAGCTCCCTCAGCCTCTCCTCACAGCGCTGTGCTCAAGGCCTCTCCCCAGCCTTGTTGCCCTTCTCTGGACACGTTCAAGTGTCTCGATGTCCTTCTTAAACTGAGGGGCCCAGAACTGGACACTACTCAAGGTGTGGCCTAACCAGTGCAGAGTACAGGGGCACAATGACTTCCCTGCTCCTGCTGGCCACACTATTCCTAATACAGGCCAGGATGCCATTGGCCTTCTTGGCCACCTGGGCACACTGCTGGCTCATGTTTAGGCGGGTGTCAATCAGCACCCCCAGGTCCCTCTCTGTTTGGCAGCTCTCCAGCCACTCTGACCCCAGCCTGTAGCTCTGCATGGGGTTGCCGTGGCCAAAGTGCAGCACCTGGCACTTGGACTTGTTAAATGCCATGCCATTAGACTCTGCCCATCTGTCCAGTCGGTCAAGGTCCCTCTGCAGAGCCTTTCTACCCTCTAACTGACCAACATCTGCTCCTAACTTGGTGTCATCTGCAAACTTGCTGATGACTGACTCAACCCCCTCATCCATATCATCAATGAAGATGTTAAAGAGGATGGGGCCGAGCACTGATCCCTGGGGGACGCCACTGGTGACTGGCTGCCAGCCGGATGTGGCACCATTCACCACCACTCTCTGGGCTCGGCCCTCCAGCCAGTTCCTAACCCAGCACAGAGTGTTGCGGTCCAAACCACGAGCTGACAGCTTAGCCAGCAGTTTACTGTGGGGGACGGTGTCAGAGGCCTTGCTGAAGTCCGGGTAGACCACATCCACAGGCCTCCCCATGTGCACCAGACGGGTCACCTGATCATAGAAGGAGATCAGGTTGGAGAGGCAGGACCTGCCCTTCCTAAATCCATGTTGGCTGGACCTGAGCCCTTGGCCATCCTTCAGGTGCACAATTATTGCCGCCAGGATAATCTGTTCCATCACTTTCCCTGGCACTGAGGTCAGGCTGATTGGCCTGGAGTTTCCAGGTTCCTCCATCTGACCCTTCTTGTGGATGGGGACCACGCTGGCCAGTTTCCAGTGCATATATATATGTATATATTTATTTTTTTTACTGGGACTGGCTGTACTGTAACCTGCAAATGCCTAACCTTAACAGTCCTGAAATCAGCTCCTGTAGATTTCTGACAGGGATTGGCAGAGCTTAGGGTAGTTCTGCGGGTTCTTTTAAATCAGAAGAACAGAGGAGCACTGCTGAGCACAGCTAGCATGAGGCATACTGAAGGTAGCACTGACACACAGATACTGACAGGTGATATGTTCAGCAGTCCAGGACTCCCACAAGTTAATTTACCAAATCAAAATAGTGGAAAGAAGAATTTGATGTATTGCAATGTGAACTGCAGGATGAAGCTGACGTAATGTTTGCCTTTTCTTTGCATTAGTCATGTTTTAAAATGTTTGGAAAATGCTGTTGGTTGTGAGTAGGCTGAAAAGCTTTCTGTGGGCTTTCTATCATGTTGCAATATTAATTTAAGCTTGAGGTCAGAATTAATCATTTCTGTCTCTCTCCCTCCCTTTTTTTTCCTTCCCTGAACCATCCCACAACAGATATGTTGCATTAACTGTTGCAGCTCTACCTGTGAGTAAACAGAATCCTGTCAGTCACAGCTGTCAAAGTCCAAAATTTCTGCCCTGCCATCTCTGCATGAAAAAAGAAAGCCCAACAGGAGATTGAAGAATGAAAAATAGAATGGGAAGGCTTTCTAGGTGACAGCATGGGAAGAAATAGTACCTTTTTGCCACATTTTTGTTGTATTTCTGTGATGCCCATTCATGGGCGCTAGAGAACTGATCTCCATCTGGAAGGGAAGGGCATTAAGTTGTAGTCTGTAGCCTTACTGGGCTTTCTGAAGCTGTTTTCACCCCTGATAGTTAAGGAGACTGAGATGTGCAAATCCCTACCAAAGCTGTTTGATACTGAAGTTGTAGAGAGCTATGTTGTTTTGATTGCTGCATGTTTTAAGATAAGGTTTTGCTGTAATATTATCATCTAGCTGTGGTAATTAAGCTTGTTTTTCCAAGGAAACCTTGAAGAGGATTTCCTCAATTCCAGAGCAATAACTTCCCTGCAGTTGAGGCGGGAACAAAATCTAATTTGCAGCCTAATCTTGAGAATGAAATGATAGAGTTGATTAGGTGGTGTTGGATAATAGGTTGGACATGATGATCTTGATGGTCTCTTCCAACCTGGTTTAGTCTATTCCATTCTATGTTCTATTCCATTCTATGTTCTATTCCATTCTATATTCTATTCCATTCTATATTCTATTCTATAGAATGATGTACAGTGATCTCTGAATTCTTGAATACAGTTTGAATGTGCTTATCTGCCAGGTACTTTCAGAAGCACATGGAAGTGCATTTTATGGTGCCTAATAAATATTTGAACTCTGGTTACTGGTAAGATATGCTGGTTGTAAAGAATAAAGATAGATTTTTACCTGCAGTTTCACCATACTGTTTAAACCATTGTCTTCTGAGAAAATGTTCCTTATTAAAAAATCCAAAGCTTTCACAATAGACTTTGATCCTTATGGTAAAGTGAGGAGGAGGAAAGCTTTCACACTGAAGTGCTAATAACATTCTCTTTGTTAGTGCCTTTGTCTTGCATATTAAGTGGATTTTTGCCTATCAGTCCAATTTCTGCAGCTCTGTGGGCATCTACTTTCCCATTATATGGTCAGCTGTGGACAGTTTGATGGAATATACCTTTTTTCCACTGTGAATACATGCTGTTTATCCTCTGTAAAATACCTGCCCTAAATGTGGGTGGACCCTTCTCTTAGGCTAAAAGCACGTGTGTTGCAGGCAATGAAACACTGGGTTTATCATTCGAGCAATAACTACTCCTTAAACACCAAATGGTTATGTTGTTTGCTGTTTGTGTTTTGGTTTGATAAATGGAATGTTTGTGTTGAGTTCTGGTCTCTTCACCTTCTCCAGGAAAGAAAAGAATTAAAATCTAATTTGCTAGGAGAGACCTATACCTTTTAGGCAGGAAATAACCCCAACCAAAACACATCTTTTCATAGCAAATGATGCCGGGCTTGTGTGGTTTTGTAGTTCCTTTGAAAGCACCATGGCAAGGTCAATAGTCCTGTATGTGTTTTCAGAGTCTTTGCATGTTGCTGAATGCTGGGCCTTCTAGAATTTGTTTGTTTGTTTTTGTTAAATTGCCTTATTTTTATTTATACTTTCTAAGTCCATTCAGTGGTTAGATGTCACTACAGTGAGCTTCTGGGCATTCTGCCAAGCCTTCAGTATTGTCAGAATGCTAGATAAAGTACAAAGAAAACGGCTTGTCTGTGTTTCCTTGTGAAATTTTACATGTACCCCCTCAGAAGTAAGACCACCCTTACTGAAGTAACAGCAGAACGAGATGAGAACAGGACTGACTCTTGCTTTGCCTGACTATCTGTACAGCTAGTTAGAATGTAGTGTTCACTTTGACATCAAGAGCTGCAAAAGTCCACAAATTGATAAAGAGATCTGAGCCAGAGCTGTGAGCTTTTGGCAGCCAAAGGCATCTCTGTTTAGTATTTCAAATTGTGTAACAGTTAAGATAAGGGAAGATAAGCCTTGTCCAAAGTACTAAAACCTAACAAAAATGGTTTGAAATTTGTGTCCAGCTCTGGGCCCCTCAATTTAAGAAGGACATTGAGACTCTTGAACGTGTCCAGAGAAGGGCAATGAGGCTGGGGAGCGGCCTTGAGCACAAGCCCTATGAGGAGAGGCTGAGGGAGCTGGGATTGTTTAGCCTGGAGAAGAGGAGGCTCAGGGGAGACCTCATTGCTCTCTACAACTACCTGAAGGGAGGTTGTAGCCAGGAGGGGGTTGGTCTCTTCTCCCAGGCAACCAGCACCAGAACAAGAGGACACAGTCTCAAGCTGTGCCAGGGAAGGTTTAGGCTCAAGGTGAGGAGAAATTTCTTCACAGAGAGAGTTGTTAGGCATTGGAATGTGCTGCCCAGGGAGTTGGTGGAGTCACCATCCCTGGAGGTGTTCAAGAGGGGACTGGACGTGGCACTTGGTGCCACTGTTTAGTAGTCATGAGGTCTTGGGTGGCAGGTTGGACTTGAACTTTGAGGCCTCTTCCAACCTTACTGATTCTATACTAAGATTCTATGATTTAGCAGCTCACCGTTATGGTTGCCTCTTACAACTGATCCTGTGTTTATAATCAGGTTTGGCAGAGCCTTGTTACTGTGCACCACAGTGTATGGTTGCCACAAATGTTCTCATTTCCTAAAGAGGAAAAAACCTCAACTTTGTGTGTTTTTTAAAGTTGTTTTTATGTCACTACTTCACATTCATTTGATTCAAATACAGTATCATATAGGAGTATATGGAGGAGGGGAATAAACAGTGTTTTTATGGTCATAGAATGTACTATAGTCAAGCTGATTGTTCCCATTCACAGATAAATTAACTTGGGAAATTGTCTGCATGGACCCCCCCCCCAAAATCTAGATACTTGCTTGCAAATCTGACCAGGTAGAGGGAGTGCTACTTGCCTCCTTACTCCTTTTAACTGTGTTCTGCTATACACATTGCACTGTAAAGAAAGAGCAGTATAGCTACAGTATATTCCCCCTGTATTTTAGAGAAGATGTTTGCAAATGAATCTGGATGGAGATTGTTATGGTTTGATAAGAATAGAAAGGAAATATGTGTGTGCATGTTTTGGAGTCCTCGTCAGGAAAGATTATTTTCTATTGACAGACTTTTTGCATGAGAATTTGAGAACAGCCATACTGTGCCTGCTCAGAGAATAGAGAGGATTTAAGCCTCTGACACTGTAACCATGTAAAACCCCAAAATACTTCATTTTTCCTGTTGGGGGGGGGGGGGAGGGGAGAAGGCAATTCAAGCATGATTTTTTTTTTTCATGTTCTCTTGCAATTGCTTCTTTTTACTAATTTCCCCTTTTCCTTACAAGTTTGTGCTGAAGCTTTCAATCCAGATGAAGAGGAAGAAGATACAGAACAAAGGGTAAGAATGAGTGAATCTCATTGCACGGTTCTCTCTGCAGCTTGACAGGCAGATGTCTGTACGTCACCTTTTCCCTGCCACTTGTGCATTCTGTTCTGCGGCATGCTGACATTGACACGGTGACATTGCTGTGAAATTTAGGGCTGCTTTGTCTCATGCAGATTTTTAGTCACTGTAGCTTTAATATCATTTTACTTCAAAGGACTTGAGGGCTGTGCTTAAGTCTATCTTCTTTAAAACGTTGGATATTTTCCTTTCTTAGTTATCTCAAAGGCTTGTTGAAGCAATTCATGCAGCATCCATGCTGTTGTGAAGAATTAGTTAAGCTTTCCCACAGCTGTTTCTTCATGGGTACTTAAAATTCCTCTCATGCTTTTTACTGCCTTTCCTGTCAAAGCTGTTCTGCCTGGGTAGGAGAAATACTTTGTTGAAATATTTTGAGAGTGTGGCCACCTGTTGTTCTATTGTTTCTGAAAGTTGGGAATTTCTAGGAATTGCAAGTCCAGATAATGCATTTGTGTTTCTTTAGAGAGGCTTTTATGTGAGGAAATCCTGTAGCCTGGCTGCTGAGGGTCAGTGTTTTCTCTCTGAACTTCTGGTGTTTCATTTCCAGATTCCATCTCAAGGATGCTTACAGTTCTGCAATGAAAATTTAATTCCAATTTAATTTATCTTTAAAAAAACCCAAGAACTTAATGAGGTCTTTGGTGACAGGTTGGACTCGATGATCTTTGAGGTCTCTTCCAACCTTAGTGATACTGTGAAGTTAGTGATACTGTAAACGAGATGCTAAAAAAACCAACCCTATGAATGTGTCTGATCATCCAAACACTTGTAAACCTGGATGCATTTATTCCACCAAAAGTCTTAATTTTCCTGGCTGCTGATTCAGTATTCAGTTATCTTATGAAAGAAGGATCTGAGATCTGCTCAACTTTGGACACTGAATAGACCCTTACAAACTACCTATACAGCACAAAAAAAGTATATTGGGAGTAATATACCCAAAGTTTAGAAAGAAAACTGACTTTTACCTCTGTTCCACATGCTGAAGCCTTGACTGTGTCTGTGGCTGGGTGAGAAGGGAAGGGAAAGGAAAAGGCATCCTCTTATTTCTTGTCTTTCTTGACCTGTGTTAATTGTCAGCATATCTTTCTTAGATCTCTTTCATTTGCTCTTGCACTGTTTCTTTATAAATACTCTTTATGCAGAGAACAAAAAAGAACGATTTACTTTGACATTCTTAAGCTGTGTGTTGCTTTTCCACCCTGAAGTGAAGGTTTAGTCTGTATCTCTTTGTTGTCATGACAGTTTTGGTTTGCTTTTTGTTAAA